>NC_133914.1:2237617-3608867 GCF_964199755.1 Larus michahellis | reverse complement strand
TCACAGCAAAGAATTTCTGCCTCAGATCTCATCTAAATCTCCCCTCTTTCAGTTTAAAACTGTTCCCCCTTGTCCTGTCACTCCAATCCTTGATCAAGAGTCCCTCCCCAGCTTTACTGGAGCCCCTTTAGGGACTCCCTAGAGCCTTCTCTTCTCCAGGCTGAACACCCCCAACTGTCTCAGGCTGTCCTCACAGCAGAGGGGCTCCAGTCCTTGGAGCATCTTTGTGGCCTTCTCTGGACTTGTTCCAACAGGCCCATGTTCTTCTGATGTTGGGGGCCCCAGAGCTGGACACAGTACTCCAGGCATATTACTACTGTATCTTTGATGCTTGAGCAGATACCCACCGGCATGGGTTTAGAAGAAAAGACATTCCTCATTTTCTTGCATGTACTATCTGATACCCAACCACTGCATTGAGAATTTCTTCGATTCAGGTGTCTTATTTCCTATCTCATCCTAATTAACTTACCTTCTTTTCTAAGCATTCTGCAAATTTCAACTGCTTCAACAGCTTCTTCTGCTTGTTGCTGAAGCGATTGTCCTGTTCTGCACTTGTTCCCTAAAGCACAGGAAATAAGATCGTTAGTCTGTATGACATCCAGCCATCTTCAAGTATTATTTTCCCGCATATTGGCACTGGACAGCGCACAGCAACACCAATCTCACCATTCTGTAAGCAAATAAGCCTTTTCAGGTGCCTTTCAATGTTAGCACTATAGTCTTCATCTACTGCTGAAGCTTTAGGGGTAAGCAGGCTACTGAGCTCTACAATGACACCTTAATCACATAATCCCCCTGGCATACTACTTACAAGTTTAAAAGTACAATAGTATCAAATTGTTATGAAAAGGACTTATGCTGGAATTCACAAACTCCTCAAAAGGAATAAGCTGTTTTTCCTCTGTCCAAGAACAAAAATGTCATATTTGTTTACAGTGACTTCTATAAAACCTTTGGGTAAATTTCTCTGAAGCAAGTCAGCCAACATGAGGCCAGCAAGAGTACAAAGAATACTATTTTATTGATCATGCTCTGTTAAAGTTCACCAACTCGTTCCACTTTCATGAACAGAAACTATAGGTTAATTCATTTGGAATTGAAAGGCTTGAACGTCCAGTTCTGGAAAATTTACTTGCACAGAAGTAAACAGAACCACACATGAACAAAAGTATGTGCAGAACCGCATCCAAATACTGATGACCTGTTAATGATTCAAAAAAATCCCACAGTTCACACGTGAAGTAAAGTTTATTCGGGAAACCAACCTGACTGAGGGAAAATACGGGAATTTAATACATGCCATTTCCTATGCATGGAAGAAGGGGTCAAGTACCAGCAATAACACAAACTACTAAGAAACCAAAAGGCAACAAATAAGAAGCTCAAATTCTAAAGTAACCTAGTCACTTAATTTGATCAGAATGCCCCTTGAAATAGCAACACAGCATGCTAAAAAGTCATCAGATATTGAAAGGGAATGAACGATCAACATTCCCATTTGCTGTTCTGTAACACGGGAATCCTAAATATCGACTGTTACACAGCCAGTTACCAGGATTAAGTCTGTTTAAAACTCTTTATAATATTTGCAGTCTCCTGTGTGGCTTACACATTAGCAACAAACACAATACTTGCCAGATCACTCAAGAATTTAATGTTGTATTCTTTGGGTTTTTTTAATTTTCTCTTTCACGACCCAGAAGCAAAATGGAAAGGAATTACATTTTTCTTAGCCTGTTCGTAACACATGGCAT
Organism: Larus michahellis; assembly: GCF_964199755.1. Taxonomy (NCBI): domain Eukaryota; kingdom Metazoa; phylum Chordata; class Aves; order Charadriiformes; family Laridae; genus Larus; species Larus michahellis. The sequence goes on along the minus strand of NC_133914.1, from coordinate 3,607,110 downwards.
GCAGTATTGGTAACCAAACAAGACACAGAGCACAGTATCACAGGAATTTCAAGGCAGAGACAAAATAATTTTCACTAACAACTTTATAGAAGTGCAAAGAACTGAAGGAATTATTAATAGCAGCTTTCTTGATAAGGTGAGTCCAAACTGCTGCTCTGCTGCACTTCTCCATTTTCCACAAGAACTTCGGTTTCTTCTGAACGCAGACTAAAACTAGACCAGAACACTGTTTCACAGCCCCGTTTCAGTGCCATGCTGCTTTACTTTTTTTAAAAACAGTCGCCTTTCACAGGCCAGTTTAAAAGAATATTAGATTTCTAATTCAGTGTTTTCAGTCCCAGTAATTCTGCCGTCAATTACAACCACTTGATTTGTAAGCTTTTTAACAATTGCATTAGACAGAATAAGTACAGATTTAACTTGTAATTATTTTTCTCAGGCTAGTACATTAACACAAAACTGAATTTAGTTAAGGGTTATGTGTGTCCTCATGTTTTAAAAACATCCTAGTTGCAGGAATAGAAAATAAGAGGGCTGAAGAGATGAACGAGCCTTGGAAGATGAGATTGGGTTTCAAAATTGTCAATGAAATCCCCCAAAATAGGTTCATTCCTATTAATGGGAGAAAAGGCTGAAAGGAAATATACCCTAGGTAGGTTTCTGCTTAATAGTCTCTGCAGAAAATACAGCACAGCTGTGAGAAAATAAAAAAACAACACAAACCTAAAAATAAAGCATAACTCCTTTTTACATTGAATATATTTAACACGCTGCATATCAGCTTAAAAATATGTCTCAAAAAAAAAAAGGCGGCAGTTTTGTCTATTTGCTTTGAATGCGGACACTAAAGTGCATTTCAATGCAAAATCGGGTTCACCTCCCATCTGCCCCCGGGTCTTTTCTCCCACACCTCCCCGCATTTCAGGGCCGTCAGCGTTCAGCCCTGACACGGGGCAGGCCCCGGCGCGGCGGGACCCCTCTTCCTCCGGCGGGGTCAGAGGCCCAGCCGCCCCGAGGCCTAGCGCAGGAACCGGCGGTCCCAGGCTGCACCGGGAGAGCGCGGCCCTCGGGGACGCCCAGAGAGGCCCATGTACCCCCGCCGCGCACCGAGCAACCGGCGAGCCCGGGCCTGGGGCGACCAATCCCCTTCCGGTCGCTCCCCTCCCTCTCCCGCAGCCCCCCGGCGCGGCAGCCTCGCCGATGGGCCCAGCCGCACCGGCCTCCTTCCCGCCGCCATTTTCTTCGCGGCGGCTCCTCACAGGAGCCTGCGCAGGGCGGGGGGGGCACAGCAGCGCTTCCCCGGGGGAGCGCGGCGCCAACGGCTTCGCCGGCGGACGGCGGGACCCGTAGCGGCCCGGCTCGGCCCCGCGTCCCCCACCAGAGCTGCCCGACCGCTCTCCCCGGCGGCTCGGCCCCCCCTGAGGCCGGCACTTACGCGGAAGAACCCCGCGTCCATCTTGCCTCCTCCGCCTCCTCCTGGTCGCAGAGCGCTGCCGTCCCGGCGTGCACCGCGCGCCCGCGAGCCCCCTCGCACGCGCGCCGCCGGAGGGGCGGAGCCCGGCGCGCCGCAAAGGCTCTCCGGCGCCTGCCCATTGGCCGGCCGCCGCGGCGGAGGGTCGGTGCGCGCGCGGGGGACGGCCAATCAGAAAGCGCGGCGTTCCGTCGGGGCTGAGGGGGGCGGCTGCCACGGGAATCCTCCTCTCGCGAGAGGTTGGCCCGGCGCTCGCGAGTGGCGGCGCGTGCGCGGCGCGTAACGGCTCCGGGAGGGGGGAGGCCATGGCGGCCCCGGCCCCCTCAGCCGGCACAGCGGCTCCTTCGCGCCGCTCTTCCCTCGGGAGCCGCCTCCTCGCGGCAGCTCGGGTCCTTCCTCGACGGAGCAGCAGCCCCTGGGCCGATGCGGCCCCGCAAAAGACAGCGGGATCTCTGCGCCACGGGGGGCTGGAGGGGCAGCTGCTCTGAGGGGCCGTGATGCCGGCCCAGGCCTCTGCGGCCCTGTGGTGCCCGTCAGTGAGCACCGTGGCGTATGCCCGCCGCTGTGCCCGGCCAGTAGAGGCTGTGGGCGGTGTTCAGTTGCCCTGCTGGAAATTGCCGTGAGCAGCCCGGCCCTTCGGCCCACTCGAGACAAATTGGCCTGTGGCTTGTGCAGGCAGAACTCGCGTGTGGCACTGGAAGATAAGAGAGGGGAAGGGAGAGTAAAGTCAAGAGTCCGCTGGTGTGAACACAAATTTATCCGAAGTAACAACCCTGGTTTTATTTAAAAGAAACGTGTACGTCCTTTATCTTTAAAAAAGGAAATACCAGGTTCCTTTAAATAGACTAAAGCACAACAGTTGTTTCCCACTTTATCAGTAGTCATTATTTGTCACATGGGAGAGACACAGGCTTTTTACATATGTCTTTTTGTAAAATAAATTGGTTATGCGACTTGGGAAAGTAACATTCCTGCATTGCATCTGCTCTGACTTCCAATGATACCTCTGCATTTTGCCAAACTTTGGATAGCGTTCAACTCGGCCACGTAACGTTCCTGGCACCGTGGGGTAAGGGGAAGGAGGACTGGGTTGGAGGCCGCGAGCAGTTCCTGAAACTAAATTTGGAAACTAAATTTCAGCAACTAAATTTGGAGTTAAGGTAAGGTTTTGCCTGTTGAGAAATGAGTTGCAGCCTGTTCGGCGGGAGGAGGACACTAGGTGGAGCTCCGTGCTCTCTGCTGGAATAAAGTGGGTGACGGGCCCGGGGCGGGTGAACGCTGCCTCGCAGAAGTTTTGGGAAACAGGACCCAGAAGTGAAAAGTTGAAATGTTTTACCAGTGTACTTGCATCAGTAAAGTGCCAGCTGTGAGACTGAAGGATCCAACTGCTGAAGCCATAAATTTTAGAAGACTTTTAGGAGCAAGAAAAAAAATACTCATTCTTGCAAGATCCACTGCAGACCAACTATTGAGTATGCCCTTAGGAAAACAAAAAAAAAAAAAGCAGTATTTCTTTATATGACCTGCAGGCCAAATGTTCTCATTGCCACTGCTGAGTGCCCAGCTGGCATTTTGTAAAGAGAGAAATTTAACCAGAGTAAGGAACTAGAAAGGTTGCTTGTATCCCATTGCTGAGCACAAAGGCCCTCTGAGGCACTGGGCCGCTAAGGGGTCAACCTTGCGTTAATTTGCAGAGCTTCAGGGATAATCTCTAAGGAGTTTGTTAGAGCTGTTACACTTATGTTGCCTGTTCTCTCCAAAGGCTTACATGGTCTGGGGTTTCTTTAATAGACCAGTTTGCAATATCAGCTTTCAGTTGTTGTGGGTTTTTTTTAACCAGCAGGTTTACGGGGTGGCGAGTCTGCACACAAAAGGCAGCTAAAGGGGAGCTTTTTCCAAAAACTAGGAGTCTGAAAGTGGAAGGTGAGCGCCGAGAACAGGGCAGGTGAAATCAGCACTGCAGCAGCAGCTACTATTGCAGGACAAGGACAGTGTGGGATTGTTCCCAGAAAACTGTTAAATCCACAGCAAATTACACAAGCCTTATAGTGGTAGTACAGTGGAAACACAGTGAATTTTGTTTCTTAAGAAGGTGATTTTGCTTGGTCAGCATAAGCTCTGCGTTTTGCTGACGGGAGGCAGAATGGATTGTGGGGGCCTCCCAGGCTGTGCCAATATAAGGCAAATTTTATGGGTAAAACAGCACGTTTTGAATTTTTCTGATTGAGCAATGCTAGTGTGGTCAAGGCAGGATTTCTCCTGCCAATGATAGTAATTCTACTAATCTAGAATCGCTTACTCTGCTTCAGTGAAGCAAAGTGAACTTCATTGTTTTGAATGGAAATGGAAAGTAAAATTTGCTAGAAGTAGGTCTGGCTGGTAACATTAAAAAATAACAGTAAGATGGGACTTAAATCTTTTCTAAAGATATTGATTTTGATACAGTGGAACATGCTCAGAAAAAATCCTTAGCTGTCCAGAGATAGGAACAGGAGACAAACTCCTTTACGTTTTTAGAAAAAAATGAAATTGGCACCTGCAGTCCCTTCTGAACGATTCTATCAATCATTGCTGCCACAAAAAATAAGTTAGAGAACTAGGACAAGTAAAATATTTACAACGAGATTTAGAAACTTCACAAACAGCTGTCTTAATATTTAGTTTGGAATTCAAACTGTGCTCCAGTTTCATATCCCCCCCCCAAAAAAAATAATTGCAAAGTAATTAAATTTAGTTTGTGCACAAAAATACCAGTCAGTAAAAATTACCTGTTCCAGAGATGCATTCACATCTTGAAAAAAGATATCAACTTATCCCCCCGGTGCCCCATCACTTTACTCTGAGAACGAGCAGTTTTGTTTCAGCACTGCGTGATTTAAGGATGTAGCTATTGGTGATGTGTGACGGGATTGGGGAGAACAGCAAGTGAACCGCTCCAGGGCAAAAAGCTTTCCAGCTGGCAGCTCTATGTGATCCATTCAGTTAGACAAGAGTAACATTTCTCACTACAGCTCCCAAAAAGGAGTTAAAATACCCTATTAAAGGTTTTAATAAGGTCTACAAACGGGCTGGAGCCCTCTAACGGCCACAGCAGCTTGGAGCCAACTGCTGTCTCAACGCAAGACACACCATCCAATAAATCCAGGCTGCTGTGGTACCGCTGTCTTTGCTTCACACTCTGTCCAGCCATTCCCCCCAACAGCAGAAGGACACGGAGCTGTTGGAGCGGGGCCAGAGGAGGCCATGGAGACGTTGCGAGGGCTGGAGCCCCTCTGCTGTGAGGACAGGCTGAGAGAGCTGGGGGGGTTCAGCCTGGAGAAGAGAAGGCTCCAGGGAGACCTTCCAGCCCCTTCCAGTTCCTAAAGGGGCTCCAGGAAAGCTGGGGAGGGACTCTGGAGCAGGGAGGGGAGCCAAGGGATGAGGGGGAACAGCTTTAAACTGGAAGAGGGGAGATTTAGATGAGATCTTGTGAAGAAATTCTTTTCTGTGAGGGGGGTGAGCCCCTGGCCCAGGTTGCCCAGAGAAGCTGTGGCTGCCCCATCCCTGGAGGGGTTCAAGGCCAGGTTGGACGGGGCTTGGAGCAGCCTGGGCTGGTGGGAGGTGTCCCTGCCCAGGGCAGGGGGTGGCACTGGGTGGGCTTTAAGGTCCCTTCCAACCCAAACCATTCTGTGACTCTACGATTCTTCCTAATCCTTCCCCTCTGTCCTGTCAGGCAGCATTTTGGAGCTGTTTTGATACCGACCCTCAAGACAATCAGCCACTGAACGTCTGACAATGCCGCTGTGTGTCCCTGCTCAGTGGGCCGTGAGTATCCTTGGGAATTTCTCTGGTGCATTACTGTACACCCACAATCATCGCACTTGCACAACAACATCACTTCTGGTTAGTTTCTAGAATAAGAAATTTCTAAAAATAGTTCAAGCCTAGTCTGCATTAGGGCACAAAGCATTTCAGGATGCGAGTTGTGCACAGTAGCTGTGTAACGCCTCACTTGCTTGATACCGCCTTTCCATGCTTACTTTTTCAACTAAAGAATTCAGATTTAGGACAAGACAAAACATTCTAAGGCAACTCCAGTAATGAGCTTAAGGCAATTCTTGGTGTAAGAGCAAAAACCCTTAGACGTTGAGATCATTTGGAAATGGATAAGTTACCAAGTTCATAGAAATATTGTAAAAAGACTTGAAAATAAAAAGTGTCTTTTTCTCTTTTATCTCAAACCATACGTGTGTGGCATTAGAAACACAGAAGATGAGTAAAGATAAATACAATTGTGATACTTCTTGTACTATCCATCATGTATAAAATAGACTACAAACCTGTTTCACACAAATCACAACAAACCCAGGTTCAACCTGAGTTGCAGCTCGCGTGTCCCAGTTTTTCTTCCAGTTTATCATCAGTCATTGCAGAACAGAAAGAGCTCAAACTCTCCAAGTAAGCAAAAGCTCCACAAAATATGAGGGCGCATCTTTTCTTCCAAGGAATGGGATTTATTCAGTCTCTCCATACCCAGAGCTCTGTAAGGCGGCTTGCTGCATTTTTGATGATTTAAATGCCTTCAACAGTTGATTTCATCCATACAAAAAGCGTCCAGACCTTTTATTTTTCCTCCCAAAGTGGGAAAGCAGGACTTAATTACAATCTATAGACAAAAAAATAACAGCTCGTTGCTGTTCCCAATGCAGCGTTGCTTTGCTGAGGAGTCCCAGGACCATGTAAATAAGAATTCCATGTCTCTTCCCCGCCGGGAGGCCGGGCGTTCCCAGTTATCTGCTCTGCATGTGGATGTCCACAGGTATGAAGGTCACGGTGGGATGCTGAGACAGGCTGTTGCTGTTCTGCCCTAAAGCTGGTGGCATTGCCGGTTTGGTCGTTTTGGGTTCCAGCTCCCGCTTCACTCTCATGCGCCTGTAAGGGTCAAAATGAAATTGTCACCAGGGCTGGCACGTGCTGGGTCTCTCCCATGGGGAGTATTGGGAAGGTTCCCGCGGAAGCAGGTTACATCGAACAGCTACTGAAAAATCAGTACAAGCCAGGATTTCATCCCAAAGATACTAAATGGCAAGTCAGCGCATCTCGAGCGTATAAGTCTAACCCAATGCCCTGAAAAGTGAGACCTCGCGCTCCTCTCGGGCAGCCTCGATGCCCACAGCAAACCTTCCCTATGTCAGGAGGAATCCCTAAAAAGAGCTTCCATCAAACGTCCTCCACTGGGAACCTCTTTCTGCTCCCTAGCAATTCAATCACAGCGATTCAGGACACTTCAGTCAAGCACATTATAGTTTGCTTTCTCCAGGGAATTTTCAGCAACAAATACTGAAATGGCCTGTTAGATGAGAGCACACCTGACAGTGGTTTTAGTCCATCTCGTCTCGCCTTAATGAAGGACGAAACTTGGCCACATACCTGTTGTATGTTTTCAATATGAGCAGAACCACTGTGAAAATAATAATCACTCCTACTACGATGGCAGCAACTATTGCTCCAGAACCTAGCAGGGAAAGAGAAAGGCAAAAAAAGTCTTATTTACAAAGTTGTCATTGTACTGTGTGAAGTTTGCTAAGTTTGAGGTCCATTTAAAAAAAAAAAAAAAGCCACCACCCCACTGCTTTTCTTACTTTGGTAGAGACTTTGTTCTTGAGACTTCGTGGTCATGTTTACCGAGAACTGAGTGTTATTGATCGGTGGGGCGGCTGTCGTCATCTTGATTCGGCTACAGAAGAAGAGAAGAAGAGTGAGTTCATAAAATATTAACCAAATTTTGACAGCACAATTCAGTGATAATTAGGCAACAACCCATTAAAGATTCAGAGCTTGCTAAGTGCAGGCTTGCCAAACTGGGGTTCTCCGTATTTTCTTAGTGGTGAAAATTTGGCCCTGCTGAAGTCAATGGAAATCTGGCTATAATCCAGTTGTGAGCAATTTGCCTTACAATATGCACTGCTCAGTATTAACAGGATAAAATCAGATATAAACACAATAATGCATTATCACCTATACATATATATTGCTGTTATACAAGTTGTGAATAAATATAAGTATTTTAAATGTTTTATGATTTTAGATTGTCATCTCGGGTCATGAGATTCGGATCACTGAGTAAATAAGCGTGAAGAGTAATATGGCTTTAAGAAAGGAAAAAAAGTCAGCACAGAAAAGTATAAAAACATCTTTATAGAATAGAATTTAAAGTAGCTTCACTCATCTAATGTGGAGAAAAAAACCCAACCACTTTTAAGCTGACTTGAAGCTCCAAGTTACGTGACAAACAACAGCTACCCCACGACAGGAAAAAATACTGCAATGTGACTACGGCAGAAAGGTGACGTGAGTTTGGACCAGCCCCTCACTCACCCCAGTGAGACCTGATCTCAGGTCTATGATCAGAAGAGGACAAGCCTGCAAGTGGACAGCTGAAAATATGCCTGCTCCTGCATTTTGGGAGGGTAAAACTCTAGATTTAGAAAGAGCAGCCTGTACGCTTACTGATTTTAAAAGCGTTTTCCAAATGTTTTCTAAATGTGACTGGTAACCTTAGCCATTAAAAGACTCCTTCAGTCTGAGAAAGGTGTGAAAACCACTTCAAACAGACCTCCGAAAGCATTTCAGCTCCCAGCTTCAGAGAGCTAACACCTTCAAACTATCCATCAAAAATTAAATTATTCTTCAACACCTGACACTGGAATTGAGCTTCCCGTTTCAGATGCTGCCCGGTACAACCAGCCAGGACTCCGTTATACTCCATTTGGATATTGTGGACCTGTGGCTTGTTCTTGGTAGCTTTAATTCTTCCAGAGCACAAGATATACAATAGCCAGGAAATTATTAAGTGGATAGAATTCAGAGGGTAATAAAGAGAAATGCGAGCATGAAAGGCAGCGTCCCTTCCCTTCCCCCTGGGGAGGCTTTCCTAAAGGTTTCTGCAGAGTCGCATTCACCAAATAGAACACGTGTAGTGGCAGGGTGCAGTTTTGGGAGGCCAGGGGGACCCTGCCAGGGTGTTGTTTCGGGGCGGGGATGCAGTAGCTGGGTCAACACACCATGTGTGTTTGGGAGGCTCCACCAACGGATGGATCAGGAATGAGAGAAATCAGTCAGCGGCAGGAAGAGAAACCATCCACGGCTGCCTGGGTATGAAGGATCAGAATTGCAAGGTCAATTCATCAAATACTTCGATCCCCTTAAGTTAAAAAGGTTGGGGTTTTTTTTCTTTGAAAAAAACCCTCAAAAATAACTCTGTCTCAAGCCTGTAACTGGGTCATTCTGCTCTGACTGAATGATTCCTTTGTTTAACCAAGGCCAAGTTAATTCAGCAACATGATCATCAACTGGAGTTGTAGATCTTTCCACGCTGAAAGAAATATTTTGTCACAGAATCATAGAATCGCCTGGGTTGGAAGGGACCTTTCAGATGATCCTGTCCAACCATCAACCTAACTCTGACAAAAACCATCACTACACCCTGTCTCTAAGCTCTCTGTCTACCCGACTTTTAAATACCTCCAGGGATGGTGCCTCAACCCCTTCCCTGGGCAGCCTGTTCCAACGCTTAATAACCCTTTCAGTGTAAAAATTATTCCTAATATCCATCCTAAACCTCCCCTGGTGCAACTTGAGGCTGTTTCCTCTTGTCCTATCGCCTGTTCCTTGGGAGAAGAGACCGACCCCCCCAAGCTACACCCTTCTTTCAGGGAGGTCTTTGTCTTTGGAGTTTGCCCGGCGTTAACGTATAGCACAGCGAGAGGATTTACACAGGCCTTGGAGGAACCTGTGAGAGGCACCGAAGCTCGGGTGACAGCGCTGATCCCATCTGTTTCCTCACCCATCCATTTGAAACTGCGTCGATGGAGGTTGTGCCACTGAGGGGCAGAGGCTGGGCAAAGCTGGGCGAGGATTTTGGCTACAGACATAATTCAGGAAAAGCCACCTCCAACTTTTACTTTGTTGCTCCCGACTCAGAGAGCACAAATTCCAGATTTACAGAAGCGTTTTTCTCCTCCTCTGGCTCCTAAAATAAAAACCTCAAATAAATAAGGCTGAATATTTAGATACAAAGCTATGTAATATTCAAACTGAGTAACTTCTACCTGGTTCAAACCACCTTGGTAATGGTGAGCTGTTTGTGCATGACTCACTTATAACCAAAGAATTTTTATTGTTGTCAGTGAAACCGCCTGTTTACAAAAAAGGATGAATTTACCCGACCGGGTGTACGCGATCTAAGATGCAATTTGAAAAATGCATCAAGTCTTTTTTTTTTTTTCTGCATTGTATAGCAAGTTGAGAGGTCCAAGGTCTGTGTCTCAGGCCAGGGTGGGAGGTTCCGGTCCTTAATTCTTCTGTTTTACCTCCAGCAATCCCGGCTCCATTCCTCCCCCGTGAATCAGCAGGGTTTCGCCTGATCAAACCTGTGCTGCGAGACTTGAGGACCCAGCAAAATCCAGCAAAATCCATGGGAACTTGCCGATTTCAGGGTATTGCGGGCTGGATCCCACTCTGTTTAGAAAAAAACACTTGGAAAATCAAGAGGGCTCAATAAAAACTAGACAGCTGGGGAGAAGAACTGGACTTTGATACAGCAATCACGGGACATTCTTTCTTTATGACACATGGCGTGCACTTCCCCCTGTGCACACACACCTGAGAGCACTAATTCACCCGCAGCTCTCCAGACCGGGGCTGGGGGCACACACTGCCGCTTATTTTTGCATCCCCCTATTACGGAGCTGGAAATGTTTCCGTAAAGTTAAGCTTCGGGCACGTTTCCATCTAAAACACCTTCGCAGATACAAGCGGAGAGGTTGTTTTGGCAAGTGGTAGCAATGCCCCCATTTATCCAGACGAATTCCGAGCTGAATGGCCGCGCTCATTCGCAGCGGGATGGGGATGGGGGATCATCTGTCGGGCGGCTCCTGCAGCTCCTGGCAGCAACAGGAGAGGGGTGATGGGGAACAGAGGGGTTTGGTCGAGTTTTTCCAGGAGGACTGGACTTCGAGAGCCAACACCCTGCCAGGGCAGGCAGGTGCTGGTTAGGAGACACAAAATCAGCACTTTGCCACCCAAAAAAAAAAGCATCAAGCTGTGTTGCAGGCTTTAAATTAGACAAAGTGGGCTATTGTTTCTCCAGCAGTAATATATACTAGTTTTGACCCCGAAGCTCAGTTAAAGAATTAATTCATCCTTTCAACTGCCCTGCTGCACAGACAGTGTTTTCATCTTATATTGTGGCCAAACATAGTCTGAAAACCAGGTCATTTTTCCCCCCTTGCTTATCCAGGTCTAAGGAAGAGCGCTGGCTGACAGCTCTGCTGCTCTGGGACTTGATGCCCTTCCCAAAAACGTCCGCAGGGCAGGGTCTTAAATTACAAAAACCACTAAGGAATGGGTCAACAAAACCCAGCACCGTTTTGCTTGATTTCTGCATTGTATCACAAAAATTTCAGAAGAAATTTTTCGCTGAGGGCGGTGAGCCCCTGGCCCAGGGTGCCCAGGGAAGCTGTGGCTGCCCCATCCCTGGAGGGGCTCAAGGCCAGGTTGGACGGGGCTTGGAGCAGCCTGGGCTGGTGGGAGGTGTCCCTGCCCAGGGCAGGGGGTGGCACTGGGTGGGCTTTAAGGCACCTTCCAACCGAAACCGTTCTGTGATTCTATGATTCATTTGGGCTCAGCTCAGCTCGCGCAACACCCTGAGCAGCAAACTCACTCCCGTCCAAGGGAGAAGTTAATCCTTCTAAGTCAGTCCAGAGTTTTTCTCCCTTCCAAAAAGTAACGGGGCTCAAGATGCTCACCTGGCTTGTGAGCATTCCCCAGGGGAATCAGGTGGGTGCTTCAGCTCCATTCCTCCACCTGAGCAGCCTGACCTTCCCCGTCTTTGCCAGAAGGTTCACCTTGTCTGATCACAGCAAACGACGAGTGGTTTGAACCCGCAACGTTCCATTCTTCCCAGCTGTTTTCCAGCCGCGGGGGAATCAACTGAGCGTTCGTGGCACAGTGCGGAAAGGAAACAGGTTTATATTTAAGAGTCACAAACTCTGCTCCAGCTCCCCATAACATCCATCCTCTACCCGAATGGCCTCGCGGACGCGTGCTCCCACACTCGCCTGCCAGCAGCATCACGAGCCACGAGAACCAGGAACGCCACCGGCGTTTAACTTCAGAAAGTAAGAAAAACACGATGTGCTTCAGTGAGACCTGGAGGTGCCTGAATTTCCCTTGCGAGGCTCCATGAGGGAGGAAGGGGGGAAAAAAACCCAAGTTGAAACTGGCCAGTGGGAGCTGAGGCATAAACATGGCCTCGGGGAAACAACCGTCTCTGTTTGGAGCCTGGGTGTTCCGACGTGTCCCCATGTCAGACCAGCACCTTTATGGAAGCATTCGTCTCAGGTTCTGGCACGAGCTCTCCAGGTTTAGCTGTTGTTAAAGCACACATTAAAAGCATTTTCACTTCCTTGCCAAGACAAAGTTACACAAACTGCAGGCAACTCTACTGGGCAGTAGCAGCACCAAGAAAAAAAAAGAACAACAGTAATTCTACCTGCGTGGCTTATATCTTTGCAGAGGAAGACAGAGGCTCATATTTTCACAGAGGCTCACGCAGAGGACAAGAACTGAGGAAGTGAAGACAGGTCCCCAGTTTCGAAAGCCTGGAAATTTGAACCAGACAGACATTGTCGTCGACTTGCCCAGGAGCAATGTCTAAACCGGGCTGTGAAACTGCCGATTTCCCAATTCTAATTTTCTGCCTTAAAACGCTGGGCCACACACGTTTCTTCTTCTCCCTCGGTGTGAATGCGCTTATTCACGGGAACTGCAGTAACTCCACCGTGTTCAGCGAAGAGCATTCACATGGTTAAAAAACACTCCAGATCCTTCAGGGTAAGACTGTCGATGCAGAGAAGCCAGGACAGGGAAGCAAAACAAGACAGAGGTATTTTCCCACTGGTTACAGGCCAGGATCTAAGGCACACGCAGATTAGAAGACTTGTGAAATACATGTCAGAACCAGGATTTGAACTTCAAATGGAAAAAACCCCACCGTACCACCACCACCACCACGCTGGTGGCTGAGGTTCCTGCAGCTCAGATGTAACCTCCCGTTCCCGAGCTGTTCAGTGGGGTCTGTCAGGCCGAGGTCAGATGCCTGTTGTTGAAGTTTATGTTTTTTAAACCCCCCGACTCCCCCTCTTTCACTGACAAATATCGTACGTGTCATCTGCAGCTTCCCACTAGCTCCGGCCGGTTGTCTGGGATTTCCCATCCTGGGCCCACTTTATTACTTGTCTAAATTTCCAGGCAGACCCATGGAAGCCGGGATGCAATAAAACCCCCTCCATCCAGAAACGCTACACAAAACTGAAATTTTAAACTAATACATCATCCAAAAGAAAATGGTCTGTTTAACGTGCTGTGATTCTATAGTAAGGCTCTTTAAAGGACATTTATAACTAATCATTTGGACCAATGGTTGTGTTTGCAGAAGACCGAGTTACTTCATTATTATTTAGATCTGAAGTTATTAATTTAAGAGGAAAGGAAATAACATTTTAAAACAAAACCACCATTTACATGTGATGCACATAGCAGATATCAAGAGAGACCTGGGAGCAATTTTGCAGCTTATTCCTGAAAGGAATGCTAGAGGTTTTCCTTTGTGGGCAGCTTTTTTTAATTATTATTAGAAGGCTCTTATTCTACATTTTTAATTTATGACTGTACACACACGAGATGCTAAAGTAACCAACCAGGAGCGGTGTAATCAAGAGCTGGCAAATAAGAAGTCTCACGGGATCCACCTTGCTCTAAGAAAAGGCAAAGGTGCAGTACGCTGCCTGGCCTCTTTTTTTGGAGGAGGGATTCCTTCCTCTCCCAGAACACACAACCACGTCTCGAGACTTCGAGCAAAATAACTCACAGACTGAGCCCACCGATTTCCAGGTCCATGAGGTGGCCTCCAAGGCTCAGGCAGTGTCCGTAATGTCTCTTGGTTTTGTGGAAAAGCCCTTTCTAACAGCGCAGCGTGACATGCAGGTGATGTGCTCCTCCACAGGGGCCGGAGGTAGCTCACAGTTCCCTGCACTGTGTCAAGAAGACCATACATCATATTTTTCCTTGGATGTGCTCTTCCACCAGAAGGCTTTGTCTGAGCAGATATCAAGGGTTTTCTATCCCTTGTGGCATCTGGACATGCTCTATTCCCGCCATCGCTGCACAGATTCAGTTGCTCAGAGAATGGGCAGCACATCTGGAAAGCCGGGATACCTCCCCTGTGCAGTGAGTCCCACGCTTTCTGGAAAGGATGGGATGCACTTCTGTATGACGTTTTACAGCAGATCGGTAGAGATATCCCACGGCATCCCAGCAATGTGGCTTATGTGCTAGGGGCAGCTCATATGCACACAATTCAGCCAGGAAAATCAACATGAGGGACACGAGGGACAGTCAACCTGTAGCACAGAACAATGCCTGAGGCTGATTCCCAGCTCATTGGATGTAGCGGGAGCTGGAAGCCCCTTCCGTGCACAGAAATATCAGCAGAACCGTATTTCTGAGCGGCAGCTCCCACCAGTGCCTAGCAGCATAATTAACCCGCGATTTAGGAACGAAAAAATGCAGCCTGGTGGGTTACAAGACTCATCACCGCAACGGGCGAAGAAAATCCACCAGCACTGAAAAGCGACGGCTGCTACAGGAGGTACAAGCCACCGCAGGAGCCCCGAGCCCACGTGGGCTCCCCAGACACCACATGGGCTCCCAAAACACCGCACAGCCAGTCTCTGGGCTCGCAATAAGGTGCTCAACCCACTGCACGCTGATGAGGTCCCAGGCACCGCGTATGTTCCTGGGAGCGCTCAGGTGAGGGGCACAGGAGGGAAGGATGTGTAATTAGCGGTTAAATATTACCTGGGAAAAAAACCCAACACCTGATTCAGAAAGAAGAAAAATGTCTCCAGGCACCTGTGCAGATCTCGAGGCAGGAGTGACTCACGGAGGAGGGTGAATGAGACTCAAGGTGACAAATTCGAGAAACCATCAAGGTGTGCACTTGGATGGAAAGTGAGAAAATGAATCTGCGCTGAGCCCTCGGTCAGAGGCTGGCAGCGGTCAGTGGCATCGCATCACGCAGCCCTCAAATCACCGTACCCGACAATTCGTCTCCGCTGTTCAAAGAAATCCCAGCAAAGTGCATGTTTGGTGGCAAATTCAGTAGATCTGGGCAAACAAACCACAAGAAAGCAGCTTGCCCTTGAGGACTGTCTGCCTCTGTTCCTGCAGGAGAAAAGTGACCCGGCTTTGTGCACGTACTGCTCTCGAAAAGGTTGGTGCAAGACTCATTTCAGTTCTTCAGCAATATCTCTGGAAAACTCCCTACAGTTTTTCAGGTTCCTATAGAAGAGAATTTAAAAAAAAAAACCAACCATCTCAGATTCAGCAATGTTTTTGCAGAAGCGATTACCAGGCTCTGTAACTTGCTGGATCTGCAATTTACTGAAAGGCTGGAGCAGTTCAGGAGATCACACTGGTGTAGAAATCCTCTCTCACCTGGATTTTCCATCAGGGCATCTGCTTTACTCCAGGAACAACCCATAAATGCTCCAAAGCAGGAGAGAGGGGATGAAGACACAAACTCTGAGCGTGGCAATTGCAGCATTTACTCTTGATCAGGGAGTTGAGCGATGGGATGAGGGGGAATGGTTTTAAACTGGAAGAGGGGAGATTTAGATGAGATCTGAGGAAGAAATTCTTGGCTGTGAGGGCGGTGAGCCCCTGGCCCAGGTTGCCCAGAGAAGCTGTGGCTGCCCCATCCCTGGAGGGGTTCAAGGCCAGGTTGGACGGGGCTTGGAGCAGCCTGGGCTGGTGGGAGGTGTCCCTGCCCAGGGCAGGGGGTGCCACTGGGTGGCCTTTAAGGTCCCTTCTAACCCAAATCATTCTGCTATTCTACAAAATATGTTCCCACATCCTCACAGAGCGATACAAGAGTTTTCTCCCCACGAGGGGCTCAGAGCTCAGCATCCCACCACCAGCCCTGGCACTGCCCTACCTGCAGCGGGAAGCACGGCCTGTCTCCCAGGATTCTGGTCCCCCCGCCGTGTTGCCTGCCCGGCTTTTACTTGCCACTGCAAAGCACCGCAGGACAGATGTCGCCCAGCCCAGTTCTCACGGGCAATTCAGAGAAGAGGAACTCCATGGCCCATTTTCTGTTACTGGAACAGGACCGACAGAAACCACAAAAACAATGTCAAAGCATCGTATCCAGCTGGAGAACAGCATGAAATTAATTCACGTCAGTAGCACAGGGCAGATCTGGGCTCCTGCTGTGGCATGCAGATCTGGAATCAGATCCAATTCCAAAGTTTCCCAGAGTTCAGGGAGTTTTTATATCTTGTCTGGCCAGTTTGCATCCCTTCACTGTAAAGGGCTGGCTGAGTTACATGTGTGCAGCAAAGCAGCTTTCCGTGGGGGTTCTGACAATGAAGAATGAGGTTTTTAGAGACACCAAAATGTATTTGTCTAACCGTGTTGTACACACCCAGGTATCAGTGACCTCTCGTGAAGGGCGCAGCCACAAGAGAAGAGGGGAAACCCAGCAAAAACATCTCGTGCTTTGCCTAGACATATGGGGAACTTGCCTTTCAAAGCAAAGAACTGCTAAAATACCGTCAGCCACTTGTGACAAGAG
This sequence comes from Larus michahellis, assembly GCF_964199755.1. Lineage (NCBI taxonomy): Eukaryota > Metazoa > Chordata > Aves > Charadriiformes > Laridae > Larus > Larus michahellis. Next base: position 3,590,962 of record NC_133914.1, on the reverse strand, counting down.
AAGGAAAAAGGTGTTACTTGGGGCAAATTAAGACTCACAAGGACAGCAACTATCCAAAAAAAGGAGACACACAAGCCAAATGCATTGAAATCTACAGCCTGTCCTCCACCTTCCTTCCTAGCCCAGCCAAACCGTGGCTGGAGTCCAGTATCATTTGTGAATGATTTGCCCCAAACCAGGACTGGGATCCCAGGCTGGAAAACCACTTCTCCCAGTTCCCATACCATCACACACCTCCCTGGCCAGTCCCTTCTGTTCTCCGAACCCTTCGTTGCCTGTGGGCAAGCCTCTTACCCAATGGCACATAGATGGAATGAATCCAAGGAGGAAGGCAATCCCAGATGTGCCTTCAGGCAGCCCTCGCCATGTCCAGCAGACCCAGAGAGACGGGAACAGCTACTTCTGCATTTACCTCGTACCGAGATTCCCACTCGCACTGTGCCCCACGGCGGGCTGGAATGAGTTTGCACCCTGAGCCGCCTTTCATGGCGGGCAACGGTTCTCCGCATTTATCAGCACAAACCGTAGCGCATGAATCAACACGGCACCTGTTTGCTGGCAGACGGGTGTTCGTTTCCCTTTTCTGAAGACAAATACGTTTGCTAGGTCAAGAGTTTTCAGACTTCCATTACAGATTAATAAGTAAATAGGAAACTTTGTCTTTCCAAGTTATTATTTGGGTTTCTGTCCTGCTCCGAGCAGAAGCGCGAAACAACTATGCAGCACGCAAGGCTTTGGGTCAGCACAGCAGATGATGGGCTGCCCAAGCCCCCAGAACTGCTGTGATCATCCACGGGCTCATTTCACTCTCTCCAGTCTGATCCCCACCAAAAATCACCTGCCAAATCCCACCAAAAGCCACCTCTTTGCAAGCATGCAGCTGAGCGGTTACGTGGGATGAATCGAGGTATGTGTTTGGTCCAGGGGGTGGTCTCCATCCAAATGAGGGGTTGTGATCAAGGCAGAGCCCCTTTCCTTTGCCCACTCACTGGCGCTTGAAGCAACGGCACCATCAAGCTCGAAGCTGGGCACGGGGCTGCCCTGGTAGCCGGTCCCAAGCAGATGATGGCAAGGAAGAACCGTGACTCAAGGTCCCCTGGAATTACCTTCTAACTTTGTAGCTCCATGGAGGTCATTGTAAAAACATTAAGCGGTGTATGTCAGTGGGAAACTGGATGACTCGGACCTCCCAGAAGCGTTTTTTTTTTCTTGCTTCCCTCCTCTGTGATCTCCATTCACGCCTCATATCATCTATGCCTAATGAGCCCTATAGGTTTTTCATTTGCGTTTCCTGGTTTCTGTGACTCTCAGTAAAAGCAGCACACTCATCCCTGCCACATTTTTTCCCCCCTCTACCACATGTCCGACAATAGGCCAGGTCCAGGCTCACCTGCCGGCCCCCACCAAGCCCCCTCCAAACACAGCGATGCTGATCCCAGCCTGGTGCCGGGGCATGAGAACCCAGTGCGAGAGGTATGCCCTGCTGGGGTTATCACCCCGGGGCAGGTGCCAGCACCCTCCAGGGCATTCAGCAGCCACGGATTTACCCCCCCGAGCACAGCTAAGCCCACTGTAGGCACTCGGTGTATCACTCACGGGCTGCTCCAGCTCCTTTGTGCACCAAATCCCGACTGATTCACCGTTTATTGCCGTCAGAAGAAGAATTTAGCATAACTAATAAAAGTCATGCTTTCGGTAGACAGATAGGAGCAGGGCTGGAGAGGAAACCTTCTCATGAATGACTGCCAACAAGGGAGACAAGTCTACTGCCAGTTGTGGAGGTTTAGGACTGTTGTCCTCTGCCTGCAGCTCACACATGCGGTACAACGTGCTCCCCAGTTCCCGGACTGCATTTTCTGCCATTCAAGCTGTTCATCTACCAGAAAAATGCTGTTGTACGAACCTTTGCAAATCCCATATCCTTACATTTTTTCCGTGTTAAAAAAAAATGCATAGAATTCTGTATGCAAGGTAGAAGGCAACCCCTTTCACTTCACAAACAGCGAAGATTTCTCCAAGTTCTGCATATGCAAACTTGTTGAATCAATGAGGCACATTTCTCTCAGGAACGGTGTGGAGACAAACACGCAGGCAGTGTGATACTCTACGCTTACACCCTGTCCTCCAGCAGAACCTGGCAAAGCTCTTGGCAAGCCCTCAGTGTCTAAACCTGCATCCACAGCCCAGCTACTGTCCATCAGCACGACAGTAATTCTCACGGGGCCACGAACTCCCCGATTACTGCACTGCCTTTGTCTTCTGCCTCCTAATCACTAAATCAAACCCTCCTGCCCAAACACTCCACCCAGCACAACATATCACATTAGTGAAGTTTGTTTACAAAATGCCACGCTTCCTTTAGCAAGGGCTTCCTGGGGTATTAAATACATTAATTACCATGCAAAACCAGAAATTGCAGTTCAAACCTGTCAGCAACTTCAGCCTGTTCCCAAATAATGAAAGCAGTGGAGTTTTGTTCCGTGCTGGCAACGTTCAGCGAACTGTAACACAATGCTCCGAGCTTTCTAGTGCTTTTCATGTTAAATATTAGTCTGCCAGCCCTTTCTAGCACACTGCTCAGCAGATTTAAAGAAAAAAAAAAAAACCACACAACCAAACCAAACACAAAAAAACCCCAAACCACCAACAAAACCTTATTCATAGTGCTGGGGTTGAAGAAGTCAGGACAGGAGGTTCAGCATATTCCCGGTGATGGAAGGACACTGCTAACGAGAGAACGATCTTTCTCCAGCCGTGCAACACGTCTCTCTGGGGAGGAAACAACTTGCCAGCTCCGTTCCAGTCCCCGTACCTTAATTAGTGAAACAACAGCTGAAGCACCAGTTTAGCAGAAAATCGCACGAGGACATCTGCTCTGTATTTCTTTCTGGTTTAGTTACCGATAAAGAACTTTGCTGCACGTAGAGGCATTTATATACAACCACTCGCACATAAACCCGGAGTAACCCCACTGAAACGACGATTCACAGCCGTCCCACCGGCAGCGGAAAATAACTTAAGAGTTTTAGAGAGAAAAGTTAAATTTATAGCAATCGGAAATATGTAAGTATAGCGAACCCCCGGCAAGATTTCTACCCTACTCACGGGAGGATGCTGCGGGGCTTCAGGAGCTCATCGCCGGGCCGGGCTCTCCCGCAGCGGCGGCGGACACCGAGTGTCCCCCCGCCTCCCCCGCCAGGTCCCCCCCCGCCTCCGCCGCCGGGGCCGGGGCTGCCGCCGAGCTCGTCCCCGCCGCCTCCCCGGCCGGGCCGGGAGCGCTGCCCGCTGCTGCCCGGCGGTGCCGGTACCGGCGGCCGCTGCAGGTGGTTCCCCAGGGCCGCCCCGCCCGGCGCCGCCTCCCCGGCCCGGCCCCGGGCGGGGGGGACGCGGGCAGAGCCCCGGCTCGCAGCCCGGCGAGCGGCGGGGCCGGAGGGAGGGAGAGAGGGGTCTGATACGGGAGAGGCTCGGGCAGACAAAAGTCAGATTTGAGCAGTTTAAAAAACAAGAAGCCGCTCGTAACAGAATCACAGAACGGTCTGGGTTGGAAGGTGCCTTAAAGCTCACCCAGAGCTCACCAGTTTTGAGAAGAACCTCAAACATATCCACCCCAGGCATGGAACAAGTGGTTTTGTCTACTCATTAGTAGAACCAAAAGGATCAAACTGGAAAGGAATCCTTGCCTTTAACCCGTACTTAGTTGGCTTTATTCTGCATTTCCCACTAATGTGTGGGGAAGAGGCGTGTGACCGCAGTCCCTGTCTGCATTTTTTCCACATGGAAATCACACTCCTAAGAGGTACCTGTCCCCTGTCTGACGCCTGATGCTGCTCCCTCTGGAAACCAGGGAACCACATTAACAAACCTGCAGCCCTCGGTCTGGGCTCAATTCATGGTTTACAATTGTTGAGCTGCCATGCAGAAGAAATATCCCCCCCTCCTGCATCTCAGCTTCCCCATCTGCAGCCAGAACTAACACCGCAGATCTCTGTTTCTGTTATAAAGCAACCCGAAACATATGGATGAAACTTGCCTGTTTCAAAATCCTGCCTCTGTAGGGGAAGGCAGCAACGTAATCATCCATAAACGTTTGCAGCAGATTTCCTGGGAACACCAGAGTGCATCACGCATAGCCACCCGGCTTCCACGGATGACCAGCTTCCCTGGAGTGGAGGTTTGACTGTAAACACATCTAAAAATTATTCTTCCTTGGTGATTTAAATCTGTGAATCCTCAGACCAGGCCTTGTGTGAGCTGGCACAGATTGTGCGGTGGGATGATGACTTCCTAACTTATTTTCAAGGCTTTTACAAGTAACAGTTAATCAGCTACCACTGGGTTGTGTAACAAGATAGGTTTATCTGCATGCTTCCTAATGCGTTCATCAGAAGGGATTTCCACGTGTTGCTGGGTTTGAGACATGCCACTCTGCTGTGTCATGGGGGCAACAAAGTCCAGGGTGGGGGTCTGGGCTGGCATCCTTGGCCTGGAAACTGAGAGGAGACAGCCAGTGACATGAGCATAGAGCCAAGAATTTCTATTACGTTTACAGTTTCTCTTTGGCGACAGCTCTAAGAAAGCTGGGGCTCCTGGCAAGGTGAGTTTCAGACACTTGGTTTGTGCCGGCTGGAGCAAGAGAAGGTTTGCTGCAGGTCCCACACACGCCTTTGTGCAAGAAGTTGGGCAATGCCAGCAGGCAGCTTCTTCTGGAAGCCCGCAGGGAACAGAGCATGGCTCTCCCACAGCATCCCCCTCCAGGGCACGCGCCGGCAGCTGCTCCATCCCTCCACATCAGCATCTCCTGCAGCTCCACAGGACTGAGCTTCCTCCAGCACATCCCTGAACCTCACCTTTCCCACCCTCCAAACACGGGTGCCTTTCACTTCCAGTAGCCCGGGGGACAAAACTTGTGCCGACCACTCTGAACGCATGAGTGTCTGCAGCTGTGGAGCCTGTGGAGCCTGGGTATCGCAGCCTCTGCAGAACCCTTTGTTTCACTGATAAGGCACTGCTAAAGCAAACAAGCTCATTAATGAATCACTGGTGGACAGAGGAAGGGCTTGGAGAGGGAGCACCGGTGTGTTATCGCTGGGGTTGCCAGAGGGAAAGATGAAAAGAAAGATCCAGAGGGCAAAAGATTTCGTCCCGCACTTGAAATGTTTTCAAAGCTGGAGAACCTACTCCTGAGAGAAGCTGGCAAGCAGGTACCTTCCTTGGCCACCTTTAAATTAAGCCTCCAAAGGGAGGAGCAGAACTTCTCCAGCCCACGGCTGGGGTTAGATAAGCAAACAGAAGAAAGAGAAATCAGGAGCTGACTCCAAAAATCCAGAGCGCACTTAAAAATCACAAAATTTAGAGTAAGTATCAAAATTCACTGGGATGTTTCTTTCTAGTGTTTAAATCACAGTTTTTCCTTTGCAGCCATGAAGGAAAGAAAAAAAAAAAAAAAACAGACAAAAAAAAAGAAAGGTAAGATTCTCACACAATCCTTTATCTCCAGAAGCTGCTACTTTAGAGAAAGCACCACTAGCTGGGACTCACAAAAGACAGCAGCCTGAAGAGACCGCCCCATCCCAGGCTGCACACGCAGCCTGCAGAGGAGCTGGGATTAAAAATTAGGTGCTTCCTCATCTTGCAGCTCTTACTGCAGTTTCTTCATCTACTTCTTCAGCTTCTTCTGCATGAGAAATACTTCCTTTTGGGTCACTCACAAGGCGGTGGTGGAGGAGTGCCCTTGACAGATCCCATGGAAGCAAAGAAGTCCCAAAGCAACCACCAAAGTAGGGAGTGTGAGACGGGAGACGGCTCATAGCCAGCTCTTCTGCCAGGACACTCTTCCCATCAAGACCCAGTTATAAAAGCATTTCTAGTTTCCCTCACCCACGTACAGCAACTCAGTTATGCGAAGAAACCTGATACCTGACGCTACATCTCACTGCAAACGTACAAAATCCCCTTGGGCTGGGGCTGTGCTTTCTGCCCAGATGAGGAGTGTTAGTATCTAAATGCAGCACTTGGCTTTACATGCTCTTGTTCAGTACAAAATAAGACACACTGAAAGCAGGAGATACCATTAATTCCACCCGACCCACCATGTATTTTTGCGCTCTGTGAAATAACAGATCAAAATTGAAACCATCTTACCACAGGGATGCTCTGAGCATTGGGTTCACACGTACAACCAGAAAGCGGCAGACCAGAACTTGGCAGCATTTGGGTCCCTGCAGTTCTGCCTTTGCCATGCTGGAGCAGAACATCACACCCGTAAATGTGTGCATTTTCCTGATTTGCTTATTTGAGCTGGCAGGAGGAGGCAGAGAAAGGGCAGCAAACACATCCCCAGGTGACAGCCCAGCTCTGGAGGAGAAATACAAATAGTGCTCAGGTACACAAGTGTCACCACATAAAGCACTTTGGGACTCACTGATGAAGATGTCACATACAACCCTAAACTTGCATTCATAAACCTAAACTTGCCTCAGTGCCAGTCACCTCAGCGCTTGCACCAAAAAGCAACAGCCACACGTTCCATTTTACAAGTTGGTGCTCAAGTCCAAGTGAAGATGGTAAAGAAGAAACCAACCAGCACATACCGTCACACTAAACAGATAATCACCTCCTAAAGAAACGTTTGTGTTTTCCTAACACAGGGCCTCCTTCAGTTTGGTGTTCATGATGGGCTGGTTCCTACACCGAACCACAAGCTGAACCCCACAGAACAAAACCACAGAGGCTTTCTCACCAGAGTTTAAGAATTAAGAGTTTCAAGATCCGATTATTTAGCAACATTTCTTTTTGCATAGCTACAAAGACCCACATTAGTCACTTCCAGCTAAATCCTTCTGCCTCAATCACACTAAAACCCCGTGCAGATATCACAGCTCCTTAAAACCAGAGATTGAAATCTCAGGAAGGATTACTCACCATTCATCTTTTCAAGGGAATAGATTTAGTTTGATCGGTTTCTTTACAATTACTGCCTCATCCTGCATAAACAAGAAAGAACATGAGGCTCTGCTCCGGGAGAGGAGTGGTATTTCAGCTGCACACTTTCCCTGCGTTGTATCCCTCTCTAGAGGAAAAGAGGCTTCTTTCAACAGTGTGCATGCCTAACTTGGAAGAGGTATGACTAGTTATATTTAATAATTAATAATAATAGTCCTAACTTAAATAGTACAGGAAAGGAAACACCAGCCACTGTGATTGTCAGGCAGCCCACACTAATGTGGAAAGGGGAAAAAGTTCTGTATTTTCACCAAATTCCTTTCCTGTTGTCTCTGTGAATGGTTATGAAAACCAGAGTAATTGTAAGCTGTTCTCCAGATCCCCTGTTCCTCCCTCCAGGATGAAACCAGAGCAGGTCTCCTACATCTGGATCCGGTGTACGGCCCAACTGGATCCCAAACAACCTGAAGGAATGGAGTCTGCGCTGCTTGGCAGATCCCTGGCCTTGCACAGAGCCCACCAGGCAAGGTGAGGCAAGACAGCGTTTGCACCGAGTCTATCTTTGCAATAAACCTTGCTGGGCATTTAAGAGCTTATACAAACACATGCAGCACATACAGCACGGCACACACTGATGAAGCTGCCAGGCCTTAGAGGCTTCTAAACAAGTCCATTTCCTTTGTGGCAGGTATCGGAGGAAAGGCAATCGCATCCTTCTCCTTTCAAGTAAAACACCCTCAGAATTTCTGTATGAAATATCATCTACATTAGAAAATAAATATCAAGGGTCCCACTGGAATGGAATGGCACACAGCAAAACAAACTAGAACAAGCCCAGTGTAATTGTTTCCAGGCATCACCATGTGCTAAGTACCCTTTCAACTATTAAAAAAGCCACCTTAATTTATTAAGTGCCATCTCTGCTACAGTGCTTGAGAAGGGGTGTGAACATCTACAATGAAGCCAAGTAAAAGCTCGATAAAAGCAAATGCGTTCCCTAAAAGCTTGTATGGCAAAAGAGAGGGAGGGTGTGACTTTCCCAAGCGCTTGCTTAGGACCTCAACAGGTCCTAAATTTATAGCTCTTATACTGTTAGCTGTAGCCATACACTGGGCTTATACCTTGTTACGTACAAAACTCCGCTTTCAACATCACTTATTCAGTTTGCAGGTCATCAGACGCCTATCCTGATCGTACCCTGTTAGCAGTGCTACTGGAGAACCAAACGAGATATTGGGATGCTCCAGAAAAATCCTCATGAAGTCAATGAATGCCGAAGGACATAACTCTTAATTAGAAACTGCAGGTCAAATTCCCAATTTGCCTGCAATTAGAAGGGTAGATAGCAGAGCAAATATACTGGGACTGTCCCAGCAAGAAAAAAGAAGAAACATATTACAACAGATGTCACAACCGACTACAAATTCATTGAATCTAGAACTGTATTATGAAACCAGGATCTTAGTACTGTACATGTACCCACAGTCACAAAAAGAATTACCAGCCATACTTGCAAGGGATGGGACTGAACCAGAGAGATGAACTGACCTGTCCCCGCAGAAGCGCGCATCTAAGCCTGGCTGCCCTAATCCCTGCTTGCTGTGCCACGTTGCTCAAACAGGAACACGGTCATTGGCTATAGAAGTCAGAAAGGATGCAGAATTAGTTATTTTTATATTTTATGTAACACAGCAAAACAAGAGATTGCCATAAATATCTTTCCCACTGCCTCACCCTATGCTGACATCTGGGTTTCCGCTGATACTATAGTTGGAATATGTTCGCTTCACCAAGGAAATCAAACATTCCCTTCTGCAAGCCTCAACATGCCAGCGTGCTAAAATGCAAGAGACATTGCTCAGAAGAGGATTTGAACACATTAACATTTAAAATACGTGTTTTCTAGTGTGACTTCGCACAAATACAATTTAAAGATAAAATACATGAACAGTGAAGGCACAAGACACCACCTGTCTCTCCGTTAAGGTGGGTACCACGATCCCGACACAATGTCTCTAGCCCGGATCTTTAGGTGAAGGGTACGGTGACATTTAAACAGAGGTTGTACAAGCCTTCCTCGAGCTGTAGGATTGATGTTCGGAGACAACTCACTCAGATTTCAGCTCGGTCAACAGCTACAGGAGAAAAAGTATTTAATCTTGCTCAGCACAAGGGTAAACAGCTGCCTGAGCACACGCTCCTCCCAGGTGTCGAGGACCACGGTTCCTCCCCCTGAGTTCGGCGTCGCCATCCAGCTCCATCGACAGCTCTCCGCACCTCCGGCTGACCCTCACGCCTGCAGAATGGAGAAGTCCCAGAATGATGGATTGCAGGTGCCGTGTAAGCCCACAGAGGAACAAAGACTCACAGAGCCAGCCAGGTGTGTGCCTCCCCTTTGGTTCGGTAAAGGAAATACTTCAGCATTTTTCTCCGAGGGAATGAGGCTTGGCCGCGGTCTCTTTCCACATTAAAAGCACACCGGACCGTGAACCCCTCCTAGCAAGTTTTACACATTAAGCGGAACAATTAAACCAAACCCAGTAAGCGTAAGACTCGTAAGACAACCTTCTGTTCTGGGCTAAAACCGATCAGTAATGCAAAACCAGACAAAAATGGAAATATAACCTTTCAAGGAATAAATTAAGCAAGAGATATTTTATGCATGAGGTCTTTCTGGGGGGAAGCAGTTCAATTACAAGGCAGAAATAAAATGAGCAGCAGTAATCACAAGATTGCAAAAACAGGGCCCGTTCTTAGCTATTATAAAATAAAAACAAAGCACCTCCGGCAACTTTTTCTCCAGAACACACAGGCAGACTGCCCAAAGAAAAGACCGTACATTTTTTCAGCTGCTTCTCAAGAAGAATGCTTTAAAGGAATTTGGGATATTTATTTATACAAAGCACAAGCTCAGAAAGGGCTGAGTTGGTGCCTCTGTGCAAGGCTACTTCTAAAAATAGCACTTCGGTTAATAGCAGGTCAGTGATCAGGAGAAACAGGTTCTGATGGTCATTACTGAATCGTCACGCGGAGTACATAAAGCAAACTTGAATGTCATTCATTTTACAAGGAAGGCTCTGTGACCCGGGAGGTTATGGACAGAGTGAAAGTGGAATAGAATCACTTTTGATATTGATCGATGGCTGAATTCAAGTTTCCTTTCTGTACAGCCTCTGCTTTGCCTCCTCCTCGCCCACCCACATCAGCCGCTGCCAGCAGCCAGGCACCTCATTCCCTCCAGCTCCGGTGAAGCGCTGCCTTCGATGCCACCTCCAGAGCAGACACTGCTCTAGACAAAGTCTCCCATTATATTTGCACTGTCACAGAAACGAGGAGTGGCTCCCCATCCAGTAAAGGAATGTGATTTTGTAGCATTTTTAATATAATTCAATTGTACGGCACCAATGAGCACTGGGAGAAGGGCACACAGCTTCCCTCTGCTGGCTAACACAAAAAACTGCCGAAATCTGCCTCCGTGAAAGAAAGTGGAACCTGGTGGCAAAAGCACGTGCAGTGCAACAAGCTGATGTTTTACAATTTTGTTGATTGATGCATGCACATTTTATATAAAGTCTGACCATTTCCTTCCTGTGGAAATGGGTCTTTGGAGATTTTTGAAAACAAGTAATTATTTATCTTTATTACAATAAAAACTTACAGAGCTCAGTACTGCAGCCCAAACCGGACATTCTCCCCCACAATAGGCTAAGCAGGTGTCAAACTTCATTCAAACCATTAAAAATTCATGTGAGGGAAACATCCAAACAGAACTCTGCTGTGACAGGCACCCCAAACCACCACAAAAACCCTCTCAGTCCCTCCTTCAGCCCAGCAATTCCCAGGATTTTTCTACTGAAATCCCTAACTTCTTCAGCACTATTCTTCCGACAATTTGCTTATGGAAAACCGTAAGCTCTCTTGACTGTTCACGCAAATGCACAAGCACACAATACCACTAGAAAACTTATATATTAAACTTGGGCCGACAGAGAATACAGTTAAAAACCCACATGTGAATGGCACTGCATTGTTTTTATTTTAAGTGTCTTTACACAATGAAAAGATGTTGGAATGCAAGTTGTTATACATTTTGCACAAGATACACTGACAACATTACTTGCTTGATTTGTGTTATAAAACTGTTTCTGAAGGGTTTCCACTTATTCCTACTTACAGCAACTTCTACAATGGGGTAGAAATTAGACAATTAACAAAATATAAACACCACAGAGAATCCAAAACGGACTTCTGGCATTTTAAAAATACACAAGCCTGATGGACAATACAAGTTTTTTGTTATGTTTGTTGTTTTTTTTTTTCTTTTTAGTAACATGGAACAGTGAGACAGAGAAGTCAGACTTTGACTTATTTTAATACCTGAAGAGATACATAAACATCATGCCTGTTGAGGCAAGATGAACAAACTCCATTTTCCTACCTTTTTAATATGTACTATTCCTGCCTCTGGAACAAGGACCTGCCTGCAGGATCCCATTTTGCAACTTGAAGCTGGTGGCAGGAAGGGATCACAAGCTGGCACAATACAGAGTTGAAAACTACCATGCCCATGCAAATTCATTACCGTTACTTTTTCTCTCTGCTGTCAATCAAGTGAAAACACTTTTGAAAATTCAATAAGCACATCATGTACGACTGAAACACACTAAAATGAATTTGAAAAAGGCCAATTTCTGAATGATTTTTATATATGAACATCAGCAGCCTGGTTTGTTCACAAATAATTTTATTAAATAGAAAAAAGAAGAATCTGTCTAGACTAAAAAAGGTTGTTTATAAAATAGCACAAAAGCATAGGAGCATGTGTCATTATACTGAGGCATATTTTCCTCCTACTAAAACCCTTAACACAAGATCACAAAATTAAGTATCTGTATGTTAAAAGATGCATCCTGGTCTCCAAAGTAGCAGATGCTCTATCAGACAGACAGGATGCCACACCGAAGAAGTCTAAATGAAAAACAGCAAACAAGAGCTGAAACTGCATAAACCGGCTAAGCCAGGCAACTGATTGTCTTAAAAAAATATGAAACAGACTGGAGAAGTTTAGGAGCACAAGTTAAAAATTAACCCTAGATGTTTTATCTCCTAATATAACTTAGTCATAACATAACAGTCACTGAATTCATTTATAAACGTAGGCCATGTCTAGGACTGTAGAGGAACAAACGTTACCTTATTTTCAGAGAGGATCAGAGACAACACATTCAATAGCTGAATCCATATTTCACTTTACATATCGTAATTCACTCCTAATTAGGTGTCAGTGCAAACCATTGTACCTATCAGCCTTCCATCACAGATAGCAGCAGCAGTTGTGCCGGCGACAGACCGGGAGTCTGTCTTCTCAGCGGTCTGTGGCTCCTCCTCCTGTATTCTTCTCTGCGTAGTTAGCAAAACTACTTGAATTTAGTTCCATACGTGTATTTGTGCCTCATGTCAAATCAAAAACACATACTTAGTATTTCAGAGAAATGCAAAGATTAATCTTCACCTCAGAAGATTACTAGCTGGGAAGGAATTTTAGCATAAAGAATACATTTCACTTACATTTAACACTATATTAACTGGAAGCTGTTGTACCAGTATAGTTCAGCTTTTAATTGCTATACAATGAACTTTCTTGAATCCAACTGTGACAGTAAGTAAGATATTATTTCAGCACTTGGTACATCACACTGTACAATATAAGGAAAAGGGTAGCATCCTAAAAAAAAATCCAACCAAAAACAGAAGAAAAAAAAAAAAAACAAACAAAAACCACAACCAGACTTCCTATTTTTCACTACTTCAAGTGAGGTGGATTTGCTACACTTGGGGGACTAGTCCCTAAAATTAAAGTGCTTTTCAGAGCATTGGCATCCAAAATCTTGAACATGAGAGACAACTACAAGTAAAATCTGTTGTTGCTATACGTAACATATAGCAGCAGTACAGACATCAACACATGTACTCATTAAGTGTTTTATTTTTGATACTATCTTGAGCATCACACAATTTAACAGTGCATAGTACCCCCTACCTCCAGTGTACAATCAAATGCTTTAGATTCATTCAGTATTGTTGCAGGTGGTTCTGGACGCCTTGTCTGCATGATCTTCTGTTTGGGATTTTTTATTTCATCTTCCTCTTCTGTCTCACTTTCACAGACATGAACAACGACACTAGGAGTTGATTCTGTTCCTGCATGAAGCTCATACTTTTCCCCTGAAGAGCAGCAAATAAAACTCATGCTAAGAACAGCCCCAAGGTAAAGCATTAAGCCACTTTATCTCAAAACTCCTTAGTATCTGCAGTAACACAACTAAATATTCATTTATTCCCATCTGTCCCGGTTTCAGTTGGGAAAGAGTTAATTTTCTTTCTAGTGATTGCTGTGAAAGGAATGTCAATATTACCTACTGGGTTTAGGTGTTTCTAAGGGATATTTACACTATTCAAGGACTTTTTTTTTCCTATTCAAGGACCATAGAAGAATAGACAGAACAATGGAATGAAATATTCCATACCATAGATGTCATGCTCAGTATATAAATGGGGGTTAGCTGAGGGGCAGGAGTCCACTTCTTGTTTCTTATTTAATACTGAGACTATGACAAAATTCAATAAATGGATGTGATGTGGCTAGTACCACACAATCCAGTTCTGTGCTATACTTTCAATCAATTAATGAATTAAGTAAAAAAACATGATGAAGCATTTTATTCAAGTAAGAAACATCACAGAAGACAGACTCAATTTCTTTTCACAGAAAAAGTAGATAAATTCCCGCGATAACTATTTTTGAGGTTAAGTAACACAACAAAGGCAGGTAAATATTCCTACCTGGTCCCAGCTTGGAGACAGCACAAAGCAAGTCATAGTTTATCAGGGGAGTTGCATCTTCACTCTGTTTCCATCCAACTGGTGGAGATGCAGGTGGTGATATCAGGAACTGTTTAACAGGTTGTGGAGGAAGGAGGTAGGACTTGTCGCCTATTTCACTTGATACATGCATCTGAAGACAAAAGACAGGAAATACAGAACAAGATGACAAATATTAATTCTCTTTTTATTTAGTCTACTTCCCCATCATGCATGCCCATTCTCTGTAGTAGCAATGCCTAATTCAGCCTAGCTTTAAAAATAAGTAACATAGCTTTTGTCATTCCTTGGTGTAACACCTTGGAGAAATGCTGCAGGTAAGAAACTGGCCTCTATAAGTGCTGACAACGTAGTTGTATGGCACATGCAACAAGAAGAATATGCCTGTAAAGCACGTATTATAAAGAGATCTTTGGACCCACTTATTTTCTTTCTGCACGTTTCTGTTTACGTATGGGGGAAGGTGGTTTGTGTCACTACACAGTGGCTGTTACATACCAATTGCAACCCTGTAAGCTCAAGCTGAAAAGCAAAACTGTCCCCTAAAGCATGAATTTCTCAATGAGAGAAAGTGTACATCTCAGCGTAGAAGAATGAGATTGAAGGTAACTTCCGATATTTACCACAAATGAAACTCATGGGCAAACATGGAATAAAGAAGAAACCGGGACACATGTACAACATCTTAGTGTCCCATAATACCTGTGCAAAGTACAGCTTCAGCTTTTTTCCATTGAAGTCCGTTTCATGCAGTTCTATCCGTGCTCTTGCTGCTGCCTCCGGATTGCTGAAGTTTATCCTTACTCTTCTAAAGCTTTTAAACAACTGGAATGTAACTTGGCTATCGTAGACTGTGAAAAGTGCTTCAAATCTTTCCTAGAGATGAAGTAAAAAGATTCTCCAAACACAAAATGAACATTTTCACTCAATGAAAACACATTTCCCTTTTACTTTCCTCTCCCAAATCCCATTCATTTCCTTAATGGCCTAAATCTGCACATTCCATACTTCCCTCAGTTACCCCGACTTGTAAATCTGTATTCAGTGTAGCACTTCTTTGTCTCACTATTTAAATTTTAATTCCAAGAGTGCGTTGATGTGAACAAGCCGTAGAACTCTTAATACACAAGCTGCCACCTAGCGACAGTTACTCAAAAGTGCACGTCGACAAAAATGGTGGTACTTGCACATGACTTTCAGCCAAGCATCTCCAAATACACTATGTAAATCAGTTAACTTTTATATTAGATAAACTGAAGTACTGTACTGAGTGCGTAAGGAAAACGTCAAAATCCTCAGGGTGAATGAATAAGACTACTTTGGAAGAGATAAAAATCTATTCTTACTAAACAACACTCATTCACAAAAATAATCTACATATAATCTAGAAAGGGAGACATCATCTTGCATTTTTTAATAAGATGACATATGATTTACGTAGTCTTATGCATTGCCTGTTTTTTTTTTCCAGTAAAAACAGCATTAATATACAATGCTAGAAATTAACTCTTCTACTGATATGCAGAGGCTAGCAACAACTCATGCCCTTTGAAGAAAAACATTTGACATCAGGCATAGAAATAATGGCTAAGGGACTGTATCTCATTCTCTCTATAAAACACGGGAAAGAAAAAAATAAAGCATCGCATCTGAAAATAAGCCACTAAAGACTCAACAGCCTTTTCTGGTACCCTTCTTTCATACCCATAGGAACACAATTACAACAAACTACAAGAGCAATAGCTCTTGTTATGCAATATCCTCCTCCCTACCCAAAAAGGGATCCGTAAGCTGCTCTACAAACTGTTCATGTCTCACCATGTGCACGTTCTCAACTGATCACTGTTCCTTTTATTTTGAATGTGCTATGTCCATTTGTTAGGAGCACTGGCTTAAGAATTCAGCTCACGGTAAGTACTTGAAAGATTGACTTAAATATAAGCACACAATTGAGCAGCATTTCCTACCTGTGGACACCACACCCTTCCCTCAGATGTTGAAGACTTTTCAGCAAAACTGTAGGCTTTCTAAGTACTTTTGTAAACTGAAACTGAGGAAGCCACAGATCAAAGCTTTCATATCAGCCCCTCTATTTTCCCACACTCATGTAGTGTACATAATTATTCCTGATGCTCTTGTAAGCAAAAGGAAAGTACAGATTTGACTGAATACAAATGTTAGCAAGCCAGAGAAGATTTCGTTTATTATAAGGTCTTTATAAGCCACTTTCAACGTGTTCAAATCATAACACACATCCTACAAATTTATAATACTCTTTTAACAGAATCCTTGCCTTGAAATAAAACATTTAAATTTGCTTTCAGATTTTATTTAAATCTGCCCTTGGATTTCGTATGTTGGATAAAGAGGGAAAAAAAAAAAATCAGAAGAGCTTTTCATGGTAGAAGCACTGTATATCCATTAACAATTTCAAATGCCAGAAAAGTGTAGTATTTTTTACTCTTTGGTAACTGTACTCATTCCGATCTGACCTTAGCAGGTAAATGCTTTGGGTTGTTTTCCCCCCCCCTCCCCCCGATTATAATATGCAGTAATACACTGAAAATCCAGCCAAAAACATTCAATAGCTGTACCATTACTTACAAAATTATACCCCAAATATGCCTGTCTCTACCTTACCTTTTCTTCCTGTACCTCAAACACAGCTTCATGAACACTGCAAGCAAAGAGTGAGGTAGGCAAGTCACTTAAATCCATCATCTCTTCCAAATCATCTTCATTTTCTCCAAAAATCATCTGTTCTTCCTCTTCTTGGTCACTGCTGTAGAGGTCTGACTGGCTGTCGCTCCAGGACTTCATAGTATCTCTGAGCATCGTTCACCCAAAGCAGCTCTACTTTATGTTCCAGTTTCTAGTAGGGGTCTGTCATTCCGAAAAGAAAATCAAACAAAACAGAATGTGAAGATACCACATCTTCTTGCTTTGACTCTTCTTTAAGGCAAATCATTTTACAAAAAATAGAAATCAATATGAAACTCGTTCTCATCCACAAAACAGAAGCACCATACCCCATTTCTGTAAATGGGATAAGACACTGCTGTTCAATCTATCAAAAAGAAGTCACTCTGTCAAGTAAATGAAATTTCTCCTCCCTTTACTCTGACATAAATCAAGAATTACAGTATTGTTCTAGAAGCTTTTCTCCATGACACGCTTTCCAGTTAATAGCAATTTTGTATTTAATAACTTAAAAGCACTTCCCAAGTAATCAGAGTAGTCTTCTGATATTTGAAGACATATCTTTCTTTCATCGATGGGAACACATGCATACAGCAAAGTTAAAGCATCTGTCCAAAGCCTCTCCAAGCCAGTGGCAGATACAGGAACAAAATCCAAGACCTCCTAATGTGAGGACATTTCCTTCTCCTAAGCACTGGAGAATACCTTTCCCATAGGTAAGAGTATCTATGGCCTTGAGTAAACACATCAAGGAAGGAAAAAAAAAAAGTGCAAACAAACAAGAGACTAAATAAAAGACTTCAGGTAACAAACTAGTTTTTACACAATAAAAAAAGAAATTTAGTAGAGCATACTTTGCCACCTACTGCTGCAAAAATCATGAGGAGGTTATTGCACTACTGCATATTCTAATGTAAATGATAGAAAACACGTAACTGTACTATATCTAGATTCGGAGGCGTTGTTAATTTGTGACCAAACACTAAAAGAAAGGTAAGTAAATATATTATGTTTCATTGACAATGATCTCATTTGAATATTTGCTTAACTAGGTTATTCTTTCAAGCAATCACTTAGAAATGCCATCAGCTGAAACCAATATGCATAAAAAAAATTCATAATAAATCCATGCTCACTCGTGGCAAAATATTTAAGACTAGTTTTCTAATTAACAACACCCTAACACTCTCAACACTTTGTACTTAAGGAGAAATAGCACATGAAAACGAGAAATAAGGATTTAATACCTATTTTAAGTATTTACAAACTGCTTACGAGACACACACACAAGGTGTGATGCCACATTAAATGAGTTAAATCAATGTAACCTCGGTGCGAACACATAAAAGCTGTCTGAAGCACATAACTGCACACATAACTGCACCAGTTCACTGTCACACCTTTAGTCAAACCATTACAGTCATGCACAGACCTGGCTAAGTTTTCCCAACACAGCAAATTCCAAAATTTTCACAGGAAATGCTCCTGAGCATCACAGAAAGGATGTAAATGCAAGAAAACATGTAGTCGGTAGAAACCTAGTATTTTGTGCTCACTGATTCATGCAAAAAGGAAAAGAAAATACGCCAACACAGTAAAAACAAAAGCCACCATCTGGCTTGGCAGCACAGAGTCCAAGAGAGTTCTGGGCTAATCAATCCAACATGCAACAGGATACAGGCACCTACAGTCAAGCCAAGCTACGTGCAGACAGAATTGAGAGCAACAAGCAAGCCTTGTCCTGGTTTTGGTCCTACCTCCCCAAGCTTCCTCGTCAGAGGGGAGTACAGATCACAATAAGAAACATCTAACCCACACATCACTGCTCCAAAAACCTGCTTTTCAGACAAATCAAAGAATGAGGAGACTTGCAAACAAGGCAAGAGAGAAAAACTGGCACAGAAAAAGGAGAGTTTGGAAAAGCTGGCATGTAAATTCAAAGACTTAACAATGAATAAGACAGGAAGTAAAGTAACATACAGATCAACATGAAATTTGGTCAAACTGGCCACATTATTAAGATCTTTAAAAAGTTCAGGCCCTGTGAGCCTCACACACTACAAAATGAAGTCAACAAAGCAGCCTGGAGGGAGGCAAAAGCATCAAGAAAATAAGATTAATGGAGTACACAATTACTGTGACTTACACTGTGCCTGCAGTAGTAGTACTCTTCTCTTCATTCTGTTAGTACTGTGGAATCAGACATCACAATTAAAATGAGAGAGAATTTAGTCCACAGGTTATCAACTGAATCCATTACTCCTTTAAAGTTGTTGTCATCTATTATGTCATTTAAGGAGCTGCAATCTGCAGATTACGAACACTAAACGCTACAGTGGCAACAGACATGTTCCTCCAATTGGTATGTTAGTAGAGAGGAACTGCATTTCAAAAAAAAAAAAAAAAAAAAAAAAAGAGAGAGAGATGAACAAAATGAAGGCAGATACAGGGTTTTATGTATACAAATAAGATGCCTGAACTCTGTATTTCTGGCCAATATTCTGTACAATGAGACTTTGTATAGGCTCCTTGATTAGAAACAATCTTTTACACACCAATGAGACAAGCATGCAAATATCTGCAATTGTTAAAAAGAGCAATACAAGACTTTATCTAAAACACCAACTTAAAGACATAAAGAATGCACTGTGGAAAAAAAAAAAAAATCCCAGTTTTTCATTCTTTTGCCAAATTTGGTTAAAGGAATTCAGAGAATTAAAATTAAGTTCAAAGTTCCAGCATGCGGAAGTTCTAAAACTCTGAAATTGTTGGTTTGTATTTTGAAAAAAGACATCCATGTTATTTCCATGTCTGATTGTTATAAAAGAATATGGCAATTTCATAAGTTAAAAGGTGACAACATACAGAAGATGGAGTAAAAGGCAAGAATGATAGCCAGGTAAACAATACCATTAAGGAAGTCTTTGCCAAATCAACTTGGGAATTGGAGAGGGATCAATAACAAACAACTGAAATGTTTGCAAACAAATGCCAGGAGCTCAGGTATCACAGAATACCACACACACTGTAAGAGAGGATGGAAAGAAAAAAGAAAAGGAAAAACCCAACAAAAAAGCCACAAGATCTAGCTTCTTTTACAATTTAATTTATGTAACATTAAATTATTTGAGTAACCTATGAAGGAGGCAGAGATAAAGTGATGGCTACAAGGTCACTATGATTTTCACCATGCATGAACTGGTCAACAATAAGAGAAAATGTCTAGTTAGCATCTAAACATTAAAGAAATTAAACCTGGAGTTCCTACATCTTTAGTCCTCTGTCTCCCGATTCATTTCATCCAGTTCCATGTGAAACAGGCAATCAACAGCTACCGTTATCTGCATATTCCCACCACCTTCAAAATGCACACAAAACAAACTACCACGGCAGGACTGCTCAGAAACAGAGCTGAGCTGACAGCCCTGGTGATCCTGCACTGTAGGCCTGCCTTCTGCTCACCACAAAAGATCTTCCCTGCAAACGCTTTGCAGTATAAATACCGTTGATAAGAGGAAAATACTGCTTTTTGCTCAACAGCAATTTGTGGTATTATGAGACACATCAAATTCTGCACAGGCATGCATTACTGCACAGAGGAGATCCTCTTCAGATTTGTAAAGAAGAATGGTAAAGGAAAACACACAAACCTGTCTAGGCACACTATATCCAGCTTTGCACGCAGCAAACAGCCTCACCGGCTTCAAGTTTCATTATATGCACATTCGTCATGTTGTAGCATTTAAATACAGCAACAAAACATTTTACTGCTAGATATTTTCTGCTCCGTAAAAAGGCAGCAGTGTCTCAAATGACGTGTGTAAACAAAACTGGAGAGCTGGGGCAGTTTAAACAGCCCCACTGCCATGAAGCAGATGACATTTGTTTTCCCAACTACCAACAAAAATTGAATTACCAGAAATCATCTTGTTCCTTTAGAGAACAAGAGTAGAAACTTGTACACTATTAAGCTGCAGAAGACAATGCAGTTATTCCCTTGAATTCCTACAAACAGTCTGCAGGGAAAGTGATTTAATAGAAGCAACCTTAGTCAAAGTTAAGAAAATATTTCAGCAACAAGATGAACAGTTCTCTGTAATTTACAGTACAGCATTTCTTGCCAGTATAAAAACAAAATCTGAAAAGCTTCTGTAGAGAGCACTGAACTAGAAAAGCTACTTCAATTACGTTTGGGTTTTTTTTTAAAAAAATAAGAATACATCACAGTGGTAAATTTTTTAATTGTACGCCTACATAATTAATTCTAGGGGTTTTTTTCACACAATACTTGTTTTTCCTGACTTCACCCAGATGAGTATCAAAAATCCATGGTTACTGAGAAATGCAAAAATATGCAATAGCTTCCCTGAAATGAGGATGAGACAGGTAAGACTGATGTACGAATGTTAATTAAGAAGCAGCGCTGGAAACAGTACTGCGAGAAGTGATATTTTAACAGACTAGGCAGAACTATATTATTGTGCAATTATCAGAAAGCAAATCGGAAGAAGAAATACCCCGAGTTTGGTAGGTGTGCACCGATACAATTATCAGTGCAACGGCCAAACTGCTCTGCTTCACCTTCCCCTATGCAGAAAGGGAATTACTTCACCTACCTCCTTGGAATGTAAGAAGTGCCTATTTATAAGACAGGCTGATATAAATGAAAATATACAAATGCTATTTATTTATTTCAACCAGCTAATTCTCACCGCAATAAACAATTTAGAATCATAAGCAAAATCATTGTGTAGACAACTGACAATACTTGTTAGCAAGCTATCTTTTTTTGTATTTTAGATTAAATGGCCTTACACAGCAGGACTAAAAACATTCCAAGAACTAAAGCCACTAGGATAAGACCTTTTACTAAGTCTCTTGTTCTTCTGAGAATTAATACCTGCTTATCATTTAAATACCAGGCGACAGGTACCTCCAAAACACTTAAAAGCAAACTCTTCAACTTCATACAAAGCTGTAGATCTTCCGAAATCTAAGCAAACTGTGGAAACGCAGCTTCTGCCCTTGAGAGCAGATATTCTCCGTCAGAACACCGGTACAGATGGCCCTGGTGTTTCTACCTTTGCATCGCCTGGACCCGCTCCTCAGGCACTGCTGAAACACAAACAGCCCGTTTCTGTTATCGCATCCTTCCCGAAAACCCTGAATACTCACAAGGGCTAGAAACGGCACGGCGATTTCCACATAAACAGCCAAATCTGCTCTGAGGAGTTCACAAAAACTCGGGCTCAACCCTGCAAACCCGCCGAGGGGAGCAGCCCTGGGCGAGCCGAGGGGCTGGGGGACCGGCACCCAAGTTCAGGGCTAACACGGCGTGCGATATACACGAGGCAAAAGAAAAAAACCCCAAAACTACTCTATCTGCCCCAAAGAGCAACTGTTAAAGGAGAAAACAACTTCGCCGCCGACAGCCCGGCTCGGCCAGGCCTCACCGATGCCGCTTCTGAGGCACAGCGAGCCGCCACCGGGCCGGGCCGGGCCGCGCCGCCTCACCTCACCTCAGCACGGGACTCCAGGCGCAGGGACGGCTGAGGGGACGCGGGGGAGCAACAGATGGCTGGCGGCGGGGCGCTGAGGGGACGCGGAGAGCGCGCTCACCGTCTCCTCGGCGGGGATCCCCTCGGCGGCGGCGGCGGGGCCGCGCAGGGAGCGGCGGCGGGAGCGCGCACCGCCCGCCGGTGGCCGGGCGGACCGGGCGGCGGCGGGAGGGCGCCTGCGTGCGCGCCCCCCACATCGCCTCAGGGAGCTGCGGCGCGGGGGGGTCGGTGACCCGGATGGGGGGGGTGTATGCGCATGCGCCAACCCCGTCCCCTGACGGAGGGCCGCCATCTCCTCTCCGCTTCGCCGTTTCTGCGGTGGGTTTCAGGTGTATTCCGCCCCCCCTCCCCTGCCCTCCCCATGGCCGCCGAGGGTCTCCACAGCAAAGAGCACGAAGCGTTTTGGGGAAGCGAACGGTGTTTTACACCTCTATGAGGCGATGGGCCGCCACCGTCCTGGCCTGGCCTCGAGGAAAGGCTTTCCTGGGTTCCCTGAGGGAATGACAGAGCTCAGAGAGATAAGAATTGATTCAAAAGCTGCAGATTGCTCTAGGAACTGCCTCCGGAGAAGCAGTCGGCAGCTGAGTTGCTGGCAGGGATGAATATGGAGGATGGAGGCCTCTTACGTGTTTTTAATTAACAGCCTTGAAACACAGCATGAGACCTGAGGGAGGAGGGCCTTGGGGTGGCCCGTCAGGACACTCGCGTGACCTTGAAGGGCAAAGCCAGAGAAGAGGACGTTGGAATGACTCTCAGAGCACAGTACTTGTGCTGTGGCGCTTCATGCTCAGAGTGAGGGTTTCTGCTGCGAAAGGCCCGCGTACGCTTCTAGATGGCGGCCAAAGTTAATCGGTTTTACTTTGCAGTTGGCCTCGTCTGGCGAACATGCTCGGGCAGTTGCCATGTGGGAACAGCAACAGTTTGTGTCCTTCGTGTCTCGGCGTAAATCGTGGCTTAATCCAGCGATGAGATGATTTGAGACAGTGGTTATCGGAACTGTGTGATAAATGAATGCTTGTGTACATTTACATCTAAAGAAAGCACAAACGAGCAGCCTTTTTTTGGGTGTATCTGTTTTCCACAGAAAGCACACAAAACTCTTGAATTTCACTGATGCAAATATTTAGTTCAACAGCTTTGTCCTCATTAAGAAAGCCAGAAGATAGTTAGGATTTTTGACGTAAATACTGAAATTTCTATGTCTGAATGCCTTCTTCAAAAGTTTAGGTACAGAAAGACAGAAAGCGATGCTAAGCTGGTCTTCTCAGTCTTGTAATTTGTCCACAGTGCAGACCTTTCCCTCGTAAGAAACCCGGGCATAGCAGAATTCACTTTTAGAAAGGTAAGATCAGTTTTACCTGTCCAGATACGTTATTCTGCAATTTAGATGCAGTGCAAATTTAGCCAGTAATTGGTTGGTCTCAATGACTTTAGCCTTTCCTTCCTGCAATCGCATGCTTTATTAATTCAATACTACATTCTTCCTCCCTGGCTAGCAATATATTCTGCTCTAATACCACAAACTCCCAATGTTTGTGTCCATTTCAGGGTCATTTTAAATACTCTGTCCTTTGTAATAACACGTGTTGTAGCATGCATTTTTGTAATGATCCTGACATCTGGCTTGATTGACACCTCTTTATATTAGCACTTAACACAGTTATCTCTGATATAATGCACTAACCTTTAAACGATGTATGTTAACAAAGTATTACCACATTTATCAGAAACTCTGGGGCTTAATTATGCTCCTTCTGCAACCATTCAAGAAATTGCTAGCCAGTGTTTTAATAGTCGTGTCCAGGGACTTGTATGAAGTGCAGCTTTAACACCAAAGTGGATAAGGCTGCTCTTTTTTTTTCTTTTTTTTTTTTTTTTTCCCATTTGTGGTTTGGACCCCCGAGAGATACATTTAATTAAGAGTATCCTGAGGGTTATCTTCTACTTATCCCCTTGGACTAAAACCCATATGGTGAGCGTTAATTAGGTTGGCAAGCATTCAATTAAGCTACATTGCCAGTATTCTAAATTTATGACTGTCTGTATCTCTTAATGGTATTGTTAGGAAATGCCCTTAAGCTGTCTACTCCTGCAATCAAAGACATGATATCCTGTATCTGAAGGATGGCATCTCCTACAGCGTAGCATTCCCAACTAGTATCAGAGGTCTTTGCTGTCTCAGAGAAGCATGCTGTTGTCTCAATTTCAGTATTGAGTTGGCAGGCAAACAAAAATCATGAGTCAGGCCACCAATAATATAATGTTTTTGGTTTTGTGATTTGTCTCATCTTGTGTGTGTATCCCCTGACTCCTTTAGGCTATAATTGGATCACATTTTCAAGCTCTTCTCTGAAATGATGATTTTATTTTTTTTAAATCCCTGTAAAGCTTTTAAAGAAAACTGCATGATTCCTAAAGCTGACACGAACTAGTTGGAGACTCATGTAAAATTGCAAGCATTAGTAATGCTGCAGCCCCAAACATCAGTTGTAGCAATCTGCATTTCATTTGCATGTATCCAAGCAGACCAGAATTCTATAGGTTTTACCACAATCTTTTATTAAGTTTCATTTCCAAAGGTCTCATCTAAAAGACAAATAGAATTAAACAGACATGCAACATTGCTTATGAAAAATTAAGCAGTTATCCTTATAGTCCAATACTGTGAAGCTTGATTTATTTACACATTTTAATGTGAACAAGAGAACAGTGTAGGCAGATCATTTTGAACATTCAGCCAACAGAGGAGCTGTATTCCACAGCATTAAGTTACATGTAAGATGTACACTGAGAACGTATTAAGTGCTCTGGTGCATTGAAAAGCCACACAGTGTGGAGGCAATAGATGTCAGTTCGTATTTGATAAAGAAGCTAGGAGATGGAGAGTCGAGGAGCTATTCTGCCAGTTTAGTAAAGGAGACAGCAGACAGTTGATTTTTGTGCATGCTTTTTCAGCTCTTGATGCTGAAAAATGCCGCACATTTGGAAATCTAAAAGCATACTCTGCTGTTTACAGTGCCCTGTCTCCCTTGGGATCCGCCCTGAAGAAACTGAAGTTTTGACATACATATTTTAGTGTGTGCTGTACACCAACAGATTATTTTTCATGCTACAAGAACTAGAATGTGGCATGGGGCTCCTCTCCTTTAGCTCTTCATGTGCTGTTTAGTTGTAAATATTTGCTGCAATCCTGGGCATGGCCATTGTCACCTCAGACCAACAAATATTCTGTAGAAAGTATAGACTTGAGGGTACAAATAGCTTCCTGTTTTCAGCTTGTAAGCTCTGAACTAGAAGGGAGGTAAGGAGTTTATTTCAATCCTGAGCTATACCCTCCCACTGTTAGAAAGAGCGCAGAAGTCCTACAGTCAGTTTAAACAGATGTTTGGCTCCTAGGGGCCCCTGTTCCTGCCTTCTCAGCAACAGAGACGGCAGCTGTAAGACTGTGCTGAAGAGCAGAAAATAAAATCTTTTGGAAGCTTGAGAGGAAGAGCAAGA
Organism: Larus michahellis; assembly: GCF_964199755.1. NCBI lineage: Eukaryota > Metazoa > Chordata > Aves > Charadriiformes > Laridae > Larus > Larus michahellis. The sequence continues at coordinate 3,565,382 of NC_133914.1, read as the reverse complement.
AATGGGGGACTGGATAAAATACAAAAAACACCCCACATTTTAAAATTCAAGTATTGAACATAGGCAGCAAGCAGGAGCAAGGTGCAGTCTGACAGTCCGATACCGTGCTTACAGTGGCTAACGCAGACTGGCAAAAATGCAACCCGTATGACATCAGTGCATTGAGTTGAGGCCTATAGCCCAAGGAGCACCTCAGGCTCTACTGATGTGGCACAATGGAGTAATCAAAAATATTGTGATTTATGTGCTGCTGAAACAGACATCACCTCCCTTGGAGTCCTTTGTCAGGAAGTCTCCAAAAGCAAGTCTCCCTGCAGGTAAAGGGCTCTGTCATTATTAAGTAGAATTATTTAAACACTCACAGACTGCGTAAATAAAACATGGTTATATAAAGCTTTAGAGCAAGACTTTTGCCTTTAGAATCTTTGAAATAAAAGGGCCAAAATAGCACAATAATACAAAAGCTCATGCTAGGGCTGGAGGAAGTTTCAGCCAGAGCAGAAGATGGCCGCATGCTGACAACTGAGGGCTCTCTGGCAGAGAGAGAGGTCAGGCCAGGAGTCAGTCAGTGCTCAGGCCACAGGGCTGTGGAGAATCCGGGCAGTTTACTGCAAAAAAAAAAATCAGTGAATCAAGGCAGAGAGCAGCCCACAAGAGAGAAGTACGAGCAGGGGCTCCACATCAGAGTAGCTCTTTCCCCCAGCAAAGCACTCTGTGTCTGTCTTTCATGATGTCAGGTCCCATGATTAGGAGAAAAACCTGATCAGCCATTTATTGGCTAGAAAGTCTGCACACCCGTCAACTGCAGTTTTTAAATATTACCAAAAAACTAAGAACCAAGAAAACTATGTTCTGTTACACCTAGGACCATCCTAATAGTAGAAGTCCACAGCAAAACATTTTCAGGTGCTTCTGATTAATTATTACAGATGTTGCTGTGCTATAAAATAATTGAACACAGAGACTATTGCCATGTACAAAGTAGAGTTTGGAGCCATGCATGGTTTAGCACAGCTTGTTTTAAAACAGTATGTTTCTGTAGTTTCAGAACTAATAGGTCAAAACAGCTACTGACTCATTGATTAAAAGGGAAGAGATAAGAAAAGCCAGTATTCTTGTTCCCTTCCCATTCAGCCTCCCCTGTACTACTTTGTTTTGTATTGTTAATGAACAAAAGCTGCACATAAATTCACAAACAACTGATTACCGGAGATATAAAGCCAAAAGGTAGTAAATCAGTGTCACTGCAACTCCAACAAGATTAATGTTCCGGCAGTTATTAGCCCATTAACATTGTTATCTTACTTAAACAGAAAAAGTATTGAGGGCAAAAGAAAAGCTGTTATTTCTTGAGGTTTCATAAGCTGTAGTGTACGGGATGCCACTGATAAGATCTGAATTGTCAGACATGCCAAGTTGGTGAAGAAACTTCACATATAGGTACACGTACAGCCACTAGGCAGCTACTCTTCGCAGGGGGCGAAGGTTATAATTTTTCTAAACTGCACAAAAATGTCAAAGCAGTCTCACGTATTTCCAAATTAAATTAGTATTCATAGCTGGCAAAGCAAACATGCAACAGAATGGTTCTGTTGTCATATACAATAGCAAGAATCTGGAATAACTATGTACAAGTCAGTGGAGTTCTTGGGAATTTCTGGTAGTGGGAACAGATACTGGCCCTAAGTCAATTTACAAAAAAAAAATAAATTGCAGAAAGCCACTGTTGCAAGTCCAAGATCCTCCCAAACCCCTTGGTGTCAGAGTAACCACTTAAAAATGCATGGAATACAAGGACTGTTCATTTCAAATAAAGTCGTCTAAGGTCATGGAGACACTCTGCTATGCATACAGTCCAAGACACACCAAGTAGACTTAAAATTCTGTTTCCCAGCAAAACAACTGCTTTTAGAGAAGATGATGGTATCAGAGTGCCAGTGTAACTTGCATATGCCAGCAATGCTGTACTTTGTCCTTTTCACTTGACAAGTTTCCCCCCCCTTGTGTCTATTCTCCCTTCATATCAGCTTCTAGCCATCTCTTGGAAGCTGGAAAGATAAATATCACGAGTACACAATGCTCCATTATTCTTACAGTCCTCACTGAGTGCTGGACTGCGTATGCTTCTTTTTTCTTCTTAGGTCATTCACCCGATACCCTTTTTTGCCTTTTTTTTTTTTTAAAAGAAAAAAAAAAAAAAAAGGGGAGGGGGAGTCCAGCCTACTACAACACCTACACTGAGCTTTTTAACTAAGGAATGTCAACATCTTTAAGCATTTAAGACCACTAAACAAAGCTGGAAATCGTGCCTCAACCAGAAAGAAAATAAAAGTGGTAAGAGAATTAGGACCTCATGAAGAACTACAAAAAATTCCCACCAGATACCAGCCACGTTACTATTCTCATTTCCTCTTGTTTTGTACTTTACAGTGTTCCCTCTGCACCATTTAATCCAACTTGAAGCTCCTGCTATGAAATCAGAAAACTGGCAAGTAATCTTTGTTCTAAGCTGCCATAAAATCCAGTGGTGCTATAAAAACAATTCACATACTCAGTGCATATGTTCAACACTAGGCAGAGAACAGTTGCACAGGAAGTGCCCAAGATTCATGTTTTGAAGGAATAAAGTACTTGCTTACTCTAACCAAATATGCTGTTCTAAAGACACGGTACGTTTCAGTATTCGTGTTTGAAAACAATTACACTTTATTGCCATGTTAAGGTAGTTTGGTGGTTACACTAGAGACATGAGGATTTACAACTTTTCTGGAAATCCGTCACAGTCTCTATATATGAAAGATTAAATCCTGCCCTCCTCCCTCTGTGAGCAACTCCTGAAAACTTCTATTTGGAGATAAACCCACTCTCAGCAGGACTAAAATTGCACAGTCACGTCTCTACCCGCAGCTCTGCATTTTCACAGCATCTGCTGTGTCATTGGTTCCATAATGCCATGATAACTGCCCTCACCATTTCACGCTTCTAGCGTGAACTGACAGAGAACCAACAGAGAACTGTGATTTACTTCTTGCTAAGAGAAATGCTTTCAACTTCACAACTATAGAGGGTTGATTATTTTAATAATCAGCCTTGAAAGTTAAGTTTGAGATGAGCTTTAAACTATATCAAGGTTGTCTTTACACTTGCTTATATTTTAATGGGTAAATAAATAAAGGTCATACTTCTGACGATTCATATCAGTTCCTTAAAGGTCACTCACTCCTTTTTGCTGTGCTCCAACACCCGGTAGGGTGGAGCAGAAACTCCTTTGGAACCATGTTGCTCCTGCACGATCGGCAATGTAGCTGGAGTATAAATTTCCGGCATGTTGTCATTGTTCTCTAGGGCACCGTAGGAAAAAGAAGTTTTGAGGTCAGGCTGAACTGCAATCCCTTTATCGTGCATGTTCTGCATGCCTGAAAAGAGCAAAGACAGAGATTAAATGCTTTGGAACAAAAGCGCATTCTTCCTGCACTCTGTTAAATCAGCAAACTATAAAAATCTTAGTGTTCGTGATATGCAGCTCATCAGTTCCTTGAGTGTTAAATGAAAGACATAATGTTTTTCTGCTTAGCACTAAAGCAACTAATGGAGAAATAAGCTTCGAGTGAATGAGAGATGGCAGTCAGTTATTTATCAAGTGCTGCATATCTTTTATACAGCTTACCAAAAAGAGAATTTAGCTGTACTTCCCAAAAGAAATTTCCGCTCCCCCTGGCCTCTACCTCTTGCAGCACACCTTAGTCCTCCCCAGTAATCAGTTCTTCCTGCTGGATGAAGACCAAGCCCAGTGCCAAGCATATGCTTAAAACTAGTTCATCTTCACAGACAGCAGTCAACTGGACAAGGCGGTTCTGACAAAATATGGCATCTCCCTGGTGTCAGAGGACCCAGATAAGTGGCATCCGAGTGGCACATCACCTCTTTGCTCCATGCAAAACATGCACGTACCCCTCACAAGGCATAAACAAGAGAAGGAAAAACTAGAAAACAACATAGCTGCCTGACATATCCGGATACTTAACAGAGCCTAAAGCTTGAGCCTTCACTGTGAAATCCAACCCTTTGAGGAGAAAGAGTGATAAACCACTTGATTTTTACTGTTACCTGGCATAGCATCCATTGATATGTAAGGTTCAAACGGTACAGATTTCTTCCTATTTCTTGTGATCAGGAAGACACCTAAAAATGCTATGAGGCACCTGAGAGAGAGAAGACAAGATCTACTGAGCGAACTGAAGAGGGAGAGGAGGTAATATTGCATGTTGCTTCTTCTGAGTGCCTATCATGTAGCACCATAAAGAATTCAGAACCAGAAGCGAAAGTACTGTGAAGTGAGAATTACAGTGGGCTGCGTCAGCTGAATAACCCTCTTCTACAGTACTGAAATCCATCTAGCAATCAGAACAATTTCACTTTATCAAAACGCAGGGAAAAGTTTTCACGTTAATTAATGAATTAACCTTGACTGACTAAAGGGGAGAGGACACATATCAAAATTTGGTTTTCTTTGACGAAATTCCAGGAGTTAGCAGCCTGACCTTTGAAAGGTTTCCCATGGGTAAACAAACTAACAGCTGTCAATCTTGATTTTTACAGTATGTTGACAGAGAAAGGTGCAGTTCATAACATTAATCTCCCATTTGTTTTTTTTCCTGTACTAATCTGAAAGACGTTTCAGAATGTCCCCTGATTATGGAGACCTAATCACATCAAGATACTGTACTAAGACTAAATACAGAGTTACACAGCAAATGTTTTACTGATTGTATCTGCATTGTGTGAGTGCTCATGCCCTAAAAAACAGGACTCCAGAAGTCCAGTCACAGTTCAGCAAAGGGGCTCGGAGCAAAACCTGAAATAGATTCCCAAGAGATAGCTTCTTTTGGTTATTCTGCAATTCTTCTAGATTCATGAGCTGGTAGTTTGAAAAACAGCCCATGTGCTTTGACATCCAAGCTGATCTCCAGTACAGTCAGTAAGGGATTTAGTGTTTAATGTTGTACAATTATGCATAACCCATCATTATACAATTCCTCTAGAGCATCATCATCACTCAGACAAGAACTGAGCTCTACCGGCCATTGTCTAACACAGCAAGTGCTTTCAGTTTGTTCTCCTCTCCAAGAATGTACAGAGATAATATATATGGAGAGATATATAGGTATTTTCAAAATTTTAGTGATACAAAGAAATACTTCCGGTTCTATCAAGGAAACTTTAAATACTTACCCAAGTGCAAACATACATATATGGAGAACATCTTCGCCAGTGAAGTCCAAGTAAAAAGTTGCTCCTTGGAAAAGGAAATAATTAATGACATCTTTCTTCCCAGCTTACATAAGCAATTAGTGCTACATCTATCTACATCCAGCACTAGTCCCTCCAGAAACCAAATCACGTTAAGATTCCTATTTTTATAGTAAGCACCTTTGTTTTTTTAATGATCTTAAAATAGAAAAAGGTGGCCTAATTTCCACTTTAACACAATTTATTGACAAATCTTTTAGAATTTCACTACCAAAATAGCTATACTTGTGTAACTAATATAGATGCAAGTAAACCTGTTCAGCAGCACAGCAACTAGTACAAATCTTTCCATATTGGGGTGAGGGGCTGCGAAGGAAACATCGCTGCAACTATTGCAGGTCACTGTGCTAATAAAGCCTGAGCCAAAGTCTCACCACACAGCAGTGGTTATCGTATAAACAAGAGAGACTGTATTTCTGAAGTCTGAATGACAAACCAAAAACTACAACACGATACAAACTCTTGACCCCAAATAAGTATATATGGCTCAAACCTATAAGATGACAAGTATCCTTGGTGTCCTGGATGTCAACAGGACATGCATTCTGGCTCCTACTCTTTACATTTCTAATTGAAGAAAAGTAAATAAGCTGATGAATCCGAGAGCAGCATATGGCTTAGAACATGACAGGAAATAAACATTAGCTAAAGAGTAGGAAATACTCTCTCATGACATTGAAGAAGAGCATTAAAATGCAATGTGTAATGTATGGGGGAAGCTATTGCCCTTATACACCTAGAAGAGCATTACTGTTTACACAGATAGTATCCATCACCATCAAGCAGATGCACTTTCTCTGGGTGTTGGGGTTGTGTGTTTTGTTTCGTTGGTTGGGGTTTTTTCCCCCAGTTTTGCTCATATGTCTAACAAGAACAAAACCTTAAAAAGGCTGCTCATCGGGTCTGAAGCCTGAGGGGTTGAAAATGCTCATCTTTGTTCATGCAGACAAAGCTTTTCCGATGTGGGCAAGGGTTGAAATTGCAGTAAACTGTTCAGAAAGGAAAGTGCTTCTAAAGCTGTGAGCAGCTGCGTTTTAGACACAATGCAAATGAGACTATCAGGAAGAGAATTGTAACACCTTTGTACAGAGGAAGCAAATACCTTTATACACTGTATCACATACATTTTAACAAAATCTGGATAAAATTACACAAGGAGAAATTTTAGCTGTGTATTCAAGTTGCACATCTAAGAGCATACATCCCCCTCTTCTACACACTGGCATGGTACAAGTAATACAGTCTCAAACCAAAGTTCCCATACACTTCAAACAAAATGACAGAGCAGAAAATTTTAACACAGTCTAATGGGATAATTCACATTTTTGGAAAGAAAAAAGAAGCAAAGCCAGATGGAGAAGAGAGATGACAAGAAAATACAAGTCATCATCTTGCTGAGTATTCACCTTCCTTGTCTGTAAGTGAGGACTGTTTTCCAAAAATCTTTTGCCCTTCTTTTAGAAAGGACCAATACACTATTTTGTGCACTGTTACCTGCTGTGATTGCTGCTGTTGTGGACAGGATATAGCCGATGCTGGCAATCTGAGATGAGTCATACAGCTGTGAGGCTTGAGCTAAAAACCTGCAATACAGTGACAGGCAACGGGTTGATTTGGGAAGGATGCTCAAATTGTATAGAAGTTATCATGAACTAGTATAGGTCTCCTTTTTCGAAACACCTTTCAAAAGTGATACACGAAGTTAAGAAACTTTATTTTCTTTCTCACTAAACCTGCCCAGCATCCCTTGGAATTAATATAAATGATAGAAGAGTAAGCCTTATGGTTATCCTGACTAAAAGCAGCGAAATTACTGCCACTGACCTTAGGGCCAGAATGTCACTCACATTTTGAATAGCTTTTATCCCTCCTGCTACTGTCTTTTTATATTATTACAAGTACAGAGGAAAAAAAAAAAATAAATAGACCCATCATCACCAACACTGATTCTCCACTTTGACTTTAGCCAGCCCACAGATACTGTATTTGATTTGCCACCATTTCATCCCCAACATTGTTTTGCAAATACGTGAATGATGTATGACTTTGGGATTAAAACTACTTGGCAGCGTCACTACATGGAAAGCAAACACCACCACTATCCCAGGCTCCTGTGACATGGATTTGAGGACAGGTCACAGAAGAGAATGGATAATTCATCTCCCAAAATTTAATCAGCATTCTTGGAATGGGTAACAAACAGCCCACTAATTACCGATCCACTGAAATCAGCACAATTATAGACAAAAGAGAGTGAATGTCTTACGTTGCTTGAAAGATCGCTGTAGCAATCATGCACACCAACATGATATAAAATATAGGGTAGTCGAGTTGCAAGTTTCCTTGTATGGAGACAACAATCATTCCTGCCACAGCTTTCACCGTCACAACAGTCATGGAACCTGTGAACGTTTACCAAGACTCAGCTGTAGCACTGACACACGCGCAATGGGACAGGAACACTGCACATTCGCTCTACACAGGACAGGCAGCTCCAAACAAACCCAAGATCTACAAACCCTCCCTTTGCCAGGCCAACCAAGGGATGCAAACTGCATATTTTATCCCCAGCTCTGACAGTTTTATTTCCAACAACACACCACAGTGACCTTCAATAAATCACTTAACCTTTCTGTATCACAGTTCTCTTGTCTGCAGGACTGGGAGCATTTACTGTTTGGGTTTTTTTTTTTTTTTACATGTTTAAACAGTGTTGTGCAATCACATGATGGAAGGATACAAATTTTCATTTCTGATTCCAGTTGGCTTAGTTAATAAAGCTAAGGAAGTTTGCAAAACAAGAATCAGAAAGAGCCTACTTCCTTTCCATTTCCTGAAAGCACAAGTCAGCGCCGTTCAGAATTAGGGTAGTTGCTTTGTCTATGATTCATACAGCCTCTGAGGCATCGGTGAGGCATCCAGCCCCAAACAGTTCAACAAAAATAAAAAGACAAGACACTGCAGTGACTGAAGTTGCATAAATAGCAAAAATTGAGGTCTGTGACATAGATTCAACAGCACGTCAGACTGCGTCACTGCCTTGCTGTTATTCACCCTTTTTAAAGTTTAATTGATCACGGTTTCTTAAAAAAACAGATTCATGTGGAGAAAGGTACAAGTGAAATCCTGGCATTTCCAAAGTCACTGGAGGATCACACTGTAAGCTACGAGGATATCAAAAGCATCATTTGACCCCACACCCAGAGGCTCTTCCCAGTTTAAATAGGGACATATTGGCACTGACAAAGTATTTATCATTTCTTTTGCCACACAGCAAATATTCCCAAAGCGAAGGAGACTCTTGTAGGTCAAATCCTCTCTTTCATCCACTGAATCAGCCTTCCTTATCCATTGAATAAATAAGATATTGTACCAAGCTTTGCACACACAGATTAAAATTAAGAACACTAATAAATAACTTGCACTTTCTGTATTTGGCAGATTATTTGTTCTTATGGGATATAAGTCTTAATTGTTCGAAGGTCTTTGCAAAGATCCTAAAGCTAATGTCTTGCAGTGATGTTTATCTAATTTGTAGTAACATTCCTGAAGTAGAATGGTGCGTTTTGTAACATTAATTAGGCCAATATAATTCCACAGAAGCCACAAATGCCTCAGCTTCCTGTAGTTTACTGTTACAAGTCCGAGTTGGAAGATCTTGTAAGTCTATATCAACTTACCCAGCAAAGCTACCAGCAGAAGAATAACTACAATGTAGTTTGCATTTTTCTCCTTGTAAAAATACAGTAGCAGGCAGAATATGATAATCTCCACAAGCTACAAAAGATAGAAATGAGAATATTAAAAAAATGTGTGGTATAGGGGGTTGGCAGTAAATGGGATTGTCAAACATTAGAATTACACAACAGGGCAAATCAAAGGAAAATGGGGATCCCACACAATTATAGATCAAATTTAGCATGATCTTAGATTCTAATTAGATGAGCTATTCAATAGCTTATTGCAGAACAGGAAACATGGGACACTTTTGACGTTATATTCATGGTAAAGCAGCAGAACAAATAATCCTGACTGAATATTCACATCGGAGATCTCAGCCTACTTTCTGTAAAGAGCTTCTTTAAGTGATCCCTGCAGCACACCTCTTATTTAACAGCCAAACTTATCTCCATTAAAAACCAACAGATTTCATAAGATCTTCAATGAGAGAGTGATGGGTCCAGAGAAAGTCAGTCCAGAAAAGGCCCAGATGCAAGCACAGTATTTGGACACCTCTGGAGCAGTTGCTCTCAGCTGCCATCAGTACTACTACCACAGGCTGGAGCTGGCAGGTCACAGAGAGAGCAAGCTATTTTAAAACTTTTCAGTTAAAAATATTTAAGTCCAAACAGAATAATTCAGAGAAAGAATGGGAGACTTCCAAATTGTGCATGCATGTGTCCACACACAATGTGGAACTGACACCGGGAAAAGCTGGCACAGGTTCATTAGCAAGTACAAGGAATATTGCTAGTTAGCATAAGGAAAAATAATGCTTGAAATGAAACTCCCAATCAGGCATATAGCAGAAAACTGTCCCACATTTTATGGGCCATCTTACCATATACAACAGAAATGGCCAGCTCACTAAATGCCTAGTGATATTTTCTCCTGTCATCTTCTCATGACTATTAGGTCCAAATGTTATCAGCAGATAAGTTCCAATAATTGCCAAACCACAGCCTACAAAGGACAAAACATAGCGCCCTTTGACAACCAAAGGACCAGAAAAAAAAAAAAAATAAAAAGAGAGAGGACAAAGTTAGTGGGTTAGTGTGGATGCATGGAATTAATATTGCACATGCACAGTGACCAGTAATGACATCATGCACATTCCTCTGAATGACTCATTCCTCTGCTCTTCATGCCCCACTTTCAAAATATTAGAACCAAAAAAACCCTAGGCAATGTGTGTGCTGTGAGTTGAGGAAAAAAGCTCATACCAGGTGGCATCTGCTAAACAAACAGGAGCTACATGTTCTGTATCTGGGGCTTATCCTGCCTGGCAGTGCCTACAGCCCATCTTCTAGGAACTGGAAGAATGAATGCCCCAGTTCTGCAAACACCTCACATCTACGAAATTCAGCTGATTCAGTTGTGCCTGGGCTAGGGCAGAGTTAGGGCTTAGGCTGCAGCTTCAGCCCAGAGAACTGTGATTCTCAAATCTTGCAAGTAAGTACCATTTCATGTATTTCTAAAACCTGTGAGATTCAGATAATTTGGCAGAAGTCAGAAACAAACAAACAAAAAGATTTTGACAAACAGTGGATGAGATGACACATTTCTTCAAAGAGGTACTATAGCTAATGGCGATCTTGCCATCTCCTCTAATTTTGATTCTTCAGAGGCCATGCTATGTGTTGAATGGCTTGTAAACAGAGAGGAAAAATGAAAAGAACTGTGGAACTTACTCAAAAAATCCTTGGGCTTCCATTTTTCTTTAATAAATATAATTCCTATGATTGCACTAGCTATAAAAAAAGAAAAGGACAGAGAATCAGAAAATTATGATCAGCAATCTGACACTGGAACGCACTCAGACGTGTATGGCTGTTGCCTCTTTCCCCCTTACCTATAACAGACACTGCACTGAGTGGCACAATCAGTGAAAGAGGAGCAAAGGCGTAAGAGGAAAACACTCCCAGTTCACCCAGCACCAGCAGAAACAGTCCACACCACCATGTCTTTGTTTTGAAGTAGGCTCGGGGGTCTTTGGAACCTGCCAGCCGGATGTGGCTGTATTTCTAGAAAAGAAAATAAAAGCAAAGAGTCTTTGGCATGCTTGATGCTTTTTAATGCAGGATACTTGAGGCAGGATCAATATTTGCTTCATGATACTCACCTGGAGGTTGAGTGCAATACTGATAACAAGATGCCCAAAAATAGCTAGTAATGCACCAATCAAGTTCTCCTGTAAAAACAAAGCAAACACACATGTATTAAATTTAGCCACTGGACCCTGAAGGAAGTTGGAACTTTTTGCATAATCTGGAAGAGAGCAGACTTTGAAAACCGTTCCTAGATCACCTGACAATAAAATCTCTGCTTATCTTCCTCCTTTCTACATGACCTAGGGCAACTCAGGTAAGTTCCCTGTGGCTATGTTCCAAATCTGTGAAACTCAGGTGAAAGATAACCCTTCCTTAACAGACACTTTCTACAAGAGACTTAGTATGCATATATTTGCATTCTTTGCAGTTTCTCAGAGGAGGAGAAGATAAAGCTAAACACAACAACCCATTCAGTCCATCTTCCATTTGAAAAACTCTTTTCATGAGCATGTTTGTTGCCCTGGAATTCAGCAAAGTATGAAGCAGCAACCTCTGCGTTCTGCAGGTCACATCTTAAGAACTATTCTTTTCTTCTCCACTTATAACATCTGCTGGTTCAGTAGGTAAAATTTAGCCCATTTGATGAGATAGCCCAATTAGCACAGATTTTATGCTTTTTTTTATATGAACCAGTTATTCCAAAGTAATAGGTAACTGGTAGCAACTCCTAGCAAGCTCACAAATAAGCAAGCTGGGAATGCTTGCAATAATTCTCACGGTCTAAAGACAGAATTCGAAATAAAAAAAAGGATGTAAAGCAGGCTGACTCACAAAGGAAACGTATATTAGGAGTGAACAGAAGAGCCTGAGGCTAAGCCAGGCCACTTGCATTTGTGTTCTTCCAACAACTGTCTAAATCTCATTAGATGTCATTAGCACTTTCATTTCAGTGTAGCTCTCCAAGATACACTGGCGTACTTGCTTTGATTGATTTGGGATAACCGAGTTCACATTCGTGTTCCTCCCTTAACAGTAAATATTCTGTTCTTGATTTTCTCACACATAGTAAGGCAAGGAATTTAAGATTTTAAGTTCTTATCAGCGTAACAAAAATCTCTTTATCAGGATGTACAAAAATAAGATTCACCCAAGCAGCTTCATTCAAAAGCACTTGAGATACCTTCCCACAACGGACAGTAAAGTTGGCAGAAAAATGTCACTGTGCGATCACAGATGTAGCCAGAGGACCTCAGCACAATTTACTGGTTCAGCAACTGGACTTCACTTTATAAGACAGGAGGAGATGGTGCCTCAGCTGAAAAGACGCTAAGTGCAGCACAGGTTTGGGATTGGCTTCTGGATGGACAGAGCTTGCAAGCCAACATCAGTCTGGCCTAGGACTGCATTGTCAGGAAAGTACTTTTTCCAGTGAAAAAAAAGCCCTTCTTGCTGGGATTTTCTGTGCACCTTCAGAATCAGGGATTCAGAGGAAATTGATTTGGGAACAGCTCCATTCCCAGTTGGAGAATAAGGAGGAATTACAGCAACATGTCCTACCTCAGCTGCAGGCTCTCTGCATAACTGTGACCCACCTGAAATTCAAGTGCTTGAATATACAGCAGACCAGAACATCGGATCTCAGTTACTGATGTATGCGTTGGTCTGAAAAGGCACCTAGCAGAATTTATTGCAGCTAACCACCTTTAGACATCCACATCTTTTAGCTTCCAGTCCTTTCTTCACTTTGTCTAGCTCCTCAAGACACAGAATTTCTCCTCCTTTCTCTCACGTTTTATATACACAGCATATAATACACTGGGGCCTCCAGGCATGGCTAAATACAGACGGTGCACTTTCTGCAAAAAAATAACTAAAACATAGTGGCATAATCAGCTTATTTGAATAGTTAGGGCCTTCTAGGGATAGACTGGGGTAGAAATCTGACCTTGTAAGAAAAGGAATCAGTGTGTGGCTGCACAGAAACGGCTGCTGTGGCCAGTAGGAGCTGCTGAAGTTGGAGATTTGGACTGTTGCCTCCTTCCATTTTGCTCGATTGGAGTGTTTGCTTTTCAGCCTCTTTGATGATGGAACTTCTCTCTAGAGAAGAGATTTGGGCCCTGCTGGAACCGTCTTATCTGTAACGTGGTACCACTTCTTCCCATCCATCTTGTTTTGCTTGGACAAGCAACAATTAGTTCAGTGAAGCACAAAAAATTTTTCTGTAGCCTATCTGCTGCTTTTCTTCCACCACCAGACTACACTGAGATAGGGTAGGCACCGCAGGCAGAAGTGTAGATAAGCCTATATTTCCAGCCAGTGGGGCAGCAAGGTTATATTCCTCCAAGGTGATACTAAGAAAAAAAAAAAAAAAAAAAAAAGAATTAGGTCAAATGAACTCAGTGGTCCAAAACCTGCACTGAAGTCCTGCTTTAGTATAGACCACAGAAGACTCCCTGGAATCAAACTAAAAGCTGCACATATCAGCAGAGAAAGATTTTAAATGCCTTCTTACTAAGTCTCAAAAACAGAAACTTGCACAGACCTTGCTTACAAGAGCTTGCAAACTGGCTTGGCCCCAAGGGTGACATATTCAGCTGGCATTTAACATGAGGCCTTGCCATTTGGAAAGCTCTTATCAAAATGTCTCTGAAATCCTCCAAGCCCTGCTTTTAATTTCTCTACTGCCTGCGTACCTCTGTTGTCTGTTCAGGACACGGCATTACGTTAGTCACGCCATCCCCACGTGCTGGGGATGACAGTGCTGCTCTTCACATAGACCGAGGTCATGTCAGTGTAATTGCTGTGAGCTGAGTTTGGAGACTAAATTCCTTAGAGGCAGACTCACAGGTGTCTGGAAAGCACCACACACAGCAAACCGGTCTGAAGTCCCTGCATGCCATGATGGCTCTTGTCACTGGAGACCTCAAGGAACATCAGCAACCCTGAGAACAGGCGCAGGTGGGAAGACCCCTGTGCACAGAGGGGGATGCTGCTGTACAGACACCGCAGGGGTGTGATCCTCACAAGTGACATGTACCTGCTGATCCACTCAAAGAGCGCCCAAACTGGTGTGGGCTGAGCATCCCCTGGACAACTGGCCTGTGGTCACATCCTGAGATAGCAGGACCCATCCCATGCACAGGCCCTGAACTCTCTGGGCCAACCTCGGCCTGCGAGGGATTACTTTAACCCATGGGCTGTCCCAGCGTCCCGGAGTCGGGGGACAGGGGCAGCCTGGCCGTGAAAGGGCAGAAACACCCCGTTGTGAGGGGAGGAAGGGGACAAAGCCCCCCCACAGGTGAGGGAGCCCTGCCCGGGCAGAGCAGGGCCCGGCTGAGGGCAGGGGGTGTCCCCGCACACCCTCCCCGGATCCAGCCGCCCTGCCCCGCCGAGACCCGCAGCCGGACCCCAGCGGCGGCTTGTTCAGGACCAAAAACCCTCCGGAAAACCCGCCGCCCCCGGCGGCCCCGCGCACTCACCTGCCCTCTCCGGGAGCGGGAGCGGCCCCGGCCCGCGCCCGCCACCCGCCCTACCCCCATGGCCCGGGCCCTCGCACCACAACTTCGGCTCCCGGCCGAGCGCCGCCGTCTGGTCCTGCCCGGGCCCTCCGATTTGCTGCCAGACCTGTCAGTTCGGGGCCGGGCCGCGGCTGTTAGCGGGGATTGGTTGTCGGGCGGGGGTGGGGCCTGGCGCAGCCAATGGGCCGAGCCCGCCTGAGGCGTAGGGCTCTGAGGAGGCGGGCAGGAGGAAGGAGCCCGGTTCCGCCGCTCCTTTCGGGCGGGGCGGGCGCATCCTTATGACGCATGCGCAAGGAGGCACCTCCGACCCACCTTAACCAACGGTGCGCATGGCGGCTCTAAGAGCTCGCCTATGATTGGGTGCCTGCCGGAGGGCGCAAAGTAACCAGCGCAGTGATTGGAGGAGAGCTGGGTCGGCCGTTGTCTCGGCAACCAGGTGCACGCGTTCCCTCAGCCGGCTGTGGCGCCAAGGGCCGGAGCCTCCCGAGGCTCAGGGGCAGCGGTAGGTACGGGCCGCACCCGGCCGCCTCACCGGGGGGGCGGGGGTGCCCCCCCTCACCCGCTGCGGTACCCGCCATTCCCAGCGTGCACCGCGCGGGCGGCGAACGTTACGTTGGTTCCGGTAGCTCCACAGCGGGCATTTCCTCAGGCCGCTGCTCCGCTCCCCGCCCCTGAACGGTCCTTGGCGCGGGCGGCAGTCGCTGGAGCGGCTCGTTGAATGGAGAAAACAAAGGTTATAGCTGACCCGTTACATCTGTAGAAAACGAACCCGGCCCTTCCAGGCGCTGTCCGTCCGCTGCACGTTAACGGTTCCGACTGATTCGTTTTAGAAACAAAATGGTGGGGCTACACAGAGTGGATGCGCTGGCTGCGCGGTAGCTCTGTAACATGGGCGCCTGCCTTTCCGCAGGTACTCATGGATCTTCTGGAGCACGAGGAACATCAAGCAGAAAAGCACCGCTCGGTAACCACGTAGTGAACAGGAACAGCACTTAAAACAGTCGTTTCACAGGTGAAGAAGGAAAACCCCAACCATGCAAAGGTTTTTCCGTAAAAGTACAGCAAGGACTCATTAATGAAACCAATCAATAGTAAGTGGTACCCAGAACAATTTATGTCCACAGACAGTTAGTGAGGTTCCAGGTCCACAATTGCTCTGCTTGGGGGCAAACCAGCACAAGGGACTAAGAAATGCTATCGGATCGTAACCTTCCAGTTGCCGTGTGCTTTGCAAGGCAGTGGAAAGTTTGCTGTTCGCTCCCTTGCAGCACTGACCACCTCCTTGTGCTGTACACCGCCCCTGTAAGAGCCCTCTCCCTAGCAATTACTCAGACCTTTTCCCTCCACTAACCTTCCCTCTAGTTGCAGAGCTTGTCTTAAGACCTGTACTACCCTTGGTCAGAAGCACACTTACATTTTCAGTGACCTTATCTTGAAACTTGCCTAATCCAGCACTAGTGCAGCTCTGTGACAGGTAGTACTAATGCCAGAGCTTGAATAGATGAGGCATCTGTGTTTTTGTCACGATACATCTGCAAGAGACCATGCATTTTGAGAAATGGTAGTAGCTTCCACCTCACCATCTCTTGTCAGTGCCAAGACAAGACGCTTGATTCCAGGCCTGCGAAGTGCAGCGCTTTGTGGGTGACACTGGGCAGCTTAGCATCCAATTTCGGCAGGAGCCGGGGCACTCAGCGTCTTTCCTCAGATTTTCAGTTCAGAGAGGGTCAGTCTGGTGAAGGAAGTTGTTGAGAGGCCTGACTCAGTAAATGAGGACAATCTGCAAAAGCGATTTAACAGCACTGAGTCACCCTTAAAGCCCATTCATCAACAGTTGTGCTTCGAAGTGCATTTTTTCCCCTTTGCTTCTTAAATAAAACAGGGAAATTAAATGCAGAAGTGACTGCTGATTTCTTGACTTGAATACTGCATTTATGTTAAATTTGCCTTTAACTTACACATCCTTTTTAAAATGAGAGCTGGAGTTGTAGTTACATGTTTCCTGTAACTCCATATTCAGAATTTTGTTATCATTGGCTCTTCCTTTTAGGTTTCAAGATTTCCTCCAGCCCTTATAAATACCACAGGAAAGTAATCTCAAACTCAGAAAAAAAGGGATTTAATTCTCAGTCAAAGAGATTTCAGTATAACCAAGTGAGTAACAAAAATGTTTGAAGTTTATGTCTTTGTTTCAAATTTCTTTGCAATTTATAATGATCCTGTCTTGTAACGAGAATAGCAACTAAGTTTAGATCAAGGTTGTTAAATTAGCTTTGTAATCACAACTGATAACAGGATGAGAAAAAATGGTAAAGCAATATTATTGGGTTAAACCTTGAAATTACTCCACAAACAGCGCCCTCGTCTGTACCGTCCCCCCATCTCTCACCCACATATCTTTGGCCCTGGTCCCATTTCCAATCTTCTTGAGCTCCCCAGGACACACAAATATCTATTGCATTTCTTCTGCAATTCAGGAGCAAATTCAGAGAAATCAGTGCTGTTAATGGTTGTGCAGTGATAGCACAAGATGACCCCTCTTATCTTTTGCTATTCTTCAGCCTGATCCTTCCCTGATTTGTAGGAATGACCTTGGTAGTTCTGGTATCTGTCCAGCAGAGGGAAGCAGAAAGATATTTTAACCGTACTGTTTTCCCAGCCTGAGCGCTGCCGGGTTTCTTTTCAAGTCCAGCCAACGCTCACAGGTGCCAAGGGCCTCCTGGGCTTTCTGGATTCAGCTTTCAAGCTACTTCCTCTGCTGGTGGAAAGAGGATGCCCATGGCCCCTGCTGACAGTCTCCTGCTGTCTGGTGATTACGCAGCAACACCAGAACTCTGAAAATTAAGTATATCAAGAATTTCTAAAACTTTGTGTGCCGGCTATGTAAAGTAGGTAAATCAAGGAAGTATTTGGCATCTTCCCTCTTTCTTCTTCTGCCTTTGGCATCTTCTCTTTCTTCTCCTTCCTTTGATCTCTTCCTCCTTGCTTGTCTCTCCCATCTCAGTGATATCAGGAGCGTATTATCTCAGGATTGAATAACAGCAATCAAGGACGTAAAGGACAAAAGATGAGGGAAAATGATCAAGGTAGAGAAGTTGCTTAAATGTCTTCTGTAGGCGCCATCAGTCTGTCTGGTCAGCTTCCAGGAGTTCCAGATGACCTGATGCTAAGTTCTGACTAAAAGAGAAGAGGCAGAGTCTTAAGGTAGCTTCACAAAGCACTCCCTTCCCTTTGAGAATTTCCTGCTTGAAGGGCAGAGCGGGCAGGAAGCCAAACCACAAGCTACACAAGGGCTTGGCTGATTCTTTCTTAAGCTTTATCCCTAGAGAAAAGTTACTGCACCAGGTAGGGGAGGGAAAGCATTAGATCCATTAACACCAGACCATTTGGGGGCTGCTGACTTAGTTTCCTCCACCAAAAGCACTTGACTCTGTCCTCTTCAGCACAAACCATTTTGGAGTGCATTCCTTTAGCAGGGTAGTCAGGGATAAACGCCAGTACATGAAGTTTACCCACTTGTAATTTAGGCAACGTGAAGAGCTTATTTGCCTCTTACTGCCTGACCTAGAATACCTAACAGGTGAGTTGACCCACTTTTGTAACTCTGCCAGTTTACCGCTGTCTTCACACATCCCTACGGGTACCAGAACGCTGGAGTTTGCAAGGTATTTCTGTGGGACTTACCTCTCACTCAGCGCCCCCTTAGATTACCAGAATACGACTCAAAGCATTCCAAGGGCACAGAGGTTTGCAGTCACTTTAGCAGGAGGTAAATTTCCAAGGGCGTGGAGATGTCTAATCTCCAATTACTTTCAACAACACTGAGGTGATGATGGGCATGCCAAGCCCAGAGCTGGGTGCATCGGACGGGAGAAGGGCTCTGTAGCTCTTTCCCTGACACGTGCTATCCTGGAAGGTGCTAATCAAGAACGTGCTACCAGAGTAGTAACTCCCCTTTATGGGGCAGGGCTGAGCGTGGGACTCCATCCAAGCCTCAGCAGGCTGGTCAGCAGGAGAAACCAAGCCTGGGCAACACCAGGGAATGGAGCTTGCAGATGCAGTTTTTTATCAGCTGCTTTGGAAACCTGCTGCAATTTTAATAGCCAGTTCTAGCAAATTGGACCAATCTTGCTTTCCTCAGCACAACCCTCTTGTCCATGGAGAACAGGTTGGAGAACCTCAGGCACGTGGCAGGGCTTCCACGTGGCAGGGCCATGTGGAGATGCAAGTCGAAGACCAGACCAAAGCAGTGTCTGTTCTGCTTCTAGTTCTGGGGGTTGATAAAAAATAGCTAGCTCAGGATCCCCGCCTGCTCCATGTGGACAAGCCCTCAGACCACATCTTCAGAAATCTCCGCCTGTAAGTTTGGCATCCCAGGAGTTCAGCCCCATCACAGGGGCTGAACTGAAACACTGCGTAAGTCAGAGCAGCTTTGCTGAAATTCCCAGAGTTGCATCACATAACTCAGCTTTTGGGTTGTCCCAGAGCATTTCCCTACAAAGAAAAAAAATGTGGAAAAGATTATTTGTGACCATCTGCTTTATAACTCGGGTGGCATTTTTATGAGGAAGGCCAAATCCGCAAGGATTACATGTGCAAATCACAAGAACTGGAAACCTGGGCTGTGATTCCTTGCAGTGCTCTTCCACTTTTAATGGAAGTGGCACATGTTTGGGTTTTATTATTTTTAGCACTGTAGTAGCACTATTACACTTGTCGCATGTAGCAAGAAACAGCTCAGCTGCAGTAGAAAAACAGACTGGTGATTTGCCCATGATCTCACTGTAAATCAACAGCGTCTTCTCCAGCAGACAACTCTGCCTGCCCATTCCCATCTATTCTTCCCTTTAGTCTACTCTTTTGCAAGACCAAGCAGAGCAAGAGCCTCCGTTCTTCTCCCCGCCATTCACGGTTGTTTCTTAAGGGGGAGCGAGTCCTTCCAGGGTTGCTGCTGCTGTGTGGCCACCAGCACAGGTCCTGTCTGGATGGTGGGTTTTAATCAACCATATACTCGCCCCGTGGAGGCTTCCATTTCCCCACCTTTAACCTTGAACCTGCTCCTTCTTGATCCTGTGAAAACTTCTACACAATCAAATCCATTCATTCAGCCTTGTGTCTTTGCATGAGTGGAATAATGCCCGAGCTGTGGTCTTTTCACCTCTCAGCTCCACATTGCTTTGTTCTTCAATCCCAAGCATCCCATGCTCTTTTGCTCACTGTTATACTTGCGCTATTTTCTGGGGGACATCTGATCATTGTCTGATTCCAGCTCTGAACTCATCAGAATAGGAACTAAGTAATTTCCAGGCACTTCCAGAATGTTTTCCATTGGTAACAGGCAGACAACACAATTAATGAAGTTCACATAGTGGTAGAATTCTCTCAAAGATCAGGAACTTCAGCTCTTTCCATCCTAAATACTGGAATCATTTCACATTTATGTTAGTACAAAGCTATTTCTTTCGTCTTTTATGCTCCTAGATCTCCCAAATCCCACCTTTTTTCCTGGATTTCCTGGGATACAGAAGTAGGTCGTGCTACCAGGGGCATTCAGCACTTCATGGGATCACACGTGAAAAGCTGGAGGTATCATGTACAACAGAGACAGTTTTTGATTTGTTTGGCTCTATAAATAGAATCCCTCCCAGTCCTCATTTTGAAAAGCGCAGAAAGAGAACAGAGCCAGGAAAGGTGTGGTGACTGCAAGTAACGCATCCTGCCCACATGCTGAATTAATGAAGTCCGACTCAGAAGTTACAGGTGAGATTTTCAATTTGCTGCGGCTCCCAGTCTATACAAATTGCCATGTAGACAGTAGAGAAATTTGATTTTTCTCATACTCAGAAATATTCAGGTTTTCCATGCAACAGGAGACTTGCATTAAAGGATTATAATTTTGAAACAATGAAGACATCTACCTTAATGCACAATTACAATTAAAGTGTAGAATTTGGGGGTGTAAGTGATGGCTTGGAAAATGATACAGGAAACACAATAATACCGTCATTTATGCTGCTGGTACACCTTCAGCTGGAACGTTATGTTTAGTTCTGGCCACTCTGACTCTAAAAAAAGGCTACGGCAGAAATAAATGCAATTTAGAAATGAGAGCTATGATCATTAGAGTCCCGGTAAAAACTGAACATGCTGAAGATGTTTAATTTAGAGAGAAGGCAAATAAGATGGCTTGAAATGTATGTGAGATAGATAATTAAGAAAAATGAAATAGCGAGCTTCTCCCATATCATATAAACCAGAAGAATATCAGCATAAACTTAAAACCCAATAAATTTAAACTTGAAAGAAGGAAGTAATTGTACAAATAGCGTTTGTTCTCCATTTGTAAACTGGGATGGCAATTTACCATTAAAGCTGTTTGGAGCAACAGATGTACAAACAAAAAAAAAATAATTAATGGTAGTTCATTTGTGGAACTCGCAGCAATAAGGGCCAGTAAGACCAATTGTAAGCGAGGTTTAAAAGTTGTTTAGATACATATGGACTGTACGGACCATTGCTCTGTTCCATCATCGCTGTTCTCAGAGTTATTCCTAAAAGAATTGGTTGTGTTTTCCCTGACCCTGGGACTGCAGCAACCCCTGTCCTTGATACCGAAAGACCCCATATCATCTCATGAGTTTTCATCCCAGAAATCCAGCCTGCCTTGGTTGGTTAGAGGGAACTTCTGCCCAGAAGCTCAAGGCAGGTGAATGTTACATCTCTAACAGGTACTGGCTTTTGAGGTTCAACCTCAGAGCCGGGAATCAGGTCTGCGTACGTACAACTGATGTAATTGACTGTGCCCTTCCACTTGCTGTGGAGCCGTGCCAGTTTGTATCAGCCGAGGACCTAGCCGTCAGGTTCAGTTCCTCAACCTCCTGCTGATTCACCCTTGTGTAAGTCACTTAACTGTTCTCTGCCTGATGCTCCCCACCCATGCCATGGTGACCAGGCTTCTCCGGGGTGTTGTAAGCTTTAGTCCACAGGAATTCAGAATGTTTTCAGATATGGAAGATATTAACAAAACACAAAGTGTTATTAACAATTATCAGATAGTTTATAATAATATACGCGCTGCTAATGGACTTTTCTGTCCCTTCAATGGTATCTTGCTATAGCTGTGATTACTTTTGGATTGTTTTGTTATTCTTTAGAGAGAGTTTTTGTCTTTTTCTGCACAGCACATCTGCATTGCAGCCATTTCCTAGTGAGCCATCCCCTTTTAAACTGCACTTTAATGCAAGATACATCCACTGCGCGGTGAGGCAGAGCATGTTGACACTTTACAGTACTTGATGACTTTGCGTAGCTGTTTGAGACAGAATGAAGACGACACAATTTAATAAGCTTAATAAGTTGCCACTCATCATCTGAGACATCTTAACTGGCTGCATGCGTGTTCTTGAAGCAATTCATGCTTTTATAAAGTAATTTGATATAGTTTAAACATCAGCAAAGGTGGTTTAAACAAACACGTCTTACCTCACAATTTGGGTGTGCAAAGAGCACACGTACAGAGTTACCGAGACTCAGCTGACGTGGGGTAATCGTGTTCGCTCACACAACCTATACGCTAAGACTGTGAACTTTCTTATAATGACTCACTCCGACTGCGGATCTGCCCCAGCATGTTCCAAGTTGATTAAACTAGTTTGCAGGCCATAATTATTTTCTATATCATACTATAATGGATTCGCATCATATTATTTTTAACATTGTAAGAATTTGCTTCTGGGAACGGCCTTCTTGAATTAATCACTGACTCATGATTTACTGTAGGAGATAATATCTAACCTACAAGAAGCAGAACAGGAAACGATCTATTTAAAAGATGGCAGTGTCTGATAATTTATGACTATAGACAAAGAGACATCTGAGAAAAAAAATGAAGGCCAGATCCTGCAGTCTTTACGTGGTCAGTGCTCTCACACAGGCAAAAAGGAACTTTTGTCTAGTAACTGGAGGATCTGCTTATGAAGCAGTGACAGCTGAAAGTTGATGAATATTGGAGAAAAACTGAGCGAGAAACAAGAAAACAGTGTCCCAAGCTGTCCTCAAACAAAACCAAACCCTATATTAAAATAAAGCCAGTTAAACATCATGATTATTGTAGGCATTTCGCTAGCCGAATATAGAATCACAGAATGGTTCGGGTTGGAAGGGACCTTAAAGATCATCCAGTGCCTGGGCAGGGACACCTCCCACCAGACCAGGTTGCTTCAAGCCCTGTCCAGCCTGGCCTTGAACCCCTCCAGGGATGGGGCAATACATGAAAAAAAAAAATCAGGGAAAAAGCATCAGCCTTCTCGTGTTTAAGTCTTTTATGCAGGTTCCTTGCGACCTCCTCACTCTTGTGCATGAACTGGACCCCTCCACTTACACCAGTGAATTAGCCTTGACTGTTAGATGTTTTCTCTAACTACAGCACCAGGGCAGTGACTGCAGCAGGTGGCTGAGCACTCCACAAGAGCAGGGTGACCTGCTCCCCCAGGGACTTTTGGCACGTCTGTCCAAGTCAATTATCTCGGGGACCGCTAGCAGCGTAACAACAGCGCAGCACACTGAGCTTGGTACAAGCTGCGGGAGGGCACAAACACTCCAGCAGTTATCTGCAGGCTTGAAGGGACTGAAATACAGATTCTTCAAGTCATCCTTAGCTCAAAGGCACCGGCCCACCCCGCAGTCCCAGCAGTGACAGCCGCAGAGACATCCCATTTCCTCTGTAGCCCTTTCCAGGAGCCCCTTTGCAGATGCCCCTTTGGTGTCTTGGCAGCACCGTCTCAAATTCTGTGCTCAGTCGGTGACTTGAACCAAACCGGACACTTAGAGCTGACATCGGAGAAGTCAGCAGTTAAACACACAAAGCCACATTTTCTGCAAGGGTTTCAAATCCTCGGCGTCTGTGTAAATGCAACCTTTACCTGCCGGGCAGTCACAAAGAGACCTACCTACAATTGGTAAGCACTCTCAGATTTCGGCCCTAATACTGCCTACAGCTCTATCATTAGAACCACTCACAATGGAGACAACTGGATTTTAAATGTGGGTTTTCCTTTGTTGGTAATTACCCACAGGTAAAGTCAATTCAAAGGCATTCACAAGCCCTTTTTCTTTTTCCGAAACAGACCTCTATGGATTTCTGCAAGCAAAGCAACAACGTTTCTGGCCAGACAGTGTTTGTGTCCAAAACCACAAGAGGATTAAATTCGGAAAAAATTGGAAAATGGCCTTCTCCATATAGGCGAGCCTTGAGCTGGGCGGAAAGATGTTGCTGATGATTTTGGTTCTGATTCTCCAGGGTGCAGAGCACCGTCACTCACAAATTCAGGTCACTCAGAGCTTCTTAAGGCCTGTTAGATTTAACCGGGTGTCAGGACACCAGTGAGTCTCCCTTCCAAGAGCTGTGGGTAGGTCCCTTTGAACCTCTGCTGAGACAACCATCCAGAAACCATCCTGACAGTTTTGAGTAGCCGTAAGGAATCACTAGAACACCCCACAGTGCAGTGTGAGTGCCAGAGGCCTCAGGAGAAGCCACATTAGTGCATAATGTACCAAGCTCCACAGTATTTAAGCTGGAAAAGAAGTCTACTGGCCCATTGCCCGGTGAGTTTTGCGACCTGGAGTGTGAGGGCAGGTAGCTTTGTAGCTTATCTTACAAGTTATGCCACGTGTGAGTTCTCCTCCTGTTTGTTTGTTTCTCTAAAATTGCTAGTATCTCCACTAGTTCCTATGCTCAGGACAAAGTTTAGTGTTGCCTTATCAGTGTCCCTCGAAATAAGCTCTGCCCAGGACAGCGCTTTTTAAATCCAGAAGCGATTTCCCCACGCAGTCCTGTTATACCGGTTCTTTTTCCTTCTATTACATTCACTGACTGATGCACTCTCTTTCCTCAGTGCCACCGTTGTGGCCTTGTTTGCTATTTACATCCCTTTCCTGTTTGTCTTGTAGGTCACTACAACATCAGCGATTCCCTCATCGCGGTGTCTCCCAAGGGTATCACCTCCTGCTTCAAGTCAAAGACCTCCCACCTAATGCGGATGGACAGATTTACTCCAGAGCCTGCAGCCCGTCAGCCACATAAACCTACCAAGGGAGCAAAGAAAACTCCTTTCAGGTAAGTCCAGCCTGGAAGACACGCCACTTTCATGGGACAGAGGAAAATACGTCAGACAGCAGAGTGACCCCGCAGTGTCCCACTGTATCTCCTGGTCCAACGTGGCCAGTTATTGCCACAGGTTTAGGGGAACTGGCTCAGAGGTGGAAGTGTTACAGTGCACTGCCTTGGAGGGGAGTGTGGGTTGATAACACCCTGGAGCAGTGTATCAGAGGTACCTTTATCAGATGATCTCTCAGACATTTACAAACAGTAATTAAATACTGCACCACCCTTATGATGTAGGGGTAATTTCTTATCCCCATTTTACAGAGTAAGAAGCCAGAGCACACATGACCTGGAAAAAAGATGCCTCACATCCCAGGAAGAGGTTTTCAGCACTAGGCTGTGTTTCTTTTGCGTTGCCAATGCCTAATCTCACCCCCAGAGAACACACTGGGCTTAGAGAGTCAAATCTGGGAACCACTGGGCAGGAGCGGTGGGACGTGGTCGTGGCTGCCCGGCAGCTCAAGGAACCTGATGGGTAAAGCATGGACATTTCCTCAGCCCCTGCTAAGGCTGGGAATTAGAGCTGGAAAGAGCCTTTTAAAACTTTCAAGTACTTCCTTCAAGACGGAACTGCCATTCCCATGTATTCCATCCTACCGCTTGTTTCAGAGAAATTAAAAGGCATGAAAGGAAACTCCCTTTTCCCAAGCCCTCCTCCCCCTTGGTATCCTTATGGGAGGACAAATAAATCTGTCTATCAGCAAATTGTTCAAGTAAATTTATTGTCACCACGCAGTGACGTTGCCTGGCCTAAGATTAAGATCAACAATAAATTCCTGGCCATGGAAAAGAATGAGAACATGAGAAAGCCCACGGCTGTCCTTACCCAACAGGTGTATCTTTACTACATCTCTCAGCAGTTGTATCTTATAACAGGGGTTTTGTAAAAAGAGTGGGAAGCTGTAGGCTGGGAGGGAAGCAATGCCAAGCAGCCTTTGATAAGGACAGAGGGATAGAGGAAAAGGCAAATTAAATATGAGGAGAGAAGATCGCCAGTCTGTGTTATCAGAAAACAGAAAAACACTCCACACCCAACTGCCGGCGTTAGAGCCTGCTCCCTCTCCCGTTTCAGTCAGCGGGAGAGAATGGGAGGAACTCCCAGTTGGAGTCATTTGGCATCTCTGTCTTGGGTTCAGTGCTATCTCACTCTGGAGTAGCTGAGCAGCCGGGTCTCTACAGAGGCTGGACCACTGGGAAGTCTTTGTATTTTACAATAAACAAAGCGGGCTGTCTATAGCATTGAAATTGAACCCTTTTCCCCCCAGATCATTTCCCAAAGATTTTAGCTTAGGAGGATAAAGCATCCACCTCCCCAGGGCACTTAACAAAATCCACAGCTTTTGTTTCCAGACATAAAACCCCATAAGTTTGGGACAAGTTCCTCAAATGTCTCTTTCTCCTGACAGGCAGAAATTCTGCTTGACTCTCTCTGCTCCAGCCACCCCTTGCAAAGACCCTCCTTCACCCCGGCAGTACGACCTTGCGGATTACAAAGGGTGTCCAAAGCAGGACTGCTCAAGAGCTGACACAGGGTGATGGACGGGGAACAGATCACAGGAAAGGTTCCCTGGGCCAGGAAAAAATACAAATTGTTCTGAAGTACTTCTCGCGACTAGAGATAGCAAAACACAAATGTGACTAAACAGCTCTACTGCCCGCTCAACAGGAAAAAAAATGAAGCTCAGAAATTCGGAGAGCTCACCTGCAAAGGCCTGCGGACACCTGAAGACACACAGCATTTCCAAAAGGCACTTAACTCAGTAGCAGGTGGCGTGTAGGACCCCTTGTGAACGGGGGGCAGTAGGTTTATGACGAGCACCAAATGTCTAAATCCTTATAAGATCAGAGCTTAGCATCTCCTGACACCTTCAGATGGTCTGCTATCATCCAAAGGGCCACACAGCAGCAACGTGGCAGAAGCAGCACTAG
Source organism: Larus michahellis (assembly GCF_964199755.1). Classification (NCBI taxonomy): domain Eukaryota; kingdom Metazoa; phylum Chordata; class Aves; order Charadriiformes; family Laridae; genus Larus; species Larus michahellis. The sequence continues at coordinate 3,538,692 of NC_133914.1, read as the reverse complement.
AGTCCTGACTTCTTTATCCAACTTGTTCATCCATATTTTACAATATTATTTTTAAAGGCAAGATTCAAAAAGCATGTTTGCAATGTAAAGGCCATTAAAGCATCACTGACTGTCAGGGCGTTTGACAAACAGGTTCTGTGAGTTCTGGTGCATGTGTAAAACTAACACATAATTCTGGCTGTTGGTACAACAGACGTTTCACCTGCAATATTTCTCTGTTTGATTGGAAGAGAAGAGCACTTGCAGGGAGAGAAGAGGTTTAAAAAAACATGCCTTCTCAGAGTAGCGAGAGGCTCTGTGCCCCAGCTGGAGAGCAGCGGCACAGAGCACCTCAGCACAGCCTCCTTGGTTTCATACCCCCCTGGCTGTTCCATCCTCCACAGGCTTCCCTGGAGCTTTCCTGATGTAAAGCTGAGTAAAATGGGAGAAGAAACATCCTGCAGCTTGTAATCAGGAAATGCCTGGGGAAGCGGGAGGAGGGACGCACCCTCAGTGAGGAACGGGTTAAACACACCACCCTGACTTACAGCCAGGCCACCAGTCCCTCCAGCCAGGACCAGTGGGCAACTGCCGCAGCCCTGCAGGTAACGCTCACTGCTCGAGCTGTTCCTCGGCAGCAAAGGGCCAGCTCACACGGGGAACAGTACGGAATTGTCACCCTGACATGGGCGTTGGTAGGAGAGAGGCAGAGACAGGGACAGACCCTGCTGCAGACTCCTCGCATTGAGCGTTTCTTTCCCGCGCAGACACAGAGTGCGTCATGGTCCAGAGGCAGAGCTCAGCTCAGCCTGGGCGGATCGTGTCCCTCCGTGGCCTTTGGCTAATTGTTGCCAGGCGCAAGTAACATTATTTTTTCGGTTAGTCAGACTCATATTCCTTGCCCTGTTTATTTCTTCTAAGGTTCGTAAGTCCTTCTGGGAGGTTACCGAAGGGCTGGACAGGCAGGCAATAGCGATACTGCTATTATTTCTAATGTCTGAACTCACCCAGCTGTGGATTTTATACCAGCGAGAGAACACGCTGGTGCCGTTAGTGTCTCCAGAGCCCTCATGGCACCACAACTCAGGTAATGGGCTTTTCTGGAGCCGTGTCCAGATCGTATCCTGGACTTGCAACGCGCTGCATCAACACGTCGGCTCCCCAGAGCTGTTCTGCTGACTAAGCTGGGACGAGATCCCCAGCCAATGTAAATCGGCCCGTTTCAGTCAAAGGAGCAGAGCTAGGCCCGTTTATTCATGCTGAAGAGCTGGCCCACAGCTGTTAAGGACGGTTACCAGATTAATTAGAGAGGAAGGGAATGGGCTAGAAATACCTTCTGCAGATGATGGGGAAATGCCATCTTTCATTTTCATCAATCTTTTGTACCAATTTGATTAGAAACCCATGCAATACTATGTCAGTGCATGAAAAGGACAAGGGGACACCATGGCCACAGTCATAGCCAGCCACGCAGCCTTTACTCCGTCACTAGAAAAAAACCCACATCTCCTTCCCACTCTAGCCTGAAAAGAGGGGAAGAAAATTCCACTGGATCAAAACAGCTGGTCACGAGATTAGAGGTGACTGGAGCCCTTGCCCAGAAGAACACGTACAGAACCCTTCTGTACTATACCACAACGAGCAGAGCTACAGGGGGGCAAAATACTTCACAGTTCGATCAGTCAGTGGCTGATAGGAAGCAGCAGCTTTACTAAAGGTTGGTTATTCAGCAGCTGTTGGTGCCCGGGCTGTTCGGAGCCAGGGTCTCGGTGTTTCCGGGAACTCTGGGCAATCCCTTGCACGGGAGTCACAGTCAAAGGTACACTCGAGACAACCCTCGACATACTAAAGCTAAAGCAAGGTCTGCGTGCACCAAACGTTAGCACTCAACTCTAATTCTATGGCCATGGACACTTTCCAGATGAAGATACCAGGACATGGACACAGGCTGGGGTTTTAGTACCCATCTCACCCATCAGAACTTTAGTTATACGAATCTAAGGAACTACCTGAGGATGTGGGTGAGAAAGCGGAGCAGAGGGGACCCTCGCTGACTGCGCTAAAGCTTTCCACGCTGCCACACAGATGGCGGCAGAGTTTCGTTCCCCTCTGTCTTTGATCCTCTCCGATACCCAGCCCAGTGCCAGGGCATCTCCAAACACAACGTGTGGGTGTCCTAACAAAACACAGGATGCCGTTTTGCCCTTTATAGTGATGGAGAACCACACCACACAGCGAGATCCTCAGCTGCTTGGTTGATGATGCAAGGGATGAATAAGCATGAATAAAGACATAGAAACTGGGTGTTTGTAGAAGTGAAGAGCAGAGCCCTCCGCCCAGCACTGGGGATACCAGGGCTCTTGCACAACTTGCCTCACATGCTCCATGTTTCTCTTTTTTATGCATCCCTGTCATTGCAGGTGCTTATTCACCCAGAGCGCCCGGGAAGTGCTCCTCCATCTGCAGCTACGGCAGGAAGCGGCTCCCAGCGCTGTGAGCAGCAGAACCCGGACACCAGCACGGGGTTCCTCAGACGGGACATCTGTCAAACTCTGCAAAGCACACGCTAACTCACGGTGCGCAGTCCTGTCCTCAGCCTGCTGCGTCTGGCTGGCTGATAGCTCAGCAGCTAATTAGCGGCACTTGGTAACGTATATTGGAATTGCAGCTTCACAGGCTGGCGGGGGCCGGAAGGGACCTCTGCGGATCATCTGGTCCAACCCCCTGCCAGAGCAGGGTCACCCAGAGCAGGTGGCACAGGAACGCCTCCAGGCGGGGTTTGGAATATCTCCAGAGAAGGAGACTCCACCACCTCTCTGGGCAGCCTGTGCCAGGGCTCTGCCACCCTCACAGCAAAGAAGTTTTTCCTCATATTTGGATGGAGCTTCCCGTGTTCCAGTTCATGCCCGTTGCCCCTTGTCCTGTCCCCAGGCACCACTGAGAAGAGCCTGGCCCCATCCTCTTGCTGCCTGCGCTTTAGATATTGATCAGCATTGATGAGATCCCCTCCTTGTCAGGAAAACAATCATTAACTAAAGTTGATTTGAAAGTTTCTAGTTTTGCAGATGTTGAATAATTAATGCAATTAATGGGCATTGCCAAAAAACTCCTCTTGGTGCTTTCACCTGCCAAACCAAAGAGAAAACAGGTGCTGGGACTGACCATGCCCATAGGAGACATTACCCTGGCGGGGAATCCTTTATCAGGGTAGAAATACGTTAGAAGGGCAGTGTGGGAAAATCCTGTGCCTCTGCCGCCCGCTCGCGAGAGGACGGACACAGGGTTTGTCACACAGCATCAGGCCGTGGCGCAGCAGGAGCCCGGTGCCCGTGCGGAACGCGTGTCGCACCGTGTGCCCGGACACCCTCCGCCGCACACCCGCCAGCCGCATTTCACAAGCCAGTTGAATTGAGCGTTTCTGACCCGAGTCAGCACAAACCAGCTGCCGACCGTCCGGAGCAGACACTGCTCCCGAGGAAGCTGCTCCCATTTGTCAGCACCAGCCCTTTGCAAAACACAAGTGGGTTCATACTTTCACACGACCTTTGCTCGCTCAGAGGTGAATCGCCTTCATCACTCGTATCTTAATCTTCAAAAGGAACTGGTGGGCTCCGGGCAAAGAGTCAAGAATGCTTTCACATATTTGGGAGCTCTGCTTTACGCAACCTCGCCAGCAACTCGCCTTTGCTGGAAGGGATGAACGATACTGAGCCAGTCAGCAAAACACCCACCTCGGCGGGGGGCGGTGACTCTGCTCTTACGCTGGTGTGAATCAACTTGCGTTGCCCTGCACGCAGCGGAGTTACTGTGATTTCAAACCTGACAAAGTCAGGATTACCCAGAACCTGCACGGAAAAAGCGCCTGGTTCTCTCCTCCGTTCCGTGAAGAGAGAGGGGGGGGGGAAGGCGTTTGCGCAGTGCGGACACACACAGCTCCAGACAGCGCGGTTCTCACCCGGCAAAACTTAGGACAGGTTTGTGGCCAGCATGAAACGGACCACTGTAAAACCCAGCAAAATTCATCGTTCTTCTGCTGGGAACCTAATGAGAGATGACTTTTGCTGTCATGAACTGGGCGTAATGCTGCTGGAATCAATGGACTTAGCCTAGCGTAACCGAGAAGAGAATCAGGCAGGTAGCACTGTGCTTACACTGGTAGGAAGTTACACCCAAATCAGACTTTTAGAGCAACGAATTGAGGGATAAGAGGTCACCAAGAGCCCACAACATGAAAAAAAGCTGACAGTTGCCTGCAGCCCTCCCTGCGGAGCCAGCTGCCTCCACAAGCAGGGGTTTCCCCAAGGCCCAGCCTCCGCCACAGCAATGGCCGCTCACGGGGCAGAGCGGTTCCACCGCGCAGAAACCTGGGGCGAGCCACTGGGGGAGTCCCAGCTCCCTCCATCTGCGCTTTGTAGCCTTGTGTTGGGGCCTCTCCAGCGGTGCGGAGAACATGGTGCTCCCCACAATCCACCCACCCCCTCATCTCTACGGGCGCTGGGTGCTCCAACCTCTGTTCTTACCTGCACCGCTCACACCTGTCCGCGCGGTCAGGCTGAAATTCTGCTGTAGCAGGACTGTAGGCACGGCCTTGCAGAACCAACACTGAATCAGAGAAATCCTGCTGAAGAAGGAGTTTAGGATATGAAGATGAAGGAGTGCAGAGTGCTGGGAGAGATCTTCAAAGGTTGATAAGGCTTCAAACTTATCTGAGCCTCATCTTAGAGGCCCTCCTCATTGTGATAACAACACTTAAGTAATCCAAAATTCAGCAGCCTGATGCGTTTCAACATTTCAAAACCCCCTTCCCAGCAGGAGCGGAGCTGCTCTCTCTTCCCCAGCCCCGGGACTCAGGGGCATCTCTCTGACACGGGCAGGAACAGCAGAGGATGAAGAAGAGGGAGGAGGAAAGTCCCCGGTTTTCACCGGTCAGAGGATTAACAAGAAAACGCAGGGCTCCTCTTGGCATTTTTTTACCTAAATGGGAAGCAGCTGCAAACAATTTCAGTGCAGGGGGTGAAGGACGGGGGTTGAGGGGTGGCAGATGTGGGGAGTTTAAACAGCCGGGAGGAGGCACAGGGCTGGCCACCTGGGACACCACCTCGCCAAAAGGCAGAGGCTGAGCTGCTCCTCCTACGAGCAGAAGTAAACCAGGGCCCCTCTTTTGGGCTTGCTTAAAATTCACCAAATCTGTGGAACGTCATCCCTTCATCCAAGGGATGTGCCTGGAACTGCTCGGTAACCTGCGCCCGCCTGCAGCGCCGTGACGGCACGTCTGCAGCTGCGGCAGGGAGAGCCCGGGGTGCCCGAGGGGAGGGTTCGGGAGTCCCGGCGCTGATCTGCTGCACGGGGGGAAGCCGGAGCTGCAGCCGAGAGCAGATCGGCAGCGGCTGCAGTCCCTCACCCCTTCATGGAGAGAGTTTGGACGGACAAACTCCTGCTGCTGTTAAACAGCACGTGGTGCAAAACCAGCCTTGAGTCCTCTTCCCCTCCCGGCCCTTCCCAACTCTGACCTCCAGAGCTGGGTGAAAACAGTTCACTTTCCATCTTTGAACCTTTATTACTACAGAATATCCAAAACAACAAAACCAACAACACAGTTACAAAAGGAGTTCACGGAGAAATGTGAAGCAGCCTGTGTTTGAAATGCTCTGTGTCACCGTACTGAGTCAAATATAAAACAATGCATATTTATACATATATAAAATATAAAAGGAACAATACATCAGAAATGTATAAACAAGGGCTATGGAGGCCTTCGTGGTATTTACACTCGGAGATACGGCAGGGTGGGGGGCACGGGAGCGGGCAGTGTCCGTTCAACAGTGAGTTTTAAAGGCATCTGTGACAGTCTCTGTGGAGAGAGAGAAGCTCAGAGCTGGGCTCAGCCCCGCTGGAAATGGTTTGAAGGTTCTGCGTGACCGGTGGTTTGGGAGAAAGCCAAAGCCTGGGGTTGGATCAGTCACGGGCCAAGGCAAACAGCGAGCAGAGGCAGTGCCCGGCCCCTGCCCGGGCTCTGACAGCCATGTTGGTGTAGCTGCACGTTCCCAGCTGTGAAACAGGAGGTCAGGCCCATCGCCAGAAGGGAATAAAATAAAATAAAATAAAAAATAATAATAATAAACTCAACAGAGAGAAGTTCCATGTTCACATCGATAACAGATCTTCCAAGCAGTCTCCGGCCCGGCGAGGCTGAGGCCTTTCCCGGGGGCGGCGTATTCAAGTAAAGGCAACAAGTTGAGGCATTAGGCTGAGTTCTGTTGGGTCAAACTTGCCGGCTTTGAGAGAAGTCCCAGTAAGTGCTGCCTGTGGCTCTTTATAGCTCCTTGAGGATGATCTGGAACTTGTCCTCTGCTTCCACCATGTCCAGGAGAAAGGCCATGTGGTTGCTGTAGTGCTGGATGATGTTGTTGTCCATGTTCACCAGGATCCTGCAGGAGAGGGAGAATGGCTGGGTCAGGGCAGCACATCGAAAGGTTTGCGGAGCAGCTTAGTCAGGAGGGTGGACATTGCTGCACCCTCAGGATTCCCAGTCATGAACTGGGAATAACATCACTGACAAAGCCTCGTGGCACAGGGGCGGCCCTCTCCAAAATGTCTCTACACAAAATTCCTGTTAAAAATTGCCTTTACTGCCCTGTTATTATCAGCGTCGCGTTACCGCAGCCGCGCTCCTCGCTGCTGCCAGCCGGGGGCTACTCCAGGGGCCCAGCCCCGGGGAGGCACAAGAAGGCACCGCAGCATCCACCTTACCCCATTTGAGGGGCTCAGCCATGATTAATTAATTAAAGCCACGAAACAACACAAAGGAACGTCCTGCAGAGCTTTTCGCAATTCTACCCTCGACAAGCCTAGGCCCAGCCTTTGCTACGCAGGCAAATTAATCTGGATTACGGCAGGGTGTGAATTTAGAGCAGAATCGCTCGCTCCTCGCTTCTTGCCTGGGTGCTTTTGGGGGTGCGTTATCCTGAACAAGCTGAGACTGCTTCGGGAGCAGATGGAAGTGGTTTGGAAGAGGCCGCCTTTCTCCTATCCAGAACAACCTCCCATGCAGACGTGCCCCGAGCTTTGCCCGGGAGCCCTCTCCGCGCGGAACACACACAGGCAGCCAGACGGTGGCAAATCCCTCCCCGTGCCCAGGGGCACAGCTCCAGCCCTGCTGCACATCACATCGCTTCTCTGACCTGGAACCAATTACAGGGAGACACGGGGAGAAGGAAACATTTCAACAGCTGATTTAAACCTGAGGCTGCGGTTCTGTGCCAGGCGAGAGCCCCTCACTGCTGCAGTGAAAGTAACGGGGCAGCTTTGCATCACCCCACTGCATTCCTATAAATCAGGTGTGAAATTTGTAACTGTTTGGAGGAAACAAAGAGAACAAATTATCTTTCTTTGCAGAAAGCACATCCCCTCCAGGTTCCTGCTGGGGTCATTAATGGGGCAATAGCATTAATTGTGCAATGCTCATCAAGCCAAGATTAAAAACAAGAAAAAGAAAAGGCCGAGCGTCTCACAAATCTAACAGTTGAACAAGCACAAACGTGGGGCCCCGGTGTTCCTCCGGGAATGCCGTGGAGGTCAGTGCGGCCACGCTGCAGCAACTGGCTCCTGCCCCTTTGCTCAGCGCGTGCGGGCCGGCTCGTCACAGCCCTAGCCAGCGTGCCCAAATCTCAGAGGTGAAGGGGGGGGGGGTCTGTCCTCGTGTCCAGCCTGTTCTGGTGTCACCTTTGTCCCAGGGCTCACCACCACGCTGCCTCTCAGCACTGCACAAACCATTCACCAACAGGCTACGAATTCTGTCACGGCACAGCTGGGGAAGGGCATCCCGCCCTGCGCTGGGGGAGGCTGAGACACAGGGTCTGACACCGTCCAGGGTCTCGTCTCACCTCCTGGCGCCGGACAGGAGCGGCGCTGGGGCTGCCTGGGGACAAGGGGCCCAGGTCCCGGATCCCAGGGAGTCTGGGCTCCGACAGGTGCCAGCATGGATACCCAAGGGCGGGTTGTCACAAAAGCCTTGCAACAGAGCTGCTCCAATTATCCGTGGCTATCTTAGCGCAGGAAGCCAGAGAAGTCACCTGTGCCTCTTGCTACCGTGCTTCCATCTGATTTCTCAACCGCAAAAGATTCAAGGGAGTGTTGATTAGGAATCTGAGCTCTGTATTGTTTTTCTAGACCAAACCTCACCAAGATATGAAATTACTTATTATTGCTCTTGAGTCACCCTGAGACTAAGTTCATCCGAATGAGCTCATCAGACCAAGAAGGGCCATGGCTGATGGTAGGTCCTCACCTGCTGTAAATCCAGGTACTACCACTGAGCTTCACTAGTTTACACCAGATGAAGATCTGACCCTCAAGCTGTAATTACCAAGAGAGGATTGTTTAGGGTGGAGCAATAGGATAAAATGATTCAAAGGAAAATTAAATCTGGGGGAGCAGGGAACAGCATCCGACCCTGCCATCTAGTAGTAGACTGGAGAAAATCTTGCGTGTCCCCCACGCTTCAGCAATAACCTGTGGCATCCTTTCATTAAACTAGGTGTCAAATTTATTTTTTTTTTAACCCAATTTCAAGGTGTTGCCTTTTCTTTTCATTAGATACCTCTTTGCTCCTTCATTTTGGGGAAGAAATGGACAGGACACCTGCCTGTTTTCCCCTCCCAATCATTATTAAACAATATTTACTACTTATCAGATGAAGTAATGAACAAAACCAAAGCAAAACAAAGTAGAGCGGGCCTCTCCCCTGAAGCAGTGCCATTTCCTGGTCCACCTGTAAACTCATCAGTCCTTGGATCTCTCTTGCCGTGCGGATGCTCACAGTCAGCTGGTTCAGAAAACTGCAGCCCAAGCTGGAGTTACCTGAGAGGAGCTGTTGGCTGATGACAGTCCGATGACCCGTGATGGCCACATCACAAGCCGCCACCACAGCCGACACACCCGAGTTCTGGCTCAGTCCTGAAGCTGTAATAATAAACTGACCACCCCTGTCCTTGGCAGTTGTTCTTCTTCACGATCAGACTTGAGGCACTCTCTGGCTGAAGGCGCGTGGGACAGCCCCTCTCTGGAGGCTGCCAGTGTTGCTCTTTTTCTTTGGGGAGAAAATTTCTATTTCTGGGGCTAGTGGATGAGCAGAATCTGACAGCACTGAGGGCCCTGAGTTCAGGAACAGGTGGAAGAGCCTCCTGACAAATTCGGATACCTCATACATCATCTTAAAATTAGGACCATATCTAAAACCCCTCCTAAATGGGGAAGGTTGCTCAGTTGTGGATTTAGAGGGAGGGGGTTGTAACAGTTCAGTGACACCACATCACAGCGTGGAGGAGAAACCACCGCCTCTCCCCCTCCCACCCTGCAGCTGCCTCCAGGCCTCACTTGAGCTCTGCTCCTCTTGAAGCAAACAGGCTGAGTCCCACCGGGATCAGGTTATGGTGACAGCAAATGAGTTGGAGGATCCCATCCGAGGAGCTTTAGGACTTTCTCTCCTGACTGTCACCAGAAAGCAAGTGCAGAAGTGGAGCTTTGGACTAACCCTCAGCTGCCAAGGACTCCGTTCCCTTGTTTTGTTACGCAGAGGACCTTCTGGGGGGCCGTGCTAGTGAGAAGAGCAGGGGCTGCCTAATGTGGGACCTGTCATCAGCCTTGCTTTTCTGCCTGTCTCTCTCCATGCTCAAACTCTGGACCAGGGCCAGCAACAACAATGAGTTCATCTCCCAGGCAGTCACTGCTGCTTGCAAAGCCTGATTATATCTCGCTGGCTCTGCAAGAAGGGCTCTGGATTTAGCTTTATGAAAATAAGCTTGGGAGTTTATGAGTTGTTCCCTTTCCATCAGCTGAAGGGAGAACTCGCTGCCAGAGATGGGGATGACCCAGAGGGAGTTCTTAGTCCAGAAAACATTTCTGAAAGTAGCGCTTGGCTCCACATCGAGACCACTGCCCTCCACGGAAGGCTCAGCAGCTGCTCCTCAGCTAATGCAAACTAGCACCGTTCCCTCTCAGACCCACATGGATCGGTCGCTAATAAACACCACACTGAAATCACTCAAGAAGCCATTCCACATTTACTGCAGACCTCACCTGCCACCCCCTGCAGAGCTACGCCTGACTCCCAGCAGCGCCTGACAAGTGTCTCCAGCGGGACCTGCATTTCTGTATTGGGGCTGCGCAAGAGCCACCGGTGCCCGGAAGGGTCCGATCCATCACCTCCCAAAGCGAGTGTGAAGCTTCCTATTGACATCCCTGGTCCGGGGATGGGATGGCAAAGCTGGGAACAGACACTCCCCTTTCAGATCTCCCCCGTTCTCCTCCCGGGCTGCCCAAGCTCTTCTTTAGCCAGTACAGTCTCTTTCCGAGACAGAGACATTTAGGCCCTTGGTTCAGAGAAGCAAACACTTCTGCCTCTCTGATGGCAGTAAAATAAGTTCTCCATAACCTCAGGCTTTTAGACTGAGACACAAAGGATCACCCATTAAACTACCCAAACAATTCCTCCTTCATCCAACTTCCTTTCCTTGGGAGACTTTACACTCCAAACAAACATAATACAAACAAGCATTATCCCAAATCTTTAAAGCCCAGAAAGATCCAAGTTTTATATGCTCCAAATAGCACAGACTCACATGGCTTTACTTTTTATTATCTTGTTAAAATGCTGTGTCAGCCTATGGCAGGGTACCAAAGAGAATGGGGTTTTAGAGGCGCAGCATAAAAGCAGATGAGAGATTAGCTTACCCTCTTTTGCATTTTTTGTAGACTTTATAAATGCTTTCTTCAGGAAGCCCATATTTTTCTGAAATCTGTGAGAGAAAACATGGCAATTCTTTGTACTTGTAAAATGAAATTCCTATGATAAAAATCAAAGATAACACTGAGCCAGGGGCATTCGGCAGCAAAGGATCCCCCTTCCCTTTTACTCAAGACAAAAGGGCTGAAGCAATGATCTGAACAGGACAATTTGAACACGTCTGTGTCTTGCAGCGGGCAGATGGGCAGGCTGCAGCTTGGCCTTGGTTCTCTTTCTGATGGCTACTGCCAAGGCCAGGAACCTTGGGGAATAATCTTAATTTTCTTTCCGCCATTGCCTGGCCTGTTCGGGGCTCGATGCTTCGAGCTGCTGGGCACAGAGAGTGCTGAGCTTTTCCTTTGCTGGTGCGTCCAAAGGCGAGAGAAACTACAGAAAGTGTTTGACTGTGTCTGCTGTGGATGCATCTGACTGCAGCTTTTGCTTAGGTTTTAGCTGATCTGCAAAGCTTTGCTGCAGACCTCTCCTAGGCGGTACAGTTACAGTCTTAGGATGACAGGAGTTTTGTAGTTTTTCACAAGCATTTTCTGTAGAGGATTTTGACTCTTTGCAGTGAGGGATGGAGGAGGGAGAAGAGAGCAAAGAATCCTCTGTGCTGACATTTTTCAAACTCTCTATTTTTAAAAGTTTGTAAAGTTTGTAAAACCAACAGAGCTTAAAGCACAGCCATAAAGCCACCCCAAATCTGGAAGGTTTATTGTTTGTTTCCTTCCCAGCAATCTCCAAAGAGAGGTGGGTTATCGGAGATGCTGCTGATAATCATCACAGAAATATGTCTGTGTGCTCCTCAAACACAACAGAGGGAATTCCAGCATGAGGCCAGAATTGGCTTCAGATTGCACATTTACAGCCTTGAGAATGGAAAGGGTGTTTGACAATGGAAAATATGAATGTGTTGTCACAAGAGGAGACTTATATTATGATCTGAACAAAACACCCTGCCATAAGGTGTGTTCTTCCCCGCTGCAGCACTAACAACACGCAGCCCATGCCAGGAGCTGTGGGTAGAATTCACCTGCTACTCACAATTTCCATTTCCATTCTCCAGAGAAAGCAGAGATGAGATATAAGCAGTTTTATATCCAGCTTTCTATATACCAAGTACCATTGCCCTTTTATCTGCAGTTTGTTCATGTGCCACAGTTTTTCGCTAACACTTACAGCTGTTCTGAGGCCCTGGAGATCTGGTGTCTTCAACATGAGAGCATCAAACACTTCCTCTGACTCCCTCCGCACGTACAACAAGACTGAAAGAGAAAAAGCACAGCACTGAATCAGGGCTCTTTACAGCAGGTTCTCAAAGCAACGTGGCCTCATGTAATTCAAGATCCAAGGTTACTTGAATCAAACGAGACACTATGTCCAAGAAGAGTTCCCGTCCCAGGGGTTACCTCTCTGAGGGTCGTCTTCCTTGGTTTGCTTTGGAGGTATCGGGTCAAACTCGTCTGTGAATGAGGCACCGCTCCGTTTTAAGGGCAGCCTAAGCAAAAGGAATACAATGCTCTCAAGAGGACGGAACAATAGCAGCAAACAAAACAATTCCAGCAATTGAACTTTTGATTGAACAACCAATTACTCCAACAAACATCCAGCAATTAGATATTGTTTTTATAATTATGGCAGCAGAGCATCTACCAGAGTTGCAACCTCCGGCCTAACGCATAGAGGGAGATCAGCAAGTGCAGGCAGTGGTTTTGGCATAACATCATAAACAAAAGCCTTTTGCACCTTCATGTCATTGTTTCTCTATTGATATCACTAGACAGTGGATCAAGCCTAGGGTAAATACCAGTTCTCCCCACTCTAGACACACTACAAATGTGATTTCTACTTCATTCCAGTTTATTTTACAGCAGTATCTGCCTCTGGTTACTTGGACCCTTCAGTGATAGTTCTGTGATCTTTTTTTTCCCCCCCTCTTTCAAACATTGTCTCTCAATCAGAACAGCAGGGCAGTCACGGACCAGACTCCTGTTGGAGCAGTCACTGACAGGGAAATGTTTCTGCATCCCTTGAGTCCATTCTAGGCCAAAGTTTAGCACATATTTCGACACTCAGCGCCACCAGGGAGACACTGTGCTGTGTTATTATGTACCTGTAGATATATACAGCCTATGTCAAACCACCATGACATACCCAAAGGAACAGAGCAGCTGATGGATGGGAAATACAAACTGCTGCATCCTTACCTGTTTGCAGAGTTGGGAACAGCAGGAGGGAGCACCTTGAAATGGAGAGGAAACATTGATCTTTTAGTTTGCACAGTATCATCGTGTGCCAGCTAGGGGGGAAGGCAACACGGGCACATTTTAAACGATTTCCCTCCTCCCAGTCCATCATTTTCCCTACACAATTAAAGATCTGTATGTATTTCTTAGATTAAATAAAACCCGATATAAAGAACCTATCTAGATACTCCTCCTCTGCCTAGAAGAGACCTGAACGCATATCAAGCCAGACCCAAAAGCGGGTCAAATCTCAGAACCTGCTTGGGAACAAGGACCAAGTTTCTCAGTGAGTTCTTTGGTTGTAAACCAGACTCAAAAACAGTCCCTGGTTTTGATGCTGATGCATCAGCACAGCAGCCACTGCAATAAGATGCCACAGGATTGGCACAGATGGCTTTTTCCCCCTTTTTGGCAAACCGAGACAGTTGTTTTTTAAGGGAATACTGATGAGCTCTGAAGGACGCTGGGTCTAGGTTTTCTCAGGCTGAAGTGGATAGAGATGGGCAGAGGACAAGTGAGAAATGTCCCAGACATGCAGGGACTGATATGGTCTCATTTTTCTATAGTTCACTTTCTGCTGATGTTTTTGCTGCCACTCCAGCTCTCTGTGGAAGCTGCAGGTGATACCTGTAAACCACAGGAATATCTGGCTGGAAGGAGCCTGGAAAAGTTATCTTGCCCATCACTGTTGCATGACTATCTATCTAGGCCACTCCTGACAGTTACATCTTCAAGTTCACCACATTTCCACAGAACAACTGTGGTTTGGTTTTGGTTTTTTTACATAACACAAGCCATGTCTCGGGGACTGATCAGTTTGGAAATGATGAGGGTGACAGATGAGGGCAACAGGTTGGTTGTTTTTTTGAAGGGACTTACCGTGCCACACCTCTGCAGGTTTGAAAAATGGACGTTGGGGATAAACAGGACTGGCTGGGTTTCGAGGTCAGTCTCTGGCCTCAGGAACGTGATTTCATTCCCTCTGAAGCCAGAGAGCAAACAGCCTTTCAGACCTACGGATGGAAAGTCCAGTTCATCTCAGTTCAGATGGCAGTTTAAAAGGCAACTACATGCAGAGAGGGGAAAGCGCCTGCCCAAGGCCTCCCAACAGAAATATTAGAAAAAAGACAGGACCCCACAGAACCAGGTCTTCAGGGCTTGCCCAGGGCCATTCTCCCCGAGGGAAGACTCCCTGCCAAGACCCCAAGACAATTTAGAAAGGTTGGTTAGTATTAATAAAGGGCTTTGAGAGCCTTGGTAGGAGACCAGGCAAGGACCTGACTGACAAGCTATTTCTGAATGGTGCTGATTTCATCAGGCTTGGAAATACCCAGGGCCAGATCTTGTGGAAGTTAACGGACAAGCCTACATGGATTTCAACACGCTTCGGATCAGGTAACAAACACTAGCACTGACCATTGTTATTGGAGTCCAGGCATTTTCCTTTCCTTCTGAACTGTTTCCTTTCATCATCCCGCATTTTCCTCTCTGCTCCCTGTGGGGAAGACAAGGCAAAAATTAGGACATTGACAGTTCTAACATTGGCAAGAGAAGGTTTACTGGCCGTCTCTGGCCATTGCCTTAAGGTAAAGGCAGACTTTATTCAAAAATGTTCATCTCAGAGACCTTCTACTGGCCATCCAGAAACTTCTGATACTTATAAATTAAAGAACAAAAACAAAATTTGCTTCTAAAAATGAAAAGTTCAGACAAAAATAGCTGTGATACATTTTTCCACGGGAATATCTCTGAGGCTGGGGAAGAACCTCTAAGGAGATTATCATCTCTTCTGCTGTTTAAAAACTTGTCAAAAATAGAGTTTATTATGAGGCACAATCCCATGAAGATCTGATACGGGGAAAACTTTCTGACTGTTCTACAAAGGCCACAGCAGTGCAGACACATCCCCGCTGCCCTGTCTCGCTCAGCTGAGGGGGCTAACCACCTCTGTTCCTCAGCCCTGACCTCTAGGCTGTTCTAGACCCTCACAACCTTTCTGTTTTTTTCTCCTGGAGTGACTGGCCACCAGTTTAAAATTCCACTTGGACAACCTGGTGGAAAAGCAATGTTCTACCTTATCGCAGAATATCTTGATCTGGCAGACAGCGCGGTGCACCAGCTGGCTGGTTCCATTGCCGTAGTCATAAGTGTCGATCTGGAGGTTGAGCGGGACACCTTTCACTCCTTTCTGGGAGGAGAAGTCAGTGCTCAGGCAATTCACCCCAATAAATACCTGCAACCAGGAACAGAGATTGAGACAGCCTGTTGGTGCTGAAAACATTATTCCCAAACAGCGATGAGAGCAGTGGGTAGGTACAAAAGCAGCTCCTGAGACATCCTTCCAACCCTCCCAGCATCAGCCAAGCATGTGAGCTGGTGGTTTCCCACCTAAGCACAACCACTGGTCCTTCCTCCCCAGTCTCCCCCCACACCCATTGCAGCTCTCCATCCCTTCATTAACACTCAGGCTATCCACTCCCGTCAGCTCAGCCAAGCATCAGACCAGATGCAAAGTCTGCCTGGGAATGTTCTTGCTGATATTTCTGATCTTTCATTTGAACAAGGGACCCTCAGACAGCAGTGCCCTGGAGGAAGGGAGGAGGGCTAGACTACAGCTTCAGGAATTACAAATCATTCCTGCTAGTTAAATAAATATTCATCAAACATTGGTCTCCTTTATCACGAAAAGTGGAGCACAGCTATAATCCGCATTGTATCTCCAAATTATTTGTGTGACCTTGAAAATTCCCCTGGACTCTGGGGACAGATTTGCAGCTGGAGAAGCTCCCACAGCTCCCTCAGCAGGGCTTCAGCTGAGGATTTCAGCCCTGAAACCTAATGTCAGATCTAGTCAGTACCTATATATAGAAAAGAAAACCACTTAACTGTGGTGTGAAGTTTAATTGCAAGAAGAGAAGTAACAGGTGCTACAGACGACCCAAATACCTGACCCCTCCTGTCGCGGCTCCCAGCCCTCGCAGCTCTCTGAAGTCTCACCTTTACCTGCCCCAGGCCAGTGCATGTACAGAGTTTCTGCTAAGAGTTAAATCCAGTTTTGCTGAGGTGCCCCCGAGGGCTTGCCACATACCTGACATATTTCCATTTCTGACAACTTTGCCTTGAAGACATTTGTTAACCTCTTGGGTTGTAAAAGACCAAGGTCGCCTTTGGGCTAAAAGAAGGGCTTATTGAGATCCCAAAGCAAACCAGAGTTTTCCCAAGCTACCAGCCTCGGAGACATGGGGTATTTATGCTTTTCTTTTCTTCTTAGTTACTTCATCTTTTTTTATATGCTCCTTTCAATCCACACTAGATACAAAGTGTTAATGAGAGACTGAAGAGATGCAGAAGAGACAGCAGAGCTAGAAAGATGCTGATAAAAGCATTACAAATTTTAAGGTCAAAAGGGATCTTGTGACCTGCCTGGCTCCCTTCCACATCACACAAGCCCCAGAAGGGCGTCCAGTCATTTCTACATTAAAATGCTGCCTTGAAAGGAGGGTCTTTGTTCCCTAAACTGTGGTTTATTTAAATAGGCTTCAGCTACATGTGAGTAGAGACCTGATCTAGGCTGCCTGCTGCAAAAGGCTTTCTTCAGAGTTATCCATCAGCACTAAAAAAACATCTCTGAGCAAGTCTCAGGTGTACACAGAGTGTGTATTAGCTAATGGCAATGCTTAAACACACAGAGAAGCATGGTGTCCTTCCTCACTGTCCTGGCAGACAAACACTACCTGGGGCCACTGGAATGGAATTGTTTGGATTTGAAACTCTCCCTGTCTTTCAGCTGAGAAGTTTGGGGGCTAGGCATGCCTGGGCCATCAGAAAGGAAACCACAGTTTTGCTCTGAATCAAGGCTTCCCATATCCCTTCCACAAGCCGTTTGTACCTTTGCTTCTTCATGGATGTTCCACACGAAGGACAGTGCATTGTAGGCTAATTCCTCGATGTTCTGCACTGTGTTGAAGTTTTCTTTACAGTCAGCTGAAACGCAATGGAGAAGCAGTTTATACTCTGGTTGCAAAACTGGTTACATTCCCTAGGCTTTCCACTCCCCCAAAACCTGCCTCTTGCTGACTCCAAAGCTAAAAGAAGCCTTGTAATATAATAGAGGCCATCCTTGATACCACTGGATAAACCTTAGTGTACGTAAGGGATAGGCCAGAAATGACTCAAGGATATTGGCTGGTGACTGCTATTTGAGCAGTGATGTTATGCAAAATCAATGTAGATTGCTTCTAAATTCAAACAACCGCGTGTCTCTCTCTGAGCTGCAAGCTGCTCAGTGAGGTGCTCAGCTGGACGGACAAAACCCCTGTCCTGCCCAGCATGACACGCTGTAAAGCCTGCGTGGTGGCAGTGGAGCAGGACAAGTGGTACCAAAACAGCTCAGATTCCTAGACTCCAAGAGGCCATAGGTCACATCTGTAAGAGCCAAAATACTCTAGCAGTTTCTGTCTCTCTGACTGAGCCTCTTCTTTGATGTACCTTGGTCTCCTAGTGCATGTCCCTACACTTGGCAAACAGCACCTTAAACCCCCAAGAGCTCCTTAGCCAGAATGGATCTGAAGCCAGCAGATCAGCCTGCTCCTCCCCACTTTCCCCCAGGCCAGATGCTGGAGCTTCAGCTGTGTTACTGTGTATTGGAAATGCAGTAAAATGGTGCTAGAAGTTATCAACCCCACCCAGCCATCGCAATCAGACAGCCCCGCTCATACCGACGTCAATGACTCTCTGCTTGGCCGTCGGCTGGCGGGAATGCCAGTGCTTCCAGAACTTGAGCTGCTCCGTCGGGATCTTTTCGTTGTCAAAAACAATCATCACAACACTCTGCAACACAGCGAGGATATCCCATATCAGTATACACAGCAGGCTAACACTTGGTGCCCTCGTTGCCATTAGCGTCATTGTTAATGTTTTATTGCTGGGGAAACTGAGGCAGGGAAGGCAAGGGACTTGAACACGGTCATGCAGGCAGACAGCAACAGAGCCAGGAGCAAAACCGAGATGCCCTGTATGCCCCCTAATTGCACTGCCCATGAGTTTCCACTGACTACAAGGCACACAAGGACCCTGTGCTGGGGAAATGTTAGCAGTGCTGCGATAAGTATTAGGCTGGGACAGCCTACCTGGTCTTTTTCTAGACATTCTTAGTTTCCGGAATCCTGTAAGTCTTGACACGACCAAAGTGTAGCCCCTAAATACTGCTCAGGATTCGAAGACCAGGTTTCTTTGCTGGGAATTCAAGCTCAGCTTAGTCTCGGGGGTGGCTCTGAGGCCTGGCCACACATCCCAGGAGCAAGATGGGGAACCCCTCTCCAGCTCAGAAGCCTTCCCGAGGCCCCCCAGGCAGCCCTCAGCTAGAGAGGCCTTTTGTGCATCCCTGACCTTACTGTGAAAGGTTGCAACTGCCAGGTAACATGAAGGCTATTGCTGTGCATCAGAGGATTAGCTTGCTATGACTGAATCCATCCCATTCATTGCTTTAAGCCAACATGAGCCACAAAGCTATTACTCTTCATGCTCAGCGCTGTTCCCAGGCCAATACAATTGCTGGATGTCTGATTACAGCATGTGTCAGCAAAATTGTCAGCTTGTCTCTTACCTTCACTTTATTTGAGGACAAATGTAAACATTTGCTGTCTCCAGCTGTCCGCAGCGTGATGGGGTAGAACTGTCCTTTGTTGAGGTAGGCCATGGGAGAGTCCCCAGATTTAATGTGAATGGCTTTGGGTGACCCCAGAGTGTATTCAAAGTCACTTGTATGGAACAAAGAGAGCATGATGAATAAGCACACGTTGCTGTTTCACTCCAAAAGCAAAACAAGGAGACACGCAAGTCTCCATCCTTACAAGTTACAGGTTACAGACACCATACACACAGGAGTCTCTGCCCTATTTCCCATTTCACACGCCCCTACAGTTGTGACCGAGCACCTCCCAGCACAGCACATACTGATCCTTCCCAACACCCTGGGGAGAAGCAGTCCTCAGGTATCCCCGTTTTACCCTTTGGTTTTGGCTTAAAAAACCCTGTACGTTATTGTAACCAGTATTTTTCTGTGGATGGCTACAGAATCATTGCACAATCAAAAGCCTAAACCAAACCAAATAAAAATAGGTACCTGCGATGAGACTTTTAAAACATTTTAAACTCAGATTCCCGTCTCCAAATTCACACTTGTAAATGGCTGACCCAGGAAAACTGTGTCCTAATGGGCCCTGTAGAAACAGGAAGACCTGCAGGACACTGACATCTGCTTGTTTATCCAGGTGCTTAAAAATGGACTTAGAAGCCCAGCTTGGTGAACTCTCAGTCTGGTGACAGCAACTTTAGTCTTTACAGAAAAGGTTTGTAGTGTTACACAGAGGAAGGTGTCACTGTCGACAAGCACATTTAAAAGAGCGTGATTTTCAAGAAGCTCTGTTCTTGGGCATTCACCAGCACCTACGAGCATTCAAACCATGAGGCTATAGCTCAAGCTAGTTTCTCCTGTGAGGAATCTGTGCAAGCGACCACCTGTACACAAGTCTTCACACATAATGGCCTGTGTGAAGACCCTGGAGTTGAAGATCATCATATTCCTATTTAGCCACCAACCCATCTCTTTTTCCTGCTCTCCCTCCCCTGTGATGCCATCTCTGACAATAGCCTTGGCAACTCCTCTTATCTAGAGCCCAGAGACCCAGAGAACTTTAGTGCACAAATAAACAGCAAACAGAGTGCCTCTCGCTCACAAACGCGAGCTGCTGTCTGTGTGAAAATCCCCACGTCTGAGAGCTGAGTCACAGAGTCAGGTGACTCAGGAGGCAAATAAAAAGTGGGAGGTGGAATAATGTTACCTACACGGAGGTTTGATGCAGTATCTAGAGCAGGAAAGCTGTACCTGAGAGAGGGGTGGAAAGGAGGAAGAAATCTCTCTCATGTTTTAGGAATGAGAGGCAGTGGCACCTTCTAAAATCAAGGTTGACTAACAGTGCTAAACTCAAAGGGAGAACCTAAACCTTAGATTAGAAGGAGGCTGCTCATCACCCTCATCAACTGTCATCCTCATTTTCTCTGTTATTTACCCCATTCCAAGTAGCTTGTGGAAAAATGGTGCAGCCACCTGGATCTATCTGTAGCAAGAGAACCAAGCAGTGCTCCCTGGGAAGGGGCTGTGATGGACAGCAAACCCTCACACGGGAGACCTCAGTGCCCCATCGCCCCTTCTGCAGGTCAAGGTACTGATGGGATGTGACCGGAGCAGTGGAAGGAGTTGGCACTGGATTTACATCAGTTTGGCCAACAGAATACAGCCTGAACCACACACCTCTCAAGCTAAAAACATGAACTGGCACAACTCCATCTAGTAACTTGAATTTAAGATTGGGTCTGACTCCTTTTTGGCAAAACATCTCAAACCCTAATCCCTGCTTCCTACTACAAACACTAAAATTCATTACTGCTTTGTGTCTAAGACTCTCCGCAAAAGCATGAGATCTCAAAGTTTGCAACGTTCGTTGTCCACACTGGCATTGGGGTGAGGAAAGGGATGCTATTTTTCCCCAGGAAAGGGACACGGCCGAGTGCACTGGAAACCCAGAGACCATGGATTGGCGGTTACCTCTTAACACCATCCGCAGCATAACTCTCGGGGCAAGGTGGCTCTGGCTGGGGTTTGAGGATATCACTGAAGAGGAGTGACTGTAGACAAGTGGAAACAAAATAGTCAAAAGTAGAATCTTTCATTGCTTTGTCCATCCACCTTCTCCCAGACATTTCAACAGAGGCCACAGGTAAAACGTGGACCCTCATTTCAAAGCCATATCCTACTTCCAAAAACAATGTAAAAACCCCAACAATTCAATGGGAAGGGCATCAAGCTTCTAATGCAAAAGCAAAGCTCCCACTGACTCCAGCATGAGCAAACCCCACACTAGAGACAGCCTCCTGCAGTACCCCCAGGCTGCACTGCCAGCATGCCACCCACTAACGGCTCTGACCTCCTGGGGATCCTCTTTGAAAGTGCTGTCTGGCTGCCACCTCTGCTGTGGTGGGGCTACAGGGATGGTCTCGAAGAGGGAGTTCAATGAGCTGTTGTCGTACACATCCCCTGGAGGGACCATGTAGTTGTCTGGGGTGGCATCCAGCTTGCTAGTGCCTGGTGGAAGCATGGCTGGCTTGTGAGGAGTAGGGACACCTTCAAGACTTAAGCCGTTCTTCTTCTGTGGCTCACAATATTCTTGGGTCATGGAAACATTTTCAGACAAGAGCTTCATGAGATGGGCTGAGCCATCAAAGGATGCGATCTCTGGGTCGTACTCCATTCCGTGGCAGTGCCTGGTGGAGAAAGGGTCCTGTCTCAAACCACGGCAGAGGGTGGACAACCCCAGCAAGTTGTCACAGCAAGAAACAAGTGCCTTGATGTGCTGCTGGGAAGCAAACGGCACAGTCTAGCTGCCAGGTGACCTTGAGTCAGCTGTGTACATCTCCTGCTTGATATGGGAGATCTGACAGGCCCGTGGGTGATCTCCACCCACACACACTCCTCTCAGCGCGATCAGCAAGAGCCAGAGGTGCTCAGCAGATAAGGGATGATCACACGGAATCAGAGTTTAGACGTGGTTTGGGGCTGCAGATCCAGCGCCTACATCCATTATTTCTTTACTTAGGCTATTAAACACTCAGAGGAGCAGGGATGTTAAGAAAGATAACTGCTATGTGGTCTTTCCATCTTAGTCTTTTTAGAGTTCATTGACACTGAAAGTTGATTTTTTTTAAAACCGTCTTTTTTTTTTAAAGCTGATTTTTGTACAGATTCACAAACTCCAGGAGCAAAACTCCAAGAGAACATGAGATCAGTGAAAAATTGACAGGGCTGCGGTATTGGCAGTGAGGCGTATGGCCCAGACTTCAGAGCAGAAAAGACTAAGTATAGGAGCCATCAAGTGATAAAGACAGGTACAAAAACGCGCCCCCCCCACACATGGAAACCATCCCTTTGTGCAGCATCCCAAGAACTGCAGCAGTGACTCTGTGACCCTGCTGACTCTGCAGCCCTAGCTGAGCTGGGAAAAGGTGGCTTATTGCCCCTGTTACCATGCTCAGAAAACAAACCAACCCCCACATCAGCAACCCGCACACCTCTTGGCAGCAAGAGCTACCCCTAAGGGAAGTAAAGCTGACCAAGTAGCTCCCACCCACTCTGCTTCGAGAGCTTCACCTTCAGGTATATAATGAAATTTCTCCAGTTAATAAAAACCATACCACTAACCAGAACACAGTGGCCTTTCAGAGAGGAGAAAACAGCTTAACTCAGCTTACTTATGAAGAAGGAATGAAGTATCATTCAAGAGGCTTATTCTGTCAAGTAGTTAAAAACAGACAACCATAAAAGGTTGCCAAAGTACACAGCATCCAGGAAGGGGAACTTAACTCATAGTGGCAAATGAGCCATTAATTTAATAGTTAATTATCTGAAAACCTCAAAGGACAAATGGGAGTCACTGGAAGAGAATCCTGGGAGACTGGAAGCAAGTGGAACAGAAATCCTTATCAGCCTAGTGAATGGAAGAGGACTTCATCATTCCCTTCTTGCTGCCAACGCGTAATCCCTTTCCCCTTTCCAGTTGTCACAAAGTAGGAAATAAAGACAAATTCTTCTGTTGCTGCAAATCAGTGCAACTCCTCTGAACACAGCTAGACAGATCCTCAGTTGTGTAAATGGGTGTAGCTCAATTTATACCTGCTTGGGATCTGGCCTAAAGAATTTTAATATACGTCTCAGGGTTAATAACCTCCACTGTTGTTGGTAATAACACTGTGCTTTGATGTCTATTTTATGCAAGCTAAGAGACCCATCATGCATGCAAGCAGCTGCAGGAGAATTAGACAGCTATAGAGAGCAAAAACCGAAGCTAACCTCTTTCCTAGTTCATTGCGTCCCATCATACCAGATGGAAGAATCCTCTTCTCCTTTGGGACCTAGAACAAGGCAGAACAAAGTGTTTGTTTATTGTTAGATTTTATTAATGGAAAACAGAGGCAAAATTAGCCTTGTCTGTGTAGCAAGTGAAGTCTCATAGATAAAACACTGGGTGAGAATAATAAACACCGGGTGAGGACACAGGAGACCTGGGCTTTCTTGCTAGTTCTGCCATGGGTTCCCAAGGTAACCTTAGGCAAGCCACATCATTTTGTTCTGGGAAGGGCTTTTAAAAGCACCCAAGTGAATGGCAACATCAGTCCTATTGGCTTCAACTAGGGCTAAATCATATCCACATTTCTTGAAGCCCCATCCTACAGCAATACTGGAAAAATAAAGATGCTAGGGTCTGCAAGGCACCTAGCTGTTCCAGCTCTATGTCTCTCAAAGCATTCCTGTTTCTGATATGAAAGCTGTCAGGTAAAAAAACCCACCCGGCTGAGACTGAAGACACCCAGGTTCAGTTTTCCACCCTGTTCTGGTTTCCCTCTACAGTAAAATGGTGCTTTGTGCCTCAGTCTACCGTCTCTGCATTGGGGATAATTGTGGCACTCTATGCCTGGCGGTGTTATGAGGTTTATTGCATAAAGAACATGCAGAGCTCAGGTGACGGGTACCTTCCTAAGGTGGCTGAGCACATATTTTACCATCACGTTGCTCCTGTAGGACAAACTTGCCCAAGACACCCAGCCCCAATGGGAACGTACCATGTAGTAGTCATAGAGGAGGCTCAGGGCAGCCACGCTGTCATCATCTCCGTTCACCCTCATCATAGCTTTGGTGGCTGCGGTCAAGGGGTTCTCCAGGTAGGTTTTCCAGGCTTCATCTTCATTGGTATAGGGGAATTTCTGGAAGTTCATGGTATCATTCTTCATCAGACGCACAGATCTAAAACTGAGCCAGACAGAGGAAATGGAATGAAGGATACTAATTTTCCACAGCAATTTCCATGCCACCCAGCTGAACACATGAAGGGCTTCCCAAAGGCACTGCTGGAATGGAGAAGGGATGCTTTCCTAGCCCTTAACTCCCAGAGTCTTTGGGATTAACAATTCTTCTGCCTGTAGCTATGTACAAAATTAGGCCAGAGTCTCTCTGGTGAGGCTGTGCAGAGGCAGATGTACCTCTGCTTCCCTCCTGGGATGGGTGCAAAACACCACAACACCGTCTGCAACTGCTCCTTCCTCAGCAAGCACTACCAGCCAGCCACATCATGCACCATCAAATGGGATATTGGTCAGTAACTTGAATGCAACACGATCAGGAAACTGCAAAATTTTACCTCCAATTTAGAACTAAAGGCCAGTGCAGCCCACAAATGTCAGTGATCACCCACTGTTCAGAGAACTTGACCTATCCAGATGAAACCAAACCCTGTCATTTTCCTTTGCTGTATGTCACGGTTTTTAAATTTAATTCCAATATAACTTAGTTTTTTTCAATCATTTGCATATGATCTTACTTAGAGAGAAGTAGACGGGACAATCACAACACCCTTCCTTCCACTAAAAAATTCCTGACAAAGGTGAGGCTGATGGGACTACGTGAGCTGAGAAGCAACATACCAAAATAATGCCCTGCCTGTCCTCTCTTCTGGCACTTTCTCCAAGTCTCTCCATCTTATGTTAATAAACTGTCAGACACTTAATTACCCAAACATTGGTCATCTTTCCTTTTCCTCCACCAAATCCTACTAGCAGCCAGCACAGAAGCACCTCCGCACATTCCCCAGGTGCTCCGTGCTGCAGGTTCATCCCGCTCAGAGGAGAGGATGAATCAGTGGCTGCACTCCTGTCACGTCCTCCAGCTACGTGTGCATGGTGTCACCACAACAGCTCATACTACTCATCATAAAAAAAACAAGCTTTGTGGACAAAAATTACTTTTTCATCATAATAGAAATGTCAGGAAGGGCAGACTGTGTTTTATGAGCAGTAGTTGTTTAAAAAAAAAAAAAAAAACACCACCAAAAAACATAAGAAGAAAGATTTCTTTAAATCTCCAAAGTTGCCAAGAGCAGAACATTTTCATTTGCTGATTTTTTTTATGGAAAGGCAAAGAAAATCTATGGGAATTTCAATAATGAATGCTACATTTTAATGACATTTTTATAAGGAATATGCTGTTTCCATTAAGCTGCTCTCCATATGTTTATAATAAGTCCTGGTCTAGACTTTCAAGTGAATCATTCGGAGAACAATAATTCCTCTTGAAAGGAATCTGGCAGCTCTGAAACTCACAATGAGTGCAAACCACGACAGATACTGCCAGACCATTTGGTGTGAGCTGCCGACGCTGCCAGGGTGAAAATCCAGGCACCCAGTGGATGCTCCTCTGCTGGAAACTGGAAAGGTGTGGAGGTGGGCCTTGGATGGGGTAGAAGTTGCTGGTCCATCCTCCCTGGCAACTCAGCTAAGACGGCTTCACTCCTGCACATGCACCGATCTCTCACACCACCATGTTTCCAGCAGGGAATACGCACATAAACTGTGCATGGATAGATTTGGGATGCTCCTGGACCAATCTCAAGAGGTATCCGTGGCGATCAGAGTGGCAGCCCTAGAATGGTACACAGTCTCTCCCAGAGCAGCACGAGGGCCATCACGGGCTGCCTCTGCTGTCCTTGTCACCTTTTTATTAAAGAATATCTTGCTTCCACACAAAGTCCCTCCACATCCGAGCTGCACAGCAGAGAAGCTGGTAATAGCTCTGTTAGTGGCCCGAGGCACCCAATTCCCGCTGGTTTCTACGCTCACGTGGCGGCAGGCGCCTGAGCTCAGGTTGGTACAGAGAGCAGCTGCTTCCATGTTACGGTTCTGGCTGCCGCCAGCTCCCATCACACGCTGGTATAACAGAGATGCTGAGCTTGCTCCTCTTCTCCCTCGCACGTCGGGATGATGCACTAACACCAGTTTCACCTCGCGCATGAAACTTCACCAGGTGTTTTGTGAGTTTCGTTGTCTTTAGTGTTTCTCACGCAGCCCTCCCTCCCCTTCAGTGCCGCTGCTGTCTCCAAGGCGAGCAATCGGCATGACTCAGATTTCACTGCTGTCGACTTGGCGATGGGCTGCTCAGTCCTGTCTGGACAGGAATCCTCACCCGTTCTCAATCCAATCTTCTCAAGGAAGAATAGGCAGCAACAGAGCTTACTCTCAGGGTGAGACTCAGCTCCTATCACTTGTAATCAACATAGATAAACACACCATGGTAAGATGTAGCAACAAAGCACTCGGGAGCTTAAAAAAGCACAGATATTACAAGGAAAAAATGCTTTGGAGCTTTCTTCTCCCTCACCCAAGCCCTCAACTGAAGCACTCCTTGTTGTACGACTCTCCTGCCTCCCTACCTTGTCACTTTGGCATGGCACAACCACTGTATGCCTCAGAGGATGATGTTTTAGCATTTTATCACCTGGTCTACAATCTGCAGGCGGAGGGAAGTTGAGGGGGTGCTCGAGATCTCAACCACTTGCGGCTGTGTCTGGTTTATGAAGAATACAAGTTTGCATCGGTCCCAGTGAGCTTGCGTTGATTCACCCAAGCTGAGGACTTGGACAAAAGTGATATGATGGGGATTGCACATTTATTCCATCTTGCTTCTTTTCCAGAGTTTATCTGATCCTTAATAGTCACTGAAATATATTTGAGTGGAGCCAGGTGAATTGCCTCAGTTGAAACTGTGCAGCTAGGACAGCTCTGCAGATGAGATGTAACGCAGGCTTCATCCCATCTTTTCCAGAGAGGTCTGCTCTGACCCTATTCCAGAAGATCAACGGGACTAAGCAATATCTGAAATAAGAGGGTGACTTGAGGAGATAAGCAGATACGATGACATGTTTATAGGCACCTTTTTGACATCAGATGTATTTCAGTTCACGCAGCTTCAGCATACTGGCATGTCAGTTTGCTTCTACAGCCTATTCCCAACTCAGCATTAGCAATCTCTGCGAAGCAGAGAGGCAGGGAAGAGACATCCAAACCCAGATCCAAACACAGGTGAACTTTATTTTCATCACTCCCCGCGGTGCCTCTTCCATGTAGCTCTGCCATGTTTGTCCACTGCAAACTGTCTGCTCTCTGTCTGGCAAAACAAACTTTCCGTTTACAGGCAGTCGCCTCGGTGCAGTGGCTCAGACAAAGCGCGGATGGGTTAGTGAAACACAAACACGTGGGACCAGCGGCCGCCCTTCTTGTGTGCACAGACTCACCCCCCTGGAGCCTCGGGGTCATGTGCAAAGCAGTGCACGATTTTGGGAAGGGAGCAGTCTATTTGTTTCCAAACAGTTTAGAATTTGACACAAGGTGATACCAGCCCCCTTTCCCCACTCCATCCCACCCAATCTCTGTTTCCCCTATTTATCTGCCAAGTCTACCATAACAGTGGCCTCCTGATTACGAATAAACACTCAGGGTTATGCTGAAACAGGAGAATATGCCCAAAGGGTCTAGGTGGGGAGATCAGCCAAGCAGGAAAGAAACCCTTGTATTCCTTTTGCCTTTTGTTGGGTTTCAGTGGGTGGTTTTGACGGCCTTTAAGCTTTGTGTTGCTCGTCCTTGTTCTCTCCCCTGTAACTGATTAGGCCTCCAACCTAAAAATTAGCCATGCCAGATGCTGGTGGCTACAGAGAAACATCACATCGTCAAAGGAACAGAGAATCCATGGCAACCAGCAGCAGGAATTCAAAGCCACAGAATAAAGACCCCAGCCCGCAGGACTTCAGAGATACCCCAGGCAGTTCACACGAGGGCTTTCAATAGCTCTGGGTTTGTGCGTTGCACACACCTCCCTATTGAAATAACCCTGATGTTCCCCAAGAGCCTCTTATCAGTAACATGGGGAAGGATCAACACTGCACTCCAGAGAGCAGGACTGATGAAGAGCGGCATTTACCATGACAAAGTCCTGGGGTAGAGATTTTAGCCTGTAAACCAGGGCCCCCTTGCCAAGGAAGAACAGCATCCCACAAAGTGGCCTTGTCACTAAATCCAAACTTCTCAGCTGAATTCTTATTTTACCCTATCTTCACAAGTTCAATAAATAAGCACATCTGAAGACAATGTGACAGTACAGCCACCAGTAAGCACACTGTCACAGGCCCACTCATACAGTCAGGAAAAAAAAACACACAAAAAGAAACATAACAAACACATGGGCTAAAGATGAAAAACATTGCCTAGATGCCGAGTACAATACAGTGTCGATGCACAGGCATCAAAGGCCTAGGAGACCACTAATCTCATGGACCCTGACCAGCACTTGCCTACAGGATTGAAATATTTTCTCTGGCAGCGGGATAACAATGTGGCCTCTGTCACAGGATTTCTTCAGGGGCATTTCAGCAGCGCGATCAGCCCCAGGGCAGTGCAGCATGTTAACTCAGCACAACAGGGAGACATTTCCCAGCCATCCCTCAGCTCTGTTTCACCCACAAAGACACTGCACGAGTCTCTCTGTTCCTGGAAGCCTGTTGCCTGTGTGGCACACGCACGAGACAGGCTAACGCCATCGCACTCGTCCAGAGCCCCTGCATGGATGCGCACAACAGGGCATCTGCCTGCATTTAATAAGGACAGAGCAGAAGTGTGCAGTGGCTGGGGTGGAGAGAAAAGGGGCCATCACGAGCATCTTTGAGAAATGGCTCCTGTTTCCCCAAAGGGCACTGAGAGCCCTCAGCATGGATGCAAGGCAGCGGTGCTTAGCAGCACCCTGGAAGAGGGGTTTGCTCTGCAGCTGGCTCCGGCCACACAGCGGGGAAGGTGTGATGCGTCCCCGCAGGTGGGATGGAAGAGGACGGGGACGATGCACATTGTGCTGACACTCGGGGAGATAGAACCCTGCCAAGCCATTTAATCTAACCCCCCGCTCCAGCTCTCCTGCGGAGCTGAAACCAGTCGGAACGGTTTGCAGGCTGAATCCAAAGCGTCGTGGAGCCAGACAAACCTTCCAGGGGCAGGCACCAGCTGGGTAATATGCAGGGAACTCGCCGGTCTCTTGGCCCTCTTGGGTTACGTACAGCTCTTTAGGACCCACAAACCCAAGACTGGAGCTCAGTATTCTTCCATTTTTACACCAGACTAACTCCTCGCTTTTGAAGCTATTTATTATCACAGGAGGAGAAATTGAGGGATGGGGATTGACATTAAAATGACTTATCCAAGGCTGCTCAGTGAAGATGAGAGAACAGAACCAGACCTGAACCTCTGCTATGAACCTCGCCAGCATTGGACTGGTTCCTGCCTCTCTAGCCTGAAGGGCTCCATGAGAGGATTCAGTGTTGAGTGATGTTTGGGGGACACCAGCTGGCATTGTGTTTTACCTGATAACATCATCCTTGAGGTATCCACCCACACAATCACATTTCACGAATGATTCGTGCTTTAATGCCTTCCCTGCCTAGCAAAACAAATTACAGCACAGAATTAGTTCGCAGTTCAGGAATTATGGCTGATTTTTCCCAAAGCAGTTTATGATGTCAGATGCTTCGGTTTTGAGGTGTCCTGAGTTTCAGGGTGATCTGCCTCCAAAGGAAGGACACAAAAACCAGGCCCTGAACAGTGCCTCTGACTGAGCATCTACTACCACCTGACACTCCTGAAATATTGGTCTAAACTTCACTCTCTTTCTTATTTTCATTGTGGACAGATAAGGACACCTTACGTACACATGGATTCATGAACACAAACCTTCACCTCCACCAACGCATAACACCCGCACACTGCATTGAAACTCCCAGTCCTTCAAACACCATAAAAAAGACTAGACATGACAAGAAGAGCTTCATAACTCCAAGATTTTAGGTGCTTTCAGTTACCTTTTTTTGTTTTCAGTGCTTATGGACTTCCCCACCAGTTTCCACATCCAAAAACCTAGCTACTTGCTATTTTATTTTTTAATTCTCATATATTCACTGACTCCAAGAGCTGTGGCTTTTAAATAAATTAAAAAAAAATTGAAAAAAATCAGAGTTTACAAGACTTGGATTAAAAAAACCTCAATGCTAGCAATAAAGGGATATGCAATCTTTTCTGACAAAGTGTTTCTTTTTTACTGCTCTTCAGGTAATCTGGGTTTAACCTAATAATCAATTATTACTGGTTATTTGTACTGTAGGGCCCAGAGGCCCTGACTGAGAACAGAGACCAGTTTTAATCAAGTTTCTATATTCCCCTCATCACATCCTATGAGAGGATCCTGCAGTGACACTCTAAATGATGTTACACATTTCTGTGTGAACCCCAGCACTCATTTAAGAGAGCAGTAAGAGCAGAGATTAACATTAACTTCACAGGAGGTTTGTCACTTCAGAGTTAAGCGTTGGGTCTCAGGCTTCCTATGCTCTGAGAGCCAACAGGAGAGTTTGGTCCTCCCCTTTTTAGGCTGGGACGTGCTGATCCCTTCCTATTGCCTGCAAATTCAGCCAGCTAACAAACTTGGCACCTGGGTTTAAGATGGCTGAAGGTGGGTGAGGTGAATCCTCCAGCGAGTTGCCCAAGAGGATACACGAAGTGTGTGTCAGGGCAGAACACTTGACACAAGCCTCACGCGATGCAGCTTGTTCCCCTGCCCCACCAGGCTGTCCTCGCCCCACGTCTGGCAGCGCCTCTGCCTTCTTCAGCTGCACTGAGGACTATCTGCAGACCCTGAGACACAGCCAGGGTTCGCTCTCCCCTTCCATTTTTCTCTTCCCCCCCCCCATCCTCAAGGGACTTTTCAGGCTGCCCAGATCTCCTGTAATGTGCTTCGCTGATGTACTCTGTACGTACACTAACGTATTCTGATTCAGAGTATCCTGTGAACACTGTCCCCCATGCTCAGAACAAAGCCTTTTGCTTTGTTGTTTAATCAAAAAAAAAAAATAGTGTAATGTGTTTAAAACAATGTTTTTGCCAAACAAATACAATTCATCTCATTCTAGGTATAACCCCGTTAAACTATGCATTTCTGGAGAGCACCACAGCAAAGGCAGAATGATGAAAAGAAACAAAAACTTGACATAGCAGCTGGCTGGCACCTGGGAACCAAGTACTTTGGTAAACGACGCCTGCTCATTTCCTCTGAAAAGCCGTGGTTATGAACACTTTGGGGACAAGGACCATTTTTTGGATCAGAGCTACCCTCACCCATACCATAATCACAGCTACCAACCAGAACAACATAATGCCAAAAGGAATAACAAAATACCAGCCAGCACATTTTCTTATCTTCCAAGCCTTTGAACCTTGGGCGTTTGCAATGGAGTCCCAGCCAGAATATAATCATATGCTGTATAATCAATTCCACTGATTAACTTTTCAGCTGTTGCCTTTATCATCGGGAGCACACGCTATTCGAGGATCCGAGGCACTGATCAGGAGCTGTCTCCCTGACAATCAGCTGGACCGAAGCGCTTGCAGGTGCAATGTACGCACAAGTGCATTTTCAGATGAATACTTCACAGTGATCAACAATTTAAACACCAGACTGAACAAAGCAGGAGTAGATCCCCGTCAGTGTAACTGTCTTTATTCTGCATATTTCTCTGGAATTATACCAATGTACCAATCGGTTGAAAATGTGACCCAAAGCATCAAAGCAGAGATAGTATGTAAATGTTGATTTATCTCTGCTTTGAGTCTAGAGTTTATTCAGAGGGCTTTTACTCCTTTGTTGTGAAATGCATAGCAGTGATTTGATTGTTGTTTCTTTAATTTACAAATCTCTCTTTCTCTTTACATAACTTAAAAAAATAAAACCCACGTCTCCCTTGAAAGCGTACCTTGCTCCAGCATGGTTATCCCTTGTGTGCTTTACTGCCAGGATTTTATAAAAGGGCTTTAACTTTTCATTCACCAGGAGCATAACTCAAGTTTTAATAACACACCTTATGCATGACAAAAATTTGCTTCTGGCGATCATGGTTTCGACCACAAAACCACAACTGGGAGTAACTCCTGGTTAACTCTTTCAAGCCCACGCATCGCAGAGTTAGACATAAGTTCAATTTAGAAGACTATGGAAATTATCAGTTAGAATATTTTATAATAGGCAAAACATCTCATTCTCTCATGCCACGCTAGTCTTTTCCCAGTCCTTTCTGTGAAATTAAACTGGCAAAGGGAGAGATGAGATTATCCTCCCTGTCATTTTGCGTGACAGCATCAGTCCATGGGGATATCGCAGCTCCCTTAAGATCAGCTACATCTGGGCACATGTTCACAGCTCAGATCCATCCTCCCTGTGCTCAGCTTGTGCTGGGGGCTGTATGAAGAACAACGGCTGAGAGAGACACACAGACATCGCTGGCCTTATCAGATCCTCTAAGTACTGCTCCTGAGAGCCGCTTCCTTCCACTGATGGCTACAAAGCTACACCCTGGATGAGTTTGGCCTGGGTGATTGACCAGCGGTTAACAGCTACTGCAGCAGCCCCTTTGCTCAGATGTTGGGCTTTAGCAGCTCTTCACAAGGTTCCTCCTCCCCGGTGACACCTTTTCCCCTCGCACTAAACCCAAAAGCTGAACATTTCAGCTATGCCTTTGGTACCACCAAGTTCCCAGCTCCCTTATCTCCTATCGCTGCTCCCCGTCAGCCCCTGGGGAGCTTTCGGTGAGGTACTCCAGGCCCATTGTGCTCCTAAGCGGTTTCTGCAGGGGCTGGCAGTGCCTGTCCCTGCCCCTCCGACAGGGCAGCAGCGGGCTGCAGTTCTTACGCTCCCGAGAGACTTTTTCCCCCCAGCTGTGGGTTAATGAACTAAAGTGAAATTTTCAGAGATGTGCAAACGTGTTCTCAGGTTCAATCTAGAGGAAAACGTCGCACAGAGCCTTTTACCTGCGGAGGCGACCAAAGAGCCCCCACGCTGGGATGTGTCCTGAAGACAGGGAGCAGGCAGCAACTCCGCATTGTTATCGGTGTGTGGAGTCGGGATCTGAATCACAAAAGGGATGCTGCTCCCATCAATCCCCCCTTTCTCATGTGAAAGGCGCAGGGGTTAACAGTCCGTTAGTAAGAGAAGAGTCAAGCAACCATGTAATTCATCAGGTAACATAATGCCCCAGTCCATAATTAGCAATACATCAATCTAATTCTGTAACGTACTGTGTACACACACAAACACTCCGTAGCATTTTCAGAGTAAACCACATGGCCTGACTCTTAAGTTTAAAAAGCATCAAGTATAAATTACCCAAAGAGTTCAGAAAGGGAAAATTTAAGTCACATGATCCTTAATCGATCCAAGCATACAGATACCAGTATTTACATAAAATAATAATTAGCACTGCACCTTTTCAGGGTTATTAAGAGATTAGCTGTCCCAACACCTCTGTCAGGCTTGTAAACACATACAGGTATGTGTTTTTCTTTCAAAATACACCTTCTGAAGCACCATATCTCTACACAGATGTAGACAGGGACATATCATAGAATCACAGAATGGTTTAGGTTGGAAGGGACATTAAAGATCATCTAGTTCCAATCCCCTGCCCTGGGCAGGGACACCTTCCACAAGACCAAGTTGCTCAAAGCCCCGTCCAGCCTGGCTTTGAATAATGTATTTCTTTATTTTATTATACACATTTATTTCATGCAGGGCTATATACCTAGATAGCTTTTTAAAAGCGGATTGACAGCAGCATTCACTACCATTGTTCACTATTCCTCCAGCCTTTACTACACCATGTCATCCCAATATGACATTTGTTTGCTTTTATTCCAGAGATGCAAGGCAAGGTATGCTTTGCAAATGCATACCATCAGTAGCCAAAGTCCAAAATATTTTGGAGGACTCAAGATTAGAAGCAAGAGTTAGACAGGATCAACAAAGTGTTAAGTACTTTTTGTCGTTTTTAAAAAAAAAAAATCAATCATAATTACTTGACAGAATCATAATATGAATCTATTTACTTTTTTAAAAAAAAAGCCAAAAAAAGGAACACCACACAACAACCCCCACGCCCAAAAAACTAGAAACTCATCCAAAATTGGTAAATACTCCAGAAGGTATTTTCTAAGAAAAAAGAAAAACAAAACAAAAACAAACAAAAAAAACACAAAACCAAACCACAGATTCAATGTAGCCCATGTTAGATTTTGTTAGATAGAGGCAGAACAGACTTGCCTCTAGACAGAAAGTGTCAAATTTTAGTCTGGGAAAAAAAAAAGAAAAAGAAAAAAAAGGATCCTGATTTTAAACGGCTCTTAAATAGTAACACCAAGAAGTGATTCCTCCCAAGAGCAGCAACAGGTTAGTGAGGAACAGAAAGTCTGAAAAACGCTCTCATCCCATTCTTTCACTTCCACTTGCAAACAGCTGGCCAGCCAGATTAACCCAAGGAGTCCAATTCATCAGACTCAAAGCACTTAAGCCTCAGAAGAAACACTCAGCTTTTAGAGAAGAGTGGGTAAAAAGGAAAAGAAAAAAAAAAAGCAACCCTCTACTTACTCAAGTTCATTAGACATATTTCCCCGCGTTTCCAAATCTTTGCAGCCAGTAAATTGTGATGACTTCTCTCTTCTAGTACCTGCTCAAGACAGACATTGCCTGTGAAGTGTTTGATTTATGTGGAGGTTTCCCGAGCAGGTATTTCGCTGGCAGGCGGGGGATTGGCTGCCGGCACAGGTGCCCTGGGACAGGTACACCCAAGGCAGGTGCAGCCGTAACCCTCTGCCTGCCGGCCCCTGGGAGGGAGCGCAGGGAGGCGGCGGGTGGGTGGGGAAGGAGGGGAAACCCCTCAGGGGAAAAGAAGAAATAAATAAAAAAATGATAGGATAAAGGAGTGGAATCAGTTATTCATCTCTGTGATAATTAGTTTCAGTTCGGTGGACGTGTTCCATATACCGCAATGCCAAATAGCTGTCATTTTTATGAAGCTGGGGGTTGATTTGTCCTTTGCTGTTTCTTTATATATAAATATACAGACAAAAATACATAAAGGAATAAATTAGGAAAGAAGAAAAGCCTCTTAGTTTCCTCTCATTCCTAAATAGTAGCTGTACTGACAGGCTAACCCTTTTCTTTCCTTTTCTTACCTTCTCTTAGCTGCTGCTCACCCCAGAAAGTCTCCACAGATGATGTGGGGTTTTTTTTCCTCTATAAAAAGTAACTTTAAAACTCCTAACTTTAGATGCCAAGACATGCAGCAATTATACAGGCTCGGCGGATCTTTGCATTACACTGAATATGTAAGGAAAACAGGTCTGCGGGATAACCTTTTTCCATACCGTTCACGCACGCTGTCCTGCCTTACTCTGGCACGCACGGGGCGGCAGCGGGAAGCCCAGACACACGCCGTTTGGGGAACAGCTACAGGAATACCACCCAGGCAATAGCTCTGTAGCAACTCACCTGTAAACGGGGAAAAGATTTATGCAATAGAACAAAACTCATCATGGATTCAAGCACTCCTGTTGGATAGTTTCTGTCATCCGTGTTGCAATGAGGAGGCAAAGGATGGGCTCAGCAGGTGACTCATGTTGACTGGATTTGGAAGGCAGAAGAGGATTTTACGAGACAAGTTGGTACAAGCCTTAAAACAAAGGGAAAAAGAAAGGCTTCCACCACTCGTTCTCACCCGCCACCACTGTCTCACTCACAGTCTGTCCCACTCAGTGCCCTGCACCAGCAGGTGAATACAAGAAAGCCTGTAAGTCTCCCTTCACATAACAGTAAATTCAGCTCTCCCAACTTGGTGACAAATGGCCTCACCAGCCCACTCAGGCAGGCGCGAGGCATGTCTACACAGGCAGATGTGAAGACAGAGCATATTAATTTGGGTACAACACCCTTCAAACACATCTCTATGGCTTCTGGCTCAGACCGTGGCCAGCTCAGAGAACGGGATGAAGAATGACCGTGGCATATCTGCGCTGGCTGATAAGGACGTGCTGGGCTGAGCTTTGCCTGACCCAGCCAGCAATATCGCCCTCCACTCTGCTGTGCAAACTCCTGCCTGCCAGGGGTCTAGGGACTGGACAAAGTCTGTTTTCTGGGAATGAAAACCAAAGGTCTGGAGCAATGCAAACTCTATTGAGGATCACTGGAGAGTGTCAGCTGCCAAGACCTTGTACAGCAGAGGACAGCAATACCCAAAAGTCAGCTGAATGGGGGCTGATGATCAGAATTAATGCCACAGCAGAGAGCGTGCGGTGGTGAGAGCACAAAAAAAGAAGAGGAAAGAACATGTGTGTCCTATTCAGCCAAGGAAAGTACAAACCTTATGCAGTGGTGGCATTAGTTGATCAATATTCTGATTATATCTCTAATTTAAGGGAACTTTGCCCAGCTCATGGTGACCAGAGTTGTGGTCCTGGGTACTTTTTCTTTACCTGGATCCAGACAGAGAGCATTTCACTGACTCTGGGCAGTGCACAGAGGAGCAACATCCCCTTAGGGGATTTCCAAGTTTCTTCTAACCTTTCACTGAGACTTACCAGATTCCAGCAACAAGAGTGAAGATGGAGAAAACACTAGTTGAGCCAGACCACGCAGGGGAATGGCAGGGCATGGGGTTCTCAACTCTGCAGGAAAAAGCCTGTGTCAAAGAAAAGAGAGAGAGAAATGAGTCTGTGAAAGGTACCCTGTGGGCCTCAGTGCCACCACGGCCAGGCCAAATCCACCTCTGGATGGAAACGTTCAGGTTTTCAGACTTGGCCTTTTGCAGAACAGCAGGGATGATGCTGTCTGCTGCTCTAGGATAGGGGACAGGAGAAAAATTAAGCCACTGGACCCTTCTGCCTGCCTGGAGCTAAGCTCTGTAACCAGCACGCTGCTGACAAAGCCTTGTTCCTACCTTTGGGGGTGAAAGCTGCACTTGCAGCTCTCGCACCACAGCTCAGGTGGAATCGGGGACAGCCAGGGCCAGCCTGGGCTTACCCGGGCCTTGGTCCTGCCTGCCAGTCACTGTCGAGGCTACATATCCTGTCCTGCTTCAGTGTGTCTGGAGTCTGGCTGAGAAGCCACGAGGTCCCTTTTGGAAGCTGGGATGGACTGTCAGAAAGGACAGAAACAGAGATTCTCCTTTGAACAAATTCACCAGGACTCCTACAGGACAGCTGTGAATCTCTCTTAGTTTTACTAATTCTGTTTTTAAGCATTAAGTTTCTTCTTAGCTTTGCTGCCACTGATCCAGGACCTTGTCTTTTCCTGCGAGGATCTTCCTGCAATGGCGGACTGAGAGACTTTGCCAGCTAGGAAGACGCGTGCTTGTTCTCGCATACAGTCTTATTTCTTATGCAATTAGCAGCGCGCCTACCCACAGCACTGAGGCACTCTCCCAGCCTCCAGGAATTATGGCGCCTGGGTAAAATCACTCACAGCAGAAACCAGCCCTTTTGCGTCAGTACTGTGGGGCCCGGACACATGTCTGTCTTCTCTATGGTAACACCAGGTTGAGTTTGCTCTCTCAGACACCTTTCCAAGGCCAGATGAAAACGTTACCAACTCCCTATCACCAATCTTCCCACAGAGAGGACCCTCACAGCCTCCCCTGAGTTAGATTTACGCTATCGCCAATGAAGGAGGATCAGAACCACTCCAGCACATCTAGGTGGGAGGTGTCCCGGTGGGAAGCAGGGACAGCTTGGGCATCGCCAGCTCCTGCCAGACGGGACCACCCTTGCCCTGCCTCTTCCATTCTCTTGGGCACCTTGTCTTTTTTGTGATAATGCATGTTTTCTGGCGCCTGAGAGGCCTCCAGGCCTGGACGCCTAGACAAACCCTTTGACTATGATTTCAGTATTTTTAATTATTATTTTCTCTTTTTTTTTTTTTTTTCATTTATACTCCACCCTCCAAGAGTATCTGGTGAGGGGGTGGGTTAGAAGAAAGAGACCAAGAGACACATTCTCTACGCACAAAACCCTCCCACTTCCCTTCCACTCCCCTGTTAAATATACCTTGGAACAAAAGCCCTTTATGATGCTCTAAAAATAAAGCACACAGCAGTCAAGACAAACTGCAAAGTTTAAAAGAGAGGGCCAAATTTTGCTCACAGCTACACCCTCTCTAAGGCAACAGGGTTGCAACTTCTGTTTGGATTGTTAAACCCTCTTTAAACATCCAAGGGCAGACTGTGATTAGCTGCATTTCATTAGCAAGAGATCAGCAGCTCTGTGATCGAGGACAACATCACTCATCGGGTCTCCAGCCCCCAGATGCTGCTGCTGTGTCAGGAGCCGGCTGGGTCTCTGCATCTAGAGGAGCTGCCCAAGCTGCGGTGTGACCATGCCGCCCTGGTGTTCCTATTTCTCCCTGCACCACCGATTTGCGGTCCGACCTCGGATAAGTCATTTCACACTCCCTGTTCCCAGTCTGGCTTCTTTTCCGTATAACTTGTAAGAAACTTCAAAGCAAGGGCTTTTATCCCTTTAGGATATGCAGCTTTTCCCATTGACAGCTGTCAAACATCCTTTCCAGTTGTCCTGTGATGTGCCAGGAATTTCAGCTGTCTTTGACCAAAGGTTATTAAAACACTTCAACAATTAATACGCAGTAAGAGGAAGTAGCCTGAAGCGGGTTAAAGTGAGCTGTTCTCCAAAGGGAGATGTGGCTGCTTCGGGTGCTTTTCCAGCAAAAAAATACAACGTGTGCCATAGAACTTTGTAGAAACCTTTGATATCCCTTTTTCCCAGTGAGACTCCCTGTGTCTCCCAGAGCCTTTTCCTTGGGAAGGCAGAACAAAAACTTGAACTGGAACTTCCTTGGGCTGCAAATCTTAGTCTGGCAGGACTGCCCTTTTGCTCTGTTTGTACAACACATAGCGCAACAGACGCTACAGAAGTCACTCTATGGTGCTATTGTCACAGTAATAATGAGGAAAAGGAAAATAAATAAATAAAAAAGGCCTTTTGAAGCAAGCAAGAGAGACAAACCCTTCTGACCCTTTCCAGGCAGCTGTTTTCCAGTTAGGTGAACACCTCTATCTGCAGGTTATCTGGGAAGCTGGCTGGCTCTGCTGGATCCTAGTACTACTAAACAACATGACCTGATGCTTAAATGTCTTTTTAATAGAGTCAGGCCAGTTTGTTATTATCTGTTGTAGCCCACGGGGCTATAGGAAAATTCCTGTTGTCTTTATCTAGTTCTACCAGTTTTTACACAGTAACAAGTTTGGGTTGCAAACAACTGACCCAACTAACCGTCTTCAGGGCAGCCACCTTCAGCTTAAATAAACAAACATGACCCACCTTCTCAGCCACCTTCTCTTTGTTGAAGAAGCTTCACTTTTTCTCACCTACAAAAGGATTCAAGTGCTTGGAAAAAGCCTTGCTGGGCAGCTGTGAGGACTGAAGTTCTACAGGGTCTGGACAGCTGAGGCAAAGTCCCCTGTACCTCCACACCAGGAACGCTCTCTGTGTGCTCTGACCTGAGCTTGTGCCGTGCTCTCACTCTGGAGCTGACTTTAGCTGACACCTGTCAATCCAAACCCAGGCAGAAGAAACTCACACTGGGAATGGACATGTCAGTTTAGCCTATAGAGGGAGGGAGTTGGTTGGACATGTAGCAAGGGTGTTCTTCATTTCAGCCAAATTTGCTGCCCAGGCTCAGGCTTCCTGTGATATTCAGCAACAAATATGTACAGGGAAGGAGCCAGGGGAAGGTTTCACTGAGGAAACTTGGGTCCTCTTTAAAAGAGATTGCAGATTGGCCCCAAGTACATGCTGTCCTCTAACCCCAGCACTCAACAGTCAGCCATACCTAACTCACAGGACTTCCCTCCCATCAACTGTCTCACACATACCACTTGAAACACAAAAGCACATTTACTCTTGCAAAAACACAAGGAACTGAACTCCTTCCCAGTGATTTACCACACCAGGAGCAGAAGGTGCTGTCAATGATGCCAGCAGTGCAAGGAAGGGCTGGGCCCACAGTTACCGCAGTGCTGAGATTCCTCACTGAGAGAAACTTATTTTTAAACATGAAAACAGTTTTTTAAATGGACCAGATGCAAAACATCGGGTATTGCTCCCAACCATTTCCCCCACTGCTGCAGCCTGATCAAAGCTGCCTGCCTTCAGGAAGTTATCTGATGTCAGCCAGTGACGCTATAGCAGAGATGAGTTTGGTCTCAGATACCTCAGTTGACTCCATTCACCATTAATCAGCCCTTCGTGAGCAGAGATATGGAAATGTCACTGGCAGAGGTGTCCCAAACTGCTCAGAATAAATTACCCTTATCAGCCAGCGGGGTAGATTCCAGCAGCAGAGATTGGGCTCAGATTCAGACTCCAGCTGAAGCATGAAGAGTGTTTGGATCCCGGCGTCTGCTCAGTTCACGCAGTTGCAGAGATGCCGGTTCCGATTTGAATCTAAGCACGGCACAGAAATGGGATTCCATTCAGTAAATTCTAAGTAGCAAGTAAAAAGGAAATATTATGAATGAATATGAGTCTGTCCTGGTGGACTACACTGAATCTGCTCAGGGAGCCTTGAAAGACACCTTTACGTGACAACTTAGTTTCTGTAGCTAATTAGAAAAGCTCAGGCCAGAGATACTTATCTGCGTGCAACATCTGGAACTCATAATGTCTCCGGTTTGCCAGCTTTCATGGTTTCATCACAAATCTGCTGATACTTGCTGTTGTTATTAGTTTATTTAGTTACCTTTTTAAAGCCTGACTTCCTGTCATCACATGATCATGTGAAAGTTTTCTCGACATAAAAAAATCTCTGTCCTTCATGATTGTTGCAAAATACCTCAAAACACAATCCCTATAGGCTCAGGAATGAAGAGACCGAAATGAAAATAACTCCCTCGCACACCCCACAAGAGTTAAGCAATTTTAAAGCCAGTCCTACATCTACCAGGGACCTGGCTCGTGGCTTCTGAGCCAGCCTTGCGTTTAGCAGGACCATGGCTCACGATATATTAGTGCTAAGGCTGGTCAGTATCGGAACCATCAAAGCACTCTGCAAATTTTAATTATTTCTCACTTCTGTTCTACAGCTGTCATTACTCATCTGAACCAGTCATGGGATACTGGTACAGGGGACGTTTTGGGATGGCTAGTATCGGCACACGGCAGCAGTCGTCCTGCCTTTCTCTTTCTCAGCACTTTGGCAGGAGCTGACTTTCCCACAATACCTTGAGGAGACAGCTGTTGGACCTGATTATTTATAGAGAAGAGGAAGAAGTTGGCTCCACAATCTTGATTTGACTCTAAAATTGTCCCTCGAGTTGGGATTCCGTGCTTAGATCCCAGGCCTGGTTTGGAGACACCTTCTGCTCCTGAAGCATTCAAATGAAAAGGCAAACGCAGAGGGAGGGGAGAAGCAGCGAGGCTGGGCAGGGGCTTGGTACATCAACTGTGGGAACTGAATCTCATTTCCACTGAGAAAACTGGAAACCCCTGCCAAGGGCTCTGCGTGAGTCACGGAGCTATCGTCTCGCTGGCTGATACTGCGCAGGTAACGCAGCACAAACTTCTGAACAACCTCATGTGGGAGAAGTGCCCTGTACTTGGAGCTCTAGTTCTCAGCTCTTCACAGGCAGGGAGGGATTTCCCTTTGAAAATCTCCAGCAAACAGGCCCAGTGTTGGCCCTGCTCCCTCCCCAAGGGCTCCAGCTTTGTCATGCTAACGTGCAGCCACCAAACTAAAAAGGAGAGCCCCCTGTGAAAAATATGCAGAGCCCACAGTGTGTCGGATGTTGCAGCAAAACCCAAGCAAAGCTGAAGCCTCCTGTAAAAATGACAGTTCTGGGTTGGTGAAAGAGGAAACTCAAACTTTTGGACTTAACCTTCTGGTGCAAGCACAGCTCAAGGGAGTTGCTGCAGGATGACATCTTCATCTGACAGGATGAGGGAGTCGGTGTCTCTCCGGCTCCCCTTTGGTGCTGCACACCACTGCTGCGACCGGCACTCTGCCAGCACAGACTAACAGCAGGGAAAGCTTTATCAAGGGGACATGGGACCTTCAGAGTCACTCCAGCACCCCCTCAGCTGCACAGCCTCCCTCCATCCACTCAGGTGCATCCACCCCTGGATGAAGCTGTGATCTAGTGAGGGTGCAGGTAATCACCACCAGATATCAGGTCTTCACCTGCCAGAGCCCACGCACCGCAGCCCACCTCCTGCTGACAGAGACCAAAAGCTGTAAGGAACCCAGGCTCCCCTCTGATCTCTCTCTACGGTACACGAGCAGGCACATGGCAGCTTGGAGGAGCCTTGAAACCCACCAGCATCATCTCTCCCAAACATCCTCCCCACGGCTCTGAAGTCTAGAAGAGAGAAACAAAACCAGATACCCATCTACTCCATGCTCTGGTAGTGGGCAAGCTCTCTTTGCTTCCCAGCTGGCACCTGTCTATCATATTTGATACCAAATAAAGGCCCACTTAATTCTGACTCGCTCTACCTGCTCATATTGCTTACTTTTCGTGGCCAGGCCATAATCCAACATCTACGTTAAAAAATCTTGCCATCTTAAATGAAACCTAAATTAATCAGTGCATCACCTTCTCAGATAACAAATCTAACCAAACCTTGTAAAAACTTATTAGATCCTTTTAAGATTGCCCAGCATCTAGGTCAAACGTATAAATCCATGAGCCTGCCTGCACAGCAAATCCAGTGGGTAAGTTTTCAACAGCCTCTGTAGGGGTGGAACTCCCTTCTCGGGGCAGGTTGTTGGTGGGGGATTAACAGAAAGTTCACCGCAAGGTACCAGTTGTCCTATGGAGGGGAAAAATATCAGGTAGTTTTGCAACGTTTAAAGAGATGCACCAAGAACGTCTTGGGTGGCAGTTAGTGCATAAGGGCTGCTGGCCCTTAGGAGCTTGGGGATTTTCCTACCTCATAGTAAATACCTCCTGCAAGAAGCACATACCTATTACAAAACAAACTGTGGCTTTAGCTTTGTTAAATAAATAAATCAATCTTCTTTTACTTCAAGATCTGAGAGTCAGCCTCCCTTCTAAGCCGACACTTTCATATTTTGCCCACAAATATTGTATGGCACCCAAGTATCAGGCACTGATGGCTTGAGAATGGCAAACCAAATTTACCTGCAAACTTTTGATGCCGGGTCTGAGCAGCAACGGCACTCGTCATTGATATTCAGGGAGGATCTGTGGCCATCACTTGTCTCTAAGGCACTGAAATGGAAAGCAGGAGACCAAAGCGCTGCTCACTGCACATCCCTGTGCCTGAGCTTTGCCTCTCACAACCTTTGTGCCTGTTCCAGTCGGAGGCCTGTTTGGGCAGTCCCGCACTAAGCACTTGGACACATGCCACCCCTGGGGCTCTCATGGGATTTGCAACCATGACCGTACGGCAAGTAATTTTATGCGAGTCTTAGAAAAATTTGCCTACCCTGAGTGTCTAGTCACCCACGCAAACCACTAGTGGAGATGTGACTTATAGCAATGCATTTTTACCCCAGTTTGAAACAAGATCAAACAAATTGTACTGCACCAGCATAAACCGTGTCTCTACTGGAGCCGGAACTGGTACTTGTGGCCAAAACCCAAGTACAGATGAGTCCTAAAAAGACACAAAAAAGGAAGCTACAATTTAATCTGAACCTGAAGGATTTATAACCTTGACAGTGAGATTTTTTCCTGTGAGTTCCTACAGTAGCTTTAGGATTAATCACTGCCAGTGAAATCAGTGTCTGCTGCTGTGATTTTCAGCAGAGAATGAAATCATTTTAGGATGAACTAGAAGGATCCAACCTGGGTCAGTCCCGGGAGCAGCCAGATTCAGAGCTCAGTGGAGAGGGGCAGAGCTGAAGACTGGGTTCAGCTGGAGGATGTTAGATGGTAAGAGAAAGCCTTGTTAAAAGAATTTAAATGTATTTTATCCATTCTTGAATGAAAGGTCAGACAAACAAGACATGAGTGTTCTTGCACTTGAAGGTGCTCAGCAGGTGGGCAGGGATAGGCTTACTCCTTGTCTTAGGTCTGCACTGCTTTTGCATTCCAGCTGGTGGGATTAATTGCATTACACTACTACTCTACCTCAACCATGCTTTAGAAGGAGAGGGAGGACCATAGACAGGGAAGACAACACAACCTAAGGAGCTCTTGCACCCAGCTACTTAATCCCACTATATGAGTAGATATCCGGGGAGCCCAGCCAGCTGTCTGGAGCCAGCATTGAACCTGGAGTGTAGACAAGTGTCAAATGGGGCAGCGCAGGGCCATCGGGAGCCTTCCCAAGGGATATTTTGGATTGTGGATTGTTCTTTTCTTCCACACAAGAAAAAAATGCCCTTTGCAGAGCCTTGCAAGCTGGCATCGCGTGGCAGTGTGCAGGCAAGGGTATTTGGAGACTCTCCCCCTTGACCCGAGCATGACATTTGGCTGACATTTCTACAGAGCCCATCCCTGCAGTATCAGATCCTTTCTCTCTGTGATCTCCCGTGTCCTAAAGACCCCAGGCAGCTCCCCTGGCTAACAGGAACCCAGATCGAATTCTGGCCATTCGCTGCCTGAGGTCAAGCTGTAAAACGAACAATCCAAAATTGCCCCGAAAGGCAGATGTACTAATTAGAGAAACCCTGGGTGGCAGTTCTGAGTATGATGCTTTTAATAACTGCAGGGATGTTGAGAAGCAAATAAATTATATGATGAAAGTCTACCAGGCTGCAGAACCCAGATATGTAATAAGCAAGACTGGCACCAAGACTGAAATTTTGCCCCCTGGGCTTGGCATTTTGTCTGATTGCCTTTCCAGATGAGAAGGTATCTGGAGCTTCCGGTCCTGCCGACTACTTGGCAGAAAGGTATTTCTCAACAACAACCTGCGGAATCATCCCAGGAAGGCTGGAATTAGAGAGCCAGCACTCACTGGCGCTCAGGGAATTACAGCTAGATTTTCACCAGGGAAAAGTAACCAAGGTTTCTCTCCTGATTTTTGGACTTAAAGTAGGCATAAACCATAGGGGAACTTTAAACATGCTTAATATTGTAGAAAGCTAGCTGGTTAAAGCCTTCAGTTCTTCTCTTTGCCAGCGCACAGATAGAAAGGCTCTGGCAGCTCCAGGGGTCGGGACTGCTGCC
The DNA here is from genome assembly GCF_964199755.1 of Larus michahellis. NCBI lineage: Eukaryota > Metazoa > Chordata > Aves > Charadriiformes > Laridae > Larus > Larus michahellis. The sequence goes on along the minus strand of NC_133914.1, from coordinate 3,493,738 downwards.
TATCTGTCTGTTGCCTCTGATCCCATCAAGCGCTCCACACTCTAAAGGTTTATCTTCCCAGCGCTCTTGTGAAGCTGGGAAAACCTCTCCTCTCTTTACGCTGTGAGATATGCCTTTACCTTGCAACACAGCACAGTGCAGAGGTCCCCACGAAAATGGAGACACAAATTGTTTGCATCTGCATAGTACAGCCCTCCGGGCCTGCCAGCCTAAAGCCACATGCAGTGGGTCACATGAATGAGCCTCTGCTGTTTCCAACCTAAGCCCGTTCTCCCAGCCACAGAGGCTCTTGCAGGGCCAGTGCACCCAAAATGACCAACACAGGGTCTTACAAGTAATCGCCGCAGAGCTAGGGCCCCAACACACTCGATTGTGTGGCAGTGGGGATAAGAAGGACACCCACCTTGCTGCTTTTGCCAGTCCATGGCATGCAGTGAAGCTCCTTGAGTCGCTTCCCTCCCTCCAGCTCAGCATGTTACACCCTCCCACACATCCGTCCATCACTCTGTGACTTCTTTGTGCCCTACATCAGGGCTACCTGTGCCCACCTTCCAGCTGTGCCACCCCACAACAGCTTGGTCCACACTCCTGTCTTGGCTGGGATCTGCATGCACCCATTGCCTCACCCAGCACACACCAGGAACACCCATGGCCTCCACTGACCCTGGGCTCTTCTCCCATAACCCCACCTTTGTGGCTTGACCAACAGCTCTAATAAATCTTGCAAATGAGGGTCTCCAATTACAGGAGGTTTGTAGCCCCTGAGAGTTTGCTTAGTCCCATAGGTCATCACAGCTTTCTCCCAGGGTGGACCTTGCTTGAAAGCAAACTCCCACACACATATAGACCCCACTTCAGACGTCTTGGCCAGCAGAGACTAACAAGTTGTATCGTTAGTCTCCTTGTTGCTCCCGCTAACAAGAAGCAAGGCAGGCTGGAAATGTTTGTCCATCCCTAGCCCATAGCTGCCTGAGGAAGGAGGACACCAGTGTCTGTATCATGCCTATAAGAGCTTTTATTCACTCACAGGCTGCTACACGTCCCAGACGAGCCACACACGGTTATTTTCAATGGCAATTAAAGACTAGCTCTTGTTTCAAGGGCTGGACAATGAAATTGCAGGAAGAGCTGCCCTTACCCAGCAACCATTATGTCAATGAATACACTAGATTGAGAGATGCTGACGCTCATCTTGACTCCAATTCACTTTTAATTCTCCTGGCCTGAAACAGTGCAGGAATAAAATGGGGAGCTTGTAGCCATTGCATGGGGATTTGGGAGCAGCACCTGTTCCAGGAATAATCAGCCCAGCAGGAGGAAAGTTTCTCTCGGCTGGTTTCCGAGCATTTACATTTTTGACCCTGTCTCAGCGTGATAATAGTGCACTTTGTCAGTCTTGCACAAAACCTCGCTGGGCTCTGTGACTGGTTTGTCCTGACTCCTGCATGGCTCTATTATGATTTTTCAAAAGACCTCCCATAAGGGTTAAATGACCTCACATTAGTGCTAATTTAGGGCTAACTTTCCTATTCAGCACTTAACAAAGCAATTGGTGTTTACCCAAGTCCCATAAAGTGACAGGGACCACACACAACCTAACTGCACTCAGCCTGGACACAGACAGAACTCCACCCCAGCCCTTTCATAAGTACTACCATTTTGTGAGAGACAGAGGGAGGGAGGAAAAAATAGGAGAGGCTGACGGAAAATCTTCACCCAGCCTGTGCCCAAAGCACGACAGGCTGAATTAAGCACCCAACAGTCAACCTGAAGGAGCTCCACTGCCGTCCCCAACAGACTGCAATGGGAAGAGACAGTGGCCATCCCTTCCGTTGCCCTACGTGGCCTAATTGCAACCTGCTGAGTCACAGACCCACAAAAGACTTGGCTGCTTCATTCCTTAGCTGCTTTTCTTCTCCACAGGCTCCTTGTGAATTTAATTCGTATTAATTTGATGCCAGTAAATCACCCTGCACAGCTAATAAATTAAATGTCTCATTGACCCTGCTGCTGGGAAAGGAAAGGCTCAGTGGAGAGCGAGCGGGGCGCGGGCTGACTGCACACCGACGGCTGCATATTGTCACCACAAAAGGAACTGCCAGTCTCGTCCCTGTCCCATCTACCTCTCTCCGTGATTAATGACAGTGCAAAGTAGGGCAGGCTGAAAATAACAACAAACCATGACTGATGTTCCCAAGCACAGAGCGAGACTTCAGCCGCAGAGAACTGGTGTCGTGACTGGAGCTGAACGGCAGATTTTACACCAGCTCGGCTCGTGCCGCTGTGGTGCAACGCGACCCAGCAACAGCAGCCGAGGGTTTATTCAGTGCATCGTTCCACTTCATCAGAGGCCCATGTGAAGCACAAGGGCTGTTATTTAGCCATATACTTGCCCCCTTCCCGTTGCAATTAAATAAGGTCGAAAAAAAAAAAAGAGAGAGGGAACACAAACATGTTATTGGCCGAGTGAGTAAACATTTCAGGCTCTTTTGCAATCATTAATGATAGTACAAGGGGTGTGTGAACTTCCTGCACACTGTACTGCAGTTCATTCTGAATTCACCAATGCAATTAGGGTGTCTTTTATGCAAGAGCTGAAATTCGCCTAGATTGATTTAACGAGTATAATTTCCTCTTTGGAACTGCTGGAAATTAATAATCACTTCTCCAAGCTCCATCTGGAATTCACTCCGTCAGCACAACACACAGCTACGATGGTGGCAGCTAAAGAGAACTGCATGCTGACTACACTCTTGTTGACTTTGTTCAAGTATTTCCTATACTTAGAGTGGGAAATATCTCAAATATGCAGCAAAGTCAACTATCCCAGCACAGCACACACCGATTTTTTCTCCAGTGACAACCATCACACAGACAATAAACCCAGTTCTCTTCTTGCTCACACTAGTTTTCATCGAGGCAACTGCACCAACTTAATTGGACTGACCCTAATTTGCAGCAAGTGAAAGTGGCAGAAGAAACTGATGGAATATTCTGAAGAGAAATGAAATATATACACCTAACCAGTTACATTTCTAAGGAGCTGCATTTGCACATAAAAATGTCAATTTGTGCATGCAAATCAGGTAACTAGCCACCTAATTCCCTATTTTCATGGCTACCTGCCCAATTTGGATGTATGGCTGCAGGATTTGGTGAGCTGAGAGCAGTGAACACCTCTCAGAATGTGCCAGTGACAGAATTATCTGTCCTCCAAGAATTCTATTCTTTCTTGCCCATTTCAAACTCAATGAAAATCTATAAATGAAGTCAGACAAATTAAAAACAAGGACAGCTTTATAGCATATGGGGACACCACTTAAGTGGCTAGCAGCTAAAAGACTAGAATGCTCTAGAAAGAAAACTGTTTTGTTTATTAAAACAATTAATACAGCTTTAAAGGAAGAGCGCTGAAGTAGGTGTGAATGAACTGCCCTTCTCAAAACTGAGGTGTGGCTGCTCCAGAGGTTTTCCCAGCATTTTGGTGTCTTTTGATGTAAACCACAGAAACTAAACTATATGAATTAAAATCAGAGCTCCTTAAAATTCACTAGTTCCAGGATTATTCTTGGGAGCTGACCCATCCCTAGAACACCCCACAGGTGTACAGTCACAAAGGAACTCACATGAAAGTTTGAGCAAGTCTTTGTTGCCTTCTTCCACCCTGGTGTTGACCCATTTCTAGCCATCAGTAGTTTCCATCATTTTTTGGATGAGAATCTCTATAAGTTTTCCATTCTTCTGTATATAATCAGTTTAAACCAACTGACAATAAGCTTCCTTTCCTCAGTTACCATCTGCAGACCCACTAGAAATCATGCAAATCCCCTAGGAGTCTGTGGTTAAAAAGAATTGATCCCCATCCCTTTATTGCTTCTCCAGCACATATCATACCCTTTACTCAGCCTCTTGGGAAGAGGCAGGACTTAGTCCAGCATAGTTTTTCTCTGGACAATAACAGTTAGCTCTACCACCGAAAGCTGCATGTTGGAAGTACTCTACAGGGACCATCTAATTAAAGATTATGGCATCCCTGGGAGATATACCAACCCATATGATTCTCTCTATCGATAACTGGGGAAAACAGACTCAAAGATGAAGCGTCTTGCCCAAGAACGCAGCATGAGAGCAGCAGAGCCAAGATAACAACAAGCACTACTGATTCCTGCCACACATTTTTCCAGATTCTGGTCGGGACTAGGAAAAAAAAAACCCTCCTAAAATCTTCCTCTGCTAAGTTTCTGCCTTTCTTTGGAGCAAAGACAGCTGGAAATCAAATGAAAATATCTCCTTTTACAAGACCTCCATCCAGTTTTGCAAATAAACAGATAAGCAGCCACCCAGTGGGGGAAAAAGATAACTAGCTGGGCTCTGAGATGCAGAAAGGTGTGTAAAAAAAAAAGTTTCAAGGATGGTAAGATGGATGTGCAGGAGATGGAATTACAGACAACCCTAATAAGGGAAAGGAGAGTTTGAACTTCCTGTGAAAAAGAAAAACCACAAACAAACCTGGGAGATTCTCAGCGCCACGGAGAAAGGAGTAGGGAGAGGCGGGGTAAAACTGCACAAAGTAGGAAACTGCCAGAAAACTTTGAGCTTTAAAAGTCTTCCCTTTTATCTAGAGAGCTTTGGGGTAAGAATGGAGCAAGAGGGAGTAATAAGCATAGGTGCTAATTGCATGGAGCATCTCCATGGAGCTTTAGATTAAAGACTCCAGCACCTCGGGGGGTGAAGGAATCTGTTGATCTTGGAGACAGTATGTGGGGCAGGCAGCTGCACCCTTTGTTACTAACCTGCCTCCCTTCCCCATCTGATCATGTAAATGAGAGCTACAAATGCTAGAGTTTACAGCATGCAACATCTGAGTTGGGATCTCTGGGGAGACAGGGATGGATTTATTTACATGTTCCGAGTTATCTCTGCAAATGATCTAACAGGGGCCCCTTCACATCTGTAGAGTCCTGATGAAAGTAAAAACATTGTGCCCAGGTATTTTTGTTTGTGCTCATGGCACTGAAGACAAAAAGGCCAGATTCTTTGCCTGTTTTACACCCCCTTAGCACTAGCATTCATTACAGTCTGCTCCTACGAAGTATGGCATGTCCTTGACGATGAATGTATTTTTCAGGGGAAGAACCAGCACCAGATTCAGTCTGAATTGCCAGTTTGGCCCCAGATCTTCCCCAGATGCCAGACCATGGCATCTGATCCTCATGGCTGCTGATCCTGACACCCCAAATGAAGCTGCATGGCAGCAAGAAAATCTTTGGGAGGGATCTTCCTGCCATGGCAAAAGGCTGCAATAGTGGGAGAGCAGAGGATGGGCCAGATTAGTCCTACTCCGGTGCTCCAAGTTATGGTGAAGCCCTCCCCGTATCTGTACCATGAGGGCCTCAGGGAAAATGACTTCTCCACCTGCGATCTGAGTGTGGGTGCTTGGCAGCAAGGATAACCTGGATAACCGTAATCCTGTTTGGAGCCAGGAGGGAGGACAGTAACCCCTCTGCTCTCTGCCAACAGCAAAAAGGGAAACAATAAGAAGCAAAGCCCCAGGTGCTGGTGGAGCAGAAACAGTTTGTCTCCACAGACACCAGGCCTATTTGGCACAACACCCCTCACTCCATGCCTGCACTGCTGTTCCCAGGGAGATTCGAGCAGAGGAGAAGCAGCCACAGCCCTCAGATGGGGTATCTGTTCAGCTCTGTGAGCTATCTGAAACGTTTAAGTACCTTCTCTTGCTGCAGGATGATGGTAGCCCAGGACTGCCGAATTCACCATTCTTCACGTGGTTCCGTGCTTTCTGTGCAGCTGACTTTATGCCTGCATTGCTGACAGATTTTGTTTTTGAAGAGGGGATGCTCCTATACTAACCAAGCAGTCCTTCCTGTCAGTAAAACAAGCAAACTGAGCTAGTCCCTCACTGCTATTGCCAGAAGGGGGGCCAGGGGGGGAGGACAAAGAAGAAGAAAGAAGGAAAAAGGAAAAAGAAAAAAAAAAGGCACCAAATAAACCAACCCATGAATCAGCCTCTGGAGCTATTTATAACAGACGTACTGGCAGGTGTGTAATTGCCCTCCTACCGTTATCAGCTGGAGCTCATGAAGGCCCTGCAACCACCTGTACCTCCATAGCAGGGATGCCCAGGGAGCTCTGGCCTCCACCCCAGTGCACCCAGCACCTTCCTTTAATTAAGTGTGGGGCCTCTTCCCACCCCAGTGCTACCCTGCAGACTCAGCGCTCCCTGCGAGAATGAAAGTGGTTGTCGCTGAGGTCCACGGCTTTGTCTTGGAGCCACAACAAGAGCTATGCAGCAGTTTCAGTCCCTGCTTCTATTAAATCTAGAATCTCAGGAAACAGATGGGAAGCAAATCTTTCAATTCCTAGATTTCTGGATCTCTTCCTTCTATGTAGGGTCCTGTTGCCTTCTCTTTCACGTAGGTTACTCCAGAAAATATCTACTACGGGATAGCTTGCACCCTTCCCTGCCACATCTGTTACAAAGAGTGTCAATGCTGGCTTAGAGGACATACCATGTCATGCAGAAGCAACTTGTGCTTTCCATTTTTACCACAGTAGCCATTCTTGGGCATCTTTGTACATGATTTTGCTTTCAATAGTATTCTTTCTTTGAAATAAAAAGATTTCATATTCTTTCATATAGCCCCAGAGCCTGCAAACCTCTCATTTTGGAAGAATCAGAGTCATTTGAGAAGAAAAGAAAAGAAAGACAAAAAAAAAAAAAAAAAGGAAGTTCTTATCCTTACTTATTGGGGAAAAAAAATCTAGAGCCAAAGAACAAATAAAACTAATTGAGCCCCACGATTTCTGCAGTGCACTTCCTGACTTTTGAATGCATAAGGTTCATTTAAAGAGCAACAAAAATGGGTGGGGATACAGTTGAATTTCCTTGGCCTGTGCTATGGAAAGATGATTCAGAGAGCTCTCAATGGGGCTTATGGAGGGCATTGCAAAAACTGCACCCTTTGCTAACAGAACCGTGGTGATGAGCAAAGCAAACAGCTCCTCCAGCCTGGCCTTGCTAAGGGGAGGCTATTTGCCCCACAGCTGTGACTCCCATCCGTACCTGTGCGCCACTCTTTGGAGTCCTGCTAACACGAAGGCCATCCCTGAGCAGCGAACTCCATCCTGCGAGGTGCTGAGCACCCTCAGCCGGACCCTGTGGGAAAAAGCAGGCTCCGAGTGAAATTAAAGGGCAGCATATGGCGGGCTCCTAAAAGGAAATAGCTGTGTCCAGCGCATAGCAGAGCAGAGGAATTTGCAGCCGCAGGAAGGCGACTGAGACAAACAATGTTGACTGGGTTTCAAACTTGAGTTGGAAAATTTTATGACTGCAAATAACACTGGCAGTCGTATAACCCAAGGGAAAAAATAGGGGTAATGAAACCTCCTGCTTCAGGGCATGAGCTGGTGGCCTCTAGGGACAACAGAGGAATTTTTTCTCCAATTCACAGCATTGCTCAAGTAGCTGGGTGCATTCTATAGGAGTTTCACCATCCATAGAAATACTGGGCATCAACTGTTGATGGTAAAAAAAAGATACTGCACTGGACAAGCCACTGGCTTGGTTTGGTAAGGACATCTAGCAGATAAGTCAGGCAGCAATACTGCCATGAAATAAAAGGGACATTGGATGAGAGTACAGCCCTGGGCTCCTAACAGATCAACAGGGATGCTCTCCAAGGACCAGAGATAAACACAGGAGACACAAAGAAAAAGAAAAATGTGGGCCAAACCTTTGTGTTTTGACTCTGAGCTGGAGCAGACTACCCAATACTGTTATGCTGGCCAGCCAAATAATATGTCTGTGGAATTGATTTTAAATTCCCACCTTTGATGGCTAAAGACTGGGAAACTGGATCTGTGGTTCTGTCTGGGCTCCTCTTCCTTCTGAACACTGACAACCTACCGACACAGGGAGAGTACCAAGTTTGCTGCAAGTCTTCAAAAACTCTTCTCTCTAGTGGGCAGAATCCCCTCCTCATTGTCAGTCTAAATCAACCGAGGGCCACTTTAAATTCACTGATTATTATGTCAGTATTGTCTTTCCTCTGAAATAGTTCTCATTTTTTCAATGTTTGCCCTTGATATATTTACAGTGAGTGACCATATTCCCATTCGGAATGGTCTTTGCTGGGTCACAGAGACAGCTCTTGCAGGCTGCTTGTCCTGGGAGCCCTGCTCTGAACCTGTCTCACTGTCAATCCACCTTCCACTGCCCGCTGATGACCGCCCCTATAGACATTATTTCTGACGAAGCTTTCCCTGGCTTTGTGCAAGGGCACTTGTACTTCTCTGATAATACTCTCCTCCTCCCATGCATCCTAATATCACATTTGTCTGCCAAGTTCCCATAGCTCACAGATCTGCTGTGATCACTTATCACACCCAGGTCCTTCCCTTCTTTTGTTATCTCCAAATTAAACATTCCCTGTTTATAGCTGATTAGTTATTAATCCCTGAATGCATGAATTTGCATTTTGTACTTTGAATGTCATCTTTTTTCTACTGCTCTGGTCCTGAAGGTCACACCACTCTTTCTGTAGAACACCCTGACCCTCCCCTGCTTTTGATGATAAAGTCTGGATGAGAGTCAGCAGATTTCATCACTACACGCTTTTTTGTTTATTCTGAAAAAAAATGGGTAAGATTGAGCCCAAAAATTATTCTGGAAGAAATCTTCTACTAACCTCCTTCCTGCCTTCAGCTTTCAACACTTACCTACGGGGTAAGTCTTTCTGCCTCAGTTTTCCTGTCTACTTCAAGTGAATTATCATGTCCAGAGAGAATCTCATTTTTACGAGATCTCAGGCATTGCTACACACACACGCACATGTGCATGCACATGCACATATGCTCGCTGAGGATACCAGCAAGGAATCCATTTCTCAGTGAAAGAATAATGGTCTGTGCAGTCCCGAAGTGGTACAAACCTGAGCTTCCAGGAAATCTTATTCTCAGACCTAAGCTGGCTTGGAGCCACTTTGTAATACCACTCCCAGCACCCCATAATAAGTAAGTAGCTTAAAAACCCAGACATCAGGACTCAGAGTCTAGGAAACGGGCACAACAGCATCTTCTGGCCCGTAACACTTTCAGCAGCTCCAAAGGCACTCAGATCCAAAGGGATTAGGTGGTTTATAGGACCAAAGCTCGGCAGGTTTCCCTCCAGGGCCCCCAGCCGTTTGCTCTGTCGGTCATCATTCCTGTCAAGCTAGTTCAGAGTGTCTCTGCCTTTACTCTGAGTGGATTAAGGGGTGGATGAGCAGTTATTTTCTCCTGCTTTGTTGCTCAGAGATGGGGCTGCAGAGGGGAATGAATTACATCAGATAAATACATTAAACTGTCACTCTGAGAATTAACTGGAAACCCTGGTCCCTCCAGGAAAACAGTACAAATGGCAAGAGAAGAAAGTGCCACAGAAGGCATCTATACTGTCATTCACGTGGATGGATCAACACGGACATAATTTTTCTTCCCGGTAATTAATTTCAGTGTATTATTAATTGTAATAACCATCAATTTCTAATGAATACACTTGGCCTCATCAAAATCCTGTCACTCAGTTGTCACAATTAAAGTAACTGTAGTATTCCCTGATCAGCGGGTTCAGTCCTTCCATCTCCTCCCACTCAGATCAGAGCTCAAAGCACCTTATGGCCAGGAGGTGACTGCAGGTTTATCCCAGAACTCAGGGTCTCTACCGCGGATTGGCTATAGGACTTTGAGGAAAACTCTCTTTACCTCCATCTCATACAGTGGTAACATCAGTCCTCTACTGCACTCATTTATTTGGAAGTAAGCTTGTTAAAAATGCAGGGATGATTCAGATATTTAGATAACAGGACCCACAACAAACTGTCTGCTGAGAAAAAAACATCTTAGGGAATCCTGCTAAAAATGTTTCCAAAAAAAAGACCCAAGTCAGGTTCTAGGTGTGGAGGTATTTTAAGTCAGTACAACTTACATGCCATGTTAGGAGACAATTATGCTAGTTGAGAGCTTAATCCAGACTTGCAGAGCGACAGCAACATGAGTGTTTGTCATTTCCTGCACACAACTTCATCAACTAGAAACAAAACAATGGATTGCTACATGTGCCATTAGCCTTATACTTCTCACATCACAAGCACACTATAATCAAATACAAAGAAACAAGTATTAATTGCAGCATGAATATCTTAGTCAGTATCCTGATGAAAACAAAACCCAAGAATTTTATCCTTAACCACTCTTTCAGACGAGAAGCAAGACAACTACATGAACGTGTTGATGACACATCCCACCCCAGCTGTACTCTCCTTAGCATGGGGACTGCTGTCTGTTCCGCATTTAGCACAGGGGTCCTGGGATTGCTGACACTACTACAACAGCAATTCTGTTTCCCATTAAGACACGTGTACCTTATTAACAAGAGGTAATAGTTACCATTACTAGAGCAAAATATTCAAGGGCAAGTCAGTAAATGTATCAATTAATTGTTTTCTTCCATTTCCTTATGGAAGGATGTTCCAAATGTTTCTTTTAAGAACATATTCTGAGAATGGCGTCAAGAGCCAAAACAGTTAAAAAGATCTTAGTTAATAATTTTCAGGTCAGAGTTAAGGACATGATGTGACGTTACAGTACACTTCTCTACATAGCAGAAATCCTGACTTTGTGAAGCTGAGTGGAGAACTCCTACCGATAACAAGATTTCCCAGTGTGTTTAGTCAAGGCGAGATTTGCAGGAAGGGGCATTATCCTTTACTGCTCCTTCTGATGGCAGTGGAACCGGGATTTCACAGTGCAAAGATCTGTAGTGAGAAGCATTACCTTTTATAAACCAGCTGCTACAGCTGAAAAAACAGAGATGCTTTTGGGCACTCAGACACGCATCTAGATCTGACTCAAAAGCAACAAATTTCAAGCTACATTCAGGCCAAGAAAATTGTCTTTGAGTTTAACAAAATTATGCTGATCAATTAGACAAAAAGAGAGAAAAAGCAGTTGATATTTGTGCCAAGTTTTACTAGTTAGTGCAAGTTCATGTGATGTTAATAAGGCTAATGGACTTCCAGGCTGAAACAACTTTATATTTTGTTGGCTCAGGGTAAGGACAGATGACGTTCATGATTGCTCGTGCCCGTCCATGTAAGTATGGCCTGAGCTGTGGGCAGTCACTTACTTAGTCATTTCCGTGCTCTGACAAGATCGTGATTTACAAATCATGTAAGTAGGTATAATGTTGTCACCTAGCAATGTTTTTTTTTTAATGAAAATTTTTGGTTCTGGACTATGACCCAACTAAATGGTTTAGAACAACAGGTGAATCTCAGGATCTCTCGGTGTTGTAACCTTCATCCTCCCCTGGGAGTCTCCTCCCCTTTGTTTACTGCAATTCTTCCTTTGCACTGAGATGGTGAGATCCTGCGAACAGGGCTCTATCCAGGCTTTGTTCCGACTGCGATACATAAACAGCTATTTGCATTCAGTGGGAGATTTACCTGACCCAGGACTCGCTAGGAGCGGTGGGATCAAGATTAAATCCATTTACATACATGTAAATTTTTGCCATTTGCTGTGCAAAAATATCCTCTCTCTGAGATACGAGAAAATATGGTTCTGACTCAGAATTGATGCTATCTTTCCAGTCAAGATTAGAGTCTAAATTGTGCAATCCAGCTTAACTCACAGTATCAGTTGCTACGCAAAAGACAGTGTTTCATACAGAGGTGTGGTCTTTCCAATGATTGCAACAAATACAGACCACAGCTGGCTTGTCGTTTACATCCAATACAATTGGAAAGTGCAGCCAATTTTTCAGGTTTCATCCTGAAAGAAACTGATTATTCCTCGTAAGGTGCAGACTGACCTTAAATCACAGTGAAAGTAATGGGATCAAGAGCTTTTGAATGCCTGTGAAGAAACCGTCCCGAAAGACAAAAAACAGAAAAGGTGAAAGCACTTAAAAAAAAAAGAGAAGAAAAAAAAAAGCTTTTTTCCCACAGGAAACTTCCATCACTATTGTATTTTCCCTAAGGACATTTCTGTATCTGTCACTAAAAATTACTGCTGTCAGCGGCAATGCATCAGCACAAACCAGAGGGCTGGGCTTTGGTGGTCTGAAAAAGGATGTAAACCACAGTTGTTTTTAACCACCAACTCACCTTAGCTGTAGTGAACGTATTTATTATGGAATAAATCCAATTTTGTCTGAAGGAAAAATGATGTTGGAAAGAAAAATTGTGTGCTTTTTTCTCAAGTGCATGTCTGATGCCGAATCAAGGCTGAGAGAGACGTTTCACTCACATAAGGCTGAGCAACTGCCAAAACAGAGGTAGGAGAAAGGTACGTGACAGCGAACCATCTGCAGATTAATGCCAAAACCCTTCAAACCCCCGAGACAGCAAAACTGTCTTCTGTCAGAGCCCCTAAACAAATGCCTTATAATTTCAGTGGCAAAAGAAACAAGCCTAAAACAGATTTCCTCCATAATGTGAAATAACGCCCTAGAAAATTACACTACCAATAAAAAGCTAATGAAAAGGTCTACTGGGAACAGTTTTGCCCTACAGATAACTTGTCCCTCCTGATCTTAATGAATTCACTTGCAATTTTGACATGCTTTTATTACAGTGACACTCAACGCCCTAGAAATCTCAGTGCTAGGTGCTGTTCAAAGAGATGGTCTTTGTCCCAGGGAACATGACGTAACTCTTAGAAAGGCAATGATAGAGGCTGCTAATTATTCATTGTTTGCACAGGGAATAAAAAAAGGTTTATATGGAACTAACGTATGGGTAAGTGTAAGTATCATTAGTAGTAATTATAGTAACTGCCTCTATGATCCTCCTCTGTTATATTTGAGGCAGACTTCATTTCATAACTACAGGTTTGTGCTAAAAATCCTCTTTCACAACAGAGAGCCCACTGCGAGCCGATGGCTGCTTTCCCGTATCCTGCCGCTCTGCTCGAGCTGTCTTCCAGCACGGAGGGGTCTCCTTTGGGCTCAGGCTCGAGGAAAGCTGCAGCAGATCCGTGCTATATTTCTCTTCTCAAAGATGATTACCAAGGGATTTGCATGGAGCGATTTAATGACAGAAATGTGCGGGTTGTCAAATCATCCAAGGAAAGGGACAGTGGAAGGCCCTGATCCTATACTGGCAGGCAAAATAACCGTCTCACTTCAAACTAGCACTTGATAGGGGAGCGGAGATGCGACAAAGGGTGTCTTCTGTCAAAATGGTTGTTGCTGGGTAAGGGAAGAATTAAATAGGATGAAGAGGGCGTGGACTGGAGATAGGGAATGGGATCTCTCGTGATGCAAGAAGCATCTTTGTGCAATGGCACAGCCCAAACCGGAGCTCACAGGCTGTGTCCACCCAGGCAGAGGTTCACCACCATCCCCCTGCCCCAGAGGTAGAGAGGTTTCCTCTCCAGGGAACCCAAAAGAACCACGGGTGAAGTGGATTTTAATCCCTGCTGAGAAAAGGCAGTGGTAAAAGTACTCTGCTCAGCATGTGCTGGTTGCCAAGCCCACGCAGGCGCTCAGGGCGGGTCTGTTTGTCTCTTCAGGGCCACAGAAACCAACAAACAGCAGCAGGGAGAGGAGTTACCGTGGCCGTATCCTCATCACGCCCACACTCCCATGAGTGGCCTTCTTTCTGCCTAATGAAATGAGTATTAATTAGAGAAGGTAATGGGCTTCTACGGACGGCATTGTCAAGCGCTGCTTATTGCTGTTTGTTGATTCAGCCAGGCATTTTGTAATCCCTCACGTGGTTTTGTAGTGAGTACAGAAAACAGGTAAAAAAGACACTCAGCTTTACCAAGTTCAAGGCACCTGTGCAGACCCTTTAGAAATGACGGCTGATGCTGGATAGCAAACATACAGTCAGTACTCAAATAGTCCCATTCGTCTCCAGAAGAATCTGTCGGCATAGAATGGGAAACAACAAAACAAAAGGTTTTCTATTTTTGTTCAAAAAGAGGGGGGAAATTTAAAGGGAATTTGGCACTTCTCTTAAACAAAAAGCTATTTTCTCTTAAAATTTTCTTATTTACACACTGTTTATATAATGGGGGAGATACTGCTCAGAGAGAGTATGGTGACTTGCCCAAAAACAGAATAGGGAGGAAAACCCAATGGTTTTTGCTTGACCCATGCAGAATACGGTACACCTCAGAGCCTGACTTTTCTTTGCTCTTTGCCATGTCCCAGCTTCTGCACGCACAAAAAATACGGTGTGTAATGGTACTAGCCCTTAAGTAATGGTCAGCATCCACGCTGCCTTGCGGTGGCAATGCCTCAACACGTACGGCATCAGCAAGCCAGCCTTTGCTGTTCCCATGCTTTCTGCACAATTCTGCTTTGGGCTGGGTCATAAACAAATACAGAAAAGGGTCTTCCAGAGTTTTCCCTGTAGAACCACTTGGCAAAGGACAAGGTTACTCTCCTGGAGTTGAAATAACTCTTATCTCCCTGGCCAACCCACTTGGATGTTAGCAGTCACTCTCCCGTCATGTAACTCAGCCTGGAGAGTATGAACAAACATTAGCAGGTTTAAACTGACACTTTTCTGTATTTGGGCTAAGCAGAGCTCAGGGCAGACATCCAATGTTGTCTTTGTGTGTAGAAACCCACCACAAAAAATAATTAAAGCACTGAGTCCTGATTTTTCCCCTTAGTTCCTTTCCAGAAAGGTTAGAACTTCACCCATGCACTGAAAATTTGAGGCCCCTTTAAAAACTCCCCCTGGATTATATTTGCCTGCCCAGCAGGACAGATGACACATTAGATTTCATTTCATTTTCTCAAGACGTGACATTTTTGTTGGCTCATGTAAGGGGAAGGTATCTCATGCCTTTCTAAAGATCTTTGCATGCATGAGCACACCACAGAGCAGACAAAGCCTTTGCCCTTCCCAAGAGAGATATTTTGAAGAGGGATGTGCTATGAGGGGGAGACAAGGCTCCCTAAGCAGTGCCCATCATGAAAAGAGAGCAATCGTTGTGGTAAGGGCAGAGGTTTTGGCTCGTTTGCTACAAGATCCTATGGGATCTATGTCGAAAACAAGAGCAGGGTGTAAGTAGCTGTGTCCTGTCCCACTGGAACAGCCTCTGCAGTCCAGGATGCCAGTAGCTCAGGATTTCAAGTGGGAATGTCCAGAAGACTGGTTAGCAGGTTGGGCTCTTTTTGTTTTCCTCATTTGTCATACCTTCACCTCACAGGCGGGTGGTGCCAGGGAATACACGTAGCTTAATGCAAGCTGCTATGGCTTAGAGGCCGGGCAGCATGAGGCACAGACACATCTGGTGGCAGTGTCACCAGCGTGCTGATATGCCACTTCAGACAGTGCCTGAGTCAGCTGGGACACGGGCTGTTCCTAAAGGACAGGTCCGGGAAATCCCTGCCTGCCCTAAGGAACCAGGAAGGATGACTTCCATTCACTAAGGATACAACAACAGCTCCCGCATGCCTTCAAACAGGCTGAGCAAGACTCCTGCTGAACTATTGCTCCACTCTCTTAATCGGGCATAGAGGGCAGAGGAACTGTCCCTCTACTTTCACGGTGAAGGAAGATTTGCTCTTTTGAGGTATTTCCTAATGGTCATGCCAACAGCCTCCTCCCCTCATTGCTTCCTCACTCCTCTCCAAAGTAACTGAAGGGTATGAAGAAAGCTGGAGGTCTAGTGGAGTCATTTCAGACTGATGCTGAAACTCCTAGAGAGCTTGGCTACGTGGCGGAAATTCGGGGAAATCAATTGGAGTTCATGAACGATAACAACTTAAATAGGTCAGAAAATGGCAATGAACTCTCATGCAGATGCTCCAGTTCAGAATCAGATAGCCTTAACCGAGTCACTTAATCTGAAATCACTTTCAATTAAATTACAGTAAATCCAAATAAGGCCCCTTTGATTCTAATTGAGTCTGTACGGACCACTGTAATTCTAATTGAATCTAAAGGTGCTTAAGTAGCTCACTTCAAATTCACACTTCTGAGACACCGCCAAAAGAAAGCTTGAAAACACGATGGGAGTATAATATAAAATGTTCTCAAACAAAGGAAAAGTAGTGCAAAATAAGTTTATATATTTAAAATCTCATGCTTTTTCTGAGTTAGCATATTAAACTACAGAGATGTCATCTAACAATGTCTCGCTCTCTACAGATTACATCTCTGCCTAGTGTGTGATGCACACGTTACGTGCCAGGGTATCAGTGGAAATCCCAACTCCAGGCCCTCCTGAGTCCTCTGGCTGACTCACTGGGCCACCGCAGGAGCGTTGTCACTGAGCTGCGGTCTCTCCTGCTGACCTACAGCAGCAGCGCCTACAGCGCAGATCAGAGCAGGAGCAGAGCTGGGCAAATGGGCTGACAGATGAGAGACGCCACGAGTGGAGCTACACACTTCCTAGTGAAAGTGAAGGGCTTGCAGGCATCAGAGCAAAATGACTGCATTAGACCTACTAACAGTTGTTTCTTCTGGATTTAAAGAGCTTGCTATGGACGAGGTGTGCTGGGAAAGACTGTCTATAGTTAGCGTGAGTCAGATCAATGATGGACCCGTGGCATCCAGGAAAGAGGATGGGAGGTTAGATCTTCTCAAGGAGGTGGGTGAGAAGCAGTTTGAGCTCTCAGAGCTCAACGTGCTTGTTGCCACCATCACTTTCACTCATTTATTAGCAATGCCAGCAAATGTGAGAGCTCTGCCACACTGCCTGTGGTACACGTCCCACCCAAGCCGGTTTTAATCTTAAGAAACAAGAGGCAAGAGGGAAGGCAAACTGTGCTCAGAAAGGGTCTGCCTCTTGCTCAAAGTCACACAAGAGATCCACGAGCAGAACTCAGCTCAGAACCAAGACTGATGCCCTTTCCGCTAGACCAGACTGCCTCTTTCTCGGATTCATGGGATAAACAGCCTCATTTCTTCGCTCTCAGTACAGTTCTCTGCTCTGTTATAACCATGCTAGGACTTCACTGGACCAAAGTTAATGCCTGTACTGGTTTTCCTCAAGCCAGGTTATAAAGCTTACGTGTTACCACACCTGCCTCACCTGGTAGTTAAACACTAGACACAGCCTGCACAGAAAAATCTGTCTTAGAAACGTATATTTTTAATGCAAACACATTCCTAAGAGCATAAAGGCACCTGGTGAAGACATTTCCTCATTGCTGGGTGCATGTGCCCAACTGCCATTAGCACTAAAGAGAAATAACAAGAGCCTGGGAAGACCCATCCTCTTGGGTGGAGGCTTATCATAGTGCCAGGTCATCAGAGGAGATTCTAGGACAATTCTCAGGGATTAAGACCTCCCATTTCAAATCACTGACACCTGACATTTCCAGTTCAGCTGTGAACTGGTAAAATCACTAAAGAAAGTGAAACCAGGTGACATTAGTACCAAAAGAACCAGAAATATGTGCGAGTGCCCTCTCAGCCTTGGCAATGCCCATGCTCTCAGTTAAATGAACTCTTGAGCAATTTTTTGCCTCTGACCATTCCCAATTTGGTTTCTTACAACATCAAAACTGACTACTGACTTTCTTTCAACTTATCTGATAGAGTTAAAAGAAAACACCCTGGCAGTGCCACTGCATCACAAGAGAGGCTTTGATCATTTGGAACTGCCAACGCACCTTGAAGCGTGTTAAACATATATGACTTGGCTGACTGCATCTGCCTGATTCCATTAAGTGTACCTGCAAGGGAACCACCCGCTGAGAAGGGGCAGGATGAGGGAGAAACTACCTGGGTTTTGGGTTACTGCATACTCCTGGAGACTTTTCATAGAAGGAACTTTCAGCATTCTGTGTTGAGCTTGTCACCCAGCTTGGATAAGCAAAGGCCAGGTGAAAGTGCATTTCTGAATAAGCTTTCAGCAAGAACTGACCTTTCCACTGTGGTTATGAATGGAGAAACCTTCCAGCAGTAAAAAACCTTCAACAGCTCTCATGGGCTTTGGGTGCTCATGTGTCATGGGCTTTGGGTGCTCAAACTCAACGGATGAGGTTCAACTCCTTGGATAGCAGGTGCTACCAGTCCGTGCTGGTGACCCAGAATGCCATGTTGGACACTGCTACGTTGGGGATTCATCCCTCCCACCCTCTACATAAGTCTCCCTGCGTACAAAGGCCCTCCCAGTTGAAAACAGCTCTAACACTGCTCGGCTCAAGAATCAGAGCATTAAATTTCAGACTCTGCTTTTAAAGACTCAGATTAGGGGATCAGATAGAGACAAATGCTGGAGTAGGAGACACAATGCTGATGAAATATTATGACACTTCGACACGAGCTTTGTGGGGAGATCTCAGAAACCTCCTTTTTGGTAAAAAAAAAATAATAAATGTAACCCATTTTCACCAGTCTCTTATTTCCTACTAATGGTTGAGGACTCTTCCCAGTTATCCTCTGCAGCATGAAACACCAAGGTCACCTCATCCCCTGCCCTCTGGGAATGTGATTCTGGCTTTGTAGGTTATCTGGGGTGGGGTGGGGTGGGGGAGGAAGCAGGGGAGAAGAACAGAACGATGGGGTGCCGTGCAGATGATTCTCATTAATTTTGGAAGGAGTTATAAAAAGTAAGCTTTAAAGTCTATCCTAAATATAAGGATTCAGCTGATTGAGAACTCATCTGCTTCTATCTCTTGGGTAATCGTGAATACGCTTCTGCTGTGTCACTTCAAAGGCACAGCACAGCTGGGAGGGTTTTCATCAAAGCTTCTGCATGTCTGGGGGAGGTTTTCCCCCCCATGAATATACATCACTGGAGGCTCCTTTTCCCAACTTTTCCCATGCCTCTCTCTGATTGATCCTCATTTCATTCAGATGAGCTCTTCCTCTCTGGATGGCTAAAGGGCAAGAGACAGCTCTCTCCAAAGCTTTCCCACTCGCCTGGATGCCTCTCCGAAGATTTTCCTCTCATCAGAGTGGGGGAGGGAGGGAGCTGTTCAGACAAGAGATTGAGCCTTTAAATTAAATCCTTGTCATCTGAGGGCTGGGCCTGATAGTAGCGGGGGTGGGAAGCATATTCTCCCAGTATCGGGACTCTGGCCAGATCCTCATATGGTGTAAATGTGTGCCAGTGGACTGATCTCAGCAGTCATGTCATCAAAACTATAAGACTTAAAACACTCCCCCCTGCTGCAAGGCAGCAGGTTGCTGGGTGAAACCAGCATCATCCTCTGTGTGTCTGCCCTGCGGAGTACGTGAGCTCCACAGACTAGGAACACTTACTGAAATTGCTCAATTCCCCTCTTTTTCAGTGGGGAGGGAGGGCCGGGCAGCTCAGTGGAATTTCAAACACTCAGCCACCCTCAGCCGGGTTGGGATTTCATAAGAGCCCAGACCCTGTGCGCACCCAGCACGTGCAAAGTGCTGGTGGAAATCTGGGCCCCTCTCCTCGTCTCAGATGGGAGCTCAGCCCTCCTGGAAATTCTGGGCCCGGTGCCACTTCGTTACAGCACGTCTCCTGGCTGGTGGCCAGATCAGAGGAGTCTGAACCTCATCTTAGCTTTTCTACCCTCCACCCTCTAATTGCATATTCCCTAGGGCCAAAATGACCCCAGCAATTGTCAGGTCAGGACACTGCTGAAGTGACTGGATGTGCACTCTCTTACACCGCTGGCACAGATGGCCCATATGAATGATAATGTGTTGCTGTTGATTTTTTCAAAAAAATGCTATAAATCTCCTATGCGGTGACCGACAGAAAAGTGACGGGCTTGCAGATTATCCATGTCTGCTTGTCCAGTGAGATCTTCCTCCATTCCAGTGAGAACCCTCAGCGGATGGGGACCCCCTCTGAGGGCAGGAGAGCTGCATAGCCACCACCCATCACCCACCAGCAAGTTTCATGAGCTCGTGTCCTTATAGCCTCCTGTGTATCCTCTCTTAGCTCAGAACCCCATAAACCCACATCTTGGACCTTTGCCAGGGAGATCAAACCAGGTCCACAAGGACATGTCACCCTCATGGGGAGTCTTCTGACACTTTCCAACATAATGTCTGTTGGCACCTATAAATCCTGTCCTCCACGCTCAGTTCCAGGCTGTAACCCTCCACTTGGGAGCAAGAGCCCCTCTGCACAGGCATTCAAAGCTGGGTTGGTTCTGCTGGTGCTGCATGTGACTGGGGCATTTCTTCCCCCCAGACAGTGATGGGATTTTCCCGCACCAGTCCCCTGAATGGTTAATTGGATCTTGAATGCTTTATCACTTCTTTCACTGGGGTGTGTGGCTGGATTTACTTTGACACAAGCCCCTTTCTGAATTGCAACTTGGCAACAATAAAAGGGAGAAGTCTTTAATTAGTTATCTGGCTAATTAACTTTTACAGCACTGT
Source organism: Larus michahellis (assembly GCF_964199755.1). Classification (NCBI taxonomy): domain Eukaryota; kingdom Metazoa; phylum Chordata; class Aves; order Charadriiformes; family Laridae; genus Larus; species Larus michahellis. The sequence goes on along the minus strand of NC_133914.1, from coordinate 3,473,390 downwards.
ATAGCTTTGGCATCCAAATACTGCAATGCAAAACATTGCAAACATTCAAACAGACTACCCACCCCACCAGGAAGCTGCTGCCACTAGTGGTTGCAGGAGAATAGCATCTCGCAGCCTTGGCCAAGGTGCGTGGAAATCCTCGTCTCGCTGTGCCGTGCTCCTTGGACTCCCTGCACATCCACTTCTGCAGATAATTCACCTTCTGATGATGATGTTCAAATTAAAGATACAGAACATACATGGCTTCCCCGTGCCATGCTCCTCCTTCCCATCATGTGCACTCACTCTACCATTGGGTGAAATACATGCAAGATAAAATTTATTTCCTGCTTGAAAGGGGTATGTAGAGATCCCTGCATCCGCCTGCCATGCAGGGGAGAGTTTCACAGTCAGGGCCAGCGTACCAGCATCCCACAGTCCTGAGCCCAGAGAGAAACCCTCACATCAGGCAGGGTTACGTCATGTCACACAGTGAGGAAATTCTCTCGCAGAGGGATAAGCTCTGAAGCTTGTGGGATGACCCCCAAGAGCACAGTTTGCTCCGAGAGTACAACAGACAGGTTGCTAGAATTAAGTCTCTCTCTCTGTTGGAACATGCAGGGTCCCCACCGCTTTTCCCACGCTGATCGGTGAGAGCTAGGGGTTTCGGGAGGCACGGTGCCCCCAGGACGTTCCCGTGTTGTTATATCTGCACCTTGTGGGCTAGCACATGTTTTACTCTGTGTGCACCGGAGTTTCGCCGTTACTGCATGTCCAGGCAAGCTCCCTAACTGCTTTCAGCATGAATAAAAAGGCACTGTAAAGGGGAAGGGACAGGTTTCAGGAAAAGCAAGAGAAGCAGCGTAAAACGGGCCATCAGCTTGAGTCCACTGGCTAATCAGTACCATCCCACATGTCTGCCCCACTGCTCGGGGAGGCAGGGAGGGAAGGAGAGGTCCATCTGATCTCAGGCCGGGATCCAAACTAAGTCAACTCTGTTGTAGTTTGGACTGTAACTGAGATCTGTTTAACTGCTGTATTTAATTTATCTGTGGTAGAAAAGGATTCTGCTCACTGGCAGGCCCAACTCAACCAAGTAAAAACAGGGGCAATACTTTGCTCCCTTTCTGTACCGGTCCATGTGGGATCTGGGGAATCAGCTGAACTGCCAGCTGACAGAAGTGCTGCCTTTGTTCAAGAGGCTGCTTTTAACATTATGGAGCCAGCTGCCCAAGGAGGGTTGCTACAGGAGGTTTTCAGTAAAGCAGCACCGTGTTTGCACCCCACAGAGTTGCACACAAAAAGCAGGTCACAGGGAAGGTAGAAATGAAGTCAGCTCGGAGCTGCAGCATGAGTAACCACTGCTACAAACAGGGGTAAGGCCCTCCTGGCATCCTGTAAACATAGACATAAGAGATTCTTCTCCTCATTCACTTGTTGTGAGGGATTTCACTCTGTGAGCACAGGGTTTGTGCGTTGTTCAGTAGGGGCTTCTCTTTGCTGAGGGAAAAAAAAAATCTCTGCAGATTTGCACTTGCTAAATGATAAAGCAGCAAGAGGCGGCGCAGGAAGGATAGAATGAATCACTGATACAGGGGAGGAGATGAGGGGAAGGTTGTCCCCTCTGGGTACAGGCATGCATCTTACCAGCTCTCCCCAAACCAGAAGACGACCTAAATCTGGAAGGGATGGAGATGCCTGTAAAGCTCCCCGTTTTCCCCCCACTGGCAGTAGCCCATCCAGCGTGGGCTCTGCCAGGGCCGCTGTGCAGCCCTCCTCCATCAGTGTTGCAGTGGCACCCAGTCTGCCTGACTGCAATATTAACGGTAATGGGGCTTACAAGGGAGGAGAGTCCTTTGACCTGTGACTAAATGTGCTTGTGTTGGTCTGAAACGGTTGCAAAATGCTACGCTCTCCTTAGGCAGCTCCTAAGGCCTTGTCTAACCACCCTTAATACCTGTCAGAGTACGATGGTCTAATGAAACCACGACACAGGTACAATCGTTAACACAAAGGTTGGCCTAAAGGGTCCAGGTATCTTTACAGGATTACTGCATTCTCCTTTAAATCATGACTCCTTGTATCAGGAACTGTCAGCTACAGTTGCTGTTTACAGGCAAAGCCCTGAGTTCCTTTAAAAACCCTGCCCCAGAAGAAAAAATAAAGGACATGAAATGATTCATGGCACTTGTATGGGGAACATTTCATTTTTTTTGTTTTTGCTTTTGCTTTTGATTTTAAGGCTTTTCAGACTCAGTTTAAAAAACAAATCAAGCCCATTCTCTTCTCTTCCTCCCGGTGACACGTTGCCCAGATGCCTGTCTGGGTCAAGGGGATACTGCTGCATTTTATTTCACCATCTGGAAACAAACAGCTCCGCAGACTTTTTAACCTCTTAATTCTCAATAGCATTTTGTTCTTTGCTCTTCCCATCGTTTCCCCTTATTTGCTTTCCTAAACCTTCCAAAATCATTTCCATCAAATCCAAACACTCAGCAGCCTGTATATCAGCCTAGTTTCTAAGCACAAAGAGGAAAATACTTCCTCTCCTGAGCTGCAGAAGATCAAGTGCCCCCAGTTCCAGGTCGGAGCTAAGCCTTCAACGAAAAGATTTTCCAAGGATAGGCAAGAAGGTTCAAGTTCACACAACTAGTTCACTGAAGCCAGCATCAGGCTTGCTGGTAGAGCTCCCTGGTGTTTACGGTCTCAGGCTGTCACTTTGATATATCTCCTCCTCTTGGAGTATGTGCCTTGCACCCGGCTGCCAAAGCCACAGCTGCAGCCACTCTCACAGGGGCGGTGGCTGTTTCCACACTCCACGTTCCTGGATGGTACGAACACCTTTGCCACACAACTCGTTCTACAGACCTACATAAGCCAGGGAGAAAGAAGGGAGAGTTGGGCAGAAGAACTGCCAAAGAGGAGAACGTTCTCTGAGGGAGAGCGATCCCTGTACCTCAGGTCCAAACTTGTCCTCTCGGTGAGTGAAACTTGGGACAGGGGAGGAAGTTTCCAAAATTGTTGACTTTTGAGTTGTTCAAAAATTTGCTGCCCCTCCCCTAAGCATAGGTTTCCTTGAAGAGCAGTATGTTCTCCACAAAAATTACAAGTGTTTTCCAGGGAAAACTTTGGAACCGAGTGAAGTCTCACTTTCTATTTCAGAGTATGTTTTTTGTTTAGTTTGGGGCTAATGAGTATTTTCTCTTCAGACACTGCCGTGCTCATTCACTTTTCCAAACAGGTGGTGAAAAACGTTGAAGGAAAAATTCCTCTCCTGCCCTCAGGTTTTACTTTGCCCAGCTCTGAAGACAGGCCCATACTGCACACTTTTGCCACCACAGTTACATCAGCTCCACCACCTCCAGAAATGACGATATTAAGCCAAGAAAAGCAATCTCACACTGGTGAAGACTGCACCACTGCTAGGTAGTTTCCTAAGTCAAAGACATTTCTTTGCAACTAACCAAGCCTTGGGCTCATGCCTCTGAACTGCTACGGGGAAGTCGTTAATTTTTTCTGTGCCTCAGTCCCCTTCTGCACAATACCTGCGTGCACATCCGTGTTGAGAGGGATACAGGGCTTCGTTCTGGAGAAACAAGGAGGAATGTTAGGCAGGGTGTGGGCTGCCTCGTAAGCCGTGAGCGCATGCGCAGGACCAAGCGCAGGGGCGGCAAGCTCAGCTGCAGGAGCAGTGCAGATAGCAGGTGCTGCCAGAACTGTCTGCAGCATCACGCCCTTAGCGAAGCAGAGAAGTTAATTAAATAGCAGGAAAGGAAAAGACGATTTAAAGAGATGAGTCTGAATCACTAAAAGTCTTAGTCACTCATTTATGAAGATCTTAGGCAAAAACTCCTTTTAAAATAATTTTTATCTGGATCACGTTCCTTTATGAAATTTCTCAAATCATTCAGCGAGAACTACTGGGAAGTGTCACTCTCATTCCCTCAGACTTTCAGTGTCCAGAATGTTTGTGACAACTGCCACCTTCTCTCCGTGCCTACAACATTCTCTTAGGCCAAGCAATCTCACCTAGCACAGGACCGTGAAACCTGCTAGAGAAGAATGATTTTTGTCTTGCAGAAACTGAAAATTTTCTTCCCCCAAAATGTTGAGTTGAAATTTTCTGGTGTTTCAATAGAAACCTTCTCCAAATACATTTTCTGGCTTAATTCAGGGAAAAAAAGCTCTTCATATGGAGGCTATTTCAGAAGGCTATTTGACATTTTAAGAAATACTGAAAACATTCAGCCAACCCTTCATGGAATATGGTGGTGACAGAAATGTAAGAGCACACTGGAAATGTTAAGCATGCTGCTCTTATGGATCAGTGGTTTGGTTTCCCATGGTGCCATTCGTACCAGAAATGTCTTGTTAAATTTTTTAATACGTGGGGTTTTTTCACAATGGGCCGTCCCAAGCTCACAGAATGCAGCACTTACAGTTCTACCAGAACAACTACGTGGGTGCGGTAAGAGCAAAAGGAAGGCGCTGGAATGACAGTACTTCATGCTGCCTGTTGCCTCCAAAGGTTTCATAAAATCAAACCACAGCTCAAACCGTGCCTTCCTCACAAGATTAACACTGTATTTCCTGCAGTGCCGCTCCTCAAGAAAGGAAGGTATCAGTCAGCCTGACTCAAGAAAGGTTACAGGGTTTGCCCTTGTGGTCTGAATCATCTGTTGCACGCAGAGGCAAGAGGTGGCACATCAAGAGAGTCCCCCAGGTATCATCGGTATTACAGCAGATGCAGAGAGCCACGTACAGATGAGGCATTATACTAAGGAACAACAACCCCATCCCAAAGCATTTATGCTCCATATGAGTAAAACAGTGGGAGAATGTACGCACAGTGGCATGATTTGCCCAATGATGGAGAGCGTTATCAAGCCCAGTCCTCTGCAGAAGCAGGCAGCCCTGCCTGCAATCATCAAGTCATGACAGGCCAAAAGACCCCACAGCAGGCTCCCAGCACACCAACAGGTGCAATGGTTACACGGGTAACGAGTTTTGCTCCTGCTGGCACCTGATCCGTTGTGTGCCTGGGCACCCAAAGCCAGGGACAGATGCTAGTCGGACATAAGAGTAAAAATTCACTGTGTACAGTGCAAAGTCAGTGCCTGCAAGTAGAAGATGCTGTTGAAAATACTCATGTAGGCCACTGTAGAGGAGGGTGCTGGGCAATGGAGAGGGCAGAAGGAGTTTTAGTGAAGTTTGCCAAGTTCTTAAATAGGTCTAGATGAGAGCCTGTCGCTTGGAGGAACAAATATATTTTGTTTGATAGGCAGCGACACCTCGTGGCACAGGCCTTCCTCCCGTCTCCGGTTTAATGCCAACAGTACACTGTTTTTTCCTGGGACAGGTTCTCTAGTCATGCTCAAATCAGGGGGAGTTTTGCCACAGAGTCCGGTGGAGCCCAGATTTCAGGGCAGATGTTTCACAGGAAAGAATGATGATGATAAGATTCACCTCTTGAAAACGCTTACTAGAAGTCACATGTCATCTTTAAGAGAAGCTGCCTGAGGGCTCTTAGCAAGACCTTAATGAGACTGGCCCTAGAATTGCTTCCTATTTTGTTCAGGCTGTTACAGGAAGTGTAAGAGCCGTGTGTTGGTACCGGCTCTGCAGTTTAGGTGCTAAAGGTGAATAGACCTAGGACCTTCCAGACCCTTAGCTTTGTTTTTTCCTTATAAAGGATTATAGTTCTTTTTTCATGAGAAAGAGAAACTTGATAGAAATTCAACAGAGGTAGCAAAACAAACAAGGAACAAGAAAAATACTGGTAACAGAAGCCCATAGTAAGAAGAAATGAGATTTTTGGAGAAAGTTGTGACTGAAGAAATTTGAAACTGTCTCCTCCTGCGGCTTGAATCGTACTGTGTTCAGGGAAATGAGACATTTAGTACCTTCGTGGTAAACGCACAAGCTTTTACCAGTACAAACCAGAGCTCCATCACATCCCACTTAGTACCCAGAACCTGACATTCACAGGTATAGCAACAGGCTGTCTGCTGGACTTAGTGAGTTTTCCTTCTGGGGAAGACCCAGAAAAGCCCTCTTTCTCTACGCTGGTGTTATCTTCTGTGTGGTTACTTCACTGACCCATTTCCTTTCCTCGTGGCACAGGCCTGGTTGTGATTGTGATGGGAAGAGCGGGAGAGCAGACATGCCAACAAAACAGCACAACTCATCAGGCTATTTTTTCCCTTCTGTCTCTGTGCACAGCACGCAATGGCACAGCTATTCCAAGCACATACATCTGGGCACACTGTACTTATTGGCATAGCTCACGTCTGAAACAGGATGTTTCCCTGCTATGTTTCTGATACACAGAGAACAAAACTGCTGTCTCCGTGACTTTGATTTAGGATGTGTGAGGCTGTAACATACAGCAGCAACTTCGGAACTGAGCTTTGCCCCTGGAGAGCTCTGGAGTTTGAAGGTACCATGCGCTGAAAGCACAAACACCTTGAGAGTTTCATAGCTGCAAATGCCAAGGCCAACAGCCGATGTGCCCATCAATCAGGCAGTGCAGAGGCCAAGAACAATCTGTGTGCTCGTCCTGGCAACTCATTCTGATATTGACTCATATTTTTGAGTTGATGACAAATAATTGATAAGTGGTATCTAAGGTATAAGGAAATTGCAGCACTGGCATTCAACAAAGCCACAGGATTTATCAGAAGGATACAGGTCTTCTTTCACTCGGCTACACTGTGCATGGAGCAGATCCCTGTCCCATTTCTGCACTTTATTTCCCCCATCTGTAAAGTGGAGTAATTCCCTAACTTCTGAAAAACATTCTTAACCTGGTAACATAAAGAAAAACATTGATCTCTTGTAAACACAAGACTATCACAATATCACAGATTGATTACTATTTTTATTATTGCTAGGTTATTATCAGATATATCATGCAGTAAAACTTTATTTGATTTCTATTAATATTTCACAGCCACATAGGGAAATTCCAAAGGTCAATTTTCTAATGAGGTGCCTCACAAGGTAAGGCTCGGACTGTTTTCCTGTGTTCCTTTTGCACGTAGCCTGTGCAGAGATCAATTAAGTTACACTGGAGGGCGTAGTACTGCAATCTTTACAGTATTTTTCTTTCATCAAAATCACTCTCACCTCTGCTTCTTTCCCAGTTCAATGTGCAGTGCTATATTTGTGCCGAACCAGGAAGTGAGACTGTGCGCATGTGTGCATTCATTAACTGTATGCTCCTCTGTAATTCAGACAACTTAATACAAGAAAACAACACGATGAAAAGGTAGCAAGAACAGAAATATATTTCAAGTGGAAAAGTTTTGCTTCGGCATGTCTACCTGGAGAGTCAGAGTTCTGATGGCACTGTGCTTCCTGCGGCAGACTAGAGGTACAGTACAGCTGTCTTTGTTACTTTTCCTTTTGTTATGCTATGTGGCTTTGCTTGTAGGAGGAGAGAAATATATAGATAAATTTTAAGCAGTTTAAATGGGAATTATTCACATAAATGAAATATTCCACTGTACAGAAATGGCAATTTAAAATCTGTCCATAGAATGTGTCTTGTTGAAGGCTAGCGATGTACATATTTACCTGCCAGAAACAGTAAGTACCAAGAAAGTACCAGTGGCAAACCTGTGTGCTGCATCTCGCTGCATTCATGGTAGGATCTGCCTTAGAAGAACTGGGATCGAATGAGAGGTCGGAGCCAGCGGTGTCTGCCTCATCCAGGCGCCACAAGGTGGGAGCACAAGGGAGGCAGATTGGAGTTTGTGGGATAGTAAACCAGGTCACACTGAAATCCAGGGAGAACCCTGGGGAAGCCGCTCAAAACTACAGAATAGGATGGTTCACATAAATGAAGGTCCCAATTCTAAAAGCTATTGAGATGATGTTTTATAAGAGATGAGGAAAACACAACTACATCACAGCCATACCTGCTTCCATAGCCAATTTCCAGTCTTAAATGAACTGAGCTGCTCTGCCCCAAAGTTTGAAGTCACCCTGGTCAAAACCAGGTGATATTTTCTATGCCCAAAGATATTTTAATTTTAAATCATTCACGTAATTTCCCCTTTCAATCAGGTCATAATCAACTTCCCTCTCCTCAAAATGTTACCCTACTGTCAAAGGATTTTGACATGATTTTGACATGGACTCCAGGAGAAGGCTCTCCACCAGATGTGACATACACTGTGAGGTATAAAAGGTAAGTGCTTAAAAAGGATTGAGAGTATGGCACAGTATACATCCATGCATGAATATTAATCAATGTTCATTATGACCAGTGACCTGGCTGCATCCTTTCACCAAAATCAATCCTTACCCATCTGAAAAGTGCTCCAAGCTCTGAGCAAGATTTGGTACCCATCCTCCAAAACACTTCCTTCTCTTGCTCTATAAATTATAACAAAACAGCATGTTTAATATTATGGTATGCTTGTTTCTTCTTTTAGCCAGGAACGCATGGACAAATGGATAAAGGTTCCTCATTGCAAAAATATTCACAGAACCTCCTGCAATCTAACTTGTGTGCTTCCAAACTTCTTTGTTAAAGTCCAGGCTCGAGTAAAAGCTGTTTCTGGAGCATTCCAGTCGCCATGGGTAGAATCACAATTCAAGGAATACCATTTGGATGGTGAGTGCCTATTAGGTTACAGCCTGGATGAAAGGACGTCTCAACAACAGTGTTGGCATGAGCAAATAAGTAGACTAGGCACCACAGAAAGAGAAACAGTAACAAGCAGCTTTATGAATGACAGAGTTTTGAGTGAGCACAAACATATTTTGTAGCAAGTGTCAGAATTTGCTCATCAATGTTCTCAGTGAACAACCCAACTTCAAGCTTCCCACATACCAGTGGAGATATGTTAGATAAAAAAGAGTTATTCCTTTGCCTTCCTCCTTTCTTCATGTCTATCACAAGATAACAGTTAGAAGTGTAGATCGGTCACAGAAAAGCATTACTTCTATGAAGCTAAGACGCAAGCAAGCTCTATTCTTATGTCTGGTCACTCAATTACAGTGCAACTGGCTCCCCCAGTGCTAAACGTGAACGTCAGGGAGAACTTAATTCACGTGAATGCCTCCTTCCCTTTGGCCACCTGTGTGGAGAGTTTATCTTGGATGTATGACTTGAACCTTTGGGAAGCTGGATCTGAAGACAAGGTCAGTAAAAGTGGCACTTCTTAGATGAAACAGAGGAACAATGTCCAACTTGACTTGAAATAGTTTCAAATTTCTGGGCAGGGAGGGACTGGATCCAGGGCCTGGAGAAAATTAAATGCCCAAACCAAAGTTAAATGAAAGCCAGAGAAAAAAAAGTAGATGAATGTGTGTGTGCATCCTTATTTTATTGGTAGTTCCCTATTTTTATCAGGAAGATGCGATGGGGAGGCTACACTACAGTCAGCATAACAGGGCAATATCTGAGGTTTAAAACAACTAGTTCAGGTACTGCCAACAGCGTGCCATGGCAGAACAGAGCACAGCACCAGCTGGAAATCCCACCCTAGAATCCATAAGCCCTGGGAGAGGTGCTTGCTACAAACAGCAAGCAAGACATGAAGTGCCTCTCCATGCACCTTCCAACCGCTGGAGCCACACAACACGATGAAGAGAATAATGGGCTAAAAAGGTAGAGAAACACCACTCAAATAATGAAAGACCATATTTCCAACCCTTTGTTCTTTTTGTTTTCAAACAGAAGCAATACGAACAGAACTTTAGGAAGAATACAGTGACTATCGACACCACTGCACTTAGAGGCAACTACTGTTTAAGTGCCAGATCTTCCTTCCAAAGCATTGACTTCAAGTACAGCAAATTCTCCCAACCACTGTGTGTGCTATTAAACCACAAAGGTATGGCCCTGCTGAGAAAAGAATGTCGTGAGACATCAAACAGGATTAGGGCAAGTCAAAGATTTCCACCAAAATCAGCTTTTCAACAACAACAAAAAAAGGGCTTCCTGTTAAATAGACTGGTTGGATTTTCTCCTGAAAGGTTCCTGCTTTCTGTAGAAACATTTTCATTAAAAAAATCCAGCCGTGAAATAATTTCTGAAAATACTGAAATATTGTACCTGAGTTATGCTCACAATGAAATTTTGGGAATATTCAAAAATGAAAATTACACAAATAAAGCCTCATTTTTTACCTGCTCCAAGTAAGGCACTGTCTGGTATCAACATTCATTTGTGGCTGTAATTCTGACTTAGAGTCTGATCCTAGGCGAGTCTGTTATCCTTTCTCTGCATTTGTAAAAATAAGGTTCTTGAGCCTAACATTTCCTGAGATTTCTGAAAGAAAAGCTGAGTATAAAAGCCAATTATTACTATAAAATATACCACCAGCAGGAGATTATTTTTGTCTTTTTCTTTTTCAGCAGTGGAATGGAAATTCACATTTTATGCCGCGATCCCTGTGTTCATCCTCTTTCTGACAAGTGCCGCCTTCATCTTCTTGCTGAAACTGAATGCGAAGCTAAAGAAGATGCCTCATGCTTTGGTATGGCCCAAATCCTGGGGTCCCATCCTGGCTCAAAGTCTTGCTGATTTTCTGAGTGTAACTGGGGAGGAGTGGGGGAGTTCTGCGCTTCTCAGTTTTGCATTCATAAGTCCCATTATAAGTAAGCTTTCATTCTGGCAAGACCTATATCCAAACTTTTCTTTAAAAAGCATCACTAACTCACTGATCTGTGTGTGTCTTGTTTCTTTTCCCTGGTAGGATTTATCTCATGTAAAAGCCACTGGACCAGCCTTTCACTGTGAGCCCAGTGAAAAGGAATTCTTCAGGGACTATCTCATCTGCACAGAGAAGCCAATGTCACAAAGGAAGACAAACAAAACTTTAACAAGAAACAACCTACCATGGATGGCTTCTTTCCTATCATCATCATCATCGGAGGAGGAGGAGGAGGAGGAAGAAGAAGACAGCAGTACTTTCATCCCATACACTGAAATGCCTCAGTTTCCAAAGAGACATCTCAACTGTCAACCATCCAGAACAGCTGAGGGGGAAACTAGCTTGGACTCTGGAACTGGAGGTCTCTCTGTGGATAGTGAATCTGTGCTTGACCTAAGTACCTTGGGTTTCTCGTTCTTTCCAATGACAAAAAATGAGGTGGACACCTCAGGATCCCAAGGAAATGAGAAGGCATCCCTTTCTCACAGCTCCTCTTTGGGAAGAATATCCCTCACTGATGTGAGATTCTCAGATTTCAGGGAACATGATACAGACAGGGATGAATGCCTGGAAATGACCCCGCTTCAAACACCGATGGAGAGGATTTGTGACAAACTCGCAGACAATGAACACTATCTGCATAAGAAGGCTCATCTTTTCACCAAATATTACCAGAAAGCAATAGCTGATCTACATGTCCGGACTGGTGAGATCTCACAGCTCAGTAAGGATCCCAGTACTGGACTGCTCATTTCCTTTCAGACATTACAGGTGGCAGAAGATGAAGGTATTGCAAGTGACTCTGACAGCGATAATTTTACAGAAGGGACACCTCTTGCATCCGCAGTGCCAAGTGATGCATTTGAGACTTCAAATATGGAGGCAAAGTATGATCAAAAGTTTAAATTCAAAGGCTACGAGCACACACATTACATGGGAAGGAGCTAGAGTACCCTACCAGTTCTGCGGTGTGCCTGGAAAATAGAGACCTGAACATATCCGGGCAAGGATACCTAAACAAGAACAAGGGCAAATAACTGGTAGTGGTGCTTTTGTATTTATTCACCTAGAGTTTTTTCTATTGATGTCTGGCCTGTCAAGGGACACAAAAGATGTATTTTTACTGCTAGGTAACTAATGTATGTTGACCATTCCTCTGTACAAGTACAGCTGTGACAAGGTGTTAAGGCTGTGGTATGAGCCAGCCAGGGGTCAGGCATGTAGCGATACCTCCTGGAGTGCCTTGTAGTGCCTTGTGCTCACTTGAGACTTCAGAGCAAAGTAACTTTTACATGTGAGTTACAAAAGGCAAGACCACCTCTAAGACTGCAAAAACACAACCTGAACCTGGGTGAAACCATCAGCTGGGTTCTGAAAACGCGGAGTGTTGTGCCTGCATGTTGAATTTGAGCTGGGATGAACCACTAACATTACATTTGCTTCTCTATAACTGCAAAATTGCACCCCCGCTTGACTGGAAGTACCTTACAGAGACATTTAACAACCTTTGCTTTTTGTGGGATGAAAAGAACTCTACCTCAGCCTACAGAGATCACCTTCCGTGTTTCAACACAGTGAACTAAAGTCAAAGGGATAAATGTGAAGCATGTTTATTTATTATTTTTTTATATACAAATATACTTATTGAAGCCGAAATTCCCCCTGCTGTGCAGAATGTCTGAGAGCTTCTTTATGCAGAGGCAATAATATTTTGCTATATAACTCCTTGTGTGCGTGTTTTTATGTTTCCCAGAACTACAAAGGTGACTGTAGCTCATCCTGGAAAACGTAACATTTTAAAACAGGACCCATCATGGGCTTCCCAATACTTTGGTTTGAGTGGAATCCTATGAGACTTCCTAGCCAGGTCACTCTGGGCCACTGAAAGACCAGGACTGTGACCATCTCTCTGAGCAAAGCATCAAATCAGAAGTTGACCAGCAAAAGGCACTGGAGAGATAAGAGCTCCCTTGACTGGGCAATACTGTCCTTTTTGGTGTATTTTCAATTTGCACTCTTCACATGTCACAGAAACATACTCTCCCATTTTATTCCAGTGAAAGGACATGCAGAAAAGCAAAGCGTTAAAAGAAAGAGGGAGACACACAACAGCTATTCTCTGCATTCAGAGAGCGTTGTCTCACATGTTGGAAGGGTATTGATGGAGGGTATTAAAACTGACATCTTCAGAGAATCAGGAGAACAATATTGGAAAGACGTCAGGGGTGATAGGAGGGGTTGGGAAGTGCTTTGAAAGAGGAAAGCAAGATGTACTAATTAAAGTACAAACAGGAGGTGGGAGAAAAGATTCATCAACTACGATTTTCCTTTTTTTTCTTACCTGTCCTCCACAAAGTGTCCTTAAGTACATCGTGTATTGTAATCCCTCCAGTTCATTTAGAAAGATATAGCTCATCCAAATATAATCACCACCCATTTTCTTGTGCAATCAAGGAAAAACCCACAGGCTTTGAGTTACAGGAACCTGTGAAGTTGTGCAACATCTACAAAATTATTTTGACATGCCACTGCTCTGCAAACAGGACCTGGGATCAGTGCTTTGTCTTGTCCAGGTTTCCTCAGGAAAAGGGGAAAGACCGCAGGCCAGGTGAGCTGTACTGGTGGAGGCAGCATCCGGCTCCTACATGTTTTCTTTCACCAGGGCTTGTGATCTGCTTTCATTTGCAAAAGGGTCAGGGACAGCCAGAGCACCATGCTCCCTCTTCCAGAGCAATTGGTCCATATCTTACACCTTACTTAACAGTTGTAGTTTGTAGCTATGTAAAAGCAGCTCTCCCCTCTCATTGGAAGAGATACGACCCAGTCAACCAAAAAAGCCTGGACATTGCTCATCTACTGGATAAGTGGAAGAGCTGGAATCAAATCTCCTGCATCCCTGGACCAGCAGCTACTAGGCTTCATGCAGTCCTTACAGAGTGGGACTCTGCAGCCTGAGCCCTGCCTTGACCTTTTGGCCTTAATCTACTATCTGCACAAAGCTCTGGCATGCAAGATTCTTCTCCTCTTTCCCCAGCTGTGCCAAGTTATAAGCAGAGTTCTATGGAAAATCTGTGTTACAAACCTCTCAGGCTGTATTTGGCCTTAGGAACTACCTTCTGACATAGGCTCAGGCTCTACAGTTTGGAAGTTGGAAAGCCAAGTGTTTAATTTTAAACTTGGAACCAGACTTTTGGAGATGTTCAGGTACCTAAAGATTCAGAGAGGTGTTTCCTGGGCTATTCAAAAGGAAACTTCTCTCTAGAAATAAGGGTAGAAATGCACCTCTGCCCTACCATGGGTCATCACACAGCAGAAGCATGAGGCAGTGACGTGAGGGAAGGAAAAAAAAAAGGAAATACTTCAGCAAGCTATTCAGGAAACACCCTAACAAAGAGTTGTACTTAATTAGATGTAGGCCATACTGGTTGACAGGTGTGTCTTGTTTAATAAACCTGTGAGGCGTCTGCATTTGTCTAAGTGAGATGAGAAAGACAAAATGACAGCTATGCATCATGGCATGGTTTGAAGCATAAAGCCCTGTTAATACCGAAAAAGGGCAGGGAATAGAAACAGCTTCAGGAACAGAAAATCCATGAGGTGAAGAGTTAAGCAGAAGGGGAAGTAATTTCTATCACATGTTTGGCCACAAGGATTGAATAGTGAAAGTAGAATCATAGGACCATAGAATCACAGAATCATGGAATGGTTTGGGTTGGGAGAGACCTTAAAGATCAGCTTCAGAAGCACACACGGTTTGTAGTTTGATTAAATTGGCTGTAGGTGTGGCTGACTTGTAATAATAAGAAAAAAATCTGGCACTTAGGAGCTTTAAATAGGCTCTAGAAAATATAAAAGCACTGCTCATAAGGAATTTGTCTAATGCACAGTTGTCCTATGTGGTATAGGGCAGATATTTCTGTTAAAGTTTTACTAGGGCTGAAGCGATCATAATTTGAATAGTTCTCAGTGCTCAGACAGACAGTCCAGTTGGTTTTGCTTTTGTGCAACCTCAGCTTTATGCAATGGTCCAGTTAGTCTTAGGCAAAACTGGGCATTGAGGACAGGACTTTCCCTTTTGTGAACAGCTGTGACCCTGAGATAAAGTAAGCCAGAGAAATGAACCATGGAGGTTACCCCTGGGATAGGGATATGGATAGTCAAGGGAATGTATATATACACTATATATATATAGCTATATATATAATTATATAGCCACACTATAAAAATTCAAAAGCAGTGGCTAAGGGAGTTTCCTGAGCTTCAGATGCAGCATGTATGCGTGAAGTTTTCTCTGCTTAGGACATCTTGGGTAAAATAAGCAGTGTGCAGCTCTAGTTCTTCAGATGTTACACACATCTGGTGGTTCTAAATCCACAACTGCTGGAGACAGGCAGTTAGTTTTCACTTTTAACCAAAGAAGGTAATGTCTCTCCCTCTTCTGAGAAAAGCCTGAAAATGTAACTTAACAACACGCTAAAAAAGTAAGAACCCTATGGAAAAGGAACTATATCTCTTTCTTGTTTAGATTTCATATGAAATGGAAAAGGAACTATATCTCTTTCTTGTTTAGATTTCATACGAACTCCCACATGGCATTCATGATACTCAGAACAGAGCCTTCTATTATAAGCAGCAACAAAAATAAACTGTAGGTCTACGGTGGCCTCTGACAAAAGCCATGGGACGTACTCCTCCTACGGAAAGGCTACCTCATTTCTGCGTCAAATGAGAGAACCTCTGCAGCCACCTGGTAGTGCAGAGTTATGGCAGACTTGAGGAGCTTGTGCTCTGCCCTGTATGCAGCAGTGCTCCATGCTAGTCACTTGGCTCCCGTTCAAGGCCAGTATGAACAATAAACGCACTTGAAAACTAGTGATCTGGCTGACTTTCATTTTAAGAAAGTATTTGAAGGTATTTCTTAAGGGAATAGGTGTCTTGCTTGCAGGAGTTATAAAACCAACCAGAAGCACAGCACTTAAGTTTTAATTTCTAGAGTTTTAACAAGTCAAAGTTACCTGACCAGAAAAGCAAGCCCCAAAACTGAGAAACCTCAGTGAGGGCTTTCAGGCAGGAAGCTCTTTATCAGAAAAATGGTATTTGGCGCTCTTTCAAAAGCTGGGGATTTTCTAAGCCTCTGGCTTGTGCACCTTTGTACAGTTAGGTGTGCACACTCAGAAGGGCAGAGGCACTCCTGTTGTCACTCTTACGTTCTCTCTTACACATGCGCACACATCTTTAGCTGGTGATCTCAGATCTGAATGCAGGCGGGATAGTAGCTCTGCAGCCTGTTACTGAGCAACAAATCCAACCTGGCCTCACAAACAAGAATTTAGCTCTTGTTAAAGGTGATTCACCTGCACACAGGATCAACAACTGCCTATTCTCCCAGCCCAGCTTGCATAGTTATTCATGAAGCAATTTCTGATCGTCTTGGCTGCATTTTCAGTGATCGGTAAGTCCTGACTTCTCCTTTCCTATCACTGATAGGGGTTGTTTCTGTTTGATCCTGTAGTAAGGGAGGTAGTTCAATCATGTGTACTGAAAAAAGACCTAAAGAATAAGCTCTTGTCTGAGGTTGTTCAAAAGCTCTCTTGGGTTTTGCTCTCTCCGTTTACTGTTTTCAAAGTACTGTTGATGTGCTCAGTGCTTTGAGGATTAGTAGGGAGAAGGAAAGATTCCTTCACTTCAAAGTATTTGCCACTGATGTGTTATAACCCAAATCCTACAGGAGTAAAAGATATTCATTGACTTCAGAGGGCTTTGGATCAGTCCCCCTGTGTCTTAGGTGGAGACATAAATGACTACAAGAACAGCTCTGATTTTAAAAGAGGTACAAACAAATAACGTATTGCTAAAAGCCATTTAATACTACTCCTTGTGTGGCAAACTCACTCCTGGGTGAACCAAGGATAAATTTGCTGGTTTCAAATGCCAGCTTTTCAGCAAACAACCTTATCATTCATCTACACTTGTGTCCATGATCTTATACTATATATATAGGGATATATATATATCAATATACGATATATATAGGGAAGGCGCCTTCAGAAACTTCTAAAACAGAGGGACTTTCACACTGTGAAACATCCTGGTTCTTCCCTGTCCACACTTGACTGTGCTTGTGTGACGCTGCTTTGCATAACTGTGTTTTATTACGGATAAATGTGGGAAGACAGATTTCCTACTTCTGATATGATCAGAGTATTTGTGACTCAGTTTTCATGGTGCCCAGACAGGGAAACCCACCCACCTTATACTGGCTGCTGTATTTCTGCCTCACCAGGAAGATTGCATGGAGCCTTGCAAGAGCCGAGGCAAGTGTTGAACTGCTGATGAGGTCAGGGCAAAATTTGGACTGGACTGCAATCCATTTCTGCATTGCTTCCCTGCCAAAATGCCATACACAGCAAGGCGGAGAACTGAATCTATAGAATTAGGATTTATGCCTAATTCTCCTTGTATAGCAGGCTAGTTTTAACTGCTGGCACCCAGTTCTCCATGAAGGCAGCTGGAGAGAAAGCTTGGAGCGAGGATCCAGGAACTGGTGTGGTTTAGTCCCTGCTCTGCCACAACTGCTCACTGTGATCTTGTCCAAGTCACCCCGTCACCCCCATTCTGGTCCTCAGTTTTCCCATCTGTAAAACTTTGACTTGCTTATCACACCATTTTTTCGGGGACAGGGGTGGTGAGGCGGGGGGATCACTCATGTTGAGGGTCCATTTGCAAGCACCATAATGGGACCGTTCATTTTCAGCAAGTGCAGGCTGAAGCCCACACAAGTTCAAGGTGATTATTGATATTGCAAACCAAGAGTTTAGTAATGTATAGATTATCTGTCTTTGAGGATGTGTCTGTAATTCAAGTGTACAGAGCTTATCAATTCTGAAGGTTACTCTCCAAGTTAGAAGGTGTTGTGAATCAGCCTTGAGAACATTTTACACTGTGTATTCTCATGACACGAGAGCGCCAAGTCTCTAGGACACTCTTCTGCACTGCCTGCTCATAGCCAGTTTGCTGTAGGTGGATCATGGTGGTGTTCTGCTTTACCGAGGCAGCTCAGACCAGGGGCATGTTTGTCATTTCTGCTTACCAAAGCCAGAACCCTTCCTCCCTGAGGAAGGGTTCAGAAAGCAGAGCTGAGTTGTTTGTCTTTACCCTGGCACACCCAGATCAGAGTCCAGCCATCAGTTCGTCGCATGTCCCTCTGTACAGGCAGTCTCTGTCCCATAAAACATGGAGTGCGAGAGGTTACTGACAATCACATCTTCAATGATGTGAAACTGATCTCACCATATTACTTCCCTGAGTCTGGGCAGAAAGCAGAGACATTCATAGACATGAATCTAGCCTTGCAAACAGGTTGTTGTTCTTAGTTTTCCAGCCATTTTACTGCTTTAAAAGAAATCTGATAAGGAACTCAAAGATTCTGTTTCTGACTGAGATTTTTAAGTCTTTCTGTAAAAATTCCTGACTTACATTTCTTTGGGATGAGTCAACAATTGCTTATACAGTGCTGTGTGCAGAGTTTGAATTCCTGTTCTCTTCAAGCTTCTGCTTTGCAGTCCATCTCTCACAAACTGGAACTGGCATGCCTGATATTTCTGTTCACTAAGAGGCTGAGCAGCACTGGATCCATATTCATGTGAGGGCTGAGATGCCACAATATGCATTTTAATACTAGTTTCTTTGCTCCCCTAGGCATTGTGACTACAGAGAGGTCATCATGTCTGAAACGTGCAGCATTTTCTTCTACAAACTTTGAGAACATCCTGACATGGGAAACCGAAGCAGATATTCCCCCTGGCACTGTATTTGATGTCCAATATAAACAGTATGTGAAGTTTCTTCTTTTTGGAGTTCTGTTGTTCTTAGGGCTACTGTTCTCAGACAAAGAAGGGCCAGGAAAGAAAAGTAGATTTTACTGTTTCTGCTGCTTGTATTACTGTTACAGAAATGGCTCTGCTTAAACAACTCAATAAAGGACAGGATTATCTAAACTGGTAGATGGTGCTCAGTTAAGCAAATAGTTTTACATCTTGGGTCGCCAGCTTTACTCCATTACTGAGCTGCTCTTTGCCTTCAGCAAATTCCTTCTCTCTATTCTGTAGTTTCCTCACCTGTAAATAGAGGTAATAGCAATTGTCTTCCTCTGGGTCACTCATTAGAGCCAAGAGAATCAGACCAGTGCTAGACAATAGTTTTATATGCCTTTGAGTAAGTTTGCAAACTGTGACAAACTTGCATGCGATCATTCAGTGTCAGAGCTGGGCAAAGAACCCTGCAGTCACTGACTCGCAGGACACTCCTGTGCCTGCCTTGAAATAAATTGCACTTCCTCGAGGTGATATTCATACAGAAGCCATCAACGGGAATGGATTAAGGGCAGTAGTCCAGGGCAAGTTTCTCTGCCGTTCCATTCGCCACCACTTGCTAATTGCAATAATGAATTTAAAAACTGCGAAGAGTTGACAAAACAGCCTGTTTGTATCATTCTGGAGAAGGGTTGTATTGCATCTGTTCTACAAAACAGACTAAAAGCTTTTTTTGTCTTAAGGTATGGAGAAAAATCCTGGCTTAACAAGCCCGAGTGCCAGAGCATCACACAGCCTTTCTGCAATCTCACTCGTGAAACTGAAAACTTCACGGAGCATTACTACGCCAGGGTGAGGGCCACCGGCCAGAACTACTGCTCCTCCAACTGGGTGCGCTCAGAAAGATTTGAACCCAGAAAAGAGAGTACGTATCGCTGCTGAAATCTATTAAATCCTGATTGCTAGGGATTCATACTTCATACAAAAGTAATGCTTTACAGTGAGTCTGGGGTGTGTGTATAAGATGTATATAAATTATCTGATAATGTATCAGCTTTAATCTTAACAGCTGACACTGCCTGTTCTATCTTTTCTAGCTATTATTGGAGCACCAAAAGTGGAATATATTCCTTATGTACGGTCCATAAAGTTTCTTATATGGCCCCCCTATACTCCACTGAGAGGTGAGGATGACCGCCAGCTAACCGTAGAGGACATTTATAGCAAATTTGGTGCTGTTGATTATCACTTAACGATATTCAACCAAAGGACACAGCAAAAGGTAAAGAACAACCTCAGGCCACAAGCCCACTGACTTTTGTAAATCACATTTCACATAAGATGGATAAGGATCTCAGAGTTTATACATGATGGATGAGATTTCTGACGTGCAAGGGAAAGTCTCAGAGTCTTTGACTCTCAGCAGACACAAGGAACTTTAAGCATTCCTCTAAAATTCTGGAAAGGAAACTGGAGTTTCCCAGGGTACTGTATGAGTAGCAAAAAGTAAAACCACTGGTGACTAACAAAGAGAACAAATTAATTAATTCAAGTCTGAAGGAACTGAAATGCAAAAATTAAATAATACTAACACTAGAAAGCAAATTATATGTTTATAATTCCATATAGACAGGATTGTTATAGTCCTATAACACCTTATTAGTAAATAAAATTTTATGCAGAATTTTGCAATCCGATTTGAAGAAAGTGTATGCATTTAATCTTTCTAAAATACAGAATTTGCCTTTATTTTAAATAGTGGACAAAGAATGAGCACAACAAAGAATTTGAAGTTTCCAACTTGGACCCAGACACTGAATATAATGGAACAGTATACATATATCTCCTCCAGAAAAGCAGCAAAGCTCAAGTATTTTGGGTAAAAACACTAGCAGGTGAGGCTGTTAACTCTGCTAATTTAAAACTCCATCTGGGATATTGGATACACAAAAGAGTCTGATTTTCAGCTGGTATAAAATAACGTAGCCTTGCTAAAGATCTCAAAGGAACACTGACTTTCCTAATTTAAAAATGTTGTCCTATGAGACTAGACCTATAACATCATTTAGCTAATCTCATGCAGTTTTTCTAATCCAACCCTCTGAAGCTACATTTTCCACTTATTCTCTTCCCCGCTAACCAGACAACTCATGGCTTCTCTACTGCTTCGTGGCACTTGCGTTCTGTGCCGGATTGGTGTTTGCTTCAATTAGCTATGTGATCTATAAATACGTCAAGCAACACAGTGCGCAGCCGATGTCTTTGGTAAGTGTTCTTAAGCCATTGCAGCAAATCTTTAAAATGCTTGGGACTACGTGCATGCACTTAAATAGCATTGCTAATTGAGGAGGACAAATGAGCAGACAAGAGCAAGCCAGGCAATCACCACAGACCACTGGTAGTTTAAAGGCGAGTGCTCAGAACTCCCCACAAATTGGGCCCCTTTAAAGGAGGTATCAGCTAAAACCTGAGGCATCCTAAATCATTAGTTCCTCTTGAAATCCTGGGCCTTCTTTCTTATCCTTCATCTCCCGTAGCGAGCACTGGTTCTGCTTGCTAAATGAGCTTAAGGGCAATCTATATCCATGCTCCAGGCCTTAGGCCAAATTTTACGAAAATGAAAGCAGGATTTTTTCTTCCTCATATTTTAGGATTGTACAGTTTCTCTGATGCATAATGAGAGATGTCTGTATTCCTCTGAAGGGTCATTCCCCAGGAAAAAAAACAGTTCTTTTGTCAACAGAGCATATCCCTGGTGGTTGTTACTGGCTTTTACTGATATTTCTTCAAAGAAAATTTTAAAGACCCTAAAGCAAACCTTCAACGTCACAGCTTCTTGTTAATTACTCATCTTTGTCTATCTATTTCAACAGGACTTCAGAGGGATATCATCATTCCAGCCTCTTACACTGACAGTGGAGCATATTATAAAGCCCATTAATTTATCCAAACCTTCACTTCTCATCCCTGAAGTGCAGTTACCACAGATCTGCCAACATTTGGATAGAGTCCTGGAGCCACCACGGTCTTTCCGTCCACCAGAAACTGCCTATCAGCAACAGACAGACGTACCGACATTCCAGCTAGCCACTCAGCCACCCTGCTTGGCAAGCACAGCTCCTGCTGGTTATGCTCCTCAAATAGCTGAGCAAAGCATTCCTACGGCCACGTCCAGCAAAATTCTGCCCTTAACCTATGGGGTGTGTGTCGAAGGCACAGACTATGTTGACAAGAAGAATCTGCAGCCAAACGAAATGCTAAAGGAAGTTTCTCCAGATAGTTCTATTGGTGGAAAGCTCATAACCCAGATGCTGGACAAGAGCTGCAGCCATTGGGATTACAAAGAACAGAGGCCAAACTTGGCATTGTGGAACAGCAGTGACAAAAGAGAGTCAGTTCTCCTACAGGGGAGCCCTGGGCAAACCCAACACCTGCTGTTGCGGACTGACGGAATGGAAAGTAAAGTGCATGTATCCCAGCTGTCACTGTCTTTGCTGGAACAAGGAGGATGCTATAGACAGCAGACAGCAGAACTGCCACTGTTATTGTCTTCAGTGAAAGTTGACACAGACTATGTTCCAGAGGATGAATCACTGTCACCTCTGTCAGGAACCCTCCTCTTCTCAGTCGGTACTGGTAACAACTTCCCTGGAGAGAAGAACACAGAGCGGTGGATGTTGCCATATTCATTCTCACATTCTGCAAATAAACTGCAGTTCCCAGAGACTCAAGAAACAGAAACGTTAGCAGCAACGAAGGAGTTAAGCTGCACAAAACTGAATAACATTGTGTCCCAAAACACTATCTCAGACCAGGACAATGGCACTCCTCTCACTATGCTGTTCAAAGATTTGGACTTAAAAGTACTGTGGGATCAGGATGAAAACACAGAATTTTATTAGGATGACTTAATGATATTAAAATCCAGATTGTGTTTGCTTGCATGAAATAGTAGCCTATCCTGCAAACAGTGCAATGCAAATAAGCATAGCTAATCGTGGATATATTAACACGGCCCAGACTTGTCTGACTGTTTCCTCTATTGTTCTGTCATGGGGATAGGCACTTTTACTGGTAAAATTACTTCTTGGTACGCTGCAATACTGTATCTTTGCACTTAAATAATAGGCCTTTATTTCTTGCATATTCTTAAAATTTATTATGAATTGGACTACTTTAAAAGCTGAGTTAAGACTTAAGTTCAAATTCCAGATTCAGTTTACTGAAAATTTAGCGAAATTCACAACATAAACTGTATTTGCTCTTTAAAACAAACAAAAATCCAGGCCCAAGATATAACCACCCTTTGAAGACATTCAAGTGCAGATGTATGGAGAGATAAAAGAATTAAATATATTATGGCACAGTAAAAGAATTAAACATATATTGGTGCTCTACCCTTGGATATATGATTTGTGCAAAACAATAGGCTACTTCCATGAAATGGACTTTGCCTTTAAAGTAGTCATTGAAACTGTGGTAATAGCTCCTGATGCAGCAGTTCTGTGAAGCTCTGTGTCCCCTATCCTGCTGTGCTCTTTAATGCCTGTAGAAAGATAAAGCCTTTTTCATCTCTGCAACAGATTAATGCAGTCTTGGCCCAGTTCTGACTTATTACTCAGCTGTTGCTCATTTCTCTGAAATAGTCACACATTCTCCCCTTGAAATCTCCAGGGATGAAGCAGCTAGGATCTCATTCCATGTAGGTAGAAATGTGAGGATTTACACTAATCTCAGTTCAGCCCTCAATCTCAATTTACACTAATCTCAATTCATACACTCAGTAATCTACTAAGGAGACTACAGAGGTCTTGAACTGCCTCCTCCCACCCTCCACTGACACTGTCGAAGAGGAACGTGCTCCATTTGCATGACAGAGCGAGGCCTCCTCTGCTCCTGTTACCAGCAAACCCACCTCCAGGGCTGGAATGAACCAAACCCAGTGTAAACTGAGAGTCAAATTCCCTTAGCACTCCACCTTTACAAAAAGCAAGATGCACAGTATTTATTTGGGGGACAGAGGAGGAAATTATTTTTCATTAAGAGGAAAGCATAGTTCAGCCTGTTGATTTCCACTGGTGTGGTGAAAAAAGAGTGAGTGTCTGACGACATCAGTTTTAGAGAACTGAAACCATTTACAGGAATAAGCAAGGCTTTGAATGGTATAGGGAAGTACTCACCTGAAGAGCACTGCCAGAGAAGGCCTGACCAGACGCAAAACTCATCTGTTCTCACCATAAGCGCACTTGGGTGTTTTCTCAGTCCAGGGAAGCTGATTTAGGCTAAACTCCACTTGCTTTGGTGTGATTTTGCAAATAAACCATAGCCTTATGAAGGAAAGGGGTTGGATGATTCAACCAAGGATTAAAGGAATAGTCTTAGAAACTTTACAGGCAAAGGTTCAGCTCTTAACTCCAGCACCAATAATGATCAAAGCACTGTGGCTGTGTCATGTGAGGCCAAAAGGTCAAAATGCGAGATGTGGTGAAGAGGTGTCATGGCACAGGGTATGAAAGGTATGAACACGTGTATGGTCTGGGCAGCAACCTGGAAGGACGTTTCCATGGTGCGAGCTTCACTTCATACCATTCAGTATCAAAGGTTTTGTGGAATGTCGTTTGAGCTGTTTCCTGTACTCTGTGTCCAAACTATAACATCAAAACCAAGACACACAGAAGCGCTGCAGTTACAGGAGTTGCAGCAGCCCAGCTGTGTTGTTTCCAAGGAGTGTGAGACCCCAGGGGTAACATTCTGCCCCACTAACCTCCCCTGGACAGGCTGCATTTCAAGCCAGTGATACCAATTACCTTATTCAGAGTTGACTGTGGGTTGCATATCTTGTGTCAACAACATTCCCAGTGATGCTACTCAGGCAATAATCAAATGCCACAATGTCAACATTTTGGCTCATGTTGTGAAACATAACCCTCAGCAGAGGGTCAGTATGGGCTCCATAGTGTGGAAGGGAAGGGTGCCTTACGAGAGCTTTAGATGCTGCTAAAAAATACAACATTTCCTATTTAAAAGCCTTTTCACATCCCTCTGCAGACACCCTGACACAGGGTCTATTCATGTCCAGCCCTTAATAAAGGTATCATCTTGGTGCCCCAGGAGGAGAGATGGGAACTGAGGCACAGAAAGCCTAGGACCAGATTTTTAGAATACACGTAGGTGCCTAAAGATGCAAAGTGTCCCACAGCTGGGATGTTGATCTCTTCTTCAGGCACTTTATAAGCTACATTGCCTCTGACCACACTCAAAGGCTGCCTTGGCAGGAATGATCTTGAAGGCTTACAACTCAGCTATTGTCCCATCCTGTCCTCGTCTGTTCTAGCCCTAACAGCAGCAACTGCAATGAATAGGGAACGCAGTCAAAAGAGAGACTCAGTAAGCCATGTCTTAAAGAGGTGACTGACAGCAATATTCTCAGTTTCCTGCTCTCATCATGGCTAAAACAATATTTATCTTTTAGGCCTCGATATACTAAGGAGGAGGAGATCAGTTCTTGTCTCATGAGTCACCTCTTAAATTTAACAGGAAGATTATCCCTGCTAAAACTATTTCTCTGTGGAAAAGCTTGGAAACAGATGTTGATGCTACTGAGCTTTATTGTAGCTGTGCAAGGAAAGTGCTCATCCATCCCCCATCAACATGTGCTGACCTTCCGCTTCATTGCTTTTCATAATCAAATTGATAGGCTTGTTTGTTTCAAAATGCAACACAGCAAACAGCTACAGTAGGATCTAATCATCTCATTTTCATTCTGCGTAAGGACATTTTCAGATAAACAGCAGGATTTCAACATTGTTTCAAAGGTCTTCCCACGCAAACCATCTGTATCTAACAACAGACTGTTCCTCATTTATCTTGACTTTTACAGGTAACAGTTTTGATAGCTCTAGATAATAAAAGCTAGAAGCGCCTCGCCACAAACACCGTGCTTATTCCTAAGCAGATGTCACGACGATGACAGGTGAGCATTGCAGTTCCAGTTGTCACAAGGATATCAGCAGAGCAGGTGGCAGCTGTAACCCTATAGCGAAGTATTACTCTTTGTCTTCTTAGCTAAATCGGGGAGCTGTCACTTGGCTGCTCCCCACACCAGCAGCTCACCAAGGATCCCTGCACTGGGAGGAAAACACATTGCTGCAGATGAGGCTCATGTTCTCCCTTGTTATTTATTTGTTTTGGCATTGAAAGGTGCCCTGTTTGAAGACTATAAAAAATCACCCATGATTTTTTAACAAGCCCTTTGAGGAAAATCTTACTCAAGGAACAAATTAAAAGCTCCAAATTCTGGAGACAGAATGAAGCAGAGCTGAGGGGCATCTCTGAAAATATTAAGGACCTTGATAAAATCGACTTTATATCTTAGCTCTGACATCACATCGGCCTAACGGGATTGCTGTCAGTGATGGGGAGGTTTGATGCATCAGAACTGCAGCAGCTGGATCACAGTGCTAAGCAGTGGCCTTACACTTGCTGCTTCAGAGGATTTAAAATGTCAATATATATCTTCTTTCTTCTCAGAGTGAGATAATGAGAGCTGTGAGACATGATTATAAGATATTTTTGTAAGAAAAAGGTGACAAAAGTGGTCAGCATCCATATGAGGAGAGCATAAGTTAAGACTTAAAACATACAACAGAGGGTTGATACGACAAAGATGTATGGAGTTATTAATATTAAGCAGAGTAGACGATAATTACTCATTACTTCTCACAACACAAAATTCAGGAAAGTACTCAAATGGTCATGCAATTGTTCAAAACCAATGAAATAAAAGTGTTCCTTCACTTTGACAGCTCAGCTTATACCAAAATGTATGCAGTCATGCCTGCCCAGTAGTACCTGTTTATTGCTTTCTTAGGAATGTCTGAAACACAGAAGTCCTTGGTAGTTCTAGCGCTGATCCTGCTGGGTTTCAGCTTTGTTTTGTTTGGATGGTGAAGCAAACAAAGGTTCCTAGAAATGGATCCTACTGATGTGGGGAGGTTGATGCAAAGCGTGCCAAATTTGACAGTGGAATTCATTTCCACGAGGCCTTGTGGAGGCCATAATCAGAAAGTGTTCAAAAAGGAACTAGGCAATTTAACAGGGACAGGACTATTAGCAGCAATAAAGCATTGTGTCCAGCTCAGGAAAAGCTACAAGCCACTCTCAAGAGACAGGATACTGGGCTGAACAGACCTTCACCTTCATCCGGTATGGCAATTTTATGTTCTTACATATCCTCTTTACAGACTTCTAGCAGCTCTGAGAAGCCCACTACTGATGTGCTGACTCTTCAACTAACAAAATGTTGCTGGAAAACATCTGTTTCACAAACTGGTATTGCAGCCTCAGAGCTTCACTAGTTTGAAACCTTCATTTCTCCTTCTGAAACCACAAAAAATACCTCCTGCTTCTCACATTGCTGGGAAGAGTTTATGCTGAATGCTGAAACTGCAAGGCTATCTCAAATAAATGGAAAAACAGTAATCTCTGTTCTTTTACCCTACCCCAGACTCTTAGATACCACCATGGGCAGCTGGATGTGTAAGCTCACCTGATGTTGTGGCAGCAAGCCTTCATTTGTCTGTAATAAGGAAAGTGTAATAGTTGCAGCCAACTAAAACATAAAAGCTGCTGTTAGCTCCTGATCTAATTATACACTGACATAATTTGGCTGGAGCTGGCATTCACTAAAGAGATGTTGAAGTAAATGATTTCACTCTATTATGCAGCAATGGCAATGTTAACCCAAGGGAAATTCCAGGAGGAGATTAAAATATTCATAATTCATTTTAGATGCCTTGTGAGCTTCTATCCTAAATGAGCAGAGGATAATCCAATACTCTGATGCCTGAATTTTGGAGGCACCTGTCTTTCCTTATATCATTTGGCAAAGGCAATAATTTGCCCCACCTGAAAAAGAGTTTATGATTAGTTGCCATTGCAGTAAACAGCTCCAACTGCGTAAGCCCTGCATGGGTCTCCCCATTGTCACTGCGATGGCATGGTAGGATGCTATATTTAAGACTCCAGGATGGGCACTCAAACATGGGGAACATTCTTTTGGGGAGAGTCATTCTTAGTGTCATCAACAGGGAGAAGGAAACGCTCCTTTGTCCCTTCTCTTTCACGAGGACAGGCACTCTCACTGTAGTCTTCACAGGGTGAGTTTCGTTTATCTGTAAATAAACTACTGTTTATAGCAAGATTTTATAAGATCTTTATAGCAGCATCAGCTATTTTGCACGATCGCTTTATTTGACTTGCACTTCAGAAATAGACTGTGCTTCGTGATTGTATGTGCTTTGAAGTGTCATTACTGTTTTTCCAGTGTTGCTCTTATGAAAATACTGTTTTGCTTCATGTTTTCTCGCAAGAATCTATTCTGGTTTACTGGTCTGTTTAGAAAAAAAAACATAGTTGGATTGAAAAGTGTAGGTTTTAGCAGACCAGAACTCTATATGTTTACAATAAACACCAGATTATAAAGCACTGAGAATTTTCCGTGGAAAAATAAAAAACATTATATAGCAAAAAATTAACCTGGATCAATAACTATTCATGAAAATGGGAATAAAGATCTGATGCCCAGTAGTCATTCTGCAGCTGAAATAATCCTGAAGAGAGTAGTATTCTATGAAATTACAAAGATATTTTTCTATAAAAGCCTTTTTTATTTTCTTTTTCTTATATTTGACAACATTTCTTTGTTTCTTCCGAAGTTAACGTCTACTGAGGAGATATTATCATGATAATTCCATATTTTCATTTGCATTTTGGGATATTTTGCTTTACCACAACAACTCAGCTTTTCCTACAACTGTGTTTTTCCATGGACTGTTTTTAAGAAATTTGCTTATATTAACAGAAAATTGTACTACTAGTAAAAGCTGAGGATTTTGTATTTTTTATCTTTTTAGGATTAGAAAGCAGTAAAACTAAAATCCAGGTGTAAAATTCGTCAAGGGAAAATTTCTATCATGGAACATGAGTTAGGGAAAGACTTACAAGTATGTTTTAACAAGTGTTACTCAGCAACAATTACATTTCCAAAGTTGTTTTTACAAAGTAACCTAAGATCTTACAACTTGAAAATCTGAACCGTTTAAAGATTGTGCTGTACATTTCTGAACCAATTGCAGAACAAAATGGGATAAGGAGGGATATACTTTTAAAATTGACTTCTGTTTAATGGCCACTCATTAGTCAGTGCCTAAAAGCAGCACGCTGCTTATTCCCAAAGCCTAGCTCTTCAGCAGCTAATGCAGGAGATGGATGGGAGCCAAGAGCGCTGATGTTTGCTCCCCGTGTTTCACCTGTAGGAGAGGGATCTCTCTGGGAAGGCTTCTCTGGTCACTCTGGGGAAAATCCTGCCGTTTACTGCGTCACTCCTTTAAGGATAATGTTTTGACGTTTTTATCAACCTTTTTCTAAGACCTAAGAATAAACAACTGATCTCTCATGATGCACTGAAAGGACTGGTTAAAGCATTATCCTCTTAAAGTACTGAACTATAACTGTTCTTGTCAGCCGCCTAGATTTGCAGATGGGAATACAGACTGAAGAAGTGCTCTGCAACTGGAACTGGTTAGTTCCAGAAAATCCAGTTGGATTTTCCAACTATCACAGACACCAAGTGATTCCTGCACAGCAGCCTGTGTGTTTGGTTCAGCAGCATTGCCTTATCTAGCCCCGGGCACATCCAGGCAGGGTCAGAGCATGGTGCATTCACAATCTGGGTGGCAGGTCACAGGCTATTTGGCATCATAGCTACCCCTGCAATATATTTTCCAGACTGCTTATATTCTAACCTTTTCCTCTGTATCTCACTATCTGATGTTCCGTACCTTATTTTGTCCCTGATCTTCCATGTCTCTCTGATCTCCCTTTTCATGGTGCTCCTCATTTGTCTGCCTGCTATATTGGGGGTCTGATCTAATGGAACTCCCTGGAAGAATATCCACCAGATTTAGAGCATAAGATCAGTCCTAGGAAAACAAATCTACCCAGAAAATGCTGCCTACCTACTGTTCTGTTACAGCTTCGGCTGCCTTTGAAGACTTATTAATTTCTTCATCCGACTCCATTTTTCACAGAAGCATCACAAAACAAACCCTTTTCATAGTTTAAATGCCAGAAGGTAGTATTATATGAGCTTTCATCCACAGCTCTTGAACATCAACGGAAAGCAGGACTTAATGATAACTCTAACATGTCTTATTTGAAAGCCACTGTATGTTCTTTTTCCAGCAAGAAAGTTCATATTTGACTTCCCAGCATGGGAACCCGAACCTTCTTCCACCACAGAGAGGAAGAGCAAACGGAGGAAAGGCAACAGAGCTTGCAAATGACCTCCTCAACTAGAAAGAAAAAATTCAAAACCAGGTAAGCCACAGAGCTAGGGACAGGCCGAGTAAATCAGGTCCAGACAGGACTTTCTACACTCGGCACTGAGCATTCAGAGATTTGTTGAATTTTGAGTTTATGAAATTATGGAACTTTATCTGGATTCTTTTATGTGTGTCTGCCTCTGTAAGTGAGGAAGAAGAGACTTTCAGCCTTTCAGAGTTATCGATAGCAGCTGCCCTTGCCTTGACCGCCGAAATACCACAGTAAGTCAGAAATCATTACAACTCGAATGCAACTGTTGTATCCAACATCACCTTTGTATATAGACGTCACAGGTTCCAACTCATTTCACTGGAAGCAAAAAGAGCAGGTCAATCAAGAGGTTCCTCCTTTTAAAAAGAAAAATGCCAGACCTCAACTAAAATGCAGGAAATTAAATAATATCACCTTGATACCTGTGATAATGAGTAATATTGCCCTGCTCACAAGCAAGGGCTTAAGAGAAACCCGGCTTCACAGGAGTAAATGGAAAACACAGTCAGATTAATAAATAAAAGGTAACGGATTGAACTCCCCCTCTTTCCTAGAAAATTGTGTCAATGATCCTGCAGTCCATCCTTCTGTGATGGCTGAACAACCTAAGTAGTCAGCAACATCCCTCCTCCCTTTAATCCTTATCCCAGTTCCCCACGTGGGATCAAAAGTGGTCATATAGTGGATCCCCTTCATGTGCTGTTAAAGTATTACATCTCATGGTAGCACAGCTGTTCCTATGAGCCATAACTGCCTGACATTCATACCTGTAATGCATGCAAGCTGATGTTTCTGCCCTACAAAACAACAAAAAAGACCAAAACAAAATAAAAAGCATAATCCTAACTTTTGCTGATTTGTATCATCCTTTTGCAGGGATTACAAAACAAGAAGAGAAGCTGCCATCCTAGAGCTAGAACAAAGGGGGCAAAAGAGAGTTTGGTTTGGGAATGACATGGAAAAGTTGGAAAAGGACGTTATTCGGAACTGCAGACTGCTGCGTGTGAGAGCTGACCGGAAGGCCCTTCGGAGGAAGGTCAGATCAGACATCTGTATTGGTAACAGAAACGCCAACAGGATTATAATTGCCAAGACTAATTAGCATTCTGGAGAGGATACTAAACCTAACCAGGTGTCAGGACAACCTCAAACCCATTAGAAATAAGGCCTTATACTCCTGGCACTGACGCATTATCACACGTCACTTTGTAAAAAAATTTGGGTAGTTAGAACATAATCTCTTTCTATTGCCTTTATTTAGTCTATCCTTGTTATAGGCTGTAGAAAAGGCATGTGCGGAGAAGGAATACATTGAGCTGCGTTCGGGGCGACCACCTATGTTCTGGATCCCCCTCAGAGTACATGCAGTCTGGGAGAGGATGGAAGTGACACTGGCGTGTACAGTCCTGGCTTCCCCACTGCCGCAGGTGACTTGGTATGTTGGTCGATAGCAATGACTCAAGCTTCTCATGTGGCTAACAGTCTGTGTGCGTTTCAGGAAGCAACCAAAGGAGTAACATCTGTGTCCGGCTAGAAAGAAGGAAGGGAGAGCTTCAGAAATCACATAAAACACTTTCAATTCTCCACTTCCACTGTTAGGACCCATAAAGACATTAAGTATTCAGTGCACTGTAGAGGCAGTGGGCTGTCCTATGGGACTCCTTCTGAGATAGGACTGATGTTCATGTAGCTTTCCCTGCTTCCTTTGGTGCTGTCCTCCATCCTTCAGGCAATCTCGGAATTTAAGTCTTGGAAAGCAGAATCTATTGTCAGCACTAAACCATCACACACATACACACCATCAAGGCTTGGCTACCTTGGCTACCACGCAAGTTTTAGCATTAAACTGCTATTGCTTCTACAATTTGTAAAATACAAACCAACTCTTTCATTTACTTAGCTTTGCATATTTACCAAACCACAGAAGAGGAAGTGTTACAGACTGGGCCTCAGTGCAGCATTTACCATTAATAACAGAGGGGCAGAAATAAATGAAAGATCACCTCAACAAACAATTTGCAAAGTGTACTTTGATCAGTTTGTTAAAGCGATTGACCATTCCTCCCATGGAAGGTTTGAAGTATGCAAACATTTTGATTACTAATAACTTCGTAGGCAGCTCACTTCGCTACTGTCAGAGCTCCTGATGTCCTGTGTCCTTCCAGAACAACCTCTTTGAATTATTTAAAGAGCAAAGAGAATATGAACCTCCCACAGATTCCCAGTGAACACAAAGAAGCAAGAGACATCTGTTCGAACTCCCTCACACAACCTGCAAAGCAGAGAGCATAAACTGAGAAGGAAGCAACAAGCCAATGCTAAGCTGCCCGTGGGCAGTTTGCAAGCAGCCCTGGGGAAGAAGCACCCACAGGACTACGGGAGGGGATCGAGGTTACCTGCGAGGCTGCTTTGGATTGATGTGGGAGACCTGTAAAAGAGGGAATTGTTTCTACTCCTCACTTCTGTTGTGCCTCTGTTGTGTTTGACATGGTTAATTTTAAAATAAAGTGTTAATTTTACCAGTCAATTTCTCCGTCCTTTCCTAAGCTGCATGTTTCCTTTGTGTTCAACTAGGTATAAAAATGGAGTCCGTATTGATCCTCGCCTAGCCCCAGCAGGAAAATACCAGATAAAAAACCAGTTTGGGATGCTGACCCTGCACATCAGCAGGTATTGTATGTGCCTGTCTGACTTGTTTTTTCGGTTGAATGAGGCCTGCTTTCCTGCAGCTCCCAGTTTGTGTATGCTAAACAAAAAGAGAGTATTCTGGATTCTGACCCTGCTTGACTTCCGTGTGTTGTGTCTGAGCTACACCTTTGCCACTAGAAAGCAATCTCAACAGCAGGTCATGAGGTTTAAAAAATCTTAAAAAAAAAATTAGAGTCTTATTTGGTTTTGCCCTTTTTAGGCATGGCCAAAATTTCCTCATTTGGGGTAAAGCCATGTACATTAAGAGCGCTTCAGAAGCAGACATACCGATGTGATTTAGGATGGATCATTGTAATCAGAATGACATTAGTTCAACTCTGTGAATTATACATGTGATAAAGATACATGCATATCTTCAGTGGAACCAAGTGTTCCACACGGCTTTTGCTTGATCATTACTTGAAATGGTTTGCTTATGGGTATCAAGAGAAAAACACTGACCTCTAAGAAGTCCTTGTAATTGAAAGGAAAAGCAGCTTTTTGATGAAAAGCCAATATCTACTTTTAACTTCTGGGATTAAAGGGGAACCCCTTCAAATTTGTCCTGTGAAGTATGAACAATAACTGAAACCTAAATGGAGGGGAAATGTTTTTTTCCAGATGCTCCATAGAAGATTCTGCTGAATATAGTGTTGAAGTTAAGAATCAATATGGCGAGGCTTATTCCTTTGCTACAGTGCTTGTCAGGAGTAAGTAAAAATGTTCTTTTGTTTTTAAATGTACAGATTCTTTAGATCCTTCAAAGTATTTTCAATGCTATACTTTATATCATAGGAATATACAAGCACTCTGCAAGAACAGAGAAAAAAGTGAGTGCTCTGCTAATAGGAGAGGAGAATTTATCTCAGTTATTAGTGAGGGAAAAGCACAACTGGGCAAAATAATCCTTAGCTACTATTAACTAATATATATATGGCTGATATAACGGCTTCTCTTTCTCAGTCACTTCTGGACACAGGCAAAATCTTTCAGATTCTATACGGACACAGCTGTCCATCCACTGTGCTGAAATTGTACTAAGTTTAGGTACTTACTTCTTCTGGACTGATATGAAACAGCCATACAGTTAAATACGTAACAGGCTTAGAAAGCGTCTGCTGCATTTCTAAAGCAAGAAATTGGTTAACAAGTACTGTGGCTTTCAAGGGGATTTCTCAGTGCAATATTGCATAGAATACCCTGTTTCTCCCTCAAATCAGTAACTACCAGGAGCAAATACAAAATTTTCTTCTTTGGATCTGTGCTGTTCTTAAAATAACTGTTATAGACTCCGTAGATACACATTCTGCACAAGTCAAATCCAGACATATGGTGAAGGAAGTAAACTACCAGTACTTAAAAGGGAAATTATATCAAGCTTCAAGAATTATGCAGTGCACAGTCATAGGATCACAGTTTAGACATTCACATTTCATATATATAGATACATATATCTACAAATAACAATTTTGTCGTAAAAAGCCTGAACAGAATAGACCCACAAAACTGTAGACAACTGCGTGCTTCAGTGGGACTGACAGAGTCGAGGGCATAATTCAAGTGGTCACAGATGAATAGGAAGCGGACACATTTGCTTCGGACACCTTACTGGTCATGAAGAGATGGGTTCCTTCGACTGACTGAATTGCAAAGCCAGCTTGAACTATTTTTTCAGACAGAACGGGTCTTCTTTGGTTTAGATAGTATATTTATTGTTAGTGCTTTAATACATTCTTGGCTCTGTCACAGGTTATGTTATCATCCTTATTCTTTGCATGCCATATTTTGATCACATCTGAATACCATTCGGGGATACATATGCGTACAGAAGAATGTGACTCCAGAATTGTAATAGAAGTGTATTGTTTATGATATCTTTCAGATCCTCTAATTAAACAATGTCAAAATTCAGCATATCTGGAAATATGCAGCACACACCAATTCTAAAGGGATACGTATAACAGATCAGAAAACCTTAATTTGCAAGCCTTCCCAGCTAAATTCCCCTTGCCCTTACACGGAAATACAGAAAAAGTTACCAGGTGTGCAAAGCTTCTCGTCTATAAAGGTTCTTATAGTACTTCCAGAACTCAGGAACTGGGCCTTTGCCATAAAGCAGAAGCAGCTGTCTGAAAAAAAATCCATGGCAATAATCACATACTCCTCCCAATTGCCGTCAGCATCTTTAGGATGAGAGCAGGCATGATGGTAGAATAAAAGCCGTAGTCTATCATAGAAAACCTTGGGTGGGACTGCTCTCTTCACCTCTAAGTGCCTGATTAAACTATCCTTCATCAGGCCTGACGAGCATTTCAAACAGCTTGCAAATATTGTTCCTTGTGATTGGGGGTGAGCAGACCACACTGTTCCTTCTCCCTTGACCCTGTCTAATACCATCCCAGTAACATGATTCTTCCTTTTGCTATTTGCGTTTAACATTCTGAAAATAGAGACTACACCAAGGCCTTAATCCTGCCTCCACTGGAAACATTCCTCATCCCCCAGGCAGTCCGATGGTATCTCTTCTCCCAGCCCCATGCTGTCTGGAACGCCCTTGATGCCAGGAGAGGGTCTTGGGGATCTGTGGTTCCTACAGCAGAAGTTCAGTTCCGCTAAAGACATGACTGAGGGTCTCACAGGACGGGGGATGAAGCTGTGCTTTGCCTCTTGCGAATTCTATTTCTTTCCCCTTCAGCTATTAACAGCCCTCATCTTTTGCTTATGAGTGAGCTCTGCTACTGCCAACTCCATTCACGGAAAAAATAGGCATTACTTTATGTGCCTTTCTTGAGGCTTATAAAGATAAGAAAGTATCTCAATTTCATCTTGTGTTAAGTGCGTCATCTCTTAGATTTCAGCTCCAAATAATTTCATTTTGTGCTGGGATGCCAGCAGTTCTCACAGGCTAGATCACATGAAGCAGGCCACTGTTCACGCGTGATGCCTCTAAAGAATCCACAGCTGTTGAAGCAAGTGATTTGGTAGGGGACACACTTCCCTTGGCTCTAGGAACTACCTCAGTGTCTCAGGAGAGATATCCTTTCTTTTGGTTAAAGCTTGAAGTCCCAGTCACTGGTAGCCTTCAAGAATCCCACATCATCCTCTGGGAACGCTGCTTAAACCCAGGGGTTTGGCCAAATTCCACTTTCAGTAATGTTTATGACACCGACGCTTTTTTCTTTCTTTTTCTGTGCTGTATGTGGCAATGAGTAGCTGTCATGCTCTGTCTCCAAACAGGGACATAATTGAAGCATTTCAGTTATGGGTGATCCTAGATTGTCACACTTCTCATTTGGACAGTACCATATTGGTACACTCATATGACAAAAGTTGTAGCTCTCTGTATGCGTGCTTTTAATTGAGCATAACTTTCCTAGTGCAGCTTAAAATGACAGATGCCAAATTGGGAAAAAACCACCAAACAACTCCTCAGCTAACCGTGTGCATATAAGCATTTAAAGCAGTATTGCTTATACTAGTATAGCCATGTAAAAAATTTCCTATGAGATGCATCCTCAGTTGTTTGTGAAAATCATCAGCTGTCAAATGAATTAATGTTTTACCACATGATGGCACTTCAAAGGTTCACATTAAAAACTGATTTGAGGGAAAAATACAGTTTGCTGAGCATCGTTGTATGTTTTTGAGGGGAAGATAAACACTGGCATGCTAAATGTATTTTCTTCTTGTCTTATAGAATATTATGGAAAGGAGTCAGGATTTGATTCAGAAATATACAGAAGTGAGTAAACGATCGTTGTTATTATTATTTCTTTTATTTTTATAGCCTAAAGCAATCCGATTCTTTTTTTCAGAGCTATAGCTTTTCCTATTAGCCTAACTGCACATGAAAAATGCAAGGCTGAGGTACCACTCTAAATAGATGATAATAAAAATACTACAAGGAGGAAGGCTCTAGGAAGTCTCTTTATCATGCTGACTTTTATTTCGTAGGATCCCTTATGGCCAGAGAAGCGGATTTTGCTTTTCCATTGAAACCCTTATTTTCAAGAGAAAAGGAGCCTTTCACCCTCTCTTGTTACTTCTCTTCTGATTTACTTGAACACCAACGAGACATTATGTGGTTCAGAGATGGTTTGTATGCAACAGATAAGTTTATATACATTTACCTATATGAATATACCATTTGAATTCATTGCTGTGATCCAGTGTTCACAGAGAGAATTAGAATTCAGGATTCTTGAGCTGCTCTCAACTCTTCTCAAGCTACAGACGTTATTATTTAATTTGTATGTTTTCCTCATTTGTAAAAGGATGCTACCACTAATGTTTTGGAGGTAATAACGTATTTCTGCTCGTAAGAATAGTTTAAGAGCTTTAGTTCTATACAGTGAAAGCTCCAAGTGTTTGTTAATTCAATGAAAAGCCAGTGGGTCTCTAGTGAAAAAAACCACCCACCTTTTGGATATTCTGTGTTGTTCTGCTGGCAATCAAGAATGTCGAGCTTAGCCAAACGGGTAATCTTTCTGTGCTATTAAGTTTTGGAAAGGAGAAGCAATGCAATAAGACTGCTCTTGCCATTCCAGCACTTCTGCCAGAATCAGCTGTTAAAATAGCAGGACCTATTGTGTTTTAGTGATTTGAGGAGAATTTGGGCAGAGTTTGTATCTCAGATCTGGTAAATACACACAAAATGCACAGTATGTGCCATTCTATTTTCTTGGTTTTGAGCACCACTTGGACAAAAGATCCTATGTACTGAGCAATAATGTATCCTCAGTTAGAGCTGGCATAATATGTGGCAGACTTCAGAGCATCCGATGACCTGGTGTGAAGAGTACCTTTTACTCACTAATTCATCTGAAGACGCATTTTATTACTCTTTTTCACTTGGACTGCAAGCTCTTCAGGACAAGGACCATGCTTCTTGCTCTGCATTTGTGTACAAAGGGAACAGAGAGGCACAGCAACAAAGTAGGATCAGAGTCCATGACTGTAACGTGGAGGCATAATAATAATATCAGGAGTGTCTTCCAGATCCCTCCCGTCTTGCTCTGTGGGTTTTTTTGCATTTGGAAATACGCCACTCCTGACTCAGCCAGTTCAGTTGGAGATCCTTTACCCCTTCTCATGCTTCACAGGTGAGTTGCTGCAGAACTCTGAAGGTCGGGAACTAAAGCACCAAGACCGGGAGGCTTCTCTGACGGTGTCATGTGCTTACAAAGAAGATGAGGGATTCTACACTGTCCGTGTCCCCTCACTGGATGGATATAAAGAACAGACCACTTATGTGTTTGTTAGAGGTATAAGCAGGATTCTATCCTACTTAGAACAAAAGTTCCTGTTCTAATACCTTGGCATAAAAGAATTCACAACCTCATTCACAAGAAAATATCTCCCAGTTTTGTGCATGGATACAATTATCAAAATGTCCAAATCTTATTTTCAGTAGTGATTTACGTATTAGAAAATAGGACTTGTATTGCTGGGATATAGGCCCTTATACACTTAAAATCAAGCTATTGAATGAAAATTTTGGTACAGAGAAGAAAAAAATCTAGCCACTATCACTGGGTGTTTCTATAGATGCTGCAGCAGAAACAGTTGGTGCACCTGGATCCCCACTCAACGTGAAATGCCATGATGTAAATAAAGATTGCTTGATTCTTTCTTGGGTAGCACCTAGTGATAATGGAGGAAGTCCGATCCTAGGATACTATATTGAAAGGTCTGTATGTTAATCGTCTTTGAGCAAAAAAAAGCTCATGATCATATTGTGGAAAAAACACAAAGGAACTCCATGGGCTGTGTTTCATTTCAGGTGTGTTGCTGGGTCAGAGGATTGGGTCCCATGCAATGAGAAGCCTGTGAAAACCTGCAAATACCCTGTCCTGGGCCTTGATGAAGGCCAGACGTACCAGTTCCGAGTAAAGGCTGTCAATAAAGAGGGCATCAGTCATCCTTCAAAAACCAGTGATCCAGTTACAACATACGACCCCAGCAAGGACAAGAGAGTGACAGGTTTGTACTAAAACCAGGGAAATGGGCTCCTTAAGTACAATGGGAGGCTGCAGGTATAACTGAATGCAGTTTGTCCACACCCTCCCCATTCTCACAAATGTGCCATGCCTTTGCTGTGCCGTGCCTTTGCTGAACCCACCTTAGTACTATTCTGAATGGAAAAAGATCAAAATACCAGTTAGGACATTTTATTGTATGTGTAATGAAATGTATATAATTATGCATATAACGAAATGACGTGGTCCTGTGCTCTGTATTTTTTGACAAGCGCCAAGCATCTTCTCATAGTGGATAACATTGTCCTGTTTGACATTACAGTTATTCCATATGACGATGGCAGGACAATAGAAATTCTCAAGGATGACCTAGAAGGTAAGTTCAAATTTATACCGAGGCATTCTCTCAGAGAGAAACGATTGTTATACAATAATGAGATCTGTAATAACATGACTCTGGAGAAAACACACTTAGGAAAATATATGGTGAAACATCATTGCAAGCTGCATAAGGATCAGAAACTATCCTAAATAGCACAGCCCTTTATAATAATCTTGGTTTGCCTGTATGTCCACGTAGGGTTTAAGTCTCCTCCTTTATATTGAAGAATCTTACTTTATAGTAGGAAAGTGGAATCCATTGTAAAAGAACTTTTTTTTTCCTTCCACATTATAACTAAAGCATAGCCTATTCCGACTTCCCACAGGACATATTAAAACTCCCTTGCCACCCACCAATGTTCATGCAAGTGAGGTCAGAGAAGATTATGTGTCTTTGGCCTGGGATGAACCAGATCCAAGAGGCAGAGAGCCACTGAATTATTATGTGGAAAAGGTAAGAAAATAATATCGCATAGAAGGGAAATCACAGAACAGAATAATTTATTTCTCAGATAGTCTATAGCACAGGCGAGGCTATTCCTTGTGTTGATAACTGGAGAACTACAGGCTCAAAAATGGCTTACTCAGCCTCTCTCCAGCTCTACAGTGACTTGAGCTATGATTCTGACTCTTGACACCAACTCAAGTAGTAATGATTAACAAAGAATAAACAAGTAAGTTTTAAACCACAGAAGAGTAGTAGAGTTTTAACAGGAAGACTGTACCTGCCCTATCGGCCCTTAAGTGTGGAAAAGCTGTGAAGAACTGCACAATAGTTCACTTTCCTGTTCCTCGCTAGTCATTTTGCTGTTTAATTATAATCTTCTACCCATCTCCTTTCATACGTACTCATTTTCCTCCTGCTGTACCATTTCTGCTGCAAAGGGGCCCTCTGTCGCCAAGGAAGAAAAGTTTGGGTATATCAGCAAGAAATACATCATTTATGTTTTGTGTTTGGTTTTTTGTTTGTTGCTTTTTGTTTTGGTTTTCTTTTTTTTTTTAACTGCTTTCTGGTAAAGATCAGGTTTGTTATTGCTCAGGAGGGTTTTAAGCTCAAGTTACAACATGAGTTGTAAATCATCACCTTTTTTGTTACAGTCGATTGCAGGCAGCAACTCCTGGCAAATGGTTAATCTGGATATGCCAGTTAATTCCCCAAGATTTGCACTCTTTGATCTTGTTAAAGGAAAATCATACTGTTTCCGCGTGCGATCTGTTAACAAGTATGGAATCAGTGAGCCATCCCTGCCCAGTAAGCCTGTAACAGCTGGAGCAAAACTGGGTAATTATTTCACTAATATGCTCTACACCAACGATATGGAAAAGGAGATTACTTTGAAAGTAACATGGGGGTTCCCCTTCCCCTCCCTTTCCTTTAAACTTCATGGTATATGATTACACAGCAGTTGCTTTGATATCAGGAAATCTCTTAAAGCCTTAAATCCTTGTTTAATCACTTTGCAGTTGGTCAGTGCAGTGTAAATCTAACAGACCAATGATGGGAGAATTAAATTTAATAAAATAAGAAACAGTTGAAGCCTGTGTTTAATCCAAGTATGCTTCCAGCACTGCGTAAGAGAGTGATTACACAGATCAGTGTTGGAAGGACTGATGCAACTGAAGGAGCCTGTTTCTGGGGGCTTCAGACAGAACTGCGGTCTTCGCAGTGCTGATTTGTTTTGTTTTCTTCCCAGACTGAGCTGACAACAGTAAGAGATGCAAAGATTCATGCCTGTGTTTCCATTATGAAGAGAGATGAGCACTCGCTCTTTCTTTTACTTTTATATTCTCCTATATTAAAACTGGCCAGTGTTCATTCATACTGCCCTTTTTTTCTCAAGAGTGAAGCAGGTCCTATTTCATAGTCAAGTTACGGGAGAGTTACTACGTGAGTCTCCTTTCTCCTCTGCTTCAGAGAAGGTTACGTATGTGTAACTCTTCAGAATCAACGGTCAGTAAGGGAGAGGAGTATGAGATATAGCAAACCCAAACATAAAAATTTAAGCTGTAGACTGGGACAATGTCCATGGTATTTTGCTCTAATTTGAAAATGATGCTCTGGGAAAGGTGAATAAATCAACGGGCCAACTCACTTAAATTAATTTTAAAACCTCCTATTTGTCTCTGTTTTTTTCTTTTTTTAGCTACTCTGCCTCCACCTTCTCAGGTTTTGGCTTTCAGAGACACGAAAACATCTGTT
Source organism: Larus michahellis (assembly GCF_964199755.1). Classification (NCBI taxonomy): domain Eukaryota; kingdom Metazoa; phylum Chordata; class Aves; order Charadriiformes; family Laridae; genus Larus; species Larus michahellis. Next base: position 3,432,307 of record NC_133914.1, on the reverse strand, counting down.
GTTTTGCAATGGGATAAGTTAAAGGATGGTCTGGAGCCTCTTGGTTACTACATATATTGTCGGGAGACTGGGACAGAAGAATGGCAAACTGTCAATAATAAGCCTGTGACATGTAATGAGTGAGTTCAGCTATTATACTCCACTGAGAGAAGACAGGGTGCCAACTTGGATTCTTCTGTTTATGGCTGGAGTCATATTTCAGACAAAAAAAGAACTTCCTTCACAGCACACACATAAGCTTGCACACACACAAACACCACGTCCTCTTTTAGAATTAAGTATTGCTCAAAGTCTCGCTTTTACATCCAAAGCCAGACTGACCACAAAGTCTGTGTGTATCTTCACAGACTCTGGATCTGCAGAAGGTAGATAGACCTTGTGGCACCAGCAGAACCACATTCCTTCTTTTTGCTTGCTTTCCAGTAGAGCAAGTTGGTGTCAATCACGTATAGGATTTATAATACCTCTCTAGCTGTGGGGGTCACATGTCAAGCAGAAAAAGTCCATTAAAAAGTCGTTTATTCTACGGACAATGCCAGCCACAGTGTGTCACCTCTCTATCTGATTTATACTTACCTTACTGTCTGATTTATTGGCAGCCATTTTATGTGACACAGTGCACTTTAATTTGCAATGGCAAATAATTTTTTAAGTAACAATGCCTAATTAAAATGTATTGCTGTCTGTTCAAAAGGCTGTTTACCTGTACTTTGAGCAGTCAAACACAAGCATATTAATTTGCTCTCCTAGATTTACTGTTCCTGGGCTGCAGCCAGGAAAAGAATACGTCTTTTGTGTGAAATCTGTCAGTGAGGCAGGACTAAGCGAAAGCTCACCAGAAACAGATCCTATCGTTGTAAGGCCAGCTATTGGTAAGTAGTAACTTATAGATGCACATACACAGAAAAATTAGATCCCTCAAAAATGTATCCATCATGCATAGCTATTATTACATGTAGTGGTGATAATGTTGAGCAGATAAGCAAAGCAACAGAGAACTGATTTTCTTGCAGCTTCTGACATCAATTACACTTGCCAAGGGTGGACAGAGTTAATTAGCATTTTGACTCAGCAGTGTGTTACATTTTCAGTATTAATTTGGCAGTGGTACAAATGACCATTTTAAGTGCTTAATTATGCTGGTATCTTGAAATCAGCATTGTGAATTTCCCCAGGGCAACTGCAAAATCCTAACAACCACATTAACCAGTATCTAACCCTCATCTCCATTTTACCGACTCACTGCTTACATCTTTTCTGTCACACAAACCATAAAGCAACATGCAAGAAACATCCTGAGACACATCCATGACTTTTGCTGTGGCTTCCAAATAAAAATCTGGTCATTTTCAAATACTTTTACACTGTAAAAATGGTATTAGTGCCTTAACACAAATAGAATCACACCTGATATGAGCACACAGAGATTTCCTCAGCCCGGTTTATCCCGCACCTACATCTCTTTTCCTGATCTCTGGATCCCAAAGCTGCAATGAACAATACTCCATTTTCTCTCTCCCTTTGCTGCGCAGCTTGTCCATCAGCACCACACGGGTTTGTTCTTCTCAACTGTGGGAAGGCTGACATGACCATCGGCTGGAAACCCCCGAAGCGCAAGGGGGGAACAAAGATTCTAGGTTATTTCCTAGATCAGCACGATACATCTGAACTAGACTGGCACGAAGTCAATATTCACCCAATTCCTCAACGAGTTTACACGGTATTCATTTCAGATATAACACTGTCCTTCTTTAATCATGGTGGGAACTGTAGCTATAACAAGGGTTGAGCTGGTTTTCCTCTACTTCCTCTAGTCTAGAACTCTCTTCCTTCCCTCACAAGACTGTGACCATGCAGGGCTGCACTAATAGTATGTTTGCACTTCTGAACCCAAAGGTCAGCAACCTCAAGGAAGGTCACCTGTATGAATTCCGTGCTTGTGCAATGAACATGGCTGGTGTTGGGGAAGTGTCTGAACCCAGCGACTTGTTCAGATGTGAGGAATGGACGATGCCAGAACCAGGTATCTCTCGTGTAAAAACAACAGCCAGAAAAATATCACCAGGTATACTAGTTATCTCCTCACTCCTCTGTGAATCCAAGGGACTTCTGAAAACTATAGATGTGTCTAAGGGTGACTCCCAGTACAGAAAAGCACACAAATATTGCTAGGAAAGTTCAGATTCAGACGTAGGGTATTATTTCTGTGTTACATAGATACAGCACCCAGGTATTTTTAATAGTGTTTCCAGAGAATGAAGACTCTTAACGTATTTGTATATTACACCAAAGGAAATAACGTTAAACCATCTGATGTATGCTTTTTTCTAGAACCTACCTCTACAGTTAATTAGCACAGAAAGCATCCCCTGTAGACCCACTATTCACTTGTTATCTTAAAACTCTGTGCTTTCTGATCTAAAACTCACACAAAGTGCACCCGGTTTCATTTTTTAATGTTACTGTTTGACAGCCTGCTCTTCTCTGAACAGGCCCTCCCTATGATGTGAAGTGCACTGAAGTACGAGACTCATCCCTGACACTACACTGGGAAGCTCCACTGTACACAGGAGCAGGTCCAGTCACAGGGTATTATGTAGACATGTGTGAAGAAGGGTCAGAGGAATGGAATCAAATAAATAAGCAGTCCATAGCCACCACCCACATGAAGGTCTGTATATGCACTTAGTATCCAAGTGTTCCTTCCCATTTACTCTTATGTTAATTTCTGTCACTGTTACCTGCAGGTTTCAGATCTGGTGACAGGGAAATGCTATATTTTCCGAGTAAGAGCACTGAACAAGGCTGGAATTGGACCCCCTTCACTACCCTCAGATCCTGTGGTGGCTAAAACCAAACCTGGTATGAAACTAAAATTGATGAGATTATGGCAGTCTGTAATATTATGATGATCCCGGTAAAAGACTGCTTTATGAAACATCAGCTACATGTTTCATAGCAAGAAACCTCAGTCAAAATAAAGATTAACAAAGCAAACTGCCCAAATTAATTTACTGTTGCTGTACACTCTGGGGTGTTTTTTTGGAGTGTGTTTTTGGCTTTTCTTTTGAGTTAGATGTCCAGAAGCTAAGCCCTGATCTATTTTGGTAAGGAATGTTTTGTGGGTTTTTTTCCTCATACAGGAACAAATGAAATTGAACTTGGGGTTGATGAAGAGGGCTTCATTTATATGGCTTTTGAAGCTCCTGAAAAGAATGACTCCTCTGAATTTATCTGGTCAAAGGACTATGAAGGACCACCAGATGCTGACAGAGTTCAGGTTGAAGAGAAAGGCAATAAGTGAGTATATAATGCACATTGAGAAAATTAATTGTGGACTATCAAATAAAGAACACATTAAACACTGAGAAAAACATGAAGACAAATGCTTCCCTCTCCTTCCAATATTCAGCTAAAATACACATACACTATTGAACTGCAAATCTCTGTCCCTGATTCTCAGCTCTGGTGTCCATGAAATGGGGCATTCAATGCAATCTTCAGGTCACAAAAGGGAAGTGTCTGTCATCATATTGCTAACATTTTTGCCTTGCTCCTCAGTGTCATATATAAATGACAATGAGTACTATACTTGATGTCCTGGGTGTATCGAATGTATTGCATTCTGTTACAGAAGGCATAATTTTTGAGGAAAATATAATTTTTATTATTAATATTTTTATTTCTAAGATCTAAGCTTATACTGAAAGACCCATCAGAAAAGGATCTGGGTATATATTCAGTGGAGGTCACAGATGTAGATGACGATATCTCCGCCAGCTGCACTTTAACAAAAGAAGGTAAAAACTAGTAATTGACAAGAACAAAAAACTACTGAGCCATAATTTTCTAATATTAGATGTTTAGAGTAAAGTTTCTTGTATAGGAACAGTAAGTGACTGATGTCACTTAATGATAGTGGCACCATTACAAAGATGTTTCCCATTCCTTAAAGGCTCAAGGGCAGTTTCATTTACAGTCCGCTAGGAAAAGATTCCATGCTCCTGGAAGGTCATTTTTCCATTACAGTTCAGATTTCACACACAGCTACAGCATCACAGTGATTTAAAACGTCTTTAACATGTTTCTTGAATTGATACAACCAACATTTTATTCAGACATAACTAAGAATTATCTTCACAACCTTTTCTAGTCCTCCCTGCTATTGAATGTTTTGTACTTATCATCTTGTTCTTGACATAAATAAAGCTCATTAACAAATTAAATTAAATCAATACAATTAATTCATTTTGGCTGAGTTGTACTGATCTAAATGACTTGTTATTCTTTGTATTTCAGATCTGGACAAGTTATTGAAACGTAGCCATGAAATCAGGAACCCATGTAAGTTGAACCAGTAGGAAGCCACTACCAGATGTATAGACTCCGAAAGGGGAACCCTGGCATAACCCTGGCTGAGCCGAATTCTGTGGTTTGCCTATGAATTCCCCTCCGTGGTTTGCTTTGTTTTCCAGTGATCAAGCTGATATCTGGGTGGAACATTGATGTTCTGGAGAAAGGAGAAGTGAGGCTATGGTTGGAGGTTGAAAAGCTGTCACCAAATGCAGAGCTGCATTTAATCTTCAATGACAAGGAGCTTACAAGCACTCCAGTATGTTTTGGTTTGTTTTGGTTTTAATTCTGACTTACTTTCCCCCTGCTGAACAGGGAGATAGAGCAAATGGGTACATACCCAGTTTTCTAAATTCCCATCAGATATTTTGATGTGTGTTTTTGGAAGACCCTAGGGCTTGGTTTTCCACTGTGCATAAATAGAAAGCCAAACTGTCTAATTCTCAAGCTGTCCAGCCCTAGGACTGATGCTGTTAGTTAAAGACAGTGTAATATTCCTCAGTGCTATGGCCAGCAAAACCTCCAGTGGTAACTCAGAGAAAAGCCCCTCCTTATCCAGCTTTCCTTTTACCTCCCCCTCTTGACAGGCTGCTGCCGACAATCTTGGCCACAGCAGAGACTTCCTTTTTGTAAGGGAATTTTCTGACAACAAACCTCAGTCATGTGTAATTCATCTGATACTACAAAGGCACCTGTGCAGAAGAGCGAGCTTTGTCTTGGATGAACAAACTCGACTCACTTCAGTGGATGCTAAAAGAAATGCCATCTCTCACAATGAGACAGGGTATTTTTCTCCTGCTTTACCAAGCAAAGCTGCAAGCTTTCCACCCTATCTCTCTGAACTGAATACTGATAAATCTCATGAATTCTAAGAGCAGATGAAAGTGATTTATTTCTTAGTCTGAGGCACTGGAATTAATACCACATCATGTGTTACAGTGCACTCCAACCTTCTGATACATTTAAAAAAAATATTCTAGCCTCGTTCTTGTCTTCCCATATCAAGTTAATATTATAACATTTAAAAAGTATTTGGAATGACAGGACCAGAGGGGAGAACAGTTGAGAATGAAGAACAATATAAATCATTTGCCTGTCAGTTAAATGCAGTGTAGCAATGCCAAGATAACAAAAAGCACAGATATATCAAAGGGGTAGGACTTGGCCAAAGAATTCCAGAGCTGTTATTGCAATGTTGGGGTTTTTTAAAGCAATGTGTAGCAAATTTATTGAAGGCTTTGTCTGTTCTAAGAACTGTCTTTTCTACGCTGGAGAACTGTCACGCACTATTACAAAGTGTTTGTCAAGCTCTTTATAATGATAATATTTGCTTAGAGCAAACAAGGTGGTAAGGCATAATGATGATATTTACGTTTAAGCATCTGGCGGGTTTCGGGGTGTATGTATAAAAGGTTCAGGAGTGCTTGCATGATGTCAAGAGGGTGGCAATATTACTCATCATTGCCCAAATATGCAATTACATGCCACAGATGTGTAATTAAATGCAACACTTCTATTATACTAAAATTCACACAGATTCTGGTAAGCTGAAAAGTCTGTAATATCCAACAAGAAAGAATATATTGTGTTATGTGGTTTTACAGAAACTTTCTCCCAGAGAAAAGTTCTGCTGCAAGCAATTCTACTATAGCTATATATATAAACAAATAATAGATGAATCCCAGAATATAGAATATCAGAGTGCATCAGCTTCATTACTCCTGTAAAATGAGGGAAGTATATAAGGATACATATATAAAAGGACTGTAATGTCTGCATGTTGTAGAAGATGGTATGCCAGGATCTTGGAACAGTTTTGCTGTGGAAAAACTTCTCAGTTTATCATATTTCCTTTGTTTTTCACAGACACATAAAATAAATTTTGTTAAAGGAAAAGGTCTTGTAGAACTGATAATCCAGAATTTCTGTAATGACGATAAAGGGATGTACACAGCCCAGCTGAAAGATGGAAAAGCTAAAAATCAATTCACCCTAGTTCTCGTGGATGAATGTAAGTGGAAATTTGGGATCAAATATAGACTGCCATGCTCAGTGGAAAGTTTTCTCGGCACTTAAGGCCCCAAAGTATTTCCGACAGTTATAATGGCACACTGGGAACTGGGAGAACAAATATTTATTTTACCGCACATTTAAAGTCCAGGAATCATGTAAGAAATTATCTGAATTTCTCTTTAACATAAATTGAAGCTTTTGGTCTTATAAATAGGGTCCTGATGATAAAATGGTCTTCTAAAGCAAAATATCCAGTGGAATGCTTAGGTTTTTTTTTTCAAATGTTTTACATATTATCTTGCCATGGCAAACTGTTTGTGTCTTGTCAGTAAACTCTATGGCATGTATTATTACATGTACTCATTTATCTCAGAACAGGATCAGGTTGAAAATTCAGTATATTTAACAGCTGGTTAATTGCATTAAACTGAATGTAATAAAGAAACCAGTGTCAACTGTACTTGAGGACAAGTCCAAGCAACAAAGCAAATTGAACATGAAACATAAAGGGTCCTTGTATATTAGAACAGAGAGACTTTTTTTAATTAATTAAAAATAGAAAGTAACAAGATTCTAATTCAAATACTTCCCCATAGAATGTTTATCTCTATTTTCAGTTCTTGCAAACAGTTTGCTTTCAAGTGACCTTCTAAAGCTTCCAAACCTTTTGAATGGAAAGTGTCTATAAAATGTCAAGTCTATGTGACACCCTTTACAACTGGTGGAGAAAAACAGGGTTTTATTGAGTGATTCAACACATGCTAAATTCAGAATATAAAATAAGTTTGATGAATTGTGCTCTAAAAGTGCCCATTTTTCTTTACTGACAATGAAGGATGTAGAGATAACTAAAGTTACACGCAGTTGCCTAAAGCAGTGGTAAATTCTATGCTCTCTGCCTTATATGTTTCTTACTTTTTAAAGATTTTAATTTCAGGATTTCTAGCCTACCTTTTTGCATGGTCAAAACTCCTATTTCATTTCCTAAATGCACAACGGTCAGGTCTTCAGAGACTCTTTTAATGAAAATAAATGTTAGGTTCTGAGCAACAAGTACAACGAAAGAATGATAGTACTAAACTGTTCACAGTTCCCAGTGGGTACCAGAGGTAACTCTTGCACTAGAGATGTCTTATAAACAAATATCACAGCTCTAATGATAATACCTTTCATGATCAGAAATTTCTAAAGAGTTATACTGAGAAATAGTGGGGGGGGGGTGTTGACTTTGACCATTGGTGTTCTCACAGGTTTTGATAAAGTTGCAGAGGAGGCTGATGCAAAACGGAGAGAATGGAAGAAAAAGCAGGGTAAGGTTAATGACTTGCCAAAGTTATGCCAACAGGATGGCAAAACCTGAGCAAAGCTATTTCTAAATACTTTTCTTTATCATCTTTTAAATGTGTATTATACAAGATTATTCATACACTAAGATTCCTTAAGATACTCTGCCATGCTCTTAAAAATCAAAATAATTTATTTAAATAGTTTTAGCCATGCTAGCCACAATCCTCAGTATAGATCTTCTCCATCAGTGCTGCAACACTGAACATTTTTGAATTCTGAAAACTGTCCAATCTGAATACATACCATGTAATTAAGATCCACTCACTTTCCTTGCAGAAAACAAGATTCTCTGGATAAATTTAAAAAGAACCATGCGTTCCACTTTCATTTTATCCCTCATCTTATATTAATGAATAAGGAAGTTTATAAAACAGTTTCAGAGAAAAAATACTACAATTTTTGTAGTAGGTGATGCCCTTCTAGCAGGGATAATAACGTTTACTTAATAAAAGTGATACCACACTAGAATATAGGCTCGGTCTCCTGTCTTCAGAGATGCTTAGTATACGGTGAAAGGGTATATGAAGTAATCTGTCCCCTAGTTTACCCTCCCAGAATGAGGAAGAAAATCAGAAAGTATGTAGCTTTTCTATTCTATTGCAATTCACCTGGGAAATACCCATCAACTCCTACACTGGCTTGATGCAAAGTAGAGTCATAAAAGACTGGTTAGGCAGCACCATTAACTACATTTTAAGGTAGTATTCCTCAACAAAGAACAAAGATATGTTACCTAAGGACATTACAAAACCAGCAATAATTATATGCTCTGCAGTGTAGTGCCTATTGCATGCAAAAGTCAGTAGCATGAAGCACTCCCTACAGACCACACTGCGGGGATTCACCGCTAGATGGAGGCGTTTCTGTAGAGAACACTTGAGAGCTGCGGAATTGCATCGCAAAAGACATTTATTTTCTTTTATAGGTCCACATTTTATAGAGAACTTGAAATGGAAGGTTACTGAGAACTGTGAAGTACTCCTTACCTGCAAGGTACATACAGCTATGTGATGCAGCTGCACAGCCTGAATCTCTTTAGCATTTAATTTTAGATGTGAATTTTAAGGGAAGGGTATGAACAGTGCTCATCCAAATGCTTATCTGCAGACCAATGAAAGTTAAGAGACAGTATATCTTGGAGAGATATTTTAATAAAGAAGGAAGTTTCTAATATTCTGGAGCAATCTTCTAATGCAAGTGATGTTTCATATTAGAAAGTCATCCAGGCATTCAGAAATAAAATGCATTTGGAACCTTGACTTCTAAATGTTGACTTCAAACAGGCAACAAATCTGAGAAAGGACACCAGCTTCCAATGGTTCTTCAATAAGAAAGAACGAGCAGGTGGTGTGTTTGATCCACAGACTGGGATCGGAATTCTTCATATTAAAAAGGTGAAAAACATAATGCAACTCAGAGACTTCGGTGATCACATGAAAATGCAAAAAATATGGGTTGATATTATTAACATTCAATGTGTGTTTTGTGTAGTGTCCAAAAAATTAAAGCAATTGAACAAATGCTGAGAAAAGCACAAAAGAAGAAATCATGTAATATAGTCAGATATGAATAAGATGTTTTTCATAAGATGTTTTTAACACTGAGTGGCTGTTAAAAGTTTAACATGTCCTGAGTGGCTAAAAAGAAAATTGTGGGCTTTTCAGGTTTTCTGATCAGGACTGGTTGCCTATTCTGCAGATGAACTTTAGTAACAAAAAAAAAGAAGTTACTGAGCTCATTACAGAATTAACTGATTAACTGAATGAAATTTTATGGCTTGACCTACAGAGAAGGCCAGACAAGCTGATATAATGCCCCCTGTAATCTTAATTCTGCCTCAGAGAGGATACAGCTGAAGAAAGGGAACCTGATGGTGCAGTTAAGAGTTTCAGTGCAATCTCTGCATGGCTAATTTGAATCTTGTTTGGCTTTGATTTTTCATCTTAGTTTAAAACAGACAAATCACCTATAGAAAACAAGTAGACAAATGTATGTGAATGGGAATCTCTGCTCACACAAGTCTGAGGACCAGCAGGAACGCTGCAGGCTGGAAGTCGAGAGCATTGGCAAAGCAACACGAGGAAAACTGATGGAGCAGAGGGCGTTCATCATCACTGAGTCCAAGACGTACCTGTACCGTATGCCACTAAGGACACACAGTGGTACAGGGTGACTGAGGGCAAAAGCTGAGATACTGACTACCCATAACCGACACCACATCAGTTCATATCGAACCAGGGGTCCCTCTTACCTTTCAAAGGAGACTTTGGAGTGAATTGCCTTTTTTTGCCCTCCTTTCTGATCCGTACAGACAAATTCATTGGGAGGGAAGAAGAAAATCTCAGCTTTTCCACCTTTTCCAAATCCTGCCCCATTTAAATTATATGTGACATTTCTGCTGGGGGTGTGTGTGTTTGGGTTTGGGATTTTTTTAAACAAATATTACATATGTACATATGTATTTGCTAGATAACCAAAGCAGATGAGGGCCAATACAAAGCACTTGTTTCAGATGACCGAGGAGAGGACTACACCCAACTTGATCTCACAAAAGGAGGTAAGAGAACCTTGTATCAGGCAATAATAAATATTCACACCCCTGCCTGGGATTCATTTTAGATTGAAAAACAAATTTTATAACTTTCTACCACATTGTTAATTTCTATACTTCCTACATTGTTTTATAGGGATTAAAAACTGCATTAAAAAGTTACTGCTCAAATTTAAAGAGTTTTCTGATCTATTATAACACATATATATATATATATGTGCTGATCATTTTAAAAATCACAAGTATTTCATGTGAGACTGAAGCCATAACATGCACTGTGTAAAACTGCCTCTTACTCTGCAAGAGTTATACAGAGTCCAAGGAACAGAATAAGTTTCCTTTGTAACTGATCTCAGAGCTTTTTTTGCATCTGACCATACTGTACTTCATTTGATAATCCACAGACAACATTTCACTCCTGAACGTTTAGCCAGTCCTCCAAAGCACCAGGAGAACAAACTTCCACTTCCACTCTGCATCCCATCCAGTGAAAAAAATTCGAGGCTGAATTACAATGACAAAATAGCTGTTAAAAACAACATCAAGTGGAAAAATAATTACATGTTACTACAGATTGCTGCCTCACTCTTCAGTGTTCTGAGTACGCTCTGGAAACCGAAAAATAAATATGCAGTTCTGACATTCTAATGTCATTTCCATATATAGTCATTTATCAAGCTATGACTGCATTATAAATTCTGTCAAGCACCACAGTTAAAAGCTCAGTAATGTTTCAGTCACTTCAGCTCAGCATCAATCAGAAGTTTCTGCTTGCCAAGATTAAATCCTGCCCTGGCATCTGGAATCTATCATTTAAACCTGACACATAAATCTGCTTTCTGTGAGGCAGTCTGTTGCATATGTTGAGTGCTAAGGAAGATAGAGGCATCTAAATTTAGTAAGAAATGCCTGGCATCTAAAAACAATTGAGTCAGTGGCAAAAACTCTATTCTGAGTAAGCTTTGCAACAGAAGAAGACAACAACTAACTACTAGATATAATACACTCTAAACATAATGAAATTAAGTTGGTAGATCAGATTGTGATTTGCTAAATATTGTTATTTGTGGGCACTTAAATCTTTATGTCTTTGCAGCCTTTGAAGACCTTCTCAAGGAGCTATGTAGGATCAGTGGTATGTCATTTTCTCATCAGCTGACATGGTAATAACGTAAGGGGAGAAAGGTGGGGTGCCACGATCAGAACAAACTGCTCAGGAGCTGGCTCTGGGTTTGGATCAAGTACGATACCACCCATTTACTATTCCTGTGGTGTTAGAAGCACCTTCGAACTGTCAAGGAGGATGGTCAGTAAATAAACCCAGGGACATAAAAACCTCTGCACTTACAAATAAATTCTGTGACCCTTATGTGCCAGCAGCCTGCTCCTTGTCACATCACTTGCTATGTGAATTTGGACAAGTTGTACTATTTCGATCTGAGATGTGTATTCCAGACCCAGGTCTCTAGAAGAGATGCTGACATGTTTCTACTGGCTGCTGGCTAAAAGATCCAGGGTCTTCAAGAGGTAGAACACCATCCAGTTTTCAGCTAGCCACATTCTCCAGGAGAAATGATAATAGGTTGCTTGGGCTTTTGTTTGCGTAACGTGTAAAATTGTGCATTCTTGAACATCCTCCTCAATTTCAGTCTTTTAACTACACTATTAGCTCTTTCTGCTACACCTCTGAAGATTCAGGCTACTGAAGAAGGCATCAAAATCTACACAGATGTGAAGTACTACACAGACTACATGAAAACAACCTGGTATCACAAGTAAGTCCCCCAAAAGATATTTGAAAGACTTTTGGAGTCCTGTATCCAAGGTGGCTGTAACTGAGCAGTACCTTCAATGGAACTGCTCAGTTACAGCTACCTTGGTTACAGACAGGTAAAGAAATAATTGTTGTCTTTTTCAAATTCTTTATTTCTACTATTTTTTACTTCCCTACACCACTCTATTACCCCACTCTGAATAACAAATATTCCCAAACATTACAAAATTCTTTCCAAACACTAGCTAATTTAGCCTCATATCTTCATAAAATAGAGAAATAGTGTTTTATTAGATACCACCTACACACGTATATAAGGAGGCCAATTTTTAATAATGTTTCAGGGCTAAACATGTACAAATAGTCAACATCTAAATCCTATATAATCTCCTAAATAAGAACTAAGAGTCTTTTGTAGAGTTCTTAGAACTTTGGCAAACTGCCTAAAAACACTGGTAGATGCCCCGTGAGATTTTCAAAAGTGACTCTCCATGAAATTAACAGTGAGGTCCCGTCCCGACTCCCACTCTCTTATTCTAAGCAGTATAAGTCTAAAAAAAGTTAGCACTCTAATTTATACAGCTCTGCTAAATACTGTTGAAATTATATCATTTGTTTACATAGGGAGAAACAACTGGAAAGCCGTGACAGACTGAAAGCTGGGAGCACGATGAATCAGATCTGGCTTCACATACTGAACCCAACAGATGCAGATAAGGGAAAATACACCCTGGAGTTATTTGATGGGAACAACTCTCGCAAACTGTCAACTGACTTGTCTGGACAAGGTAAGCTGAGTCAAACAATACCGTCATAGGAATGAGATACACCCGAGCTGCTTTCCAAGACTCCTTCAAATCATGGGCAGTGATTCCTCTCTCCCTTATTTGAGCTGAAGCTGCGGTTCCATGACAGCACACTATGAAATTGGGTTCAGTGAAGTGCCCTTAGAAGTCAGAGGAAACACAGGGAGAGGAGAAGTCTGCAGCAGAAAGGACTGAAGCCTTTAGGGAGCCTTGCTGCCATAGTGTAAGGCACTCCTGGAGAAAGGATGAGTGGGATGAGCAGCTGCTCCTGGGATGTCTCTGATTCCTCCATAGAACAACAGAGCTTACAGGCAGCACCTTGGAAAAGAGAATGTGGCTTCAAGTTTACAAACACTTTTCCAAACTGTTCAAAGTTGGGCTTTTTTCCCTCCTCTGGACTTCTCTTTGGGAAGGGAGTACTAGATCCCACTTATTTCAGTACCATATAAATAGAGTCATATTTCCTTAAGGCAGATATAGATACTGTCTAGATAATTATATATATCTGTGTGCACAAATACCTGTAATTCCAACACTGATGCATTATGTTAAATTTACTAAATCAAATGCAATAAATGGCAACTTTCCCTAAAACCTTTTCACTGCTTGCAGCCTTTGAAGATGCCCTGGCTGAGCACAGAAGGCTAAAGTAAGTTCCTGCCTAAATATTTTCACAGCTAAATCTATATTGAGTGTCACATTCTGTATTGAGAATACAATGCCTAGTAAATAAAACCACTACAATTTTCTCTCTCTCACTTTCAGGGAAGCAGCAGTAGCAGAAAAGTGTAAGTAAATTAATTACCTTCCTTCTGTGAAACAAAGCCTAATGGTAAGCTGACAAGTAAAACTAAAAGGTCATATTTGTTCATTCCCAGGTCGTGCCAGAGTTGTTCAAGGTCTGCCAGATGTTGCCACTATCATGGAGGATAAGGTAATATTGAGTAACTGTTCATATAATTGGCCCTTGCACAGATACAGAATAACTGATGGGGAGAAAAGTATTTGTTCTCCCCTCCTGTATGTTCCCAGCAGCTTTTCTGAGCTACCACAGTTGCCAGAGGTGTGAAGTGGTACCCTCCACAATATTTCTATCAGCCCCCCTGTATTGTTGATGGTGCTTCCAAACATGCATGTGCTTCTGCATGTACAGGTGCTCTTTGTGACACAGAACCTCTTTCTCGCAGGTTTTGGATGTTACTGCTTCTTAGGTCTGTTTCACAGCCAGACTCTTTCTGTTGTCTTCCCACTTTATAGGCTTAGACTAAGGCCTTTAAGTGCTGGACCTAATTTTCCCATCATATAAACTTGCTGCTTACATTTCTGAGTCACATTCCCCTTTACTGGTACACAGGCAGAATAAAAATTCTGTAAAGCAATTGCAAATTCACCATGTGCCTATTTGAGTATCACTTTATGGTGTAAGAAAGCTATAAAAAGACAGTAGCACAAATATGAATCAGGCCCAGTGAATTCAGTCAGATTAATCCTGATTATACTGGAGTACTGGAGTGTTACCAGGAAAAGGAGTGGTTAGTCCTGGAATCTCACCTATTGAAAATCTAAGAGAATTGATTTTTATTTTTCTTAATTTCTCATCAACTGAATTTCCTTGCTGATTTATACCTTCATAATCTATTTCTGCTACCTGTTTTACCACAGACCCTGTGTTTAACTTGCTGTGTATCTGGAGATCCTTACCCAGAAATCACTTGGTTCAAAAATGAGAAGGTTATCGTCTTTAAAGATCGTTACAAAATGGATGTGAAGGGGACAGTTGTCACAATTACCATAGAGAAAGTCTGCAATGAAGATACAGGAAAATACAGCATCTATGTCAAGAATAAGTATGGTTCTGAAACAGGGCAGGTTACTATCAGTGTCTATAAGCATGGAGAGATACCCATAGGAATGGAAGAAGAGGAAGTCTCAGGTGGGATTATAATGAAAAAGCCTAAATGAATTAGTCAGTTATATCTCATTGAATTTAAAAGGAATTTAACTCCTTTGGATTCCTTTCAGTGTCTCTGCCCTAAAATTCAGGCTCATGTCTCTATTTTTATTTTAGCAATATTTTAGTATTTTTATTTTGGTAGTTGTTAGAAAACAATTCTTCTCTGTGTGTGTGCACACATGTGTGCACGCGTGTGTACACATGCATGTTCACCTTACAGAGAAACTCTTTCCTAGTAAATCTGTGTGGGAAATACCAGAGGATTCCCATATGAAAACCAGGCTTTCAGTGGAGTTTTTTTGTATTAAATCACCACATGTTACTGATTATCTTGTAGCTGACAAATGCTTGTGTGTGTGTGAATTATTAAACTTATACCCTTGGTGGCACCTCAGCACTGCTGTCAAGTACATCCATCTTGAAATCCGTTGGCCAGTGCGTGGGAAATTGGGAATTTTCCTAAGTACCGTGCTGAATCAGGGCCTTGAAGCCTGCACCTTTCCAAACCTAACCCATATGGGAAGAAAACAAGGCAGAGGTATTTTCAAGGCTTGGTTCTTTAGAGTAATACATTCACCTTCTATATATACTGACATGCAGTAATACATTTACACAAAAGGGTTGAGTGAATGTCTACAGAGATGGACTCAGATCCTTCCACCCTACGGAACACACCTATATTCTTTAGAATTAAAGAGATTTTTAGGTTTAGTAGTTATGTTAGATTATTCTGAATGCAGAAAAAAGTGTGGCCTCTCAACTGCTCTGAAGCCACAGCTATGCTCCCAGCTTCTACCGGTAAAACTGTGTCAGTGAGAGATAAAAAAGTGATTGTATTCCTAAAACACCCATCCAGCTTAACACATTTATTCAGCAAAATAGCGTCTTACCTTGCTCCACAAACTAGTATAAACTGTCCTCACAACAGCAGTATTTTTCCCAGTTATTTGAGGGACGCTGCTGTTCCAGTGTCAATATAAATGAGCACAGCAATCCTGTACAGAACTGCCAATCATTTGACTGAAGGCAGTTACATTTCAGACATTAGTTAAATTAAATGTATATATCGTTAAAATCAATAATATTAAAAAGCAAGAGCTTAGCTAATTGTCTAGATTCACCTTACAGTGAGTGAAGAAAAGCAGGCCCTTCTAATGGCATCATTAACATTACTCCATGGTAAAAAAGATCAATCATGTTCTAGAATAACTCCAGTATAAACATGCACCTTTTAGAGCCATTTGTGTTACATCCCATGCATAAATACACCCTTATTCATTATCAGTACCTTGTCCTTGCTACTCGGGTATTAGCATATGTAAATGTAATTACAAAATTCATTCTGTGAATTTTCTTTAAAATTACTTACCAAAAAAAAAGTTGTGAATTTGTAAGAAAAAGTTAAGCATTGGTTTTCTATTTAAATAGAAGAATTACTGACTGGTATGGAGTAATAAAAGTTAACTTAGAAAGGTCATCTACCCCTGGGATACAGGGCTTTATTTGAATTAAGCAATATAATTGCAAGATACATAACCTAATGAATATCTTCCAAAATCAACAGTCGTGCTTGCACAGACAGCAAGGAATATCACCCAATAGCTATAAAGAGTGAGGAATTCCTAGTGGAATTGGTGAGGAAAAAAAAAATACATCCCATTTACTACTTCTATTTCAGTCTCCAAGCAATGTTCCATGTTATATTTTACCTTTAATCTTCTATGCATGCAGTGACTATTTAAAAAAAAACCAAACAAACTGAATTTAATACAGATTTAGATGCACGTTACTGACATCTACTGGATAAAGTCATAACTGACTGTCCCATTCTAACGATTTTCCCTGTCCTCAAGCAATTGGAGGCCCACAATTTTGGAAGAAATACCTGTGGATTTTATTCCCACCGTTTAAGGTCCAAGTGCCCATATTAGAGAATACTGTGATAATTAGGAAGTTCCTGCTGCAAGACAGTAACTACCTCACATCTACTGGAAATTATGCCATTTTATCTGAAGAATTCTGTCCAAAACACAGAAAATGTATTAAACATTGAAGTTGTGAATAAAAAGAAAATAAATTAATCCATGCAGCACTTTACAACAATTATGAATAATTACCCGAGTTCAGTAACCGACAATAAACATAACATCCCAAACCAGCTGGTCAAGGTAAGACTTTCTACAAAGCAGAATGAACTAGAGGTTATGATCATTAAGAACAAATAAATGATTAATAATTGTTACTTCACGGTTAATAATTAGCCAGTCATCTCACAATTTGGGCTGGCCTTTCCATAAATAGCACCTGAATGACCAGGGAGAGCCCTCGCTTTCCTGCTAGCATCACTGCCCTAAACTGCATTATAACGTCCACCATGGCATTCAATGGAACCTGGCAGGTCTATGCTCAAGAGAACTATGAAGCGTTTCTGAAGGCTCTTGGTAAGTGTCTAGTTACTTTTGAAATAATTTGCTTGGATTGCAACACACACTTTGCATGACATTTTTTATTACTGTATTTCTACGGGGTTTTTCTTTTGTTTGTATGACAAACTACCCCTGCCAGGTAAGTCTGTTATCTCTAATTTGGAAATGAAAAGAAGCTGAAAATCATACAAATAAAAGTAGAAAGGTTACAGATGACCCCCAAATCCCTATCTTAACATTAGATGAGCCCCTCATGAAAGAAGAGGTATATCAGAAATCAACTTGTTTTAATTAACATATAACTTTATAAATACATTTAAGTAGAAACAAGTTGTCAATGACGTATACAGATTTCCAACGCACTATGAGTAGTGCAAGCTCTTTCTACAGCAGTAGTGATTAACATATGTGATAGCTGCTTAGTAACCTGTAAGGAACAGATTTGGTGGTTATGACTTAGTAGGTGCCTACATTAATAAAAATGCACTTACCCTCTTGACAGTCTTGAAAAAATATTCACATTGGGTTATTTAAGAGCGTATAAGAGATAGTCAGTAGAATAAAATTCAGTTACAACTGAAAAGCCTAGTCTGACAGTATGATGCCGGACCCAACCCCTCTACTGCTAAAGATGATTCTCTCAAATCACACTAGAGACACCCCAATAAGGCAGTCTGAGGCTACCTGCACTGTTGCAGCTCTGGCTAGACAGATAACCCTCACCTCCAATCTCCCTGGGAAGAGGTGAGGGAAACAAAATAATACACACATGGTTTTCGTCATGGAGAAATGTCATCATCACATGGCAAGCCAATACTCAAAGAAACAATACATATTCTGACAGAAGATTAATGAATATAATATCAAAATCTATACAGACTAAATGAAATGGAACAATATGCCCATAGAGAAGTGAGGAATCCAAACCAGGATTTGTCTTTTAACTCAGATATCACTTTCTATTATTGGTTTGTATATTTTGCAACTTTATCAGAGAAAAGAATTTTCTATTTCATATCAACAGACTACTTCATAAAATAAAAAGTCCTTTTTTGCTTTTTTTACAGCATTGCCAGATGACCTTATCAAACTCGCCAAAGATATTAAGCCTATTGTTGAAATACAACAAAAAGGGGATGACTTTGTTGTGACATCAAAAACACCCAAGCAATCTGTAACTAACTCGTTTACACTTGGAAAAGAGGCTGACATTACTACTATGGATGGCAGAAAGCTAAAGGTAATATATTTCAGGAACGGGTGCATCTCTTTATTCATCCTTATACTTCAGTTTCTGTGTATGAGTGAAATTTGTACCATTTCCATTAGCATACATTTCTATCATTTTAACAAACAGAAAAGTTTCTTCTAAAACTCTTAGTAAAATGCTGTGGTCTCCCATTTAAATTAGCAGATGTGATTATGAAACATCAGTATCATTTATTTCCTATTTATGTAGTCCTCTACTTATTCTGACTGAATTCCAAAATCTAAATTTTTTTATAATTTTTAAATCTGCTTCAACAGTGTACCGTGAACATGGTAAACGGGAAGCTTGTGTGCAAATCAGAAAAATTCTCTCATGAGCAAGAAATTAAAGGAAGTGAAATGGTGGAGGTAAGTGTTAGAAAATAACGGCACATTAAGAAAAATGCTGAAGGAAAAAAAGTTCTACGTTGATCAGCTCTTAGTGTAGGCTCAATACTTTAAACAAATCCTGGCCCCAAAATTACTACATTACTTGCAGAATTCCTTATGGGTGATTAAACCTGCAGATACAGAATTTTAGTATTTCAAACTAAGCACAGTTCATGGAAAATACTATTACTATCCTTTATTATTCCAGTTTCTTATTAAAACCAATAGTCTTAGATGACTCTCCATTAAACATTGCTCATATATTTAAGGCATCCTGCTCAACAAATCTTTTTATTAATTACTACCCTGGGGCCAATTCTAGGCACTGAAGTGTGAAGGGCTTTAGCTGCTGAATGTGTTGCAGAAAGGCTGCTTATAAATTCCTCTAGATTACTGTAACAGTGTTTCCACCCTTAGCTTTATCCGCAGCATTGGCTCTGGAAAGTAAAGGCTAAGTCAAACCTGAAAATTTACAATATGTGTGTTCCACCTACAATTCTTCAAAGTTCTTTGGTTAGTTTTAAACTGTTTGGTACTGACAAAGAGCTTTTCTTTATGGAGTTAAGTTCATTTGGCTTCTAAGAAGTGTCCACTTGGGTAAAGACTGCTATAAGAGTGACACCTAACTACATTAAAGTTATATGGTTTGGACATACAATGTCCTAAGGTCATTTTGAGTATCTCAAACTACTTTTCTAACAGTAAGGAAGCTAAACACCAGGCAAAAGAACCCATTACTATTTGGGACAGTGGATTTCTGTTACAGGAAGCATATCTTTCTTGTAGTATCTAAGATAGCTCTTAAAACAGAGGGATAAAATGTAGTTGATGATGGCATTTATATTCAGATTTTCCATCTTCAGAACTAGTTCTGTAAAAAAATTTTCCTTGGTATGCATGTTGTACACATATTTATAGGCAGGTACTGTAAATGTATTTTCTTGTTACTTCACATGGAATAAGATGGATTTATACATGAATTACGGAAACTTCTAGCCTTTTAGCTATAAATATATTTCCTAAAGTCTAAATGAAAACCACATTATGAATATTTGTCTTCTACAGACTATGACTTTTGGTGGAGTAACACTTGTCAGAAGAAGCAAGAGAGTTTAAAGACAGATCACCTTCTTTGTGACATCTTTAGATACCTAAAATAAAGCGCAGTTTCCACAAGGTGTGATCTTTGTTATCTGAAAAAACGGTACAGAAGATAATTATGATTTCTACTCTCCTTTCGCACACGCATCACCTCCCATTATTATGAGACTGTGTTTTCCCTGAGTACACTTAGAGATCCCTTCTGTACTCAAAGTGACAGAAGTCTGCCTCCCTGACAACCAAACCTGGACATTAATTAGAACATTATGATTTATGATAATAATCCTTGGAAGCAGACAAAAGCTGATATAAATGCGTCTTGATTTCTTACATAATCAGTAAACATATTCAGCTTTAGTTCCTTTGTCTAATAAAGTTTGGTCTTCTACTAAAAACCCTTTCTCTGTAACTTAGCCAGCAAAGATCAATTAGACATTTATTTAGCTGATCTGCACCACGTGTCTGTAGCAGGAATAGAAACAGTAATATTTTAAAAGCTATGAAGTATTTAACAGCCATAAACAATTACAAAGTAGTAATAGGAATGACTGCTCTTGAACTCAAGTACCAAGAGTACAACTAAACATAAATAAGGCAGTACAAGAGCAAAAGAAATTAAATATTCTTCCAATTTGCAACATACTCCCAATATCTGCTTGTTACAGTTCAAGTTTGTGACGCTCAAGTACAACTAAACCGTTTATGTTCAGATTACATGTCTCTACTAAGTATGAAATGCACAGGGCCCATGCCTATAACCATTTCTCTGTTCAGTGCTCATTAGATGCTACTATTACACTAGCAGTCCTATTTCATACTTATTCAAGTCACTGGAGATTTGTTAGAATTGGTCCTGGGTATAAGACCTCCATGAAAAAAGTTGCTGGACTCATTATGCCATTTAAAAATCTTCATGGGGACATTTTATTCCAATTAAGAGTGCTGAGTCTACATCTTCCTACCCTAGGAGAAGGGCGGTTTGTGAGGGAGAAGGTTGTGTTTTAGTTAATAACACTTGCAACATGATAATAAGCAATCTGGGAAGTGTGTTCTTATTCTGGGAGAAGGCAGGTCCTCATGGGAAGTTATACTAGCATAGCTGTGCAAGTATTGTGTTCATTTGGCTTCCCAGGCAGTTCTAATGCTAAGTACACTTTTGCAGGCTGAATTAAATTCCATGTGAGTTACACATAAATAAGATCAACAGAACAGAAATCAAGACACTGGTAAAACTCAAGGAGAAGGCTGCTTTAAAGCATCCGTACTGCAAAAAGCCATATAAGAGCTTGAAACACTTCTGTTTGGAAGTTGCTGGGTAACTGCTGCTAACTACACAGTGAAACACTACAAAACAGAACAGTTTTCCAATAGTAAATTCACAGAACACTGCAAGTCTTCAATAACCAAATGCTCTATCAGTAAGTTGTAGGATACCAAATATGAGACACTTCAGGTTTATTTCTAAACTAATGAAGAAATCAGTCATTACTCTGAACACTACACTTCTAAAGCCTGTTACAAAACAATTGCTTTTGATAGATTGTGACATAAAATGGTATTGATGTTAAAGCAAACTACATATGGATTTGTCTGCTTTTAAAAGAAACATGATGGTTCAATGACTACTTGAATATTCTCGTCTCGGTTTACATGATCTGCTTTGCAAACTCGCTTCTTCCCTTAAAGTTCAACCTCAATACATGACAATGGATATACAAAGGCGCTTTAAGTTATAGACTGTAGCTACCACATACTAAAAACACGCTAATCCTATATAGAATGTAAACTGATGCTAAACCATTTTGATTTGAAAGCACTAAAAATTCTTAAAAGAATACTTCACCTTACTTCACGATTGCGTTAATTTAGTATTTCCAACAACCGTGACAATCTTTTCAATCCAATGGCAATATTCTTCCGCCACAGGGCATCACAGATTGAGGTGAAATACTCAGTGCAGCTCCTTACGTGAAGCAGTCAAAACCTGAAGGATTTTTATAAGATTGCGAGCCTTGCCCCATTGCCCAAAGTAATCAATTATCCCTGGATGACAAACTTTTACAGATTTAGATGATAGCACTGGACTGACTTCCACAAAACCAAGTGAGTTTTTCTGCAAAGGTCTTCATAAGAGTATTTATCATCTTATTTGAATCTTGTTCAAAAGTGTTCATTTCCAACTTGAAAAGCTCTGAAAGGGTAATCCTGGCAGCAAGCATTTCTGTCCATCACCAAACTCTAATCTTTGGTGATTCCATTGTTTTTCAGAATGTCTGTGGAAGGAATTTTTTCTGCTTTGGCATAGGTGCTTTGTGTCACACACTCCCACCATAATTTCAGTCTCTAATGTGCTTTTTGGGCTTGATTTTCCTGTTCCTTTGATGACTTGTGTAAGCAGATCTGTCTATATATTGCACAAGGTAACAAACTCAACCTGCTGGTAGCATACTTAGCAGAGAAAAATGTTAAATGTAAATGTTAAATGCAGAAAACATTGAGAGAGAGCCCCATCTCTTTTCTGCAGTCTTTAACACAGACCACTGGGCATAGAACCACCATCATTTCCTTTTTTTTGGATGAGCAGTGTATATAGTTGAGATACACCTCCTGTGTCAGTGCTTGAACTTCATCTGTCATTCAAAACCTGTAGAAATGTCAGGCAATTCGGAGTGTGAGATTGCCAGGACATGAACAGCAGTGTCCACCCACGAGAATTTTCATACATACTCAGCCATTAAAAATAAAAAAGTGAAAATACATCAGGTTTTTTGCTCCCATTTGTAGTTCACTGAAAATTCCTTAAACCAGCAAGAACGCAGACATGCTGCTTTATTGAACCCTTTATCAACTCACCTGTAACTGTGCAGTCACAGATCTGCCATTTATCTGCTTATAAACTTGTTGCTGAGTCACTCGTTAAGACGTTAAGAAATAATCTCTCTACCTGCTTACTTTATTGTTGTCATCACACAAACGGCTTTAGTGAAAAAGGGCTGGTCCTTTGCAAAAATTGCTGCTCTACAAGTGTCCGATGAAAAGTCCTGGGGCACAACAACTGCTGGTGAAAAGGGCCACAGAGCCGCGATCCCTCGAGCCACGGGAAAAGGCCCTGCGCAGTGTATTTTTCTGCAAAGGACTTAATGAGAGCATTTATAATCTTATTTGGATCTTGTTCAAAACTGTTCATTTCCAGTTGGAAAAGCTCTAAAAGGGTCATCCTGGCAGCAAGTATTCCTCCCCAACCACCGAATTCCACGACGACCAACGGGTCGCTGTGCTGGCCGACTGCGCAGGAGCGAGCCACGGCGGCGAGAGGTGACCGCGGGAGGCACCCTCTCCCCTCACAGCGGCCACCCGCCCTCCGTCTTACCCGCGCGAGGAGCGCCACTCGCGCGCTTCCCCCTCTTTCGGCGGGAAACGCGCGAGACCGCGGGGGCGGCGCAAGGCGCATGCGTGAGCGGGCGGAGGGGACGCGCCCCCTCCGTGCGTGCGCGCTCTGCGCATGCGCCCTCTGCCCGCCGCGGGCCGTGCGCATGCGCCCTCTGCCCGCCGAGAGCCGCGCGCATGCGCATTGAGGGCAGGGCCGCTGTTGGCGCCGGCCGTCGCTCCCCCGTGTTTCCCTCTTCGCGCCCAGCTCTCGCCGGAAGCCCCGCGGGAAGTCTCGCGAGAGGCAGCGGGCGGGCGGCGGTGGCGCTGCGTGCAGCTCCGGAGGGTCGCCTCAGCCGCTCGCCTCCCCGCAGCGCCCGGGCCCGGCCTGCCGCTCGCTGCCTCTCACGTCGCCGCCGCCGCCGCCGCCATGTCCCGCTACCTGCGACCCCCCAACACCTCGCTCTTTGTGCGGAACGTGGCCGACGATACCCGGTGAGTGGGGGCGGGCGCCAGCGGGGCGCGGGGGCTACGCAGGCTTTGGCGGGCTCCCTAGGCCGCACGGGCGGCAGCCGACGGAGGGGCGGGGGGGGCCTCCCGGAGCGAGGGAAGGGGAGGGGGCGAGGCCGGCCTGCTGCCTTCTGCTGCTTTACCTTTCTCCCTGCCTTCCCTTTCCGCGCCCTTCTCCATTTTCCTCTCCCTGCTCGCCATTCCGCTCTCCTTCCCTCCTCTCCACGAGGATCGGTTGCAAAACAAACGTCCAGAAAGAACAAAGATGGGCCGGAAGAACGTGAAACTCGTACTCGCGCTTGAGTTTGTCCAGCGGGAGATTGAGGCGGGATTTGCAAGCCCGCTTGAGGGATAGCCGCCCGTGCCCCTCAGCGATGCTGGAGTGTGGAATGCTCCTTTGAAATACGGCGATTGTTACTAGAAGGGCGAAAACGGCGCCTTTGCTGTGGGTGTCCCCAAAATTCTTGGCGGAGTTGGTTCCGTTAGTATGGTAATTGCTGCCAGTTCGGGTGGAATGTTATTGCATTAACGGTTATGTGTGGTGTCCTGTTATGACACTATAGAGTGGGGGGGAAACAATGCTTTTTCTCAGTAATAATTGTATTGTAGCGAAAGTCTGTAAGGAGCGAATACGTGCAGCGACTTAGTGAAGTAACTTCACAGTGAATTGAAATAATTAAAAAGTGGTTATTGCACAAGTTCTTTTTTAAGGCTTGGGTATTTTTAATAAACTGCTAGGTTTCTGCATTTCTGTTTTGGAGTTTATTGCATCCCTTTTGTGTTTTATCAGCTGTGAAGCATAGAGCATATTAGTTTAGAATGCGCATGTGAATTAGAGCGCTTTTATGTTGTTAATTATTGTAGAATTTGTATGGGAAACCCTGTAAGGTCTAGTTGTATAAAATGCAAGCATGAGTTTTTAAACTTGCTACCTGGGCAGCTTGCACCAAAGTTGTTAAGCAAATAACCACACCATTGGCACGATGGAATGAATTAGGGACCATATCATAGACAAAAGTGTAAATAGCTTCAAATCTATTTTTTTTTAATGAATTTTTCTTTTCTCTCTTTTGTAGTTTATTTTGCTGTCAGAACAGTCCGGGAGGACTGTTGCTTCCTAACTTTTTTAAAATAATGTGGGTTCTGTTGAGGCTTTCGACATAAGCTTGTGATTGGACAGTACATTCTTCTTAGAGGTGGTTTCATTGTGAGATCTTGATGTTGGTGGTTGTAGTTGCCTTCTGCATTCATTGACTACATGCACTGCAGATTCTTTCCCAACGGATGAGAAAAAGAAATGAATAGTAGTAACTCTTTTATACCACATAAATATGGTATTACATCAGTCTTTCACATACAGGTTGTTGTCCTCAAATGACACAAAAATACATGTAAAGAAACTGATGTGATTAAGAAACCTCTCTGTTGAGGAGTCAGTAGTTGTTCCAAGTATAGTTACAGATCTATTCAACAGTTCTTGTGCTCAGCTCTCTTAAAGCCACCTCCTTGGAAAAGCTATCCTAAGGGCATGAATGGTTGCTCACTCAAGTTTTGTACTATTTGATGTGGTTGTAAGTATTGATTATTCTATGGAAATGAGTTTGTGTGACTGGTTTGTTCTCATACTGTTTATTTGGACCTTACAGTTGATGTCTGCATGTTGCAAAATCATTATCACGAGTTACGTGAGGTACTTGAATAACAATAATTCTTAGGTCTATCTTTTTGCTTTCTGCCCACCTTTGCTAGTACATCCTGCGTTGAATTGAATAATACGTGTCGCTTCTCAGTTTACACTTCTGTTGTAGAGTTATGCTGAACACTGGTTTCCAAATGCCAGGGTGTATCTTAAGCATCCTGAGTCTTGAGTGTTTCGGAAAAGCCTAGTGTGGTGCTTAACAATGAACTGCTCAAACATTTTTTTCCCAAAAATGTTTTGCTATGTGCATCTTCTACCAACTGCTTACAAAAAGATGAGTGGTCATATTGATTGTAGATTTTAAAATTTTTTAGATTACTATTATTTTTTATTTGATGGATGTTTTTTAACACCTTAAATAGTGAAAAAAACCTGTAAGATATTTGTGATATTCTAGGTCTGAAGACTTGCGCCGTGAATTTGGTCGTTATGGGCCTATAGTTGATGTATACGTTCCACTTGACTTCTACACTCGTCGTCCCAGAGGATTTGCTTATGTTCAATATCCTTTCTTCAGATGGCTGATTAGTGAGGGGTGTTGAAGTTTGAAATTCAAGTTTGTGTAAGAGGTAACAAATCTAAATGAAAAAGCAGTTTACTTTTGTGTTGTATCTAATAAGTGTCTTTCTTACATTGTGGTGTTTCATTATTTTTGAAGATTAACTTCTCTCAATTGTTCTTTGCCTTTTTGAAAAACTTAAATCAAGTCCAGTAATATAAAAGCTTGCTTATGTCACTGAAATTAATACTATATGATTTAAATGAAAATTTATCACTGACTCAAAATTGTCTAGCACGTTTTTATTATCACTGGTATGTAAGTAAACTTGTGCTTAGCAAACTGTGGCTGGTATTCATTGTTAATTTAACAAATGGAAACTGGAATCACTTGATCAAAATCAGATTGTGTAAAAAAATGAGGTGAACTTCTTTCTTTAATATTGTCCCCTAATTTACTGTCCTCTGTTGTTGCCTCAGAATGTAAAGCTGTACAGTAATGGCGACCCCAAAGAGAAAGCATGAAAGAACCTTTAGAGTAGAGTTCAACAATTAAGGCAAGTAGACAAGCCAAAGACCTCTTAAGGATCAGGCTTGAAGAGAAGGGAGAGTTTGGGAAAAGAAAAAATAAAGAAAAGCTGGAAGAAGGACAAGCCATAATGGGAGACAAAGCTTCGCTTTATCTACAAAAGGGGGAAAAGGTTGTTTTTCAAAGTAAAAGATAAAGCCATCTGTCATTTTTGGCCAAGCATCTCATGACAAGTCCTTCTGACAAGCACTTAAAGAGTTAAAGGTCAAGATGAAGTTGAATGGTGGCCAAGATTAAAGGAGTCATACCTGATGTATCCTACAGAATAACAGCTTTTCTTCTGTTTGTCACGTAAGCAGTAATTTGATGAATGATTCTGGTTTAGTCCATTGACAAAACCTGTAATATTTCTCTTGTGAGTGCTACTGTAACTGTGGTCTTGAGTGAAAGTGCATTCGTTCTTGGTTTATCGAGATATATACCTACAACGTGATAGTTTATTTTCTGCATAGTTGATGCTGGTGGTGAACTGAGTTGCTACAAGGAGAAAGGCAATTTGTTCTTTCAGGTCAAATAGCTGGAAGGTGGTGTGTGAATTACAGTAGCGGTCAATCTTGCAGATTAAAATTAATAATGTTTGTGTTACTGAACATCTGACCTGACTGATAGTGTAGGGGTTTTAGTGTATGCTTTTATCTCGGGCTGTTGAAGGTCTGTATACATGTCCATGGCATTACATACTTTAAACTTAAAATCAGTTGGTGAAAAAAAGCAAAGCTTTATCCCAATTCTAAAATTAATAGACAGATGTTAAATTTACTGTTGGTATGCCTAACATAATTTAAGAGCTAGGGTTTAATTTTAGTAAAGTCAATCTAGTGGAGGGAACTGAATGACCATTAACAAATGCATTTTGAAAAGGATACCGCTTTTTTTCCTTGCATAAGTACAAGTGGGAGAAGAAAAAAGTTAGAGTATCGCATAGTAACTGCTTGCTGACAGATAAGTTCATGGTCATATTATGAGACTTTAATTTGTTATAGGAGTTCTCAGATAGCTGGTGGTTAATTAAAAAAAAAAAAAATTATTAGTGTATACTGTAGCATGACCAAAAGAACTTAAAAGAATAAAACCCAAAACCAAAAGCCCTGTAAAATTATAAAATAACTTTTTTTTTATTTTAAATGCCAAATCTGTAAACTATTCAAATTCCCAAGTACCTTAACACTCACCACATTTGAAGATGTCCGTGATGCAGAAGATGCTCTCCATAATTTGGATCGAAAGTGGATTTGTGGTCGGCAAATAGAAATCCAGTTTGCACAGGGGGATCGGAAGAGTAAGTGCCTTGCGTGTATTTCATCAGACTGTGATTTTAGCCTTAATGTGTAGTGCCAGGCAACATTACATGTGTTATTAATTGTTGTGATGTGTTCTTACTTGTATATAAATAGCATGTGGATGTTCTGCTTTTTATTCGGTAACTATTAATGACTCATTTTAATTAAAAACAGATAACTAAGTATAACGGTCACTTAACACAATCTGATCCTTGCTGCTGGCAGAGAATTCTTAAGAGCTTTCTGTGCAGCTCTATTAAGCTTTCTTTGCAGAAACACAGTGTTGAAAATTCTCCCTGTCAAAATGAGTAGCCCAGTTTTAATGTATTGCAATGTTTATATTGTGTTGAAGCATATTAGTGATTCTGTGTGGACGTTTCTCAGTGCAGTCCAATTTCTAGGATTGAGGTAGTGTCTTCGTTTTCATTTGGCTTCAAGATAAAAGTAAATTTTAAGGTATCTCGACTCAACATGGAACAGAAGTCTTATATTCTGAATAGATAATTGTAAAGTGAACTTAAATCTTTCACGTCTGTAATTCGTATACATATTCTTAATATCTAGATAGATACAGATATTATATAAAAATACAGCATGGTGTTGGTAAACCTAACACATACTTGTTGATCTAAAACAGGACTGTAATACTTACATGCAGCTTGGGAATAAAAGTGCCTTAAAGGTCTTTCAGTTAAAGCTATCAAAAAACCAACCTAACTGTGCAGGTTTCCCTCAAATGCACACATTTAACTTTTATTGAAGTCAATGGAAATTACATGCTCTGAAGGACAAGCTTCTGTCCTGTATATAAACATCGGGATTTCTTCCAAGTTTCTGAAAAAAAATTAACTAAATCTACTTTAGTGTTGTAAACAGCAGTGCTTAAAACATAAAAATTGTAGCCATTTAGTACAGATAGTGTTCATCACAGCATGATACGTTTAAAGTGCTTTAAGCATGGTCTCTGGGTTTGAATGAGAATGGGATTTAGTGCAAAGGAAAGATAGCTGTACTGCTTAGAGGAAATACAACAGAAGACTAATAAAGTTCATTCATTCTTAATCATTTTAATAACTAAGCTACAGAGTGAATGTGCGTTGTTGTACTGGCAGGGGGAGTACTTTTAGAATCAAACTTCTCTTTGTGTGGCTTCCACTGCTGCTTCTGTACAAGCTGTCTTTTAATCTTTAAAGAAGACTGTGGATCAGGTGTAATGTGTGGTGCTGTGTAGTCAAGAAAATGGGTGTTTAATTAATTCCTTGTTAGCTTTCACTTTTCGAGTAAATTCAGGAATGTTAGAATATTTCAGTCATGGGATTGGCCTGTCATACCAGTTTCCAGGTAGCCTGAAATCACCTTAGCCAGTTCTTTGCTCTGGTTGTATGGGGCATTAATTCTTTCTTACTGATTTTGGGTTTTGTTTTCTTTTGGATTTTTCTTTTCCCCCTAGATTTATAGTGCCCACAAGGCTGCATTAATTTTTGTTCAGTGGTTAAAGCAGCAAAAAGCAAATGGCATACAGCAGTCTCTTACCCATTCTTTTCATAAACCTCTCTGCTAGAATCATGAATTGGGTTTTCTGCTAAATACAAAATATATGGATTAGTAGTGTCACTGAAAGGAAAGTAGGGCATCTTTTTTAACTTAAAATGTTAAATATTGCTTTTTTTTTTTTACAGCACCAAATCAAATGAAAGCCAAGGAAGGGAGAAACCTATACAGTTCTTCTCGTTACGATGACTATGACAGATATAGGCGATCTAGAAGTCGGAGTTACGAAAGGAGACGTTCTAGAAGTCGTTCTTTTGATTACAGCTATAGAAGATCGTATAGTCCCAGAAAGTAAGTGTAGTGTGTGTTTGGCTTCAACTGCACAGCAGTCTGTTGGAGGAGAAACACCACATTGACTACTTAATTGTTAAAATTTTGAATAATCTTTTTCTACACTCACTTTGTAATTACTTGTGAGAGTTACATATCTTGCATGCTACATCAAATCAGAAGTATTGAATGAAACAATTCTGTGTTTCATTGAAGAGTAACTAAAAGAAAATACACAGCTTGAAAAATAATTTATTAAGCATTTCTGTACATATGTAGGTATTTGTCACCGTTTACTTTTTCTGATGTACCTTTTTAGCAGTAGACCTACTGGAAGACCTCGTCGTAGCAGAAGCCATTCGGACAATGATAGGTAAAATACTTTTTACACCCTTTAAATTGAAAAGTAGATCACTGTATTCCTTTAACTATAGGTTTATAAAAAAAGTTTCTCCTGAAAAAAAACGGTAAACAATTTTTAATGTGCTAGATGTCTAAGAATAGTGTTTTTACATTCAAATCTCCTCTCTCCCCTTTATTCTGATAGGTTCAAACACCGCAATCGATCTTTTTCAAGATCTAAGTCCAATTCAAGATCACGATCCAAGTCACAGCCCAAGAAAGAAATGAAGGCTAAATCACGGTCTAGGTCTGCATCTCACACCAAATCTAGAGGCACCTCTAAAACAGATTCTAAAACACACTATAAGTCCAGCTCAAGATATGAAAAGGAGTCGAGAAAAAAAGAACCAGCTAGATCCAAATCACAGTCAAGATCACATTCTAGATCTAGGTCAAAATCTAGATCAAGGTCATGGACTAGTCCCAAGTCCAGTGGCCACTAACAGTGTATCCATGTTGTTTTTAGGCATGTAAGAGTCATTTACACACAGTTCAGTTTACTTAAATTATCAGGAATATGATGTTGCAACAGTGCTAAAAAATATTTTCTTTGTCAGTTTTCCCTGTAGCCGACAATGGTTAAAATTAAAACAGTGTTGAGAAGCCACTGAGAGAGAGAGAGAGAAAGAGAGAGAGAGAGAGAATGTCCACTTGGTTAAATGTCATGGGCAGCTGCTGATTTGGTTGTGGTGTCTCTATGTATATTTTTGTAAAGATTTGCATTTTTAATGCTTAGATATTGGTGATGACTTGATTGATCGTAACTTGCAACGTTGTCCTATTAAAAATGTCATACCCATAGAGAAATTGGTACCAGTTTGTGCTGAACAGTTAAACCAACTGTTTAACTTGTTCTTTAATGCTAAACTTTGTGATAAAACGGAAAACTGGACAGCTGTAGTGCAACACTGACTGCGGTGAAATGCAGACTGGCGATTTTATGTTTCCATTGTTCAAAGGCAGGTTTCTGTGTTCTCCATGCCCACTGACAGGAGTAGGTTGGTAAATGGAGCTCTATGGAGAGATGTTTTTTGAGATTTCTCTTTAACCCTGCCATCTGGAGGGATGGTACTAACATTGCATGTACTACATGGGGAGAGAGTTGGTCTTAGAAGCTCATTCAGAGACTGTGCAGTGTCGTGACTTGTCAGGATAGAGGCTTCACTGCTTTTGACCTGGCTGCTAGTACTAAATGTGTGAGGAGAAAAAACACCTGGAAAGGAAAATTAAATTCCGATTTCAGCAAATGGCAGAGCAACTAAATAATAGGTTGTGTGTACATTTTATGCAGTTTTTGTATCTATTCTAATTTTTAGTGAGCGGTTAACCATAAAATTGCTTAGTTTTCCTGCTGTTAGATACAAGTAGATTGTTTCGAGTTGTGTGTGTACAGTATATAAGAACTAAACTTTTATGCCAATGACTCCTGTGGTTAGTTGGTGTATTCATAGGTATAAAACTGTAGCCATCTTTCTTCCTGAGTAACAAAGGCTTGCTTTTACACATCAAAAAGTATTTGGTCAAGCAAGTCTGAATGACTTCTTCCTCAGAATGGATAGTGGTTTGGTTACAAGATTTCATTTCACTTAAGAACAAATGTTTGAAGTTGGATATGAACAAGAGCTGCATCTCTAGCTATTTAGTTTATCACTAATACAGTATATTTAGTAAATTTGAATGTGAAAAATAACAAAACCAGTGTGTAATCTTACCAGTATTTCTCTAGAAGGCAAGATACTTTGTTATGAAAATGGCTTTTGGTGTTGTTTTTTCTATTTACCTTCAAAAGCCAGCATCAAATGCCTAGTGTTCCTTGCTGTCCTACGTAGTAGCATATAAAGACATTGATTTCACAAAGTTCCTTTTTAGAGAAATATTTTAGGTTTTGGTTTCAGTGTTTTCAGCAGGGCTTTTGAAGAAAAGCAGATGGCTTTTACATATTGGCGGTGGAACGTGCTTAGGGGGTTGATTCTAGAATCTTTGTACATTTGATAGTATTTCTAACTTTTTCTTTACTGTTTGCAGTTAATGTTCATGTTCTGCTATGCAATCATTTATATGCACGTTCCTTTAATTTTGTAGACTTTCCTGGATGTATAGTTTAAAAACAGCAAAAAGTCTATTTAAAACTGTAGCAGTAGTGTGCAGCTCTAGCAGAGGAAAGTTGTGGGATTAAACTTTGTATTTCCTTTCTTATAGAGGCTTCTAAAAAGGTATTTTTATATGTTCTTTTTAACAAATATTGTGTACTACCTTTAAAACATCAATGTTTTGATCAAAATAACTAAAGACCCAGCTTATTTTCTGCTTGCTGTAAATTTAGCAAACATGCTGTAATAAAAAAATGAAGGAAATACTGATCCACTGGAATTATTGTAGCTTTAGAATTTGACTCCAGAGCATGGTTAGGAGTAGAGCTGTGCATCCCTTATGGAGTAAAATCCTTACTATGGTATTTCAGTAGTGTCAGGAATTTATCGTTTAATGTCTGAATAAGTATCATTTCACATTTTAAAGGATTACTAGACAAAATAAGAATGATAAGCATATGTTTTAGTATAATATATTGACATTTCTTTTCCGTTAACTTTCATTATTGCTGGATGGACTGCCCTATGGTTACAATTTGCATATTATTAGCCAAGTTATGAACTCTTTAAAATCAGTAATTGAAGATTCCTATAGAACCAAATTCCTAGTATCACCTTATCAAATTGTATTTGCCATATCAAAAGTCGCGCCAGCAGTGGTTCTTTAGAAGGTGGCAACACTTTGCTGGTGATGTTTAGAATTCAAGCTGCCTCCTGGCACTTGTGGTATTTACAACTGGTTCTTCTTATGCCATTCAATGAAAACAACTCTGAAAAGCACTTAATTGCTTTGAGAAATTCACTCTTACACTTTGTGAGTTGAGCTGTGATTATCTTGTAGCTGTCCATAAAAGTGGCTCATGAGAGCAGAAAAGCCCACCCTTTTCCAGCTTTCTTAAATGAATATAGTCTTTAAGACTAAAATCCTACTTAAAAGCGGTCCACCCGACTGTGTCATGGGGAGACGGGGTTATATGGTTTTGTCAGCAGCCTGCGAGGCGTTGCTGTAATTAATGTTCATGTTAGTCCAGCCAGAATTAGCGCTGGATCGGTGGGGAGGAGGGAGGAGAACATCTTTGTGTCCAGGCTGAGGTTCTAATTTGAGACTGCAGAGTAACAGTTAACTATACCTTAACTATTTTGTCAGCATGTCCTTATATTGTGTGCCTCAACATTTATGTATAGCAGAGTTTAAAATTTTTTGTTTTGAAAATCCAATTCATTGCAAGTATAATGTAGTATCTGACAGTTCTGATGGTTCTTTCTTTCTCTCCCAGAGGTAGGACTAAACTTTGACTTGACTTGTGTATATGAACAAGCCAGAAAAGCCGAACACAAACCCACGATGTTTCAAGAGTGCATGAATAAAGATGTTGTCCTAGTTCTTGCTCCCATGGAAAAATTGTGAAGAAGCTGTTCTGTGGGCCTTTCAGTTGGGGACGAGTTAGCAGGATGTGGCCAAAAAGGGCAGGGAATGTTTTACGCATTCACGCAAGTCAAGCCACAGCCCATCTAGATAAAACATCTCCCTCCCTTGATGCAGGAATCCTTGTCCTGCTCTAAAACACACACACAAAAAAAAAGCAGTAGCCTGTTTAGTGCGAGCTACCTGCAGGTTATGCACAGCTGGAATGCAAGAACATACGCAGGCTACAAAAGATCATGTATAGGCATCTTTCTTTTGGAGTCTCAAGAACGGTGGGAATTATGTTTTTCTGTGGTAAACTAGATGATTGATTTTTTTTTTGTCATTCCTGCAAAATTTGTAGAGTTGAAGTAGTGTGTAAAAAAAAAAAAAAAAAAAAAAAAATCTGCTGAAAGTAATAATGGCTGTGCTCCGAAATATCTGCAGAGTTATCAATTTATCTCAGCAGTAATAGAAGGCTCTATTGGAACTTCTTTTTCACCAAAAGTCCATGCACCCAACTGATAATCATAAATCTTAAACTTAGTGGTTAAGTAGCTGGGTGTTTAAATTAGGGACTGGTCTCTGAAAGCTAAATGTTATCCTTTCTATGTCTTTTAAAGATGTTTAAATGTACAGTATAATGGCTTTATTCAAAGTGGAAGTTTTCAATTTAAATGTTATTTTGAGCTCTCTTCTTGGAAAGAGCTTTTTTTTTTTTTCCTTACTGTTTAGTCTGGGGTAACAGCTTGAAATGTGTTCAGAGAAGGGCAATTGGATTGATATCCATCGCAGCACTGCTACTTGATTTTTTGGCAGGGATGTTGCAGATGAACATTTTGAAGTACAAAGGGATAAATTTACACACTTTTAGGACATAATCGCCCATTAATAATTGCTGGTTTTCTCCATTTATCTTGTAACTTGCTTAAAAAGTCTGTAGTCCATTGCTATAATATTTGTCTAAAGATGCTCTTACTGATGAGACTATTATAGGAAGGGAAGACTCTGTACCCTGTAGTGTGTTTGATCAAAAGATGCTAATGTTTTATTCATCCACATCCTTTCTTCTTAAGTTTTGTGTTCCATCTGTGCAAATAACCCTGTGAATTGGGAATAAAATGTACAAGTTTTGACTATAACTTGAGAGCACCTTCTGACTTAATTACTGCAGCCGTAGCCTGTTGGAGCCTGGTCACGGAGCATTCGGATACCCCAGAGCTGGGCAGAGCCCGCCAGCCCCTTCCAGCCCAGCTTTTGTTCTGGTGAGTGTGAATTTTCCAGCCCTGGGCTCACAAATCCCTGGCCAGGCTGAGGGAAAGGGCTGGAGTTGAGGAAACTCCTTTATTGTGAAGCCATTTCCAGCTTGTTCTGACACTGGACACACAGAACACGTGCCGGGGGTTCTCAGGTTGCTGACTCATACCAGATAAAGATAATTGTGAAGAGTTTTGTGCCAGTTCAGGATATGAAAGAGGGCATTTAAATACATTAATCGGTTTTCTGAAGTATAGAACACTGAACTGCCAAAAAAAATCCCACTTTTCCATTACCATCTTAAAATAAATAGATGCTTTTAGGGGGGGAAAAGTTTAGTTTATTTAAATTTTTGTTGTTTCCAATTTGTACACACACAGTAATAGACAATTTGAAGTCGAGCGCACACAATTGTAACTGGGATAACAGCTCATTCACTGGTGAAGGTCCAGGTCACAAAATCATTAAGTTTAAAGACTGCCAATTCCACCTTATTTGGATGTGTAAACATTCTACCAGCTGCCAATGCATTTTGAATGTACAGAAAGACATCTTACACAACATCTCACCATCTGCAAAACTCCTTTTCAAATTAAAGCACTTTTTAAATAATTACTGTATTTTTAAATAACTGTGGATTCTGTTATCACAGTTCGGTTGTTTCCACTACAGGATCAACTGAACCGTGACAGCGCTGAAAGCTGCACCTGGCAACTGCCCCGATTCTGTATTTTATTTTGTATTTTAGCAACTATTGGGACAAAATGATGTAGCATTGATTCATTTTAGAAACAAATACTTACACTTCATCAAGCACCCAAACTCAAGCCATTGGCATTTTTTGTGAAACATCCAATTTGATTTTAAACACCTTAAGTACTCTTTTCATCATTTATTACGCACCTCTCCTATACATTCAGATCATGAGTATCTTCAACTTGAGCAGCTTTTTTTTTTATTATTTTTTTAAATTTTATTAAAAAATTCTAAATAAGCCTCTTTTGCACTGAGTTTACTTTAAAAATGAGCTCACAACCAAGTATAATGTGCATATTAACTGTACGTTAAGTGCAAGGGCACAGCCACAATTTATTTTTTTTTTTTTAAACAAAATATCTTTTTTTTTAAGTCGGGCCATGTACTCAACATGGTCATCATACATTCAGCAGTTTTGTACTAAAAAATACTTCTGTGCAGGAAAGCCCAGCATAAATTTACATATGCTACAAAGTTTTACACTTATTTACATGGCTCTGTCTTCCCTATGAAAACATTTCAATACCTGCCACAAGCTATGGTAACTTAGAACAATTATTACAGGGTAACCAATTTAAGACCAGCCTAAGTAACTACGACACCTTTTCCACAATTTTAAAAACTGATACAAAAATTTATTTTAGAATTGCAGTGCAATTGGTATGCAAAGGGGTTTTTTACTTTTTTGGCAGTCATCCGGCAATGTCAGTTGGCACAGTCTGACTTGGGATTCCCATGGAAAATCGCTAGAGCTGGAGAGTGGCAGTTCAAGAATGTGCACCAAGATGTTTCCTAGATCTAACTTTTTGTCACAGGCTTGAAATGCTTCTCTACTGATTCAAGCACGCCAAGTCAAGCTCCCAGGAGAATAATCTCTGCGGTTTACCTAGTAGCCAGGTGGAGGTCTGCTCAGCAAATCTGCTCTGCAGTTTTTATTTAACACAAGTTTGAAAGGCAGCGAAGTACAAGACTAAAGCTTTCAGTGCATTTTTTTTTCAGTTAATGCTGCATTAAGTTAGGCAAAAGCTGTTTTTCTAACACCACAGCAAAAAGTAGTCACAATTCCAATTCTGAGAGACAGTCCCATTTACAATAAATAGAATAAATGGTTACTGCTGAGGATTTCACTAGATTGATTGTAGAGAAAATGGCAGGGGGGTTGGAACATGATGATCTTTAAGGTCCCTTCCAACCCAAATTATTCCATGTTTCTATGGAATAACCTATTTCACAGTGAAGTGAACACAGCACACAAGTTTTGAGGTAAAATACAAGGGGAATGTAAACTTCCAGCCCCTTCTCTTCCAAGTGACTAACTACATGCAGCAAGAACATCTAGTTCTGTACACCTGCGCATCTGGAGTTAGGAATAACAATTTTTAAATTTGAAACCCTGTAAAATTTAAATAACTTCAAAAATGTGAAAAGTTATATCTCAAGCCTGGACTTTAAGTAATGTTTTAAGCTGAAATGTCATTATTTCTTTATCAGAAGGTTTAAAAGAAACAGGTACCCAGTGGCTTGGTGGCTTAGGAAGAACACTTGGTGAGGGTGGCTCACTGAATTTTGCTCCAGCATAGTTCTGATTGGTTTGAGGTGTGAAAAACAGGTTGCGATTCGATAAAGTAGGACTCCAATTTTGATTATTGGGGAAATGAACATTGTTCTTTCCCCCTTTTTGCATGGCCTGCCATGCACCAGATGATGAGTTGCATCCATGTCCTCTTTCTTTCTTCATATAGGTCTTCATCTGTGAATTCTGGTCTTTATTCTTCTGCCTGTTTTTAAGTTGTTGATGGTTCTTGGTCATATTTCTAGACTGGGGAGCTGGAATGTTGAATCTTTCTCCACCACCCATCTTCAACTTAAATGTCACCTGTAAAAACAGGGGGAAAAGTTGGTGGAGTCTGCATTACTACTTTAAAAAAAACCACAACAACAATAAGCCAGAAAATATTTCAGAGAAGTTTTAGATTCTAAGCAGCAGGACTGAAACCAATCTAACCAAAACTTACTGAAAGTAGTGTTTTTCATTCTTTACTGGACACCACTTCAAAAATACTGAAGAACTTAACTGACACACTAATCCATCCCGTGGGAACCATACCTCAGCCCCTTTATTAACAGTCACAGCTTTGTCTACCTAGTTATGAAAACACTGGTCCCCCAAGCAGCTCAACTACTAAATACACCACTTTTTTTCTCAGCAAAAGGTGTTACCGGAGGAATGTAAAACACATGTTGCTCACAAAATACCCAGCCAAATTTAAGGTGTTAGTATTTAATCCTGAAGACATTTAAACCAAGCTTGTTACACCTTATTTGCATTGGTAAAGCCGCTCTCTGGTTTTCTAGTAAATCCAAGAATTACTCTGATAAACCCGAAGTGAAATGAAAACAACCTCAAATGGAAAGCAGACATTTGTAACTGAACTTCCAAAGCAGACAGACAGATGCTATCACACTGAACTTGGCACCTTCGTGCTGACTCTCCTACAGTATAAGATTGCCCTCCCACCCCCTTTTACCTTTCAGTTGTCTTCTCAGATTCCACACTCTCCAACTCTTGCCCCCTTTCTTGCTTCCAAGCCTGAAAGAGTAGGTGCTGCCTTTTGCTGGACTCGTTCCTTTGGCTAGGAACAGAAGTTTTCATGGGCTGATCTGCTGTTTTCAGCCAGGTAGCCGAGCCCAACATCGGATTCTCGGCACAGAAGCTCCAAAGGAGAAGTCCCACTGTGTAAGAGAGAAAGCTGTGTGAACTCAGGTTATGGAAACACTTGTTTCCCTCTCAAATTAGAAGTAGTATCAAATAAGCTAAAATAATTCAGAGAATTCATAAAAGTCAGTTGTGTCTCTTATTTGTGAAAGATGACAATATGCTTAAAACTAAAGAAAAAAACCAAGGTAGTATTCATCTTACTCTGTTTGTATAAACCCCACCATTCTACTTATCATTTCACAAAAAAGAGCATTTTTATCATGAGATACATGTATCTTAATAAATATTTTAATTAAGGAAAGGCTGGATAGAACCTTATCCTTTTTTCAATAGGGGGAAAAAGTCAAATACAACGGGGAAATACTTTGGGATGAACTCTTAGACAACTAGCGCTCCAGTGCATCGCTCCTAAGCACAAAGAAACCCTCCCTGAAAAGCACCCCTGGAGAACTCGCCCCCTCATCCTGTGGGACCGGGACGGGAAAGCAGCGCCCAGAACCGCCCCCAAGTGTCCCCACGCTTCCCAGGAAACCAATCGCCCCCCTAAACCCTCCTCCAGCCATTACAACACAGCTTTCTAATCTGCCAGCTGGGTTTTTTTTCACCGAAGTAATTCCTTATTAACTTAAAATAACTTCCCGTTTAGCCCATGACTCATCCTCTCCTGAAATCTTTTTTAAGATTTTAATCTTAAAGCACTCTAATCTGTTCACCTCCCCCTAATCGACGTGTCACCCTTAAGTCACCAGCACCCTCGGTCCATCTCTCCCCAAAAGCTCCAGGAAGAGCCACCCATCTTCGTTTCCAGCTTTGCCTTGTTATGACTAAAACTAAGGGCCGAAGTCACGTCATTAGCACAAACCAAGCTGCTGTCTGCTCCCACCGGAGCGACCCTCCAAGGCTCGGCACTTGCCAGAGCTCCTCCGTCCGTTCGTCTCCAAACTTTCTCTCTTCTTACGCTGCCTACAGCCCCCGGTCCCCCATCGAGCCGGGAATCCCCGTCCCCACTTCCCCAACAATGGAGCAGCCCAGCGAGCACAACATGGCGGCGACAGCGCCCGGCCCTTCCCGCACCGCTCCTCCCTTACCGACTTCTGTCCGTCTCGTTCGCCCAAAAGCACAGACAAAAACACAGGGGCCTTTAGGAACCGACCCCGCTGCTTCTCCGCCGTCACTCTCCGACACCCCCCCCCCGCAAAGCACAGCCCAAACCGCTCCACCAATTCCGGCCGCTGCCCCTCTTGTCTCCCACACAAAATGGCGGCCGCTTCCCTACGCCGTATAACACCCTCACCCTCCTCCCCCCTCCCCAGACCACCCCGCTCCAGCCAATAGGAGCGCGCCGCCTGCTCCCTCCGCCAATCAGAGCCAAGCCCCGCCTGTTGCCGGGAGGGGACGGGGCAGACCGGCTGCCGTTTGAATCTGCCCAGCGCAGGGCAGCTCGGGAGCGCGGCCGCCCCGGGGCCGGGGCCCTTCTTTGTCCGGGGACCGGAGCCCTTTGTCCCGGGCCCGGACCCTCCGCCGGGCACGGCCCGAGGGTCCCTGGGCTGCGCTGCCTAACCCCCCCAGGCCCCGCTCGGCAATTAGCACAACAAAAGGAAGGAGTAGGGGGGTGGCCGCGCCAGCTGCCGCTTGGGGCTTCAAAGAGGTGAAATAACTAACAAAAAAAAACCCCACCCCTCCGGCTGTAAGAGGGTCCCCGGCAGCGGGGATTCACCGAACAACGAACAAAGAGCGAAATCCGGCCCCGCAGAGATGCCCCGCAGTCTCTAGACCGCCATAAAAGGGGTATCTCCGAGCAAGGGGTCCGGCGAGCCCGTGCGCCAACACCTGCTTGCGTTTTAATAAAATACCTTCACAATTTTAAATCACTAAAAACAATTCAGAGGGATTTTCAACGTCAGACTGTAAGGAAATGCGTGAAGGGAAAAGCTTCCACAGTTTTAAACCACTGTTGTGGTTTAACTCAAAGGTGCCGAGCCCCCGGCGCTGGCGGCTGTTTGTGTTTATCTTCACATACTCTTTATTTTGCCTCAAGGGACCGTTTACACCGAAACCCACCCGATTTTACGTGTAGAGGTGGAGTGAAAATTCCATACACACAGGAAACCTGCACACTCTCAAGGGAGCTCCGGCTCCTGTCACAGCTGAGGGGCCAGTCCAAGCACTGCACGCTGCGTGAAGGACCAAAAAAAAGGAATTTCAAAAGAAAACAGAAAGCAACTAAATCAGTTTAATCAACTCCGGGGCAGGGGGGGAAGTACCTACAAACCACACAAAGATTCAAAGTTTTGATTTTCAGGTACAAATACCTCGAAGAGTTCATTGAGGTACTACACAGTTATAGCTACAAAATGGAAAAATTACTGTTTCCTCCTTTTATCTGTAAACCGTTTAAACCAGAGCTGGTTTCTGACTGAGCAGCACCTGGTTTTACAGGGCTCTGACCCATCATAGGGTCTTGAGGCACTCGTGGGACAAAGGTAAATCCTGCAAAGGGAAGCTGCAACTTTAAGTTTGTATTTCATTATGCAGTGTTATTGGAAAAAAAGATGCTATTTTTTAATATACGAAATGTGTTGACATAATGAAGTCCAGACCTTTGTTCTTGTTCTTTATTGTATGTTGCACAAACCAAGCTGAGATTAATTTGTTTTCCTCCCTTTGCTCTGTATTTCTTGGCACTTAATGTTATGTCTAAGATCCTTTTAGTAGCTTCCATTTAGATAGAAGACAACAGTATCCCCTGTAACCAAACACTTAAGCCTTGAAATTCCACTAATTATCTCAAACAACTCTCCTATGGTGCATATCAGCAGATTTTTTGCTTTGGTTCTATCTTCAGCATGTTTATATCTGCTAAAACATCATCTTAGCTCAGTGTGCAGATGTTTTTGAGTCAGGACATGTCACTGATATTTAGAAATAGCATTTTACTGGCTGCACACATGCTCTCTTGTCTGGGGAACAGAACAGCCATGTACTTTTCAAGTCAGATCAAGGATGACACAAGGTCTGGCAGTTGTTCCTCACTGTCTTTTAGATACTTCAAAAAATGTCTTGTCTTTCGGAATTGCTTTTTGGGTCAGGCTGACACATTTAGCCAGAGCCACAGGAGAGCAGGAAATGTCAGTGATAAACCGATCATGTCCTTTTGCAGAAACTCACTGAAACACACCAAGAAACCAGTTGAATGCTACAGTAAGTTGTGTCATTCAGAGTTCAAGCAGGAACACAAAGGGGTATTTTTAAATCAAAAGGGCAGGCGGTCCAGAATACCCAAAACACCACAATGCCCAACTTGCAGGCGAAGATAAGGTTTCTCATGCTTCACACTTCAGCTGCTAAAACCTTGGGCAGGTTTCCTCTCCTGCAGTGGGAGGAGACATTTACTGTGAGGGCGGTGGGTGAGCCCCTGGCCCAGGTTGCCCAGAGAAGCTGTGGCTGCCCCATCCCTGGAGGGGTTCAAGGCCAGGTTGGACGGGGCTTGGAGCAACCTGGGCTGGTGGGAGGTGTCCCTGCCCAGGGCAGGGGGTGGCACTGGGTGGGCTTTAAGGTCCCTTCCAACCCAAACTATTCTGTGACTCTATGATTCCCAGAGCTACAGGAACCCGACACATATAGAGGCCCCTCAAGTGCCTGCCATGTCCTGGAGACACAGCACAGACAGTCCCAGCCTTCAGTCTGGATCCCTTATTACTAAGGCCTGAGACCCCCTCAAGGGAAGTTACTCCACTCCCTCAAATAATGATTTTTAAACCCTCTCTGCTTTTTTTTTTTTCTTCAACACAAGACTTCCCAATCCAAAGCCTGTAGCACTATATGCACCTCAGTTGCTCACGGGCAGACGGTCTGGGCTGTGGAGCGATGTGAGCTGCCTCGAGGAGCAGCTTGTCCCCACCACCCATGCCGTGCAGCCCTCCACCTGCTGAAGACAAGGTCCAAGAGACAGTGCCCTTCAACGCACTGCTTGAAGCTCCAAACCTGACATTGCTGCACATTGCCACGTGGCGACACACACTCAGTGACCTCAGCTCCACTACACCTTTGCTACACACTCTTATTGTACGTGTTTTTTCTATTGTGCAAGCGTCTGCTTGGTCTAGCATTATTCTGCTTCCTCCAGGTAATCTAAGGCTGACTGCAATAACTACAGAGTTTCCCCACGTTCCCGGGAGCCAGGATCTACATTACTCAAATCCTCCTCTCGGCCCCTCACCAGACTTGTGCTGCCACAGTGACAGCAACTCAAGGTTTTCCCTAGCCACTATTATTTTCTGTTCAGCATCTCCATTCCCTCTCAAAGCAAGTGTTAATACCAGCCCAGGGAAGCAGCTCCATCTGTGCTGGCACTGCAACAACTAGCAATTTGCATAGAAGTTCCAGTGAAGACAAAGTCCTCTGAGCTTCATTAGCCCCAAACTGAAATGCTTCCAGCTGCGATCGAGATGGATCCAACCATGCACATATTCATGCCCGAGCGTTTCAGTGGAAACACCCACTGGTGGATGCTGCAGGAAGTAAAGCAGCAGCACAGATGAATCATTTGTTAAGTCAATAGTGAACCATTGCCCCAGTTTTATTCCACAGGTGACGAGCTTCCGGTGGTACTTGATTATTTAGAGCCATAAAAAGCAAACACCTTGGGGTTACTAAGAGTCCCATGACACACCTGAAACTAGTCAGATGTTTCCAACAGAGCCAAACATTACCCAGGGTAACAGTTTTCCTTGTGTGGGAAATATGTTGAGTTTGTGTTTTCTTAAAAACCTGCATGGAAGTAACGAGTATACAGTAACATTTAGAATATCCTTTATTCTGTTTGGCAGAGGATCCCTGTTTCTCAGTCAAATAAAGCTCGGGAAATCCACAGCAGTGATCTACAGGAACTAAGTGGATATTTGAATCTCTGCAGAGTAAATAGAGAAGAGGCACAAGGTGAGCACCCCAGCAATTCAATAAAACAACGTACTTTAATTGCTTAAAGCTCCTTATCAGTTTGTTGTTAAATAAAGCAGAGGCAGGATAACTAAAGATAATTTCTATATAAACTGTAGATATTAATTTAGTCAG
This sequence comes from Larus michahellis, assembly GCF_964199755.1. Lineage (NCBI taxonomy): Eukaryota > Metazoa > Chordata > Aves > Charadriiformes > Laridae > Larus > Larus michahellis. The sequence continues at coordinate 3,388,879 of NC_133914.1, read as the reverse complement.
TGTCCACCAGTACCCGGAGTTGCATCGTCTCCAGAATAAGAGTTTCCTCCTCTGCACGGCTGAAACCAGTTACACGCTCAAGAACGTCTCTGAGAACAAATCTCCTTTGCCTGACCGCAGCGTGCACCTCTGTGTACGCACACACGTACCCAGAACAACAAACGCAGCACCGAGATCGCTAACACCATGGACACACAGGGCTCACCAAAGATTAGTTATCCAAGCCCTGAGCCTCACGGCCCAGAGGGGTTTAAAGGGCTTGTGTTTCATTACAGCCGATGTCTGAACTTTGTAAATAAACGCCCATCCAGGCGTGACTCCCCCATCACACCCTGTAGGTTTTCTGCCTCAACAGCTCCCTGTGCAAACCCACACCAGCACTGAGTCACCAAAGCCTGCGGGAGCCTTCAGCCCATTCAGAGCAATACACCTGGTTCATGTGCTATCAGCAGGAAAAGCATTTCCACCCTCAACACACCTCACGACACCAGAGCGAGCAGAGGTGGTTCTCCAGGACAGCCCACCCGGGGCACAGCCTCACGGGGACTGAGGGCAAACTCCTCAGACGAGCCGTGTTTCGCTCACCTGAGCTATGCTGTGCAAAAGAAAATAAGGGTGTTTTTTTCTCCGAGCATTTCCTCAAAGAGCACAGTATAAAGTCACGCTGTCTCACCCTGATTCACACCTTATCAGCATGAGTGGTGCCTCCACCCTCAGTGCTGTCTGGGCCACTCGGTTTCCAAATTCAGCCCCAGCACACACCAAAGTCAGAGAAATACAACCAAGTCACTATCCTCTCAGCAAAGCACAGCCATGCCTTCTGCAAGTGCTGGTGACAAAGTGCCCCATCACATGAGCTATGTCCTAACAGCAGCCCCAGGGGTTGTTCCCTACAGCTCTGGAGACAGAGACGCTACTACTGAGCAAGACGGGCTCGTGGCTTCAAACTGAAAGAGGGGAGATTTAGATTAGGAGGAAGTTTTTCACTCTGAGGGTGGTGAGCCCCTGGCCCAGGTTGCCCAGAGAAGCTGTGGCTGCCCCATCCCTGGAGGGGTTCAAGGCCAGGTTGGCCGGGGCTTGGAGCAACCTGGGCTGGTGGGAGGTGTCCCTGCCCAGGGCAGGGGGTGCCACTGGATGATCTCTAAGGTCCCTTCTAACCCAAACCATTCTGTAACTCTATGGCCAAGCTCATAAGCCCCTTTCCCCGCTGCCCACACAGCTTTTCTTTGAGCCCCCCCTCCAGCGCACCACAGGACCAGAGTTAGCAGCTCACCCAGCCCCAGCCCATCCTGCACCCAGCAAACTGGGGCACCCACCAGCCCAGAGTGAGTACCTGCACCAGGGCTGCAGGGAAAGCACCCCTCCCTAGGTCATCTCCCCAGCTTGGCAGTTCTGCTCAGCCTCCTTCACTCAGAGGGATGCAGCAAGGCAAGAAACACAAACCGTTGCCAAGACCATCCCAAAATGCCCAGCAAAACCCTACAGCACCATCTACATAACTGCCCAGTTGTGCCTGACGATGTTTCTGGCTTAAATACCATAAAATCAGGTGCACAGAATTCAAGCCCCACCCAACTGGGTGGGGAGGGGGCATTTAAAGCCCACCCAGCCAAGGTAGTCTCTTAGAGTGCTGGTGCTCCTTTAGTTCCTGGTATTCACAAGTTTACTGTATTTCTGCTCAGTACCAGCAGGCAAAAAGACAAAAGCAGAACATGACCTTTATGGGAATGTAAAGCTGATCGTTGCTCCCAGGGGCTGACCCTGGGTACCAGGGGTTTCCCAGAGCAGGGCTCTTCACAGCTGTGTTAGCTGCAGCTGATGCCAAGGGAAAGAAACTAAGCTAGAGGGGAACAAAAAGCCCTTACATTACACAAGTCAGCTTTTAAGAACTTGCTCTTACTCTAACAGGTCAATTTTGCTGCAAAAGTGTGTCCAGAAACCAAATTGCAAGGCTTTAGCTGTGCTGCAGTAATGGTGTTTCTCTCTTTATAGCACATGCTCCTCTGACAGAACAGCAGCTCTCACTGCAGATGGAGGAAACCTGGGTCTACGTTTCACAGGATCCTGCTGGTCGTGAAGCTGCGACAGAGGAGGGAATAGTTTGGGGCTGAGTGCTGCTTTTCTAACTCAGGACTAGCATAAAGTATCTTTCTGGTTTTCACGAGCCCTTTGCAGTCTCATATTTGTTCTTGCAAAGGAAAATTTGTCAGGAGCCGAAATGGAAGCCGTTGTTTTTTGAGATGAAGCCAATAACCTGCCTCTTCCCCTTTGCTCATACAATAGTCCTTGAGGCCTTTCGTCTTTATTGTGGTTTCCGTGCATGAGATCCAGAGAGGGACGTTCAGAAACAGTCAGCCCTGAGCAGCATCAAAAGGGTCAGACAGGACCCAGGTCCCAGCCATTCTCAAGCGCCCCAGCGAGCAGGGAAACCCCCTCTCCCCGGCCAGGGGCCAAGAGGAAGCGCTGGGTTCCCAATTCTGCCTATTTCTCAAGCGTCCGGAGGCTGATGTCCCCGTGAATGTCGTGGGCTCCCCTGGAGAGGGCAGCCGAGCATTGCTGAGCTCCAGCAGCTGCTGGGAAACTCCTGAGCCAGGAATAATGGCAGAGGGGAAATGTGTGAAGCAAAGGTTTAGAAAGCAGGAGAAGTAATTGCTGTTCAAAACCACCATGAATCCACTGAATGGGGAGAACTGGGATACGAGCAGGAGGGAAGGCTGAGTTCTCGCTCGGGAGAAGACAGGTTGATGGTTGTGGCTGCTCTGTAAGATGTCAGAGCGGGACCTGCTGCGGGGCAGGGTGCGTCTGGGAACCAGAAGCACAGCCTTTCCTTTGCAGCCAGCGCAGCGTGTGCTCCCCACTACATGTTGTACGGTCTCTACCCAACCATAATATGGCCACTTCCTTTGGGATTTTGGGCAAACTTGCCTCTACCCACTGGCAGCCTTGAGTAACAGGAGATATTCTCCCACCGCAGTGCTCTGGTGTCCCCTGCCAGGTGTCCCCGCTTTCCAGCAGCAGCAGCACAACCTGCAAATGACCAGCTCCAGACGCTGCTGCCCAGCTGAGGGGAAGAGGGTGGCTGAAAGCGGGTAGAGCAGAGCCCTCAGCGTCTGCGGCCCCGGGTCCAGCATGACCACAGGGCTATGATTGTGTTAACTTCAGACCTTAAGCCATTTCCTGTCTCTTCCACTTGCAAAGAGAAAATCACCTTATTCTTCTGGCATTAGCAGAGCGCGTTTGTGCACAGAGAAGTGGCTTGCCCACTTTCTGGGGCCCAGACAGGTGGGGTTCTTGCTATTAATGGTGCCAGACAAGCACTCAGATGGCAGATTTCTGAGCTTGCCCTTATACCTACACGCAGCTAGGTATATCCAGATTTTTCCATGTCTGCCTCCTAGCTCTTTTCCTTCCCCTCCTCTTCCACTTCCCCAGAGAAATCAGGAAAAGCCCCTGAGTGTCTCTTGCCTCAAACACTGCAGGTACACGGAGGAATCGGAGGGACGGAGCAAATTATTTCAGCGAGCCGGAGGGTTGGGGTGGTTGTGAGATGTGACACTAGCAGCCAGAAGCAGAACACAAGACCCAGAGGGGAAGTGGGTAAGGAAAGAAAACCTGACACACGTTCACCAAAAGAATGCAAAAGAGAGCAAGAAACCAGAGGAAGGATTTGCACCGATGGATTTCCAGCCCAGGGGAATAAAACAGAATGGTATGAGAAACCCAGATGAGACCAGAAGTGATGTGAAAGGAGAAGGAAGCAGGCGCCGTCTGCGGCTGCACAAACTGCCCTGAGAGCTGGAGGGATGGGAAGCCCCCAGGCACCCCCAGCCCGCGGCGCGGGCGAGAGGAGGTGAGTGGTTTGCGTTCGCTAACACGGGGGGAGATCCTGCAGCCAAGGATCCTTTTTCTCGCAGTAAAATGCACATCGTCCCTTTGAGCCCACGGTGCTGACACACACACACAGACTGGAGAGACTCTGCCACGCAGGGCTTGTCACGGGGAAATTCCTGGGGTTATTCAGGATAAACTGCAATGCCATGTGTAACAAAGGGTGGGAAAATTGTTTTTTAGGATGAATCCTTTCTTAACGAGAACACGGAAGGTAAGTGTCTAAATAGCGGAGTGGGGATTAACTCTTTACAGCTGATTTTAGGAAATATTAACACTGGATATGTCAGAGGTATTTCCAAATGTCTCGCAAGCATGAGTACGATACTGAGCTCTCAGGCTGAGCGTTCTGCTGGACTTACTGTTTATTATGACTTCGCGTGCTGTGGTTTTGGTGGAGTGAGAGCAGCTCTGTTTTGTCACGCTTTGTACCCAGACGGGCATTCGCAGTGCTGCTCTGCACCCACCCCCCCCGAGCAGTCACCCATGGACAGAACTGGACGCTAAATAGAAATAAGCGTATAATCTTCGGTGTGGCGTTTGTGCCAGACAGTTCACCAGGGAGGTAACTCTGCTCAGCATTATTTAATGTAGTCGGAGGAACAAACCGGGATGAACGGCTATTTCCAAAATAATGGCAAAACTTCTCCTGCAACTAAAACAAGAAATCGTGTACAAACTGTAATATTTGTAGAGCAAAAGATATTTTGCTTTTTCAGCAAGTGAAATTTCCAGTTTTTGGATAAATCACTTCACTTGTTCATACTAGGTGATCACTTAAGACATTTTATTTTATTGTAAACATCAAATCTCTCAGAAATTCTGGCGACAAAATATTCAAGACCAGTGATTTCAGAGTGCTGCAGGCACATTGCACTGGCTGATTGCATCAGGAAAATGTAATTTTACATTATCTAAGCAACCGATATGTTAACTTATTAATCAACAAGGATTCTGAGATGTCTCTGTAAATGAAGAAACCATCCCAAGAGATATCAGAAACGGTGCTGCTGTGTGCAAGGCAGTGTGCATCTGACAGCTGAAATCAATCGCAGCAATGCGCTGAAATGGAAAAGGACTTTTTCACTTGTAGATTTAATTTCAGCTGAAGCCGGTGGAGTTATTAGGCTGGAGTGAGTGGGCTCACAAGCAGATCTAGCGGGGGAAAGGTTTCTCTGCTGCTTCTGGGCAGACTTTGCAGTCAGTGAGGCTGTATCAGAAATATATTGCATTCCCAAATGCCTTATTTACGTTTTGTTTTGCCGGGCTTCTTGTTCGTTCAGTGCGTTTCCTCCATTTGCTGCCTCCCGGGGCTCTGCTATTACTATTGGCACTGTCTGGGGGTTTCTCCATTGCAAGAGACGGGGTTTCCATTGCTTTATTTTGCAGAATATTTCCCACCCTGGGAGATCCTGCCGGCAGGAGACACTTTGCTGTGCTAGAGCAGAATTAATCCTGTGCAGAGGCCCAGGAAAACCCTGCTTGGCTCCTGCAGCTCCCAGGGACCCAGTCCCTCTGTGCCGCAGCCTCCTGGCTCCAAAGGAGGGCGAGAAGCCCCTTCACTCTTTCTTGCTGATCTGAAACATCAGCCCAGCAGGCTGGGACACTGGGCTTGTTGGGCTGGTTGTGGCGGGGATGCACAGCCGTGCCTGGGGCTGTAATTCCCAGGGAGGTGGAGATGCTGCCCCTCAGAAGGGGGTTTCCACCCTGGAAGTGGGACTTGCCCCATGGAGGATGCTGCGGATCAGCTCTCCCCTGGGATCCAGATACAGGCTGGCTTGTTTCCCAGGAGCTGAAGCGTGCAGGAGGCAGTGGGCATGAACAAACAAATGGTTGAATCCAGGAGCCCATCTGACAAGAGAAAAATGTCCCCTGGGTAGGAAAAAGCAGCCTTATGGCTAAAAAAACCCAAAGGGACAGGCAGTGCAAGGAGAGAGGCTCTTGGCACCGTGTTTTCTCTGCAGAAGAGATCTTGCGCTGGAGCAAAGCCTTGTGCTTTCCCTCACAGACACAGGAGCTGGAAGGAGGATTTGGTGGAGTTCAGTCAAAACTGTAAAGAGATTCATCCTTGTCCTTCAGCCTGAGACAGAACACATGTGGGAAGAGAAGGTCTGGGCTGGCTGATTGCTACGAGCCCAGCACAGTATTCTGAACCTAAGGGCTTATCTGAATTATGTCAGCTTAATGGAGAGAGCTGTACCAGAACAGTCAGTGCAGGAGTTAGTTTGCCGTTATAACCAAATTCTCTCCCCAAGCAACGTAACATGAGCGATGGCATTTTACTGGCCTCAGTCTCTTGCCTAGCATTCAGCACAGTTTCCAAGCTCCTAAGTATGTTTGTTGGACATTGCACGACTGCGGATACTGAGAATTTAAGATGGTCCTGGGAATGCTGGCTGCAATTAATACATGTCAAGGTGGTGCTGGAGTCTGCTTAATTAAGAGATGTCTTGGTTTGGATGCTAGGGTTTTGGCTGGGGAGTTTTGGGTACTCGAGGAGGCAGCTGCTGCCCTGGTGGCCCCTGGTGAGCCCTGGGATGTGTCAAAGTCGATCTATCCGCTAAATCCATCTCTCTCTGGAGAGGGAGATGTTGTCAGGTTTAATAACAGCAGTTAGTAGTTACTGCTGCCCTTGTAGTGTTTTTGTGGAGAGCTGCAGGAAACAAGAGTGCTGAGATTAGAGTGCAACATCTCCGGTCCTGTGTGATTGCCCCATGCCAGAGCCTGATGTAAGAGGAGAGAGGTTTGCTGCAATGCCGAGCCACATCTCAGCCCAAAGTCCAGGAACTCCGCCAGTCTGATATGCCAAGAAATGCAAAGCAGGGTTGAACTGCTCTGGCTGCAATACGCACCGAATGCCCTGCAACTGCCCATGTTCGAGCCCTGACAGGCAGGCAGGAGCAAAGCGTGGGGCTTGGGCTCTTCTCCGTGACCTCTTGGGCAGCATCTCAAGTGCTCAGGGCTATTTTGCAACTACTGCTAAACATAGAAACAGTGATGGGTGCCAGGGAACGGGGAAATCAGTGGGGAAGGACGTAATGAAGACAGGTATAAAATACGTGTCACTGCTAAGATGTTGTGGACAGAGGTTTCTAGGGTGTTGGTCCCTGCTGGCTATTGTCACCTCTAAAGACAGCCGTTGCCTTTGATGAATTTCAAAAAACAGACAGAGAAACCACAGATGGTCGGCTACAGGTGCCCGGAGCCCAGCAGCGCAGCCCCTGCACTGCCTGGGTGCTCGCTCCGCTCCCCGGGTAGCCGTAGTCATCACACATCCCGTCTGCTGTGGCTTGCACGTTTTGGACATTTCCTCTTTCGAAAGAGAGCTGACGGCAGGGAGAGACGGTGGCGTGTTTGTTCTGGGGGAAAGGGAACGCTGTCAGCTCAGTGCTTTCCTCCAGCAGCGGGAACCCGTGGTCCCATTGCCTGGATGTGGGATCTTGGATACTCAAAGCCAGGCGTATGCTTTTGAGAACGGGTTCCTGTCCCACAGGTGGTATGACCTGCTGGTACGTGGCACTTGGGACACAGCATCTCTTTGGTAATAAGGCAGCTTTAGTGTACTCAACACCCACCTCTTCATCTGCTCTCTATAACCCGGTCCAGGATGACCTTGTTCCCCCTGTTACATGAGGAAACGCAAGGCAGCTGAGCCCTCAATGAAAGTGCATTTGGTTTAAAGCACGAGTATAATCAAGAGCAAGAATGGGAGAAAAACAACATTTGAAGGACAAGCTCATCTGTGTAATGAAAATTTAAATGCATTAAGCTGCAGAAGTGTAGAGAAAAACACAACTTTGCTGCCACAGGGTGCACCGAGCAGTTCAACATCTGCCTAGGGGAAAATAAGGCCTTTCCCTCCATCACATCTCTGCTGAAGCTAAAAATACTGATAAAATTAATCTAATCGTGGGCATATACAGGGGTTCTTAGGTTTGTAGGTGGTTTAACTCCTGCATGTCCCCATTGTTAAGTCCAACCTGCATTCTAATATAGATGTGAAACTATAACTTTTAATCACTCTGACCATGGGACAGGCTGACTCATGACACAGGGATTATGGGGGGAGAAACACAATTTTAATGAGACTAAGCTTTATAAAACTGCAATGGGCAAGCTTAAATATAAAATCAATCTTGCAATTTTTTGTGTTCAAACAGCTTTGGTGAAGAGTAAATGCTTCAAAGTACACTTTGTCTTCCCAGATGAGTCGCACCGAGTCCTTGGCAACACAATATCCCTCATCCTTCTCCATTGTACAATTCTCAGCGTTGCTGCTTCCCTCTTGTGGTGAGGAAACAGCCCAAGAGACAGACGTGGTACAGACTACGGACGTGGTACGGACGTGGTACCCACGCACTGCGATAGATGGGTCTCAGCCAAATTGCCGGTGGGACAAAGCCTGGATCGCTGCTGGGAAAGGGTGGAATTGGCTCCAGCGTTTGGGCCGTGGACCTGAAAGTAGGTGTCCCTGGGCTATTTTCCTTTTGCTTGCCTCCACCTAAAGAGAAGGATGTGTCTGAGTGGGTTGAATTTATTGCTCATTGTGCTCCTGTAAGTTCCCTTCCCCTTGGTCTGTTTCAGAGCATCTGAAGAAGTGTAGAAGGAAACAAAAACTGTCTCTATGAGCTCCTGGTTCCAGTTAATTACAATGGATATTTGTAAGGCACATGAAAATGCCTCCAAATGCAGTGTGAACACCATGCAGTGCTTCATGGTCCTCAGCACGCAAGCGCAGAAAATAAGCATTGCCACATTGTGTGGCCTCTTTGGGACACTGTGCATTTTTGAGAACTCTTTGGTTCTGTACTTGATCTTCTCTTCCCCTGGGACCAGGAGAAAGCCTTCCTACATCTTTATCAGCAGCCTGGCCTTGGCTGACATTCTGGCCAGCATCATCTTCGTCTGCAGTTTTGTTAACTTCCACGTCTTTAATGAAATTGATTTCTCTAAAGAAACGTTCCTGCTGCAGCTGGGAGGGGTGAACACGTCCTTCTCCGCCTCCCTGAGCAGCTTGCTGCTGACAGCCCTGGACCGTTACATCTCCATCAGCCGTCCCTCTGAATACAAGCTCCTCATGACAAGGAAAAGAGCTTGGATAGCCCTGGTGGTGCTCTGGGTGACATGTGCGACCATTGCTTCCCTGCCCCTCCTGGGCTGGAACTGCTGCACACTCAATTCAACCTGCTCAGAGCTATTCCCGTTTGTGGATGACAAATATCTGTCGAGCTGGATCTGCTTCATCATGGTCCTGCTGGGGTGTATCATCTATGCCTACACGCACGTGCTATGGAGGGCTCACCAGCACGTGGCCTACATGGAGAAGTACCAAGCACAGGTGGGAAAGCAAAACACCAGGATGAGGATGGATGTCATGTTGGCCAAGACCCTCGTCATGGTCTTGACTGTCCTCGTGCTGTGCTGGTCTCCGATCCTCGTTCTCATGATCTACAGCATCTTTGCTAGGCTGAGCAATCACCTGCGCAAGGTTTTTGCCTTCTGCAGCACCCTCTGCCTGCTCAATTCCATGGTGAACCCCATTATTTATGCCCTGCGCAGCAAAGAACTATATTCCTCCCTGACGATGGTCTTTTCTCGCTTCAGGAGGCAGCTGAAGGCCTCTGAGGAAAGCCCAGAAGTAGAGAGCACCCACAAGTCCTCCGTGATAGAGACCGCCTGCGAGGACATGCGTGTAATGTAGGGAGACAGTCATGGAAAGTCCATGCTCGGACTGGCAGAAACAGTCTGGATCACTTTTCTTTTTCCTTTATCTTCTTATGGAGGTCCTGGGACATGAGGGATCAGATGCCTGTCATGGAGCCAGCTCCCACTGATGTTATTCTTAGGTGCTGGGACAAAAAGTGCACAGACTTACACAGGCAGCCGGTCCCCAAGCTGCAGAGATACTGGTGCCACGTCAGTGTGCCAGCTATGAGGCAGCAGATATTGCCATGCCCCAGAACAGCAGATCCTACCATTTTATGACAAATCCTCCTGCCTGTCCTCCTGCCTGTCCACCGGTAACCTCCTAACCCGTTTTTTCTTATATTCAGCGGTGTCTTCCTTACAATTCCTTAAAATATAGCTAACCTCAAGTAAAACGCTCTGCAGACCTTCAGTTTCTCTAGAAATCCCCTGGCATCACATAACTCTCTCTAAACCCCTTAACTGAGCACGGCCAGAGTTGTACGAGCACCGTCAGCAAACTGCTAATAGCACATCGCTACGTAGCAGAGGTACATCGAATGCTCGAATGCTGTCCCCGGGTGTTATGTATTAGCAGCATGGTGACGAAAGCACTTCAGGTCCTGGCAAAGGTCGCAGAGAACAACACCGAGTCGTGATGAGGTCCTGGTGATGGTTCATGCCTCGCTACATCATTCGGGAGCAGGACCAGCAGCAGGAGGGACCTCAGCCCTTGCTGGGAAAGGTGCAGATGATTTCTCTGGACTCGCTTGCAGATGGTCCTGCCTAATCCTGTCTCACAGTATTTAGGGTCGTGTTGATGTTAGCATCTAATTCTTTATGGAAAACTGAAATGCTCTCACTGTGGTTTATGGACTCTGCCATAGTTGAGGATTTCGAGGTGGACCGGACCCTGCAGGGCAGTGTGTTTCTTTCAGCAAATTTAAGGAAAGCTAACCTGTGCCACGCAGGCATTTTTTGGATGTTATGTGATTAAACATTAAAGTAATTTTCCAGCCTTTTCTTCCATTAGCCTCTGGGGCACAAACTCCTTCAGGCGACAGGTTTAAGCCCAAGCTGGGGCAGATACTCTGAGCGTGAGGAACTCGGTAGGTTTTTTTGCAAATTACAGAAAAGCAGACATCTTCAGCTGCAAAACCTGCAAGGAGAGCAAAGGGGGACAGGGCCCTTTGCCGGTGTCCCCAAGAGCAGCGGGGCTCCCGAAATGCCTCCAACAGGGATGAGCCTGGCCTGGGGAATGGCCGTGAGGCCCCTGGACTCTGCCCTATTTCCCCAGGGGATGCACTTAGCCCTCACGTGCGGCTTTTGGAACCAGGCGCTGGGCCTGCTCCGGCTGCCCAGGCAGGCCAGGGGGAGACGGGTCTCATGGAGGCCCAGGCAGGCCAGGGGGAGACGGGTCTCATGGAGGCCCAGCCGCCATGGGGCCAACCCCATGGGCTCTCTGCTCGCCCCTCAGAGGCTCAAACCGCAGAAAAGGGCACTCAGGCGGTTACAGCGGGGCAGAGCTGGGCTGGGAGTGAGGGAAGAAGGGAGGAAGGGGGCGGCCATCCCCGCTGCCAGGCGGAGCGCAGCCTCGAACCGGGAGCCCCTGGGCAGCGATGGCGGCGCCTCGCCGTTGCCTCGGTAGCCATGGCGGCGGCCGCGGCGCCGTTGCCTCGGTAGCCATGGCGGCGGCCGCGCTGACGTCAGGCGGCAGGATGGCGGCCGTGGGGCTGCTGTGGCTGGCGGCGGCGCTGGGGCAGGTGTTGGCCGGGCCGCGCTACCGCCCGGACTGGGACAGCCTGGACGCGAGGCCGCTGCCGGCCTGGTTCGACCAGGCCAAGGTGGGGGTGTTCGTGCACTGGGGGGTGTTCTCCGTCCCGGCCTGGGGCTCCGAGTGGTTCTGGTGGCACTGGCAGGGCGAGCACCGCTCCGACTACCAGCGCTTCGTGCAGCGCCGCTACCCGCCCCACACCACATACGCGGACTTTGCGCCCCGCTTCACCGCCCACGACTTCCATCCCCGCGAGTGGGCACAGCTCTTCCAGCGGGCTGGGGCCAGGTCAGTGCCGGGCACCGGCCGGGGCGGTTGGGGGTCCCTGGGGAGATGGGGGGGTCCCTGAGGGGATGAGTGCCATGCCCATGGGTCCCTGAGGGGTTGGGGGAGCCATTTCTGGGGATCCGTGAGGGGATGGGGATCCCTGGTCACTGAGCGCATGGGGAAGCCATGTCTGGGGGTCCCTGAGGGGATGGCGGGTCCCTGAGGGGATGAGTGCCATGCTCATGTGTCCCTGAGCAGATGGGGGAGCCATTTTTGGGGATCTATGAGGGGATGGGGGAGTTCCTGGTCACTGAGCAGATGGGGAGCCATGTCTGGGGGTCCTATCTGGGGGTCCCTGAGAGGATGTAGGAGCCATTTCTGGCGATCTGTGAGGGGACGGGGGTCCCTGGTCACTGAGCAGATGGGGGAGCCATGTCTGGGGATCCCTGAGGGGATGGGAAGGCCTGGAGGGGATGGGGGGTCTGTGCCTTAAGTCCCCAGGAGGATGCGGGGGTCCCTGAGGGGATGGGAAGGCCTGGAGGGGATGGGGGGTCTGTGCCTTAAGTCCCCAGGAGGATGTGGGGGTCCCTGAGGGGATGGAAGGGCTAAGTCTGGGGAACCCTGAGGGACTGGGGGGCCCTGAGCAATGCTGGAGATCCCTGAGGGGTCATGCCCAGGGTGCTGAGGAGACAACGGGTCTTGCTACTTCCCAAGTCTTCATTGTTCATTCTTTTCCAGCATTAAAATCCGTTTAAAACCTCTATTATTCTTGTAGTTGCTTCTCAAAGGGTAATGAAAGAGGGCTCCTCACAGCATGATTATTCAGTCCCTTGCTTTCTTGGTGACTGGGTTTGGCAGTGAGGCTGGGGAATATCTTAGGTGGTTCCTTTGTCATCCTGATCGAGCACTTTTTCTCCCCTCAGGTACGTGGTACTGACCACGAAGCACCATGAAGGCTTCACCAACTGGGGGTCGCCTGTGTCCTGGAACTGGAATTCCCTGGATACAGGGCCCCACCGAGATCTCGTAGGAGAGCTGGGACAAGCCCTCAGGGAGAGGTACGGCCCTGCCAAACTGTGCTGTTCCTTTCTTCTATGTGCATTGAATTCTCCTGACTGTTCTTGATAAATAGCAGAAAACAGATTAATATGAAAACAGTAGCTCTTGCAAAGTCATGATGTCTTCTGTGAAATAGTAATGCTAGTATTCTAACCTGCCACTGGTTCTTAGTCCCTACTGCCAGCCTAACTCTTTCCTCTGTGTTTTCTGTCCTTCAGCAACATACACTATGGACTGTATCACTCTCTGTTAGAGTGGTTTAATCCACTCTATCTAGCTGACAAAGAAAGTGGCTTCAAGACCCAGAACTTCGTTTTAAAGAAGACCATGCCAGAACTTCATGATCTTGTCTTGAAGTAAGAGCTGCAACCAGTTAGGAATCAAGAACATTTCCTGATTTCAATACTGTAGAGAAAGATGCAGAGTGGATGCAGACAAGAGAGGTGACAAATGTTAATTTTTGCCAAGGCAAATCTGTTTATTTATTGGTAATGATTTGTGGATATTAGAAAAGGGGTTCACATTTGTCCTGTGGACAGTCTGACTTGTAGAATAAGGTAGAGACAAATTTTACATGCAGAGTGGCTTTGAAAGTGGAGCAAGCTGTTTAGTATGTAGTAGAGTAGAAAAGCAATTTCACGGTGAATTTACATCCTTGCCTTACTTCCCCTTGTTGACAAAAATACGAGGCTTGGACACGTGTTGCTCAGAATGGTCGTTGTACCAGGTCAAGTATGTGCCTTGTAATTGCCTTTGAGGTGCAATCTTCTGGTTTTTGGAAGAACTGCATCCTCTCTTGAGACGTGATCAACACATCATTCTTTGCTGCTGCAAGAACCTCACTTACAGCTTTGTCTGAAGCAGAAAGCAATAGCATAAACCTGCTGGTAATGTCAGGGAATAGGAAGAGGAAGTGAAGCTAGACTCCAGACGCAAGAAACACATTTCCTTTGTGGTAGGAGAAAATAAGCCATTTTGAAATAACATTCATCTCTCTGTTAGATATAAACCAGATTTGATTTGGTCGGATGGAGACTGGGAAGCTCCGGACTCATACTGGAATTCTACCTCTTTCCTTGCCTGGCTTTATAACGATAGTCCTGTCAAGGTATTTTCTTTCAGCTACCCCTCATGGCTGCTAGCATTTTATGGGTATGGAAGGTCTGTCAGCAGTGAGATATAAATGCAATCGAATCAGAAACCTGCTTGACAGGTGATAAATGTGCTTTATTATTTCACAAAAAATAAGACACCTACAGTGTGCTCCTACGAGAAGACTCTCATGGCCTTACAGCACACACGTGGGAGGCTCAGAGGCCAGGAACCTTGTTGCCTCAACTTCTACCTGAGTGAATAGATAGAGGTTCTCCCAGGAAGGGATTCAGCCTTCTCTGGAGGATCCTCTCTCTCTTTCCTTTGTTTACACAGGGAGTTACTTCCTAACTTTGATGCCTTTGCTAACTTAGGAGGGATGAATGCAAGCTGAAAAGTCCAAGACAAGACATTCTCCCTACTGAGCTGAGTTTCTTCTTTCAGGACACTGTTGTTGTTAATGATCGTTGGTGTAATAACTGCTCTTGCCATCATGGAGGCTACTACAATTGTGCTGACAAATACAAGCCAGGGACCCTGCCAACTCACAAGTGGGAGATGTGCTCCTCCATCGACAAGCTTTCCTGGGGCTATCGGAGCAACATGAACATTTCTGAGTTAATGGATGAAGCAAGTATCATTGAGGTAAGAAATCTCAAATCAAAATAAGAGGTGTGGAGGAGTTACTGAGAATTAGAGGTTTCCTTAATCCTCTGACTTGCAGAAAGAGTTGTCATGTGTTTCATACAATTGGGCTGGAGTTAAAGGAGCAGTTGATGAGGACGAAGCCCTCCTCAGGTTTCTTTGTTATCAGAAGTGAAGATAACGCGATTTGTTACCTGGGTTTATCTGTCACAGGAGCTAGTGCAGACTGTGAGTTTTGGAGGCAACTACCTTCTCAATGTGGGACCTACAAAAGAAGGGGTGATTGTTCCCATCTTCCAAGAAAGACTTCTGGCCCTTGGGAGGTGGCTGGACACTAATGGGGAGGCAATTTATGAATCAAAGCCATGGAGAGTACAGATGGAGAACAGCACAGATATGGTCTGGTAAGGACTCCATTGCTCGGTACCATTTGGGCTGGGGATTCCAGAGCTGACATTTCTTTTGTGTTTTTTTCTTAAATTTGGTACACTATGAAGCATTGCCATCAGGTGCAGATGGCATTTAGGTAATCTTACAATTGGAGTGTTGAGTTCCTGCCCTAGGGTGTTATCTAAGGAATATCTTAGAAATAAGAGAAATAAGAGAATGAAAATCAGGACTTCATACATCCTGCTTGATTTGGAAAAAAACCAACTCTTCCTTTAAAAAAACGCCCATGCTGCTGCTGTCAGGGCTGTGTAAGTAGTGGTCCTGGCTAGTTTGAATTGCACAAATGTAGATCATCCAAACATACAGTTTGTAAATATAGTGATATTTGCTTTTAAGCTGTTATATCACTGTTACCCAACGCTTAGAGTTACACTGACTGAGGGGGGCATAGTGAGTCAAGAGAGAGAAATTGCTACAAAACAGAGGGGCTTTTTTTCCTGTAGTGTGCCCAAGTGTGTTCAATCTGGAAATGGAGAGCAATGATCAGGATAAGGCAGCGTATCCACTCTGTTGACCACAGGCTGAGGCAAGGACAGATCGTCAAATGACATTTGCTTTTAGGAAGCACGCATGGACTTTGTTTGGGTTTCATCAGCCAGTGCTGACTGGCTAAATGGTGGGTTCAAAGTGACAGATTTTGGAATGAGGGGAAAGTAGGTGACCCCTGTGTGGTGACAGTAGGCAAGCCAGTGTTCTTGTGCTTGTGGAAAGGTCAAGCTCATGTCTGGTTCTCACTCTTATCGGGCTCTTCACCTTGCTGAACTCTTCCTCTCTTAGGTACACTTCTAAGGGACCAGTTGTCTATGCCATCTTTCTGATCTGGCCTCGGGACAACGTTTTGGAGCTGTCCTCGCCCACTCCATCCCCAGCCACACAAGTAGGGAACTTGAAAAAACAGTAACGCACTCTGGGAGCCCGTATCGGGCACCTGTGGGCTGGGAAGGTCCAACCTGACTTCATTTGGAAACTGGGGGGAGTGTGGAAGTTGTCATCCCGTACTTCTTGTTCTGGGGTGCTCTGGCCTCCCTCCAGATCCTTGCAGCATCCCAGGTTGTTCTCCAGGCTTTAGCTCGCTGTTCAGCACAGAACATTGGATGGGGCTTGTCGGGAAGGCTCATAGTCTGCCATGGAATAGGCAGAAACGCTTCTCCCCAGGAGTCTTTTGTTCCTATTGACGCAGGAAGGTGAAGTAAATAAAAAGCCTGTTCTGTTTTACCTCAAACCAGGACAGCCTCACACATAGAAGGGATCACTGGTATTGCATCTCAAATTCAAATCAGGTACACTGACCCGCTAATTGTAAATGTAATTGTAAGTGACGCAAATGCTAGAGTGCCCTTTGCTCTAAACAAACAGAGGTAATAAAGCCTTCTCAGTAAAAAAAAAAAACAAACACCAGAAAACCCCAAAACAAACAACAAACTACAGTTTGGCCCCAAAATATCCTGTGTGTTACCTTTTGTGCACTGTGAATGATGGGTGGAAATGTGCGGGACTGCTTTGGATGTCAGGGAAATGCTGTCGGGAATGTAAACGCGTTTTGGGGTGTTCAAATGGGAAGTACCTGGGTGAGCTACAACTGATCGTTTCCCCTGTCCTCCTCTGCAGGTGACAATGTTGGGTTTTGCAGGGACTCTGAAGTGGCAGGAGTCCCCAGGCAAAGGACTGCTCATAACTCTGCCCTACATGCTTCCCTCTCCTCTACCTCCTCAGTCTGGCTGGACTGTCAAGCTTGAGGGTGTGAAGTGATGCTGTGGGATGAAAGCAGCAACCCCTACTGCCTTTCTTTTAAATTGAGTCTGAGAGGATTTTTCATTTATTGTTGAATAAATTGTTTTTCTCTTAAGAGAATTTCTCTTGTAATCCCTTTTGCCTGTAAGCGACCTGTGTATTGGTAGACCTTGTTTGGCAGCAAGGGACTGACCTCTCCGCTCAGCAGTGGGAAGTTGGGACGTCTTTTGCATTATTCTGCTGGCATGGGACAGCCCGCGAGCCAAACATCCATCTGCACTTGGAAAAAGAAGATTTTTTGATGTAAAGCTGGGTTTCTTGGCAGATGTTACTGCTTCACTGCTGTGGTTGTAGGTGATGAGGCTGGACAGACTTGGAGTTGGTGGGAGACTGGGCAGAGGGCAGGTAAGAGGACCTGCACCAGGGTGTCAGGCCAGGCCACGCAGCACCCAGGTACTGATGCGTGAAGCTGCCAGATCACGCAGCCGCAGAGGGGATGCGCACGGTAACGGTGAGAGGATCTGGTCTGCTAGAGCAGCTTGCAGGACGTGGAGCCACGGGAGCCGCATCCATGTTCACCTGCGTGTAGCCAGCGCTGGTGAGCCATGCTACCCACGAAACGGGGACCGTGCCACCCAGACAGGAGTAGCCCCTGCCATGTCCCTGGCTTAATTACTCGTGGAAATTAATTTTGATAACCAAGGTGATACTCTTACATGTAGAATCATGAAGACTTGCGTGTGATGGGCATGTTCTAATGAAGACCAACCACAGCGCCATCACAAATACCTGCATATAATGTACTTGCGTAAAAATAGGTACTTGATAATGTGTTGTATCACTTTGGTCTTGATTGAAATAATTACAATCACATATTTCCATCATGAATAAATATAAAGGAAGCTGATTGTTGGAAGAGGTCTAGAAGAAATCAGCTGTAGAAAATCCTAATCTAATACAAATCCATTAATGAACTTTTATTTATATTCTGGTGGAGACAGCTATAAGCAGATGTTTTTGTTCTTACACGAACTTAACACAGAAACTGCCGTTCTGAATTGAAACTCTGACTCCTGCTGTTTCAGTGAAATAAGATTTCCTGTGTTGATGTCGAACTTCTCTAAAAACGGTTGACCAATATGTACTTAAATGATGAAACTCCTCATACTAGCGTGTGTTTCTGCTGCACAGCTGTTGTGAAGGCCCCACAAGGTTGCACGCCAGTGTTGTTTTGTTACTGTACCGGGTGGTGCAAGGAAAAAATTGCCAGAACACTCGGAGTTTAGCACAAGCGAAGCCCCAGGGCTGGGACGCATGCTGGGCTGGTGGTGTAGGAGCTGTTACTCAATTGACAAATAATGATCTGTGCTGATCAACCTGTGCAGACTTCAGGGGACTGGCACCGGCTGCCAGAGACCCGCTCACGGGAGCATCACCCCGGCTCCGGCGATGACGTCGTTAGAAACACAGAACTGGGGGAAAAGGGACAAAAAAAAAAAGAAAAGGGACAACAGAGCGATGGCCCTTTTGTCTCCCAACCCCATCACGCCGGTAACCTCTGGCGCGGAGAGGGGGCCCGTCCAAAACAAACACGCCGTGTTTATTCAGCGGCACGGGCCGGCCGAAGCGCCGCGGTATAAAGTAAGCGGCTGCCGAGCGGCCGCGCAGTGCCGGTGGCGGGAAGGAAACATGCCCCAGTGCGACACGGGCTCGCTGCCGCGGGACGGCCCGCGGGGACAGGTACGGGCTGGGGCTGCCTGGCCGCTGGGGGCCTTCGCGGACGGAAGGGACGGAGGGGACGGAACGGGACGGCGGCAGCGACCCCGGCGCGGAGCGGGGGTCCCGGCGCCACGTGGAGAGCGCGGCTGTCATGTGACCGCCAAACCACACCCCTCCTCGGGTCACGTGGGGGCGCGGTCACGTGAGGGCGGGCGGACATGGCGGCGGCGCGGCGGCTGCTCCCGCGTTGGGCCGTGTCGCTGCGGCCGGTGAGCGGGGCCGGGGGGACGATGATCGGGGACCGGGGGGCGCGGGGCTCGGCTGACGCTCTCCCTCTGTCCCCAGGTCAGCGGCGCGGCGGCGGCCGGAGCCTTTCCGAAGCGTGTGAAGGTGGTGGAGGTGGGGCCGCGGGACGGGCTCCAGAACGAGAAGGTACGGACGGGCCGGGGCTGCCGGCACCTCACGGGAGGCTCTCTCTGACCAAACACCCGGAACGTGCCGGTGTGCCCCACCGGCAGGGTCTTTTTTTTTTTTTAAATGCCGCTTTTTGACCTTGAAATGTGAGGTGTTTTGCAGTAGTGGAAAATTTTATTGTGAAAATAATAACTTAAAGTAATTTTTCCTTTTCCTTCTTAGAATGTTGTACCGACACCGGTGAAAATCAATTTAATCAATATGCTGTCAGAGACGGGGCTTCAGGTTATAGAGGCCACCAGCTTTGTTTCCCCCAAGTGGGTTCCTCAGGTCAGTATTCAAACAGGATTTACAATTCTGTGGTATAAAAATGCCAAATAATAGATAGTAATCTAATGAAAAGATTGTGCTTGCCCCAAAATCCTTGTTACTGTGGCTTGTAACTGGGCAAGAAGCAGCAAAGCCAAATAAAAGAGGTTGCAGTGTCCCAGACCTTCCCTTTGGACCCTGCGAAAGACCAAATGTGCAGCTCAAATGCAAACAGACGGTTGCGCACGTGTTGGCGCTGGCTCGGCTGGGTGACTGAACTATGAGCCTTCACAGGGTGCAGTGCTGTTTGCGCTTTAGAGGCCCATTTCTCTTATTCCTAAATATTTCTGTTCCTGTTTTAAAAATGATTTTATAATTTTGCCGAAGTGGATGTTGTCACTCTTAGAAACCTTTCCTTGTTTGCTTTGCAGATGGCTGACCATACTGAAGTCATGCAAGGAATTAATAAGTTGCCTGGTATTAGTTATCCTGTGCTGACCCCTAATCTGAAAGGATTTCAGGCAGCGGTAAGAGCTGGCGGCGTCTCGGTGTTGTCGGTGCCTCGTGTGCAGGGCTGCCTGCGAAGGAATATTTCAGCTGTGGTTAAGGGTGGGAAAAGTATCTTTCCACCTGGCAGGCAGCTGTCGCATCTTGTAGTTCCTTTACAAGGGACCATTTTGCTAGGGAAATATATAGCTGTTGTTTATAATAGAAAATACTTTGATCCATGTTCTGTTAATAAAAAAAAAAAAAAGTAATCTATTTTAATTGACAGTGATGCTTTCAGCCTAATCCTCATGTCTCGCAGCTCTCCAGACTGTATCCTGCAGACATAGCTTTACTGCTGCATCTGTAATTTTACACTTCCTTTGAAGACAAACTCGGATGTATCATGTTTTTGCTGTAGAATGAACTGAGGAATGAATTGGGTTATTTGGGGAAGAAATGGGGAAAAAGTATTTCTTTATAAAATGAGAGAACTGTGGTCATGGTTGTGCCTGTCATTTCCCTTGCAAGAGAAATCAGCTCGCTTTAATTTATGCTTTTTATTGGCAGGTGGCAGCAGGGGCCAAAGAAGTGTCGATCTTTGGAGCAGCATCTGAGCTCTTCACTAAGAAGAACATCAACTGTTCCATCGAGGAGAGTTTGGAGAGATTCGATGAAGTGATGACCGCAGCGAGAGCAGCCAGCATTCCTGTCCGGGGGTAAGGAGTTCCTGCTGCGAACTTGGCGTCGAGCAGGTCGTGTGGAGAGATCTGACTGCTTGAATTTAGAAGTAGTAGTTGTTGAATAGTTAATTATGTAAGCTTTGTCCACTGGACTGATTTTTAGAATATGAAATTAATTCTTCCATTGTTCAGAGCATGCAAGATGCAGCACAAGTCCTGACTAATTTGGCCAGTATAATCTTACTTCAGTTCTCTAGCTAAAAGTGAATTATTTTTTTTAACCATAGATATGTTTCCTGTGTCCTCGGATGTCCCTATGAAGGGAAGATCTCTGCAGCTAAAGTCGCAGAGGTGAGCTCATCATAAATATAACCAGAATTTCAGAGAGGTTTTTGGCTCCCTTTTTCTGGATATGAATTGGACACTGGGGGCTGGAGGATGTGTCAGGCCATTTAACCGAAGGCTGAGGGAAGACTGGGGAAGGTCACAGCTAGCTGCCACCACGGGGAGGGAAGGCTGGATCTCGCCAAAATGAATGGGGGAATTCAGGGAGAGAAGTCTCCTGGTTGTTGCGCTGCAGGGAAGCAGACTCTGGCTCCTCTGTACGGCGAGTCTCCAGCTCTGGGGAAGGGAATGACAACGCTGCCTTCTCAGTGAGAATCTCGCCTTTTGGACAGGTCTCAAAGAAGATGTACTCGATGGGATGCTACGAGATTTCCCTCGGTGACACCATTGGCGTTGGGACCCCAGGGAGCATGAAGGAGATGCTGACAGCAGTCATGAAAGAGGTGCCGGTGGGGGCTCTTGCTGTTCACTGCCATGATACCTACGGGCAAGCTCTTGCCAACATCTTGGTAGCGCTTCAGGTAAGATTCTTGTTTTGCAGTATAGCATCTTTCCTCGAGTTTCTTCTGTGCTTACTTGTGAATGGTAGATTTGAGGAGTAGGACCGTAGTTTTTACTTTAAGAGGAGTTTACTGATAGCGGTTTTGTTTGCAGATGGGTGTGAGCGTGGTCGATGCTTCCGTCGCTGGCCTTGGAGGCTGCCCCTATGCCCAAGGAGCATCAGGAAACGTTGCTACAGAGGACTTGGTGTACATGCTGAACGGCCTGGGCATCCACACGGTAAGCGCGAGCAGCCTTTGCCCGTGGCAGCCGAGCCTCTCGCACAATGGCTCTGCTTGGGCTTCAGAGGGGGTTCTAAATTTGTCCCGGGGAGCCTGAGTGGAGCTGCAAGGGCTGCTCCAGGACTGTTTTGCCATGCCAGTCCCACCCCCACCCACCAGGAAAACTTCTTCCTCTCCCTTTTTCAGCGCTCTGCGGTTTGACCCTCGCTCAGAATCGCACTAGTGAGCAGCAGGCACTGTGCTCACTGGTTAAAGTTAACCCGTTAACTAAAGGGTACTTTAGTTAAAATACCCTAAACCTCCTTAAAGTACCCTTTAAAGGCTCCCTCACCCCCTGGTAGCCTCTCCCAGTGATGCCAGTTGTTACTGGGCAGCTTTATGTGGCAGAACCGGTACCAAGGTGTGTTGTATCTTTTTTTTCCCCAATGAAGGGTGTGGATCTGCAGAAGCTGATGGACACGGGCACGTTTATTTGCAATGCCCTCAACAGACGAACCAATTCCAAAGTGTCCCAGGCGTCCTGCAGACTGTGATTCCGAATCGTGTTTCTCCTTGGATCAAGAAGAAAGCAAGGATCTGGCGTTGGCTGGGTTTCCCCTCTCTTCTGCTGCCTCTGATCTTCAGTGCTCCTTCCAGGCTTGGCGCTTGAGAGGAAATGCATAATCCACCAGAATCTTTGAAGAAAAGAAAAAAAATGAGAATACTATATCCAACCTCGAAGCCGTTAGCCATTTGCCTTAGAGAAGGGAGGACGTGGAGGGGCTGAGGGAGAAGTAGCCACCGTAGCACTTGCCTTCCCGCAGGGAGCTGCAGTCTCCGGCACCAGCTCAGAAGACCGTCCAGTAACTTCTGCCTTGAAAGTGTGTTTCCATAAACTACCAGCAAAGGATAAAGCGCAGCTCTCCCAGTTAGAGCACTTCTCCAGGTTGGGCTTGACCCTTCCTGCCCTTCTCTCTCCTCCCTACAGACATTAAGGCTGAAATCGAAAGGCCTCCCCTTCCTCCTGCAAGGGGCAGCCTTGGACCTTCTGTCTTAGCATTTAGGGCTTGTAATAAAGGACTGTATCTGTTGTAAGATACTTCTAAATACTAGCAGTAATAAACACATTATTTAATATTCTAAACTATTAGAAATTGAGTTTATCTAAGCCAGTTAAAGAGCTTTTGCTGCTGGTTTGGTTCCAAGTGCCTCTTCCACCACCCCTCGACGTGGAAACGCCGCATCGTGGTGGGCTGTGGCCCATCCCCTGCGAGCAGAGCGTGGAACACCCTCGTTCTCTACGCACACGTGCTCCTCACGGTAGACAGGTCCTAGGGCAGTCGTCCCCAATCTTTTACTTGAAATAATTTATTTAATAGTTTATTAGTGAGACCAGAGACAAGCTGCGTACGCGACCGTCCCTCCGGGTCTCTTCGCACCACTTAAATAAACTGCAACGATTAAATAAACCGTGACACTGAAATAAGCTGGAATCGGTGAATGAATGTGTGGGTTTGAGACCGCCGCCAGGGGGCGCTGTGGGGCCTCTCGCTCACCGCCCCGCGGGCGGGGCTGGTGTGGCCCCGCCCCCTCCCCTCCGCGCACCAATGGGCGACGTTTCTCTATGCTACTCCCGTCCCTAGGGGCGTGGTCTGTGTGCCCCCGCGCATGCGCGCTCCCCGAGGCTTTTTGTCCCCGCCGACGCCCCGTAGCTGCAGCCATCGGTGACACGTTTCCATGGGAGAGCGGGGCGCGTGGCACCGCGGGGGGGCGGGGAGCGCGGCCGGCCCTTAAAGGGGCCGCACCCGCCGCGGGGGCAGAAGCAGCGCGGCGGCGGGAGGCGGCTGGAGCGGCGGGTGAGCGGCCGGGGGAAGCCGAGGGTGGCGGGGGGCGAGCGGAGGGACGTGCTGCCGTGCCCTCTCGCAGCGGGGGGCTCCCACGGCCCGGTCCTTGAGGTAAATCCAGCCCCTGAGGTAACCCCCAGGCCCCTGTGGTGCATTCAGACCCTGGGGTAAATCCGGCCCCCGAGGTAACCCCTGGCCCTTGAGGTAAATCCGGCCCCCGAGGTAACCCCCAGCCCCCAAGGTAACCCCCGGGCCCCTATGGTGCATTCAGACCCTGAGGTAACCCCCGGCCCCTGAGGCAAATCCGGCCCCCGAGGTAACCGCCGGCCCCTGAGGTAACCGCGGCCCCTGAGGTAAATTCAGCCCTTCGGGGCCCCCCAACCCCACGGGGCCCCCAGGCCCCAGCCCCTCAGGTAAGCCCTGAACCCGACCCCAGCCCCCCCAGGAGAACCCTGTCCCCACAGGCAGCCCTGGTCCCGGCTCCTCAGGTAACTCCCAGCCCTGCGGGTATCGGCAGCCTCGCAGGTAAGTCGGTCCCGTGGCTGCCCCACATCCACACGCTGTCCCACAGGCCCCTGACCCGCTGCCAGCTCACCTGCCTGGCGAAATGCAGCGTTATTTTGGGTTTCCAGCCCTCGCCTGCCTGGCTCGGGCTTTGGCCTCCCCTGCAGCTGCCCCTCCTGGCTGCCAGAGCAGGCCCGGGGCCGGCAGCAGACAGAGGACAGGGAAGTTTAGGAGTGTCAGTGTGGTTTTCAGCCTGAGACGCAGCTCTGAGAGTGACTAAAGTCACACAGGGTGGAAACTTTCCCTGTGCTGCCTCCACATGCCTTGGTAATAAAGTGGATTCTCCCTCCTGCCCACTGGGCAGGAGCCGCTGCTTGGTTGCCAAGGAAAGGGGTTTTCTTGCAGGTTATTTTCCAGGTTTCTACTTTGTGTATGTCAGCAAATGTCCTTGTAGTCTGCAGTGACCCAATGCCCACCTTCCTGGGAAGCAGGGAAGGAACGGGGCCAGTGCTGGGCCTGGGCAGGGAGGCTGGAGGGAGTGCTGGGGCTGTTGTGTAGAGAGGCTTTCAGAATGGGAGGAAAAACAGGGAATGGGGGGAAGAGGGCAGAGCTGATGCCCCTTGAGGAGACTACCCGATACCCAAGTTAATACTGTTAGATGTCTCCCTGCCCTTGTGCTGAGGGGCGAATTAGCATGAGGGATTTGTGCTGTAGGATATGGGTGATGCCAGGATCCTGATTGGATACAACAGGAAGAACAAGGGGTTTTTCCTGGTATGTGACAAGTGTCAGATAAACCCCCTCTGTCCAAGAGGTGTGAACCACGTCAGCAGGGTGTTCTACACCCTGCCCAGCCCGTTCCTTTCCGGATGTCATCCTGGCACTGGCCAGGCCAAGCACAGGGAGTGCCCAGAGGCAGTGCTGACGTGACAGTGTCCAAGTCCTGCCTGCCCCTTCCCTCCCAGGGGCCCTGGCTGTCGTGCCCACCCCAGGCTGCTTCACACAGTGCTCCGTGCTGAAGGGCCTTTCCTCCCACAGGGAACCATGGCAGAGAAGATTCTGGTGACCGGCGGAGCTGGCTACATCGGCAGTCACTGTGTGCTGGAGCTGGTGGAGGCTGGCTATGTCCCTGTGGTCATAGACAACTTTCACAATGCCATCCGAGGTACAGAGAGCCGTCATCCCTTCCCATGCAAGGGGCTCAGCTCCTCTCAGCCTGTGTCAGGACCTCCAGCAATCCCAGCGCCTCACTCCCTTCCATCTCCCCAGGGGCAGACGCGCTCCCTGAGAGCCTCCGGCGTGTGCAGGAGATCGTGCACCAGCCCATCCTCTTCCAGGAGCTGGACATCACCGACGAGGCAGCGCTGCAGGAGCTCTTCAGTA
Organism: Larus michahellis; assembly: GCF_964199755.1. Classification (NCBI taxonomy): domain Eukaryota; kingdom Metazoa; phylum Chordata; class Aves; order Charadriiformes; family Laridae; genus Larus; species Larus michahellis. Next base: position 3,363,840 of record NC_133914.1, on the reverse strand, counting down.
AGGTGAGAGCAAGAGCTGCAGTGCCCCAGGGTGGCCTCATGGGCTCTGAAGGGTGTGAGGGGTTTGTGCTGGGTGTGGGACCCCAGAGGGGGATGTGGACTGGGCAGGAGCTGAGCAGGGTGGACAGTGCTGAGGAAATGCTGTGACCAGCAAATGTTCCTCTGGGCCATGGAGACCCACATGGGCTGGCTGAGTGAAACTCCTGGGGAGACTTCTGCCTGGTTTCTGCGTGGAGCTTCCATCTCCTATTGCTGTGGCCCTGATACCAAGCTCTTTCTCGCTCTGCAGCACCGTTTTGCAGCCGTGATGCACTTTGCGGGGCTGAAGGCAGTGGGGGAGTCTGTGCAGAAGCCCCTGGAGTACTACAGGGTGAACCTCACTGGGACCATCCGGCTGCTGGAGGTGAGTGGAGCCAGCAGGCTGCGTGTGGTGCTCGGTGCTGCATGGGTGCTGGGTGACTGGTGCTGGATGTGATCCTGCTCTAGAGTGGCTGGCCGGCAGCCTGATCCCTGTGGTGGTACCCATGCCCAGGCCCTATCCCAGGGGTGTAACAGTGCCTGCATGGTGGGAGCTGCCACCTGTGGAGGGCTGAGCTGGAGGGCACGGAGCTCGCTGGCTTAGAGGTGGCTGGTCCCTGCTCCCCAGACCATGAAAGCCCACGGCGTGAAGAACATCGTGTTCAGCAGCTCTGCCACCGTCTATGGAGACCCCAGGTACCTGCCCCTGGATGAGAACCACCCGGTCGGAGGCTGCACCAACCCTTACGGCAAATCCAAGTACTTCATCGAGGAGATGATTCGAGATCTCTGCAAAGCAGAGAGGGTGAGGAGCTGCCCCAAGGCGCGCAGGGCTGGGAACTGGGGTCTTTTCCCACTGGAGTGTGCTGGGGTGACCAGGTAGCGGTGCACAGCACTACACTCTCCCCAGGCATGCACATCTGTGTGTCTCCCCAGGACTGGAATGCCATTCTCCTGCGCTACTTCAACCCTATCGGTGCCCACGAGTCGGGCATGATTGGAGAAGATCCTCAGGGGATCCCGAACAACCTCATGCCTTACGTGGCCCAGGTACCGACCTGCTGCAGCCTTTGAGAACCCCGGGGCTCGCGTTACCTGTGTGGGGCACAGACTGATGGGGCTTTCGCGGGCTTGTCCCTCTGTGCAGGTGGCAGTGGGGCGCCGGGAATTCCTGAGTGTGTTCGGGAATGACTACAAGACAGACGACGGAACGGGTGCGTTGCAGAACCTGTGGGGTGGGGCAGAGACACCCCATCCTCCAGGGCAGCCGTCACAGCTCCCCAGCCCAGCCTCACCCCAAACAGGAGGGATTTGTGCTCACTCTGTGTCCCCACAGGTGTCAGGGATTACATCCATGTTGTGGATCTGGCCAAGGGCCATATCGCTGCTTTGAAGAAGCTCAAGGAGAACTGTGGCTGCAAGGTATGAAGGCGGCCATTGTTGGGTGCAGCTGGGGCTGTGGGGCTGGGGCTAGGCCAGGGCCGGGCTCTCAGATCCCTGGGGGAGCTAAAAAGGGGCCTGGCCCTTTTCCCCTTGTGAAAGAAACTGACCTATGTCCCTTATCCTCCTCTCAGATCTACAATCTGGGCACAGGTACTGGCTACTCTGTCCTGCAGATGGTCCAGGCCATGGAGAAAGCCTCGGGGAGGAAGGTAAGGTCTGACCCACTGCCTGCAGGGGCCACAGGCACAGAGCCAGCTGCTCCCACAGCCCCCCGCCCTCGCCACCCCAAGCCATCACAGCCACGGCAGCCCTTGTGCGTGTCTGTGACAGCCACTGGCACCGCTCCCTCAACTCCCGGGCCTCAGATGAGTCCCCTCTGCTGAGAGCCAGGAGCCGCCAAACCCCACGGTGCTGCTTTCCCTGTAGATCAAGTACAAGATCACAAGCCGGCGGGAGGGAGATGTGGCCTCCTGCTATGCCAACCCGGCGCTGGCCGAGCGCGAGCTGGGCTGGAAAGCTGCCTTTGGCCTGGACAAGATGTGTAAGAGCATCCCCCTCCCCAGCACGCCGTGTGTCGCCAGCTGCCCCTCTCCTGGCCCACCCCTCACCCCCACTCTCTCCTGTTGCAGGCGAGGACCTGTGGCGGTGGCAGCTGCAGAATCCCACAGGCTTCAGCAAGAACTGAGCTGTGGCCCGAGGGCTCGCCTGGCTGCCATGGGTGGCTTGGGACCAGCCCCACCTGCCTCCCAGCGAGGCTGCCACCATCCTGGGTGCAATTCCAGCTCCCCCTCCTGCTTCTCGCATGGGGCAGGAAGGCAGGAGCATCCCCAGCCTCTCCACTCCTCATCCTCAACCCCCCCCAGGTTCTTTGCATCTCATAGAGCAGAAACACAAGGAAGAACAGAGCCAGGGCCCGGCTTTGGGACCCAGGGCATGAAATCCTGTCAGGGAACTGTACAGGGGCTGGTGACAGCCCCAGCAGGGAGAAGGTGCTTGGCTGGGCCCTGTGGCTACTGCTGGAGCTGCTCCTGGGCTCTCCCTGGGCCCTGGGAAGTGGCCGCATCCAGCGCTTAAACACTTGAGTCCTGTTGAGCCGAAACTGCAGAGGAAACTGCACCTTCTCTGCTGCACCGGGCCCCCAACCCACCCAGACTGGGAAGTGGGGGAGCTTCCCACTCTTGGAGAAAGGCCGGGTACCTGCTGCCCCCTGCCCTGGGCATGGAGACGGCTGCTGAGCCCCTACCTCAGGCCCCAGGAACCCCCAGGCCAGGGTGCCACGTCTTCCTCCCACTCCCACAGGGACCAGTCACAGCCCGAGGCTCGTTTCCCTCCAGGGATGGCTGCCAGCAGCTGCCCCCCATACTGTTTCCCCTGCCCCCTAGTGCAGTTTTGGGGACCAAGCCTCATGTCCCGCTGTGCCGGAGGAGCCCCTGCCCGCGGCTGTGCCAGCCCTGGGCACGGCCAGCCTCGCCCGGCTGCACGCAGCCCCCCCTGCTGCCGTTTGATGGGGCCGGTGCCTGGTTTTGCTTCCACGTTGCCTGTGGCAGCCGCTTCCCTAATCACATTGCCAAAGGCTGCCCAGGAGAAGGCTCTGCTCAGCTGTCAAATACTGGTCCTATTTATTACTGGCAGCTCTAACGGCTTCGTTAGGCAGTGCTGACGCAGTCAGCCCAGTCTGCTGTCAGTTGGATTAATAACTTATGCTACTAAATTATGAATTGAGCTTTTGATTTGTTTTTAAATAAACTTTCTTACTTTCTAAGTGGCAGCTCTGTTCTGCTTTCCCTCAGCTGGAGCTGCTGCCCCCAGAAACGGCACCCTGGGGCCTCACGCTAATCCGCTCCCCCCGAACCTCCCTTACAGAGGTGCTGACGGCGCTTCCTGCCCGGCCACGAATGACGCCAGTGCAGCTCTGGGAGAGGTTCATGATTTATTTAACCTTGTATCTGACTCTGTGGAACACACGCACAAAAAACCCCAAACATTTACAAGGAAGACAAAAACAGAGAAAGAGAGGAGAGGGGGAAAAAAAAAAAAAACAAAAAAAGCTGTATTGAGGAATGGAGAGAAGCCGTTCTCCCTCCCGGGTCCTCAGCACGGCCCCGGCCAGGCGCGTGCTGCTCAGGCAGGGAGGGAGCAGGAATGCTCTGCAAAGGGGCCAGCGCGGCCACCCGGGCCACGCCCAAGGATGGCCACGAGTTCCGGGCCCCCGCTGGCCCCCGCTATGCACATGATTCCAGTTCACAGTCAAGTAGGTCGGTCTGTCTGTCCGCCAGCCCTCAGGTAACCTGCACGGAGCTGTGCTCCCGTCCCAGCCAGCCCCGCTCGCCTCCCTGCCCGCCGAGCGCAGGGAGGGGAGGACACAGCAGCTTTAAAACAGACAAAGTAAAAGAAATAGCAGGACTGAACCACAAAAGCAAGGGGAAGAGCCACCCACCCACGACCCCCCCCCAGTGCCAGCAGCAGGTTTGCTGGTTTAAGACTTCCTAAGGCGGCGGGGGGGGGGGCGGAAATAACAAACCCAAACACCCCAACCAACCCAAGAAACCAACCGAGGATGGGTCCGACAGATCCGACTCTCCGGAGAGCGGGTTATTGCTTTGCGCATCCTGGGCGGGGATGGCATGGCTGGAGCAGAGCTGCTGGCGCCGAGCCCCCCCGCCTGCCCCCTCCCCAGAGCAGCCCTCGCCCTCGGGGAGGTCCCAGCCCCTGCTAGCGAGCCCACTGCGAGCCATGGGGCACGGAGCAGAGGCTGCGGGGTGAGGAGCCAGACAGAGCACGCAGGAGGGAGCGACAGCCCTTAGGCCAGGCGGGTTTTGTGGTGGTGGTTTTTTTTTTTTCTTAAAAGACATGTACAGCTCCAGCCCGGAAGGGCCCAACAGCGCTGTGGGCTCAGCCCATGGAGGGGAGGCGAGGAGAAGGGCAGCGCTGCTCAACAGCGAGTGCCCTCAGCCCTGCGGGAGGGGAGGGGGTGGCCAGGAGCCCACCCGCAGAGGAGACATTCGGGGCCCTGTGTCCAGGGAGCTGCTCTGCTGGTGGGGACGGTCCCAGCCCCATGCCCCAGCCGGCCACCGCTTGAGGGGACAAGCCTTGGCTGCAGCCTCCAGCTGGAGAAACCTGTGATTGTACATGGAAAGGCCAACAGAACCCCGCAGCCCTGGCCCTGGGGCGCACAGAGACTCCCCCCGCTGCCCCACAGGGTGGGGCGCAGCGGCACCCAGGCGTTAGATGCTGGTGAGATGATGGCTGGGAGCAAACCTGCTTCCTCCAGCTGCGCCAGGAGCCATCCATGGGGGCCGGGAGTCTCTCCTCACCTCACCTCTCCCTCCCAGAGCCAGCCCGAGTCCAAAGGGAAGGAGAAGTAGCAGCAAGAGAGATGTCAAGGACTGGGCCAGCGCCAGGCAGGCTCCGCGGCAAAGCTGCTCAGACACCGGCTGTAAACGGCAGCACTTTGAGGCTCTGAGGGCACAGAGCTGGGCTGAGGGAGGGAGAGACGCCTCTGGGACCCCCCGCCGGGCTGAGGAAGAGATTGTAAAAGCAACAAGAGGAGGAGGAGGAAGAAGAAGGAGGCGATTATCTCAAGGAGGGCAGAGCTGCCACGAGCCGAGGGCTGAGGCTGCTGGAGTGGGGGACAAGCCCGCCGGGGAGTGTGCGTGTGCGACAGGGCGGGGGCCGGGGCCCCGTGCGAGGAGGTGCAGGAGCTGCACGGACGCCTTTCTGCCGGCCCCGGGAGATGGGGCAGCCTTTGGCTGTATCGGCCCGGAGCAGAGCCTCTCCCCTGGGCCTTGAGGCATTCACAGGAGAGTCTCGGGTTCCTGAGCTCTGATTGAAAACCCGTGAATCGCCTGAACGGAGGCCGAGAGCAGCCGCGGAGAGGCCAGGCCGAGGGCAGAGGAGGAGCACGCGCTGCTCCAGGCCACGGAGGGCTCCGGAGGGTGCCCCAGCCCTGCCCTGTGCCCACACCGCTCCTCCTGCCGCACGGAGGCATGTCCCACCCCTAATACTGTTACAAAGAAAACCAAACCAAACACAAAAGAATACCTCACCCGCGCTGTGCCAGACCCACACACTGCGGTGCCTGAACGGGGAGTCAAGGGGATGGTGACCCCCACAGAAACCACTCGGAGCAAGAGGAGGAGAGAAAAGGCCACTCGAAGACTCGCCTTAGACAGCTCCAATCTCGGCTCCGAGAGCAGCAGGGAGAGACGGGCACCCCCAGATGGAGAGGACACGGTGCAAGGAGACGGGGAGAGGCGGGGACCGGGGGTGCGGCGGGAGGTGCGGTGGGGTGCCATGGCTTCCGTTTGCAGCGGACAGGTCACGAGGGAAAGATCGGCGGCTGCGACCTCGGCATCCTTCCCTGCGACAAGTCTCGATTGGCTCCGCTTAGATCCGGGGCAGCAGCTTCTCAATGAACTCCTTCACCGCCATCATCTCCTACGGAGAGTGCAGAGCCTGTCACTCCGGGGCTCCTCAGCACCGTGCCTTGCCCCAAGCGTGGGGGCACGAGGACTGCGCAGCCGCCTCAGAGTGAATCGAGGAATAAACGCATTGTGGACTCAGCAATGTCCCTGCCCTGCCTGACCCACGGTGGCGGGGTTGGTCCCGAAGGTGAGACCAGCCCCTCACAGCCCCGTCCCCTCTCTCCACGCCGAGGCACTGACCTGAGGACAGGAACTGTGCATCACGCCAGGGTAGGTTTTGAACTGGACCTTGGTGGGAGTGACAACAGATTTCAGCTTCTCAGCAGTGAGGGCCCCGAAGCGGACAGGGATCATGGGGTCCATCTCCCCATGGCACTGCAGGATGGCGATGTCCTTGTTCACACCATTATTCGCCGCCTGCAGCGAGGAAGGAACTGCTCAGGGGTGCCCAGGAGAGGGAATCCCCAGTGAGGAACGGGGCAGATGCTTTATCTATGTCCCCATGCACATCGCCTGGCAGCTCCCCTCCTCAAGAGGGACTTGGGAGACCTGCTCACCCAGCGCCTGCCGCCCTGCCACCAAACATCTCCCACGCTGCCACCAGGACCAAGCTGCTGCCCAGCGGGTGTGAGGAGGCTTGAGGAGAAGATGGGCTCACAGACGCCCACACCAGATAGGCGGCAGAGCCCTGATTTCTCCTGTGCCCCCACCTGCCCCAGGAACAGGGGTGTGGGACTAATCCCTCACCACAGGCACCTCATGTCTCCAGCAGCCCCAGGCTCACACTGCAGCAAACTTCAGATGGGAAAATCCCCCTCCCGCACCGACCCTCCCTGTGGACACACCGGACGGCAGCAGCGCAGGGTACCTGCGGGAAGGCTTTGTGCAGCGGGAGCCAGCAGCTGAGCGCCACGATGCCGGCCAGCTGGTGCTGGCAGGTGAGAGCCGTGTACAGCGACAAGGCGCCGCCCTGCAGCAGATGAGGAAGGTCTGTTAGTGCGATGGAGGGACCTGCAGCCACGGACCACCCACCAGACCCAGCTCACCCAGCATCCACCCATCTCCTCCCCATGGGTGCTCCCTTTGAGGGGTGTCTTCGGAGGGGAAAGAGGGGTCCCAACCCTCAGTCCGCTCCACCTTAGCCCCCTGCAGCCCAGCTCACCTGTGAGAAGCCCCCCAGGATGATGCGGTTGGGTGGGATCCCATTCTTCATCTCATGCTCAATAATTGCTTTAACTGGAAGAAGACAGAGAAATGGGTCAGTGAGAGGCAGGGGAGGCTGAAGAGCATCATCTGATGCCTGGGGGTGCACACAGGACCCTCAGCACGTCAGGGAGAGGCAGGTGCCAGAGGTCCCAGGGACTGAACACACTTGGCTTCAGCCAGGGAGAAGGTGCCATCCCAGACAGGAGAGGAGAAAGGAAGGAAGACATTGCTCCTGTCCCACAGAGGGAGCGGCACCCAGGAGCTCAGCACTTCCCCCTCCCCAAAGCCTCTTACTGTTTTCTGCAGCTTTCTTGATCCCAGCTTCATCCTCAGGTGCATCTGGAGTCAACCCCATCAGGTCAAACCTGGGAGAAGAATCAAAGGCAGCTCCAAACCTCTCCCAGCACCCAGGGTGTGGGGAAGTGGGAGCTGGGTGTGCTCTGCCCTTCCCCTGATTCCTACAGGGCAGTGGATTTTGGCTCTTCAATGCCTGCACCCTTCGCACTCCCCAAAATACATCCCCAAAAGGGTCCTTCCCACCCCTGCCACCCAAAGCACTCACCAGGAAGGCATAACCATCTTCATGTTGAGGGTCACCGGGATCCGGGGCCTGTGGAGAAAACAGTTTGGGTGTTTTAGTTCAAGTGCAGGAGAAAAGAATCCGAGCCAAGGGAAGCGGGGTGGCTGGCCCTCCTGGCTGCAGCTGCAGGACGCCTCTCCCAAGGGACAGCAGCAGGCGGGTGCCACCAGACCCAGCCTGGGGGCTGCAATGTGACCGCAGGGTTCACCCGCAAGCCCCGAGCAGATCCCGGCTGAGCCGGAGGCTCCACGGCGTTGCCAAGCAGCCCGCCTGGGGAGGAGAGCACCTGCGTCCCTCTCCTGTTTGCTGCTGCCGAGCCAGGAGACGCTGACAGAGCAGCTGCCTCTGCTGAGATGGGACATTGGGAAGCCCAGGCCCTGCTGCCAGGGACACCGCCACGGCAGAGCTCTCCCAGCCCGGTGAGTGCCCCCTGTGTGGGCTGCTAATGACACTGGGGAGACATTTCCTTCCCTTTCTGCCTGACCAGAGGGATGGGGAAGGAGCTTTTGGCCTTAACTGCAGCCATCGGGGAGAGGAAGAGGACAGGACAGGGGAGAAAACAGACCCAGCATCAGCGCGCGTGCTGATCAGCTCTGTGGGGAACCGCCCTGCCTGCAGGCAGAAAATGTCAGGGCTGGGGCCCCAGACGAACTGGCGACAGCAGGAGAGCAAGCCTCACTGCACAGCCCCGCGGGTAGGTCAGGGCACAGGCCAGCATCTGCCTCCCTGAACAGTCTTGGCAGCAGGGACCAGTGTCACAGCCCACCCAGGACCCCCAAGGCCCCTCCTGAGGCAAGGATGGCACTTACGCATGAGGGCAAATATATTTCACGTAGGGGAGGCGGATGGAGGAGAGAGCGTCAGCCCAGCTGTGCCTGGGGAGAGAGGAGAGGAAGGAGTTCAAGGCTTGCCTTTGGAGGATGCTGGCAAAGGTGAGGGTTTTCCCCCAGGGACAGGCTTTCTCCAAGGTTGCTGGCCCCCTGCCCCTGCCCTGATGTTATTTTACCAGGTCCTGCCCACCCCAGCAGCCTGAATCCCAACAGGAATCCCAGCACAGATCTCCATATCACGGCAAAGGCAGCACACAAAGCCCCGCGGGTGGAAGTGGAGGAGCTGCTATCAGCAAGGGAGGAGAGACGTCTCCTGTGCGGGGAGAAGCCTTTTGTTACTGCTGGATCTCACGCTGTCCTCTAAGGTGGCCTTGCACATTACAGAGGTGCACTCACATAGACACAACCCAACTTCCCAGCCCTCCCAAGGAATGGAAAAACTGCAGTGCTTATCTGCTTGCCTTAAAGAAAGCAGGAAATCAAACCCACGGGGGGCTGCCAGGCTGCTGGGATCATAAATATTCAAGCTGAATTGCAGACAGCCGCTGGCCGGCGATTCCCTGTGAGCGTGGCACAGGCACGGCTATCGGACCGAGCTCAAAGCCACAGAAAATCTTGGAGCTGCCCCTGGGGAGAGCAGCACCAGTGCTCGCAGTGAATGGCCAGGCATCAGCAAACCACACGTCACAGCCAGAGCCAGCTCCAGGAATACTCACCCCGTGTCTCCAAGGCCATGTAAAAAAATGACCTGTTAAATTAAGCAGAAAAACAAAAGAATTAGCCAGTGCGACAGCGGATGCCCTGGGAGAGAGGCAAGGCTGGGCTCACAGGGAAGCGGCAAAAGGCCACTTAGTTACTAACTAGAAGAGACTCAAACAGGCAGAAATTAGCCGATGCTAACGACACATCTCTGCAGCTTTGAGCACGACGGATGGGTGGAACAGGCACATCATCGTCATCATGCCACAGAGCCTGCTGTCACAGCCAGGTCCGTGGGCGTCATCGGCCCCTGGGCTGCCCAGCGTAGCAGCAGGACAGGGAGCGACGGATCGTCCTGCCAGGCTGCACAGCACCACGCTGCGCGGAGGCTGAGCTTGCCAAGGACTCACAAACCCCATTCCTACAGGCTTTTCATCTAAGGCTAGAGCAACCCCTAAGCAATGGGGAGCAGAGGGAAGGCAGCCCCAAGGAAGGGAAGAGGATTTTCTTTGGGGATTTGCTTTTAAAAACCTAAATAGCCAAATCAGATCCAGCTCCCACTGACTTCAGTGCAGGTCAAGCCCAGCTGCGAGGCTGTGCCTGTGCTCCCGCGCTGGACCAAGCACCAGATACAAACAGCCCAGCCCAAAGGACAGTTACTTTTCCCCAGCAAGATGGGACCTTGCTGGTCCTGTGTCCCCTTTGATGCACCATGATGTACACCTGAAGAGTTGAGGGATTACGAGCTGAGCTCGTGGCTACTCTGAACCCCAAGGAAGCAGCCCCTTATCTTCAAAACTGCTAAAAGGGAAGAAGCAGGTGAGGCAGGAGGGGTCCGGCTCTTACCGCGGCAGTCTCCCGCTCTGGCCCTGAGAGAGTCACTGCATCAGTGAGGAGGGGGACAGACATGTTGTTACCACACATACACCGAGAGGGACTCAGACACTGGCACCTGCAGGACAGAGGGACAAAGGTAAGCAGGAAAATAAACGCCTCTCCCCCCCTGGCAACTATTTGCTCCAGAGGGACCAGCTATTTGGGGGAAAATTAAAGAGTAGATGAAGGCTTTGATGTTTAAGCCCTTGGGACAGCCCCGCTCCATCCCTGGCCTGGCAACGCCAGAGAGCCAGGAAACAGCAAACGCTTCCCACATCGCAACACCAGATGCGTGTGAGCGGAGATGGGCGCGTGGGGTGTTGGAAGTGTTAAAATTAGCTCTTTCTGTTACACCTCAAAGCCAAAGTTATTTCTGTGACTGTAACGACGTGGGCAGAGGGCAGCCGGGCGTCACGCAGCCTCAGCATCCCTTCCCGGCTGCCAGCGGAGACAAGGAGGAGCCTGACCCACATCTGCTCCGACAGGGAAGCAGGAAACGCCGGCTCTCGGCACGCAGCAGCACAGGCTTTATAGCACTAATAAAAGGTCCAGCCCTCTTTTATGGAGCTGTTCAAGGATAAACCGGAGCATTCAGGCGCTGGCCTGAGACCCAGCCCCGCGCTGCCTTCCAGAGCCTGCACCCCCCCGGTGACGGCATCGCTGTCTCTCCTCGATGGGCAGCCAGCCAGGGCCACCACTGCTGTCCCCACCACAACAACCTCCTGCCAGCACAAAGGGCTGACTGTCACTTCCCGGATCCCAGTCACCTGTGAGGGAGGCAGCTCCGGCAGAGCTGACAGCCCCCTCGACACCGCCTTCAGACACAACAGTCGATGGTGTTTGTTCCTAGTCCGGCACAAATCGCTAAAACTACCGCAACTCACATGACAGGCCCTAACCCCTGCTTACCGCCCAGGACTAATGAGATCAGAGCACGTTTAGTGCGCTGCCATCATCTCCCAGGAACAAGATCAGCCTCCCAGCTACTGCCAGGAGCCAGATCAGTCCCCATGATCTGCTCGAGTCTTCACATCTCACAGTGAACCCCATCCCCAGAGGGTTTTGGATGGCACGGGACCACCTGAACCCCCCCAAACTCCCAGTACCCCAGCAGACAGCCTTACCGAACAGAAACAGCCGCCTCCTCTACCAGCCTGGACCGAGACCTGCCCGACTCGTTTCACCAACTGTTCGTCAGCTGTTTGCCCGACTCAAATAAAAACACCGGGAACAACAAGCTCCTCGGGTCTGGCAAACCTCACAGACACACAGCCCACGTGCTCGTGTGTACTCCAGGGTCAAAACAACCAGCGAGGAAAAACAGCACCTGCCAAAATTCCTGGCAAGAAGAGCCATAAATAAAAGCATCTTCCATGACAGATGGAGACGCTGAAACGCGCTCCCTGAGCAGACACAGACTCATGTCTTTGCCTTATTCACAGAGGCTTCAGGGAAAGGAGGGGTTTGGAGGGTCGAGGATACCTGAAGCACCCCACGGGCACCCCTCCAAGACACCTGAGACTTCTCTGGGGTGTTTCTGCTCTACGCCCTGGGTAGGACAAGGGGAAATGGTTTCAAACTGAAAGAGGGGAGATTTAGATGAGATCTGAGGAAGAAATTCTTGGCTGTGAGGGCGGTGAGCCCCTGGCCCAGGTTGCCCAGAGAAGCTGTGGCTGCCCCATCCCTGGAGGGGTTCAAGGCCAGGTTGGACGGGGCTTGGAGCAACCTGGGCTGGTGGGAGGTGTCCCTGCCCAGGGCAGGGGGTGCCACTGGGTGGGCTTTAAGGTCCCTTCCAACCCGAACCATTCTACAGTTCTATGATCTACAGGAGGGTCCACGGCTGCTGCCACAACAGCTCGAGCAGAGGCAGCTCTAAGGCCAAAACGTCACACGGGAAGGATAAAGCCCCCCACCGTGCCTGTGCCTGGATAGCAGCACCCACGGGCAAAAAAAGGAGACGAACTTGCGTCTGATTTGGGCTGTTTTGGTGGCAGCCCCAGAGCTGTCGTGCCCCACGAGCGATGCCAGTCGGAAACCCACGGCCCGGCCCGGTCGGGGGGGAGCAAGGCACTAATTATCCTTTAGTAACGTGTCCCCGGCCTCTCCCGCTCCCGCAGCCCGGAGGGGAACCGGCGCAGGGAGGGAACAGCGACAGGAGGCTGGAGAAACCCCGGGGGAATGGGGGGCTTCAGCTCGGCCGCCCCCGCGGGCTTCCCGGCTGGAAAGGGAACGCCGGTTTTCCGTGGAAATGGGGCTTTTTTGGGGGTTTTCCTAAAGGCCGGGAGCCTGGGGACTCGTACCGACGCGCGGGAGGCCACGGGGCGTGGGAGGAGGCGGGCGGCGACGGGAGGAGCGGCCCCGTTACCGGCAGCGTGGTCCCCCCACCGCCCCGAGCATGAGGCCGCGGGGAACCGGCGCCCGCCGTCGGCTACCGGCGGGAGCCAGAACTGCGGCGGGGCGCGCCCGGGGAGCGGAGCTCCGGATCTCCGGCCTCTCCGCCGGAGCCCCCCGTGCCCGGCCCGCGGCTGCCCCAGCCGGTGATCTACCGGCTCCCCCCGTTCAACACCCCGGGAAGGGCCCCGCCCCGGCCTCCCGCCGCCCCGTCCCCGTGAGCAGGCCCTGCCGTCACCGCGCCCCCCGGTCCCGGTCCCCGCCCCCCCCGCACCTCTCCCGCGGGCCCGGCGCGCGCTCTCCTCCCGGCTCCCCCGACGCGCTCCCAACCGGAACTTCCGCCCGCCGCTGGGGTCAGCGCGGCGGAAGTGACGCGCCCCTTGTTCCTCAGGGGACCGCCATCTTGGCAGCGGGGGCTGAGGCGAGCGCGGCGAGGGAGCACGGGGCTGCTACGGGTTTATTGGTGAGAGGCTGCAGCCCCCGTGCCCCGCCGTTACCCCAGCGGCCCCGCTCGCACCCCCCTGCTACCGGTGAGGCACCGAGCGCCGCTCCCCACTACACAACTGCCGGTGCCGGGTCGCGTCCCCGTGTCGCTACTCCCTCACCCCTGTCAGTTCCAGACACCAGCTGCGACCCGCATTCAAGGAGGCGGATGGCGGTGAGCAGGCCACAGCCACAGCTCGGCACCTCAGCGTGTTTTATTGGCAGTCAGAGCAGTAAACAATACCGGACCCGAGCTCACCACCGCCCCAAGACTGACTCTCCCGTGAGGAGAGCGGATCCACTGCTTTCTGCGGGACCCAACGCGCCACTGCCCTTAGTGGCCGCCTTCATACAGGCATCGCCCACACTCGGCGCTTTGCTTTCCGAGGCAAAGACCGAAACGTAAAACTGATCCAACACTCTGCAGTGCTCCAGGAAGGCAGTTCTGTCCGAGTCAGCCCATCGTGTCCGTAGCCTTGTATCAGAGCCTTCAGGAGATTCCCGACAGCACTGTTAGGAGATGAAGTGAGTCTGTGGGGTGATTTGTTCCAGCTTGTGATCTGCTGGGTTTGCTGATGCTTCATAATTGCAGATGGTGACTTCGTGGCGATGAGCCTGAATTCAGATTAAAGGTGTTAGTCCAGAGGAGAGCAGAATTCAAGTTCCTCCTAAAACACCTGACTGGCAAGAGCTGAGCAAGTTCCCATCTTACAGACTTTTCATCACAGGCCTTCCATCCCCAACGCCCTCACCACTGCCACTTCTTCCTCACTGCTACAGCTCCACTTAAATTCTGATTTAAAGCTCTTTTTACACTACTAGCACAGCCTTGCACATCCAGAGATGACCTACCTCTGTCCACTCTCCTTTCAGGCCTATATAAAATATCTTTGTTGTCTCCGCTCCAAAGTTCTTCGGAAAGTGGATGGAGAGGTGGTAAACATTGGAGAAACGGGCAATTCTGAAAGAAAACACACTCTGAAACTGGAGCTGTGTGTCTAGGCTGCCACCCTGCTGCCTTGCCACCTCTTCTCAGCATGGCGCTGCAGAGCTCCAATCCTAATTCAAGTCAGACTTGGAAGCCAAGGACCAAGGGTGTAGGAGGAGTAGCTTCCCTCACGCCTGTGGCAAGGGGGCCAGCAACAAGCTGATACTGGGGCCAGGAGCAGGGGACGTGACATCGGGATGATTCTGCACCCCAAAAAACCCTGGGGCGCAGGCACAGGAATTCCCCCGGCTCCAGGGAGATGGGTTTCAGGCCAGAGCTCTCACCTGACAAGAGCAGGAAGGAGCTGTGGAGGCAAATCCTACTCTGGGCAGCTTTGAGATGCAAGGGAAGGAACTGCCCTAAACTTGGGTGGCATGCCAGCAGGCTGGATAGAGTGTGGAGCCTGCACTCAGGAGGAACAGCCCCCCACAACCCCCAGGCCCATGATCGGCATCGTACTTGGTTGGGTACTCCAGCTCCCCCGTTGGATCCCGGTTCAGACTGAATGTCTGCTCCGGTTCCCTGGCTGTGTCATCAAAGGACATGTGAGGAATGTTCCTGAACCTGGGAAGAAAGGGAGGAAACCCAGGAAGTTATTACACAGATCAGCTCGTTAGTTTCCTCCCCAGCCATTCGTACTACCCACATTCCTCTCAACAATGAGAAACTGCATTTGCTCCATCTTCTAAGGGAGAAAATACCAATAAATGCCACCACAAAGCATCATCGTGTTCCAGATACCAAACACCCTGAAGAAAGAACAAGGAAGAGCGAGGAACAAAGCTAGGGAGATACAGATCTCCATACGCTCGGGTGCCGAAGGAACCCAGACCCCAGTACACTGTTGGTCAAGGAAAAGAAGGGCTTGAAAAAGGTGTATTTCTTTCCCCAAAAGCAGGAACCGCAGAGCACTAAATACTCTCTCATTTTTTGAAAACAAAGGCAGTATTTGGAGGGATCCCCCTCCCTTCAGGGCCTAAAACAGGCCACATGTCTCAACACAGCTGGACTGCTGCCAAGAGCCTTAGAGACCTCACCTTGCTGCAGGACACTCCGTCACTTGTGTCCCTTCCTCCTGGCCCATGGATCCTTCTGCAGCCCACTAAGCCCACAGCAGGTTGGTTTCTTGACAGCACAGCCAGTGTCTCAACCAAACGGCCTCTTCTCATTAAAACCAGCGCCTCATTTCTCTAGAGAAGAGGCAGCACGTAGCCACGCTCATCCCCTTTCATTTAGAGTGTCTTTTTCTTCCCAGGGCCCTGGAAGGACTGAGGAGCTGCACAGTGATGCTGGTTTCTCCCACACTGTGCACCCTCGCTGGGCACTGGGACACTCAACAGCGTGAGAATTGCTGCTCTCGTTAGCTACCACTCAATCACTGCCATTTACGCTGCAGCAGAGTTGATACTCGTGTCACTTACAGTCTCATCTCTGCGGGATGCGTACCGTCGTCTTCTCCCATCACGATTATTCCTTTTAATTTCACATTGCCTGTAAACCTGCCCAGAGACACACAAGTGGCGGTTTCAGATCTGTTCTCCCCAAACCAGCCCCGGTTACCGCAGCGTGCAGACGTGCCTCGCGCCTGGGGAACGCAAAGGCAAGGAACCGGCCCTGCCAGCGGCCAGGACGCTGCTGGAGGAGCTCGGGGAAGGAACTCACGGGACGTTGAAGAGAAGCTCCTCGTCGTCGTCGCTTTCCACGAACTGGGGAGAGAGAAGCACAGGTCAGGGGAGCGCAGACCAGCGGGGCGGGTAACCCCGGTGGGTAACCCCGCGACACGGCGGTGGGGGCTCCGGGACACGGCGGGGACGCCCAGCCACTCGCTCCCTCCCCCACGCGCCCCCTCCCGCCGCCCGGTTCCCCTCAGGCCGCGTCGCCGCTGCAGGACCCGGCCCGGCCCCACCTGGGCGCGATCGCCGCGGTCCTCCCAAGCGCGGAAGACGAGCGCGCCGCTGCCCTCACGGCGCTCGTTGAGGCACTGCAGCCGCTGCCGGTCGATGCGCAGGTAGAGGCCCCAGGCCGCGCCCCGCTCCGCGCCGCCGGCCGCCGCCGCCGCCTCCCCGCAGCAGCAGCAGCAGCGCCCCGGACCGTGCGCCATGTCTGCGCCGCCGCCCGCACTGCGCCTGCGCGCTCCCGCCCCCGCCCCGCCCACCGCGCGTCGAGGCCCCGCCCACGGCGCGCCGCCCATGCGGTCACACCCACCGCGGCCCCGCCCACCGCGGCCACGTAGCCCCGCCCACCGCGCCATTAGCCGTTTCTGCTCAGGGGCAGCAGCAGGAGGAGGAGGGGGGGTGCATTTTCGGCTTTTATTGCGGCATGATTTCCCTCTTTTCGTGGAATCACAGGATGTGTTGGGTTGGAAGGGACCTCTAAAGGCCATCTCGTCCAACCCCCTGCAGTCAGCAGGGACATCTGTAACTAGATCAGGCTGCTCAGAGCCTCATCCAGCCTGGCCTTGAATGTCTCCAGGGATGGGGCCTCCACCCCCTCTCTGGGCAACCTGGGCCGGTGTCTCACCACCCTCAGTGTACAGAACTTCTTCCTCATGTCTGATCTGAACCTGCCCTGCTCTAGTTTAAACTGTTGCCCCTCGTCCTCTCGCTACAGGCCCTTGCAAACAGCCCCTCCCCAGCTTTCTTGTAGGCCCCCTTCAGCTACTGGAAGGGGCTGGAAGGTCTGCCCGGAGCCTTCTCTTCTCCAGGCTGAACCCCCCCCAGCTCTCTCAGCCTGTCCTCACAGCAGAGGGGCTCCAGCCCTCGGATCGTCTCCGAGTCCCCACTCCAACAGGTCCATGTCCTTCTTGTGCTGAGGGCTCCGGAGCTGGACACAGTACTTGTAGAACTTGGGCTCCCGACCTCCCTCCCCAGGGGAGCTCTGCTCCAGGGCACCTCCTCATGCTTCCACCAAGCCCAGCGGCCCCAGCCACTGGGCTACATAGCACACTCTTTCCTTTCAGACCTCCACTTCCCCAGGCACCAAGCACAACCCAGCTTTTGGAAATCCTCCTATGTACTACGCACACATTAAAAACAAACCACATTCCCTTATTCACTTCCTTCCACCCCCAGTCAAGTGGTTTCAGGTTAAAGACTAAAATCCTTGCTTTTTCCAAGAGGGTGCAGAAGAAAACGTACAGGGAAGAGACGGGACTTAAGCACCAGCTCCCACACTGGCAATAATTCCTTCTCAGTTCCACACAGAAAACAAAATAAAAGGATTCCGTCTTTCCACCAAAAGAGACAAACCGATGCCTTCATTGATCTCACAGAATCATAGAATTCCAGGTTGGAAGGGACCTCAAGGATGATCTGATCCAACCTTTGGATGTGAGGGCGATCTGGCTGTGACATCTGTCACCCCATGGGTCACCAGGGTTGATTCGGCTGATGTGATTGGTGAGGGGGGTGTCCCCTTCTTCCCTCTGCTCCATGTGTGTCCCTCCTGAAGCTGCGCGCTCAGTCAAAGATGATGTTCCCCAATAGAGACACACCATTCATCCGTCAAGGGTACAAGGAAGCTGTGCTCCCCTGCTAGAACCTCCAAACAATTGATCTTAAAAACTGTTTTTAATTTCAGAGGCAGACAAAGTCCCCTCTTTCTCTCTCTCAAAAAAAAAAAATTAAAATCTGATTTGATGCAAAGTTAGATTTCTCCCAAAACCCCTCAGAGTTTTATTCCCAGTAGCCAGCAGAAAACAACATCAGCAGAGAACAAGTCCCTAATGGCTCTTGGCATCCCTGCATGACAACGTAATCATCTGCACAAAATCTACAGTAACAGCAGAGAGAAGGTTGAAAGCTAAGATTTTATGAACATACATGAGGAGAGAGCAAAGCCTCAGGACTTGGTGTGCTTGCCAAAGGATGGATGAGCAGACAGGCCACTGGTCTGACCTGTTCCAGAGGGTCCAGGTGGGGCTTTGGCCCCAACAGGTACCAGATCATGAGGAAAGAGTCCCGTGACTCCCAGTGTCCGCTCAGACAGAGTGACAAGGGGCAAAATACTAATGAAAACCATTGAATAATGTATTAAGAGGTTAAACAGTAAATGGTCTCTGGATCTTCCACTCTCCACCTGTGCCAAGACTTCCCAGGTTTTTGTGTTGGGAGATTCTGTACGCCCTTCTTTTGCCAGATGACAAAGCTGCAGCCTCCCCAGAGTCCGAAGAAAAGGGCTGTTTGGGGACCTTCTCCTCCTTCAGTGCCACTTGTCCCCGAGAGGGAAAGTGCCAGGCCTGCCCGGCAAACTTGTTACCGAGAGAACCTGGTTTTGAAATCTTTGACAGCCTTGGCCATCATGGGTGCAATTTCTGCAAGAGAGAACGATAAAGATCCACAAATGAACCCAACCCCCCTGACATTAAAGCAGCAGGCACAGACTAGGGGAGCAGAGAGCAATTCTAAACTGCAATTTGGAAGAGCCTTTAGCCTCTCCTTAGGGAGGGGAGGGGCTGCCAACGTGACCCCTCCTGCAGAGCCGGGATTTCCCTTGCAGCAGAAACAGCAGATTTGTGCCTTTGGAAACGGGGAGCTCTAAGAGACCAAGGGATGTTCTGCGGTTTGTACTTACTCTTGGCTGGTGGTTTCTTGGGCTCAGAAAACCAGGAGGAGAACATGGTCCTGCCCAAAGATGGGACAGAGTGGGGAGTGCTGGTGCTGGGCCCATCGTGGGACTCGCCCCCACTCCCACGAGCGTGGCTTTTGCTAGAAGTGCACAGGACAGGTTTTATTATGGAACAGATATGGGACAGACAGTTCAGGCAAAGACATCCGGAACAGCAAGCGCTACTGACAAATACTCACTTGGTCTTCTCTGGCAGAAGAGCTCGTCCAGTCCCAGACCTCTCTTGTCTCCTTTCTTCGTTCTGAGGGGCCTTTGGTGGAGAGGCCAGAAACACAGTTTTGGCTGCTTGACCTGTAGGAGACCAAAGGGAAACATTGCTCAGATGCAGCTTATGATAAAGGAGGCTCCTCAGTGCTTGTCTAATGTCGGCAAGCTCCAAGCACCTCTTCCCAGTCCATCCATTGCAAAGCTCGGATTCTGGGGAAAATTAACCCTGTCCCTCCCAGCCGGAACCAGGACAAGCAGCCACAGCCTAGGAGAGCAGAGAGCAATTCCAAGCTGCAGCCCTGTCAAAGCAGAAGCAAGGCAGGCGTAAGCGTGTGCTCTTTGGCCACGACCTGTTGTATTTTCAGGTCACACACCGAGGAGAGCCCACTCAGCTTTCTGCATGGCAAGAGCACAGATCTCTGGTGACACTCTCCCTGCTTCCTTCCCAAGGGAGCTGCAGGACAATTTCATGGTTCCCAACAGCTGGACAAACACAGACGGACAGCAGGAGGGGCAAGGCAGGGTTTGTGCCTCACCTGTACCATTAGGACAGGCTGAGACAGTCGGCACCGAGCAGGCAGCTGAATCGCACGTTTGCCTGTGGTTTTTCTTGTGCAAGGACTTTGAAGAGCCTTTAGCCTTTCCTTGAGAGGAGAGGAGAGGAGAGGAGAGGGAGAGGAGAGGAGAGGGAGAGGAGAGGAGAGGAGAGGAGAGGAGAGGAGAGGAGAGGAGAGGAGAGGAGAGGAGAGGAGAGGAGAGGAGAGGAGAGGAGAGGAGAGGAGAGGAGAGGAGAGGAGAGGAGAGGAGAGGAGAGGAGCCAACAAAAATGACCCCTCCTGCAGAGCCAGGATTTGTCTTGCAACAGAAACAGCAGCTTCAGGTGTTTGCAAAGGAGGAGCTCTAGGAGCCGAAGGGATGTTCTGTGGTTTGTACTTACTTTTCACTGGTGGTTTCCTGGGGTCACAGGAGGAGAAGGTGGTTGCTGAAGGTGGGACAGAGTGGGCACTGCCGGTGCTGGGCCCATCATAGAACTTCTCCTCACTCCCACGAGCGTGGCTTTTGCTCGCGGTGCACAAGACTGCTTTTATTCTGAAAGAGAGATGGAACAGACATTTCAGGCTAAGGCACAGCAGGCAGGAACAGCAAGGCGCTACTGACAAATACTCACTTGGTCTTCTCTGGCACAAGAGGTCCCCCAGTTCCAAACTTCTTTTGTCTCCTTCGCACGTCCCGAGGGGCCTTTGGTGGAGAGGCCAGAAACACAGTTTTGGCTCCTTGACCTGTAGGAGACCGAAGGGAAACATTGCTTAGATGCAGCTTATGATAAAGGAGGCTCCTCAGTGCTTGTCTTAGTAGAGAACAGAGAGTTAAGCAACTCCTAAATTGGACTAGATTTAAACCAGCCACTCCGGAAGACCTTCCCCACACAAAGACATCCCCAAGGCAGCATTCCCAGACCCCTCTCTCGTCATTCAGCCCTCCCTTACCTTTGTTGCTATGAGCTGAGCCAATCTTCCGGGATAACATGAGCAGCCGCTGCTCTCGTGCCTCGTGCAGGCGAAGGTACATCTCCCGCCAGGATTCAAACGCTTCTGGCTTCTCGTTCTTGAAGTCTCGGAGACAGTGGATGTGCCACAGTCGATCCGTAGACTCAATGAGGGCCTGAAACAAACGCAGATGTAATCTGGGATCCCCCCTGAGACCATCGCCCCCCTCTCCCTCAACAACAGCTAGTGCCAGTGGCGCTGGAATACCACCGAGGGCAAGGCGGCTTCGTGACCAGGTTGCAGCAAGAGAGAGGCAGATGGCAACTGCAGGAACTCAGAACTAGCAAATGCCACCTCTTGTTCTAAAGAGCCCTGTTCTTGACTCTTCAGCTATTGCAGGTGAGGAGAGAACGTCACTCCCGCGTGTCACCAGCCCTTCCCCAGGCCCAGGCACTCACATGGTTACGTTCCTCAATGCGATGGAGCTGCTCTGGGGTGCATCTCTCCAATACTGGCTCCAGCTCTGAGAAAGGGACACCACTAACTTCACAGATGGCTAGAGAGAAGCAAAACGCAGAGTATTTATCCCGCTCCTTCTCCGCCAAGGAAAGGGTTTGACTTGTTGAAAGCAGTGGAGAGCAGTGCAGCGCTGCACGCCACTACGGCAGAGGAGGGGAAGAAGAAAGGAACCGCAGGTGCCGTAGCTCTAGTGGGCCATCAGGCCCCAGTCTCTCCCAGTGAAGGGGTGCCTGCGCAAGGCTCCGTTTACCCCTGTTTCCCGTGCTTGAGCACCCCCTCAAAGCACGCTGGCTGCCGATGGTGCAGCACCTGAGCTTTCAGGGAGATGTGCCCCATATGAGTTCGCTTGCCTTGCGACAAGGGGCAACTAACCATTCATGTGCTCCCAGCCCGATGCTGCTGGGATAGATACAGACAAGTTAGGAAGACAGCAGTATATCTGCCTGGCAACACGACTTTAAGACAGATGAGGAAGGGTACTTACAGTCAATGCTGTTAGTGAGGAGTCGGGCACTTTGGGGAGGAGGAGGCACCGTCCGTGGGACCGGGGCGGTTTTAGGGCCTGGATGCACTAGCGTCTTTGAATTCTGCCGGTAGCATGAGAGCCCCTCTTCGCTCTCTTCAGGTGTCAAGGCCGGTGCTGTAAAGTGAAAGAGTTGGGGTAAGAAGGGAAGTGAAGAAAGAAGAGCCCATCCTGAGGAATGGCACAGGAGACACAAATCAGAGTCCCCCAGAAGCAAGCAAAAGGGCTTCTCTAAGAGACCCACAGCCTAGTTGAGGAAGGGCAAGTCCAAAGCCCCAGGCTCCAGCAGGGTCAGCAGAGGATCTTCCTCATTCCTGCTAGAGCACATGGGAGAGAAGCCACCGCTTGTCTGAATCCCGGGCTCTGGGCATTACAGGTGGGACGCCAGACCCCAAGAGAAGGACTCAAACCCAGCCACCATCCCCTCCCTCCCACACACAGTGGCTGCAGCCCATTTCAGACCTATTTGCCTGCCCAACGTACCTTTCCTTTTTCTCTGTGAACGGGGAGCGGACTCAACTGGAGGAGGAGGGCTGCAGCTGGCCTGGATCGGCGGCAGCGGGATGTCGGGCAACTTTATGTCCACATCTAACAGTATCTGGAAGGAGACGACGTGCATGCAAGTCAGCCAAGAATACGGGAGAATGTTACATCCTGCCAGCGTACAAACTGTGCTGAACTGCATTTTGTTTGATATTTTGAAGAAGCCGCTCAACGCTGATCAGCTCACACCAGGGAGTAGCCTCAGCGGGAGGCTGCCCTTCTGCCACGTTACTGTGGCTCTGTCTAGGCCATCAATACAAAGACGCCAAAATTCGGGATCTGAATCACTCAGCTCTTGGCTCCATCCAGTAAGAGCCATCCACATCTTTAACCTACAAGGTTGAGCACCAAAGGCCTCCGTCAAGAACCCGAGGCAGATTAACAATGCAAAGAACTCATTTAGTCAAACACTCGTTTACTCCTCCTGCCTCTTCTCCTCCTCCCTGCCTCCTAGAAAAAGCTCTGCAGTGGTGGAGGAGAGGGGAACCTCCCAAAGTGGGGGAAATCCAAAGCTTGGGTATGAGGCACCATTACAGCATCATAAAAGGCTGCTAAGATTATAAACACACTTTTTGAAGTGCAAAGTGTTTCAAAGTTGAGGAAAAAGCTTCATCTGTCAAGGTTTTACACAGCCAGCACCTCCAAGGGGAAAACTAAGAAGCCCCAGATGGCCGAGGACCGAGAGCAGCTGATCCCACCTTCTCGGTTCACTTGCAGATCCTTCAGAACCTTACCCTCTTTGGTTCAGGAGCCTCTGGTGGTTCCTTCTCTGCCCTTTTCTCATTTGTACGCTTGAGGCTTGGGCTTTTCGCACTCAAGCAGGCGCTGTCGAGGCCGTCTTGGCACGGCAAACAGGTGCTGTGCCAGTGGTCTTTCTGCCCAGGTGACGCAGAGGGTTTGACCGCTTGCTTCTTTTTCTGGGGCTGGTCATAAGTGAGGTACTCCTCAAAGGACATAGTAGGTGGTTCACAGTTGTCCTCATCATCATCCTCCTCAGAACTGCTGGAAAAGCCCACTGATTTTCTGCCAAAGCAAGGAGAAACCCCGGGCAGAGTCAGCACACTTGTCTTAAAAGTGTTCGCAGAGCCTTCACCTTTATTACCTTCATCAGAGAAGTTTATCATCCCCACTTCAAAAATAGAATGTAGTTTATCCATCAAGATCACCCAACAGGTTCACTTACCTGTCTCTCTCTGGGGACACCAGGCCCAGCTTCTTCCGCCCGGCTAAGAACTTCCTGGCAAAGTCTGCGACAAGCTCGGGTTTCCGTGGGCCGGTCACAGTCTTCCCAACAGCGATCTCCTTCTGGAGAGAGCCCAGACATCAATTCATCTTAGCAAAACACGCAGCATTCTCACCTCTGCTAAACTTCCGACAGAGTGAATAAAGTTACCCCGCTGCCTATCCCTGCCAGGTAGAAAGAAACCCCCTTGATCTAACGGCAGAGATACCCCATATAAGCCATAATGATTTCAGTGGCCATTACAGCATTTCTGTAAATCAAAGACGACTTAACTCTGCCTTAGGCAAACATTAATTATTAGTAGCAATAACCCAAGTTAGTATTTACCATGGCTGCGGGTAGGTTTGAAGACAGAAGTCGTCACAAATAATTGTCAGGATTAGCACTTCCTAATCTTATGCCAATCCCGTTAGCGTCAGAAACTGCTCCAACTTGCAGATCGCAATCAAGTGTGAAGCTTCTGGAAGCAGCGAGGGCGACCCACTGTCCTCCAAGGCTTCACACTCGCTCTGCCCCGCTCCGTCCGCGTGCCTTTTATCTCTAGGACCGCATCACAATCGCGCCTGTGACAGCGGGCTGCAGCAGGTGGCCGAGGCAACAGGCCCCATTCCCGGGAAAGCAGCATTGCCGTGGCCAGGATTATCCGGTGACTTGAGAGACAGGAGGGAGGTGGGAGAGATTTCCCAGCTCTTTACCACAAGAGCGTCCACTGTGATGGGCAGCTCAGACAGGCTCCTGAGATGCTTCTGTTCACCAGAAACCACTGATCCATCTCCATTGCATTTAGGAATTCATTGCCATGACTGAAAGTTTGGGTTTTCTTGATTGTTTTGGAAGAGGGAAACTGACACCACCAGTAACGGTGTGTTTCAGTGCTCTTGCGCTGGGATGCTGAGGGGGATGCAATAGTGCCGTAACCACGGCTAAGTGGGTCTGCAAGCCCTCCGTCCCTGCACCTCCGGGCTGACGTTAATGCAGAGTCTCCCTCGGGATTCACGGGGTCCGGGGCAGGTAACGCGCTGCACCACCTACCTCAATCGATGGGGAAACAAAACGGGGGAAAAAAAGAACCCAACTGAGCTAAAAATGCCGGCGTCCCCTCAGAGTTCAGAACCGCTGTTCCTTTGCCCACACTGTGGCTCAACACGGTCCCTGGCAAACGCAACCATTGGCCCTGTTTCTTCCTTCAGTCCCGCAGCAGAGTTTGTATCTTCTCTGCTGGAGAAAAAAAGACCATTTCCAAACGGTTACAGGGGTGTCCGTAGTTTCACTCATACACGTGTGTGCCAGCAGCCCTATTTTCAACCCCAGAAAATATTCATACTTGACACCTTTCAGCATTGTAATGTAGAGTTGTACACAACACCGGGCAAATCCTATTCTTTCACATTACTGATAAATGTTTCAAAAGGAGAAGGCAAGAAAACCAAAGACTGGAAATGGTGCAACGTGTGGGTAGCACCCAGAGGTGCCGGGGATTTGTCCTGCTGACAGGGTAGAGCTGTAGCTGCTACAGAACTGTAGTGGAAACAGTTATAGCAGAAGAGCCAAAAGCCATTTTCTGACACAGGGAGGTGCTCAGAAGATTCACAATCTATCAAGGTGATGCAAAGGCAACTAAATTCAAGCCTAGAAACACTAACACTGCCACGGATATCGTTGAGAAGGTATCGGAAATAGGAAGAGCACAGGTTACAGCACCTTTCTGCTGGAGCAGGGGAATGGTTTAAAGTCCTACCCTAGCTAGGAACAGCCTGAGAATGCTTCCCACTCTCCTTCCCCTTGCAAAACTGCATGGGATGAACAGAGAAAGGACTGAACACGGCAAGGTTACTGGAGATGGAGTCAGCCTGTGCAACCAGTGCCTGAAGACTTACAATGGCCAAGACACACAGACAGGAGTTATTGCCCCAATCTGAGACGAGGGTCAGCAAACGAGAGCACTAATTCTCTGTGCACAGCATGCTGAGCTGAGATGGGAAGTCTTGCGTGTGCTCCCAGCCCCACGGAGCCCCTGGCATTGACTCCTCAGCCGTCCCTCAGCTCCATTTGGGGATGACCGGTTAAACCCTGCTCTGGTCTTGGCTGAGAGGGAGGGAAAAGGAACCAGAGCCCCCATTGGTGTGGAGAGCACGAGCCAGCAATGTGCCCTTGTGGCCAAGGCGGCCAATGGCATCCTGGGGTGCATCACGAGGAGCGTGGCCAGCAGGTGGAGGGAGGTCATCCTCCCCCTCTGCTCTGCCCTGGGGAGGCCACATCTGGAGTGCTGTGTCCAGTTCTGGGCTCCCTGGGTCAAGAAGGACAGGGAACTGCTGGAGAGGGGACAGCAAAGGGCTGCCAAGATGCTGAGGGGACTGGAACACCTCTCTTAGGAAGAAAGGCTGAGGGATTTCGTTCTTTTTAGTCTGGAGAAAAGACGACTGAGGGGGGATCTCATCAATGCTTATAAATGCTTAAACTCTCTGTTAGCGCTCAGGGGTCTGGCTGGGTGGTAAAGGGGAGAGATTGTCCTGCTGCAAGCCATGTTGGCTGTCCTAGGCCTTGGCTGTCTCGGAAAAGGTGCCGGTAGTGGAGGCTGTTGTTGGTGGCAGCTCTGGAGCAGCTCTGCCGCTGGTTCCGTGGCTGCCAAAGGCCGAGCCGGCGGAGCTGTCTGTGCGCGCTGACCGGGGCAAAGCTGAGGCCCAAACCCAATCTTGGGCGCTGCTCAACTGCCCCTTAATGAACCCGAGAGCGGCATACTCGGGTGTGGGTATTGTCCCCAGCATTGCTGTTAGGGGGAACCGTACCTTGATGAGGGCAAAAATGACAAGGGGCAAAATAGTAATGAAAACCATTGAATAATGTATTAAGAGGTTAAACAGTAAATGGTCTCTGGATCTTCCACTCTCCACCGGTGCCAAGACTTCCCAGGTTTTTGTGTTGGGAGATTCTGTACGCCCTTCTTTTGCCAGATGACAAAGCTGCAGCCTCCCCAGAGTCCGAAGAAAAGGGCTGTTTGGGGACCTTCTCCTCCTTCAGTGCCACTTGTCCCCGAGAGGGAAAGTGCCAGGCCTGCCCGGCAAACTTGTTACCGAGAGAACCTGGTTTTGAAATCTTTGACAGCCTTGGCCATCATGGGTGCAATTTCTGCAAGAGAGAACGATAAAGATCCACAAATGAACCCAACCCCCCTGACATTAAAGCAGCAGGCACAGACTAGGGGAGCAGAGAGCAATTCTAAACTGCAATTTGGAAGAGCCTTTAGCCTCTCCTTAGGGAGGGGAGGGGCTGCCAACGTGACCCCTCCTGCAGAGCCGGGATTTCCCTTGCAGCAGAAACAGCAGATTTGTGCCTTTGGAAACGGGGAGCTCTAAGAGACCAAGGGATGTTCTGCGGTTTGTACTTACTCTTGGCTGGTGGTTTCTTGGGCTCAGAAAACCAGGAGGAGAACATGGTCCTGCCCAAAGATGGGACAGAGTGGGGAGTGCTGGTGCTGGGCCCATCGTGGGACTCGCCCCCACTCCCACGAGCGTGGCTTTTGCTAGAAGTGCACAGGACAGGTTTTATTATGGAACAGATATGGGACAGACAGTTCAGGCAAAGACATCCGGAACAGCAAGCGCTACTGACAAATACTCACTTGGTCTTCTCTGGCAGAAGAGCTCGTCCAGTCCCAGACCTCTCTTGTCTCCTTTCTTCGTTCTGAGGGGCCTTTGGTGGAGAGGCCAGAAACACAGTTTTGGCTGCTTGACCTGTAGGAGACCAAAGGGAAACATTGCTCAGATGCAGCTTATGATAAAGGAGGCTCCTCAGTGCTTGTCTAATGTCGGCAAGCTCCAAGCACCTCTTCCCAGTCCATCCATTGCAAAGCTCGGATTCTGGGGAAAATTAACCCTGTCCCTCCCAGCCGGAACCAGGACAAGCAGCCACAGCCTAGGAGAGCAGAGAGCAATTCCAAGCTGCAGCCCTGTCAAAGCAGAAGCAAGGCAGGCGTAAGCGTGTGCTCTTTGGCCACGACCTGTTGTATTTTCAGGTCACGCACCGAGGAGAGCCCACTCAGCTTTCTGCATGGCAAGAGCACAGATCTCTGGTGACACTCTCCCTGCTTCCTTCCCAAGGGAGCTGCAGGACAATTTCATGGTTCCCAACAGCTGGACAAACACAGACGGACAGCAGGAGGGGCAAGGCAGGGTTTGTGCCTCACCTGTACCATTAGGACAGGCTGAGACAGTCGGCACCGAGCAGGCAGCTGAATCGCACGTTTGCCTGTGGTTTTTCTTGTGCAAGGACTTTGAAGAGCCTTTAGCCTTTCCTTGAGAGGAGAGGAGAGGAGAGGGAGAGGAGAGGGAGAGGAGAGGGAGAGGAGAGGGAGAGGAGAGGGAGAGGAGAGGGAGAGGAGAGGGAGAGGAGAGGAGAGGAGAGGAGAGGAGAGGAGAGGAGAGGAGAGGAGAGGAGAGGAGAGGAGAGGAGAGGAGAGGAGAGGAGAGGAGCCAACAAAAATGACCCCTCCTGCAGAGCCAGGATTTGTCTTGCAACAGAAACAGCAGCTTCAGGTGTTTGCAAAGGAGGAGCTCTAGGAGCCGAAGGGATGTTCTGTGGTTTGTACTTACTTTTCACTGGTGGTTTCCTGGGGTCACAGGAGGAGAAGGTGGTTGCTGAAGGTGGGACAGAGTGGGCACTGCCGGTGCTGGGCCCATCATAGAACTTCTCCTCACTCCCACGAGCGTGGCTTTTGCTCGCGGTGCACAAGACTGCTTTTATTCTGAAAGAGAGATGGAACAGACATTTCAGGCTAAGGCACAGCAGGCAGGAACAGCAAGGCGCTACTGACAAATACTCACTTGGTCTTCTCTGGCACAAGAGGTCCCCCAGTTCCAAACTTCTTTTGTCTCCTTCGCACGTCCCGAGGGGCCTTTGGTGGAGAGGCCAGAAACACAGTTTTGGCTCCTTGACCTGTAGGAGACCGAAGGGAAACATTGCTTAGATGCAGCTTATGATAAAGGAGGCTCCTCAGTGCTTGTCTTAGTAGAGAACAGAGAGTTAAGCAACTCCTAAATTGGACTAGATTTAAACCAGCCACTCCGGAAGACCTTCCCCACACAAAGACATCCCCAAGGCAGCATTCCCAGACCCCTCTCTCGTCATTCAGCCCTCCCTTACCTTTGTTGCTATGAGCTGAGCCAATCTTCCGGGATAACATGAGCAGCCGCTGCTCTCGTGCCTCGTGCAGGCGAAGGTACATCTCCCGCCAGGATTCAAACGCTTCTGGCTTCTCGTTCTTGAAGTCTCGGAGACAGTGGATGTGCCACAGTCGATCCGTAGACTCAATGAGGGCCTGAAACAAACGCAGATGTAATCTGGGATCCCCCCTGAGACCATCGCCCCCCTCTCCCTCAACAACAGCTAGTGCCAGTGGCGCTGGAATACCACCGAGGGCAAGGCGGCTTCGTGACCAGGTTGCAGCAAGAGAGAGGCAGATGGCAACTGCAGGAACTCAGAACTAGCAAATGCCACCTCTTGTTCTAAAGAGCCCTGTTCTTGACTCTTCAGCTATTGCAGGTGAGGAGAGAACGTCCCTCCCGTGTGTCACCAGCCCTTCCCCAGGCCCAGGCACTCACATGGTTACGTTCCTCAATGCGATGGAGCTGCTCTGGGGTGCATCTCTCCAATACTGGCTCCAGCTCTGAGAAAGGGACACCACTAACTTCACAGATGGCTAGAGAGAAGCAAAACGCAGAGTATTTATCCCGCTCCCTCTCCGCCAAGGAAAGGGTTTGACTCGTTGAAGGCAGTGGAGAGCAGTGCAGCGCTGCACGCCACTACGGCAGAGGAGGGGAAGGAGAAAGGAACCGCAGGTGCCGTAGCTCTAGTGGGCCATCAGGCCCCAGTCTCTCCCAGTGAAGGGGTGCCTGCGCGAGGCTCCGTTTACCCCTGTTTCCCGTGCTTGAGCACCCCCTGAAAGCACGCTGGCTGCCGATGCTGCAGCACCTGAGCTTTCAGGGAGATGTGCCCCATATGAGTTCGCTTGCCTTGCGACAAGGGGCAACTAACCATTCATGTGCTCCCAGCCCGATGCTGCTGGGATAGATACAGACAAGTTAGGAAGACAGCAGTATATCTGCCTGGCAACGCGACTTTAAGACAGATGAGGAAGGGTACTTACAGTCAATGCTGTTAGTGAGGAGTCGGGCACTTTGGGGAGGAGGAGGCACCGTCCGTGGGACCGGGGCGGTTTTAGGGCCTGGACGCACTAGCGTCTTTGAATTCTGCCGGTAGCATGAGAGCCCCTCTTCGCTCTCTTCAGGTGTCAAGGCCGGTGCTGTAAAGTGAAAGAGTTGGGGTAAGAAGGGAAGTGAGGAAAGAAGAGCCCAGCCTGAGGAATGGCACAGGAGACACAAATCAGAGTCCCCCAGAAGTAAGCTAAAGGGCTTCTCTAAGAGACCCGCAGCCTAGTTGAGGAAGGGCAAGTCCAAAGCCCCAGACTCCAGCAGGGTCAGCAGAGGATCTTCCTCATTCCTGCTAGAGCACATGGGAGAGAAGCCACCGCTTGTCTGAATCCCGGGCTCTGGGCATTACAGGTGGGACGCCAGACCCCAAGAGAAGGACTCAAACCCAGCCACCATCCCCTCCCTCCCACACACAGTGGCTGCAGCCCATTTCAGACCTATTTGCCTGCCCAACGTACCTTTCCTTTTTCTCTGTGAACGGGGAGCGGACTCAACTGGAGGAGGAGGGCTGCAGCTGGCCTGGATCGGCGGCAGCGGGATGTCGGGCAACTTTATGTCCACATCTAACAGTATCTGGAAGGAGACGACGTGCATGCAAGTCAGCCAAGAATACGGGAGAATGTTACATCCTGCCAGCGTACAAACTGTGCTGAACTGCATTTTGTTTGATATTTTGAAGAAGCCACTCAACGCTGATCAGCTCACACCAGGGAGTAGCCTCAGCGGGAGGCTGCCCTTCTGCCACGTTACTGTGGCTCTGTCTAGGCCATCAATACAAAGACGCCAAAATTCGGGATCTGAATCACTCAGCTCTTGGCTCCATCCAGTAAGAGCCATCCACATCTTTAACCTACAAGGTTGAGCACCAAAGGCCTCCGTCAAGAACCCGAGGCAGATTAACAATGCAAAGAACTCATTTAGTCAAACACTCGTTTACTCCTCCTGCCTCTTCTCCTCCTCCCTGCCTCCTAGAAAAAGCTCTGCAGTGGTGGAGGAGAGGGGAACCTCCCAAAGTGGGGGAAATCCAAAGCTTGGGTATGAGGCACCATTACAGCATCATAAAAGGCTGCTAAGATTATAAACACACTTTTTGAAGTGCAAAGTGTTTCAAAGTTGAGGAAAAAGCTTCATCTGTCAAGGTTTTACACAGCCAGCACCTCCAAGGGGAAAACTAAGAAGCCCCAGATGGCCGAGGACCGAGAGCAGCTGATCCCACCTTCTCGGTTCACTTGCAGATCCTTCAGAACCTTACCCTCTTTGGTTCAGGAGCCTCTGGTGGTTCCTTCTCTGCCCTTTTCTCATTTGTACGCTTGAGGCTTGGGCTTTTCGCACTCAAGCAGGCGCTGTCGAGGCCGTCTTGGCACGGCAAACAGGTGCTGTGCCAGTGGTCTTTCTGCCCAGGTGACGCAGAGGGTTTGACCGCTTGCTTCTTTTTCTGGGGCTGGTCATAAGTGAGGTACTCCTCAAAGGACATAGTAGGTGGTTCACAGTTGTCCTCATCGTCATCCTCCTCAGAACTGCTGGAAAAGCCCACTGATTTTCTGCCAAAGCAAGGAGAAACCCCGGGCAGAGTCAGCACACTTGTCTTAAAAGTGTTCGCAGAGCCTTCACCTTTATTACCTTCATCAGAGAAGTTTATCATCCCCACTTCAAAAATAGAATGTAGTTTATCCATCAAGATCACCCAACAGGTTCACTTACCTGTCTCTCTCTGGGGACACCAGGCCCAGCTTCTTCCGCCCGGCTAAGAACTTCCTGGCAAAGTCTGCGACAAGCTCGGGTTTCCGTGGGCCGGTCACAGTCTTCCCAACAGCGATCTCCTTCTGGAGAGAGCCCAGACATCAATTCATCTTAGCAAAACACGCAGCATTCTCACCTCTGCTAAACTTCCGACAGAGTGAATAAAGTTACCCCGCTGCCTATCCCTGCCAGGTAGAAAGAAACCCCCTTGATCTAACGGCAGAGATACCCCATATAAGCCATAATGATTTCAGTGGCCATTACAGCATTTCTGTAAATCAAAGACGACTTAACTCTGCCTTAGGCAAACATTAATTATTAGTAGCAATAACCCAAGTTAGTATTTACCATGGCTGCGGGTAGGTTTGAAGACAGAAGTCGTCACAAATAATTGTCAGGATTAGCACTTCCTAATCTTATGCCAATCCCGTTAGCGTCAGAAACTGCTCCAACTTGCAGATCGCAATCAAGTGTGAAGCTTCTGGAAGCAGCGAGGGCGACCCACTGTCCTCCAAGGCTTCACACTCGCTCTGCCCCGCTCCGTCCGCGTGCCTTTTATCTCTAGGACCGCATCACAATCGCGCCTGTGACAGCGGGCTGCAGCAGGTGGCCGAGGCAACAGGCCCCATTCCCGGGAAAGCAGCATTGCCGTGGCCAGGATTATCCGGTGACTTGAGAGACAGGAGGGAGGTGGGAGAGATTTCCCAGCTCTTTACCACAAGAGCGTCCACTGTGATGGGCAGCTCAGACAGGCTCCTGAGATGCTTCTGTTCACCAGAAACCACTGATCCATCTCCATTGCATTTAGGAATTCATTGCCATGACTGAAAGTTTGGGTTTTCTTGATTGTTTTGGAAGAGGGAAACTGACACCACCAGTAACGGTGTGTTTCAGTGCTCTTGCGCTGGGATGCTGAGGGGGATGCAATAGTGCCGTAACCACGGCTAAGTGGGTCTGCAAGCCCTCCGTCCCTGCACCTCCGGGCTGACGTTAATGCAGAGTCTCCCTCGGGATTCACGGGGTCCGGGGCAGGTAACGCGCTGCACCACCTACCTCAATCGATGGGGAAACAAAACGGGGGAAAAAAAGAACCCAACTGAGCTAAAAATGCCGGCGTCCCCTCAGAGTTCAGAACTGCTGTTCCTTTGCCCACACTGTGGCTCAACACGGTCCCTAGCAAACGCAACCATTGGCCCTGTTTCTTCCTTCAGTCCCGCAGCAGAGTTTGTATCTTCTCTGCTGGAGAAAAAAAGACCATTTCCAAACGGTTACAGGGGTGTCCGTAGTTTCACTCATACACGTGTGTGCCAGCAGCCCTATTTTCAACCCCAGAAAATATTCATACTTGACACCTTTCAGCATTGTAATGTAGAGTTGTACACAACACCGGGCAAATCCTATTCTTTCACATTACTGATAAATGTTTCAAAAGGAGAAGGCAAGAAAACCAAAGACTGGAAATGGTGCAACGTGTGGGTAGCACCCAGAGGTGCCGGGGATTTGTCCTGCTGACAGGGTAGAGCTGTAGCTGCTACAGAACTGTAGTGGAAACAGTTATAGCAGAAGAGCCAAAAGCCATTTTCTGACACAGGGAGGTGCTCAGAAGATTCACAATCTATCAAGGTGATGCAAAGGCAACTAAATTCAAGCCTAGAAACACTAACACTGCCACGGATATCGTTGAGAAGGTATCGGAAATAGGAAGAGCACAGGTTACAGCACCTTTCTGCTGGAGCAGGGGAATGGTTTAAAGTCCTACCCTAGCTAGGAACAGCCTGAGAATGCTTCCCACTCTCCTTCCCCTTGCAAAACTGCATGGGATGAACAGAGAAAGGACTGAACACGGCAAGGTTACTGGAGATGGAGTCAGCCTGTGCAACCAGTGCCTGAAGACTTACAATGGCCAAGACACACAGACAGGAGTTATTGCCCCAATCTGAGACGAGGGTCAGCAAACGAGAGCACTAATTCTCTGTGCACAGCATGCTGAGCTGAGATGGGAAGTCTTGCGTGTGCTCCCAGCCCCACGGAGCCCCTGGCATTGACTCCTCAGCCGTCCCTCAGCTCCATTTGGGGATGACCGGTTAAACCCTGCTCTGGTCTTGGCTGAGAGGGAGGGAAAAGGAACCAGAGCCCCCATTGGTGTGGAGAGCACGAGCCAGCAATGTGCCCTTGTGGCCAAGGCGGCCAATGGCATCCTGGGGTGCATCACGAGGAGCGTGGCCAGCAGGTGGAGGGAGGTCATCCTCCCCCTCTGCTCTGCCCTGGGGAGGCCACATCTGGAGTGCTGTGTCCAGTTCTGGGCTCCCTGGGTCAAGAAGGACAGGGAACTGCTGGAGAGGGGACAGCAAAGGGCTGCCAAGATGCTGAGGGGACTGGAACACCTCTCTTAGGAAGAAAGGCTGAGGGATTTCGTTCTTTTTAGTCTGGAGAAAAGACGACTGAGGGGGGATCTCATCAATGCTTATAAATGCTTAAACTCTCTGTTAGCGCTCAGGGGTCTGGCTGGGTGGTAAAGGGGAGAGATTGTCCTGCTGCAAGCCATGTTGGCTGTCCTAGGCCTTGGCTGTCTCGGAAAAGGTGCCGGTAGTGGAGGCTGTTGTTGGTGGCAGCTCTGGAGCAGCTCTGCCGCTGGTTCCGTGGCTGCCAAAGGCCGAGCCAGCGGAGCTGTCTGTGCGCGCTGACCGGGGCAAAGCTGAGGCCCAAACCCAATCTTGGGCGCTGCTCAACTGCCCCTTAATGAACCCGAGAGCGGCATACTCGGGTGTGGGTATTGTCCCCAGCATTGCTGTTAGGGGGGACCGTACCTTGATGAGGGCAAAAATGACAAGGGGCAAAATAGTAATGAAAACCATTGAATAATGTATTAAGAGGTTAAACAGTAAATGGTCTCTGGATCTTCCACTCTCCACCGGTGCCAAGACTTCCCAGGTTTTTGTGTTGGGAGATTCTGTACGCCCTTCTTTTGCCAGATGACAAAGCTGCAGCCTCCCCAGAGTCCGAAGAAAAGGGCTGTTTGGGGACCTTCTCCTCCTTCAGTGCCACTTGTCCCCGAGAGGGAAAGTGCCAGGCCTGCCCGGCAAACTTGTTACCGAGAGAACCTGGTTTTGAAATCTTTGACAGCCTTGGCCATCATGGGTGCAATTTCTGCAAGAGAGAACGATAAAGATCCACAAATGAACCCAACCCCCCTGACATTAAAGCAGCAGGCACAGACTAGGGGAGCAGAGAGCAATTCTAAACTGCAATTTGGAAGAGCCTTTAGCCTCTCCTTAGGGAGGGGAGGGGCTGCCAACGTGACCCCTCCTGCAGAGCCGGGATTTCCCTTGCAGCAGAAACAGCAGATTTGTGCCTTTGGAAACGGGGAGCTCTAAGAGACCAAGGGATGTTCTGCGGTTTGTACTTACTCTTGGCTGGTGGTTTCTTGGGCTCAGAAAACCAGGAGGAGAACATGGTCCTGCCCAAAGATGGGACAGAGTGGGGAGTGCTGGTGCTGGGCCCATCGTGGGACTCGCCCCCACTCCCACGAGCGTGGCTTTTGCTAGAAGTGCACAGGACAGGTTTTATTATGGAACAGATATGGGACAGACAGTTCAGGCAAAGACATCCGGAACAGCAAGCGCTACTGACAAATACTCACTTGGTCTTCTCTGGCAGAAGAGCTCGTCCAGTCCCAGACCTCTCTTGTCTCCTTTCTTCGTTCTGAGGGGCCTTTGGTGGAGAGGCCAGAAACACAGTTTTGGCTGCTTGACCTGTAGGAGACCAAAGGGAAACATTGCTCAGATGCAGCTTATGATAAAGGAGGCTCCTCAGTGCTTGTCTAATGTCGGCAAGCTCCAAGCACCTCTTCCCAGTCCATCCATTGCAAAGCTCGGATTCTGGGGAAAATTAACCCTGTCCCTCCCAGCCGGAACCAGGACAAGCAGCCACAGCCTAGGAGAGCAGAGAGCAATTCCAAGCTGCAGCCCTGTCAAAGCAGAAGCAAGGCAGGCGTAAGCGTGTGCTCTTTGGCCACGACCTGTTGTATTTTCAGGTCACACACACTCAGCTTTCTGCACGGCAAGAGCACAGGTCTGTGGTGAAACTCTCCCTGCTTCCTTCCCAAGGGAGCTGCAGGACAATTTCATGGTTCCCAACAGCTGGACAAACACAGACGGACAGCAGGAGGGGCAAGGCAGGGTTTGTGCCTCACCTGTACCATTAGGACAGGCTGAGACAGTCGGCACCGAGCAGGCAGCTGAATCGCACGTTTGCCTGTGGTTTTTCTTGTGCAAGGACTTTGAAGAGCCTTTAGCCTTTCCTTGAGAGGAGAGGAGAGGAGAGGAGAGGAGAGGAGAGGAGAGGAGAGGAGAGGAGAGGAGAGGAGAGGAGAGGAGAGGAGAGGAGAGGAGAGGAGAGGAGAGGAGAGGAGAGGAGAGAGGCCAACAAAAATGACCCCTCCTGCAGAGCCAGGATTTGTCTTGCAACAGAAACAGCAGCTTCAGGTGTTTGCAAAGGAGGAGCTCTAGGAGCCGAAGGGATGTTCTGTGGTTTGTACTTACTTTTCACTGGTGGTTTCCTGGGGTCACAGGAGGAGAAGGTGGTTGCTGAAGGTGGGACAGAGTGGGCAGTGCTGGTGCTGGGCCCATCATAGAACTTCTCCTCACTCCCACGAGCGTGGCTTTTGCTCGCGGCGCACAAGACTGCTTTTATTCTGAAAGAGAGATGGAACAGACATTTCAGGCTAAGGCACAGCAGGCAGGAACAGCAAGGCGCTACTGACAAATACTCACTTGGTCTTCTCTGGCACAAGAGGTCCCCCAGTTCCAAACTTCTTTTGTCTCCTTCGCACGTCCCGAGGGGCCTTTGGTGGAGAGGCCAGAAACACAGTTTTGGCTCCTTGACCTGTAGGAGACCGAAGGGAAACATTGCTTAGATGCAGCTTATGATAAAGGAGGCTCCTCAGTGCTTGTCTTAGTAGAGAACAGAGAGTTAAGCAACTCCTAAATTGGACTAGATTTAAACCAGCCACTCCGGAAGACCTTCCCCACACAGAGACATCCCCAAGGCAGCATTCCCAGACCCCTCTCTCGTCATTCAGCCCTCCCTTACCTTTGTTGCTATGAGCTGAGCCAATCTTCCGGGATAACATGAGCAGCCGCTGCTCTCGTGCCTCGTGCAGGCGAAGGTACATCTCCCGCCAGGATTCAAACGCTTCTGGCTTCTCGTTCTTGAAGTCTCGGAGACAGTGGATGTGCCACAGTCGATCCGTAGACTCAATGAGGGCCTGAAACAAACGCAGATGTAATCTGGGATCCCCCCTGAGACCATCGCCCCCCTCTCCCTCAACAACAGCTAGTGCCAGTGGCGCTGGAATACCACCGAGGGCAAGGCGGCTTCGTGACCAGGTTGCAGCAAGAGAGAGGCAGATGGCAACTGCAGGAACTCAGAACTAGCAAATGCCACCTCTTGTTCTAAAGAGCCCTGTTCTTGACTCTTCAGCTATTGCAGGTGAGGAGAGAACGTCACTCCCGCGTGTCACCAGCCCTTCCCCAGGCCCAGGCACTCACATGGTTACGTTCCTCAATGCGATGGAGCTGCTCTGGGGTGCATCTCTCCAATACTGGCTCCAGCTCTGAGAAAGGGACACCACTAACTTCACAGATGGCTAGAGAGAAGCAAAACGCAGAGTATTTATCCCGCTCCTTCTCCGCCAAGGAAAGGGTTTGACTTGTTGAAAGCAGTGGAGAGCAGTGCAGCGCTGCACGCCACTACGGCAGAGGAGGGGAAGAAGAAAGGAACCGCAGGTGCCGTAGCTCTAGTGGGCCATCAGGCCCCAGTCTCTCCCAGTGAAGGGGTGCCTGCGCAAGGCTCCGTTTACCCCTGTTTCCCGTGCTTGAGCACCCCCTCAAAGCACGCTGGCTGCCGATGGTGCAGCACCTGAGCTTTCAGGGAGATGTGCCCCATATGAGTTCGCTTGCCTTGCGACAAGGGGCAACTAACCATTCATGTGCTCCCAGCCCGATGCTGCTGGGATAGATACAGACAAGTTAGGAAGACAGCAGTAGATGTGCCTGGCAACGCGACTTTAAGACAGACGAGGAAGGGTACTTACAGTCAATGCTGTTAGTGAGGAGTCGGGCACTTTGGGGAGGAGGAGGCACCGTCCGTGGGACCGGGGCGGTTTTAGGGCCTGGATGCACTAGCGTCTTTGAATTCTGCCGGTAGCATGAGAGCCCCTCTTCGCTCTCTTCAGGTGTCAAGGCCGGTGCTGTAAAGTGAAAGAGTTGGGGTAAGAAGGGAAGTGAGGAAAGAAGAGCCCATCCTGAGGAATGGCACAGGAGACACAAATCAGAGTCCCCCAGAAGCAAGCTAAAGGGCTTCTCTAAGAGACCCACAGCCTAGTTGAGGAAGGGCAAGTCCAAAGCCCCAGGCTCCAGCAGGGTCAGCAGAGGATCTTCCTCATTCCTGCTAGAGCACATGGGAGAGAAGCCACCGCTTGTCTGAATCCCGGGCTCTGGGCATTACAGGTGGGACGCCAGACCCCAAGAGAAGGACTCAAACCCAGCCACCATCCCCTCCCTCCCACACACAGTGGCTGCAGCCCATTTCAGACCTATTTGCCTGCCCAACGTACCTTTCCTTTTTCTCTGTGAACGGGGAGCGGACTCAACTGGAGGAGGAGGGCTGCAGCTGGCCTGGATCGGCGGCAGCGGGATGTCGGGCAACTTTATGTCCACATCTAACAGTATCTGGAAGGAGACGACGTGCATGCAAGTCAGCCAAGAATACGGGAGAATGTTACATCCTGCCAGCGTACAAACTGTGCTGAACTGCATTTTGTTTGATATTTTGAAGAAGCCGCTCAACGCTGATCAGCTCACACCAGGGAGTAGCCTCAGCGGGAGGCTGCCCTTCTGCCACGTTACTGTGGCTCTGTCTAGGCCATCAATACAAAGACGCCAAAATTCGGGATCTGAATCACTCAGCTCTTGGCTCCATCCAGTAAGAGCCATCCACATCTTTAACCTACAAGGTTGAGCACCAAAGGCCTCCGTCAAGAACCCGAGGCAGATTAACAATGCAAAGAACTCATTTAGTCAAACACTCGTTTACTCCTCCTGCCTCTTCTCCTCCTCCCTGCCTCCTAGAAAAAGCTCTGCAGTGGTGGAGGAGAGGGGAACCTCCCAAAGTGGGGGAAATCCAAAGCTTGGGTATGAGGCACCATTACAGCATCATAAAAGGCTGCTAAGATTATAAACACACTTTTTGAAGTGCAAAGTGTTTCAAAGTTGAGGAAAAAGCTTCATCTGTCAAGGTTTTACACAGCCAGCACCTCCAAGGGGAAAACTAAGAAGCCCCAGATGGCCGAGGACCGAGAGCAGCTGATCCCACCTTCTCGGTTCACTTGCAGATCCTTCAGAACCTTACCCTCTTTGGTTCAGGAGCCTCTGGTGGTTCCTTCTCTGCCCTTTTCTCATTTGTACGCTTGAGGCTTGGGCTTTTCGCACTCAAGCAGGCGCTGTCGAGGCCGTCTTGGCACGGCAAACAGGTGCTGTGCCAGTGGTCTTTCTGCCCAGGTGACGCAGAGGGTTTGACCGCTTGCTTCTTTTTCTGGGGCTGGTCATAAGTGAGGTACTCCTCAAAGGACATAGTAGGTGGTTCACAGTTGTCCTCATCGTCATCCTCCTCAGAACTGCTGGAAAAGCCCACTGATTTTCTGCCAAAGCAAGGAGAAACCCCGGGCAGAGTCAGCACACTTGTCTTAAAAGTGTTCGCAGAGCCTTCACCTTTATTACCTTCATCAGAGAAGTTTATCATCCCCACTTCAAAAATAGAATGTAGTTTATCCATCAAGATCACCCAACAGGTTCACTTACCTGTCTCTCTCTGGGGACACCAGGCCCAGCTTCTTCCGCCCGGCTAAGAACTTCCTGGCAAAGTCTGCGACAAGCTCGGGTTTCCGTGGGCCGGTCACAGTCTTCCCAACAGCGATCTCCTTCTGGAGAGAGCCCAGACATCAATTCATCTTAGCAAAACACGCAGCATTCTCACCTCTGCTAAACTTCCGACAGAGTGAATAAAGTTACCCCGCTGCCTATCCCTGCCAGGTAGAAAGAAACCCCCTTGATCTAACGGCAGAGATACCCCATATAAGCCATAATGATTTCAGTGGCCATTACAGCATTTCTGTAAATCAAAGACGACTTAACTCTGCCTTAGGCAAACATTAATTATTAGTAGCAATAACCCAAGTTAGTATTTACCATGGCTGCGGGTAGGTTTGAAGACAGAAGTCGTCACAAATAATTGTCAGGATTAGCACTTCCTAATCTTATGCCAATCCCGTTAGCGTCAGAAACTGCTCCAACTTGCAGATCGCAATCAAGTGTGAAGCTTCTGGAAGCAGCGAGGGCGACCCACTGTCCTCCAAGGCTTCACACTCGCTCTGCCCCGCTCCGTCCGCGTGCCTTTTATCTCTAGGACCGCATCACAATCGCGCCTGTGACAGCGGGCTGCAGCAGGTGGCCGAGGCAACAGGCCCCATTCCCGGGAAAGCAGCATTGCCGTGGCCAGGATTATCCGGTGACTTGAGAGACAGGAGGGAGGTGGGAGAGATTTCCCAGCTCTTTACCACAAGAGCGTCCACTGTGATGGGCAGCTCAGACAGGCTCCTGAGATGCTTCTGTTCACCAGAAACCACTGATCCATCTCCATTGCATTTAGGAATTCATTGCCATGACTGAAAGTTTGGGTTTTCTTGATTGTTTTGGAAGAGGGAAACTGACACCACCAGTAACGGTGTGTTTCAGTGCTCTTGCGCTGGGATGCTGAGGGGGATGCAATAGTGCCGTAACCACGGCTAAGTGGGTCTGCAAGCCCTCCGTCCCTGCACCTCCGGGCTGACGTTAATGCAGAGTCTCCCTCGGGATTCACGGGGTCCGGGGCAGGTAACGCGCTGCACCACCTACCTCAATCGATGGGGAAACAAAACGGGGGAAAAAAAGAACCCAACTGAGCTAAAAATGCCGGCGTCCCCTCAGAGTTCAGAACCGCTGTTCCTTTGCCCACACTGTGGCTCAACACGGTCCCTGGCAAACGCAACCATTGGCCCTGTTTCTTCCTTCAGTCCCGCAGCAGAGTTTGTATCTTCTCTGCTGGAGAAAAAAAGACCATTTCCAAACGGTTACAGGGGTGTCCGTAGTTTCACTCATACACGTGTGTGCCAGCAGCCCTATTTTCAACCCCAGAAAATATTCATACTTGACACCTTTCAGCATTGTAATGTAGAGTTGTACACAACACCGGGCAAATCCTATTCTTTCACATTACTGATAAATGTTTCAAAAGGAGAAGGCAAGAAAACCAAAGACTGGAAATGGTGCAACGTGTGGGTAGCACCCAGAGGTGCCGGGGATTTGTCCTGCTGACAGGGTAGAGCTGTAGCTGCTACAGAACTGTAGTGGAAACAGTTATAGCAGAAGAGCCAAAAGCCATTTTCTGACACAGGGAGGTGCTCAGAAGATTCACAATCTATCAAGGTGATGCAAAGGCAACTAAATTCAAGCCTAGAAACACTAACACTGCCACGGATATCGTTGAGAAGGTATCGGAAATAGGAAGAGCACAGGTTACAGCACCTTTCTGCTGGAGCAGGGGAATGGTTTAAAGTCCTACCCTAGCTAGGAACAGCCTGAGAATGCTTCCCACTCTCCTTCCCCTTGCAAAACTGCATGGGATGAACAGAGAAAGGACTGAACACGGCAAGGTTACTGGAGATGGAGTCAGCCTGTGCAACCAGTGCCTGAAGACTTACAATGGCCAAGACACACAGACAGGAGTTATTGCCCCAATCTGAGACGAGGGTCAGCAAACGAGAGCACTAATTCTCTGTGCACAGCATGCTGAGCTGAGATGGGAAGTCTTGCGTGTGCTCCCAGCCCCACGGAGCCCCTGGCATTGACTCCTCAGCCGTCCCTCAGCTCCATTTGGGGATGACCGGTTAAACCCTGCTCTGGTCTTGGCTGAGAGGGAGGGAAAAGGAACCAGAGCCCCCATTGGTGTGGAGAGCACGAGCCAGCAATGTGCCCTTGTGGCCAAGGCGGCCAATGGCATCCTGGGGTGCATCACGAGGAGCGTGGCCAGCAGGTGGAGGGAGGTCATCCTCCCCCTCTGCTCTGCCCTGGGGAGGCCACATCTGGAGTGCTGTGTCCAGTTCTGGGCTCCCTGGGTCAAGAAGGACAGGGAACTGCTGGAGAGGGGACAGCAAAGGGCTGCCAAGATGCTGAGGGGACTGGAACACCTCTCTT
The DNA here is from genome assembly GCF_964199755.1 of Larus michahellis. Classification (NCBI taxonomy): domain Eukaryota; kingdom Metazoa; phylum Chordata; class Aves; order Charadriiformes; family Laridae; genus Larus; species Larus michahellis. Next base: position 3,322,520 of record NC_133914.1, on the reverse strand, counting down.
AGGAAGAAAGGCTGAGGGATTTCGTTCTTTTTAGTCTGGAGAAAAGACGACTGAGGGGGGATCTCATCAATGCTTATAAATGCTTAAACTCTCTGTTAGCGCTCAGGGGTCTGGCTGGGTGGTAAAGGGGAGAGATTGTCCTGCTGCAAGCCATGTTGGCTGTCCTAGGCCTTGGCTGTCTCGGAAAAGGTGCCGGTAGTGGAGGCTGTTGTTGGTGGCAGCTCTGGAGCAGCTCTGCCGCTGGTTCCGTGGCTGCCAAAGGCCGAGCCGGCGGAGCTGTCTGTGCGCGCTGACCGGGGCAAAGCTGAGGCCCAAACCCAATCTTGGGCGCTGCTCAACTGCCCCTTAATGAACCCGAGAGCGGCATACTCGGGTGTGGGTATTGTCCCCAGCATTGCTGTTAGGGGGAACCGTACCTTGATGAGGGCAAAAATGACAAGGGGCAAAATAGTAATGAAAACCATTGAATAATGTATTAAGAGGTTAAACAGTAAATGGTCTCTGGATCTTCCACTCTCCACCGGTGCCAAGACTTCCCAGGTTTTTGTGTTGGGAGATTCTGTACGCCCTTCTTTTGCCAGATGACAAAGCTGCAGCCTCCCCAGAGTCCGAAGAAAAGGGCTGTTTGGGGACCTTCTCCTCCTTCAGTGCCACTTGTCCCCGAGAGGGAAAGTGCCAGGCCTGCCCGGCAAACTTGTTACCGAGAGAACCTGGTTTTGAAATCTTTGACAGCCTTGGCCATCATGGGTGCAATTTCTGCAAGAGAGAACGATAAAGATCCACAAATGAACCCAACCCCCCTGACATTAAAGCAGCAGGCACAGACTAGGGGAGCAGAGAGCAATTCTAAACTGCAATTTGGAAGAGCCTTTAGCCTCTCCTTAGGGAGGGGAGGGGCTGCCAACGTGACCCCTCCTGCAGAGCCGGGATTTCCCTTGCAGCAGAAACAGCAGATTTGTGCCTTTGGAAACGGGGAGCTCTAAGAGACCAAGGGATGTTCTGCGGTTTGTACTTACTCTTGGCTGGTGGTTTCTTGGGCTCAGAAAACCAGGAGGAGAACATGGTCCTGCCCAAAGATGGGACAGAGTGGGGAGTGCTGGTGCTGGGCCCATCGTGGGACTCGCCCCCACTCCCACGAGCGTGGCTTTTGCTAGAAGTGCACAGGACAGGTTTTATTATGGAACAGATATGGGACAGACAGTTCAGGCAAAGACATCCGGAACAGCAAGCGCTACTGACAAATACTCACTTGGTCTTCTCTGGCAGAAGAGCTCGTCCAGTCCCAGACCTCTCTTGTCTCCTTTCTTCGTTCTGAGGGGCCTTTGGTGGAGAGGCCAGAAACACAGTTTTGGCTGCTTGACCTGTAGGAGACCAAAGGGAAACATTGCTCAGATGCAGCTTATGATAAAGGAGGCTCCTCAGTGCTTGTCTAATGTCGGCAAGCTCCAAGCACCTCTTCCCAGTCCATCCATTGCAAAGCTCGGATTCTGGGGAAAATTAACCCTGTCCCTCCCAGCCGGAACCAGGACAAGCAGCCACAGCCTAGGAGAGCAGAGAGCAATTCCAAGCTGCAGCCCTGTCAAAGCAGAAGCAAGGCAGGCGTAAGCGTGTGCTCTTTGGCCACGACCTGTTGTATTTTCAGGTCACACACACTCAGCTTTCTGCACGGCAAGAGCACAGGTCTGTGGTGAAACTCTCCCTGCTTCCTTCCCAAGGGAGCTGCAGGACAATTTCATGGTTCCCAACAGCTGGACAAACACAGACGGACAGCAGGAGGGGCAAGGCAGGGTTTGTGCCTCACCTGTACCATTAGGACAGGCTGAGACAGTCGGCACCGAGCAGGCAGCTGAATCGCACGTTTGCCTGTGGTTTTTCTTGTGCAAGGACTTTGAAGAGCCTTTAGCCTTTCCTTGAGAGGAGAGGAGAGGAGAGGAGAGGAGAGGAGAGGAGAGGAGAGGAGAGGAGAGGAGCGGAGAGGAGAGGAGAGGAGAGGAGAGGAGAGGAGAGGAGAGGAGAGGAGAGGAGAGGAGAGGAGAGGAGAGGAGAGGAGAGGAGAGGAGAGGAGAGGAGAGGAGAGGAGAGGAGAGGAGAGGAGAGAGGCCAACAAAAATGACCCCTCCTGCAGAGCCAGGATTTGTCTTGCAACAGAAACAGCAGCTTCAGGTGTTTGCAAAGGAGGAGCTCTAGGAGCCGAAGGGATGTTCTGTGGTTTGTACTTACTTTTCACTGGTGGTTTCCTGGGGTCACAGGAGGAGAAGGTGGTTGCTGAAGGTGGGACAGAGTGGGCAGTGCTGGTGCTGGGCCCATCATAGAACTTCTCCTCACTCCCACGAGCGTGGCTTTTGCTCGCGGCGCACAAGACTGCTTTTATTCTGAAAGAGAGATGGAACAGACATTTCAGGCTAAGGCACAGCAGGCAGGAACAGCAAGGCGCTACTGACAAATACTCACTTGGTCTTCTCTGGCACAAGAGGTCCCCCAGTTCCAAACTTCTTTTGTCTCCTTCGCACGTCCCGAGGGGCCTTTGGTGGAGAGGCCAGAAACACAGTTTTGGCTCCTTGACCTGTAGGAGACCGAAGGGAAACATTGCTTAGATGCAGCTTATGATAAAGGAGGCTCCTCAGTGCTTGTCTTAGTAGAGAACAGAGAGTTAAGCAACTCCTAAATTGGACTAGATTTAAACCAGCCACTCCGGAAGACCTTCCCCACACAGAGACATCCCCAAGGCAGCATTCCCAGACCCCTCTCTCGTCATTCAGCCCTCCCTTACCTTTGTTGCTATGAGCTGAGCCAATCTTCCGGGATAACATGAGCAGCCGCTGCTCTCGTGCCTCGTGCAGGCGAAGGTACATCTCCCGCCAGGATTCAAACGCTTCTGGCTTCTCGTTCTTGAAGTCTCGGAGACAGTGGATGTGCCACAGTCGATCCGTAGACTCAATGAGGGCCTGAAACAAACGCAGATGTAATCTGGGATCCCCCCTGAGACCATCGCCCCCCTCTCCCTCAACAACAGCTAGTGCCAGTGGCGCTGGAATACCACCGAGGGCAAGGCGGCTTCGTGACCAGGTTGCAGCAAGAGAGAGGCAGATGGCAACCGCAGGAACTCAGAACTAGCAAATGCCACCTCTTGTTCTAAAGAGCCCTGTTCTTGACTCTTCAGCTATTGCAGGTGAGGAGAGAACGTCCCTCCCGTGTGTCACCAGCCCTTCCCCAGGCCCAGGCACTCACATGGTTACGTTCCTCAATGCGATGGAGCTGCTCTGGGGTGCATCTCTCCAATACTGGCTCCAGCTCTGAGAAAGGGACACCACTAACTTCACAGATGGCTAGAGAGAAGCAAAACGCAGAGTATTTATCCCGCTCCCTCTCCGCCAAGGAAAGGGTTTGACTCGTTGAAGGCAGTGGAGAGCAGTGCAGCGCTGCACGCCACTACGGCAGAGGAGGGGAAGGAGAAAGGAACCGCAGGTGCCGTAGCTCTAGTGGGCCATCAGGCCCCAGTCTCTCCCAGTGAAGGGGTGCCTGCGCGAGGCTCCGTTTACCCCTGTTTCCCGTGCTTGAGCACCCCCTGAAAGCACGCTGGCTGCCGATGCTGCAGCACCTGAGCTTTCAGGGAGATGTGCCCCATATGAGTTCGCTTGCCTTGCGACAAGGGGCAACTAACCATTCATGTGCTCCCAGCCCGATGCTGCTGGGATAGATACAGACAAGTTAGGAAGACAGCAGTATATCTGCCTGGCAACACGACTTTAAGACAGATGAGGAAGGGTACTTACAGTCAATGCTGTTAGTGAGGAGTCGGGCACTTTGGGGAGGAGGAGGCACCGTCCGTGGGACCGGGGCGGTTTTAGGGCCTGGATGCACTAGCGTCTTTGAATTCTGCCGGTAGCATGAGAGCCCCTCTTCGCTCTCTTCAGGTGTCAAGGCCGGTGCTGTAAAGTGAAAGAGTTGGGGTAAGAAGGGAAGTGAGGAAAGAAGAGCCCAGCCTGAGGAATGGCACAGGAGACACAAATCAGAGTCCCCCAGAAGCAAGCTAAAGGGCTTCTCTAAGAGACCCGCAGCCTAGTTGAGGAAGGGCAAGTCCAAAGCCCCAGACTCCAGCAGGGTCAGCAGAGGATCTTCCTCATTCCTGCTAGAGCACATGGGAGAGAAGCCACCGCTTGTCTGAATCCCGGGCTCTGGGCATTACAGGTGGGACGCCAGACCCCAAGAGAAGGACTCAAACCCAGCCACCATCCCCTCCCTCCCACACACAGTGGCTGCAGCCCATTTCAGACCTATTTGCCTGCCCAACGTACCTTTCCTTTTTCTCTGTGAACGGGGAGCGGACTCAACTGGAGGAGGAGGGCTGCAGCTGGCCTGGATCGGCGGCAGCGGGATGTCGGGCAACTTTATGTCCACATCTAACAGTATCTGGAAGGAGACGACGTGCATGCAAGTCAGCCAAGAATACGGGAGAATGTTACATCCTGCCAGCGTACAAACTGTGCTGAACTGCATTTTGTTTGATATTTTGAAGAAGCCGCTCAACGCTGATCAGCTCACACCAGGGAGTAGCCTCAGCGGGAGGCTGCCCTTCTGCCACGTTACTGTGGCTCTGTCTAGGCCATCAATACAAAGACGCCAAAATTCGGGATCTGAATCACTCAGCTCTTGGCTCCATCCAGTAAGAGCCATCCACATCTTTAACCTACAAGGTTGAGCACCAAAGGCCTCCGTCAAGAACCCGAGGCAGATTAACAATGCAAAGAACTCATTTAGTCAAACACTCGTTTACTCCTCCTGCCTCTTCTCCTCCTCCCTGCCTCCTAGAAAAAGCTCTGCAGTGGTGGAGGAGAGGGGAACCTCCCAAAGTGGGGGAAATCCAAAGCTTGGGTATGAGGCACCATTACAGCATCATAAAAGGCTGCTAAGATTATAAACACACTTTTTGAAGTGCAAAGTGTTTCAAAGTTGAGGAAAAAGCTTCATCTGTCAAGGTTTTACACAGCCAGCACCTCCAAGGGGAAAACTAAGAAGCCCCAGATGGCCGAGGACCGAGAGCAGCTGATCCCACCTTCTCGGTTCACTTGCAGATCCTTCAGAACCTTACCCTCTTTGGTTCAGGAGCCTCTGGTGGTTCCTTCTCTGCCCTTTTCTCATTTGTACGCTTGAGGCTTGGGCTTTTCGCACTCAAGCAGGCGCTGTCGAGGCCGTCTTGGCACGGCAAACAGGTGCTGTGCCAGTGGTCTTTCTGCCCAGGTGACGCAGAGGGTTTGACCGCTTGCTTCTTTTTCTGGGGCTGGTCATAAGTGAGGTACTCCTCAAAGGACATAGTAGGTGGTTCACAGTTGTCCTCATCATCATCCTCCTCAGAACTGCTGGAAAAGCCCACTGATTTTCTGCCAAAGCAAGGAGAAACCCCGGGCAGAGTCAGCACACTTGTCTTAAAAGTGTTCGCAGAGCCTTCACCTTTATTACCTTCATCAGAGAAGTTTATCATCCCCACTTCAAAAATAGAATGTAGTTTATCCATCAAGATCACCCAACAGGTTCACTTACCTGTCTCTCTCTGGGGACACCAGGCCCAGCTTCTTCCGCCCGGCTAAGAACTTCCTGGCAAAGTCTGCGACAAGCTCGGGTTTCCGTGGGCCGGTCACAGTCTTCCCAACAGCGATCTCCTTCTGGAGAGAGCCCAGACATCAATTCATCTTAGCAAAACACGCAGCATTCTCACCTCTGCTAAACTTCCGACAGAGTGAATAAAGTTACCCCGCTGCCTATCCCTGCCAGGTAGAAAGAAACCCCCTTGATCTAACGGCAGAGATACCCCATATAAGCCATAATGATTTCAGTGGCCATTACAGCATTTCTGTAAATCAAAGACGACTTAACTCTGCCTTAGGCAAACATTAATTATTAGTAGCAATAACCCAAGTTAGTATTTACCATGGCTGCGGGTAGGTTTGAAGACAGAAGTCGTCACAAATAATTGTCAGGATTAGCACTTCCTAATCTTATGCCAATCCCGTTAGCGTCAGAAACTGCTCCAACTTGCAGATCGCAATCAAGTGTGAAGCTTCTGGAAGCAGCGAGGGCGACCCACTGTCCTCCAAGGCTTCACACTCGCTCTGCCCCGCTCCGTCCGCGTGCCTTTTATCTCTAGGACCGCATCACAATCGCGCCTGTGACAGCGGGCTGCAGCAGGTGGCCGAGGCAACAGGCCCCATTCCCGGGAAAGCAGCATTGCCGTGGCCAGGATTATCCGGTGACTTGAGAGACAGGAGGGAGGTGGGAGAGATTTCCCAGCTCTTTACCACAAGAGCGTCCACTGTGATGGGCAGCTCAGACAGGCTCCTGAGATGCTTCTGTTCACCAGAAACCACTGATCCATCTCCATTGCATTTAGGAATTCATTGCCATGACTGAAAGTTTGGGTTTTCTTGATTGTTTTGGAAGAGGGAAACTGACACCACCAGTAACGGTGTGTTTCAGTGCTCTTGCGCTGGGATGCTGAGGGGGATGCAATAGTGCCGTAACCACGGCTAAGTGGGTCTGCAAGCCCTCCGTCCCTGCACCTCCGGGCTGACGTTAATGCAGAGTCTCCCTCGGGATTCACGGGGTCCGGGGCAGGTAACGCGCTGCACCACCTACCTCAATCGATGGGGAAACAAAACGGGGGAAAAAAAGAACCCAACTGAGCTAAAAATGCCGGCGTCCCCTCAGAGTTCAGAACCGCTGTTCCTTTGCCCACACTGTGGCTCAACACGGTCCCTGGCAAACGCAACCATTGGCCCTGTTTCTTCCTTCAGTCCCGCAGCAGAGTTTGTATCTTCTCTGCTGGAGAAAAAAAGACCGTTTCCAAACGGTTACAGGGGTGTCTGTAGTTTCACTCATACACGTGTGTGCCAGCAGCCCTATTTTCAACCCCAGAAAATATTCATACTTGACACCTTTCAGCATTGTAATGTAGAGTTGTACACAACACCGGGCAAATCCTATTCTTTCACATTACTGATAAATGTTTCAAAAGGAGAAGGCAAGAAAACCAAAGACTGGAAATGGTGCAACGTGTGGGTAGCACCCAGAGGTGCCGGGGATTTGTCCTGCTGACAGGGTAGAGCTGTAGCTGCTACAGAACTGTAGTGGAAACAGTTATAGCAGAAGAGCCAAAAGCCATTTTCTGACACAGGGAGGTGCTCAGAAGATTCACAATCTATCAAGGTGATGCAAAGGCAACTAAATTCAAGCCTAGAAACACTAACACTGCCACGGATATCGTTGAGAAGGTATCGGAAATAGGAAGAGCACAGGTTACAGCACCTTTCTGCTGGAGCAGGGGAATGGTTTAAAGTCCTACCCTAGCTAGGAACAGCCTGAGAATGCTTCCTACTCTCCTTCCCCTTGCAAAACTGCATGGGATGAACAGGGAAAGGACTGAACACGGCAAGGTTACTGGAGATGGAGTCAGCCTGTGCAACCAGTGCCTGAAGACTTACAATGGCCAAGACACACAGACAGGAGTTATTGCCCCAATCTGAGACGAGGGTCAGCAAACGAGAGCACTAATTCTCTGTGCACAGCATGCTGAGCTGAGGTGGGAAGTCTTGCGTGTGCTCCCAGCCCCACGGAGCCCCTGGCATTGACTCCTCAGCCGTCCCTCAGCTCCATTTGGGGATGACCGGTTAAACCCTGCTCTGGTCTTGGCTGAGAGGGAGGGAAAAGGAACCAGAGCCCCCATTGGTGTGGAGAGCACGAGCCAGCAATGTGCCCTTGTGGCCAAGGCGGCCAATGGCATCCTGGGGTGCATCACGAGGAGCGTGGCCAGCAGGTGGAGGGAGGTCACCCTCCCCCTCAGCTCTGCCCTGGGGAGGCCACATCTGGAGTGCTGTGTCCAGTTCTGGGCTCCCTGGGTCAAGAAGGACAGGGAACTGCTGGAGAGGGGACAGCAAAGGGCTGCCAAGATGCTGAGGGGACTGGAACACCTCTCTTAGGAAGAAAGGCTGAGGGATTTCGTTCTTTTTAGTCTGGAGAAAAGACGACTGAGGGGGGATCTCATCAATGCTTATAAATGCTTAAACTCTCTGTTAGCGCTCAGGGGTCTGGCTGGGTGGTAAAGGGGAGAGATTGTCCTGCCGCAAGCCATGTTGGCTGTCCTAGGCCTTGGCTGTCTGGGAGAAGGTGCCGGTAGTGGAGGCTGTTTTTGGTGGCAGCTCTGGAGCAGCTCTGCCGCTGGTTCCGTGGCTGCCAAAGGCCGAGCCGGTGGAGCCGTCTGTGCGCGCTGACCGGGGCAAAGCTGAGGCCCAAACCCAATCTTGGGCGCTGCTCAACTGCCCCTTAATGAACCCGAGAGCGGCATACTCGGGTGTGGGTATTGTCCCCAGCATTGCTGTTAGGGGGAACCGTACCTTGATGAGGGCAAAAATGACAAGGGGCAAAATAGTAATGAAAACCATTGAATAATGTATTAAGAGGTTAAACAGTAAATGGTCTCTGGATCTTCCACTCTCCACCGGTGCCAAGACTTCCCAGGTTTTTGTGTTGGGAGATTCTGTACGCCCTTCTTTTGCCAGATGACAAAGCTGCAGCCTCCCCAGAGTCCGAAGAAAAGGGCTGTTTGGGGACCTTCTCCTCCTTCAGTGCCACTTGTCCCCGAGAGGGAAAGTGCCAGGCCTGCCCGGCAAACTTGTTACCGAGAGAACCTGGTTTTGAAATCTTTGACAGCCTTGGCCATCATGGGTGCAATTTCTGCAAGAGAGAACGATAAAAAACCACAAATGAACCCAACCCCCCTGACATTAAAGCAGCAGGCACAGACTAGGGGAGCAGAGAGCAATTCTAAACTGCAATTTGGAAGAGCCTTTAGCCTCTCCTTAGGGAGGGGAGGGGCTGCCAACGTGACCCCTCCTGCAGAGCCGGGATTTCCCTTGCAGCAGAAACAGCAGATTTGTGCCTTTGGAAAGGAGGAGCTCTCGGAGATGAGACGGTTGTTCTGCAGTTTGTGGTACCGTGGTACTCTCTGGACAGTGGGGAAAGGTGAGGAGCCGTCCCACACCCTGAATGGCCCTACGCCTTACACCCCTGCTGCTTTCTTGAGAAATGCTAAAACGCCACATACAGGTGCATACAAGATGCTCACCCAACCCCTGCTAGATAAACAATAAGAGAAAGACCATCAGCAACTTACATAGCGTACAGCAAAAATGGCAAAACCACACACAGTTCCGTCTTCAATAAAGTCAGGAATTCTAGGAAAACACGGTGCTCCTGGAATAAAGAAAACCATACAATAAAGAAAAGCATCACGTTGACTTTCTACTATCCAGGATGCGGAACATTAACTGGTTCTGAAGGTCTTACCTCAAACTTCTGACCTCTGCCTCTCTACATGCCCAAACACACCTGCCCAAAGGGCTGAGCCAGCCCCAAAACTGCAGCCGACTGAGGGCACCCTGGAGGACTAAACCGCCATAGAGACGCCCTCCGGAGGACTGAGGGGCCACTTCTGGCGTCCTGGAGGACTAAAGTGACATAGAGACGCACTCCGCAGGACTGAGGGGGTACTTCCGGTGTCCTGGAGGTCCGCGCTACAGAGATTGCTGCTCGGAGGACAGACGGGGGCGTGGGAGCGCGGTAAGAGCCGGTACCGGGGCGCCGATGGTCGCTCTCTCGGGGCCGGACGGGTGGCACAGAACCCGCTCCGGTTGGCGGGGAGCTCGCCCGAGCCCCGTCGGTCCCGGATCGCCCTCCGGCCGCCGCTCTGTGGGGCCCGGCGCCGGCCATGGCTGCGAACCGCGCATGCGCACGGGCTGTGGGACCGATGCACGGCGCCGCCGGGGGGCGGGGCCGGGGCGGGCAGGAGGCGGGGCCACGGCGCACGCGCGGCTCCGGGCGGCAGCACCCGCTTGTTATCCCGCTCTCGGCGCTCATTAGTGCGATGAGCAGCGACCGCTCTCAGCCCGCTTTAGTCCAGCCGAGGACCGGAACCACTTCCTGGGGTGTTGGGCTCCCATCTCTCTGCCCTGTCCGCCCTCGCAGCCCGGGCAGCGACAGCCAGCGCCTCCGCGCCAAAAACCTGCGGAACAGGGTTTTTCCTCCAGAATGACCCCCAGGGACGCTGCATCGCTCCGCGCGGGGCACCAGGGCCGGGGGGGGGGGTGACAGCAGCGAGTCCGCCGGGGACCAGGGAGGGAGGCGGTGGTGGCAGCGCCTTATCCACAACATAAAAATTGGCGACTTGCGCTTTCCTGCATGAAAATGGTTTTTTTTTTTTCTCCTTTCCAGCTGCACAAATCCAAGTGGATTTAGCTTTCCAGGGAGCCCCAAGTGGGGATTTTTTTGGACCAAGGGGGCGGGAGGCACGGCTGCCGATGCAGTCCCAGACTGTGCGCCATACCGTGTCCCTCTGCCATCTGCACCCCGACCCCGGGCAGGCGGCAGCGCGGTGGACCCTGCTGCATCACCCCGTTCACTGCCTCCCGAGACAGAAATGAGTCTGTTGTCTCTGGTTGCAAGAGGGGTGGGAGCAGTCTGCTAGGATGGAGGGGAAATACAGGGTTGTAGGCAATAAAAACAAGCTAAGGTTTGTTTTTCTCTGCCTAAAACATAAAATACGAACGCCTTCTCCTTCTCGGCCCCCACCCCTCAGACAGGGACATCCAAGGGGAGTGCTGAGCAGCACATGGGCTGTGCCTGGCCAGCTGCTCACTGAGGAGCTTCTCCCTTCTACAGCCACCTGCACCAGCCACATGCCCACGTCGACCACAGCAAGACTAGAAAGCTCCTCCCAAAGTGCCTTTGCAGTCTCTTGTTTTACTTGGCCAGCTGGCTGGACAGGTCTCCCCCAAATCTCTCCTTGGGATAAGAGCTTGTTTCCAAGCGAAGCACCAGTCCTGTTGGAAATGAGACAGGTGGTAGAAGGGACAATGAGGACACGTACAGAAAAAAGCATTCCTTATGCGGGAAGGAAATATAAGGTTTTGACCCCAAATCTGTCTCCTTGTTAAATTAACATTGTATTTCACTCCAGTGAGCATTGTGCCGTATTTAGGAGCACCGATTCATATTTCCTCTGACAGACAAATATCAAACCCAAGTTCCCTTATCGCACCAGGGTGCCACCAGCCAGGCAAAGAGCATAGCCAGCCTGTCCTGCTGCCAGTCGGAGCCTGTACATCGCCTGTGACCTGCCCCAGGCTCCAAAATGACCCTTGTGCATGCACATCCGCATCACTCCCAAAACAGGCAAATCGCCGCCCTCTCTAAGTGGCTCCAAGGAAAGGAAGGGGCTGCTCTTCTGTGGTGGGGAGGGAGGCAAGGCTGCGTGTTGGGGTGCAGCCACGGTGGGCAACATTGACTTAGCACCATCTGGACTGGTAACATGATAAATTCCCCAGGGAAGGAAGAAATGCTTCCTACAGGAGTCGGTGTGCCCTGCACACCTCATCGAGTGCAAACACACATTAGAGCTAATAAATGTTAGTGGTTACTACAAACTTACAGGATCTGCAAACTCACAGTGCCACCCTCTCCAGCTCAGCAGGCGTTCAGGATCAAGTTCAGATGCTATAGCAGACACCACTGATGCTCTTCAAAACGCAACGTGTGAGACTGTTCCAATGAGACATTTATTAACAAATAGCTTCTTCCGTCAGTAGTTCCTCAGGGTGTGAGGCTGGAAATTGGCCTTTCCTACCTAGTGCTTTCCTCCCCTGCACCAGACGGGCGACTGGGAGCAAAACCATCCCCTTTGAGCCCTGCTCTGGGGGATCAAGCTGAGCCTCTGCATGCCGCAGTGCTGTGGCTGCTCTGGATGCAGGGCTTCTTTCTGCTGCAGAAGTACTCTAAGCAATGACGATATCCAAAACAAGTTTTTCCTTTCCACTGCAAACAGGTTTATTGAGTTTTCTCCCCCCTCCCCGATCCTTCCCCAGGCTGAAGATAAACAGCAGATGATGCGGGGGAAAGCAAGCACCGGCACCAGGCATCCCCAGAGCTGCGATCCAGCTGTTGGCTCCCGGAGGAGAGAAGGTAAAAAGTGTAATTCCTAACGATTTCCGCTGGATGGCTGCTGAAGTACGGGCATGAGGCTCTCGGAGGTGAAAAGGTAAAAAGTGTTACCTGCGACTGGATGGCCGCCCAGGCCGGGGGTGGCCGCCCGCCCTCCCCAGAGCAGACACAGCGCACAGGGGTCATCGCCAAGCGCCCGTCCCCAGGGATGGCAGACGGCACCGCAGACAACACAAGGAAATCAAGTAAAGTAAAGCAAGTAAAGCGCTACAAAATGCACGCCCAGAACAAGCACAGAGGAACTTTTGGAGCAGCTTGAACTCAAAACAGCCGTATTTTGTATAAGGTTAGATTTTAAATCCTGCGCCATGATCGGTAAATGACTGAACGGGAAACGCTGACTGATAAATACCGAGGCCCACAGAATAAAGTAGTGAACCGTGAGCACCTTCGTGAGAAACCCTCAACAGCAACCTCTGAACAAAACAAAATGTAAATGGCAAACTCCGAACCCTCCGTTTTAAACAAAAACCAACCACACACATACGAGCAGGAGACTGATAAAGAGGTGCCGTGGAATGTTTGCTCACAGCTCGAAATGTTTTGCCCCTCACAAATCTCAACAGAACATGCCGACGGACACCAGCACACGTTACAGTTGCTTTTTAGAAGTTGGTTTTAGCCGCCTCACTAACGTGACCATAGGTGTGAATCAATCCCAATCATTGAACTAAAGTGCACTTCCACCCACTCTACCTGCAGCCCCACAAGAACCAGTTAACCTGCATTAGGGACAGTAACTTGATATTTTTAGTCCTCGCAGCTCCACGGGCAAACGTCCAGAGCCAGTGACAACTGTTACAACCAATCGGCCTCTTCTTTCTGCCTTCAAACACAGTACCACTGGATTTGGCGGTCCCAAAGACAATATTGAGTAGTACAGTCGTCTGTATTTCTCATTATTGCCGTTTATCATTTGTGATCCTAACTTCACTACTGAAAGAAAACTGTGGGAGTGAGTCCCTGTTACCCGGAAAGCCTGTAGGACACATCACTGATGTTTGTGCCTCCAGTTAGCCAGCCGGCCTTGTGGGTCGGTCAAATACTGTAGAAAATAAAAATCAATTGTACACATAAAGTGCACGTTATTGATGAGTAGGAGTGAAAAGGTCTTGATCTTCCGAGAATATTTCCACAACTGAATGATTTCTGTGGCATTTGACCCTGAGCTCAGAAAACATCATATAGTCGTTAAAGTTTGGGGGATGTTTTGCAGCAAACCCCCCATCAGTGAAAAGCCAGTGAGGTAGCTTCTAGAGCTGTAAGAAAAACAAGTTTTCTCTCCTTAGATGACAAAGTATTTTGTTACTAAACACCTAATGTTGGTGTGACGTTTGTGTAAATAGTCACATCTGCAAAATGTCTGGACTAAGGTGAAGAGCAGCATTGGTGTTATAAAATTGCCGTTGGCGCTTGAATTCATTTTCCCTCACAACTTGTTGTCATTTGACTGAAATACTATTTTAAAGGAGATAATGCGCCCCAGAAATATTATGTTCAGATTGTTAAATGTTTGTCTTAACATTTATTTTTACGGAACAAGTAGATTCCCAGCCGCTGTAGTTTAGTCTCACCAAACACTCAGGCTTTTCAAACAAAGCTTCAGCATCTTTGCAGGAGGTGGGCTGGGAGGGTCCGTGGACCACTTTGAAGGACTTAGAATTTTTTTCACCAGTAGCAGAAAAATGTTTAGAAACCTACTTTAAGTACTTGCTAGAAGAGATGTATGTTTAGAAGCCTGCTTCAAGTACTTAATAGAAATGGCTGACTGTAGTCTGATAGCTTGCCAAAATGATCGAATACTTCCAGGCAAGTGTCGTTTAACCATGAAATCGGACATGACCTATTGACTGATCCCCAGCACCAAAATTAAAATATAATGATTAGCTTTTTAGAGTTCTCAGTAGAGGAAGTTTATTTATCCTACCCTGTATTATCCTGACACTTAGATCAGTGACACATTTTTGCAGGGCGCTGAGGAGAATCATCTAAAAGAGCATTATAGTATTAGATCTACTTCTTACCTCCTGGTGATTCTAGTGGTGGAGTTAGGCCAGGCCTAACAAGGCCGTAGCCTTGGCCATCGCACCGCTGACGCTGGCTCCAGGACAGTCTTTGTACACAAAACAAGCATATTTCTTTCCCCGTCTTTCCTTTTCTGAAACAAGGTCTCTTTCCCTCCCTTCTCCCCAGCATTTTTGGCAGGCATTTCCTAAAGTTTAGAGTGTTTGAAATGGTGTTCCCCAGTCTACCGTTGGTCTGCAAAATACACTGTGGCAATCCAATAGGCTCAAAAAAAACTCATGTAGATTTTAAGCTCTCTTAAGAAGAATGACTGACATCTTTAGGATGTCCAACACTTAGACTGGAATGATAATGACTTGCTCCTAAAAAGAAACACTGAATTATATGGCTGGGGAAAACGGTGTAAATCATTTGCCACGTTCAGAGGTGTTTTAAAGAAGTCGGTATGACAAGTAAGGTGGGATAAGGAGAATAAAGGAGAGGTGCAGAATTGTAGAATGTAAGGACAGATACTGTCTCTGAAGAGGGAGTGAGTTTAGCGGGGCCAAAAGCACTACCGTTGGGTTTTTACACGAGGAGAGTGGTGCTAAGCCATTCCAGGAGAACGGAATGTCTGCAGAAATCCACAATGATGGTATTTGGGAAGATTTACCTTCTTGGCTTTGGCATAGGCAAGTCCAGTGTTTGCTGCTATTGAGATGTGTAAACTAAAATACAGTCCAAAAGTTTTCTTTTATTTTGTTTTTCTGAGGCTGAGATCGTTCTTAAAACTTGGAAGGGTGAAAACTTGGCGAGGTGAAAGGGAGGATAATCTGAAGGCAGTTAGAGCTGCGGATTTTCCGTTTCTAGCCTTGTTTAATGAGGTTTTTCACCGGTCATAGTTAAATTATGCTTGGAGCGGCAGCAGACTGAACCACAGATTGATTTTCTCCTCCCTCCATCCCTAGCAAATATAAATTCAGTGGGCAAAGCTTGCACTCTATCACTTGCTCCCATAGCAAAATAAACTGCTTACAACGTGAAACTTGCTCCCACGGATGGAAGATGGCAGGAGGTGTAACTTTTGAATCGGACACCGCAGTTCTTTAATTTTGCACATTTTTGTAAAGAAAGGTACGTTCTATTTTGAATTTGCCGTTTATTTTTAATTTGTTTGTCTTTAAAAAATATCGGCCTTGCCTATTTGTGTAGCAATTTGCAAAAGTATTTTCATGTGTAGTAGGCTGCCCTGGCGTAAAGGTTCCTCTCTAGGCATCGGTATCGCGGCCCTAAGACTGCAACTTCCATTTGATTTCTTAACCCTCCTGTTCTACAGGGTGAAAATTAATCCCAATTGAACAGAAAACACTGTGTTAAACCACCTTTATCCTAAAAAAAAATCAGATTATTTTGTTTTTAGTATAACTGCATTCTATTGAATTGTACTGTACGTAAAAAGAAAAGATCTACTGGTTATCCCTGCACATAAAAAAGAAAAATATTTTTGTTAGTGTATAGAATAACATAAACACAGAAAATGAATTTAAAATCTTGTCCACAATGTAGTATCCTGTAACAGAGAAAGAAACAAACATAGGAAAGAAAGGCGGGATGTGCGATAGCACGCATATATTGCCAGTTTATCTGTACTCAGATGGTATTCATTTAGGAAAATACCAGTAGAGAATTTTTGCATAAATCATTTATTTTTCACAGAATCGAGGCCAAAGATAGCAACGTGTGGCACCTCGGCACTCTGTCCTGTATTTCAAATGCAGGTATCGTTGATGAGAGGGAAGTGGACTGATTATGGTGATTCTATTTATTTGTTTATTGTTGACATCTGCAAACAAAAAGCAATTGTCTGCCCAAAATTATACACTTAACCATTTTCCCTTTAATTCACAATGCAATTTTAGCAAGATGTTTTATTCCCTCTCAAGTTCCTTTGCATAACCGACTTTCACTGCGAAACAGTAATTGGACATTACCGTAACTTCAGCTGCGACGTGGGGCTCAGAACATCCAAAAAGGGGGACTGGGAAATATTCCTCTACCTTCATGAGCGTCCTAAATGTAAACGTACTGCTCTCACGCTGCTGTCGGATGATGGGTCAAACGGATCGCGCAATGCTCTTAAGATCTTACTACAAATCAGGCATCTTAGTTTCCACCGATTTGATGCAGACGGAGGGTGCTTAATACCTCATAGCCCTGCGCTTATCGGGATGTCTTCTACTGATAAGACACAGGCGGATGATGCACTTCATCTTGTAGATGAGAGAGAATAATATGTAGATTATCGATGAGCAGTGTGTCACGTTGCCATGGTTACAAAGTGAGATACGATGGGTTTTCCCACTGTCATTTTTGTCATAACGCGTTAAGGACTGCAGCTTTTACAGTGTTTGATACTTTTTCCTCTCATATGTTGTAGTGTTAGGATGGCAGAATAACCATGGGAGACTGGAACTTCCTTGGAGGCATTTTAGAGGAGGTCCACATTCATTCCACTATTATTGGAAAGATTTGGTTAACGATCCTCTTCATATTTCGAATGCTTGTCCTCGGAGTGGCAACTGAGGATGTTTGGAACGATGAACAATCAGAATTTATATGCAATACCGAGCAGCCGGGTTGCAGAAACGTGTGCTACGACGAGGCCTTTCCCATCTCTCTCATAAGATACTGGGTCTTGCAAGTTATATTTGTGTCTTCCCCTTCCTTGGTGTACATGGGTCATGCCCTGTACAGACTAAGAGCCTTGGAAAAAGAGAGGCAAAAAAAGAAAGCTCAGGTGAGAGTGGAACTCGAAAGCACTGAATTAGAAATGACTGAAAATCGGAAAAGGCTGGAGAGAGAACTCCGGCAGCTGGATCAACGAAAGCTCAACAAAGCGCCCCTGAGAGGCTCTTTGCTCTGCACCTACGTGATACATATTTTCACAAGGTCCGCAGTGGAAGTCGGTTTTATGATTGGGCAATATCTTCTTTATGGCTTTCATCTGGATCCCCTTTATAAATGTCGGAGAGATCCGTGTCCAAACACCGTTGACTGCTTTGTATCTAGACCCACAGAAAAGACAGTGTTCATGTTATTCATGCAATCAATAGCGACTGTATCGTTGCTTTTAAATATCCTAGAAATTATCCACCTAGGATTCCGAAAAATTAAAATGGGACTCTGCGGGCAGAATAAAACCAAGGACGAGCCTGCCAATTTCTATGTAAACAAATCGAAGAAATACTCTGTGATCCCGCATTCTTCTTTGGGAATATCCACCACCCCGCAAAAAACTGTTCCTTCTGCACTTAGCAGTTATACCTTTTTAATGGAAAAGCAAACTGACGCCGCTGGCTATCCGGTTCTAAATCCTCCTCCCACGTTTCAGTCTGTGCAAAATAACTGTACAGAAAGCAGCAATAATTACACCCATCACAATCAGGAAATTAAATCACCGAAGAAGAGGCCGGCTGCAAATGCTTTAGACAATCAGACTCGAAATACCAGCACAAATAATAACGAGGGCTCGTTTGGCAGCCTTGGGACCGAAGTGCGTGATGCTCAGAAAGAAGGTGAAAAGAAACATTTCCTTGTTGGTACCCAGAATGCAGATATGGCTTCGAGCACGTGCTTGAGAAGCTCTGCTGAAATGCCGTCTCAAGCATCGCTGCAGCCCGATACAACTTTTCCCGTTGCCGGTTTCAGAAGACAACATGGAATCGGTTCGTCTTGGAACTGCTCGGCCGTGGTGGAGAGCGCAGGATCTTCAACGAATTCTCTCCCAAAGAACAGCAAGAGAAGACAAAGCGGTTTCAGTGCAAACAAAGCCCAGCCTCCTTACAACACCGATGTGAAAAATTCTAGCCGGCCAGAGACTCCGGATTCTGCCGGGGAGGTGAGCTCGGAATCTAAACACAGCAGAAACTGCGACAGTCCTACGCCTTTCTCACTCTCCCGGCGGCTGTCGCTGGCCAGTGATGCCAGCAGCAGGCGTGCCCCCACTGACCTGCAGATATAGCCCGAGTTAGCCCGCGAACGGCGCTCGTCAGTGCCGGGGTAATTAATGTGCACCCGCGTCAGTGCTGGGGTAGTTCATGAACACGGCGACACAGGCAAGGCCTCTGTATAAGAGTAGCCAAATCGTTCAACCTGAACCAGCTGCTTCTCGTAGATAGAAGAGTTGTGCAGCCCTCGGCATATCAGCGAAGTGACTTCTAAAGAGTCGAGGAAAGGCTGGCTTAGACCTCAGCGTATAAACTTCTGCACTACCCCTAAAAAGGAAAACGTACATCGTATAAATCCACACATCAGGAAAAATCAGGCATAAAATCTCAGCTGATACTGTTTAAACTCAATAAAAGTAGAAGACAAAATTTACAGTCTAAATATATATGTTACAAAGGCCGGTAAATGAAATTAGGCTAAATATGGGATGGGCGCTCTCAGGAGAAATTAATTATTGGTAAATACATTTCTGCTTAATCTCTCTGAGGATTCAAGCGGACATTTGGCAGCTGCTCAAAGCAGAATGGCAAAGGTGCTCCGCTCTTTGAACTGCGTTAAATACAAAAAGAACAAAACCTTTGATACATGTATCGCTCATTCCCTGACTCTACCCTACGCTTTTTCTTCAGTGTATCACCACCGACTTCCTCCGAGAGAAATCAGAGCGAATCTCTCACCGTACACTGTCACTGTTAAATACACTATTGCATTTTAAAAGCAACGCGAATTACAAATGAGTCGTGAGCTTTAATTTTGAGATTTTGCATAACGTTAGTAACTACCAATTATTATTCTTTTTTTTTTTAATCAGAATACAAGTTACTGAAAATTTTTAATCAGAAATTTTGGATTTCACAAACTAGGCGGCTTACTATGCTAAAAAAAAAAAAGACAAAATGATGGCACCTTCCTACTTTCAGTTACGACGTCAAGAAAACATATAAAAGGTTTATCAAACTGTAAAACTGCCCCTTTTCTGGATGCCCTGGGGTCCATCTATCCCCTGAATCCTGACAAACTTTAGAAGGAGCGTTTCCATTTGTGCTTTTTATGGGGGTAATAAAACAAATAAAGGACATTCATCCGCGTGATGCTCCCGTCCATATAGTGTAAGGCAAGTTCCAGGAAACACCTTGAAATAATAAAGGAGAGAAAGATGAACAAAATTCTACGTTACATTTGTAATCAAGACTTCTACGAACGAAATACATTTACTTGAGTCGCACAACACCGACAGGCTGCAAACGTGCGGGGAGGTGCTCACGTCTGGGGTGCGTTCGTGCGTACTCCTGTATTTTTTACCGGAGGACTTGCCTTACTCTACGTGTGCTGGAGAGATAATTTGTGAGATGTAGCGTCACGTTGTTACGACATCATTAAACTCTTAACGAGCGTTATCATTGCGCTCACAAGCCAGCCATGTGTCAGATTGGCTGAAGACGGTACAGTATTAGGAAAAAAAGGAGCCAGAAAACCTAAAAGGCTCTTTTGCTTGCAGCAGCAGCATTAATTTGTCCCTGTCCACGTAAGAAATACACGCTAATGCTACTAAAACTATTCGCGGTAGACTTCTCTGCAGCAGCCGCTCTGCTCACCGCTGGTATCGCTGTGTGTGTACGTAAACACAGCCCCGTGTAATCCTGCTTACGCTGTAAAATTTGACATTGTGTAATATCCAGGAATGTATATAAATGGATAGCGTGATTTATCTGAGTTGATGCTGCTCCTCTGGCTCCAATTCTTGCACTTCTCGACGTGTACGTTTCTGGGGGCGGTAACTGTGCTAACGCGTGTTTTGCATTTAACGTCTCTATAATAAAAAGCCTATTATTTAATGCACTCTGCTCCCACTGTGTTAATAACAGAAAATTAGCGTTTCGATGGTCACATATGGGATATGACATTTGCATTTCTGCTGGTTCAAGACAAGATACAAAAGAACTTGTTTTTCTGCTGCTGACAGAAGAGTTTTAGTAACTTTTGTCGTGTGGACGTGGGCCAAACGTTCTATTTCATCGCAGCGCCTGGGAAAGTGTAAATGCCGCGCGGATTGCAGACATTGCAGGAGGGCGCGCAGAAAAAGCGTGGACAGACCCTCACGTCGCCGCTGCGGGATTCTGCGGTTCGTTCTTTTTTTTGTTGAATTTTCATAACCAGCCGATTTTACCGGCCCGTAGATACCCCGGCGTTTCACAAAACCCACACGGCTGTGACCGCCCCCGCGTCTCAGAGCGGGCTCGGGAAAGGCACTTTCTCTTCGGCGCGGAGGTTTCCCCGCGGGAGCCCCTGGGGCGGCGGCTGACCCCGGTTCCCCGGGCCGGGCGGGGGGCGCGCGGCGGGGCGTGGCCGGGGGCGCGGTTCGCGGGGGGGGGGGGGGGGGGCGTGGCCGCTCGCCCGTCGCCGCGGAAACCGCCGAAGCGCGGCGCGCGGGGCAGGGCGCAGGCGCGGGGCCGGGGCAGGCGCGGTGCGGGGTTGATGGCGCATTGCAAGGTAGGAGGGAGCGCGCCGGCGGCGGGGCGGGACGCGGACCGGCGCCGTGCTCGGCCCTTCGTGCCGCCCCCGCGGAGGAGAGGGCGGGCGGCCCGGTCCCACCGGCCGCCTCCGTAGGTGAGGGGGGGTGCGCGTCGCCGATCTGACGGTGTGGGCGTCCTCCCTCAGGCCGCGGACTCCAAGCGGGAGCAGTTCCGCCGGTACCTGGAGAAGTCGGGGGTGCTGGACACGCTCACCAAGGGTAAGTCCCCGGCCCGCGTCCCGCCGCCCGGCGGCGGCTTTTCGGGCGCTTCGGCGGGCGGGGGCCGTTCCCCGCGGGGCGCGGCCGCCGCCCTGTTCCGGCTGTGGCGCGGCCGCCCCTCGGCCCCTCCGGTCGGGCGCTCGGTCTGCGCGGCGGAGCTCGCCCGGAGCCCGGTGGGGCGGGGGGGGAGCCGGGGCGGCGGGCAACCTCCGCTGGCGCGGCCCCGGGCGCGGAGCCGTAACCGGCCGCTGGCGGCGCGCACGGGAGCGGCGGGTGTTGGAGCCGCGCGGGGAAGAGGCGCGGAAGGAGCCGGGGGCGGTTCCCTGCCCCGGCGCCGGGGGGGACTCGGCCTGGGGGGGGCTCGGCCGGGGACCCTTCTCTGTGCTTGCTCTCGGGAACGGCTGGGTTTCTCGGGGGCCGTTATTCTGCCAGAGCTCTCCGGAGAAAGTAAACGCTTGAGACAAAACAACAGCAAACGTGCTCTCAAAAACGCTCCAAAAAGATTCTTTCTGGGGTAGAGCTTGGCGCTTCCCCTAAAACTAATGGACCCCCGAGTTTTCTGAGAGTGAATGGGGAAAATGATGATGCTAAACTTGATGTATACTTTGGCTTTCTGTACGGCTTAGCGTCTTTTAAATCCTTCTAAAGTCTCCTTGAGAGCCTCCCGATAGTTTGGGGAGAAAATGCCTGCTGGAAAAATACACTGTTTAAAGAGGGAGCAGCAGATGTAGGATGCCAAGCAAATAGGTGCCGTGCTAAAACTCTTGGTCTGGCACGCGGGTCCCGTTTGATTTCCTTCTATTGCAATACTGAGCATCCTGTGGGATGGCAAAACAAGCCTTCCAAGCAGCGTGGCATCCTAATTTTGTTTTTAACTTAGGTGCTTGGCTTAAAACCAAAGCCAAAACCACAACTTGGCTGTGCAGTTTGGATATCTGAAACTGGGAGAAGGGCATCTAAGTATTTATGAAAGCAGATGTCTTCTGTAGCCACATGTGAGCCCTGTGAGGAGGTGGGGTGGTGGTGGTTATGTTTGGGAAATTTCTGAGTATTTGTGTGACTGAGTTCTCCAGCTACGGAGTTGGTGTGTGCATGGCTAGTTTTATTTAAGCTGTTGGGGTGCTGCTGCCTGTGCCTGACCTCCCTGGCACTCTGTTGGCTGCCAGAGCCCCCATCCATGAAGATTATCGGTGTCACCTACTCTGACGGTAGCCGTTAAGTTTTGTAACTGTAGGTGTTTGATGGAGCTTTTATGCTGAAAGTCACGGAAGGGTTGATGTCCTGCGGTTCAAAGGTGTAGCTTAAGTGAAAGTAATGGTTCGTGAAGGGAGAGTCTCAAAATAGTTAGAATTTAAATTTTGCTGATGAAAGCCAATACTTGGGCTGTGTGTGGAATGTCTAAAAACCGTCCAGGCTGTTCTGTGCTAGAATAGACAAAGACTGTGGTTAGGGGGATCAACAGAACCTCTGCCTGGCTGTTACTGGGTGGGATGCTCTGTTCCCTCCTGTACAGCAAACCTGTTCTTTATGTTGAAGTATACAGGTGAAAATCTTGTTAAACAGAAAAACGTGCGGTAAATGTGGCATGCAACTTGTATGCCTTCAGACTGGTGGGACGTGTTTTAAAAACTTGGAGTTGCATGAACTTCCTGCAATTGTTGAATATTTTCTATTTGCAGTGTTGGTAGCCTTATACGAAGAGCCAGAGAAACCAAATAGTGCACTGGAGTATCCTTTTCTCTTCTGTGAATTCTTTGTAGAGACTTGACACGAAACAGCTGTCCTGCTTCTGACTCGTAGGTGAACTGGAGAGACTCGTTGAGAACACGGCTTTTATGGAGGCATTTCAGCCGATAATTGCGTTGTTACAAGGCAACAGACAGTCTGGCAGGACGCAGGGGAACGTGTCAGTGTGCCAGCAATTACAAAGTTACAGGCCATTACACAATATCGTAGACCTGCAGCATTAGATTTGAGTGCTTACAGTATCTGTGGCTTCTGAAGCTGGCTGCTGCACACTTCTGGGTTGTATTTTTTTTCCTTTTAATAATACAAGAGGGGGAAAAAATGTCTTTTGTTTCTCGCTGGTTTTAAGCAGCGTCCCTTTTTGGCTATTCCTTCTATTTTTTGGTTATTCCTCTTAACTCTTCAAAACTTCTGTGTTTGATAGGAGGATGTAGTAAAACATGAGACTTTGTCCTGTGTGTACTGATCTCTTGTTTTTGTTTTTTCTTTTCTTTTTTTTTTTTTTAAAGGAATATACCACTGAACTTGAAAAGCTTTCTTATTTTTGTAACTTCATCCTGTGGGGTGAAAAGCACTGTAGTTACCGTAAGTGGTTTAATGCAGTTTTGGTCACGGGTATTGTAGTACTAACTTCATCGTAAGTTTTAAAACTAAAATGGGGTTATGTTATCTAACTGAAGAAATACTTAACATCTAAATATCAGCTTTCTGAAGCATCATCTAGGAGCTTCAGCTCCTGAGAATCCAGAAATAGAGGCACTTCGCTTGGAAGTGGCAGAGATGAAAGAAAAATATGAAGCTGTGTTGGAAGAAAATAAAAAACTGAAAACCAAGGTAACGGTCTACTTAGTGTTCCTGAGTAGTTCCATATCACTCAAGAATACTTTAATACTTAGAATACGGCTAACTTTTGTCTGTTAGAGTAACTGATAAACGTTGTTGCGTTGTTTAGCCTCACGTCCGAGGAATGCTGGTAGAATTCATCATAGTAAAGATTTTTTTTTTTTTTTTGGATGGGACACTTCTGATATTCTATAACACAGAACGGTATTGCTAAACTAGGGATTTTATTTATTTAGTGAAAGTGTATGTTCTCCAGGCTAATCCCATGTCTTCATTCAGCCCTGCCTGGATGTGTTTAAGTTGTCTGATATTATGTAGCTCATGTTTCCACATGAGTTTTGGAAAAAAAAAAAAAAGCTGATGTATCTACTATAAAGGCTTTCAAAAGGCAAACTGCAGGATGAAATATTATACATTAGCTTGTGTGGCCTGGCACAGACTCGCACGTGGCAGAATGTTACCAGTGGAGGCATTCGTATCCACATCGAAGAGTAACTTGCACTTTTCAGCTAAAATGACCCTGGTATTCCTCTGTCTGCAACTACGGCGGATCTGAAGCGCTGGCGAAGGCAGAGCCACCCTTTAACGGGTCTGTGGGCTGCCTGGAACAGCTCCGAGATGTGAACAACGTCCCCTTACCAGAGGGCACTGACCGTAAACCGAAAAACACTGAAGAAGGAAACATTTGAGAACTTTAATAACTAGTAGCTTACGTGCTGCTGCAGGTTTCTGTGCATTAGCTGGAAGAGAACGGCGGCTGTTATGTGTGAAGATCCCTCAGTTTTTTATTGGGAGACAACTACCACCCCTTAGGTCTGGGAGAAGGGATTCTTGGGCACTACCCTTTTGTATTTCTCATCCGGAGTGCCCTCTTGCTGTCCTAGTAGTTCTCCTCCTCCTCCTCTGTTACCCGCTGCGAGTCCTTACAGCTACATTTGTTATTTCTTACTAGGAAATATGGCAAAGAGCAGAATTTTAGGGGGAGTAGCAATAGACCAGCAGTTCACTCGGCGTAGCCGACTTAAAAATGCAACTGATAGTAAGTAGACACATGAAAGTGGAGTAACCTGGGTCTTTGTTTAAAGAAATCTTTTTAAAGAGGTCAAAATTTGTTCCAGGAGAGTAAGCTTTTCCATAATCATGGGGTTTTTTTTGTGCTTTCACCTTCTTCAGCCTTCAAATGGTAACTCTTACTTTACCTGTTTCCCGTCATTCTGGTATACTGTAGAAGTTCAGAGGGACAGAATGCAGGGAGAACACCACTGTTTTGCTTTGAGGTTTTTTTGCTGTTTTTTTTCTTTTTTTTTTTTTTTAGTGGTCCTCTAGTATAAATCACATACCTTTAATTGTGCATTTATTGGTAACTTGAATCATGTCCACATAGGTGGTGTTCTTCTGTTGCATTCATCTGTGAAGAACTGTTCTTTTCCTTACATTTACTGGTCAGAATGTCGGGTATTTGGGTGGAGTAGGGGCAGGAAGTCAATGGTCAGGTCCTTTGTGAAAAAGAAAACTGATTTGGGATTGTGTACTGGCCGTCTCTTGTGGTAAAATCTACAAGAATGACAAAATGCTATTTTAGTGGTTCATGTTAGTGGCATAGCGATTGCTGTAATTTAGTGTTGCTACGAGAAACATGTGGGTATCTTAATTTTTTTTTTATGTATTTTGTTTATTTTTAACCTACTCTGCAATTTGCAGGAGAAGGGAAGAATCGTAATTAAGGAAAGTGGACTGGCATATTTCAGAGACTTGGTCCTAATGCTTGAACTGTTTCTGAAGCTTGAGCTTATCTTTAATGTAACTGAGGTCAAGTAAACACCTTCATATATTTACTTGGAAATAACTTTAGTGCATAGTTGCCTAAGGTCTCCAGAAAGCATAACGAAAGCTAGAATGATTACAGGAAATGTAAGCTTGGGTACTGTTGTTAATCATATTTCAGTGACATCAAAGCTTAGAAGGCACTGATCGTTATCAGCTGCAGTTTGAGATGAAAAGTACTTAATGAGACCTAGAACAAGAAACAGGGGAAAATGAAGAGCAAGACCTATGTGCTTGAAAATGCATTTAAAAACTTGTTATAGCTGCACGATTATACAAGGTGACAAACCGATGTTTTGAGGGAAGGGTTACTTTGTTGCCTGACTTGAAAATGGACTGGCATAAAAGCCAGTGGTGGATTAAAATGCACAAAGTGAATGGAACGCTTCCAGACCACATGTTTTCCTACACTTCTTAATGTAAAAAGTGTCTCTGAAATGTTGCAGCTAACTGAATTCCTCTCTTTAAATCCACAGCTGGCTCAGTATGAACCACCTCAAGACGAGAAGCATGGTGAATAACAGTAGTTTCTCCTTTAATGCCTTGACTTAATAAAGGGCTTCCTGAGAACTGCAGTCTTTTTGTTTGTTTTGGTGTATGTGTTTTGTGTGTGGGTTTTTTGTTGTTGGAGATACAGTACCTCCTGAACTTACACTTTTTAATTTGCATGAGGTGTACCTATTTCCATGCAGTTCATGTTTCTAATCCTTTTTCAGAAACCGGACCTTGGAGAGTTGATACAGATACTGCCTGG
This sequence comes from Larus michahellis, assembly GCF_964199755.1. Lineage (NCBI taxonomy): Eukaryota > Metazoa > Chordata > Aves > Charadriiformes > Laridae > Larus > Larus michahellis. The sequence continues at coordinate 3,296,565 of NC_133914.1, read as the reverse complement.
ACAGTTCTGAACAGAATATAAAATTCTTACTTTTAATGGATGTCCTGTGTAATTGGAGTGGCGCATGTAAGAGTACAATGTGGAGAGTTTTGCCTTCTGATTCATCTAATGGGGAAAAGAAGATCTAGGCAGGGCAGAAAATCCAAGGGGGGAGTGTGTGTGTGTGTGACTTGTCATTTCTAATTTCACCTCTATGTTCCACAGCCCCTGTTTCCCTGAATTGGCTTCACATTTCTTCTGAAATGCAAAGTTGTCCTTAAAAAAAAAAACAAACCACAACATTATAAAGAGCTGCATTTGTCTCCTGTCATAAAACTAGGTAGTTTAAAGGCAACTGATGACAGGAAAAATAAAGGAAGGGGAGGGGGAAAGAGTGCAGTAGTTGTCTTATGTATTAGATCTACTGGATATTAGTTTAACAACTTTGTTCTTAGGAAGTGTTTTGCAGCTTGTCTTACAGGTGTGGTAGGCCGGGTCAGAACTTTTGCTAAAGGCAATTTACAAACTGATATGAAGGGCTAATGAATGTAATGGTTGCTTAACTTACTACTCTACCTATTATTGATCTAAGGAGACCAGAAGGGAGCAAAATGAGGGGAAAATATTGTGTCAAATCCTTAAAACAGTAACAAAGGAAAAACCTGAAAAGAACCCCAAACAGAAAAAACACCCCACCCTCTGTGTTAGATGTTTCTTTACCCTAAGTTTCCCATACGGGTGTCTAAGGCAATAATCCAAAGGAGAGTAAAAATAACTTGAGTTGTAGAGCAGCAAGGACAGCTGCCCCCAGAGAGGAACCAAGAAACTCCCGGGTGATGGTGCCCTTACGAGCCTCAGGTGTTCTTCATCTGCCTCACACCCGCCACCTGCTTCAATGCTGGTTTGTGGTCTGGGCCCTTCTTCTTCCTCATTGGAGTCTTTCTGTCTCCGGGCGGGCCGTAAATGTTCTCACCTTCTCGAGTTGCAGGCTCTGCTGACCCCAGCAGCCTCCCGCTCTCTGGCCCTTCCTTTCTGTAATTAAGTAGAAGTGCAAAACGAGCGCAGCTGCCGCCGCTGAAAGCTCGCAGGGTGCGGCCTGAGGCCTCAGCGACTCCAGCTGATGGAAGCGCTGCCCCGGCGCGGCCCGACACCCAGTGAGTCACTCTATTCAAACCGAAACGCTCATATCCGTGTTCCTTTACGCTCTGCCTCAGAGGGGGAGGAAGGTCCCTTGTCAGGGGGAGCGGGGCGAGGGTGACGCTGTGGAGCGGCGGCGGCCGGGCGGGGGTGGGGGGTTCTGGGCTCAGGGGGTCGTCGGGGGTCGCGGCGGCGCGCGCTCACCCGTCTGGACGTTCGCTCTTGCGAGCCCTGCGGGCGGTGACGAAATAACACGCGTTTGCTGACGCTGCGCTCGCGCAGTGACGCCGGCGGGCAATTAACGCTTACCGAGGGCGCGAGGCGCCGGGGGGGGGCGGGCGCTCCCGCCCTCGCTTTACGGCGGCTTTTGCGCCGCGCGCCCGGGGCCGCGCCTCGCCCCGCCCCTCCCGCTCACGTGCGGCAGCGCCGTCAGGTGACTTGGGTCGTCTGACCGGAGCCACCCTACCCCGCTGCCTTCCTCAGCCAATCGGCGCCGCGGAGCCTTGGCGCCAGCCAATCCGGTGGCGGGTTGGGTTGGGCGAGCAGGAGGAGGCGGTGGGGCGGGCGCTGGCGGCCGGAGGGCGGACATGGCGCTGCAGTTCGGCGGGGCGGGCGCGGCGGAGGAGCCGGCCTTGGTGGGGGGCAGCTTCGGGGCTGCCGACTCGTTCCCTAAGGACTTCGGCTACGGGGAGGAGGAGGAGGAGGCGGAGCTGGAGGGAGGCCCAGGGCCCGGCGGGCCCGGCGGCGGAGCGGGCGGGCCCGGCGGCGGCGCGGGCGGGGCGGACTCCAAGCCGCGGATCCTGCTCATGGGGCTGCGGCGCAGCGGCAAGTCCTCCATCCAGAAGGTGAGGGGCGGCCGGCGGCTCCCCGCCCCCGCGCTCCTTCCCCGGTGGCTGTTCAGGCCGGTTCTGCTCTTTAACGTGGGCGCGTGTGGCGAAGCCGGAGCGAGGGGAGGCGGCTGCCAAAGGACGCTCCTTCCCAGAGCGGACCGCGACCCTCCGGCCCGGAGCGGGAGGCTGTGTGGCACAGGTGGTAGCCTCTGTAGTTCTTCACTGTAACGCTTCAAAAATAAAAAGTGAAGATACTGGTGTGAAACTTACTACGTTTTGGTGAGAGCACCACGAGCGATGCAGGTGCGCGGTGTTTAGCTGTCGCTCCGGGTCGGAAGAAGCTGTTGTTCTGCCTTGTGATCCTTTGAAAGAGACTTCTGCTTTTGTACCAGCAGAAGGGCAGCCTCTGGTTTCCTTTGGTGCGCTAGGCCGAGCAAACGAGAGTCGCTGGTCGAGGAGGAAATAAAAGTTTCAGTGCCTTAGGTTGTTGGTAGCTTCGTAAAGTTGCTAGTGTTTCTTAATAAAAACAAAAGACAAAACTGGCTGTTTTCATTTGCCACGTAGCTCAAGAGAAGTGAGCACTAAGAACCATCCTTGTTCCTCAGTGCAAGTTCTGTATTTCCAGTCCCTATTATGAAGTTTTCAGGTGATATCTTTATGGGAAGGCGTCACTAGTGAAACGCGATGGTTTCCAAGCTCTAGACTTAGGGCCCTCAAACTTTCTCAAATCCAAGTGTGGAATCCTTCAGAGATTTTCCTGCAGAATTATGATTTGTGTACTTGGACCTGCTGTACTGTCCTTATGTAATAGGAACCTGGAAAGAGTTCAAACAGAGTACCTGGTTTGTGGTTTTTGGGGATGTGGGGGTTTTTTGTTTGTTTGTTCAGGGTTTTTTTTGGGTCACGGTCACCAGACTTGCTGTTCTGCCTTCATAAGATTAGCATAAATATACTATTGGGGGAGGAATTTGTGTGTGTGGTAGAACTTTAAGCAGCAACTTGTTTGGAGCTGCTGTAAAACCTTTCATTTATACCTGTTTTTCTTTAAAGGTGTTAAATAAATGAATTGAATTAGGTGAGTAGAGAGTCAGAAGCAGCTGTCTGTCGTGCTTCTGTAGCAAGCTCTAATACTTAGAAAATCTTATAGCAAGATGTAATGTAGTGCTCCTAATAACTATTGAATTTCTTTAAAAAATTTGTCTTGTCTTCCTTTCCCTGTACTTACTCTCTTCCTTCGTCACCCCACACCCCAAATCTCTCCTCTGGAGAAAAAAGACCGCTGCTACTTCTGAGACCCTCTCGTTCATTATCAGCTTAAGAAATCCACAAAATCAAAGATTCCTGAAAGCATGCAAATGACAAAATGTTTGTACATCTTACTGCTGTGAGGGAATCCTTTGCAACTTGCTTTTCGTTGTTAGCTGTGAAGCAGTTGTTTGCTTCCAGTTATGAGGTTCTCAGCACAATCGTGCAGTACTGTACACTTTCTCTCTCGTTTCAGGGACCTCCTTCTGTCTGCCCATGCAGATTCCTTTCTGGACATCAGGGCAATAGAAATAGTCTAATATTATCTCAAGAAAACAAGGGGTTACTATGACTGGAAAAAAAAGGGAGTTTGAAAACCCATTCTGTGTTTGGACTGATAGGTAAAGGAGCCTATTTTTACGTGCAGAATGATCCTGTGCTGCCGTGGGGAGACTGGCTGTGCGGACTTCATGGAGGCGTGTTTCGTGGTGGCCTGGGACAACTCCCAGTGACGGATTCTTCCCTTCGGGTTACTTGCGCTGTGAAGATTCTTAGAAAAGTTCTGGCTCCGGTTGTTGTTTCCTTTCTGAGGAAAAGGATGTAGATGTCTTGGATAGAAAACAGTTATTCATGTTTGCAGTGTGTCAGAAAAAAGAAAAGGAGGAAACTGTCCTAGGGTTGTTACTTTCTCAGCAACTTGCAATTCCTGCCCTAGATATTCTTCTTGCATTTTCTAGGTGTTGCTACAATGTACCCTGTAAGGTGTCTTGTGGTGGCAGGTTACATTCGATCATAAGCTCCTGTAGTAGGGATGCTGTGGGAGTCATGCTTGTCACTTCATGCGTAGGATTATTGTTTGGTAGTTTGTGTTTGTATGGATTAGGCCAACATTTCAGCTGGAAGTGAAATACCGAATATAGCTGTTCTCCGATTTGTTTAAAAAAAAAAAAAAAACAAACAACAACCAAAACAACCACGTACTTCCCTGGAGAGTCTGTTCGAAGTTTAAGGTAGCGGGAATGAACGTGTCCGACAAACTCAACTCACGGGTCCAAGGAAGGGTAACTACTCAAAAACTGAGATTGTGAGTTTTTAAAGAAATGAAACAAACAAACAAGAAAAGGGCAGTCCAAAGCCACGGAGATGGTTCAGAAATGTTGCATCAGGAGTGCAGCTTACCTGCTGCAATTCAAAAATAAAACCACGTGCTGCTGTAGAGAAGTTATTGTAGAGAAAAGGTTGGCACGTCAAAAACAATCCTGAAAAGTCAGCGATCCTGACAGGTCAGGTGTGAATGGGAAATTCAGAGGGATAAAGAAAAAAATCTGAACAAGCGTACTGCTGAGAGTGCTCAAGCCGACAGTGAAAAGTTCTTAAAATATGGTAAAAGCAGGAAGTCGATGAGACTGTTGGATGTTGAAGGCATAAAAAGAACACTTGGAAATGATAAAAGTCATAGTGAGGAAACTCAGCAGATTCTTAGAATTTTACTAGCTTTCTCTGCTCTGCCTGCATATGCCTAGTCAAAATTGCTTGGCGTCAGTGTTAGCTGCGTGCTTCCGATCAGATGTTTCCACAGCTTTTTATTGGCTTTATCGAAGCTGTGTAAAGCAAGTAAGAGTGGGGATAGATGCTGGGTGGTAGAAATGAAATTCGATCAAAACTGTGTCCTGGTTCCCCTATTAGTGTAAAAACCAGATGGGGAACAGCAGTCTGACGAAACGTGCTGCTTTGGGAAGAAGGGGAAAGGGGGATGATGGCATTGCTTCTCAGAGACTCTTCCGCTTTAAACTGGATTCACTAATTCTGTCCTGCTCCCTGTGGGAGATGCTGAGTTCCGAAGAAGGAACGTTGATTTCGGAATGCTTTAAAATTGCTGCAAACGCTGAGAAATTTCCAGTCCTTGCAATGCAGCCGCTACATATCTAGAACTGTTCTTACTTTTCCTTGCAAATGTCCTGCTGTTTAAAACCTCATTTAGATCCTGGCTTTGTCTGACTTTTGCCTTGAGGAACAGTGCTGTTTTTTTTCCCCCTCAGTCTTAAAAATCTAGGCTGGTGTACTACTTTGAACCTCACTAAACAACCCATTAACTACGCTGGGTGTAGAGTTGTTTGTCTTGCAGTTTTTTTGACAGATTGTTGCACTAGGTCTCTGTAATGGATGACTTCTCTAACTGTGCGAAATGTAAAAAAAAAAAAAAAAAAAAAAAATTACCAAGTGCTATATAGAAACAGTCGTAGTGTTGGACCACCTTATGTTTGTAATAACTTCTGTAATATGTGGTTGAGTTGCTTTAGCAGGACGTTTGCTGCTGAAACTGACTGCTTTGGCTACAGGCTGCTTTGCTGTGGGGTTACATGTTAGTTCTGTTTGTTCCAGAAAGGGCTAAAATCCCAGTTTTTGAGTACTAGCAATGTTTTTCATCACTGCAGCTAAACTGATTACCACCTAGCATGAAAGCTTTCATCGTTTCTTTAGGGTATTTGAAAGGAGAGGGTCAACAAACATAATTTAGTTGTTAATAGATGGCAAACTACCTAGCTATTCTGGTCTCTAAAGCTGAGACGTTGTACACTTTTATTGTAGTTTAGGACAGTCTGATTATATTCTGTCATAACACTTGACACCAGACTAAAAGCAAAGTTTCCTTTAGGAATTTCTAAGACTGGAAAGGAACAGTTCTTAAAAGCTTGCTTGATTACCATGCTGGCTGTATACCAGATCCAAATTGGCTAATAAAACAGAATTTGGAAATACTGTGTTAGACTTGCAAGGACGAAAGAGTAACTGGGATGTCTGTGTCTCTGGGCAGCAGTGTTATTTAGACTTGTGAAAATGTTTAACTGTGTTCGGTTGCTTGGTTCTGGTTGAGAGTAGGTAGTTCCTTAGCTGATACAGGGAGCTGTCTATTTACCGAAAGGAGACTGTACGCTTTAGAATGGACAAAATTATTTGTAAGATTCAAGTCACAGAATTTTAACCAATCTCTTCCAGTAAGATAAAGTTGAGACTATCATTTGTGTTCTTTTAACAGGTGGTGTTTCACAAAATGTCTCCCAACGAGACTCTGTTCTTGGAAAGTACCAACAAGATCTACAAAGATGATATTTCCAACAGTTCATTTGTGAATTTCCAAATATGGGATTTTCCTGGACAGATGGACTTTTTTGATCCAACATTTGATTATGAGATGATCTTCAGAGGAACAGGTGCTCTAATATATGTTATAGATGCCCAGGTAAATACAAATCACTAAGAATCACAAGGAATTTTTCTTTTTTTGCTTTGTGTGTGAGAGGAATTATTGAGAAGCTAATAATTTATACTTTTAGGTAAGTTCGTATAACATCTATTACGTATGAAAGGTTGCGTTGGCAATCTAACTTCTGGTGTGTGGTTTTTAGTTTTGTGAAGTGACTGGAACATACGCTCCAGTGGAGAGAGTGGAGAGGGGCGAGTACTCTGAACTTCCCTTTTCTACTATAGCAGTGAGACGCTGCTGTGCCAGGTGCTCTGAGTTCTCGCGCCTCTGCTCTTGGCTGCTGTGGCGTTCATATAACAACAGCACGCTCCTGACCTCACTTTCAAGCACTGGTACTATTGAGTATCTGATAGCTTCTAGTGAATTTAGGAACTGCACCATGGAAGATTACCTGGTTATTAGGACTGTCTTGGAGATTGCTGCTGCCTTTTGCTGGAGTTGAAGCGTAGCCTTCCTGTTGCTCTGAGCCCTAGTTCTGCATAGCTGAGCCTTGTATAGCTAATGCAACTTAATTTACATAACAATCTAAGCTGCTTGGATTTCTGACACTCCAAGGTATTATCTTCTTCCATACTTCTGTTTAGTTACACAAGTGAAGTTCTTGCACTGAAATATTTTGTCCTTGTGCAGAATGGAATAGTTATCGGAGATAAAGCCGTGTCATTCATTCCTGCCAAAACTGATTTACAGGATGACTACATGGAAGCTTTAACAAGACTCCACATTACAGTTTCAAAAGCCTACAAGGTCAACCCGGAAATGAACTTTGAAGTTTTTATTCATAAAGTTGATGGTTTATCGGATGACCATAAAATAGAAACTCAGAGGGATATTCATCAGAGGGCTAATGATGACCTTGCGGATGCTGGGCTTGAAAAACTTCACCTTAGGTGAGTTAAAGATTCTGGCGTGTGTGATCTGCTGTTGCTGATATGCATACAGACTAATGGCTTTTAGATGTAATAGTGGAAGGATTGGAGCAGGACTTGTTAGTTTCTTAATATTGCACAAACTCTTGCTATAACATACACCGCTGAACTTAAGGCCAAGCCTCAGCTGTTAGGCTGACTAGAATAAGGCAGGCTACTGTATCGGATTCCAGTCAACAGATTTATTCATAAACTTGCTGATAACTCAGGGTCCTTTTGCATACTTTTCATTTAGCGTAAGAGGCCAAATCTGTACATGTGGCCTGGAGGGGTATGGGCAGGGGAAGGAGAGGGGAAGCTAACTGCCTTCTAGTCCTGGCTAGCACTGACTTTTCAGCGTGATTGGTTTTAAAAGCTTAGTCTCTTACCTGATATTTGGCTTGCTTTTAAGCCAGGTATCTTCTACCAACACCTTTTAAATGAGCTATCTTTTCGCTGCTTTTACTGCTATTTTGATTCTCACGGAGCTTTTAAGTATTGCCAGTGTCTTTCAGTGTTAGTCGGAATACAGTGGAAGATCAGGAATGGGACTTGAAATCTAGTTGAACGTTTAACGCCTTTGTGATAAGCATTCTTTAGGCTAAATGTGTTAAAGCATGTTCAGATTCTTCTCTCTGTTCTCCCATCTCCTGGGGATGGGGGAAGTCTTGTTTCATGTTTACTGCAGTCGCTTGGAAATTAGGTTCTTGGTGCAATGGCCAGGTATGTTTGTGATAAAGGCATCCTAGCTAAATCATCCGGCCTTGATGTTAGAAAGTATAGCTTTAACATTTCTATTGCAATTCTGAAGTTCTCTTGAATCTTTTTCCTTTTTTTGTCCCTCTTCCTCCTCTCAGCTTTTATTTGACCAGTATCTATGACCATTCAATATTTGAAGCCTTCAGTAAAGTGGTACAGAAGCTCATTCCGCAACTGCCAACGCTGGAAAATCTACTAAATATCTTTATATCTGTAAGTGTTAATCTGTAAGCATTAACTAGTATCTTTATATCTGTAAGTGCTGAGTGAAATACACGGAATGGTAAAGCAAGTCCTTCTGCTAAGGAACGCTGGCTAGATGTGCCCGTGGGAGATTTGGGTGGCACTCATGTTGGTGATCTCTGCTGGCCAGGTTGTCTGCATCAGAAGCTCTTTACCACAGCTGAGTTGTACTGTTGTGTGCTTTGTGACGGTTTATCTAAAATCTGACAAGGCATAGTTTGGCTGGTTATAACTGTTGATACAAAGTTTTCTGTTAGCACAATATACTGATTAGACTGCTAAGGCACTTAGTAGTCTAATGTAGCTGTACTGGCAAGAGACTTTTTTCATAGTGTGAACTTGGCCTTGAGCTAAGCTGACTATTTCATGTGGTCTGTGAGACTTTTGCCCTTATTCCTTTAGTGTTTGTGTTTCTTATAGAATTTGTGATATAGGAATTTGCTGCTGTCTACTTTAAATCAAACGAAATCTCACCCTAGAGACAAGGCTGAAGTAGCTTGTCTCATTTAAGTTACATCTGTGAGGCTGCTGTTGCAGGCATGTGGACAATGTGGAAAAAAACAGTTGTGATTGAGAGAAGCCGTGCAGGTCAGACGTGTCGCCCCTGCTGCTGTATAATGCTTGTTTCCTGTGTTGGTAGAGGACTGTCTCTAATAACCCAGCCCAGTGAATAAAGGACACGTTAATGGCTCACCGTGTTCAGTGCCACAAGGGTATAGAGTGTGGCGCTGATGCCAAAAGGATCATCTGGATGTCCTCAGGACACTGCCTTGGGTATTCAGACTAGCTAGGAAGAAGCGATAAGGAATGCTTCTGGTGCATAAATAGAAATTAAGCTTTGCCAGAAATCCATCGTGTATATGTGTTGGCTCGCTTAACAACAGAAAGCTTCTGAATTTGATATGAGCACGTGCACTTTGCCAAAGTGCTCAGTTACAAATGGCATGGTACAATGGGCTTCACGCTTTTCCATACATGTAACTGCCATGACGTGATACTCTCCACGGAGTCATAAGTTTAGAAGCTGACTTTATCTGCCCTTGTGTTAAACTACACGGCAACTGCCTCACACAGAAACTGAACTGCCAAGATACTACTACAAGCGTAACATTTAAGTGTCAGCATACTGCTATGAAGTAGCTTGTCTTTGAGCCTGGTCCATCAGGTGGATGTGGATGTGTGGCTCTTCCGGAGTTAACAGAACCACAGAAGAGGAAAACTGCTGAATTTGGGTTCTGGAAGCATAGTAAAATGTAACCTTAATTATGATCTGGTAAATAATAAACTAAAAGATTTCTAACTGAGTCCCCAGCTTTAGTTTTGTAAGCTAGAAGGTAATGTTGATATGTACTAAGACAACAACTATATGCTCTAAATCTTGATTCTGTCTTAAGCCTCTAAATTGGTTATGTTTAAACCATTTTCTGCTATTAAGAATGTGAAAGTGTATGCATTCTACTTGCGATTTTAAAAATGCAGTTATTTTTAAAATTCATCCAAATTCTTTCTCTTTCTGAAGAATTCAGGCATTGAAAAAGCTTTTCTCTTCGATGTAGTCAGCAAAATCTACATCGCAACAGACAGTTCCCCTGTGGACATGCAGTCATATGAATTGTGCTGTGACATGATTGATGTAGTGATAGATGTTTCCTGTATATACGGGTAAGTGATGAATACTCTTAGGAAAAAAGTCCTTGAAAGTTGTAGAATAGGTTGCAAACTGTGCAAGTGGTGCTGGCTTTGTCATCCAGCAAGATGTCATTGGTTGGGCTGTTGAGCACATTGGTTCTGTAAGGAACTAGAATAAAGCCAAACGAGTTGGCAGCTGGATTGAGCATTTGTACTCAGTTTGTTGCCCTCCACTCGTGGCCTTAGGCCGACATCTGACATTTGTAAAAGTCAAGTGTTTCATGTAAAACACGACTACTACTGTGTCTTGTTTGGCATGGTGGGTGCAAGTATGTTAATACCTGTAAGTAATTGGGGTCGATAGCTTGCCATAGCTTTTAAGCGTAACTTGCAGTCACATTGCTTTAAGACTTGCCGCTATCTGAACAGAACAGCTTGTGTGAGGTCAGCTTGGCTCTTGCTGACTTTCTCTGAGGGATGCATATAGTGCTTGTTTCTCACAATTTACGGCTGAATTATAATTCACAATGGATTTTTGAAGTGGCTCTGGAGAAGCGGTAACTTATTTTAGAACTGTGGTTGTAGCCTGTAAAATTCAGTGCTGCCAAGAAGTACCACGATGTTTAATGGTCTGTCTCCTGACGGGTCAACCCAGGGTTGCGTAAATGTTTTGATTTTTTTTTTTTCAGGAGTGAATGCTTAGAAGTAGCTTGCGATACATCTTTTGCTTCTACAGTAACTTAACTTACGCTAATAACTTGCAAATAGAAAGCAGCATCCTAATCTTTTCTTGAAAATGCAGGCTGGTTTAGCTTAAGACCAAAAAGTGTCCTAGTCCCTGTGGCACACACCTTGCCCCTGCCCGCCCCAGCCTCACTGAGGAAGCCTTTGTATTAATTTACTAAAAGGAATTTCGCCGAGATGTGACTCCATTGACCTTTCTGCATAGAAGTGCTGCATTAGAATCTTCAGTCACCTGATGCTTCAGTGTGTCATTGTAAGCTCAGTGAGACACTGAGTAGCAGTGACTCTTTGGGCTGAAGGTAAACTGTGCTATAACTGATGTACTATACTACCTCCATGAAGAATGCTCGGCTGTAAGCTGAAAACAGTGTCGACTAACCAGCCACAGCTCTTGCTTTGATACCAAGAGAAGGCATGCTGATAGCTTGCCCTTAACTGCTCATCTAAGATAGTGTCTTGTGAAGGTCTCTACTCTGTTCAGGTCTAGCTTTCCTGAGAAACTTAAGGTGTGACAATGGTCTTACAATGGTATTAAAACCTGCATTGCAGGTTCTTCACTTGCTCACTGTTCAGTAATATTCTTCAGACTGCATTTAACAGGTATTTGTCTTGAAGTTACGTGTGCGTGCCTACTATATTATGTCTTGGGTTAACTCGTTCTTTCTTAGGTTAAAGGAAGATGGCACTGGAAGTGCTTATGATAAAGAGTCAATGGCAATTATCAAGCTCAATAACACAACGGTCCTGTACTTAAAGGAAGTAACAAAGTTTTTGGCATTAGTTTGCATTCTTAGAGAAGAGAGTTTTGAGCGCAAAGGTAAGGACTGCCCCCTCATGGAATGGCTTTTATCTAATGGTTTTTATCAACTATATTAATATGACTTTACAAGTCACCTTGGTTTTTGTGTAACTAAACTTGTTTATTTTTTTCTGGGAGGGATTTTAACCTTTCCTACAGATAGGTGTAAAGAGGTCCTATTCTTATCCTTGTGAATCATAGCTTTAATTGCTATCCTGCTGAAATGACTTGTGTAGCTAATGTGCTCTGTGTCACTACCATCTGCTATAGTGGAATCAGTAGAATGGAATAATGCTTATTATGTTCTGCTTGACAGCTGCTGTATTGTGAATAGCCGTATTCTCTATTATGTGTTGCACTGATGTAACTTTTTTTTAATGTATGACTGAAGAAATCAACAGTGGTAGGCTAATGCAGTGTGTGGTAGGAGTGTGATTCTGTGAACTTAGAACGAAGTGTTTAATACATTGCAGGTCTAACCAACTATAGTTGCTTGGACCTGTAGGAGATGATGGTGTGAATGGTCTTGCCCATGTTACAGGGTAGAAATGACAGCATAGGCCCTAATTTCAAAGTATTTGACTTAAATGGTGACAGTACTTACCTTGGCATTTTAAAAAGATAAAAACCAGATGTGTTCTTTTAATTACTGTACTGTAGTTGATCTCAAAGTTTTTCTGACTGGAGTTAGCATATATATCAATGACATAAAGTACAAGGTAACGTTCAAGTGATGGTCATTCTTTACTAGCATGTCTTTTGGGGGTAGAGTCTGGTGGTGTCCGCTCACCTTCTGTTTAATTATGAATATACTCCTTGCGTTCCAAATGAGTATCTTTTTTAATTTTTTTTGTAAAAACTGAGACAGTCTAAATAAATACTGGCGTCAGTAACACTTTGTTAAATCTTCTGAATCCAAATTCATACTAAAATAAGAAGCAAAATAGCTGTTGGTTAAATGAAGTATTTTATATTTATTTTGAAGCTGTGTTGATTATGTAAATGTGCTGAACTAAGCACAGTTTTTTCCTCTCCCCCTTCCTTCTTGACAGGTCTGATAGACTACAATTTTCATTGCTTCCGCAAAGCCATTCATGAAGTCTTTGAAGTAGGTGTTGCTTCCCACAGAATCTGCAACCATCAATCAAGCGCCTCAAATATGAAAGCAGTGACTCACAATGGCACACCTAGGAATGCAGTCTAGAGGAAAACTAAAGACATTGGATAGACTTGTCAGCTCTTCACTCCGAAGTTTTGTGGAACAAGAGAAGAGTAGTCTGAAAGCCTGAAGTATGTTTCACAGGAGAAGAGTGGCGCTAACTGTGGAACAGCAGCTTGTAACTCACGTTGGACAACTGAAACTACTGTAAAGATACTTTGAGGCCAGTGGACTTAGAAATGCCGGTTTGAAACCAGCTTTATTGCAAATGCGGTGGTTTTTCAGTTTGGAGTCCTATTTTAACAGTCTGTCTCTGACTGATTGCCCGGTCAAGACTTCCAAATGATTGAGTTGAGTTTTGCGTGAAACACTGAACAGTCACTTGCTCAACTTTTTTTTAAATTAATCTGTAGAATATCCACTTTTGCTTAAGTTTACCCTTTTGTTATGGAAAAAAAAAAAGAAAAAAGAAAAAAGGTGGTGTTATTATTTAGGCTTGTGAAACACAGGCTTTTTGTTTGGTGAGGCTGGTCTCACAAATCATTCCATAAAGTAGTTCTTGCTCTTGCCGGTGTGCTCAGAGTATTCTTGTGAATTCAGTACTTGTTAAATGGATGCAAGGTGATTCTGTGTTTGTTTGGAGAGCTGACCTGGAGCTTCATTTTTCAGAGATCGTGATACTTGCTTTCAGACCACGCTTCTTGGTATGCCCCCTTTGATGGAAGGGAAGTATTAAAAACAGAAATAAACTACCTGCTCTCTTTTGCAAAAACATGGATGTCATAAATCTGTGCGATTCACAAAACAACTGCATGGCTAACCCAACTGAAATGTCTGCCATCCGTTGGAATAAAACAACCACTTTCAGCTATTCCCAAGCAAAGAAATCGCAAAGTAACTGACTTTTGATGGTGGATCTCTCTCTGCCCTCTGACTGATAATCAAGACAATTCTTAGGAAAATGTCTGAGGGTGTTATGCTTGCATGGCGATTAAATATCAGTGTGCCACAACCTACTAATAATACTGGACATTGAAAGTGCGTTGATTCTGGACTGTGGCAAACACCTTCTTGTTTGTCGCCATGCAATCTGAATAGAATAGCATTTTTTCTGATTTTGTGAATGCTGGCTTTCATACTATGGGAGGTATATCTGAATTGTTTTAATCTAATTTATTGGTATTATTACTGCAGGTGTCATTCTGTACATCAGCCTTGCTATACGGTAAGCTCAGCTTCTGGCCCATAAAGATCTTGCCTCTTTTTACCTGTCCCTGTGTATGTATAGGTGTCGCGAAGCCACCAGACCAATTGACTATACAAGTGCCACTGTAAAAGTTTCTGCAAGAAGATCTGTAACTGTAAGCGATCTCTGCAACTGATGTATTTATGTGGTCAGAGATAACCACGGGGTTGCTTCTGTGCTTATAAAATGAATTTTCATTGAACTGTGTAAAAATGAATATACATGCATTAACATTAGGGTGTATCCACATACTGTCTAAATGTTTTTCCTTTGTTTTAAAGATGTTGTATGATACTAAATACATAAAGGATCTGCTCCAAAAGTTACCACAGTCAGCAGGAGACTTGAGAATTCAAGTACTCTAGTTCAGTTCTCTTAATACCAGTTGTAGTTCTGAACCTAGCCAAGCCCCTTTTTGGTAATGGAACTGCAGGGTTTTGGGTTTTTTTAAGAAAATGCTGCAGGCTTGTAAGATTGGGTTTTGCAGCTTGCAAGCTCTATCACAGTGTTTTAGTACTCAAGGTGAGAGGAGAAGTAATGGGCAAGATCACAGGAAGGAAGAAATCATTCCCACTCGTGCAGTGAGTTTTCCATGTTGTAAGTACACGTGTATGTTTCCTCTCTTTGTCTTCACTCTCTACATGATTTTGTGCTAATAAAATGAAAAAAGGTCAAACATAACACTGTTGTTTCTGTTGGAGGGTAAGACACTTCAACAAAAGTCTATAAAGGCCAATATGGTTAAGCAAATTTTAAAAAGCCATGTTATCTTCACAGTATTAAAAAAAAAAAAAAAAGGTAAATACCACCTTCCCATGTCAGGCTTTAAAAAGTTTAGTCACCCTTAGCTTTCTTCTCAATAGCTGACTCCAAACTGAATACTCAGTTCTCAGAAGATGACTCTAGACTTTAAAGGCATATAAATGATTAAGTGACTTGTTCTCTTCTTTTGATTAATGGTGAGCCTTAGGCGGTGTTCTGAAATTCTGCCTTCTGGTGTGTGGTGGTTGTTTGGTTTTGTGTGTGTGTGTTTTTGGTGTTTTTTGTTTTTTTTTTTTTTTTTTTTTTGTCAGCATTACCTTACTCTTAAAGGTTGCATTTACTTAAGGTTAATGGTAGCATCTCAAAACAGAATACTGATTATTTTCACTATTACCTGAACAATATTAGCTTTAAAAGTTAAATTTGTCTCTACTGAGGAGCACATTATTTCTTTGATTTACTAGAACTAGTCTTAACATCTTTCCTAACATTACTCAATTTAAGTCAGATGCTGCTATTCAAGCAGAGTGTTACTTAACCCGTTGCTGCTTTAGTGAGGCAGTTTTTGGTTTCTGATGAAGCCTTCATGCTGCCGGGGAGGGAGGGGGAAGGACAGTAATTACGCTTTATTTTCTCCCTTGTGCTGGGGACCGTCTCCCCTTCCTGCACTGACCTGCTGGGGGGAGGTAGAGATTCCCTGTTAGAGAGAAGGGAAGGCAGTATCACAGTCTCTCCAAGAAACAGACTGAAATTATGAAGCAGACCATCAACTACTGCTTCACCTTCCCGCCTTTTTTTCCCCTCTGAACCTGTACCTGTACAGGTGCCCTGCAGTTGTTTTTGCAAGCTGAGGCCTTGTGCTTCTGAGGAGAAAAAAGGTGCAGACAGGGGCGGGTGTGAGGGAAAAGGTGACTCGTCTGCAGGGGGAAGGAACAAAATCCTTTTCTGTTGAAGACTAAGGCAATCCCTTGTGAGGTACCTTCCAAAGCCTGGAGGTGGCCGGCAATGGCGGGCTGGGCTTCCAGTGAGGGTCGCGGCGGCGGCTGCGGGCAGGCGAGGCCCAGCCTGGGCAGAGGGGGCGCAGCCACGGGCAGTGGTGTGTGTCTGCTGCCCTGAGGGCTCCAAGCCGCCCGTCTTCGGCTGGGGCAGCGACCGGCCTGCCGGGGCCTCCCCGAAGACACGCGTGACCGAGGCCCCCCGCTCCGTGCCGGCGGGCGGCGGGGCGGGAGCGGCGCTGAGGCGGCCACAGCGGCCGGGCCCAGGGCGCCGCCCTCGTCCGCGGTGTCTGCCCCGCCCAGCAGGGGGCGCGCGAGTGGCGCAAGGGCAACGGTCGCGCGGCTGCCGGGCGGTTTCCCGCGCGCTTCCTTCTCTCACGCGGGGCCGAGGGCGAGGGCCAGGGCCATGGCGAGCTCCGGCGCCGTTACTCGCCCCCGTGGGAGCTCGGGCAGGTGCTGGGCTGGCGGGTCCCGCGGCGGCAGGGCCCGAGCCGCCCCCACCTTCCGGGCAGGTCCGTGTCCCCGTCGGCGCGGAGCGGCGGGGCCGGTGTCGCTGGAGACGCCGCTCGCGGCAGGTGGCACTCGCGCGACGCGCCCACCTGAGGACTTGAGGAGCCGCTGAAAAGCCGCCGTCCCGCGTCCTCCCTCACGCACGTCCCCTCGGGGCCTGCCGGGCCGCGGGCGTTGGCGGGTCCTCCCCGGAGACCGAGTGGACTCCGAGAGCAGCGGAGGAGAACGGGCGTCTTTAAACGCTTCTGTTTTGTCAACCGCCGCTGCTGTATCCCAGGTAAAGTGCTTTATTTCTTCTTGCTTTGCGTTTCCATTGACTCCTGTTAACCTGTGGCCACCCTCTCCCTTCCTTTCCTTCTCTGTTGTGCTTTGCCTTCCTAGCGCTGGCGTCTGCCCTGAGAGCTGGGTGGCGGGAGGGGACTGTCCTCTAAAAAGGAGTTCTAGAGGTGCCTTTACTGGAGTGTTTTTGGAGTCAGCTTACGTTTGGTAAAATTCTCTTATGTTGTGTGGATAAGTAGGATCTTCTCCTGTCAGGTTGTTCAAGTGCATAGTAAATGTTTTTTGCCCGGAATCTGTTATATTAGGATTTTTCCCATTGCGTTATGAACAGAGTATTTTTCCATGTCTAGAATTATTATTCTATTTCCTTATTTTCAGTATAACTGTCCACCTTGTTTTTGCAACTACGTGATATTCTTTTTAACCTCAATGTTTGTTCTCGCCACGTGTGTGTAAATGGACTGTCAAAGTGGAGGTACAGAGATGGTAGAGCAAAGCTATTCTTGATAGTGGCTGATGGCACGATGAGGGAGAGTAACAAGTTGCAGCTTGGGCAGTTGAGGCGAGATACTAAGCAAAAAAGCCTTAGCTGAGAAGGTGGTGCAGTACTTGGAACAGGTTACCCAGAGAGTTATGGGTCTCCATCCTTGGACGCTTCAGCCAGGAAAAGCTAGGGCTGACCTGGTGGAGTGTTGGCGATAGCTTTGAGAGGGCAGTTGGGCGTGAAGACGTTCAGGGGCTCCTTACGTCCAACAGCTCTGTGATGCTGCAAAATATTTCTGACTCTGCTAGGTGAGGAGTATGAGCAACAGATTAAACACTTTCTACTTTGCAGTCTGTTCGTGGTTCGAAATACAGTATTACTGAAGAGAGATCGGTGGTAGGACCACCAGGAATAGATGTGTCGCCTGTAGTGTGTAATATGTTTAAAAATAGTGAGAAAAATGCTTTTTTCTTTCTGTAAGTATTATTCCCCAAGAGAATGTGAGGTAAGTAAGTAAACGCTTGGCTACTGTTGGGAATAAAGGTTCATATTGATGTAAACATTGCACAGGACCATGCAGTAAAGCAAAATAAAGCATCTATCTTTGTTTTAACTAACTTTGTAGTTTTAAAGGGTGTATTGCCTAAATTTACTCTGAACCAAGCAAGTCTGCCGAGCTTTTCTTAACATATGGCTATACTAGCTGCACTTTTGTCTGGATTTGAGAATTATTTGACATTCTTCAGTGCTCCTGAGGTTCAAAGCTGTATGTTGCTGCTCAGTTTGGACGTTAATGAGTGAACAGGTATCCCTTAAGCATGAGAAGGAAAGCAATGCCAATTTCTTCTTTTTTAATTAACCGCATGTTAACTGTATCTTGTTTTTTGGGTATGCTCTGAAATCCATGTAAAGGTGCTGCCGGTGGGTGTTTGTGTATCTCCAGGTGCACAGCTTTATTAAAGGCACCATTATAAAAATACAAACACTGTAAAACTAGGAGGGAGAGCCATATCACAGAGAAGGCTGCATAGCCTTGGTATAATTTTATTTAAGTTTGTGACTTCTTCCTGGTTTTAGTCAGGAAGTAGATTGGTTTTTGAGTAGAAGAGTTTGTTTTAAATACAAGCATTTTTGTGGTTCCAAATAGAAGTCAAAGTTGCTAGCTTGCAATTTGGATGTTGTCCTCCTTTACAGTCTGTTCTGATACTTGTTTTGAAAGCTATAATTTTTCTGGGCATAAGCAGCTACTGTTTTGTTTCTGTGATTAACCTTCTAGATGGTTGTGTTTGGGCTGAAATATTAGTTAAAGAATTTATAACAATATAATATATTCGTCATGAAAAGAAATGTCACTGAAACAGCAAATAACTTAAGATGTGCTTTTTGAAAATTCAAGATTCATTATTTCACAGAGGAATAGATCAATATTCCATCATTTAACAGTTGAGTCTAAAAACCTGCTGTGAAGTGAAGCAATGTATCTTATATTGGATGTAAGCTACTTTGATGTTAATTCCCTAGTTTTGTGTCACTTAGGGGCAAATAAGCCTTCCAGCTCCAGTCATGACTCGTTATGTCATTATGTTAGGCACTTACTGTACCTCCACAGCTAGGCAATTTGTATTCAACAGAAAGCTACTTATTTATGCTACTGATTTATTGGTTTCTTAAAAAAAAAAATCTTTTACAGCTTCAAGCGGAGTGACAGTGTGAGTCTATAATATAGTTTGGGTTCTGCCTGGGAAGAGTTTTCGTGGTATTTTAGAAATGTAAGTAAAGGTACTACCATTTTATTTTTCATCATTGCTGTGACAGCATTGATCCCAGAAAGAAAATGTGAGCTGTATCAAACAAACAAAAAACCCCAAACACCCAAAACCCAAAAAGTCCCCCATCAACCCCCTAAATATTTAGTGATAATACAAGTCGCAAAGCACCTCCTTCACTTAAATGAACAAATACCCACAACGCCTCAGTCCTTTGCACGGCATGAATATCGACTGCTTGCTGGGCTAAGATTTCTGTGCGTTATTAGAAAACATTTCCCTCTGGGTATTCTTGGACATGTACCATCACGACCCGTTCATGAGTGTAGGTATTAGGGGAGGACTTCCACGTGTTGCGAGAGCATTCCAAACTGTGTGTGCCTGGATTGGGATTACTTCTGCAGTTACTGAATTGCTTGTCCAGCCATTTGTAGTTATTTTTCACTCGTCTTCAGTGTTAACTGAGCACAGCTGAGGATCTTGACCTGACCCTCCTCCCCACTCCCACTGTAAAAGTTCCATATAATGGAGGAAAAAAAATCTGAAATACAGTCTATCTGGTGTATGTTTCTGCGGAACTGAACTACTCGGAAGGTATTGAGTGCTTGCTGTTTGACGCTGCTGGCACGCCCTTTAAACAAATCGTATTTCTATTTATAGAACTTGTCACTGAAATAATAGACCATTTTATATTTGATAATGTAATTAATGCTGACAATTTCACAGTATTCTCCCAGGTGACAAATAGATTGCTCATTATTCCCAGTCTCTGTGCATACACAGAATGTGATCTCTTTGAATGACTGGGTAACATACTATACAATCAAAAGTGATTACCGAGTAGGACACTTCGTGTCAACTAGGAAAAGCAGCATAGTCACCGGGCTTGTGCCACAGCAGCCTTTCTCTGTAATCACGCTCAGTGCAAGTACAGAAAGACTTGGCTTTAAAATAATTCTCTCGGCAGCATCAAAACCTGGTTACTGTTTTACAGTTACTAATTGTATATAATTTCTTCAAGTTTAGGAGGTGTCCTGAAAACATTTTCGTATGGGCTCTGGGATGAAAAATTTGATTTGAATAAATCAGAAGCAGACTCTTTAAAACAAACCTTTGTTCTGTGTTGTAGGTGAAAATACAACAAATGCATGCAACAACAAAACCCACCAAAATACAGTTGCAGCACTGGGTACAAAACGTACCCAGTGGTAATTCAAGAAAGGTCCTTATTTCCTTGTCTGCTCACCTGGGTTAAATGCTATACCAAGCACACGCAGGTGTAGCCTGTTACCTCTCACTTGAGGGGAATGATTGGCATGACTTTTCTGTGTGAGATGCCCCTTCTTCTACCGACCCAGCCACGGTTTTTTTCCTCCTGCTCTTTTAAGAGATTACTGACTTCAAAAGTTCTAGCTTGGATTAAAATAGTACCTACTGTATGCAAATATATTTTCCGTCTTTTTTGATGCCATTTATCTAGCTAAGATATTTTTACAACATAAATGGAAAATTGTATGGAAGTAAATTCACAGCTGGTATTAATAAATCGGTCCAAGCTAAGCCAAACCAAATCTGCCAAGGTTTTTGTAGTTTGTTCCAGAGAAAACAGGTTCAGGGCCGATGACACCTCCTAAAGACTGGTTTGCTGCTTTCTCTCTTTTACTGATGGTGAAGATATGATGGTTGGTCATGTTCTTCAGATTACTGAGGCTGCAATCAGTGAGTTCTATTGGGTATTTAATTGTCACAAAATGGGGTTTGCTAATTAGGTTTGTGAGCAACTGATTTGCCTTTGGTAGCAGGGAGTGTGACCACATTTGCTAGCCTCGTGGGCTTGATGGAGGACAGAAGACTGTTCTGAGTGCCCTCTTCCTTTCTGCCCTCTATTCGTGTGTTTTGTTATTTTGGAATAACCCTTCCTGCTTTTTTTACCTTAGATAATGTCACTTCTTTCAACAGTCAGTTGGGCAATTCAGAACTAATTATCCTGATTTACTTCTCAGACACCTGGTGAGGCAAGTGAAGAAAAGCAGTTGGGGACCATTCAGAAGGAAAAGGACCAATTAAAATAAATCTATGTTTAAACAGGAGGTTAGAAAAATGCTGGAGGCTACAGCTGAGGCATTTGGAGAGTGGAGTGTTTGTAAGATCCAGACTAAAGAATCTGAATTATGACTTTTCTGGAAACTCTTCTTTTCACAGCAAAGTAGAGAATATTCCAAATGCAGGAACAGAGCTCAGCTCCTGGAGAGAAACTTTGTTTTTAGCTACACCTCATGCAGCCTTTTTAATAGGGGTTTTGTATTTATTTCTAGCAACTACAAATGTCTAAAGTTACACACTTTGCTTTCATAATGGAATTGTCTGGAGGTGAAGTAACTCTTCCCCTGAAGTCTGTTGCAATCCTAAGGTAGGACTTTCTTTGATTAAAAAGTGGTAAATGTGTAAATTAGGCGGCTGTTGATTCTTTAATGTTCCGTTTTCTTTCTACATCTCGCTTCCGACTTTAATTTTCACAGTAGAGGTTTTTATTGTTGATGGAAGAAATGTTTTATGCTGAGGTTGGTGAGACCCTGGACCAGGTTGCCTGAAGAGGTGGTGGATGCCTCATCCCTGGAAGCATTCTAGGCCAGGTTGGATGGGGCTTTGAGCAACCTGGTCTAGTTGAAGATGGCAACTTGGTTGGACTAGATGGCCTTTAAAGGTCCCTTCCAGCACAAACTATTCTGTGATTCTATGTCATGTCCATCCCCATCCCACCCTTTCTTCCCCAGTCTGCCCCTGCAATGTCTTTCAGGCTGCTGACTGCTTATTCTTTATCTGAAATCTGTAAGAGAAAAGCAAAGAGGAAATATTTGTGTTTATAAGCCTATATAATTGTGTTTTGATTACCATTGAAAGCAAGGAAATATCTCCCTTCCCCATAAGGGCATTCACTCTTCAAAAATCCTGTGAGCCTCCCTGTGTCACCCTTGCAGTCCCCAGTGGCTCAAGGCCAGCTTTTGTCACACGTCACGTACCCGTCAGCTGGAGCTCACTGGGGTAAAAACGTGCTTCCAGGCTCATCATACTCATTGTTCAGAGCATCTTCTGAGCTGTTGCAGTCACTTGGGTTTTGAAATCTCATGTGAAGATCAACCAGGTGCTAGGCCAGACAGTTTTTGACCTGGAAGGTGGTCTGATTTGCAGCCTTTCTTCCCCTCTGCACCACCCCCCTCCCTTCTTTTTCTTTTTTTTTTCTTTTTTAAATAGCCTTTATGGTATTTGATACAAATACTGATGTTAACAGCTTTTGGAAAATGGCACTATGTAGAGCAGGGGTTATTACAACTTAGAACTACAGAGTGATGAACAGAAATGTTACCTTTGTGCGGCATGATCCAAATGTTAAATAGACAGTTATCTTAAGACAGTGTCTTGGTCTGAGCTCTCAATTTTGGTTGATGGTACATGATTTTTTAAATACTGTTCAAAGACTGATAAGAGATTAAGAAAACAAAACCCCACCAAATAGCAAACAACAGAACTCCTAAAATTGTCCTGTTTAAAGTGAAAGAATTTATTAAAAAAAACCCAACCCAACAATGGGCAACATCTGTCTTTCTCTTGTCATCCAACTGCAAGGTGTACTCTTTATCAGACTGTCTGCTGAAGGCATGACTCTGTAGCAACCTTCCATTAGCAGATAGATCAAAACACTACCTTTTATAGTTCCTGAGGGAGTTTAACTTCTTCCCATTAAAAATGAATAATAAAATTTACAGCTTTTATCATAATGGGGTTAGGAGGAGGTGTTTTGCTTTTTATAGCTATACCAATGATCGAAAAGCCGGTTGAGACCACTGCAAGATTAGGGAAGAGGTCATCATTAGAAGACCAGTGTAAAGAGTCTTTAAAAGAACACAGTTGTATTTAATTCAAATATTATTTCTTGCTGGTGTTGGTAAGTAGGCCATCCATGCTTCATGTCAGATATGAAGCAAAGAGAAGGTTTGAAATGTCTTGGGCTCACACAGAAATCTAGCGGATGAGATACTCAGTTGTTAACGGTCTTCTGTAGGCTTTTTTCTAAATCGGTATACAGTAGAGTTAAATGTCCCCACCCCATGCATCCCCCCACTTCCTGCGTGACAACCCAAGACCTTTACTTCATGTTGTGGAAACGGCAAGAGATGCGAGAAAATTTTGTATGTCCTTGTCCCCCATGCAATGAAAAATATGCCAGGTACCTGTAATGGGCTTAAGAGACAGCCTGCAGTGGTCACTGTGGGTAGAAAATTAGACCAACAAAAAAGGAAATCAGTCCAGAGAGAGAGAAAAACATTGCTGATGTTTGTTTCACCCCGCAATCTTCCTGTACCCAATCTGAATCAAAACTCTAGAAAGATTTTTCTCTGTACTTTCTTCAAATGATAATTCAGTTCTTCTGCACGTTTTTCTTCATCTATAACATCTGTTCCGAAACAGCTACGCTAACAGAACTGCATTAAGCTTTCCCGCTGCCAGGAATTGATCTGAGTAAACAGTAAGAATTACCAAGAATCCTTTCCCACTGGGCTGTAATCCTCAAATTTATACAATCCTCTGGTGTACGAGGAATTGGCTACTTATAAAGATGCCCTGCTTGGAACTGCCACTTCTCTGACTTACTGTGAAGTTTACAACTTACCAGTTATGAACTGCTGAGGGCGTTATGGCCATAAATGCTCTTTTACGATACTGTAGTAAGGAAGCACACTGGTAGTTTAGCTGCCTTTTTGTGCTGTGTGGGGTTCGCACCAGAGCCACTCAGTATGGGAGAAGGAAATGACGAGCACAGTAATACAAAGAAGCTAGACAGAATGGACATCTTTATCCCTGCTTATCCGTGCTTTTTAGACTTCTATGCCATATAGCGAGAAACACTTCTATAAAAATGTGTACTTTCTGCATAAATTATCATCCTAAATAGAGAAAATTGCCACTTTTGGGGTTCAGGGTCATGGATTAAGTGCGTTATGTTGAAATACCATATAAAAATCAATTCCCTGGTGGGTAACAGTAAGGTGGATCCTTTTCATGTAGGTTCACATCCATTTGGCCTTTTTTTCTCCCCCTGTTTGCAGTGGGTGAATTGGTCATTCAGTGTTCCCTTGTGATCTAAAGATAGTTTATTTTTCTTGCCCTCTAGATGGCTGTCTTGTTCTCTTTTAAATAATCTGTTACACAATGAGTCTAGTAGAGCTGTAAGGGAGAAAGTTTATTTAAATAGTCACAGTTTTTACATGTTTGCATATTTGCAGTGTACTTAAGCGTTTATGAGCAGAAATGTTGATATGTGACAATATCATTGAAAACCTGCTGTGAACAACTGTGAGCTGATATCTCTTCTGCTACTGGGCAGGAGGAGAATAAGTACTAACTTGTTTCAGGGAACTGGAAATATTTCATTATGTCAAAAAACTGCTAATTTATCCTGAGAAGAAAAATTCTCTCGTGGTTCTAACAGGCACAGCTGTAGCAGTATTTTTCCATCTACTTAATTCTATAGGAATTTTGCTTAATTAATTTACCTTAAAAACTTCTTTAAGTCTTTTGACTAGAGCCACAAGTGCATGGGGAGTATAATAAAGATACTGAAGGAATGTTCTTGCAGTATTTCTAATGTGTTAGAGCACAGGACATACAAGAAGGTTTTCTGAGTGATTTTTTTTTTTCTGTTTTGTCTTTTTTTTTCCCTTTCTTTTTTTTCCAAAAGATTTCTTGCTTCATTTTGCAAATTTGTATTTAGATGAACTAAGTCTGCAGAAGGAACTCTTGTAGAGCATTGTCTGTGAATGGACAATGACAAATTGATTTTTAAGATGAATAAGTGTTTTGTACACTTTACATGAAGGGAAGCCAGCAATGTAAAAATCTGTTTATTTTGTAAGCACTGTTTAAAAAAACCCCAACAACAAAACCCCCAAAATATTAAAAAAAAACAAAACAACAAACCCAAAACCAACCCACAAGAGGAAACCCCTGAAAACCTCCAAATGAAACAGTCGTCATATGTCACATGTCTATTTTCGCTAGTTTAGACATTTCTAAAACATACGTGCTTTACAGGTATTAATGAATGCGCATGACTCTCTGCAGCACTTGGTTTATATGCGTTTATAGGACCATATGTGTAGTTGAGTGCCATGCTACACTCATTCATCAAGCCTTTGATTTATTGGATAATTGTTAATTTATGTAATTTGGTAGAATTGTGATTTATTTTTTTTCTTCACATATGTGTGTTGAAGTATGCACTGGGGCCCTTTTGCGATTACACGTGCAGCTTGTGGCTGAAATCCTAAATGGCGACTCCTGAATCTAACTTTGTGGGACGTGTAGGATGACCGAGCTTATGCATTCCTATTCCTGTGCATTTTTTTTGAATGCCCAAGTCACTAATTTTAGGCATTTAACCATGGTTTGGGCCTTATAACTTCTTGTAAATCATACAATAATTGCTAAACAACATCTGCTTAAAACCAAATCTTCAGGAATCACCCTTTAGTGGTGTGGAATGAAAACTTCCTGAGGTTTTCGGTTCTTCATTGGTAATAAAACTAAAATTTTTGTTTCTCTAAGTCCTTCATTTATTTTGTTAGGTACAGCTGCTTAACACAGGAAGGAGTGAGTCCAGTGTCTGCTATTCAGTTGTCATTTATCTTTATTCATAAGTAAATCATCTGAGGACATGACCTTGATATTTGCTGTATTTAAGTACAGGGAGGCAGAAGAATCTATTCTACAGTTTCTGAACTGTGATGAAGGTGTTTAATTTTTACAGTGTTTTTTCCTTTACTTCTAAATGTATGCATATATATTTTTTTTTTCGTGCTTCTGAGCTACTGAAAATGGAGTTTTCTCAATAAATGGCCCACTGAACAAGCAGCGCCCTCCTTTTGACTGCAGCACCGATCTTGGGGTGTTTAGAAACAACTGTCTAGTTAATTGCTTTTAAAGGCACTTGTTAAGGGATGATAACTTATGTGATTTAGCATTGATTAAAATAATTGCTTTCTGGAAAAGACTCTCTCACCTAATAAGTTATTGCTTCTGAAGGGGAGATGTTAAGATTATTAAGCATCCTCCTACTGTCATGAAGAAAGATGCCAGTTTCCGTAAGTGACAATTAGCACAGTCTGATAGTAACTTTGCTTAGGAGGTGATGAGCTTAATCCTCCTCTCCTGCATACAACAGGTCATAATGTGATAGATAAGCAGTTATGCTTACTCCATGATTAAGGATGAATCATGTTTGAAAATCATGGTGTAAAGCATTCAGTGATCCTATCAGTCATTCATAATAACTCCCGTGTCATGCAGACTTTTTATGAAAAAGAGCAAAGTAATTGGTATCCGTCACATGCACTTGTGTTAAGATCACAATTTCCATGACAGTACTGCGCTTTAATAGAGTCTGTCAACTTAGCTTAGCCTGTAATGGCTCACAGCACATCAGTCTTAAAGAATACATGAATCTATTAGTGAATAAGTTAACTGTAATTTTACATGGGATTGTACCACAGAACTCTCCTAGGGACAAAAAAGTAAATATAGAGGAAATACAGTGCAATGAGTTTACGCAGCTTCTCAAGTAGTAGGATGAGGATAAATGGTCAGTTCACTTAAGGGGTTAAAAAAAAAAAGCCTAATGAGATTATTTTGAGATTAAGAAAAACCCATCATAAGGTTTATATTTGACTTTATTAAGTTATATATTTTTATAGAAGTTTCAAGGCTATCTCATTTAAATGTATTTCCAACCGACTAGATGGCTTGGTAACAATTGTAAAAAAGCTTTAAAACTGCATTTGTTTCAACTTTTGGAAATGCATGATCACCCAAATTATTTGTTATAAAAGAAAACAATTAGAAAACTCAAGGAGCAGGAGAAATATTAAGGTTTAGTCATTGTGCAGCTATGTTCGTATGATAGTGATGCCTCACCAGGAGTAGTGACAGTGAAAGCAGTTGTGTTTGAAGAGAGAGGAGGATCCCTGAAATCTGTCAAAAGCAAATGAATGGAAGAGTTTGTTGGCGGAGTTTTTTGTCTTTGGAAAGCCTGTTTTCAAGACAACAGAAACAGGTGATCTTTCATCTCAATGTCTGCAGCAGAGTCCTCCATTCAAAAGTTGGATAGTCTTTTTTCTTGTGTTGCGTTTTTTCTGATAGTGCCTTTTTCAAAGGATACTTGTTCAAAATGTCAAAATGCCAAGTAAGAGCATATCCTTTTCTCAAACTTACTTGAAAATACCATAAAGACAGTGTGAATTTAA
The DNA here is from genome assembly GCF_964199755.1 of Larus michahellis. Taxonomy (NCBI): domain Eukaryota; kingdom Metazoa; phylum Chordata; class Aves; order Charadriiformes; family Laridae; genus Larus; species Larus michahellis. Next base: position 3,269,529 of record NC_133914.1, on the reverse strand, counting down.
ATGAAGCTCTGAATTTCATAGTCCAGCTGTGCACCTTGCAGACAGACCAACATGCTCTCACAGATGTGGGATGGAAGACTTACCAAGCTGATCACATCCTTTTTAGATAATGTTTTCCCCATATTTCTTCCTTTTAATGCTATACAGATAATGTGAGAAAAGTCGTACTGAAAATATCAAAATCTAAATTTTTCATTTTTTTTTTTACCATTGTGCTTCCTCTCTAGAAAAGTAAAGATAAAGTTTGCTAGCACAAGTAGATCTAGGCCTCATGTAAAGAACATTAAAATAACAAGAGGTTTCTAGCTACACGAAGAATGACCGAGACAGACTAGTAGCAACACCACATGAGAACGTGTGTAATCCAGGTGTGTCCCAAAACAGCGGGGCATTTTATTGGAATGGCAGAATGGCATGAAAAACTTCGAAGTCCGCAGGCACGTTTGTCCAGTATGTTTGTTCAATTGGATGCTGCCAGACCATTAATAAATGGCAAATTAGTACCGCGTGGTAGATGTAACTGATGTAACTACAGTTTGGATGAAGTAATATTCATCAAATTCTAAAGGAATTGGCCTTCCCAATGGTCCTTAAGAATATAGGTTGGGGGATAAAAAAGGCTGTCTTTATCCATCTGCTAGGATGGAGCTAAATAAGTGAGTCACCTTTTTTGTTTGTTTGCATTTTATTTTTAATTTTGCATAATACTATTAATGAAAGAGAAATGTGTAAAATAATTTTACCTTCGTAACCTCTGTTTGTTGTAAGGAAGATGTCTCTGGCTATTTATTAGGATCTGATAGAAGACTGTATCTTATCTTATTCTGGATAATACTCTGCCTTAAGTTTTATGACTACCTCACACCAGAAGGTTATTAAACATGAGCATATGGCTTCTGTCCTGGTGGTAGAACTAAGTACTCTCACTGAAATGCGCCAAGCATTTGGAGGAAGGAAAAGGAATACAAAAGAACAAATAAAAAAAAAAAAGGGGGGGGAAAAAAAAAAGAAGCTGTAAAATGATAATGAGGGAGCATGCAGTCCCTCTCAGCAAGCAGCTCACCAGAGCAGAAGTGTGGCCTCAGTCACGGCACTGTGACTCATTATTAGAATCCTTTGCCTAAAGGCTCGGAGCAGTGATGCAGGAGAACTTCACGCTGGGAAGCTGATAGCTCCTTGGAGTGACTGTGAGACTAATCAGGCAGCCGCGGCTGCTGAAGGCTTGCGCTTGTTTCCTGACAGACATATTCAGAATCAAACATTAAGACTATTGGGTTTCGTGCGTTTCTGTGAGGGCACAATGCATGCCGGCTTATTTGGTATGAAATGTTGTTGTTGTTGTTACGGTAATAAAAATTATTATCATTATTACCAGCCTCAGTTCTCTGGGGAATAAGAAAATGTCCTTCTGGAACTGCTGCAACTCTGACATTTTGTTTTGTAAAATACTTCTCTGACTTGGACAGGCCAGAATGTTCATTTTCAACATTAGAATAATATTTTCCTGTTAGCGTAGGAAGGGCATTACTAGAATGAATATTCTTCTGGCGCGGCTCTCCATCATTATAGTGACAGCACAGGAATTATAATGCCGAATTTTAAAAATTTTCTACTTATTTTCTATTCCTGATTGGTTCAGCATCTTTGTGTAATGTGACTCCTGCATAAATCCACTTTTGTAATGATAAAGGTATTCATCCTTGGTCACCTCATAATGTTGCAGATTCTTTACCGTGATATCTAAAAGCCTGTTGAAGTTTGAATAGCATTCAAGTTTCTTTATTTTTTTTTATGTTATGTGTTGTGGGTTCTTAGCTATATATCTGTATCCATAACTGTTCATAAAGACTGCAAAATTTTATGTTAAATGGAAGCATGGGAGGCCTACAGGGAAGGGAAGACCAAAGCTCGAGAAAGACTGCTTTGTAACCTAGATTTTTTTGGCTGTTATTTTAGCATCATAGTTCCCATCTCTTACGTCTCACAGCACAACGTAATATGCTGTCCTTTTTCCAGTGATGATGCTGGAAACAGTTACCTCGCATTTCTTTCTTTTGACACTGGAGGTCTAGTCTTAAGCATCTCATTTTCATTGTACCATATAGAGAAAATACCCAGTACCCAAAATTGGGGTCCGCAACAGCCTGCTTACCGAATTGCTTTCACCAGCAAATAGAAAATGCTAAAGAAAACTATGGGCTTAAGATTCTGTTTTGTTAAGGATTCAGATGCCTGACTTCATTAAACAACCAAGGCAGGTTAGTCTTTTTTTTCATACAGAATACAACGAGGAGAAGGTCCACTTATACCCAGATAGACAGGAATTAAAGTGCCTCAGGATTTTGCCCAGTGAAAACTTAAGTGCACAGGGAGTTTGGGTACCCTTCAGAGCTGACAGGCAACCGAGTAAATTTTTTTTACTGGCAACTTGTAAATTTTTTGCTGAATGGTTCTTTTGAGTTTTCTTATTCCTTTCTGAAGATCTAAGAGGAGAGAGAACATGTGGTTCTTTATGTCTATGTACATGACCAAATCAATAAAACTTATTTGTGTTCACAATGATGTTAAGAACAACAGTTATGGATTCCTGGGATTTTTAATTGTCTTGCTTGGAAACATGAACTGTCAAGATTCAGAAAATTGTTTTCTAAACCAAGTGGTCACGACACATGCTTCTGTCATCTCATTTCCTCCATTGGTTATATTTGAAATGTGTTGAATCCAGGAATGGTCTGAAGAAGAGCGCTGTAGGTCGAGATGTGATTAAACCAGAGACAGTATAAAGCGGGGAGTGTCTGAGACTTTAGTTTGCCTCCTCTAGCTGAAATGAATTTGAAATGTAGGATAAACTTACACCCTCGTATGTTCCTGTGAGAACCTACTTGACATAATCAGCAGCTATACAGAACTATGAATTGGACCTCCCTGTGGCTGGATTTAAACATAGTTTAAAATCTGAGCAAAACGAAGGCCTAGATTTGGATGCATTTTCATGAATTTGTGTCATTGCATTTTAACTCTGTGGAAGCAAAATGGACTGCATATGCCAATTCAGATGCATACAAGTCTGAACCTTAAGTGTTTAAAATAGTACTGGCTAATAATTTTAATGGTTTGGAGGTTGGAAAATATTATTTCTGTCTGCGTGTGCTTTCTTCTGTTTGAAAATTTTGTCATGCTTTGGAATGGTAACTTACAAGGGCATCGTACTCTGCTAGAAAGTATTTGTGTGCCTGGGCTTATTGAATTATTGGCTTATAGTAAATTGTAAGCTGTATGGCCAGAATACTTGCCAATGATTTGCAGATTGCAATACACATACTGAAGAAATTTACGGAAAAGTTTAAATTCAAGGATTTAAACTTTAAATACATTAAGTAATTGTCTCTGCTTCAGATGTAGTGAAGCTGGTGGCTGGTCCAGTGCAAATGGCGCGTGGGCAGCACCAGGTAAAAGCAGTTACTGGAACGTTTTGTTCATCACTGAATACTTGCAAATAATGCCATAAACAAAATTAACTGAGGAACATGAATACAGTTTAAAACCTAGGCTTAATGCAAATATAAAGAAACTGTGTAATTCTGTATAACTTGGGAATACGATATTTATGAAGTGTGGTGTTTTCTAGGTAGGTGATGCAGGGCTGCTGTTGGACCTTGCATTGTGGTGACAATCATCTGTTCTAATTTTTGTATCTTGATAATATTTTTGGTTACTTGATAGGATCGAATCACCACTGACCAGGGCAATAACGTGACAAATTTTGCTCTTTCTTATCTGTACATTATTCCCAGACACATCTTGATTGATTGTTTGCCTTTTTTTTTTTTTTTGTTTTTAATTCTCTAATCACTAAATGAACATTATGGGCAACGTAATGATTATTTGTGCTGCGGTTTTCCTTTTCAGCGTTGTTTGTTTCTCGAAGAATTACACTGCATGCTTTTCTTTGCGACTGGCCTCTTACAGCAGGAGACGTGGTAAATGCACCATTCTCTGCCATCTCTTCACTGTATTACCTTGCTGAATTTTGTGCTCAGTCTTTCTAAAGAATTCCTTGTTTCATCTCTTAAAAATAAACCTTATAAAAGACGGTTTAAATGTCTTTATGGTGTATCTCTTAAGCCTCTAAATGACCAAGGCATTAGTTAGCGCTTTTTGACTTTCCTTCTGTTCTGTTTATTGCTTTGGGCAAATAATTTGAGTGAAAATATGAATGCTTTTGTGAGGTGCAATACGCTGAAAGAACATTATCTCTTAATTTTAAATATATTCTGAATACAGGTAGAATGTGAGACTTGTTTAACATAATATTCCAGTTTAGTTATTGTATAACAGGGTAAGAAAACCCAGGGGAATTTTGTTAGCAAGGTAAAATAGAATCACATACACTTCTTATTATTGCAAAGGTTTCCTTAATTACATTGTTTAAACTTTTCAATACACTGTAATGCTTATTAGTGGTTTTTCATTTTCGACTGTCAGATAATTCCTTTTGCTAACTCTGGATAAATAGTACTCCCAATACTTTTGGTTTTAGTTATAGATGATTTATATATGACCAGACAGCTGATATAATAAAGAAGTATTGTGTTTTCCACTGTCTTGAACTTAGAGGTTCGAATGTGTTAATGCAATTGATTTGACTGTAATACTTTATAAAAGTTTCTTCAACTAAAATACTGTTAGTGTTTCTTGTTGTCAAAGGTTATGAAAGGAAATTAAATGTACTTTGAGCTGTAATGACAGCAGATGGTCGGGGTCTAAACCAGAGGAAACAGAAATAGTCTCATGGTCCTTTTTATAATTAGAGGCACTGAAATGTATCTTCTTTCACACGAGCATGTATGAGGAAATAAATGAAATTTTTCCAAGATTTAGAATATCAGTTTGCTGTGCAGTTTCCAATGACGGTTCCCCTTTCTGGCTATGTCTTCCTTTTATTTCTTTTGTTTACTAATTTGAAATTTGATTTGTGTTTGAGTTGGAAGTATTCTAAGAGAGAAGTGGGTAAGGATGTTGAATAGACTTGTCAAAGTTGTCATGAGCTTTTAAAACCAAATTTTGTTTGCTGGGTGTGGGGTTTTTTTTTGTTTGGTTGGTTTGTTTTTTGTTTTGTTGGGGGGAGGGAAGTACTGAGGCTGGCTGGGATCTGTATCCTTTGGTGTGGAAGAGTCATTTAGTATTCAAAGGGGAAGATAACGAATGAAGAATCTACTTTTTAAACTTATGAATGCAATCATAAGAATTTTCAAGTCTGGCATGAGTCTTTTAAGATTTGAACTTCGCTGGTTACATTTTTTTTTCTTTTAATTGAAGCAAGAATTGAATCAATTTTGAATTGATCAGCCTTGGGATACTGCGTTGGGTTTGGCTTAGTAGAATTTCTAGAGTGATACCAAGTGTGTACTTTCCCAAGATTGAAAGTTCAGGCAAGCATAAGATCCATCAGAAATCACCGAAGATAATTTCTAGTCATTTTTCTTGCCAATGGAAGAGGAAGGGGGGGGATCCTTCTTGTCTGATCTGCCCCCCTTAACCTTGCTAACTGTTGTAAATAATTGCCGTTAAAAGCAGTTGCCTCTCTTCAGAGTAAGACTTTTGAGATAAGATAATTAACATTTTAGTAAATTACGTGGGGCAGCTTATCATGTGAAAATCTGAGTTACTCAGTTTATATTTAGATTCTTTTCTTTCCCCTTGCTTGAAACTTAGGAGGCTGCTATTTCTGTGCCTCTCTGGCTTCAAAATGTTTACAGAAAATGAGTGACCGCTGCATTTGAACGCAGAGCGTGTCCTTGGTGCCAGCTTCTCCCTGTAACGTTGGGTGGCTAAAATGGAGCTCTGCCGGAGCCGGGAGTCGGAAGGGCTGACCCAGCGGAGCGCTGCGCGTTGACACATGGCGAAGGTTGAACTGTCTGTCTCTGGGGTGGCGCAGCAGATCAAATCACAGAGGATCAGGCAGAGATGTGTTGCCTGGCTCTGAGTGACAGAAGTTAATAATTAGTGACAATGATTGACAGGTACACTCCATCTGCCGCTCCGACGCCTAGGAGCGGTTATTCCACGACTGTCTGCAGGCGCAATGAGCTCCTGCGGGAGGGAGAGAGGGGCCCTGATTGACAGCTGCCTGCCAGAGCGACGGGACACTGACGGGGAAGTCACTGTCAGCAGAAGTCTTGAAGTCTCCCCCTGTTCCCTGCAAGTTTCACTAGCTGTATACATTTATTCTCTTTCATTTATCATGTCAGGTGGGATTTTAAATATATTACTAGCCAGCCGGTTTCCTAACCGCAGTTTTTTTTCCAGTGGTAGTGTGGAGATCCATGTACAGTGAGAGGACTTCACCTGTCTTTGGCAAAACGGAATACTGTACACTGGCATACTGACATAGCTGTAGCTAATTAATCTGCCTGTCTGGTTGTCGGGAAAGAAGAAATCTTGCGTTATTTTCTCTGCATATTGATATTTTGAATGCTCATGTAACAAAATGTTAACATTTTTAATATTTCCAAATGCAGAAAAAAAGTATTTGGAAAGACTTGGTAATTTAACTTCAGCCACGTGGTATTATCCTTTCAGATTTGCAAAATTATAGTAGAAATATAGGTGGTTTTTGACAGATCGTAATCTGTATTCCTAGATTTTAATAACAGGCACAGCAAACTGATAATTATGATTTGTAATGTAAAATTGTACTTAAACAATAAAGTCAAACCAAATTTGTTCTGAATTCTGTAAGGTAGAAACACGTAAGGAAATGTATTGTAGCACACTTGTAACACATGTATTCTATCCCTTTACCTAATTATAGATTATTTGTCCTATGAAAATAAGTGCAAACGGCATTAAACTTTTGTGGGTCTCAATTCTTAACATAATATTAGCAGCATTCAATATTTGGGAAGATTTAAGAGTGTAATACTACTCTTTACTTTCTTTTGTTTTGTTTTCTTTTAAGTTACATTAGTATATCCAGAATATATTTAACCAAACCCTATATAAAATTGCAGTTGTGGAATATTAGATACCAAGCTGTTTCCATTTAGCAGGAAGTAGGTCTTACCCTACCACACAAATAAAAAGGAATTCTGTGGTCCATTCATAGTTCCCTACTTTCTTCTTTCTAGCATATGAGACCACAGGAAAGAACACAGTTGCTGCTCCAACGCGTTCCCGCAGATGCTCTAGTAGTTCTTTATGGTCTAGGTTTCTTTTCCTTTAAGGATTTTATTTTTGGAATGGTTTGTGAAGCTCTGAGGTGAGGTCTTGTTTTGCTAATCAAGTATTATATACTAAATCGAGGAGATCTACGTTGAATTTTGTTCCCATTTCCTTTTTTGTTTTGAATCCTTCTATATGTTTTTGATTGCCTGGCTAGATAAAAAGCTGTCAAATGTAGAATGAACAAAATACTGGAAGAGGCTTCCTTTGTGCTTCTTTTCATAACAACCCTTATTAAGATCTGCAGCGATAGATACAATGCTTAAATTTTGAATGAATTTGGGTTTAGTGGGTTTTTTTTATTATTACATTTGTCTGATGTTTTTAAGTGATCAGCTAGTCCTCATGCACAGGCTGTGTGTTGCGATAGCCTAAGACGTCTAAATGGATTCAGCCGTAATAGAAAGCTTGTCTGTAGAGAGGCCGGGTTGACATCCATCTTTCTGTGACTGTTCTCTTGCTATACAAGAAAAAACTTGCAAAAAACTTTGCTCCTGACAGGCCAGGAAGGAAGTACATGGTAGGCTAAAAATACATGCCATGTTCAGTGAAGCAGTTCCACATAGAAGAGCCCTGACACAGCAGAATTTGAGGTAAAGGCTCCCAAGATCACTGTGCTCCCCATTGGTGGGTATTAGAGTGCTCTAGGTACAACCATCTTCAAATTGTATTTTAGAATAGTTTCTAACAAAATACATGCAGTGATATTAATGTGTTTGAATATGGTTACCTATCCTCGCTTTGAAACCGCAGCTTGGTCTCCAGATTTGGAGGCCTGTAAACCTTAAACAAATTTGATTATGAGAAGGGGTATCGTTGCCTTCCTGTCTTGTTGCAGGAGCTTTTAGTATTCTCTGGCTTTCTGCAAGAGAAAGGGAGAAGAGATTCTGTGGTTAGTCATATAGTTAGTCGGCAGACTGAGCTGGAGAATGGCAAAAACTTTTTAACCCACAGCTGTACATGACTATGACTGGAGTTAGCATGATATATTAAGTAAAAAGTTGAAATTCTGTCACTTAAGACATTTAAAACAAATCTTCATGAAGAGCTCGGGAATTTGGCAGTTGTGAGAGAATACAGTTGTCAATAGGATTTAAAGTGTCTTCTAAATCTAACCCAAGGTATCTTGTACAGGGAGTGAATTATAATTTGTAATTACTAGATTAGATTTTATTAATTAGAGGAACTGTAAATCTGTAGAATCTTTGTGTATTTTGCTTATTGGCTCTATCTTGCCTTTAAGGAAAGGGATTACGCTGCAATCAGCACTATTCTGTTCATTCCTCTCTAAATCCCAGGAGATTTTTTTTGCTCTGTGGAGCGACAGTGTTTCCTGAGCTTGAGAACACAGCAACTGCTCCACTTAATTTTAAGAATCCTGATTTGGCAGCGTGTGTGGAAGTTTTTTTTTGTTTCTTTTTAATTTGAATCCTATAAAAAAAGGACTTTATACCCAAGAGTAACTCAGGTTAAAATATGTTCCTAGCAGGTCAATATGTGAGTAAATAATTCTCACTTCTTACGCATTTACGAACTATAACATCAGCACATAAACTGGTGATAACCAGTTCTTCTCGTGTGCCCTGAGGTCTTCCTTCCTCTACCTGCACCTACCTCTCATGTTGTTTAACTATTAATGGGGCTGGGGCAGTATAGTATTGTGAGCAAATCCAAGCAAACCGTATGTAGATTTGCTGTCAAAAGATGGGCAGTTGTTGAGTTTACAGTGTAGTGTTCGCTTCAATGGGGACAACAAATTGAATGGTTTTCCTCCCTCTAGCTGTTGGGGTTTCGGTTTTTATTGTTTTTTGTTTGCTTTGTCTGAATGTTGGGTTTCTTGCTGCATTTTGTTTTGGTTTGTTGGGTTTTTTTAAAATGAAATTGGATAGAACGTTGGATCTTAATTCTTCTGCCAAATTTGCTTGCTTTTGACTAACCAGGTGAAAGCAATTGTTGGGCTCTATTAAAAAGAAAGGTGTCAGCACTCTCCCTCTGCCCTTCTGGTACTGCTCTATCCACTTCCAAACTTAAAAGAATTTACACTTGCATGTCTACACTGGATTCCTCGAAGTTGCTCTTGGATTACACTGTGGTAAATAGCAGAATAAAATCCTGTTTCTCTGTATTTTGTGCTCTGAGATATTGATAAGACACAAACACTTACTAACGTCGTCCTTTTTTTTTTTTTTTCTCCTTTCTTTTACTGGTAGCAATTTTGGAGAATTGCTGTCAAAAAAAAAAACAAAAAACCCCAGCATTGTTTTATTCATTTATTAGTGAATGTTTTTGACTAAAGAACTTACTCAAATTTCCTTAAAGCTGCTAAGCATAATTGAAATCTTCCTTGAGGGCTCAAGAATGCTGTGCTGCCTTCTCCTGGTTGCCTTTTTCAGAAAAAGTCTTTTACCAAATGTCATTAGAACTGTGGCGAGAAACTTAAGGGTTGTGGGTTGATGTTGTTTTTTTTGTTTGTTTTTGTTTGTTTGTTTGTTTTGTTTGTTTAAGAATGTGTCATCAGGCTCCAGTTATTTTAAGTAATGGTAGATATATCTACCACATATCTACGCACAATCGCTGTCCTCCTTCCAGGTCTGGGAAATAGTCCTTGATGGTCTCCCTGCTTGCCGTCCAAGTCATTATTTAGATAAATTAACTAGGAAGTTCTGTGTTACTCTAAAGAAATCAAGTTCAACATGCAAAGTTTGAATTTCAGTTATTCCAAAGTCTGTATGAAAAAGCTCTTATGGAATATAATGGTATAATACTGGAAAAATAAAGCAAATTTGTTGCCTTCATTTTAAGGGGGAATCGCATTACACTTTCATTAAACAAAAAGGATATTGATTTTCCAGAATGCTACATTTTTGACTGTCAGTAGTCAGGTTGTGTGTCTTTTCCCATTTCAAATCTTTCCTTGATTCACAATTTGAACTAAAGATCTGGAAAGAACAAGGCCGGCTGAGAGAGCTGCTTCCATCAAGCTGAGAGGCAGAGACTACAACTTGGAGTCTGAAGCTTTGGGCTTTTTTGAACACATTCTTTCAGTCTGAGGCTTCATTTGCAAAGTTCAGTGTCCATGCCTGTTAGCAGTGAAAGTCAAGTCGTGTTGAGTGTCTGTTTGCCAGCACAGCAGGAGGTACATCAGCTGTCTTTGAGTAGGGCTGCTGTCGTTTCAGCTGACATGTACAAGAAGCAGCATGCCTTGCAGAAATCAGTGTGTGATAACTATACAGTGAACAAAATATTCTTAAGGCATTAGGAAACTGAACATATCTCACTGTGTTATACTTCATCTTCACAATTCAAAATGACACATTTTTATAAGTTCAACAGTCATAACAGAATACATGTGTCTGGCCCTGTGAGCGTGACCCTTTAAAAACCCTTAAGTTTTATGGACTGCTCTACAATGCAGACCTCTAGAGAGATGGTTTCTAAGGAGAGGGGAAAAATCCCCTCATCTGCTAAGCTGTGATCAGAAAGAAGCTCCCCCCTTCCCTGTCCCCCTCCTATGGTTAACTCACAGAACTTGAAATACTTCGTAGAATGAAAAAGTATCAGCTGAGAGCATCTTTTTTTTCCATCTTAATAATTTTCTTTCCTTCTCTCTTTTTTTTTTTTTTTTTTTTTTTTTGTTTACGCCATCCATTCTAGCCTGTGCTACCTCAGCATTATTATTTGAGTAGGTGTCCTTAGCAGCAAGATGTGTCTAGATGTAATCTTTGTCTCATCATTAGCAGCCTGCTGTGAATCTGTTCTTCAAATGCTGGCCGTTGATTCAGTAATGTACACTTCTTCAGTGATGCTTTTCTTCTCAGAGTGTTAGTTTTTTCTGCTTCCCATTGTAGAATAATTAACCCTTTTGACCAATATACTGAGATCACCTCAAGTGCTACGAATAAGCCCCTTAGGGATGAGAGGAAACAGATGCTACTAGCACTGTATCATTTAATTATGATTACAGATGTTTTTGCACTCAGGAGACTTGTTTATCTTGGCAGTACATTTCCCACCCATTCAGTCAACAGAATGTGAAATACGTTTCTGGGTTGCGTTTGCAATACAATACCGAGTTACCTCCTGACTGGAAAAAACCCCACACCAGTGTCAACTGGAATGATGCAGGTCAGGTGTTTTTTCTACAGTCAGAGCGGTCTTAAATTGCCTAGCTCTGTCTAGAGTTGATTTCAAATCTGTATTTTTTTATTTTTGTTTTTTTAAGTCCCAAGTTACGTGTGAACAACTGTAGAAATATACCTGTAGTGTTCATGTATGTTTTGGGGAGCGTGGAAAGTGCTGAGGGATAGTTTGGTTCATCCCTTGCATGGCTTTCTCTTCTGTTTTTGTCCCTTTAAAGCACATTTTAATGTTGTTCTATATATTGGTCTGTGCCTTTGGTTTGTTTTCTCAAATTAAGTTGAAGGACTTATTTAATTTGGAGAGTGGAAATAAGCCTGTGGTAAGGGCAATTGCAGTAACAGTGAACTTAAGAAATGGCTCAGTTTAAACTGAGACACAGCTGGAAAAGTGGGTTAGTTTCACTGCAGTTTGCTTCTCTAAAACATGTATGTGGTTAAGCTCTTTATAATCTTATTTCTTCAAGACGCTAAGTGCCAATTTTAAAGCCATTTAAGTATTTTAATGGAATTTCATTCTTCGCTAACTTGAGGTGCCAAACAATATCATATCTATGCTTGACTCCTCAAGATGGTATTTCAGAAAACAAGATCTCTGTTGATAAGGATACAGCTCAGCAGCCAGACCTATCCCTCGGAAATCAACTTCCATTCTTCACGGAGGTTCCCTGGTGCGTGAGTACACGGTCACGCATGTACGTTGCTTTGTTGCTGGTGTGGGCTTCTCCCTCCAGAACAGCGAGAGTTAATAATTTTCTCTTAAAAGTTTTCACACAGTTTTGTTGATGCAGCTTGAGTAAAGAAATACTTGTGTGTGTATGTGTAGTTATTGTGTGTGTAACAAAAACATATTTACGAAAACATTCTCAGGAGTAGAACTCTTGCAAGAGCAGCACTGTGCGGAGCCCAGATGCTTTCCTAGAAATCCAGTCACAGAGCCTAAGGCTCTTCCTGGCCTGGGATGTGGCAGGTTTGGGGCAGGCACAGAGGATCAGAAAGGTGCCTGCTGAAGCCTTGGCGAAGTGCTTCATCACTTGTCTCTACTCTTCTGCCAAAGCACTGGTAACTCTTTAACTCATAGTGCACTGGTGCAAACTGCTCTGCTGTTCACAAAGTGTCATTAAGTTTTGCTTAAGAGATGTCAAAAGGTAATTCAGAACTTCAGAAGTATCCTAGCAGTTAGTGCTTTTACTTATCTTGTTTATAGCTGGAGGATGGAAAGTGATTAAGTAGGTTCAAGGACAGATGCTGCAGTCTACAAATATTCTTAATTTATTTTAAAATAATTTGTGAGGATTTTTGGTAACTCTTCACATCACAATAAAAATGCTTCTGATCCAGGGTATATTTTCTCCAAATGTTTATGTTTGCAAAAAGTATGTGTCTGCTTAGTAGAATCAGTTGTGAAATCTGTAGCCTCTCAACTCTGTCTCAGGAAGGGAAATAAAGAAAGATGGCTTTCAGACTAACGTTTTTTTTTATTTGATCAGGATTAAAAAAGCAGGACCATTTGTTTACTAGACAGATGAATTGGGAATGCCTATTAAAATCTCTTACATTTTCAGGTAAGACATGTTAGATTTTTCTTTGAAATGAAAGGGCCAGGGCCTGCAACAAAGCTGCTCCAATTGAAAATAAAGCTTCACATGAATCACATCAAAGACGCTTCTATTGTTAGCTTCTCCCATGCAGGGGAAGGTTGTCTCATTATAAGCAGGAAAAGCACACTGTGTACAGAAGAGGAGCCTGATTTACTGCATACAATGGCTGCCGTATTTATACCACCTTGAGCTTTTCTGCCACAGGAGAGTACTTAAGTGATCTGTGATGGCTCCTTTGAAGGTGCGCTCCCTTGAAAAAGGATGCCTGTGATCGTCCTTGTTTGGTTCCCTTTCGGTTTTCTTCTCTAATTAGGTGGTTACAGATAGAGCATTAGCTAGTAAGTTGAGACGTAAAACAACATAACTCTGTCTGCAAAATTAGCTTCACAGTTACGTTGATTAAGCTGTACAGTGTTAGAAGCATTGTCGTCCTGCACCGTTAAATCCTTGTTCTTGTGGGACTTTCATACTTTTGATCATTAGGCCAATGTTTGTCGAACTGCTAGGGGTACTTTTACAGAAACTGTAAGAAAGTAGTTATGGTATAATTATTACAGAACCCTATCATTATTGGGAGTTTTTCTTGAAAGGGCAGGATGTTTATACATGAAAAGTATTCCTGGTCTGGGAAATACAAATCTAAATTACATCTGATGTTGGGTTTTTTCATTGTTGCTGTGTTTCTGGTTGATTGGTTGGTTGGTTTTGTCCCTTAAACTCTACTGGGTACAGCTGTCAGAGGGAAGCGCGTGGCTCTATTGTTCTTCATTAGTATGTCAATACAGGCTAGAAATTTGGAGCTAGACAGCCAAACTTGTTTTGCATGTTTTTCACAATAAGTTATCAGATCTGAAAGCTCAAGTACTGTGGTGATATATAAAGAAGTACTTAACTCTATGTAAGTAAATAAAATACAAATCTCCCTGTACAGACTATGTCAAACACATGAGAAATAATTGTGCTCAGATGGATTGTTTCCGAGACTTGGATGATCTTCGAGTCTTTTGTTGTTGCACTTGTTGGTTGTGTGTGGTCATTTTGATACGCTTTAGGAAGAATTGAAATCTGATTTGTTTGGAATTCATTTCTGTTCTTTGTTGTTGATTTTTACCATCAACAGTAAGGTTCCCAATAGAATTTCTTAGTTATGTCAACTGACTACTTGATAAAGAGCTCACGAGCCTCTTGAAGACAAACCCGTCACTATTCTGATGTTTATAATAGACAAGCCTTGTGTTGTTTTGCAGATAAGATTTCTGGCATGTTTGTTGAACCCCTGTAATATCGGGATGTTAAGCTGATATTTCAAGAACTAGTTTTATCTGTAGATTTTATGATGTTCCTGCGTGTTGGAATTGCTGACCTTGCACAAGAGGTGTCCCTTTCTGTCTGGGGACTGGAGTTTGTATCTGGCATTTTAATGAGAAACAAGGTGCCGATGGTGACCGCAGGAGCCTGCTGACAGCAGTCTGTTGTCAGACTCCCGCTCTCTCATCATCCTGAACTTTGTTTAACCACATCTGTTGCTTCTATGAAGCTTGTTGGAAGAGCAGCTTCCTCAGTTATTTTCTCAATAATTTTCTTTGAATTTTTTCATGGTTTGCAGAATCTGCAGTTATTTTTGTAATTAAGGTGACAAATGCGATAAAAATGCAAACTCTAATTTTACTGTAAATTGCATACTTTGGTTATCAGTTGCCAGTCCCACTTAACTTTGTATCAGAATTTTAAACAGGAAGGCCACAGTTAGTTCTATTAAGTACATTGAACTGATTTGGGGGGTTAGGGTGGGGAGTGGCGGTTGAAGTGACTTTTTGGCTGAACCAAATACACTTTGGAAGAAACGTGAAGCAGTTCATAGATTTCTTGTGCTGTGAACTGCTTGTAAAATGCCACCAGGACTGACTGACACTTGTAGCTTGGCCCACGGGGTGGCGTGAGGTCATCTCTGTAATTGGTGCAGAAGTCCTCAATGAACATTTGCCAGGTGCCTTTTTGTGTTGCACAGGTATCTGACAGCTCACTGAAACTTTGTAGAGTGTTTGGGAACTGAGCAGTGCAAGTGCTGCTGCAACTTGCCGCCTTCTGATTCTGAAGCGTGTTCTAATATGTGTGGTGAAACTATAAACTTCTGCGTTGTTTGTTGCTCTGTTAAACTGTACTGAGCTATGTTTCAGTTCTTCGTATTATTCTTTTTATTCAAGTTTTGTTGATGCTGTTGATTATTATTTCAAGTTCAAGGTAGGCTTTCATATTGGGCTTGGGAAATAAGCCTAGTAACGTACTATTTTCTCTTGAGGAATCTTCTAATGATGTTGTACTTCAGTAAATTCTGTGATTGCATGAGGTGAGCAAATTTGGTATTTTGAAACCAGATTTATTTCCTGGAACAGGGTGGAATTCCAGTTTCACTCCTTTCTGGTGCGTTTGTAATCCGTGTTTGTTTGTTTGTTTTTTTCTTCTGGGTCTTTTTGGCTAGTGTGATATTGCTGTGCCTACTGGCATAATACTAACCAAAACATCTCTGGCTAGTGAAAGAATTAAGTTGCAGGTCTGCGATATTTCTGACTGGACAGATAACTGATCATGTGGTCAGCTTTTGTTTTATAATTTTTTAGGCATTTATCTCTATTTGAAGCTTCTTAAGAAAGAGTTGAAATATTTCAAATGTTCTGTTGCTATACTTCCATGTTTCTCCTTTTACTGTGCATATATTTTAGTTCTGCTTTAGTGACTTTAAACCCATAGAAGTAGTCTTTACTTACTTAAAAAATAATTCTTTTCACCAGCCCTTTTAATAAAGAGGAGACATCTGAAGTGCCTGGTTATGGTTCCTGTTTCATTTGCAGGGTGTTGGCCCTGCTTCATTCAGTATAAACTGTAATGCAAAGGTCATGGAGATTAAATAACGTATTTAAAAATGATAATGATGCAGATAAAATAGTAGGGTTATGTCACATTTTTACAATCTAGAATTTTTGACTAATGTAATGAATCAAGAACTGTGTTTGTTAGAAGATAGGGGTCTTCGACCTTTCTTTGGCTTGATTAACTGAGAGCAAGATGGTAATTTTAAAATTGATGGGACTGGTATTTAATATCTTCCAATGCTTTGTTTATAATTAAACAGTAACACTTTTAATGGCCATTTTTATCAGTCCAATCTGAAGATCTCTTTCTGTACTTTTTCAACCAGTATTTCAAATATCGATACTTGTGGTGCAAGAAAATACATATTTGCCACTTGTGGACATAATTGGGTAAAAAACTAACTGTCTGGCTGGCTGGGCCCAAAGAGCTGTGGTGAACGGATTTCAGTGCAGTTGGCAGCTGGTCACAAGAGGTCTTCCCCAGGGCTCGGTCACTCCCCAGGATGAGGGCAGTGACTGTCCCCATGTACTCGGCGCTGGTGAGGCATCACCTCGAATACTATGTTCAGTTTTGGGCCCTCACTCCAAGAAAGACATTGAGGTGCTGGAGCGGGTCCAGGAATGGCAACGAAGCTGGTGAAGGGTCTGGAGCACGAGGGACATGGTTTAGTGGCGGACTTGGCAGTGCTGGGTTAACAGTTAGACTCAATGATCTTAAAGGTCTCTTCCAACCAAAATGATTCTATGGCTCTGTGATTGTTTTGTTGATTAATGGAGACTATGCCTAAGACCAAAATGAAAAAACAAGGTGAGGAAAGAAGATTCTAAGCTTTCATTAGAAGGCAGAATGTTCAAAGGGGGTGTTCACGAAAGCATTGCCTGCAGTATTAGCTACTTTCTAATTATAAGAAACATTTCAGAACATGAGAGATGAGATTCGTTGGAAATGAACATGCATCCATAGCATGAGATGTATATATATATAGCTCCTATTTTCAAAACAGATACGAATGGTTGTATTCAGTTACCTGAACACCAGCCCCTAATAGAGTTTTATGTGCTGCCATCAGCATCTACCTCGACAGAAGGGTATGGCTTTCCTCTGTCCTGTGTTGTGTTTGCAAATCATGTGTGGTTACCTAGGAAGTCTGCAAAGTTTAGAGATCAGACTGTGTGGTATCAGAAGTCAGTTGCTTTTGAATGGTGACTCGCTTATTTTTATACTGTTGCCTGCTGAAGCTGGTGTACCCCAATAATGTTTCATGAATAATGCTTTAATTCCCCTGAAATTGCTTGAATGGGTCTGTTGCCTCTCCAAATACAGGTACACTTTCTTGTTGCACACTTGGGGTGACGGTGAAGGAGCAGTTCTGGCAGTTTTGAGTTGGGTGCAGCTGCGCTTCTGATCCTGGACTGCTCAGACCGTCTTGCCTTGTGCTCTCGTGTACTGAGAGCCTGGATGAGCGGGAGGCTGAGAGGTGCCATTGGACCAGTTGCACGCTGTGATTCAATAAAGGGTCGTCTTCGTTATCAACTAGGCAGGCGTGTTTCGCTCCAGGCCCTCATCACCTCCCTCATAAGAATGCACTGACTGAAGCGTGTTTGCCCTCATGGCTCTCCTAGAGGAGCCGTCTCCTCACCTCTGCTCTGTCTTCAGTCACCCCTCTTTGGCTGTGAGGAAAGTTGTTAAAAAGGATGTTTCTCCCTCTGCTGTTACAATCCACTTAGTGACACGAGAAATGTCACTCACGATGATTAACATTTTAAAGCCGTAAATCTTGAAGGTCAGTCTGAAACAGAGGACAGGGAATGCTCATGGCTTTTCCTTCTCTGTCTGCCTCCCATGAGAAACTGTATTGCATGAAAGTAATGTTGGCAGGGTAATAACGACCCCTTGCTTTTTCATTGTTTTGCATCAATGAAAAGGGTAGATATTATTTTAGACACACTTCATGTAAATATAAAATAAATAACCAACTGTATCTGACAGAAAATGCACTACTTTGGCTTATTCCCATATTCTCAGAAAAGAGCTGCTGCTTAAACCACTGCACCTTCCTCTAACACAGATTGCTCTTTAGAACTCACTAATTAGGCTACTGAATTGATACCGTAAACATAAAGAAAACCCAGCACCATAGGAACAGGGGATTTTTTTTAATAGCAAAAGAGGCCCCCTCTATAAAATCACCATATTCCAGAACTCCTCCCTTAGACCCCCCCAGGTTTCTTGCTAAGTGCATTCTGATGTCACATTGAAACATAAAATAGGTAGAATCAAGCAGCCACCAACGGCTATTTATATGCTAATATACATCCCCCAAGCTGAAGTAGGCACCTAGAGCCTATTGCTGCTACTAATGATGGCTATGTTTTAACCTCTATGGAAAAAAGAAAAGTATTTTTCCTTAAGAAAACAACCAGTTTCTTTAAGATGAAATGTAATTATCTATTATCAGATGTCCTTTAAAAATGGAAGGCCTATTTAAGCTGCTAAAAATATTGAAGCCCTAATTCCACCATAATAGCATTTTAATTTCAGCAAATCACAGCTCTATTGTTACAGGACATTTTGCTGTAGGAATGTGGTAAGAGGTCCATCTTAGCTTTTTAAAGAAACGTTTCCCTTTCTTTTAGACATTCAATTAAATCTTTGCAATCATCTAACCTTTTGTGACACAAAATTGTACTTACTAAGTGAGAAAACAATGGGCATTAGCATCTAAAAGAATTTGTTTTAAAAAGTAGTTAAAGTTTAATTGCTTTACGTATTCTCATCTGAATATTTTTTGGCTGTTGGCTTACTCGTTTACTTTAGAAAGCTAGAGTTTAATTCATTACCGTTTCCCATTTAAAGTACTTATTTAAGTTGCTGGTCAAAGTTGGTGTAAACTTCTGCTGTAACTGTGTGTGAATTGATGCTGACGATCATTTAAAGAAAAATGTCAATAGCAGATGAACGCGAGGGTTACTGTTTTCTGTTATCAAGTAAATTTAACTTTTCTGTTTAAATTTGCTTATTTGTCAACACTTTTACTGTTACAGTGCACATACATGGGTGCTAAGCATCCTCGTTTATATTGATGATTTTGTACTGTCATGAGAGTAGGTGGCTTCTGCAAAGCTATGCTGCCAATACGTACCTCAGATGGCTTTTTAAAATTGAGCTTTGCTTCACCTCTTCTATTGCATGCTACTCCTGCTTATCTTTAGAATTTTTGTTCTACAGGATCAGATGAACAGTTTTTGTGTACTGGCTTCATTATGGTATCCAGTGTGGTTATATGAGATTTTCTTTCCCAGCGTTCAGTAACACAAGGGCTTCTGGTGCTGTGAAACACTTTTGTTAGCCCTGGAGCTGAGCCTTAATGGCACTTGTGTTTGAATGCCAAAATCCCAAAAAGACAGCTTTCTCTCACATCAGAGAAAACAATGATATATAAAGTTGTTTCCTCACCTGTTCGTCTGATCTGAATTTTGTATGGAATCTTTAAGATCTTTAACTTCAGATGCTCTATAATGCTTTAGCACGGAATTCTATATTTAACATGTTCTTTGCTCGGGGTTTTCACTTTCTGGCTTTTCTCTTTTAATCAAAATAATTTGGAAAATATTGTTGGGTTACTAGTAATGCATAATGAAATTCTAAACCTCCTATAATGTGCTTAAAAATGTATTATTGTGGTTAAACAATCAGACAAAATTAATCTGTGTGAGACTTATTCTCAATGTTGTGAGAAGTGCATTAATGAAAGCTCTTTCATTGTCAGAACTAATAGGTCATATGTAGTGCAAAAGCTTCTGTATAGTTCCTGGATAATTATAATAATACCAAGAAGGGAACAAAAAAAAATAATTAAAATTGTTAAATTTGAGACACGTTCTGCTGCCTGGGGTGGAAAAAACAGTATTGAGAATTACCCTGATGATAAATCTGTGGCCATTGATAAAGAGTTTCCACTCTAAGATATTTTATTTCTAAAGAGTTTTTCGGATATGGTGAAGAAAGCTAAACAGCACTAACTACGTGATTTCTTTATTCTGTAGGAGAATTTATTTTCTTTTGTACATTTCTTTATTCTTACCTTCCATTCACTTTTCACTGAGGTTTCATTTGCTCAATAGATTATCTGCTCCGAGTTAAACTTGTGTTTTGTGAACAGTGTACTACTTTGATTATATCCAGACTACTGATAGGCTTCAATATGTGTCATACTGATACGAACTGAAGCAAAATATCCTTATGTATGCTCTGAATTTGTGCATTTTCATGGCAGTAGGAAAGATGAGGCCAAAGTCCCTACAGGAGTTAAGTCCGCTCCTCAGATTCTTGTCCAAACTCTTATGTTATCTGGACAGTGTTGTGTAGCTGTGCATAAGCTGGGTACTGAATTAAAGGTATCTTGAAATACGTAGGTGAAAGAAGCCTGCTTTTGATGCACGGGAAACAGACTTGTACAACTTGCAGATCGTCTTCTGTAAAATTGGCTCTGGAGAGTGGTGGTCTTTTTTTAATCAACAATCCTTGTTAAACTCGAAGCTCAAAAAGCGTCAGATCTCTAAACAGAATAAAAGTGATTCTAGCTCTGCAGCATGTTTAATTGGTACCGTCTTATTTTGTAAGGTGTAATAAACAGGATACAGTGTAATACATACGTGGAACAGTTATAATTCAATTAAACTCCAGTTATTGCGGCACTGAAAAGAATAGCAGTGGCAGGCCTGTATAGCTGTGGCATACAGCTATATGAAACAACCTATTTAAGGTAAATCAACTCCTACTTAAATGACCGTAATAAGCATTCGCTGAGCAGCTCTACCCCTGGGGGTGTCATTTATCACAGTGTAATAGAAAATTGTAATGAATAATAACACCTAGCTATTCTGCAGGAGCTTGCATATATTAGGGGGGATGCAAATAACAAGTCCAAGTGAAAAGATGAGCATTGTAGTGTTTTGGGGTTTTTCTTTCTTCCCTTACCTCTCCCCATCCCTTTCTAAACTACGTGTCTGAAATGTGCGCAGAATGAATTCTTGCCTGGAATGTTTGTGTTTGAGAGGTAAAGACTATCTCCCTGTCATTCTAATCTACATCTGTTTTCTCTGCAGTGTACTGTATAATACTGATTTAAGTGATATTTACTAAACAGGAAAGTGAAGTGGAGAGAAAACCGTTATTCTGTAGGGAATGTGGGCTTTGGCCTGAACCTTAGCAAATGTGTAAGAATGCAGAATTGCAACAAATTTGCCAGAGCTCTAAACAAGATTTTATAGTTGCTATTCCCCTTGATGCTGATGGCTAATTTTCAGTGTTCTCTACCAGCAGTCGCTCTTGTCCCTGCCCCTCTTGTGTCAGACACCTAAACCCACGCCTTCTCTGCGCTTCTCTGTTGACATAAATGTCCCTGGAGTCGATCTTGCTATAGGTACTTTTCTATGACACCAGACAATGGGAGTGTTTAAAAGATATATTAGAGGGGCTAGCATGCTGCTGTTATCTTCGTTGTCCAGGGATCTCTCTTGTCCTTGGTGGACGGGTTTGAGATTCTGAGCAGCGAAGTCCTTATCTCCAGGGCTGGGCTGTCCCTCTCTGTCATGAGCTGGGATCCTTTAGTTTTCTTGCTCAAGTGTAGCTGTTCAGTGTGCAATGTGAGCTACATCTGTATCTTAGGAAAGTTAATATAATGTCATACTATGAAGGCTAATTGGTACAATAGTTAAGGAATGCGATTTTCCAAACAACTGGAAGCTCCCCCTCCCCCCCGTAAACTGGATTCTGTTGTGTTCTAAATGAAGCAGAGTACCTGCAAGTAGGTTTTTATGATGTTTTTAGTTTTATTGAAAAATTCACACTCTATAACATCCCATATTAAGTTGGGTGAACTTTTTGCACGACTGCAGCTTCTGCTTTGTCACGAATGTAATGGACATCCCATCATCCAAGGTGTGCTAATAACGTCCATGTAGTTATTATTCCATTAATAAGACCATTACAACCATCGAATGCAGACATTTATTTGAAGGAGCAAATATCACTTGCAAGTGGACTGTTAACAGCTGAATAAGCATATTTCTTTGCTTAAGTTCATAAAACACATCTACTAGTAATACTTTAATTTTGATGATGAATGAAAAGAGCAAGCCATTAACAAGACCTTTAAAAGCTACTGACTACTGTAATATCTTCTGTAAATGGAAATAGCACTTTTTAATCAAGTATTTAAGGTTATATACTCAATAGTAAGTGCCGCTTTGTCCATTAATAGCTAATCTAATTCTGTGATGTAACGAAAGGTAAAAGTAAGAAGATAATTTCAAATGGCTAATTAAGCTATTTTGTAGGCCAAGTTATTGAAGTTGAATCAATGTGAAGCTACCTTTTATTAAATTATTTTTTATATTTTTTCATTTTGATCATAAATGGGGGCCACTGTGATTACATTGCATTACAAGGAATTTAAAGAGCAGGAGTAAAATGGTAAGGAATTATTTTCATGTCTTGCTCAGAGGACCTGTGCTTTGAGAGAAGTTTTGAACGTAGGAAGAAAACATGGCAGTTGTGACGTATGTTTCTGTAAAAATGACTCTCCCTGGTGCTGGAAAGTTACTCATTGTTAGGAGTTAATTGCTATAAAATGACCATTGTAATAAATAGACTTGAGATTATGTATGCACAATTATACCATCAAATTATGTATTTTTAAAGAGTTTTAGGGGTAGGAAATTACGGTCTCTCACAGCAAACAACAAATCCCAGACCATCAACTCTAAAATCTACGCTTTAGGGGCTGATGCCCGTGCGGTGTGTGTGGAGTGTGAGGGGGTTCCATCTTTTTAAAAAGTTGTATCTTGTTGTTTATTTTCAAGATAATTATTTCACACACAGATCTCTTTGAACAATAGTTTCAATAGTAAAATCAAAAAGCCTTGTCTCCTAAGGGGACACTGCGTTTTGAGTCCCATTCTTTGTGCAGGTTTAACTCGGAAGAGAGTTTTGCTCCCCTGGTAGTACATCATAGATGAGTTCTGTGCTTTCATCTTCGTATGTTAGTGCTATCGACAGCCAAATAATGCCAGGGAAGTTCAGATTAGTCGTTGCAGTTTTAAATGTTATAGCTGAAGATGCGAGACGCTTGTGTTAACCCCTTATTGAATTGGAGCGTATGTGTGTAAACTTTCAGAAGCTTCCTGATGTTCCTGATGCTCATATTCAATCATTTCCTTAATCATCTTTCTAAAAAGGTGGGAATGTTGTTTCAGTTCGTCTCGACTGCACCCTAAAAGATGGGGGGGGTAGTTTTAAAAACTTTGGGAAACAAAAATTTAAAAAACCCAAACAAAACCTTACTGAACTTGGTGTGTAAGCAGAGGGAAGGTAATGAAGGCAGGCTGAATAAATATTTAGATGTAAATGAGTTAAATATGTTTTACAGCAAGGGGTTGGAACAGACACAACTCAGAGTTACAAGTGCCAAAATGATAGGTCATTATCACAGCATGGTGATAATGACAATTTAAAGTCATATTATCTTTGTGATCGGCACCATTTGTTCCCAGAATTTCAGAAAAGAAATGGCCCTGTTTAATGCTGTTGCTAATAATAAATAATTGATTATACTGAGACTCATTTGCCTATAAGGCAGTTGATTTAAAGCTGCAGTTCACAATAATTCTCACCTTCAGTGGGAATGTGAAAGTTTAGTACTGAGATGCGTAAAAGAAAGGAAAAAGAAAGAAAAGAGTAACACAACCCCTTTCAACGTTCCCTGAAACCCAGAATTTACCTGAAAAGTCCTTACTCCTTAGTTCCAGTTCACAATTTGGACTTCATGACACAGAGTCAATGTGTAACTGTGGCAGAGGTAGGTCTGCTGTGTTTGCAAAGTGTGGAGAATGGGGATCCAGCAGCTGTTTGTCTTATTTAAAATAGCTCAATAAGGGGTGAGTAAATAAGAAAAATGTGAACATTTTGACCAGAGATGCTACTAAGAGAAAAGCTTCCAGACAAATTGTGTTCACTTTTGTAAACCTAGCATTATATACTGCACTTATGACACCCAGTGATGTAAAAGGTTGGTTTGTTATGTTACAGTAGTCCTGAAAAATAGATCACTTTTATTCATTTCTCCAAAGAAAACTACCATGCAATTACATAGTTATGCATTTCTGCAGTGTCTTGGTGCTTATTCTGGTAATTGGGTTTATAGTTCAGCTGCTTTCATGATGTGAAAATTGAAATGTGTAATAAAAAATTATCTGTAAAGTAGTTTTTCTATGTAACATTTTATTTTAAAAGAAACTAACAAGAAATGCCCATAATAATAGAAAAGATGTATTTCAGATTATGAAGAATATATATAAACTTTTATATGTGGATATGCATGAAGCTGCTTGGGATTTGATGATTTTTTTTAAAAAATTATTTATTTTGTGATTTTTTTTTTTTAAATATGTTCGCAACTATATAGATACGAAGCTGTTTCAATTTGACATCTTAATCATGAAACAAATGGAGTTTGAATAAAATGGGTTTTGGGAGATGTGGCAGTGGCAATGGTTGAATTTACCAAATTTGGACAAGACATACTTGTTACGCTCTGAAATTATCTGAACCTCTGTTCTTAGTAAGTAGTTTTCAAATGGCATATATATGTTTAAGCAAAAATAGTAGCAGTATATAACCTGAGAATCATAGAACCATAAATCATAGGGTTGGAAGGGCCCTCTGGAGATCACCCCGTCCAACCCCCGGCCAGAGCAGGGTCCCTCACAGCAGGTGGCACAGGAACGCCTCCAGGCGGGTTTAGGATGTCTCCAGAGACGGAGACTCCCCCACCTCTCTGGGCAGCCTGTGCCAGGGCTCTGCCACCCTCACAGCAAAGAAGTTCCTCCTCGTGTTGAGGTGGAACTTCCCATGTTCCAGTTTGTGCCCGTTACCCCTTGTCCTGTCCCCGGGCACCACTGAGAAGAGCCTGGCCCCATCCTCCTGACACCCCCCCTTTCAGTATTTAGAAGTGTTGATGAGATCCCCCCTCAGTCGTCTTTTTTCCAGCCTGAAAAGAGCCAGATCCCTCAGCCTTTCTTCATCAGAGAGGTGTTCCAGTCCCCTCAGCATCTTGGCAGCCCTTTGCTGTCCCCTCTCCAGCAGTTCCCTGTCCTTCTTGACCCGGGGAGCCCAGAACTGGACCCAGCGCTCCAGATGTGGCCTCCCCAGGGCAGAGCAGAGGGGGAGGGTGACCTCCCTCCACCTGCTGGCCACACTCTTCTTGATGCCCTCCAGGATGCCATTGGCCTTCTTGGCCACAAGGGCGCATTGCTGGCTCATGGTCATCCCATTGTCCCCCAGGACTCCCGGATCCCTTTCCACAGCGCTGCTCTCCAGCAGGTCAGCCCCCAAAATAGAGAAAATAAGAAAAATAGAAAATAATTTCAGCCTTTTTTCTTCTGTGCCTCTCCAAGTAGATATAATGCTGCTACTTCTTAACTAAAAGAGTGTTTTCACTCTTTTACAAAAGGTGATAGATGAGATTTTCCTCAAAAGTCTCTTCTTTAGGTAAAGATTAGTGTGAAATGTGGCCAACCAAGAGTGAAGCTACAAGAGACTGCAGAAGAAACTGTTGTAATCCTTGAAGTGTCACGCTAGTTGGTCATTATTCGTTGAGCATCAACAGATGAATGGAAGATGGAAATTGTTCTGCCAATACAGGCTAAATCCTGTCTTTGTGTTCGTGGACCTTTAAGATTTGTTATCAAAACTATAAGTCTAACAAACAGTGGTCTCATAACATTACTTCTAAACAAAAATACAGTTTTGAAAAATTATTGTCTATACTCAAGTGCCTCTCCAAACTTAAACCTTTTCCTTTCCCTCTCCCTACCGGATGCGCAAGCTCTTGGGTCCATATATTATTCATTACAATCAAATAAGACACAGTGGTGGCTCAGTAAACTTGCTTTTCATATAAGAATTGATTTTATTGAGTAACGCACACTGCAGACCCTAGCTTCCAGCAGCCAGGGCTGAAATGAGCAATTCTCTCATTGTAATAATGCGCCTCTGTCATCTCCTTATTATCAGCATGATAAAAGATGAAATATTCACAGATGCTGCCCTCCTAACCTGATCACAGCTTGATATTTGAGCTTTGGAAATGAGTTTTATAAGCTTTAATATACTCCTTGGCGGAGTGACCCCTGAAATTAAACATTATTACAGAGCGGATATTTAAAAAGCTGGGGCCACAAATTACATCAAAATGAAAATATTAAGGAGTATTACGACTATACCAAGTGGGAACTCACTGCTGTTGAAGCTGTGAATGCCATAAAGCTCAGCACTTTGGTGTCATAAACATCAGAAAAAATAATAACAGCGCAGGCACCTTGACTTCAGTTATTTTATACGTAGGGCTAAACTAAATTACTGGAATGGGTTTTTTCCTATAGGCTGGTTTTTCAGGAAGAAAAGGCACATTATTCTCAACTTTGTAGCACTCTTCACAGTTCTTTTAAAATCCACATTGCTTCTTTTCTGTGCAAACACCAATAAAAAATACTTAAGTGTAACGAAAGCAAAGATTACACTTAAAGAATAAGCCAACATCACTAGATGAAACATTTTGATTCCATTTCCATCCCTGTTTTGATGGACAGCTTTCTACCAAAGCCTGGGACATGAAGAGCTAGGGAAGTTTCCTAAACATGAAAACAGAGGAATGTACAACATATGTTACAGATCTTTCAACCCAAATATTATCGTCTTTGTTAAAGTCAGTAAATAGCAAATTTTAACTCCCTTTAAAGGTGACTTCACCAGAAAGAAGCACATGTAGTTTATTAATTTATGTATAATATCAGCTAAAGGAAGATCTGATATTTCTTTCATGCTTGTAACTCCAGTTTACCAAAGAAACTGCTTGATTTTTAAAACAATATAAAGTGTCTGGAAATGTAAACAGTTAAAAGAGATCAGATTTGATATCCCTTTGTGTTCCATATATTTGGATGACTTAGAAACAAATATCCTTTTTTTTGAATATATTGAAAATTCTTTAAATTACTGGTTTGTGGTATGTAGCTATATTTTTACAGAAAAATGAAGTAATGCATGTAAGGAGGAATAACCCCCACATTTCGATGCCTGCAGCGTTAACTTTCCTAATGAGCATATTTATACATTAGTGATTGTTCAGGTTTAAAACTATGCAAATCGTCTGTCACTGTACATTCCTTTTAATGAATTTATCTTTTTTTACCTATGTTCTGCCCTCAATGTTTCTCTAGAGATATTAATGGAAGTATTGGTTCTGTTGTACCATCACAAGCTATTTTGTCCATTAGTTTAAGCAAAAACATTTTGGAGAGATTTTTAGAACACCATCTACAAGCATACAGTTCTCTTCTGTGGTCCCTTGGGCTCCAGCACTCTCTGCATTGTTAATGCTGCATAAAAATAAGCTTTAGTGGCAAATACTGGTCAAAGAAGGTACCTCGGTCACAGAGCTGCTCTGTTACTGGCTGCCCTGTGCAGTTTAATTGGAATGTACCCGGTGTCCTCAGGATACTTTAGCAAAATAGACTGGGTTGCTGAACTTTTGAAAAGGAATCAGTATCCTGTTTACAGATTTTTTATCCTGTTTTTACAGCTTGCTGCTTCCATAAGGATGCAATACCTTGATGTTTGCCACAGGTATTACATACTTCTCAGGTTCTGAAAACTGCACGAGACAAAATCATTAGTCGTTTGCCAAGACCAAAAAAGCAGTTTTATGTTAAAGCGGGGACTGGATCCAACCGGGTAAATTCTTGCATAGAATTTTATTGTAATTCTTTTATGCTGTATGAAGTTGAGAGATTGAAGTGTATTTTCATGACTTCTCACATCCAGTAGATGATCTCTGACTTCCCTCTGTAACGCAAACCCTGACTGCTGAGCCTGACCTGCGCCAGTAGGCTGTAAGCCATATGAAATAAAAGATTGGTGGGAGATGTGAAGCCCTCCTCCCTCACTTGTTCTGGAAGTAAAACACACTATTGGTTAGCTGCCTTATTTTCCGAGAAGACAGACACATGGAAAAATGTGTTTTGTGGCAGACTGCAAGTGTAAAGCTTGTCATAGAGAGACTTTTGTCCTTCCAGGGATTCTCTCCTGTTGAGGCTGTGTTTTTTGCATGACGATTCAGAATTCTCAGGGCTATTTGGGTTCTGTAGTTCACACTGATAAATGAAAGCAAAGCAAGCAGCGAAGGTACAGGAAGAACAGTGACAGGTTGCTCGGAGAGGATGCTGAGTTGCCATCTGTGGAGATTTTTTTTCAGAAGGTGACCAGGAAAAGTCATGAGCAACCTGATCACACCTTAGTTACCTCCGCTTATGGCAGAAAATTGAGCTGGATGATCTCTGGAAGTCACTTCTAACCAAAGTTTTCCTGTGTTTCTAAACCAAACAGCTCAGGTCATAAGACATGTTTCTGTTTCTAAGCCTTAAAGGCTGTTTGCAAAAATTGAAGTGTATTAGCTTCAATTGAATGATCACTGAATGATGAAGTTACATAGAAAAAGAAATCTTTGAGAAAAATAATGTCCAGTTCTTCCTGGCTGCAAGATCTTCCTGACCAAAGCTATCATCACAGATGTGTAGCCTGATGTGGGGTAGGGAAGGACCAAGACTTTAAAAAATTTTAAAGTGCCTCTAGAGAAATGTTGCCTTTGTTCTGACATTTGTATGGAAACTGACTGTTTGCCCAGTAATTTTCAACCTCCTGGCGAAGCTGAGTTAAACGTAGCTGAAAAGTGGAACTTCCAAAGACAGCGGAGTTCCCATCTGCTTTGGGAAAATGGTTATTGAGTAAAAGAAGGGGTTATCCCCCGGCGTCCCCACTGAAGAGCGAGCACCCTGCGGGACTCCTTGGTCGGCAGCAGCCATCGGGTGTGTGACACCCTCCTGTTGGTGGTAGTGCTCCTGGTCCCCAGCCGTTGCAATTGGAAAGGGGAAGGACAGCAAACGTAGCTCTTAAACCTCTGGGAGTCACAGTTCAGCTATGCATGGAACAACTTGTTTAAAAAGTTCCATTATTGTTAAAAAAAATGTGGCACTTCCTGCTTCAAATCCTTGTTTTTATATATAGGATGCCAAAAAAAGATAACTTAAAAGGAAGGGGATGAAAAACTTAAGTATGTTTTGTTAGGCTTGTTTAGAAATGCATGAACTAAAGAGAAACGGTCTTACAGGACAGATACATTCTGTATTTATAGCTGTTGACTGTCTCTTGATTTCAGTGATCGTTAGACAATCCCCTTAAGGAAACATGAGACTGGAACACAAACCCTGTGCGAGTCGTGCGGTGAGGTGGTGCTCAGTGCGTCAGAAGATAGGGGTGGTGGTGGGGGAAATGTTTCTTCTTTCTGTGACGGAAATGAGAGGTGGGGGGTTCCGTTGCTGCTTCATGGGTTATTTTTGCTTGTTTGTTTTAAACCGAGGCCTTCCATGACCTTCTGAAGTTCTTGTTGACTTCAGTATGCCTGCCTTGGCACATGAGCTACATCCTTTTATTCTACTCAGAATTAATGATGCCTTTAAGGTCATTAAATAATTTGTATTTGCATTTTAGCTTCTTAAATCTGGCTTTTGACTGACGTGTATAGCTTTCAGTCTGTTGATAGTTTTGAGTTACGTATCTGCAGTCGTTTGGACATCACCAAGTCAATGTGATTGTAATATTCTCTGTGCTGATATAGCCAAAGCTCTTGCTAAATTGAGCTCAGCAGGAGCAAGTCCAGTGACCTCATAAATAGTGGAAATGATTGCAAATAGGAATTCATATATGTTCCTGTCTCAGTGGGTAACCGTATCCCCCACAAAGGAAGCAATCATCTCTTTCAAATTTCTGTTTGCCCTTTCACTCAGATATGTTTGAAGATAATATGGAGAGGGAGATCTTGCAGTGTCTGACAGAATTGTTACCGGAAATCTAAAATAAACATCCTGTATCTAATGGTACTACTTAGAGAGGTATGTTTCAAGCGTTACCCCTACTGCAGAGGCCTTGGGGCATGGGGTGTTACAGTTCCCTAGCTGGGTTTAGCACTTTTTGGCATTTGTACTTGTTTCCCTAAATAACCTTTTAATTTTATTAGAAATGAGATTTGCTTTGTTTTTCCTTACAATTCTGTGATCTGAATTCTTGTTTCTATTCATAGTTTGATATTGAAGCCGTGGAGATTCATCTGCAGTTTTCTTTCAGTAACATTCTATACAGTTCTCATGGCTCGAGTGGGTGCTTACTTTGCCAGTCTGCTGGAAGTTGAAAGCAATTACTCTATATATTAATAATACACGTATTAAGAATTCTTGCTGCAACTTCTGAACATTACTTAATGACGCTTGTAAAACAGGAATCCGGTTCTTAGTATTTTCTTCTGTTTTGTCTCGATGAGCATGTAACTAGATATAAGTTGTTAACGATTCTAGTGACACTAAGCTTCTTTATAGAAGTAGGAATACGTGTAGCGTTGTGTCCTGGCTGCGGTCCTGCACAGTGATACATCCTTAGGAAAAGCAGAGAAGAGATGTTTTGCCCAGTATACTTTCTCTTCCTTTGACATTGGTTTGGGGCTTCTTGAGAAAGCAGTTGCACCTAGATTTTCACACATACTAATCATCACCTTTGTAAGAGCAAGACGAAACCTAACATAGAATGGGCAATATTTCTGAAAGGCATTCATACGCTAGCTTTTTTCCTCCCAGTTGTACAGTTAAGATTGCACCCTTTTTCTGTTTCTTTTTGCTGCACCTCTGCCCCAGTTCAGGAAGGCATTTGTATAAATCTGCTTACGGCTGTGCCATTTACTGCAAGCGCAGTCTCTTTTCTGTCTCTGCTCTGCCAGTTACTCATACTCAGATGCGTGTTTGGACACTGGCTTTTCTTTTTCCATTTTTTTTGTAATTTAGTTATGTGGTTTGCCTTTATATTTGTGAATTAACTTGAGAATGGCATATTTAATTGGGATTTATTTTACGTTGCCTTTAAGTTTGTTTAATCGCATCATACTAAGTTTGGAAGAATTTTACAACAGTGTAATGGAAAGAGTGAGAAAGGTTTAATTAAACTCTGAATTTGTTCACATTTCTACCCACAACGTAGTTGATTAATAGTTTATTTCCAAGGTGTCCTTATCTTAAATCTGTCAGTTTTTCCTCTTTTGCTCGTCTAACTCGCCTTTTCTTTTTTCCCCTCTTACCAAGTGATTTAGCATGTCGCTGAAACCATTTTGTATTTCAGCATTCGTGATCTATGCTGGAGACCCCATTATGTCCAACATTAAATGGTATTACTGGCGTATTTTATGGTTGCCTGCAAAAGTGCTGTGATATTTTAATTGCAATCTAGCTATTAATGAGAAAGATCTATAATCTTGTAGGAATGAGTGACACATTTGGCACTTTCAACCCAAGCAGTACACTTCTTTAAATACATATACTGTTCTCTACTATTAGTGAGGGAGGAGAAAAATCTCACTACTTAAATCATTTTGTTTGCTTACTTCATATAAATATTGACACAATGGAACTAGGAAACACTCTGTGTTTAAAGTCATGGGAGAGCAGTCAAAATCTCACCTTTCTGTATTTTCTGTGTTGAGTTATAAGACTTCCACTTAAAAGAAGTCTTAAGAGCACCAAATCTGTTTACTGCTCTGAGGATTCAGGTAACTTTACACTGAGTATTCCTCTTTTGCGCATCATCATTACACGCAGAGATTAGCTGGAGGGGAAAACATGTCAGAATACCTATGCCTAAATAAACTGGCTTGGATTGATGGCTCAGACCTCAAGAAAACTTCTGCCCGTCCAGCTGTCACTTTCTTATTTAGCAGCCCAGATGCACCTAGGAAAGAGCTCAAAGCAGTTTTAACATCTAAAACAACAGACCCGCTTGTTCCTCGCTTCTTGACTGCATTGCAGGATACCTTTTTCTGAGAGTTTCACTTCGGTTGCACTTGGAAGGAAGCACCAGTTGTCAGGTTCTTCTGCTGGTGTATCAGCGGCGGCGGGCATATGTTTTGCGTCTGCAAAGGAATGACAAATAACTAAGACGACAAGGAAATTTGTGGCAGTGGTATTTATTCATTAGTCATAAACAGCCAACTGTAGCTTCTGTCACACACTGTGGCATTGGCCACTGTAAGTGCTGATGACACAGTAATAGTTTTGAGCGGGCGGGGGAATCCTTTTTGTTGTCTTAATGCCTTTTGTGAAGCAAAGTGAGTTGATGCACAATTATGTCTGTACTGCATCCTTCCTTTTCTTCTGAATGGCTTTCACCTTTTGAAAATTTGTCTTTCCTTTAAAATGTCTGTGGTGCCAGGTTGTATAGTGAATTTAAACTAATCATCAAAAGCTTCACCTTGCTCAGTTACCTTTCAAAGGTCATATAGCTGTAGTAATATGCAGAGTCTGTGAACCTCAGCTAAAAGAACACCAGGTTGAGAAATATTTAAGCAGACAAGTATCTTCTACTTGTGGACCCTCGAAATTGAAGGCATGAGTAGGAATCCTGTGAACACGATGCAGTTTATGTTCATAATTCCCATAGCACTGCTTAAGTGGCATCTGTACTTGAATTCACAGCCTTTATTTTCTGTCTCTCAGAGTTTGCTCTGATTATCCCAGAGGCAGGTAGAGGGAGAAATAATGCCTTGCCTGGTACTGAATTAGTTAGGTTACTTGGAGGGGCTTCAAGGTCAGTAAGTGGAAAGAGTATTTTGCTTTCAGAGCGTGACTACGTGTGAAAGGGATGAGGCTACTCTGCTGCGTCTCAGGACCGGGGTGTGAACGGGCTGCGTCCTGGGTAACTGCTCTCATGGCTTCTGGGGTAGCCTTGCTGTGTGTTCTGAAGTTACTCTCTGGATCCGTTCTTTCTGCTTTTGGTGATTAACAGATCAGCTTGTTGAATATTCAAACATGAAAGAAAAAGACAGAAACCAGTAATTAAGCTCTGAAAGTCTAAGCAAGCACCAGTATGTATGTTTATGGGCTCCCTTGGCAGAGATTCTCATGTGGGACTGCTATTAAAAGCCAAGGGAAAAATAAAATACAGCATATGTAAATAGAGTCCAACAGGGTATGATTCACATCTGGGAAAGCAATGTAGACTATAATTTCAAGACGTTCTTTAAGATGAGGAGTATCATGATGCTTGCACTAACATTTGGGGGCTTTTAGAAAGAAATTCTGAGCTATTCCCAAAGGCTTTAATACAGTTGTGGTGTCTTCCTGACTGAATAATTGGTACAGCTAAAAAGATCACGCTTGTGTCCCATAGGCCTTCCCCAGGCCAGTACCCCAACAACACTGTAGTTAAATCCCCGTCTGCAGTAACTAGTCCAGAAATTAAGCAGCCAATCCGACTTTGTTACTGGATATTTTAATGAAAATGGTAGTGCTGTATTCAAGAGAGGCAAGGAACTATTATTCTTGTCCGTTAAGTTTTGAAAATGCAGCATGTTGTTTTGCACCAGGAGGTGCTTGTTCCATTATGATCCCAGTAAGAAAGGCACTCGGACTCTGTAGGATGTCATTTAAAACGTTATTTATTGGAGCTAATGCCATAAGAAGAGAATAGCGTAGATAATCTTATGCCCCTTTAGATACTAGGAGCAATGTAGCATCAAACAGGACTCTGACCCACGTGCAGCACGCCATGCACACCTTGTCCATAAGCAAAGATTCTCACCTTTCAGTCAATTGAGCTGTTATGTGATTTTTCTTACAAGGAGACAACTCTGTTTATCATTTCTACAGTCAAACAGAACGGGGCTTCTCATGAGAACTTCTTGCTGCACTGCTAGGTCGAGGCGAGGCCGTGCCATGGCGTTGTCACCGGTGCCGAGCGGGAGCTGCACTGCCTTCTCTAGCATCTAACTCCTCCTTCTCTAGCATCTAACTCCTCCTTCTCTAGCATCTAACTCCTCCTTCTCTAGCATCTAACTAACTCCTTCCTTTCTGTCTGTGCAGCCATTTCATTGAGCAGACTTGTGTTCAATGCACATTTTGTAGTGTGAGGTAAATTATGGCACTGGCCCAGGTTGCCCAGAGAAGCTGTGGCTGCCCCATCCCTGGAGGGGTTCAAGGCCAGGTTGGACGGGGCTTGGAGCCACCTGGGCTGGTGGGAGGTGTCCCTGCCCAGGGCAGGGGGGTGGAACGGGATGATCTTTAAGGTCCCTTCCGACCCGAACCATTCTGTGATTCTGTGGAACTATAAATCCACCTTCAACTGTACTTTGATGCTGTTATTACAGCTTAACTGAGGAAGGTGCAATACTCTGTTCTGGGTAGTTGTGGGTAGGAAATGCACATGATGTTTGGTGTTCACATGTTTTCCATGCGTCTGCATCTGAATTACGTATGTGCCTGCGTCCTTGGATGTTTACAGTTCTGTAGATGTGCCCGTGGTACTTGGCTGGAGCATCCTTTGTCTTGTAAGGAAGCATAGGCTGTTTTATTATTATGTGTTAGCAACTTGTGTGACAAGTAGAATAAAGAAAAGTCTATCTGCCTGTATTGGCAAATATAAACCTGAAAGTTTAGTGGAGGATTTTAAGCCTTTACAAAATGCGCTACCGCTGTCTGTGAGTTTCTCAACTACTTCAGCAGTAGGGACTTAACAGAGCATTTCCCCTTCCCTGTCGCTCTAAAAAGCTCCTGGAGGTGGTGCTGTTTAACAAACACATCGGCGAAGGACGCTTATCTGCCAGTTCACTCACACTAAAGCAGTAGCAACGTTGCTGAGATTCAGAGCAAGTCATATCAGCTTCCACCGTGTGCTGGCAGATCCTGGGGATGAGTTGGGGTTTTTGTGGTTTTTGGTTTTGTTTTGTTTTTTTTGGTACTGGCTAATAAAGTAGAAACTTGAACGTCTGATACTGAGAGCACCTTACAGTAGCCTTCAGGCTAGCATGTTAAGATTTCTCATCACATAGCTGCGTGAAGAACTAACTGCTACTTGTGAAAAATGACTTAAAAAGGCAAAATTGTGTGTGTGTGGTGTTACATTCAGAGATCCAGTCATGGATATGACTCCTTGTGTAGCTCAAAGCTTTTTTTTTTTTTTTTTAAATAAAACTTTGAGTAATTCTGGCATTTTTGTGCTTCATGTAAATGCAAATAGTAAAGTGGAGTCACTTCTGACCAAAGCAACCTGGAATCAAGTATTCCACAAGTGTTTCCATTCTGTTTCTTAAGGTGCTGGTTTGCTTTTCTTAAACATTTCTGTTGGTCTGAAAAGTCAGAAGGAAGTGGCATCTGCTGTAGTTATTAGACACAAGTCCTCTCTTTGTCTGGCAGTAATGTCGCCACCTTTCTGTTGTCATACCTAGATTTATTCATGGCTTCTTGGCATGTGCTGAATGCAGCAAGAACTTGTGTACCGGTCCCTTTCAAAGTTGGCATTTTGACCACAAACAGGGGCCAAAACAGTTACCAGTTACGAATAGACTTGTGATCTGTGCAAAAATGGGCTGGAGCCCCAGTAAATAAAACCTCCTGGCTGATCAATGTTACCACATGGTCTTCTGGAGCTCTTCAACTACTAAAATATCGGAGAAGAGGTCTGGTATCTGTGACTGCCTAATTTAAGAAAACCAATTGAAGCATGGTGTTTCAAATTACAGTATTAGATGATTGGCAATTCGCACTAGAGGGAGCCCGTCTTTAGGACACCGTGCTTTAATGAAATACAGTTCCCAGGAGGGCACATCGGAGTAGAAACTGAAACATGTGGGTGCAGAAATGGAAACATTTAGGTGCACGTTTCTTCCCAGTTTGCTCCCTTTCTGTTAGAAGAGGCCAGCAAAGCGTTGTCTGAGCAGGGCCTGATGCCCCTGGACAACTGACCGTGTTAGCACTGTTGGCGAAGCACTGCATCTCCCTGAAGCGTCCACGTGGATGCCACAGAGCTGCCGGTGTCAGGTGAGGGCTGGCCCCAGAGCTGTAAAGCTGGACCGTGGCCCATCTTCATAGGTAAAGCTTGGCCTTATCCAGGATGCTTCCAAAATACGCTAGCGTAGGCTCTGGGGATGGTAGAGCGTAATGTACTTGAGCACAGCTGTAGCAGTTTTAACTCCATTACCCTTTTACCCTGTTTAACCGGACTGCCCCTTACTGCAGTGAAACATCAGGTACTTCTCAGTCATTCATCCCGTGGGGTTGGGATCCAACATAAATAGTGCCATGTTACCCTTGAAAGTGATTACAGGTCCGATTGAAACATGTTGAGCTAGAAAAGTGTTAGGAACAGTAACAACTGTCAAAATAAATATGTGGATCCTTGGCACTGCTGCTTATTATTTCTAAAAATAAGTTGTTATGTCATCAGTTTAAAAGCATCTTTTGGTGTTGTGGGAATATGTAGTGCTGAGCTAGTGTGAGCAGTGCTGATCTCTGGTAAACCCCGACTCTGTGTCCAAGAATTTACAGTAGAGGAGAAACATAAGGCAGGATAGAAAGGAAAACTTTGAAATTCTACACTTCTGCTTCTGTAAACAGAAGAAGAAAAGGTACTACCAAAGAATTCCCCAATTATGACTTAAGCAACTGAGGCCACTCGAAAGTCCACTTCATATTCAAGTTATTTGTGAGTTTGAGGGTGAAAGGCTAATGTGTTTGCTTTTATAAAACATGTCCATTCTTTTTCCTACATGGCTGCAAGCTAGTTCACCACAGCTCAGGATTGTAATTGGCATATTCGGTCCTTTGGCTGGTGGAGACTTATTGCAGAAGTGACAGTAACAGCTTTCAGGGAGAATGGGGCCAGACGATGTACACAGCTGTCAGAGCCTGGTAGAGCAGAAGCTGCTTTCGCTCTGGAGGCGTTCCTTGGCCATTGTTGCAGCCAACAGGGAAGTAACCAAGGGCAAGACTAAGACTGGCAATGGAGGAGTATAGTATTACAAATTCAGGCCTTTTAGTAATGCAGAATCATTACAGGAGAAGAGAAGACTGAAAGATGTTCATGAAATAAAGCAACTTTTTTTG
Source organism: Larus michahellis (assembly GCF_964199755.1). Classification (NCBI taxonomy): domain Eukaryota; kingdom Metazoa; phylum Chordata; class Aves; order Charadriiformes; family Laridae; genus Larus; species Larus michahellis. The sequence goes on along the minus strand of NC_133914.1, from coordinate 3,232,665 downwards.
CACACACAGAGATATGAGGATTTTTTTATTATTTGCAGACTGAATTAATTTCTTGAAAATTAGGATTAATTTCACACAAGGTCTGTATGTGATTATACAGCAGAGTGTATCAAATTAACATGGAGGGTTTCACTTCTAAGCCCTTGTACCTGTGAAGCCTGGGATCTAACAGCCACCAGGGTTTGAGAAGCAAGGCTCAAATTTGGGTTACGGTGGGAAAACCCTCCACAGAAAAGTGACTTGATTGTCTGTATTGGCGATAAGAATAATGGGCTTACTAAGAGACGAAGTTTATGGCAATAGGGAAATACTGTCACGAGTATCCTAGAAAAGAAGCGGGAAGAGGGGGGGAAAGTGGCAGGCTGAAGGAAAGGTCAGTAAAGAGTAGCTTGGGTCAAGTGTGAAGGTACATACCAATGCACTGCCCGAAACCCACAGCTGCATCAGAGAGGCCACCAGGCATTACTTGATTCACACCGCTGGTAAGAATGAGTGCTTCCATAACACTAACAGAAAGGGCTCCCTGGGTTATGTTGAGAAGCACCTCAAACCTCTCTTCTTCCCGCCCCTTCCCCCCCGCCCCAGCCCCGTAAATATTTTGGTTCTATGTATTTGTCCTTTTCAACATTCATCTCAAATTATTTTATGGAAGACACTATTCTGTTACGAGCGTCTCGTGGTGATTTTTTTAAAAGAATTACATAGCAGGAACACTCACAGTAAAATTTTACTTTACAGAACTGAGTAAGAATGCCATCCAGAAGAAAGAGAGGGGTAGATAAAAACAACTTACTTGGGCTTGTCTATTATAGGCATTACACTATATAAAAAGGAGGCACTGGGAGCCAGGAAGATGCTCCAGGTTATCCAGGTCAGGCAGTTAACTCTTTCTGCTGAATGGGAATCACGCACTTCAACGGACCACTTGGATGCTGAGCAGGGAGCACCTTCGTGCCAGTAGATACTTAGATTGCTGTAAATCTGGAAATCTGCTTGTCTCTGGATATCAGGTATTTGGCTGTATGGTAGAATTCTCTGGGTGCCAGATGTAGTGTGCTAATAAATCTTATGTCTGGTGTCCTGGCATTTGGAACGTGTACTCCAAAATGGGCAGAACTGAGTTCAAGGTCAGCGTGAGAGGGTTCAGGCTCCTGATCTGTTCTCCGAGGTGCCTGGAGGCTATAAGCAATTCAGAGTTAAGGCTTATTCTGACTCCTGCTGAAGCTGCAAAGAATGCCAAAATCATGGGTTATGGAAGTGTCTAGGGAATTGGCCCAAAATAGAAGAGACCTGGTTTCTGATCTTTGTTCCCTGGACTATGTATGTGTTTTTCCATGAGGCAGTACCTGGTATTAGAACAAGGATATTAACAGGGAAGTGGAAGAATAATAGACTCGCGGTTTTACACACTGGTGATGGTTTAAAAAGTTCTGTTTGACTGAGAATGATAAGCGCTTAAAATGCTCAATAAGAATATTTCGCTTAAAGTAGAGCTGTTAGAAGTGAAAATTTTCAAGGAAAGTGGGAAGTGTCAAAGTGCTCTGTTTTTCAATGAAAGCCAAAAAGTTCATCTCCTTTCTTTTTCTTTTGATTTATCTTTTTCTTTTGATTTATCTTTTTCTTTTGATTTATCTTTTTCTTTTGATTTATCTTTTTCTTTTGATTTGTCTTTCAGTCTTGCCTTTCTGCCCTTTTCAAGGGAAATAGAAGAGGGAAAAGGAAAATCCTATCATGTCTTCTGAATTAAAAAAAAAAATCTGCAAGAAAATATAAATGAAGAAAAGAATGTTTTTCTAAACGCAGTGGAAGTTTGTGCCATAATTAAAACAAAGGTCATGGTGACTTGCTGTCCTAAGTTTACTGTGGTGCTGCCGTAAGTTTTGGTTGAACTTGGTATAGAAAGGGACAGCTCTTCAGGAGGCTTCTGCTCTCCCTTGCCAATGGCAACTTTATTGGGAAGAGAAGACAGGGTTAACAGTCGGTGGGTGCTGTTTCATTACAGATACACTGCGTGTCCTTGTGGAGTTTGCCGGGAGCAGTGCTAGCCCTGCCAGCAATCATTCCTATCCGGTGTCAGGCTCATGATTTATAGGCCTGTTTAAGTGAAGGCCGTGCTTACTCCCAGCACAGCCATTTGTTTCAACTCTCTCTCATTTTTTAACCGCTTCAGAAGGATGTAGTGTTGGAGGTGCAAAGATGTAAAGCTTGCTATTGCTGACAATTACGGGGTTTTGTTCTTTGTAAATGAGAACTGCTTTCTCACTGATTAGACCTAGAGAGCAATTCAGTGTTAAAAACAGCAGTGCAGATTCGAACAGTGATCACATTTTCATCTCTCTAGTATCTCCCTAACGTTTAGATAGCATTTTTTAACAGCAGCTCTTGCTATATCTCCATTTTGCAAGTGGGAACTGGTTTCTTTAAGGTTCTGCTGAAGTTGTCCCCAGACTAATATGATCAGGAGGACTTTGTGTCCCTCTTAGTATGACAGCAGCAGAGAACCCTTTTACCGTCTTCTCCATAAAAACCTTAGTTCCCTTTGTCTTATCTTGGAAATTTGCAGTTAAAAAAATAAAAACAACTAAATAAATTAATATAATACTGAATTTTCTTTGAAATTACGCATGAAGATCATTTAACTTGAGTTACAAATGTCCCTCAGTGTTTTTTCTAGTGAATGATGCAAATTTTTATTTACCTGTAATGGACTGGAATTCTTATCCGTTCTGGTTACCTGTAATTCGGAGTGCTCAAAGCACTAAGAATTAAAAAGACAAAGATTTCACAACTTCCACAGACAGTCTGATCCCATGCTTCCCTATTCATAGCCTTAGGAAGTTTTCCATAGTATTGAACCTTACTTCCATTGCTATGATTTGAGCCATTTACCTTTTGCCTTGTTCATATTCCTGCTATGTTCATGGGGAAGGCATTATTTCCCCTTTATGCACTAGCCTTTTATATATTTGAATACTTGCTATCATGTTTCCCCCCTGCCCCCCTCATCTTTTCTAGATTTCATGTTCCAGTTCTTTCAATTTTTCCGTGCAGATCTTGTGTTCTACATATCTACATGTCCTTGTTCCTTTCCTGTTGCCTGTATTGGGTTTATACATGCCTTTGTTAAAAATGGTACCCAAAGCTTAATTTTCGGTATTCCGGCTAAGGCCTCACAGTAGAAAATAGTCAAGGTTTTACAAATTGGCATGTCATCCTTGTGGAGGCCCATATTAATCTAAGTGTCATTCACTTTTTAGTTCATGTGACATAAAGGCAAGCAAATAGCCTTATAATGTGCCATGTTAGTGTCTGTACTTGTACTTGCCAGCTATGGTAATACAACAGAGAGCCTCAAACCGAACGTGCTCTGTACGTCTCATTGATGTACTATGACGAGATGGAACTCTCTTCTGCACGACAAACACTGCTTTTCTTTTTTCCGTTCCTGTGAGTACGGTTGGATGTAGAGCTGTGGTGCATGCCCTTCTTGCTTGGCTACAAATATTAAACATCCTTTGTGGTGGTGAGAAGCTGGCAGTTAGCTCATTGGTTACGTTCTAAAGCAAAAAGGAAGAGTTAATAGTGGTAATATGGGTCACTGTGTACACGTGCTTGCAGTTGCTGTGCTGGCATCTTAATCTGACTTTGCCTTTTAGCTATAGTGCAAGTTTCTGTGTGGGCTCTGTCATATCTAATATTGTCTACAAGGATAGCTGAATTTATTATGCTACTTTTACCTCTCTTCTCATTCCTACCTGTGGTGACCTCTCTATTCTCCAGGTCAGATGGCTGAATTCTTTAAAGTCATTCATTCTTGTCTGTGGACTTAAAGACATTTGAAAGTTTCTATGGATCTTTGCTATTGAAAGGCAAAAAATTCTTGTCTGGTCGTGGAAAGCTCTAGAAAGTTTACAGATCACTTACAGCTAGGCAAGAGACTGATCTAATGTAAAAGTTTCAATTTTGCTAATCAGGCTAGCCTGAAGGTAAGCCTGTTCATCAGTTTGATTCTGCTATCTGCACGATCTTGGCAGCAAGTAATTTGGGCCTTACATAAATAAATGATATGTGATCTGTACTTTCAGAAGACTGTAAGTCAAGGAATGTTGTATGGCTTCCATATCTTTTCTTTGGACCTCTGCCCTCGACTAAATGTGATGGAGGACAAGCTGTTGAGGAGTGAATGTGTACTACCAATTCACAGCAGCTCTGAGCATCATACAGTAAGATGTTGAGTGCTGAGTCTTAGGATGACTGAAATTGCTGTAATCCAACTGCAAAATGCAGATGCTGTTTCTTGCAGACATTGGACATATTTCGGGGTGGGTTCGACTTTGAACAGTAGCTGTTTGACATCTGGAGAGGCTGAGGCTAGAACTAAAAATTTGCAGAGACAGCAGGGCTTAGGGTTATAGAAAGAGGGCTTGGTAAGACTGGCTTTATTTATATGCAACTGTGCTGTGTACAGTTCTTTCGGTTACTTATCTAGTTTCACACTATCAACAGCGGAGATGTTCAGGGTGCACACGTGATGACAGGCTGGGTGATTTCTGCATGACCGTCTGGTTTAAAGCTGCTTTTTGATTTAGTCTGACAAGGGGTCATGAAACACAGCGATCATCTGAGGATGTTGCCTAGTCCCTATAATGCTGGAAGCAACAGGCTTGACATACTTGGAATGTTCTTAGGTGATGGAAATGGCATGATTAAATTCCTGTAGCTTATGTGTACAAGGACAAGAAAAAGAATGGCCTAAGCATTCTGCCCAAGAGGTCTGAGTCCCTGTATTAGTGCTTAACTTGCAGAGACTTTTCTTCCTCCGAGTCTTACACGAGAGGAATTTGATTGGTTATGGTAATTGGTTTCTTATTTCTCTTTTTGCCTTTTTCTCACTGGGGACTGTTCATGTGTTTTGTTTGAGTCGGAGGGTCACCAGTGTTAAGAAGGGATCTCTTGTTGGCTTACTTCAGCCTCTAAAGGAAGACTAGTTATCAGTTACCACCTTTGTACCACGGCTGGCAGAACATAGAGTCAGTCTCCTACGTGTGGCTTCCTCTGGTGCCAGCTTCCCAGCCCCACTCTGCTTTCGGAAGAGGATGGTAGTGGCAGCTGCTCAGACCAGCTCCAAGTGCACAGTAACTTCTTTATCTTAGTTGTTCTTTCCTGTGGTCTTCAGAAATCTTATTAGATTATGAATGAAGGACCTTACAGTATTGTTATAAAGAATTAGTTCTAGGGCTAGATTTTTGCAGGCTCTTTGTTACTCTGTTATGACTACCCGCTTACATGTAATCTGTAACAGTCAATTGATTCGAAATCTGGGCATCGGCTGCTGTCTGCAGAGCAGAGAGGCATCAGTTTGGGCCCAGAGATTCTGCGTTATTCCAGTTAGGAGCTCTGCATTACCGTTAGGGCACTGCACAGCGCGGGGCATGGGAGCTGCACTGTCCGTGGCACTGGTGAACTGGTGTGCTAAGGAGTGCTGCCAGGGCGTCAGCGTGTGTTCCGTTAAGCCCTAATATCTCATGTCGGCATTGTGAGCATTGCTAGAAGTCTCCTCCTGAGTTCAGGTTTTGCTAAAAGCCCCCTGTGTCTGGCTGTTCTATGGCGCGTTCTGTTTCTCTGGCCTTTCTACCAAGAGTCACCCAAGGGAACCCATCACTTTATGTGTCTGCGGTGGCCTCAGGTTTTGCAACTGAGTACTGTAACTGAAAAATGCGAGGAAGGGGCTGTGTTAATGTCTCAGAACATTATGAAAGAATGACTAAGCAAACTAATTAGGCATTTGAAGGTTTTGCCTACAATCTTATGCCACTGTCATTTCAGTGCAATGAAGGTTTCAATGGAATATATGAATCAAATGTAAGGTCTACATTTAAAACATCATGAAGAATATGATTTTGTGTTTTAATAATGGAAGCATTCTGTTACTGACTTCAAGCTAGTAGAGTGGTTACTTGACCGTCTTCTACCAACTTCACTATCCTTTGTCGTCTTCAAAATCCCTTGTTTCATGGTGTACGCGTGCTTAAATGCCTGCCGAATCTGACCCTCAAAAATTTACCAGAGCCATCATATCCAAAGGTGTGTGAAATCTATTACTAAATCTACAGAGCTTCCTAAAGGTTGGGCCTTCCTAAAGGTTGCTCATTTACATCTTCAATTTGAAGTTTGTGGTCAGGATCCCACTGTGCTGAATGCTGTATAAATAAGTTTTTTGTTGTTTGTTTTTTTTTTTTGTTTTGTTTAAGGAGGCAGTTCCTGCCTCAAAGGGTTTACAATCTAAAAGGAAGACAATAGATAGCAGATAGATAGCAATAGAGAGCAGATAACTTCCTGACTACGTTGCTTCTACAATGATTTAAAGAGAAGATTCCAGTTGGTGAAGCTTAAAATTAGAAAGCTACAAAGTCAGAAACACATGTTGACAAGGCTTGCCTAGAGACAGAAAATTACCACTTTCTTTCAAGTTACAGCAAAATTTTCCAGTTGTCTCTTCTTTCAGTGCAGTGGGTCTCTTGCGAGTCTCATTGTGTTCTTTATTTTTAGCCCAGAAGCTCAGTAATGGAAGAGTATATTTAACAGCAAGCAAATAATCTGTTTTTGAGTTTAAAGCAGGGTTGCTGGGACTCTGACCACATCACCTGCATTACCAAACCTTCCTTCCAATATGGTATTTTATGGCCACAGCTTTAGTTCTAGAAGTCCCTTTGTTTGTTTTTGGTACCTTGTCTCAGTAAGACTTGGTGGTCAAACACATTTGTGCGGCTGTCAGTGTTCTATCTGTTCTTTACCCATCTGCTGCTTCTTACTGACCTTGTTTTGAATTCAGTTTAGAATTTCCATGTTTATCTGCAGTGTATTTACTGACCTTTTACCCTAGCTTTTTCTGCTGTGAAGTATTATAAGCCATTTTGAAGTCCAAATACATTATGTCTGTTAGTCTGTCCCATCAGTTCTTATTGCGACTTTTTCACGGAAGTTAATCAGATTTGTTCAGCATGACCTACTATCTCATGATTTTCTGTTGTACCTCTTCCTTTGCATGTGTCCCTTTATCATTTATGTCACTTAATCCATGTTGTAATGACTGCATCCAACATACAAACCCATTTTCCTTCAGTATTAGTCACCTTTGCTTCCCTTCTGTTTTCTGTACTGCTGCTAAGGCTTTTTCCTCTGCTTCGCTAATTTTAGTTTTTACCACTGCTCCATCTGTGTTACTTATTCCAGTCCAAGTCCAGCATATATTAGGTGAATAGGATGTGACTTGGTCCTGAATGTGTTGGTGTCCCCCTTTTTTTTTTTTTTTTTTTAAAGTAGGAGGAATTCAGCATAACACATCTGATCCATCAAGATACTTTAAATGTCCCGACAGTCAGTGGCGATAGGCAAACTCAAATCCCGCTAGTTAATCTAAACATAGACGTTCCCTAAGAGGGCTTTGTTCTTCTTAGTGAGGCTAAAAAATCCTTATTTACTGATTTAATGCAGTTTTCTAGTACAGAGCATTCAATTTAATATTGGTACTTCAGTACAAGTCATTTAATTGACGTAATTTTGAGGGTCCATTTCTTCTGTATTGACATTGGCTGCAAATAATTTCTTTGAATCTACCCATTTAAAGTTCTGTTCTTGTTGCTGGTTCATAAATGTTGATACTGGGATAAGCGGTAACAGAAATCAGTTGACCAGTACCATAGCAGAGCCATCACAGGGCCGACGGAGACGTGTTCCTTATAAACTCACCATCTCTTCTCGGACTTCTGATGCTTCCATTTGCCAAGCTGCTGAAGTTTTGCAATATTGTTTCTTCCCTTTTTCTTAATCCTTGCCACTAATATTTGAAACGTTCATCAAACCAGATAATAATTGCACAATAAAGTATTTTGTTTTCCGTGAAAAGAAGAATCTTTTTCTTCAGAAATACTGTTGAGAAGGAATTCTCTTATTAATGTATGCCCAAATGTATGCCTGTGTTCCGTGGGTTTATTTTTACAGCAGACAATACATTACAGAAAGACTCACTTTGGAATGTAGTGAGTGTGTAAGGGATGGATTTCTTCTAGTAGTTCATTGCTGGTTTGATCTTTTAATAGTTACATGGACACTAATTGTATTGTCACTGCATAAACAACTACAGAAACACTCTAAATAGACATTTGCGTGGAATGCATTTAACAGCCGTACGCAGACAGTATTTTTCTTAGGTTTGTTTGTCTGTTTAAATAATTTCCTGAGCGATTTTTGGTCTGAATTTTAAACTTGGTTTGTATTACTTAACTATGATAAGGGATTGTTTGGAGTTTGCTCCCTGTTTAGGGATGCAGATTTCTCATTTTATTGGTATGCACCTGCTTACGTAAATTCAAATGTTTGTTAATCACAACTTACTTGCTAATATACTAGTGGAACAGAAGTACAACGAAGAGCAGAACACAGCTCAAGCAAGATTGCTTTTCTTATTTCTAGTCAGTGTTCGTGGTGGCGTTTTTCCGTCATCTGTTACTGTCTTGTGGTGCACGAGTACTTAGGACGTATTTTGGGGAAGAGTTAGAAACGACTGAAGAGGTTTGTTTTAATCTAGGAGTTGGTTTCATTCGGGGTGGGGGCTAGGAATGGGTGGAAGCCTCTCTCTCTGCAGTTGTTACATTCAAACAGTGGGTGTGTATTTTATGCTTAGGTCGTTTTCTGTCTACTCATTTGCTAGCATTCCATGAGTAAGAAAGTATCTGAAAGAAGGGGCCGTAATAGTGACCCTTATGAAGGAAATCCTCATCAGTTATTCCATTGCTTGCACCAGTATTTGCTAAACAAAATAACAGAGCATTGAAAAGTTACTATTTTTGGCTACCGAGTGCTAAATGTAGATACGATATGACAGCAATTGCCTATTCCTTTGTACCATCAGTTGTGATGCTTTGCTGCTCATTTATATAGGCTTGCTTTGTAAGAAGATGCATTTAACAGAAAATTAGTCGTCCTCTGCTCTCAGAGCTTATTTGTAGTGTATTTGTCAATGGCTACTCTTGAGTGGATGGGTTACAGAGACATGTGAAATCTGGAGTACTTCCCTCTCCCAGGTGTTGGCTGATCATTTAAAAAACTTCCCTAGAAGTTTGTCCTTCCGTTCCTTCCATACCTTCCCTAGAAGTTATGGAAAGCAATCTGCGGTAACACAGAGTCTTTGGAATCTGTCAAATCAAAGCATTTACCATGGAGCTTGTCTGGGAGCTCCATAGAAGCCAGAGCAGGCTGTGGACAAGTGGCTCCGCGTATGAAGCCCCTTTCTCTTTTTAAACAAAAAAGGAAAAAGGAAATAAAGCAGAGGGGGGTTGGAGGTGTGTGGGAAGAAAATTGGCAAAGCAAGGGATGCAAGCCTAAGATAGAATTGATAACAATCTGGGTAAGAGCAACAACATATTGCCTTTGAGAAAACAAGGTTTTGGTTTTTCCCTCCACTTAGAGGGACAGAATGATCTTTACCACAGTTGTTATACAAAAGTAAATTAGAAAATAGCGAGGCAATAAGGATCCAATATTAAGACTCCAATTCCCATTATAAATCAAGGGAAAACCTGAGAATATTTCGTCAGTTAAAACATCTCGTACAAATTTTATGGCCACTGCTGTCCCTCCCAGTCAAGAGTCATTTCTCTTTGGGGAATGGCAGATAAACGATGACGGTGGAGGAAATAATGTTATCTAAACTAGGGAATGAAAGCATCTGGCTGGAAATCTGATTGGTACGTTTTGGACTTTTCTTCTCGATGAAGCTTTATATGCCATTTGCTGCAGGTTGTTGGCAGGTCCTCGTAAACTGTGGACAAATAAGGGCTATCTGCTCTGTGAATTCGAGCTGCCTTTTGAGTATTTCTCTTCTTGATCTACTGGATTTGCATTTAGCTCTATTTTTAAAGTTCTTTCTAGCAAGGCCTTTGCATAGTTCTTGCATAGGCCTTTCTAGCAAGGCCTGTGCAAACTGCAGAGTTTGCACACAACAACTTAGTGGTTGTATGGTCTCATGGACTTTTTGGTTTTTTCCGACTGCTCTATATGTCCCACTAGCAAGATGCTTTTCCAGCTTTTTGGTTAATCTGATTTGGAATACGTTTTTCTTCCTAAAAATGCCCTCAGAGGAAAGAAGATTGTTGGACAATTCCATTCAGAAGAATTCAATTTATTTCACTTCTACCAACTGCAAGATAATTTAAAAATAAAACAAACTAAATAAAATGATAAAATAAATGACAGTCGCAATGATTCTATGTATTTAAATTTACCATATTTGTCTGATTGATCAGTAAGTACGCTAATAGATGTTTCTGCATTTGGAATTTTTCTGCCTTGCTCGAGTATTTTATTAGAGGGGGTAGCCTCAGAGTGGAGAAATCGATTCTCCTAATGTTTCCGTACCGCAGATACTAGGAGAGAAGCGACAAATGATGGAAATAGGTAAAGTACAGTAGTCGAGAATGTGCAGTAGTAAATACTGTATGTTGAAACAGTTCAGTCTTTTAAACAAGTAGAATAAATACAGTTTTTTAGATTGCAGTTACAAATCTGGAAGGATAAGTTGAGTTGTTTGTTTGTTATCCTCTCACTATAGGACAAGTAGTGCTACAAGAAAAGCCCAATTGAAGTTGACAGAACAGAGGAGGTGATGGGAAATGGTTTAGAGGAGGTTCCTTTGGCCACAGACTCTATGGGAATATGTGCAGAACCGGGGAGTTAACTGCAAAAGATTTTGCCTCAAAAACATGTCTAATTTCATTTTTAAAATCCTTCCAGTGGAGGTGAAACTGTCTTGTATCTGTGTATTATTTAACCCCAGGAGGGTTTCATAATGGACATTAAAATAGATGAGTTGTGACAGACGCTTCCTGAAGTCTGCAGTAGCCGTTCGCACTCGGGGACGTAGTGACCATCACAACTGCAGTGAGCTTCATGTATTTCTTCTCAGGTGTCTGGGCAGGATACATTTGGTGCCGGAGATAAGATTGGACCATTGTGCAAACTTCTTGCACTTAAAAACAAACCCTCTCCTTTTAATTTATTACTTTAAATGCAGGCTACTTTCACATTAGGCATGATTGGAATATTTGACAGCGGAAAAAGAATTTTTAGAAATCGCACCTTGCAGCCCACAACCCACTGGGCAGATTAGATAAACCGTGCGTATATGTTGTATCTGCATAGTTGTTGTCTTCAAATCGGTCTTATGCTGGAAGTTTTGCAAATTAGAAGTCATTTCAAGACTTCTTTCTCAATTCTCTGGCTACACTTGTTTCTTTCCTTGAGATGCTTATTATTTTTCTCCTCACCTTTTCACAAGTATTATATGCATGTTAATATTTCTCTGGTATTTGATGATTTGGTGTATGGGTCGGTCCTTTTTCAAGCTGCCTTTTTCATCACATCTTCCTAAAAAAAGTTGAACTTTTTGACAGAATTTTGCCAATTCTGGATTCTAGGTTTTTAGATCAACTAGTAGTAGTGGGTGTTTTCCTTCTTTTTGCAGTTTTTTCATTCTCTTACGTATTTGTCCTTTCTTCAGTATCCTTCAATGGTTAATTCAATAAGCAACAGTAACTTTGTCTTTTCCGCATAGTTGATTGTTTCTGTTTCTAAGGAATTTCAGCTCCCTGTTCATGAGCTGATTAATGAACAACTTGACGATTTCGTTACAATTCTAGAAGCGTTTCTGGGTTGCTGTAGTGTGTTGATACTGTTTAAGATCTCATTCTTTTAAAACTCACGTCAGGTCCCTGTGAATGTTATTATTCCAGATGCTGCCTAGCAATCACCATGACGTTCCCATGCCAAGATCTGTGTCCCATTGCAATTGCGAATAACGAAGTTGCTGTGATTCTCTTTCATCAGTTGTTAAAATAGCTGTTGTTAATATTGTGATGTCAATAAATGTGAATTAGAGACTATTTCAGGGAAGGACAGTGCTTTTATACAGATGTTGAAGACATTCTTTCTTTTCATTGTTTTGTTTGAGCTCTCTCCTGTAATAGGTAATGGCAACGTTTGGTTGTAGGTTTTTTCTCCACCAGATTTTCTGCTTTCCCTTTTTCCCCTGCCCTTCAGTGCCGTTTTTCTGAGTATCAGGTCTTATCCAAGAAGTTGGTAGATTCGATACCTGAGAAAGACAATGCAACTTATATTTAAAGGCGAACGGACAAAATGCATTGCTGACATGAACTCTAAAAAAATTCTGGAAGAAGTTCCATGCTGCTCTATCTGCTGCATTTCAATGCACTGTTAATATCAGGTTTTTCAAAAAAGTTACTGATGGGTGCCCAAACTGTCAGCAAATGGTATTTGAATTGCGCAGTAATCTCTGGAAATTTAGTCACTTAGCCTTTTTTTGCCAGAATCTGAAGAGAATCAAGTGTGTAATTGATCCTATCAAAGCTGACTTCAGTTCTGCAGCTGGCATCTACCAATTCAGTGACAACTTTTTTTTTTTTTTTTTTCTTTCTTCTCTTCAGAGCTAACACAGTATTAGTTTCATCTGACAGGGCCCACTTGATATGCAGTGGAGAAACAGAACTACAGAGAATATAAGATAAGGTGAGAATGTTGAATATTTATTTTTTCATGGTTGGAGGGTATTTTTCCTGTGATTCAGTTATTCATATTAGCTTTAAATTGTAACTCCTATTTAGACAACAAAGACTTAAAGGAACATACAAATTATATCAGTAATATGAACTTCCCACAGTAAAAACAACTTTTTAAGCCTCTGTGATAACAAGTATTTGGCAAAAGTTCTTAGGAACGTGTATTTATAGACAGGCCTCTTTTTTTTTTCTTTCCTTTTCTTTTCCTCTTTTTTTCTCCTAATAGAGAATGATATACTGCAGACTTTTTTCTTTCTCATTGCGCAGGGTAAGATTTGACTACAGCTAAATAACCAGCCTCAGTATTTTTAGAGAACTAGCTTGTAACTTAGTACTTCCTCTCTTTCAGGTTTTCGAATGGATGGCTTTCTTTGTGTACCTGAGTTTGTGTTGTGCGTTGCGATCGCTCAGGAAGCCTGCCTTCCTTCAGTGCTCCCTGGCTGGGCAGTTGGTTTGAGGATCGCTCTTTGAGGACCACCCGTACCTGCTGGTTGCACTACCTGAAGAGTTGTGTCTTGCTTTTGACAATTTCCCACCCTGAGGATATTTCACTCTAAGGTCAGTTAAAGTGATACACTAATGGTCTTCAAAGAAGATCTTCCTGTGTGAATTTTCTAGGTGCCGTCTCTGTCAGGAAGAAGTCTGCATCAGAGTGCACCTATTGATCTTTCCTTTACAGCTTGTCAGCCCGCGCTCATCTGACCACCTTTTTGGCCACTTACTTTTCTGCCACACTTTTCCAAGCTTGTTGTCCTCTTACATTTTAATGTTCTCTTTGGTCTCTCTCTTCTCAGTCTTGCCAGTGCAGCTGTGTCAGCAAAGTTAGGAACATGCGTTTCCCTCTGTATAGTTATGACCCCGTTTATTGTTTTAGTGAGGTTGTTCATTAACAGCTCTCAACAGCTTCTTCCCATCTTGTCTTCCACAGGTAACGCAACATACAGACACCTGTAGACGCATCATAAATTATACTTCTGTTTGTCATGGCTCTTGAATGTACTTAAAATCTGAAATGATGCAAACAAACTTGGTACAAATTCTGGCATTACTTTTAAAAGTTTACTTGATGTGGTTAACAGCTGATATGCATATACTAGGTTAAGCTATTAAAGCATTATTGAGACCCTGGAAATACAAACATAGAAGGTCAGTCGTTGTTTTACTTGTCCCTGTCACGTACAGTTATTTTGGCTTTAGGCACACTTATTAGAATAGAGTAAGTGAAGCTTGAACAGTTGTTGGTATTGTCATACCTGATCTGTGGCTAAATGCTGTCTCCGGTCAACAGGCAGGCCCTAGCTAGCTGAGCCCAGTACTAGGAATCAAAATGCAATTTAAAAAACATTCCTAGATATTGTTTCAACTGACAGAAGGTGCAGTAGGCTACAGAAAGGGCAGAGTATGTGTATTCTTTCTCAGTTTTTATTCTTCTCTTTTTTTCAGCAACTAGGAGCCTTTTTGCTTATTTTAAATCTGTTTTGATCAATTAGATGAGCCAAGGGTCGTTTTGTACTTTTTCTTTGCATTTACACTTGTTGTCGAAACTTAGCATTTCTGGCTATGTGGAATGGCATTTTCCATACAGCACGCAGGATTTCCACAAAGGTGACCACGCTTACTCCTGAATAAAACATTCTAGTATCGCCATGCGTGACTCCCGTCGTTTTACTGGCTAATAGTCATTTGTTCTACTGGAGGTAGCAGCAAATTGCGGTTTAAGGTCCGTCAGCCGCTGCTCATCTCAGAAGCTTTGCTGTCTTCCCTCCAAATCCCTCTCACCTGGAAGTGGACGCTACAAGCAGAACTGTTCTTTAAAGGTACTTTCATTGTTTGCTTGTGGCTTTTCAAAACACAGGACAGCTCACTTGAAGGGAGAGTTTCTTGCTGAAGTCTTTGTTGGATGTTGTTTTACTGTATTGCTGTGCGTCTGTGAGGATTTGATGTATACAAGCTCTTTGGGAAACCACAAGGAAGCCATCATGACCTTCCTTCTGTCCTCTGTCGGGTTGTCTGCTGATGTTTAGCCCGTACGCTAAATGATACTAGTGCCACAGAATGATGTACTGTTACGGATACGTGCTACTGCCCAGGCTACGTGGTAGTATACTGTTCAACTCAATATTCTGATTATCAGTGCTCTGGACAGGTATTTTCAGTGCATCTTTATTTTAATTTTTTGGTTCTGTTTGTTTAATTACATTCTTGTCTTTCTCACCATTACAGTTATCTGCTTAAATGTTTTCAAGTCCAAGCTGTGGTTTTCCAGGAGATTTCTATATTTTGCCACCTCTAGAGAGACACCTCATACTTGAGAGAAGTCCTCATAGTTAATTCCCACTTTCCAGATTATCTGTCCTCCCATGAATTATTTCCCGAAGTGGGAAATACTGCCTGATGTGAGTGAGACTGTTTAACATACGGAAAACTAAGCATGAGAATCTTGAAGTCTTTAGGGGTATATTTCCAAGGTTATTCTAACATCTAGTTAAATAGTCTTACTATTTCTTCTACAAATATGACTCAAAAAATTGAGACGTGGTATTTGTTAAAATAATAGCCTTGAAATGAAACTAGATTTCTGTTTTTGCAATGTTTCTTGAGGACACTTCGAATTGCTTTTCAACAAATCTGTTTTCATTTTTATTGTGTAATAACATTAGTAACACTAGTGACACAGAGCTGGTGGATGCTCTATGCTCATAGTGATGAAGGATTGATTTGTATCACTTTTAATGTGATCTCATTTTAGTAAAAGTATAAATTCCCTGAAAATTATTGGAAATTGAAATCTTCCCGTGCATTTGGTTACCAAAGGGCCTGCTGTCTTATATGCTATTTTCAAATCCATATATGCTCTTCCTTCGTAGGTTACTTGCCGTCTTCTCTGTTTCCAGTGAGCAGTACGCTGTGACAGAACCCTTTTCTCCAGTTCAGCCTCTGATTGATTATGCTGGGTGTTCCGGGGACTGCTTGTGTCTCCAGGCATAAATTCTGCCCTGCGTTTTCTCATGCCGCTGCTTTTGGCACTGTGCTGCAGCAGTAAGCGATGGCGTGGGGCTGGGCTTGGTGTGTCATGCATGCAGCCGTATGTCACAACAAATGGCTTTACAAAAGCCATTGATATGATCCACAAGGCAGAATTTTTGCTTTGTGAAATTTCTTCCTGGGAAGGAAATCTGGCCACTGTGTCTGGGCTGAAATACAAAACATAAGGCTACCAGTTGCTGTCATATCTCCTAGGGAGTCAGAGGGAAAAATAGGGAAGCTTCTTTTTAAGAGTGGACAACTCTTTGTCCTACTGTAATAATTATTATTTATGGTGATAACACAGTAAGAAAATAAGATATTGTGGGGAAAAAATAGGGGGGAAAGCTTTAAAAATGTTCTTACTGGGTTTGCAAAAGCTTCTATGGGAGTGGCTCTAAATATGCTGTGGCACTCTGGTTTTGTTATCTGGGGCTCGTTGGTAAGTCCTTGTCCCTCGATCAGGCTCCAAATTTGATTCCAATCTAAGGCAGCATATGCTTCCCCAGAACGCAAGAGCTGTGAAGAGAACTTAGTACCCTCACATGGGAAAGGATTACAATTGCAAGGTTTGAGGATCTTAATCTTTTTTAGCTTTTCTATTGAAGAACCACAGTTTGGATGACAGCCCAGTGTAGTTCTGGTGTTTGGTGCACTCCGTGCTGCTCACATCTGATTTCAGATGTCCTCCTTCATTCTGTCCCAGGAAGAGCAGTTCTGATGAAAGATACTAAATGCTGAAGTGTCAGGCACTCTTGGAACTTTCTTTTTTTTAAACCTTTACTGCCACTCGTCTGATGGCTTTAAAGCTTCCTTCCATTGAAAGGGCGCTGCCCGTTTTGCTGTTCTTTAGCAGAGGTTTGCACTGGTCACACAGGGAAGTCTGGAGATTGTGGTCTGGGTTTCACTATGCTTAAACCCAAAAGGTGAGTGAGGAAGGGCAGGGGCGAGATATGTAAGATACAGCGTTGACGGGGAACTCAACTGGGACGCAAGGTCACACTTAGATTCCACGGCTGCTGCATTAGCTAGGTGGAGCTAATGTATTCCTGACCTCCAGAGGTCTTTTAGAGACAAAATCCATCAACAGTTGAAACCGTTGAAAGATTGGAGGATGTGGTATTAAGGACTGTATATAAGAGCTAAGGAGAAAACATTGTTATTTCTACTTATAGAAGGAGAGTTGCGTTAGAAAATTCTGGAATTCTGTATTACCCTCAGAGCTTCAAGCTAGCCTGTGGGGAGGAAACGTGGATGAATGTCTTCAGTATTATGTTCCAGGGCCTTGGTCCTGAAGTAGTCCTCCCTCTTTCTTAAATGCTCTTCAATTTTGAATCCAAACAGAAAGAAAAGAAGTAATCTCGGCATAGCATGTTGTGACTGAAACAGACAGGTAATTCAGCATTCTTTCGAAGCAGAAAACATAGTGACATCTAGTCAAATAAAACCTAGTTCCACCCCAACAGCTGCCTTAAGTCATCGATCGCTATGATTTGCTTAGGTTGTGTGACAGAGTGGCTGTCAGTTTCTTGTTATAATGCAACTGATACTAGTTTTTATCGGCTTGTCTCCCTACCAGTTCCATGCGGGGTGGTGTGGGTGTTAAGAAAGCTCTAGATTCAAACATTAATGTGTTTGGATGTGAAGGTTTATGGCTCTAGTAGAAAAAGGCACACAGGACAGGCTTCAGAGGAGCTGCACAGCAGGGCATCTTAAGGAACCTGCAGCTTCCTCTGGTACAGGCTGAAATCGGCTTAAATTGTGTTCTTCCCATGACTAGTCACGTCTTGAGTAGAAAGCTTTGTTAGGGTCTTCGTGCTCTGTGCTGTGTTCTGGCTCACAGCTTGGGAGTATCAGCGATTTGGGTGATTACGGAGGGACAGGTGGTGTGCTGGGGAGAGCAGCAGGGTCTGTGGGTGTGATGGGCTGTAAAGCCAGCGCCTGACCAAGGCGGCTTTGTGACTAACCCTGTCATGTTTGGAATTCTGACCTCTGGAGTTTTGATCTTGGAGTAAGGTTAGCAGCTCAAGTGCTGCGTACAGTAGTGTCATGCTGCTTAGATAAATCAATATGAGTTTTCATTCCACTGCTTACTCTTTCATGCACATTGTCCAGTGAAGCGAAGGTCCCGGACCCTTTGCTAAAGTTGTGAGAAAAAAATAAAGGGAAAGAACTTAGTGTGATTACCGGTATTCAGTTAAAATTGTTAAATAGTTGGCCAACAAGGGATTTTGAATTTAAGGAATTTAAAATTAGCTTGGGCATATATATATATACACACACATACATATCTACTGAATAACCACTAGATTTTCTTTTCAGATTATTCACATTTGCCACCAAGTATCTGTGTTTTTCCACATAAAGAGGGAAGTGCCAGTAGGTGCCAACTTGCAGAGTCAATTTAAGCAGCATTTCTTTAGAACTAAAAGTTTGGGCAGAGAGTCATTGTTGCCAGAGAAATGTCTTGTTCTGTTCCACTTGCTCTACGAGAGAACAAAATTGGTTGGCTCCATGTTTGTATGAACATACTTTTGCCGCAGTTCCCAGGTTTAGTGAAGAACACGCAAACCAAGTCTGTCTTTGATGAAGGGTTTGTTTTTGTGTTTTCACAATTCATTTCACTTGGAGCTTATCTCCTAGAGGATAAACTCCAGCATCCTGGATATGGAAAACATTGCAGTCCTGGGGCTCTTTCATGTGGGGATGAAAAACTGGGAAACTGCTTCAGTATTGGGTATAATCTTAAATACTGTACTAAGGCAAGACAAAGGAGCAGGTAGGTTTCTTGCTAGCAGTCCGTTAGGCAGTTGTCTGACTAATCTTTGGACGTTTTTTGCCTCACTTTAAGCTGCGTGGCAATATAGTGGAAAGTAGGGAATATGCTTTTTCTCCTGGCCTGTGTGGTAAGAGACTAGTAACTGATAAATACTGCGAACCTGTTAATTGCTACTGTGGGTGAGGCTAACAAACTGTTTAATGTTAGACAGTTGGATCTATCTGGACACATAGATTTTCCTTGCAATGCTCGCAACAATACCCTTGAAAATATGTTTGTGTGTGGCTGTCACTGTGCATTAGAGAGAGAGAACAGACACATTTTCAGCTTTTTTTTTTAACTGCACCGTGATTTCATTGCCATCATGCAAGCTAAGCTGGTGCTGCTTGGTTTTGTTCCCTGAATAGCGACAAGGCTGCAGCTGCTGATTTTTCAAATGTAACTCTTTCAGTGCTGCTAGGACAGAAGTTGTTATATCCCATGGTGGGGGAGCAAGTCTGAATATTTTTTAGTCCATCAAAACATTATCTTTGCAGAAGATCTTTGCTGTGACTTTTGACTACTAAAGTTAAATGAAATGGGACTTGTAAGTCTTATCATAGAGTCAGTCGATTTAAACTCAGAAAAAGGGAATGTGGCGAGTGGCAGGAAGTCCTCTTTTATGGAACTGCCTTTAATATGAAGACCAATTGGCTTTTCAGCATTTTCTTTGAAGTAGAGGCTTCATCTGAAGCAGAGCTTTCCCCTCATCCTCTATCCAGATCGTTTCATTTGAGAGCATAGAAAGGAGCTGATGAACTGAGCAACAAGCTCAAATGTGTTAAGGAAACCAGGGTGTGCACACCGTTTCCTAGAACGCTGCCTTTCCCATCTGTCAGCGGTGGACAGAGCGGAGCTGTGTAAGGAGAGGAGACTGAAGGTGACGCAACCCTCACTCTCACATACTGATCGTAGGAACTGGTAGACCTGGTGTTAGTTGAGTCCAGCATATGATACAGGACAGACCTCTGATTTTTTTTTTTTTTTTTTTTTTCTTGACACCCATTCATAGTCCTAGGACTTGAGTACTGTGGTTTTATTATAAATAGCATAGTTGTTGCTGCTTCATGACTTTGCTAGTAAACATAGACAGGCTTTTTCTCAAGACATGAGAGGGAATGCCACCATTGCTGTTAGAGGAGCTTCTGTTGCTTTCTAATCACTTACCATTTTTGATCAGTTGATGTTGTTATTATGTGGTACCCCTCATCCCACTTTGTTCTATTTATTTCCCCTGTCCTTTGCACTTACTTACCTCTCCTCGTATTCCCATTCTCAGTTCCCCTCGTGGCAAGGGGAAATACATTTAAGGAAGAGGAGTGTCTTCACGCTTGGTCTTTTTTTTGCCTTGGGCCACAGGTGTCCAATGTGTATGAGAGTGAGCCTCTCTGGCTCTCAGAACAGGTTCTGTAAGAACATATGTTGCAGCACACAGAGTATGACTTGTGCTGTGTGCACCGTCTCCCAGGTTGCTAAGTTTCTTCTAATATTGATGGTAGTTGTGAAGGGGCAGGAGAGAAGGTGGAGGGAAAGTGTTTGCTAATGAAAGTGCGTCAGACATGGTGAATTTGTGATGCTACAGCCTGTGGAAAATGATTGTTCAGCATCTGTTGTATTAAATGGCCAGAGCGCATTGCTTATTTGTTACTTCCTTGTGAAATGTCTACAATTGAATCAAATGAGATGGAGAAAATAAATTAAATCCTCCTTTTGCTGCTTTTTGCTTGCTTATACATTCATTTGGACTCCTCTAGAGTAGCAGGTTACATCTAGGAGTAAAAAGCTTATGTTTTCTACTAGAAAACCATCGCAATCACGTATATTTCTTTCTCATCCCAAGTAGATTTTCCTTCACTACCCAATTGGGTTTGAAGTTTTCAGCATTTCTGTGAAGATTGCTTGGGAAGAGACAGAACACTATAAATTGTAGCTAAAAATACGATTTTTCTGGAACTGTCATAACAACATTTGGGCTAATTGATTCTCAGTAGAATAATGACATCCAGTATGTAGTGAGAAATATTCATGAGGGAACCTGTGAAAACCTAGATCTGCCTTCATCCCCCAATAAATCAGGAAAATTCATTAGAGTCCTCTACTTAAGAAGAATTAAAAATAAGCCATCCTTAGAGATTCTTTTCAGTCTGATTTGAGGACAGTTGGAATTCCTTTAAGTGTCAGTGAATGTAGATTTGGCAGAACTCCAGTTCCAACAGTGGTGTGTGTTTTTTTCTTTTTTTTTTTTCTTTTTTTTGCATATGCCCTGGGAGAAGACCAGAGGAATTTAGAGAATATAGATGAAAGGCAGAATTGCAGTACGAGGGGAGAGAAACAAAAAGCAAGCTGTAGGCATGTGCGGGAGAATATAGCGTCTGTCTGTGAAGTTATTCATTTAGGAAATGGGATGATTGAGACAACCGATAGGTTAACTTCAGAAAAGTGGACGTAAGACAGTAATAAGCGTCACTTACATTCTGTGATGTCTGAAGACTTTTGCGTGTCCCATAGACTTTGCAAACTGAGTGTGGTTTGGCAGCTGCCGTAAACTCACCGTCTTTGTGATTTCCAGTGTTGAGTCTGTGCAGGACTTTCCACTCGGTGAAGGTGCGGTGAATGTGAAGATGTGGCAGCTGTTCTAAGCAAACTTTACAAGAAAGTTATCCATCGCATGAAGCCAAAACATGAAGGACTTGATGGGAGATTTTGATTTGCAGAACAGAAGAATCCAAAGCATCAGGGTGTTCCAAAGGAGCTACAGAAGCAGGGTGTCTCTTACAGTGGGACCCTGTGAATCAGCAAAGTAATTTGTGAAGGTGTCGATTTGGACCATCCAAATCTCCTCCCCAGCTGCCATATTAGGGGCATTTTCCTTCCTGCATTTGCAGCTGGGCTTGCTGATATATATGGCTACAAGCGCGGCAGGGGAGATCCAGGGAAAAGTGGGAACTTTAAATGGAGGCTGAAGATAATGAGGTTAATTGGCTTTTGTCTGATGGATTGTTTATTTGCTCTGAAAATAGTGTAGATTGCAAGAGCTTGTTTCCTTTCTTCTTTGAACGGGGTCACATTTCTGAATCCCCCAAAAGCCTCCTGTTCTGTGAGCTCAAAGGCTCTTTGTTAATTTACTTGGTACTGCAACAGGGAATAAATGCTGGGGTTTTTTTCTGAAGAATACAAGTATTTTGGGTTCTTGCTGCAGTCAATGTTAGGAATGCTCCTTAGTTATGAGAACTTGAGCATTTCCGGCCATAGAAAAAATGTCAAACATGTCTTCATAGGATCCTGCTGGTTTTTATTAGTGCACGTAATGTGGTACTGGCCAGAGCTGCGCTCGCTGCCTTCTGTGCTGACATTGTTCCGTTGTTGATGCTAACGATGTGGTGCTGTCGCGTTCTGCTGACTGTGTGCCAGACATCTGCTGACTGCGGTTCGGGTATTTCACCCACTGAGCTGAAGAGGTTTGGGATCACTGGGGCATGATCAGGAGCACTTGGCAGCCACAAGGTCTCAGCAGGGGGACCGCGGGATGTAGGCCAAGGCAGACATAAAGCCTGTCATGTCGTTATAGTTTCATTTGCTTGTGGCTGCACTGAGGCAGTTGCCTGAACTCCGGGATTTATTTATTTTTACTGTTCTTCAGAGAAACTTTAGTTTTAGAATGGTAACTGGCAGCAGGCACATTACGTACAGTGCAGAGGGTAGAGGGCATTCATATGGAATCAGCTGATCTCAGCTTTTTTTCAAATCCATCAGAGGTGGTTTAGGTTCTCGGTATCTGCCTCACTGTTACCTGTCCAGTAGTGAAATTTGAACCATAGAGGTTTTATGATGTTTTACTCTCTTTAAAGGAAACCATCTAAGTGACAGCCAAATAATCCTCCCTTTGCTTGCGGCTCGTCGGAGGAATATCGTGTCATAGAATAGAATCATTTAGGTTGGAAGAGGCCTTTAAGATCATCTGAGGTACAAAGCCAAGATCCCCATTTCCAAGCAAAAGCTCATGTCTCGGGACTGGTTTATGTATGGAGGTCACTCAAGCAAAATCCAGCATTGTGAGAGAACGCCTTATATGTAACTCAGAGTAAACAGTGAAATAGATACAGTTATACAATGCTAATAATATCATTATGTACCATAATGTTGTTATGATAAAACAATTGATACGTCATCCTGAATAAAAGTTAGCCTAAGCTCCTCAGTTGCAGGGAAGAGAGTAAGCTGCAGTGAGAACCATTATGTTTTAACCCAACCACAGATCTTTTCCCCGTGATAAAAAGCAGAAGCAGTCACGCTTCTGCAGCTTTTCTACAGGTGTAAAAATGGTGACCGGGGAAGAAAAGAGGACAAAACCCAAAGAAGCTTACACCTCAGTTTTATTTTCTACTCAGTGTGGATGTAAGAGGTTAAATGGCAAAAAGTTATTTTAAAATACAAGTTACCCTATCGTTATGAATGAAGAGATCTCGTTAACATAATAAGCGGTTTCTACAGTTCCTTGTATTACAAATGGGCATGGAGCAGTATGCGTGATACCAGTTAACAAAGATGCTGTCATTCATAATTATTTCTCTCAGCTGAAAAAACTGTGCTTTGCAAACAGTATCATATATTCATACATTCCCGCTGTTGAGAGATTTTATGGCAAGCGTGACACCTTGTTACAGAGTTTGTGGATCTCACGCTCTTGGGAAGCGAGGTTGGATATTCAGAGGCAAGACATAAATCTTGAGTCCGGTCTCTTCTCTGCCGTACCAGATAACACGCACGCAGTTAGCTTTTACTGGAGATCAGCCCAGCTTGTTCATGGGCGTCATGGAAAGGAAACTTTTCAACATCATGGATGTAATGAAAGGGCAGCAGTGGCTTTTCTTGCATGAAACCTCTATTAATAATGTCAAAGGGCATGGAGTGATTCTGTGTAAATCTCAAGTAATCAGGCGTAAGGCATTTGGACCAGCACAAGCTGAAGCTCTTCAGTTTTTATGCTGAAAAACCTTTTTGTTAAAGATGGAGGTTTTTTTTTTTTTAAATAGATGGGTGACCTGCTGGACATGTCTTGATTAAACCTGATGAAACTTTTTTTTTTGAGGAAATGAGAGGGAGAGGAGGGGATAACAACTTAGGAATTAACGTGCCAACTATTGGAAAATGGATCCTGGAAGCAGACTGTCTGTTTGGGAGTTGAGAAAAGCCTGTGTTATCGTGACAGAAAATGTTGTGAATCCTCTGGGCGCTTTAAACAATATAAGTACAGAGAAGATTGTCCCATCAGAAGAAGAAACAGCACTACGTGACAAAGAGCAGTGAGAAATGCTTCTGTGATTTTGAAGGTATTTTGTCTGACAGTCTCATCATCCCACGTTGTGTATCTCAAAATAAGACTTGGCTGAAGCAGCACTGTCTCAGAGTCCTCCTTCCTGCCAGCCATTGACTTTTTACAGCCATTTGAATTTTCCTGAACTGTAGCAGCTGAATTTATTGAAGCTGGAGATACCTCAAAATCTGTTTGGACACTTGAGTCCCAGTCCCTCTGTGTAAGTGTGAGAGATTTGAACATGAATCGGAGCTTAATACGTGGGCTGCAGGAAGTAGTGCTGGAATGTGGCCCAGTCTCACGGAGGACTGATGGGATGGTGCCTGGTAGTCGTTTTCCAGCACGCTGGTTTGTCTGGAGTAGTGGGGCAGAGAAAGTGGTGCCACATGGCGGTTGTTGATATTCTGTGTATGTGGTGAAAGCACGTATCAGGGAGGAAAAGGCGGTTCCGTAAGACTGATTTGTTGCGGTTGAGACTCATTTATCACATCTT
This sequence comes from Larus michahellis, assembly GCF_964199755.1. Classification (NCBI taxonomy): domain Eukaryota; kingdom Metazoa; phylum Chordata; class Aves; order Charadriiformes; family Laridae; genus Larus; species Larus michahellis. The sequence goes on along the minus strand of NC_133914.1, from coordinate 3,208,384 downwards.
TCTAGAAGAGAGTCGTAAGCAGGTGCTTGCAGGTCATTGTGGGAGAGTTCATAAGTATGCAGCCAGTCTTCAAAGGGAAATGAAAACACGGTCATAAGTCTTTCTAGTGGCAGGAACCTACTTATGCAGCTGTGGCTGACATTTTTTGGTAATATAGTATAAAGACTATGTTTAGCTCATGGACTATTTAGCATCAGTTCCTCTAAGTACTTGTGATCATCTTTCCACACTTTGCCTGTGATGGCAGTAAAGTAATTAGCTTTTAGCAGAAATAAAGTCACACTTGCAGTATGTGTCACCAGGCGTGTGCTGTTGTCTTTGCTACCCTAGTCCATTGGAGACAGGTAAATGACATGATTATTAACCATTTAGAGGATGGACAGTGCATAGTTTTGTCTTTCACGCCTCTGATACCAAATTAAATCTTTTTGGAACTGTATGTTCCTGGTGCAGATTGCCTAATTGTGACTGGGTCTTTAGAATTTGTATCTTTATAATTTTAAGTTCTATCTTTGTTGTAACCACACAGTTGGTATGTTTTATGTGTAAACTAGACTCTGGCTTAGAGCATACGTTGCATGTACCTGTGTAGTGTTCTGCCTCTGTCAGGGAATTTGTGTCTCAATTCAAATGGAATGTAAGCTGCTAAATAAGAACGTTAGTGTGAAAGTTAGGCGTGTGTGGTGCTGAATAATGTGTTACAGCCATATACCTTGCTTAAAGCAATGTGGAGGTGTTAATACCATTGAAAAGTTCCCACCCCACCCACCAAAACAAACGAATTAGATAAACTGTCAAAGAAAAATGCAAAATGAATGATGAGTTGTTTGTGCCAGTGCTTTTAATTATGTATTACAGTGGTTTTAAACAATTAAAATTACCCTTAGAGGTAGTTTCTCTCTCAGTTTACTAAGTGCGGGACGTAAAGGTGTTTTCAAAATAGCTCATGTATTAAAGGACCCGAGTGGCTCAACAAGCTCCAGGTTTACTGTCAAGGTTCTGTTGCCTTCAAGAGGTTGCCGTTTGATCCCCGGTGCCATCTGTTCAGTTAAAGATGGCGAACTGAGTTGAGCACCATCGTTTTGAATTGCACTATAGGAACCATGGGGCAGGTTTGTCACTTTGGGGCAGTTGGGGCCAGTGTAGAATAACAAACTAAGGGATGAGCCGGCTGCCATGTTCATGCGCACTCAGTTCAGGAGAGCAGCTTTGGGAAGCTTTTTGTGTTGTTGCTTCCAACGCATTTCATTAAAGACATAGTCAGAAAGTTGAACGCAATATTAGAAAATGTTATGTTCTTGATAAAGATGTCCTAATGAATAGTCTTTTATTAATTCTCAGCATTTGGAAACGGACCCCTGTGTCTTCATTGCGAGTTAACTGAGGTCTTTGCTGTCATTGATTTTGATGCTGAATTTGTATAGTGAAATAGATACCACATTCCACATGTATAAAGCTCTGCTTTGCACTGAAATCACTATCTATGAAGAAATCATAGGATAATATTAATAACAGCCCTGATAGGCAAAACCCACTTTTAGGATGTCTTTAATATTATGAGATACTTTTTCTTTTGTGAGAAAAGAACATCAGTTTGTATGTGGTGTGCTGATTTAACAAGTATTGTTTATTTAGCTGTACTGAATTCTAAATGGGCGAACCACTAAAATTACACATACAACTGAATAATTTTATAGATTTATATACTCAAGAGTTGCTCATATTATTTTTCATATGTGAAGTGGTGTTCATGACAATGTGGTGAAACTCTGGAAAAGTATTATTTTGAAAGTATAGATTAGCAGTTTATTTTGTAATATTTATGGGGGGGAAGGAGGTGCATAAAGGTACATCTTGAAAAAAACCTAATTACAGATGAAAGGCTCCTGCATTACTGTTTTCAATATGTAATGCAAACTTTTACAGTTTGCCCTGAGGTAGACTCTTACCCGACTGTTCCTATGGCATGCTGCTTGTGCTTTTAAACATGACAGCTTAACTCTCTTCCAAAAGTACTATACATTTTACTTTAGCAGATTTTCCAAGTTGCTAAAAACTACTGAAGAATAAAATAAACCTACCTTCAAAATGAAGCAACAGCCTGATATTTAATACGAAGTCTAGACAGGTTTGTAGTAGAATATTTTCCATTTTAACCATGCAGTGATCTGGGCACTGAGAAGCTGCCGCTGTGATTCAAGGCTGAAACAGAATTTATGTCTTTTATTAAAATTCTTGATCTTGTGGAAGGGAACTTTACTGCAACTCCAGTGCATATGTCTCTAGGGATTTATGATTTTATTTAATACACAAAGAGAAAAGAGGGAGGGAGAATTCATAATGGGCTTCTTGCAGATTAGGAATCCTTGTAGCCTAGGCAAAAGGATGGTCTGCTGCTTCATTTTGCTTTCATCTCAGAATCTCAACTGAGTAACTGTTACAACCATGATTAAACAATTAAACTTGATGCATGCTCTCGGCTTGTGTGAGCCAAATGATTGTGAAAGCCTTGTGCTTAATGAGGCCAGGAAAATCATCAGAGCACCTAACCAGGAGTTCCGTTGCTGCTTCAGTCCTTGAATGAAGCGTTAGCAGGTGGCACCTACCATGAGTTCCTCCTCTCTCAGATCTTCAGTGTTTTGGCGTCAAACCTTTTGTGCCGCCAGCATCACTGTGCTGTTGGGGAACCTGAACTTGCCCTTTCTGTTGGTGCTGTTGCCTCCCTGCTGTGGGCGACTGTTGGGAGCAGAGGCTTACAGCTGCTGCCACTGCTGTGGGCTTCAAATGCTGTTTGGCCAGTGGGTCAATGAGTGCTTTCTGTGTTACTCACAATTCTGGAACATCAATAAAGAAGCATCCTTCTCATTCTGTGAGTGGAAACCCTGTGTGAGTTTGGCATCTCTGGCATGCAGGAGGGCAACCCGCGTGTGTGATTCAACTCAGCTGTTCTTTTACAAGGGTTCACAGACTTGGAAGTGGTCCTTACTCTAGTGCATGTCAACACCAAAGAACTGGTAGTCATTCTAATTATGCTGCATCGAGGTGCTTATTATGAGTAAATAGAAAACATCTCCAGTAACTGTAATTAGCTTTTGCACTATAATAAGTAAAGAAGGCCTTTAATTTCCAAAGCATGCAATAATTTTATTTTATTCATGCAAATCGTGCTTTCTGGAGCCAAATAATTTTGCTTGACTTGTCTTGTGACTGCTTCCTTCATCCCCCATGGACCCGTTTATGCGTCAGTTATTGCGCCACCTCCCTGTGGAGGGCAGTGCTTTAGGCTTTAGTTAATGTTTCATTCCACTTCGTTTCTGAGTTCATGGCGAGTGTGTCTGCAGTCTCGCTGCCTGGGTGTGTTGATCCAGTGCCAAGCTCCTTGCAGCTCTTGGCTTAGTGACACTGCTTTGTCAAACTCCTGGCCCATTTTTGAGAAAATGACCCATCTCCCAGATGCCTTTATGTTTTATGAGAAGAGACAAGTTATTTCCATTTATTGGTCTTTGTCCAATTCTTCCCAGTCATACCTCTCTGAATTAGAGCTCTTGTTCTCTTGCTCTGGGACTGTTGTTTACCACCAGTAACTGAAGAGCACCCATGGCATCTTCCTTTAGGCCTAGAAGCTATCTCTGCACCCTTGTGAGAAATGGTTACTGTCAGTGCCACGTTCTGGGAGGCTTCTTATCTGAGACACCAGGGATGTTTTGCCCATAATGTAGGATACGCACACTAATAACTTCTGCTGAGATCACGTGTTACTGCTAGACCAGCACACTACGTTGTAGTGTCCAGAAGAGCAAGGTGTTTGTGTGGATGAGCAGGGCAAATGATGAAGCCATATCCATCTCTTGAAGTACTCACTGTCAGATAGGTAAGATTTAAAAATCTTTGTCACAGTTCATTTGTTGTAAAAGACACAGTTTTAGAGGAATACACACAAAAGTATTAATCTTATATTACTATTAGGGGAAAATTTATTGAAGTACGTGGTTTTTCTGTTTCCTGAGCTGTATTTGCAGACACTCTTCTAAAGGACAAATCAGTTGGCTTAGTTAATCCTAGTTTTTAGGCCATCTTCTCAACCATGCTGTCTTGAGATTCTAATAAATGGAAATGCAACAATTATTAAAAGCCTTATCAATATTTTACCCTGTGCCTCAAAACAGGAGCAAAGCCCCAACACTGAAGTTATTGATTCATTGGAGATTTTTTTTTTTTTCCCCATCCTTGAGCTTACATTTAATTCGCTTGCCTAGCTTTGGCATAGACAGCTACTCGACAGGGTTTCCTATTTATATTGGGTTTGTGTGGCAAGGTTTTGGTAGCAGGGGGTCTGCAGGGGTGGCTTCTATAAGGAGATGCCAGAAGCTTCCCAAACGTCCGATAGATCCAATGCCACCAGCTCCAAGAGGGACCCGCTGCTGGCACTGATGGGGGTGGCGGTTACGTAGCTGTATTTGACCACATGCCTGTTGTCAGTATGGGATCTTTTAAACAAAAACGTAGCCCTGACCCATATCTGGTATTCATACTAGTCCTTTGCCAATTCTTACGCTCTTTTGTAAGTTCATCTGACACATCATATCTTACGGGTCCTTCGGGCATAACCTACAAGAGTTAAGGAACGAGGGCGGGGTGTGCATATGTAGGTGTATGTGCAAAGCAGCTCTTTCAGGGATCTCCTAACCACAAGGAGAACACATTCAGAACTACGGTCTTTTTCATGTCACTTTTCTTCACCTGACTGTGTCACAGGAAAAATGTGAAATCCTGATGACTCCTCAGCCATTTTGATTGTTAAGTACTGCTGTGGGTCTGCAGTCAAAATAATTTCTGTCCTTCTCAAACTCAGGCAGAGTGTCCCACCTGGGCTTTATAAGAATTTCGCAAGGGATAGGATAATCCTCACCACATCATATTGTCATTTGTGCTATTCACCATTCATTCAAAGCTCCCAAAGACCACTGAGTTTTAAAGGATTCACAGAATCATTTAGGTTGGAAAGGTCTTCTCGAGATCATCTAGCTCAACCTCTTGCTCAAGCAGGGTCACCTAGAGCAGGTTGCCCAGGAACCGCGTCCAGTTTTGGTGGTTTTGACACCACAGCCTTTCTGGACAACCTGTTCCAGTCTTTGACCACTAACAGAGACAAATACAGAGATTAAAATCTCTGTATTTTAACCATCCTTGGCTTTGAACTTCCCTTTCGTGCTAACCTATGTAATACCAGAGCTTGTCTGGCATTTTCCCTCCCTCTTTAATCTTTTCTTTGAGTACTACATTAATTGAATTTTCACTAACATCAACTTGAAAATAATGTTTTAACAGCCATTGTTGCTCTGGCTGTTCCTTTGCCTTATAATTATTTAAAGATCAAGAAGGAATAGTTAGACTGGTTTTAAACTTACAGGCAGACGTTCATTGCACAGTTCTGCAAAGCTTTTTCACAAAGTAAAGAATTTGCGAGGCAGTGCTAAAAGAGGTCTCAGAAGTGAAGTGACATCTAGGACATTAGTTAATTATGTTAATTATGGTGTAAAAGAGGACTGCTTAACTGCATTCTGCAGTGACAGTTCACCTGGCCCTCTGCCATCCTGTGGCAGACCAGTTCCCATGGGCGATTTGGGAAGGCACCGGGAGTGAGATACCCGCTGTTCTCGATGGCCTGCTTTCCAAAACATGACTCTGTCCAATGGTAACGTGTCACACATGTGTTAACCATGTGATGGGGAAAGAACCCAGAAAACAGATACCAAGAGCAAACTCCTTCTGCCTGAGGGTAACGAGCAGTAGTTGTGCTTGGTCAGCTTTTTAACTTTGGTGACCAGCCATTCAAGATAAATTAGAGGCTGCAGGTGACCTATAGGTTTAGAGTTATTAATCCATATAATCCAAATTACTGAACCAGTAATTTCACGTAAGAGGATATTTAAATAAATTCTTAATGGAATAAAATAAATTCTTAAATAAATTCTTAAATAAATAAATTCTGAAATGCTTAATAAATTCTGAAATGGAAAGCTTTGAAAAGGCAAAGAAAATAGAATAGTGTGGTATATTATTGGTATATAACGTGGTGCAGCTGCAGATCAGGCTTCTGTTGTGCCCGGCGCTCGGTACTCGCTTGTGTATAGACATATCTGCACTAAATAGGCAGAGAATATTGTTCACTACGTGCCCATTTCATGCCGTGGGAATTGCTGACTCTTATGGAATATTTCCATTGTGATTTTTTGTGTTCTTTTTTCTTCTTTTTTTTTTTTCTTTCAACTTCAAAAAATTGAGAGTAATTAAAAAGTGCAGTAGGTGTGCGGGACAAGATGTTAACACTACTGCTGTTTGCATACTTGCTACTCCGTGTATATTCTGTAATAATAGAATAATGTTTAAATATGTACTTACTTTACAGCACCTTGCTGTACTCACTGTGCAGCACTGTGCTCTAGAGTAAAATATCTCATAGTAATTGTGTAGAGAATTAAACAAACTGCTCCAGAGGCGTCGGCAGAGAGAAGGAAGAAAAGATTTCAGGACCTGGTATGGAAGGGGCTGTTTAGCCAGCAGAGACTGTTTTGCTTCGTTTTATCTTGGTCCTGCATGGTATGTTTGAATAAATAAATAAAACCATCAATACCTTTTGGAGAGTTTATTCCACAGATATAACATTTAGATGAGATGTTTAAGCTTAGAGAAGGTTGCTATCATAGAACCCAGAAGCGTGTTTTAGTAGTTAATGTGGTTGTAATAGCCAGAGATGCCTGTCCAGTAGTGTAAGGAGAATGTGGAATAGTGCTCAGAGGAGCAAAGGGACTACCAAGGTTAGATTCAGGTCTGAAGGCATCTCCATTTAGGCATATTTAGTACCTGACTGTACGACGTGTTTGAGTTGCACGGAGTGCGGGACGGTATTTACTTGAGTTCTTTACAAAATCTTATCAAGCCTTGTTTAAATTATTTATGTAAAGTGTATTAACTTTTCTTGAGGTAGTAATAAATGCACTCTGCATTTGTATTATTTCTTGCCAGGCTATTGCAGCTCAGTCAGCACAAAGGGACGGTGCCGAGGGCGGGTTTTCGCTGTTGAGCTCTCCAGGATGCAGGATTTCATGCGGAGAGAGCAGAGAGCTTGCTTTGCAGGCCTTCGCGGGAAGCGCACCGAGGAAATGTGTAACTGATAGACAACCTATTTCTGCCTTTTACCCTTAACAGAAGGGTGATTGTATTTCTCCGGATGCTCATGGGAGGTTAGTGTAAAACTCGTCACTGGGTGTCACTGTCACACCACAGGAATCTGGGTGGAAGTGGGTTTCTCTGGCCTCGAATTACAGAGGTCTTAAAGGCAGATGTTGACGAGGAGGAGAGGCAGAGGCACGTGGCCTTGGCTTGACTGTGGAACCAACGTTAGTGCAGTTGATTATATTTGCCCAGGAATAACTTCTGCATTTATTTCTCTTGAGTTGTGTGTGTTTCTTTTGATCCATTTCTACAGTTAAAGGTAAATACGAGTTACAATGCTGATCACCAAAGTGCTTGCAGCCCCTACTGTTTGAAGTGATTTGAAAATGACAAGTTATAGTCTATTCCTTTACCTAGGCCAGTCATGAAAATACTGGAAACTGCAAATTCTTCACAGGCTTCTGTGGATTACCTGGCAGTGAGCTACTGGGAAATGCTAGAATTGTGGTTTCCAACCTGGTTTGCACTTGGTTTTGCAGCGTGGTTTTCACATGAAGCAGTGTCAAAAGGTTTGCTCACACCGAAGCACGGGGCTCTGTCGTATCTCCTTAAGGCTTCTTAGTTTACCCTGGAAGGAATTAGACTGAGATGACGTGGAGGGGGTTGTGTGTGTTGTGTGACAAATTAATGTTTTGCTGTTAATAATTTTCCTTTTCTTCCAATTATATGAAAACTAGGTTATTTTTCCAGTTTCCTTCTGGATATTTTCGATAAGAATTATGGCACTGGTATATAAATTCTTGACTCCTCCTTTTATCCCTTTTTAAAGATAGGGTGTTTTGCCCTTTTTTGGTTTTCAAGAATTGTAACCATCTCGATAAGAACTTGTAGATACTCGATGGTGGCTCTGAGAGTACTTGAAATACTCCTCTCCCTGCAGCACACTACATACACTATATCACCTGCGTAATAAATACAGACACAGAATTAAATGCTTACGACACCCCTAACTGGAATTTCATAATTGTTTCATAGTTAAATGAGCCCGTGATATCTCTCTAAGACAATTCCTTCACTTAAACTGTTATTGCAATGATACCTGAATCCAAGTCTTTATTATAATAAAAGTTTAATTTTCACCTTTATTTGCCTGTGATTTTAGAAATTCCTTTCTTATTGTTATTTAGAAGCGGGGTGGTGTGGTGGTGCAAAGAAGTGCTGGAGTGGTATTTTGAGGTGGCTGGAAGGATTTTGACCCCTAAAAAAGAAAAATGTAAACATTTAAACATTCAGTAGTTTCTAGGTATTTATTTTTGTGCTAAGAGGTGAAACCTGCGTAGTTTAATTCCTGGTGTCATAACACATATAGTTATATTTTACCTTTTCCTTAAGGTCAGTGGAGCAGTATATTTGCAGGTCCTCTGATGGAACTGTGCATCTTGGACAGGATTGATGAGGCCAGTGCTGTGATGGTCAACTAATTGCCCACAACACTTGTTGAAAACCTTCTAGTTAATTAAATGCCATGTTTATCGTTACTATAAATGGACACAAGCTTTTATTTCTTCCTTGTTAATTGTCCCACATTTATCAGTGCTGGTTGACTCCACGCTCTTGATATTTCCGAGTTTATTGAGGAAAACTTAAATTATTTTCTCAGAAAAGGGGATTAGTACCAGCATTCTTGTCAGTCGCATTGACAGCTGATGCTTTCTCCACAAGCATATTAACTTGACCTCATTAGTTTTTGCATCCAGCTCCCTTAAACACAGAAGATTGTATTTCAGTAGGAGCCAATCACGTTAATTACATCTGATCAGTTTGCATATTCATAAGCCATTGGCTGTTTTATGGACAGCAAAAATAAACGCCATATCTTTTTAATAATTTTAAGTGGGTCACTTTCAGGACTGTATCTGTTTTAAATAAATTATCATATTGTTAAGGGCCATGGGCAAAAGCTTTTTATTAGTAATGTGACGGTTTGGGTTTGGTTTTGTTTTTTAAGGACAGCAGTATTTGTTTATGAAATCAGTACTAGCCAACCATGTTAAAGATATGACAGTATATCTTACCTGGTTTGTGGGAATTCTACATACTGGGGGTAGGTGAGAAACCATTTTTACATGGAAATACCATAATTACCAATTTGAGATTCCCAAACTGCACAGAAAGCAAATCACGATAAGGGGTATAATCATATGGTATTTTAAATTGTTGTAACAGCAGTACCTAAGTTTGAGTTTTGTTGGTCTCTGCTAGTGTTTCCTAGTGTCCTTTAATGATGTTCCTTGCATGTAAGTTTGGAGTAGCAGTGGTTTGTCCGTGGCAAGTGCCTATGTCAAGACAAGGTTTCTACCTTGGGGAGCCGACCCTGATGGAAGCCGGTGTTTTCAGCCGTGCTGCCATGAGGGGATCACATGGGCTTTCAGCCTGCTGAAATACTTGTTTCATTTATTCTCAAGCCCCAGCTCCTCTGCTTGGGTACGTACCCGAAAGAGCGCGCACCAGGCGCTTGGGGCCTCCCCGACGGCGCAGGTAGGGTTTATCCCAGCTGGAGGGTGTGGGCTTTCGCTTTTGTGGTGCTTAGTGAGACGTGGGATGTTCTGCACGCCTGATTTCATCATCAGACCTGCTGTTGTCCAGGCTTCTTACTTAAATACAGTAGGGTTTAAATCTGGCTCTTTGAGAGTTTGCCGTTTTTGTGTGCTCTGTCTTTTTCCGCGTGGTCCCTCACGTGCTGTGGCGCGTTGTCATCTCCACGCTCTGCGAGACTGTACGCAACTCCCTCCGGTGTCAGGTGTGCGCTGAAATTCTTCAGGGATTTCCAGAGGGTTTTCGGTTTAACATCAAAAAATATTTTATGGTGGTATGAAATAAATTTTCTTGTTATTCTCGAGATTAAAAGGAGGTTTCTATACTGAAACCTCCTTCATTTTGTAACATACTATCACAGATAGTACTAACATACAATCATATGTGCAATCTGCTTCAGAATTATAGCTAATAGTCTCAGTAAATCCTGACATACCTGAATTGTTTACAGGCTCATTTACCTCTGGGAAATATGTAGTGATCTTTTTTTGTGTGTGTGTACTTAGTCTGTGTCAAGTGGGACCAGATACAGAGCAGGACTGACTGACAAATTAATACTTTCAGCTTCTGCTCAACGTACATGAATTATAAGTACAAAAGGCATGTTATAAACTAATAATTTTAACTCTATTCCATTGCTAAAAGCTACTAATAATGAAAACAAATCAAAATAGTAACGTAGCCTAACTCGTGAAAGAACAAAAGGACAGGCGGAGCAGGGACTGTACAGCAAAAGAATTGTTCTAATTAAGAATTGAGGAAGACCGAGAACATTACTCAATTTTTGATGGATTCAGTTCTGTAGGGGAGTCACTTAAAGCATATCTACATCCATTTCCTCTCAACATCATACAATATCGAACATCTAAAAGTTAGTACTATCAAAATTGAAATATTCATTCACAAAGTGTGAAACATCCAGCTCATTTTGCGAAGTATCTAATGAAAGCATACTTATTGGTTACTGTAAACTGTTATTTTGGAAACCTCCGGTGACAAACGTTAGAAATCCCTGTGGAGGGAGCTGTTATAATCAATTAGTAGCGTGACTAATAGTCTTCTCATTAATCAGAATGTAGTAAATACCTCACCTACATACTCCTTGGGACCTGGTCAAAGGTCTAGTGGAATGTCACTTCGGAGAGAGGACTTTGTAGACTTCAGGCAGCTTTGGCTAATCCTGGTTTTCTTGTATTAAAGTGTAGGATCTTATGGTAAGCAATTGACCCTACTGGAGGTTTACAAATACATGTATTTTTCTACTCAGTTCTCATTATCTGAAAAATGTTACTGTATTTGTGGAATTTTTTGCTAATGTAAAAGAAGTAGAATTAGCAATTCAAATGATGGCAGCACATGTAGAAAGCAAATTTTGGTAGCCTAGAGTACAGGAATGAGATGAGAAATCATTTCCAGAGTTTCGTTGTTTGAAAAAGTTTACTTGATTTACACAGGTCACAAAAGAGTAATCTCAAATATTCATCCCAAAAAATAATTTCTGATCTTAGATTCAGATTACCTTGGATTTGGTACAAGTTGTCTGTCTTCTGGTTAGTTTTAGGGAAGTTGAAAATTAACCTGATGAAAAATATATTGTGATGTTCATAAAATAAACAGTTCAGAGGTAAAGCTGGAAAGGCTTATATAAAGAGGAGTAGAATAACCAATTCCTTGGTCAAAGAAGGTGATTTCTTACTTCTTCTACTCTTGAGAATTACTGTTTTTCTACATCTGAATAACTGTTGGGATTTTTGCAGTCAGACGTAAAACAAGGCCAAGGGGAATAGGTCAAAACCATCAAAAGTACTTGTTGTGTTGTTACGAGTGATCTCATAATAATTTAAACTTTTTAAAAAAGGAACAATAACTTCAAGTGTAGATGGTTGATAGTTATACTTATTTCAGATTTTCTGTAACCATAAAATGTGCATTTCAGATTTGTTGACTTTCAAAAATATTAAATAACATTTTTAATACAAGCATGAATAAATGGAAACACCACCTTTTTATTTTCTGCTATAAGAAAAAAACACAATCTGGAAGAGATATACTTAAATTTCTGAGAACCTCAGATATTCTGATCAGCCACCTTTATATTTATACAAATGCAGTGGACAACAATGGATATATTTCCCTGATAATTTTCCGATACTGCTTCTTTTTCTTTGTGGATAAGCGTCAGAAAGGACCACTGCAAAAAGAGAGCTCAGTCCGTGGTGTTGCATTTTGTCAGTTGAGAAAGAACTTTATAACTGTAATGTAGGAGATTCTGAAAGATCTATATTATTGAAATTAGAAGGGCTGATAACACAGGTAGGACCCAATCTCTTTTGTGCCAAGCAGAAATCACAGGTGTAAGAGCAGATTTCAGTTCAGCATCTTGGGAGTTACAGGACGACAGATATAGCAAAGTATTTGAGTATCACAGATATTTGTGTTCGTATCACTTCCATATTTTATTTAATGACAACTCAAGTGGTCTGACAAAAAAGTATTTATCTTGTTTTTCGTAGAAAGGATTGAGGATTTTGTAAGGATAGAAACAATAAGATAAACGCATCTAGTACGATGCTGATGTAATTTTTGGGACAGTTTGTTTTTCTTTGTCTCCTAGCTTTACTGTCTTAATTAACTTTTCTCAACGCTTTAGTGTTATAATTTCATATTGACTCTATGGAATCTCAAAAAACAAGACATTATTGGTCCTATTAATTTATTGTTTCACATAAAGACGTAAACATTTTGCTTTATGTAAATCAATATTCAATTATGGTAGAGAATTACACAGAAACAGCTGAATGTAGCTGTCATACAGAATTAGGTAATTTTACTCTGAACATTATTTACCATATAATAGAAAAATTATTCAGTGATGATTTGTTAGTATAGAACAGATTGTTGTTATTCATACAGAAAGGAATATTATGTGCAGAGGAAAAACAACATTTGCCGTTATTAAATATTAGTGATACTTTCCATGTACTTTTCTCTGAAACGCTGTTGCAATCCATTATTAATACTGGCAATTTGCTTTATTTTGTGTAGTATTCAGATCTGTAGCCACTGCCCCAAAAGGCTTACAATTAAATGGATGTTAAAAAAACCCCCGAACAACCGAGCAAAAAAATCGTGTAAATTTGAAAGCCAAGACAAAGACCAAAAACTGCCAGATTAGGCCAAAGCCAAATCCGTTGAGTGTTGCGTTCAGTTCTTACACCGTTTCCTGACTCCCTCTTCACGAAACAGCCTGTGCCATCTGGATTTCGGAGTGGGTAGAGGGGCCGTGTCTGCTGCTTGGCGAATGGCGGCTGTGTTTGGGGGCGGGTGCTGAGGTTTTGTTTGTTTATTGTTTACTGGCGCTGGGGCCTGTTCCGCGGCCGTGGGCCCGAGTGCCGGCAGTGCTCTTTGGTAGGTATATGCAACACGGGTGTCTGAATATAATTAAAGGAAAGAGTCAGACTTGACGGTTTCAGCATGGAGGTTCTTGAATCGCATTGGGAATGTTTACATAACTGCTCAGAAGAGGCTTTTTCCATGTACCTGTTTACACTCTCTACTTTTGAAATTCTTGAAGCATTCTGCCCTTGGAGAGCCCTTGCAAGCCCTTGATTGCTGGGGAGAAAAGCCCCGTTAGTGAATTGTTGGGAAAACATTCCATAACAAACCAGTCTCTTAATGAGGGCGGCTGCTGCCTTTCCAGTGGCTGGAGAGGGTCGGGACGGGGAGAGAGATGCTGGTACATTGTGAAACTGTTTGGGAGCCACAATAGCGGGGAAGGACCCAGACACCACCGGGCCTTTGTGTGCAAATTTCCCACCACAGCTAAGCGACCTTTTTTTTTTTTTTCTTTTTTTTCTTTTTTTTTTTCCCCCTCCAATTTAATTAAGTGGGTTTGGAGTCCAGCGCTGGCCTAACAAGCACTTCTTCATGAATGAAAGATTTGTCTCCGGCAGCGAGGCAAGGCTCCCAACAATGTCAACAGCAATTACTGCCCGCGCTGGCCGCTTGAGCAGCTCCCATGGTCGGGCGGCGCTGGGAAGGCAGCGCGGCGCGTGAGGCCGGCAGAAGTGTTTCGGGCTTGTCTTTGCCTATCTTACAGCAAACTTGTCATCCGTGCACCCAAGATTTTAACCAAAGCTGGGCCTCTCATGGGAAGGATTTGTCTAAACATGCTAATGCAGTCGGGGAGCTTTCTTGGCAGACGTGACACCAGTTGGTGCGAGGGAGCTGGTAGGAGCCTGTGTTAGAAGAAGAGGTGATGTTTGTTTGGGTGAGGTATGGGACACAATCAGTTATCCCAGAAGTGGTAAAGGTAATTTCACTTAAATTGAATGGGATGAATCACTGAAGGTTATAATGATCCTGTTCATGAATCCACCAATCTTTCTAAATTTGTAGGCCCATTTGAATGGAATTTAATGGGCACCTAATGAATCTATTCTCTATATTTTGCTTTGTTTTTGTTAGGGACGCGCTGCTTGTCTTAGGCTTTCTCTTTGGAAAACTGAACTCTCTAGCACTGAAGTGATTTTTTCATTTGATAACTAGTTAAACATCAAACCCACAGTTTCTTGTGTTAGGGGGAAAAACATGTGCAGCAGTAGTAACCCTACATCTCCTGTGTGTCTGCTGCCGGTGCCCTGAGAACACCTACTCTGCTGGTTTTGCTAACCATGTCCTGAGAAAAAGTTGTTATGCAATTGATATTCTGTAGGAGAGTAATGTATTCTATGGCATGATCAGCATGAAATTGTGGTGTGAATTGAAATTTGTGACAGCATGGTTGGTGCTCAGCGGCCAACGTGTGATCCGCTTACACGTATGGTTCACAGTGTCTAGAATCCATGGGCACACTGTGTGGGCTTATTGGATTTAGTGAAGACGTGTCCACGTAATAGCAGAGGATTAAACTTCTGACAAATTTGAACGAGGCATTAAGAGCAAAGGGAGCACAGTTTGTTAAAGTAACCATTTTGAATTACGAGCTAATGAATTATGATTTCTGATATTTGAGCTCAAACATATAACTATATCGCAGCTTGTTTTCAGAGTCTGTAAAGTTATTTCTTTTATAGCCTTTGAATTTTTGTCTCTTAAATTTTATTTTTTTTTCCTCTCTTTTCTTGGAGGGGAAGGAGGACCCATCATCTCTTGTTATGCTACATAATTGTTAGATGCAGTGGATAAAAGTAGACAAATCTGAGAGATTTCTGAAGCTCTGGGAAGTTCCATGTCAAGTTTGAAATCTGTAGGTTTTGCAAGCTGTACTCCTGAAGTAGAGATTTACAAAACAGTGAAGTCTGCGGTTCTCACAAACAGCCTTTGGTGTTTGTTAGTTCCGTAATGTCTACAGAAAGAATTTAGAATTATGGGATCCTGTAGTCTCACCTGTGGCTCAGTGACTACCAGTGTAAAGGCTACACTCTTTACAACAGTTCTTCTGTAAATATTGATAATTTTGTCTGTGGCTAAAAATGTTACGGAATAGAATAGAGTAAAACTGTCATAAAACAGGAAAGCTTTTAATTGCTTTCAGTTGAACTCTTTCACCCGTTATTATTAAGAGCGTCAAGCACAAAATCAATTGCTTGAGGAGAAGTTTAGATTTCCAGAACTCCCAGTGTTACAGAGCACCTCCCATCGCATCGTTTGCACTTTCATGCAGTAAGTGTGGTTTGCAGTGATCATCTTAGCAGTGCCAATAAACTGTTTTGGCATTTGAACAGTAGGTAGTAATAGATTTATTTCCTCAGTCAGGAGCTAAAACCAAAATGTATGGTGGTGGCTGTTTGGTTTTTTCCCTAAAAAGCCTATGACAAACTAGTGAGGGATCTTAAATCAATTATTAGCAGCCCATTCCGAATGATACGCAGTCAGGGAGCTTGGGCATCCCAGCATGTTGAGGTTTGCACTTCAAAGCTATGGGCAGACAGAAATTGAGGTGTGTTTGTCGGGAGCAGCTGTAATGGTGGGAGAATGTTACAGTGATGAGAAGCCAGCAACAAAAATGAGGCGGCGTTGATTCCTGGCTGCCTGACCCTCAAGGGTGTCGCGGGGGTAACCTCGTGCTGGTGGGATAATGGACACAGCGGTCTCTTATGGAGATGAGTCAGCTTAATTGTGCACAGTTTAAATATGTATGTGCCTGTGTGTAGATACATATGTCGTATTTTAATACAGCCTTATAGTCCCAAACCTGATGTTTTATGATGTGGCTATTGGATTATTTATTTAAACCATACTGAGCTTGCTTTTGTAACAGTGCCAACAGGTTTTCTACTTGTATTCAGTCCTATTTTACTCTGTAAATGCCCTGAGACTCCTCGCCAGGACAGAGAAAAATTCTGTGATACAGTTCTGCACTGTGTCACTCCATTCTCGGAGAAACCAAATGCTGACTGAAATTGCTTCTTTTTACTCAGGTTTATGAATGCAGCTTCTGACTTGGGATGATTCCTGTCAGTTTGAAGCCCTGACAGTACTATTTAAAACTGACAAGACATACAATGAACTGCCTGAGCATCAGCTTGAAGTAGACAATGAGAAGTTTCTTTGGGGCATTTTCACAAGCAGATGAGGGTGAGAAATACAACTCTGCATGTTTATGTAATGCTTTATCTGTATGATGCTTTGAAATGTATCCAATTAATGATTATAACACCCTCACAATGTCAGTCAGGGTTTTTTCACCCAAGGTGACCATTTTACTGGTTTCTTTTAGTTTGGTTTTTGTAAGAGATTTTCGTGGTAACAATCATCTTGGTTAGATAATCATCTAACGAGACAAAAATTCAATTTCTTACTTAAAAAGAGGGGTGAAAGCGGCAGTTATTACCAATATGTTCCCAGTGAGCAGAAACACATCTGTCTACCTTTTTTTTTAAGTATTAAACAATTCTTTCAGATTTCCAGATTTTTTTTTCCTCTCAGCTCTGCACTTCTGAATTAATTTCTTTTGGAGGCCTCGCTGTAGTCCACTTAATACTATCAGAAATACTTCCTTCAGAGTGCAGAGCATAGACTGCAAAGAAAGGAAATTGCCAGGTAACACGGTATCTAAGACTATGATTTCAACAAGAACAAAATCTTGACCTAGAGCTGCTGTCCAGAGCGGTGGCTGTGGCCTGAACGAAACAATGTACAGCTTCACAAGTTCAGCAAAAAGGTTTTTTTTCTCGAGATCAGGTCTTCTGATGAAGGATTTGCCGAGAAGCTCAGAAATCATCAGTCTAAGTTATTGGTTTCTCAGCCTGCCAATGGCCATAATTACAGCTGAGTGAATAATTCAGAGCAAATAATTTGTCTGACAAATTTCTTTTTCATCTCATGAAAAATCCATGAGTTGTTCACAAGCTCTTTGCATTTGTTTGTTGTTCATATTTATTTATTTGCTCTTGCATAGCTTTTATTGGCTGTCTAAGTCACATGGTATGGTTTGAGGTTTTTTTGGTTTCTCTTTTTTCACTTGCATTGTTTGAGCCTGGTTGTACATTCGTGTTAAATACTGGGCGGCTGGAGGTCTGTGTCTTGAACAGCTCTTTATGGTTTCAGCGCTTGCGGAGTGTATTTCTCAGATGCTCTTCCCTCTATGTGTGCGTTTGTCTCCTCAGGTCTTCATTGCCATATCTGGTTGCCCTGTGGTCCACAGTGTATTCACTAACCTTACTATTCTTTCCATCGGGATGCTCTGTGCTGTTTCTGTGTTATTATTTTAGTTAGTGAATTTCTGCTCTGGTTCTGAGGAGCTCTACCCCTTTTTGTTTGTTTTCCTGCTGTAGGATAACTTTTGTGAATAAGACACAAACTTGGGAAGAAAAAAGTTTTACTTCTCTTCAACGCAGGCTTCAAACAACTGTGCTATTATTAACCAGCCTTTAGTCTAATGAATACACACAGGAATGATCTAGTCTAAAACCTTATTCTTCATGGTAAACACGTATAGTGTGCTATTTTTTTAGGTATCTTCTCATCATTAGAAGGACATAGTAGTCATTATGGAACGCATCTGTGTTCACAGAGTTGAATAGACTTTCTCTCATCAAATATGAAGAACTTAATATATGTTCAGTGACATGTATTAGTTGTGCTAATACTTTTTATTTTGTTTTACAGCCTGTGCAGAATCAGTACAGGACTTTGAATGTCCTAGAGGTACTCCAAATTCTTTTTGACAGCTCCTTAAGGAAGACAGATCTAGCCTAGCATGTAATTAGTGCTGGTGATTCCACTCTGATCTTTTTACTCCTGTAATGTGCATCTCTCACTGAGGAGGAGATAATGGACAATCATGTAAGAAAATCCTTGATTATGGCTTGATTGAGCTTGTGTGAGCTCTAGACAGCTAGTGTTGTCATGGTTTCCAAGCCATTTAACGTATGACATTTTTGCATAGACAAGATGTTAGATAGTCATCCAAAAAATTGTAATTTGGATTATGTCTAACCCTTCTTTGAATGTCAGATCAGGTTTATTTTCATAGAAAATCAGTAACCAGTTTTCGTATTAGAAGTTATAAAAACCATATTGTCTTCCATAAAATTTTCAAAACAGAGGACTGGTCTGTAAAGAAAAAATTTCTGCCATTCAAAACAAGTAGATCTGCAGTTTTTAGCAATACATATGGGTAAACAGTTCCTAATTCTGATTATCCTAATACGTCATTTTACACCAAAATGAGTCTTCGGTCAAGCGTTATTTTGTGACAGGATGGTGTATGTCTAAACATGCCAGTTCTTGCCAGTATATGGAGGCAAGTGGGTCTTGTCACTACCTAAAGAACCATCATAGTTGTATGTTTTGTTTTATTTTTACAGACCTGTACCTATTTTCAGAGGATAGAAGGACTGGGTAAAGGCGAAAACGTAGCTGCAGAACACAGGAGATAATGGCTTGTATTTTACTTGCATCACAGTGATTGTATTATTGCCAATGCCACTGTCGACTTTTTCATAGTGCTGCTTTTCCACAGGCCATACAAGTAACGTTTAAAGGGACACCATATCAGAGAGAGGTTTGTTTTCCCTTTTCTTCACTTAACACCTTGTGGAGTCTTTATCCATACAGAGATCACAAATGGAGTCTCTCACTGGGCTGTCTTAATACTCTCCCCTCTGTGGAGGAGCTTTGTGCTCCCGTGCAGGAGAGCATTGTTTCCCTAACTGTTTGCAATGTTTCCCTAGCCGTTAGGTAGCACCTTGCTCTCAGGATTGTCTTTCTCAGTCTTTGGAAAAACCCAGAAGTTTCCTCCTCTGAATCTAAAGAAACTTCAGCCAAGATATTGGGGCATTTCCAGCGTCCAGCTTTTGTGGATTGGTAAGCATAGACGTCAACATAGTTCTGTAGGTAGTGTTTTTCCAACAGTGATTTTTTTAGAACCAGCAGAGGGAGCACAATAATAAAAGTGATTGGACTTACAGATCTTTTTACTTGTCTGTAGTCTAAGAATCTAAAAGTGTTCTTCAGATACGTCGGTGTTGCAAGTCCATTTTGCTGTGTATTGGGTTTGTGTGGCAAGGTTTTGGTAGCAGCGGGTCTGCAGGGGTGGCTTCTGTGGGGAGATGCCAGAAGCTTCCCCTACGTCTGATGGAGTCAATGCCACCAGCTCCAAGAGGGACCCGCTGCTGGCCGAGGCTGAGCCAATCATTGATGGTGGTAGCACCTCTGTGGGAACATATTTAAGAAGGGGGGAAAAAACCCCTGTGCAACGGTGACTGCAGCTGGAGAGAGAAGTGAGAACATGTGAGAGCAACAGAGATGTAGAGAAATGGGGAGTGAAGTTGAGCCTGGGAAGAAGGGAGGAGTGAGGCGAAGGTGTTTTTAGGATTTGTTTTCATTTCTCATTGTCCTACTCTGATTTGATTGGTAGTAAATGAAACTAATTTCCCCAAGTTGAGTTTGTTTTGCTTGTGATGATAATTGCTGAGTGATCTCTCCCTGTTCTTAGCTCGACCCGTGACCCTTTCGTTACGTTTTCTGTCCCCTGTCCAGCTGAGGAGGGGAGTGATGGAGCAGCTTTGGTGGGCACCAGGCATCCAGCTGGGGTCAACCCACCACATACTGATAAGTGAAGTGTGTACCAAGGTGGGGGAGCGTAAGTACAGGAAGCAGAAAGGCGGGGACAGGGCTAAATTTCAAAACAAGAAATAGTGTTCCTCATTTTCTGTCGTTGCCATTGAGAATACACAAATAAATGACAATATTTTGTGCTGGAATACTAGAAAATCTAATGCAGCAGCTCAAGTAATTCAGTAGCCTGTAGGATCCTTGTTAAATCATGACAGAAATGCAATTCTTACTGACTTAAAAACATGCCTTACTCATTTAATCATTTTATGTGGCTCCCAGTAGGTTTAAGGAAAATCAGAGAGATAGTGTGCAAGTCCTTTGTTAGGAGAATGTCTTTTAGTTATACATACATATAGAGCATAGTGAGGATTTTGAGTCCGACTGTAGCTTAATGTTTGTGGACAGCAATTGCAGCCGTATTCTACTGGATCTGTTCCTGTGGTACCAAAATTTTTCTCAAACCAGCGGTCATTGCCCAACTTGTTTTGCATTTGAGTGACTCTTTAACTGGGCACTACTGCAATGCACAGGGACAATAGCGATAATTTGTAAAGCAATGGCGTTGGTCCTCATCTGTTGCAGTTTTGCTCTTCATCTGTTTTAGTCCCTTATACTATAAGGGTTTTTTTGTGTGTCCTTTTGCAGTCTCCAGCAATGGGGCTATTGACATGGTTGATAGAATTGCTAATAGTTTTTGCCATGTTAACGTGCCGTCCAGCAACGCAGCGTGCATCTTTTTGTGACTGATAAACACTCTCAATCCTGCAGAGATTCAAAATGGTTTGCAAGTGGTTATACCTTCTCCTGCTCTTCTGATGTGGTTAAATTCGATATATCCACTGGAGGCAGCATCACAAAGCATCATTGTCAGCTGAGCTATGAAGGTTTCTGATGTCCCCTGGGAGAACAGCGATACGTGATGGGGACTCTGGTGATAGATACCAGAGTGAGTCATTCAGACTGGGTTTGATGACTTAAGTTTGCCTAGCAAAGTCAGTATTGGGGAACTCGAAAGGCAGTCCATTACTTAGATTTTTCTCTTTTCATCTACATTCAAAATTTACTTGAGTTAACTAAAGATCCACAGCTCTAACTGCTTAGGTTGACCAAATCGCAGTAGTGGGTTGGCTCAACAGTTTTAAATTCAGCATCTGCTGCTACCTTCTCCAACAGCCCCACTGCCATTCTGAGTGCACTGTAAAGCCTTCAGTTGTGATTAATGGTCGATGTGTTGATTGCTTTAATCCAGCATGTCAGTTTTGTGTGTCTGTAGCACCTTCTTTCTACTGTCAAGCTTGTTGGGATCTGTGTGCCTGGGATGGAGCCTGAGGCATTTGGCTTTTTAGCTGTAAAGACAGGATTTGCAAATTAAAAGGCAGAATGCTAATCACTTAACGTCCTTGTTTGTTCCTTTTTAAACTTTGTGGAGTAGACAGTTAATCAATTATTTGAAATGATGATTCCTGCAATGCTCAGGTATGAACAGCAGCACCCTAAGAGAAGTCGGTGGGCAATCTTGTAATAAGATTGTGAAGTGGGTAATAATTTCATTTCTTACACGGTCTTGGCAACTATAATACACCGTCAGTCTGTGTGTTGATGCTTATTTTAATTTAATCAAGATTCATAAGTAATATATTTGTGTTTTTGCCTAACTGTAGGATGCATAGTTTATTCTGGGACACACGTTAATGAGTAGTTAAACTGAAAAAACACCCATAGAACCTCTGGGGGAGGGTAGCTGTGATTTGTGTTCTTTGCTTTGTCTGGTTTTCTGAGAAGGATGCCTTTGCCTTTCTTACCTATGGTCTTTTTTCCATTTGGCTTTCTGTTTCAGAACCCACTTAGGTTTTCTTGCGGGTTGGGAGGGTGTGAGCTGTGCAGAACCACAATCCAGCTTCACGTTTTTCTTTTTAAAAACTGTACGTATATGGCTGACAAACTTTACAGACTGATTTGTTAAGGCTGTGCACTTTACAACTGCTTTCATTTCTTTGTGGCGCAAATAGGGAAGTCCGGTACTGCCAAATTGTTCATATTGGAGGTCTTCTGGCATTGGTCATCTGGCATTAGGTGGTGTGTATACTTGAAATTACTGTGAATTATTTTAGTAGTTCTGTTTCTCTGATTTTTCTAAACTGACTACTAATCTTATGGGTCATGAAAGCAGTCAGCATAATCCAAAGAAATTAGTCATGTGTGTGAACTTCTGGAAATTACCCGGTTCACCTGGGTGAAAGCAACGCTGGTGACATGATTTTTTTTAGTCACTGTGTACACAGACAGTGGAGCAACTGTTATAGTCCAGAGACATCCAGTGGTTGGAAAAAATGATCAGATCAGAAGGCGGCACTGAAGCTTTTCTTTCCCCGACTGCCCAGTGAGATAGCTGCGCGACGTTTTGTCCCACTCCCTCCACATCAGGTGCAGTTTGTCGCTGTTGTGGACCCGTGGCAAGGTTATGATGATACCACATCCTTCCATCTTCAGTGTGAGTATGATATTAGACTGAAAATTGTTGTTATACAAGGACATTACAGACACTGTAAAAAGATTGTGATACTATGTACTTCTTGTACATCCAGTCCACAGTTCACTGTTTTTGTACCTGACTGTCTTGGACAAAGACACCAAATTCATATTACCGGCCCTTTGCTGAAAGAATTGCCAAGAGAGAAGGCAACACCACGTGTCTCGTAGTTAAATGCATATTCCCTTATCGAGTATCCTCTTAAGAAAACCAGCAGTGATTACACACAAGCTGGGTGCGACAGGGATTGAGGGGGACGGAGTGGCAGATGTGGGCTGCTCTGAGTCCTGTCAGGAAGGAATGATTAATGAACACCAGCTCCAGCTGAGGCTAACCTTTGGAGAGCTGAGCAGGACATCTGCAGAACTGTCAGAGCGCTGACAAGGACAGAGCTGAACAACCAATTATTCCACCATCACTAAGGTGGGCTGTCAGTTTAATCCCAGCCATTCACTTAGGCAAGGACAGGGAAATTTCTCCTTTACATAGCACCACTCTGTTGTGACCTTAACTCTTTCGGTACCACCGAGGGGAGCCCTGGGGCAGCACCACATGCACAGGAGCTCCTGCAGGCGGAGGAAGGGTAGGGTGACCAGAGACGCCGTGTTAAGTGAGAGCCGTTGTGCAAAGAGTTGTAGTAGTTCTCTACTGAACTATAATGACACCTGGGAATTCTTGTGGTTTTAGAAAACGGTGACTACCAAGTTGCGTATTCTGCAAACACCCCAGTATTAGTCGCTGATGTTGTCAAAGTCTTGTAGTGACAAGAAGATCTGGCGATAGCTAACACATTCTGACTTGACCAGGCTCAGCTGTGTTTGTCCTCCCCAGGAAGGCTGAGTATTGTTCCAGGATGGTTGACAGCAGCTCATCCAGGGACCTGTGGTGTCGTTACAGAGTACTAGGAGCGTTTCAGTTGGCTGAGTGGGAGCCAGGGTCAGCCCACACTGGGAGGAGACCTTTTAGTGCAGGTTTCGCTGCAGACATGCACTTCGTACGTGGAAGGCCCTGCAGTAGGGGTATGTACCTTAGCACAGCCTGTGGAACAGGCAGTAAAAGCTTTTGGTCACATGCCATTTTATTTCCTGCATAGACAGTGCTCGTGTTTTATGGATCTTCCTAAGTGAGTTTCGAAGTGAGGGTGGTAATACATCTCTTTGTTAAGACTGTAGTGTTCCAACCGTCCTCTCAACTTGGGCCCGTTCCTGCAGGATCCCAAGCGTTTTGGAAGCTAGTGTGATGGTCCCTGGCTGTACAAGCACTCGAAACAGGAGGAAGCAATGTCACATAGAGAAATTCCTCGACAACCTACAGAACAGAGTCCCAAGACTTGCAGGCGGGATTGGGGATGCATTAGGCTGGACATACACAAGAGGAGAATAAGCAGTTACATACAGCAGGTGTGTTTCTGTTGCTAAAATCTGTGTTTAAATGCTGGTATGTCTGGATTACAAAAACAGTAGGACGCGCCAGAGAGCAAATCCTATTTACTTGTTTAGCTCCGCTTAGTTTTCCTGCTAAAAAATGCAAAACACTGAGAATTCTGAAGAATTATTCAGAACAAATGTGTCTTCGATGTATGACATCGAAGTAGATGTAGAATGTAGAGTATGTAGAATTTGTAAACATGGCCCTTTTTTTGGTGGATTCCTGGTGTTTAAATATCTTACGTTGGAAAACCTTTAGGCTAATTTATTCCCAATGAGAGCTATGACCTCAAAAGTAAAGCATCCTGGAGACATTTAAAAGGCATGTAGATGTGGCGCTGAGGGACCTGGTTTAGTGGTGGAGTTGGCAGCGTCGGGTTAACGGTTGGGCTCGATGATCTTCTAACCTAAATGATTCTATCATTCTGAGATGTAAAGACGAAGCAGTCTCTCATCAAAGATGAGTCAAACACTAAGATAAGAAAGGACACACTGAAAGAATGGTGAGCTCTGTAGGGTTGAGACGTGGAAGCTAACTCACATCCTTTGATATTTCCTTTGTTTGTGTGTGTGTAAGTCTCGTGTTTGTGTGTGTGTGATTTGTTTAGGGAACTCTGAAGTCTCATGTGAATCTTGCCATTTTCGAATCTTTAACTTAGTTGCTGTGTTGATTATAGCAAATCTTGTTAAATCATTCTGATAATTGGCTGATGAATAAATGTTGTTAAAAATCATACAACCTAATACTATGATTTATGATTTTGTTAATAAATCTTAAATTGCTCCTAGCTCAAAGTTGTGTAGGATCCATTAATCGCTCATTTTGCGACAAAGGGGTGTAGTCGGCAGGATCCTAAAATCACATTTATGACGTACAGCACACTTCTTGATTTGGAATGCCTTCCAGTTTTGGTCTGATGTAAGTTCTTGAAGGCTTTAAAACGCCCTTTGAGCTGAAGATGTACGAAGAGCCTCACGCTGAGATATCTGACAGACACGAGAACAGCTTTGTCTCTGCTCTGCTCATACCTTGCCTCCTGTAGATTGTAGGTTGTTTTTGTTTTATGTTTCTTTTGATGGTTTTTTGGTTTGGTTATTTTGGTGTTTAGGAGCTGATCACACAGTTTATGTTTTACTCTAGAAGAACCTGTTTAAACTGGTCACGCAGTTCAGGAAACTGCCACAGGTACCTTCAGTGCTACCAGGAAAATCCCACGTGGGTGGGGAAAAAAATGTATCCTGGGTACATCTCTGGAGAAAGCCAAATCATAGCCTTGTCTTGTTGATTTTTTTCTAAGCTCAATGAACACAGAAAATGTAATTGCCACTGCACCCCTCTCTCTAGATTCTCTCTGTAAGCCTTGAATTTTGCCTTCCTGAATTAGGAAATCCAGTCTGTAATCACTTTTATCTAGGAAATGCACTAATGTCACAAAACAGGACATAAAAAGACCTGAAAATTTTGAAGTGGGATTTTGCAGTAAAATGGAATAAATCTTACTCCCTTATGGTTTATTTTCTGTGTATGTTTGAGAAGTTTTTATTGAAAAAACAGAGATGATAAATTCTGTCTGTTTTACGCCTGTCTAAATATATTTTCAAGTATGTTCCTGTTATGCAGAAATTTTGCTAATGAACTCCCAGTTGAGTTTCGGGCATTACAGCAGTGTTCTAGATGGCAAAGAGCTTATCTGAATGAAGACGAAGTAATTTCTCATGGAATTATATTTGCAGATTGCCTCCAGTGTGTGCCAGCTGTAAAAAGGTGGTATACCTATTATTGTACCAGAAATCAGTTTTAAAACAGCAGAAGATCTTTGGGTTTCTGATCAGGGCAGCTCTGCTGCACCAAAGGTTGAGAAAATCCTCTCAAACAGTTGGCCAAAGAAAAAGTATACAGAGACTATTACTTTAATCACGCGCATTTTTCGTTACACGGCAAATTTTATCGCTGTCTGCATTTTCATGCGTGTATCGCATTTGCTGTACTGTGCCCCTGTTCCAGTCTGGGAAACACAGGAGGCAGTCATACCAGTCGGAAGAATGGAATCAGATCTATAGGTGTGCGTGTACCATCAGCTTGCAAAAATTCAGAACATATCATCTGTGTTGCACGAAAAATGTTCTTTAAGACATGAAGATATGCAAAATTTGTTCTTCACTTTCAAATGGTGTCAGCGCTCCTGCAGAAGGTGGAATTCGGTCTGGTGTGTCAGGGAGGCTGCAAGGGGAACAGGCTTGAATATTGATTATTTGATGCTGAATTGCAACCCAGAAATGTTGAAACAGCATGTATGCAAAACAGTGTTTTCAAAGCTGAGGTTAAGGCCAAAGTGATTGCTCTTCCTGCTCAGGAATGGATTAAATCTGAAATTCCAACGTTAACTTCCTTTGCCCTGCGAGACGCATCTTGGAGAATGAATCTGTTCGTTATCTTCTGTGTTGAGTTTGTGGGTTTTTTTTCGTTTATCTTCCTTCCCCTGGCACTTCCCATCTGGGTTTGCAGAGCACAGTCTTTGCCAGGGTCCGGACTGGGTCTTTACTGCAACCGAGCAATACAGCAACAGAAAAAATAGCAAGAAATAAGAGGTGGAATTTTTGTTTTCATTTGATTTTCTAAAATTAGTCATAAATCAGTAACAATTGTGGAATATTGTTCTCTTTAGACCAAGTTAGTTGTCTGAGGACGTGAGAGAGTTGATAAGCACGTGGTACTTTGGCCTAGACTCCCTATCTTAGGAGCTGTCTTTGTGATTTCTGCATTAAAGTGCATCATGTAGAACTCAAAGGACAGAAAAGAAGTGCTCTTTATGGTTAGAAAAATCTTGTCCACATTAGTAACTGAATTTGGGAACACTGGTAGTCGTGCCATATAGGGTGCAAAATCTGTGGCCTTTCTGGATGAATCAGTTTGGAATGATTTAGAAGTGCAAGCTAGAGAGTATACAGTGGTTTGTGTTCTAGTTTGTGTCTGGACTTTACAAACAAATAATAAGGAAAAACCTAATTTTAAAATGGTAATAGATAGACTAATCTAAACCCAAGTAAAGCAGTACATCCTTACCTTTACTGGCACTGAGCTTAGTCACCTCATTGGGAAAAGATGCCTGGTGTTTCACAAGGTGCTGCAGAAGGATTCAGCGCAGTTGCAGGTTTGCGCTTTACTAAACAGGGACGTTGCGCATTCATAGAGTGTTTAGAAGTGAGTGTTTAGAATTCAGCACATCCCATCGTCTGACATGTTATTAATATCTTCAAGTAAAAGTCATGCCAGCACAGCAGGCTTATAGTTTCATCCTCCTGGTGGGAAATAGCAACCTCCTCGTTTCCCTTGAAACCTAGCTTAGAGCCAAGTTGTGTTGTTAGCGTCTGGCCAATTGCAAACAAAGTGATGAAAGCAGGAATTTTAGAGATTAGTCTTTAAATTAACCGTAATGCTTCATTTTATATATTTTTGTCTGCACCTTCTCTTCTTTTCTAGGATGTCCTGGATGACCAGTGCACGTTCAGGCAGTGAGGTATGCTTACCATAATGCCCTCTGCCTCGATAGGGAAGAAAGATGTTCTGCCCAGTCATGCAGTTCCCTGCATTTTGATTACCTTGGCAAAGTTTAAAACTGAAGACTTTAGGAGTGAATTTGCAAATGGTTCTTTCAGCCCACAGTGCAGTGCAGTTCTGCATGTTGTGGAGCAAGTGCAGAGTGCCTTGCTCCTGGGTGGAGGTTGCCTTGTGTCCACTCGTCTCCTTGTGAACAATCTCCCCCTTTTATCCAGTGCAGAGTTAATACATCTATTGACAGAAACAGTAAATATGAAGATATCTAATTATTTGCAGTGGCAGGTGCACAAGTGAAGTTTAGAGCATTGCTATGGAAATTTAAGTAGAATGTTCAAAAATAATTTAGATTTCCCTTTCCTTTGGCCTGCTCTATCTAAATTGCTGAGAGAGTCTTACTTTGAGGCTGGGGAATAGAAACAAGGTAAAAAGTGCTTTCTGGCTGTCTTCTAGTGAAAATTACTGAAATATCTTTGTTTCTTAGCATAAATGCTCATAAAACTTTGGAGAATAGATCCTGAAAGTCTATTGTTCTGTAGCATATTTATTCATATCACAAAAGCTGCATTGAAATAATACTGAGGGTTTAAGAAAAGTATTCCAAGAGAAGGATTAACTTGCTAATCCTTCTCTCTTAGGAAAAATGTTCCAAGGGACTTGGCAGGACACATTTGAAGGATGTTATGACTGGCACTCACGTGTCCACACCAGTTTTTTCAATTTCACGAAGTTGGTATGAGCAGGGCCAAAGAGAGATCGGAAAGCTCCTAACTACATTTTTATTCCTGTGGGGAGGTTGGACAGGAGCCCCCCATGCTCTTGCAAACACCCTGAATTAATCTGCTGCCGTGTGAGTGGTGAATGGGAGTTTTGGCTACACTATTTCAAGGGTGTTGCTTTCCTTCTTGTATTCCTGTCTCACTACTCTGCATTTTTTTGGATTTCCGTGATCCTTGTGTATTGTCTAGCTCTGAGGCTTGACAGCGCAGCATATTAATGGAAGTGATCATGATCTGCTTCTCCTCTTCTGGGAGTAAAGTTTTCCCAAATCGAATGAATGCTGTCATTCAGAGAGGTTCCGAGCTGCTTCTAGTAGAGACTAGCACAGCTGTGGACAAGAGAAAAGCTTATGATATCATCTTCAATTCTGAAGGGCTAAAAATGGAGCTGCTTATTTTTTCACATGGGATCCTCGCAGTAAATATTACACAAGCTGCTACTTTCTCTTATGGCTAACCTAAGAAAAGTCTCCACCGAGGAGTTGTCTTGTGTCTGTCTCTCCGTTGGTTGTGTATGTGGCCATACATGCACGTGTGGCCTAGTTGTTGGACACTTTTGATGAAGAATAGAGAAGGTGCTTTATGCAATTTTTGTCTGTTCCTATTAAACAGAAATTGAACCAGAATGAAGCAAAAGTTGCCTTTGTGTGAGGTTTGCAAATATTTCTGGCTATCTGGAGCTACCATCTGTTGTTTGACCAAAGGCTCATTTTTTTGCTTTTGTTTAGCAATTTCCTGCTATAAAAAGTCCTTCACGTTCTTTACTGAATCCTTTAAGTATAAGCTGTGAGAGCATCCGAGCAGCCACATGTGCATGCAAAAGAACCTGATTTCTAACATCAGTATGACTGAGGATTTCAAACCTTTCTGGCTTAGGAATTTTTTCCTTTGTAGCAAATTGTTGACCAAAGCACCTTTGGTTCCTAATGTGTTTTCACGTGAACTCTGGCATCGAGCAGTTCAGAGGAAGATGAAGGTACCCAGTCCAGAAGAGACCGTTCCTTTGCGATTTTCTGTATTGTGTGGTTCTTCTGCGCAATGTAATGCTGCAGCTTAGACAGCTGCAATCGTAACTTTTCTTGTTTTATAATTTTTGTTAAATTCTTGTTGTTTTTTAGTACAAAATACCAAAGAAGGGTGCCCTCTAAATTGAGGGAGAGCGTTCTCTGCCAGAAGGAGCATAACCAGTGTTAGACTTCCCAGTCAGAAGCTCCCTCTGAACACAGGATTAACTCTTCTACGCGATGGCTGCCATTTACCTGGGCAGAGGGTTGAACACTTGTATTTATGATCAGCGTAAAGGGACATGGGTGTCCACGGCCTTACGCCTCAATCTGACGTTCAGTCTTGGTCCCCTTGGCGCTGGAGTCCAGCCGTTATTTTTTGAAGGTGGAAAAGTCTGGAGCAGGAAGAAAAAAAAATAATCTAAAATTCCAAGAAGGGTTCTCCTCTGCCATTCCTGTGAAAAGAAATCAAAGCTTTATGGAATTGTGGATTTTGTCTTTCATACCTATCTGTAAAGTCCTTTTTCTTTAAAGCGTGGAAGCAAAGCCTGTTCAAACACTCCGGTTGTTTTACTTAGAACCATGTTGCACAGACCAGGTGTATTTATGGACGGGCAATCTCTTTTTTTAAGCACGGGCAGGTTAGCAGGTGCGAGTCTGGGCCTGTTGTTTTCAACAGAGGTATTTGGATCTGCTGTAAGAAGAGATCATGCAGGAAATTCTATGTAAGCTTTGTTTTGTCAGAGAGGTCAGGACGTCAGGGTACCAGGAGATGCCTTCTACTTGAATAACAAAGTTTATGGCCGATGTTGTGGGGATTCAGTCATTTCTCCTGCCTCCTGTTGGTCATTTATATTTATTACACGGTTGCCACATGGGCTTGTGCATTTGCTGTTCATTAAGTTGCATTATTCCTTAACAATATAGATGAAGTATGCACTAAATGAAACAAAATAATTAATTACTGAACACAATGACACCATTTAGCCCTAAATTTTCACAACTAGAAGGATTAACTAAGTATGTAATGCATCACTGAATGATTTAACAGAGTATCATAACTCTTTTCTTTTCACCATAAATTGTAACCTGGAATTGTTTTTGTAATGGTAATTGCCTTATCTTCATAAATTCTACAGTCTTACATAATTTAACTAGTATTGTAGCAGGATTTCCCAAGAATAAAAAAAGCAGGTGCTGTCAATGGTAATTTAAATAAGAAAAGACACGTTAAGTGGTTCTTCTTTCACTAGTAATAGAAATTAATTAGCTTTGAGCTGCTTTGGAGGTTTTACATTTTTTGCTGTGGCCTGTTATGTTTTATAATTGTATGGAAAGTAGTTTTGATTTGATCACATTATCTGGTGCGAGGGTTCTGCAGGAAGGCAGAGGTACATAAGTCAAACGTCAGCCTGCCTGGGTACGGAGACTGCAGAGGATCAAGAGTGTAAATTAAGATCTTCCAAATAAGTCTTTGGAGCGTTGGCGAAGGTTGTGCTACAAGTCTGAAACCTGCTGCTAAACATTTCTTCCTTTAAGACTAGGAGCCACTGAATGTTTTAAACTAAAGTACGGCTGCTTTAGACTGGTGCTACCCTGATGTAAACTGTTGGCAAATAGAATTGATTCATTCAGATTAAATCAGTGCAAACTCAGAGAGAATGGGCCCACATATGAAATATAACTCCTGCATCCGTGCGTACATTAGCAGCGTCACTCTAATAACAGGTTTTGTCAAGGGACCATGGTGTATGTCTGCACCAGAACCTAGCGGAGTCCAGTGAGTGCGGATTTCTACATGGTTAGTGCTGAGGTTCAAACTTTGTGTTTTTCAGAGGGTTTTTGGTTTTACTTGCTCTGGTCTGACGCTGATGGCTCGATGTCCATAGCTGTTGGAGCGATCTCCTGATGTAGCTTCATGCCAAGGAACTCCGCTGGTGTGCTCCACGCCAGCTCTGCAGCACAAACTGAAGCACAGTGAAAAGGGCTGATGAAGGGACTTCTGTCAAAAGCACACTCCTAACGTGGGCGAAAAGACCAACATGGATAATGGGCGCGTGTGCAGTGACCTCATTAGTGACGAGAGCAGCTCTGGTCTCAGTGAAACACAAAACATTCGCTTTTGGTATTTATGTTGCCTATTTGTTTATATTTTAAGAACAGAATGATTCTTCTAACATTTTTATTTATATGTTTTTATTCTGGAAAATTTATTAGTTTTTCAGAGTGTGTCACGTTACTGTTAATGTGTTTGCTTAACACGGGAGCACTATTAATAGGATGTGACTATTAGGAAATGCCAGCCAGTGCTGGGGTGTGTCTGTTGTGCCAGCCTTACTTCTCCTGCATGAATTACAAGCCGTAATTACCCCTTTTATGTGAATGACTCTTGGATCTTGGAAAGACTTTCTAATAGTCATTTAGTTTTCTCTTCTAGGTAATTTTTTTGTAGAGAGATAATCGCCAAATCCTAGTCATATTATTTTCAGTTGAGAACGGATGTCTTGTCTTTACCTCTGAATGTATAAATTAGGGGTGGGGTAGGTGGGAATTAATCCTTTTTGAGTTAAAGTGCAGGTTGTAAAAGCTGCTACTTTCCTGAGGATACAAATTTTATCTTTAATGTCAAGAATGAAAGATCCAGTTGTTCGAAAGCAGAGTTATGGTCATACTTCTTGCATTTGTGGAAAGCGAAATATTTAATATACTGATTAACAGACAGATAGCCAAAGACTTGTGTCTTGTTTTCAGGTTTGCAGCAAGTCACTCAGCTTTCTGTGCCTCAGTAAAACGGGATGGCGTCCTGCAGGTGAGGCTTGGTGTCCGTGTGGGGTTTAGGCAACCATCTCAAGCAGAAGCTATGGATGAACCGTAGTGTTGTCTGTTCATTTGTGGCAGGGTGAATCTGCAGTCCAGACCAGCTGCTCATGAATGATTGAAATTGCATATTTCTCTAGATCTGTAGGGAAGAAAAGATGACTTAATATTTTTATGTTGTTAAAGAAACAGTAAGGGACATTCTAATCATTGTAATATACACATGCCGAAGAATCAGATTTAAGACTGCAGATGGCATCTTAATATAAATGCTTGTTTATTGTTAAAATAATTTTGATAGAAAGTTTTTTTTTTTACAACATTTTTGTTTTGACTCCTGTTCTTGAATGCTCTTTACAGACTGGGTTTCCTAATTGTGTTGGTTTTGTCTTTGTGAGCTTTCATATGAAATTTTAGGCTAAATTTGGGTTGTATTTTCCTCTCCTTGGTGTGTGACAGTAAGACTGTATATCCCTGAGCAAAGAAAATTCGACCTTAAAATAATAAACCTTGGAAGTTACTTCCTATATCCTCTCCTCCTTGGTTTCTGTTCTTACTATGTTGTGATACATGAGGCAATTCTTCAGGAGTG
The DNA here is from genome assembly GCF_964199755.1 of Larus michahellis. Lineage (NCBI taxonomy): Eukaryota > Metazoa > Chordata > Aves > Charadriiformes > Laridae > Larus > Larus michahellis. The sequence goes on along the minus strand of NC_133914.1, from coordinate 3,175,843 downwards.
CTGTAAATTAATTCATATGTAATTACAGACACATGGAGAATGGATCGGCTGTTGTTCCCAAGTAATTCAATGACTAGGACTCTTTGGACTTTGGGTATTGTTATTGGACTTGGAACAAAAGCGCACCAAAGAGATCAATTGTCCTACTTCCTATTAATTGAGCAAGTCACACAAGCCTGCTCCCATGAACAAAACGATTCTTCTTGAATACAGCCTTTTTACCCTTACAAGGAGCTCCTGCTGCTGTCACTGCAGCTCCCCAGGTTGCATCAGAAGGCATCAGCTTGTCTGGCAGTGAAAGTCTTTGGCCTTTGAGTCTCAGAAGGAGTAAGGAAATCTGCCCCCAAAGTCACTGTGCAGACGTGCTACTGAAAATCAGTCTCTGTCCCACCGAAGTTTCTTTAAAAATAAAAGTGTCATGAAACTTATGAAAAATACCAGTAGAAAGCATTTCAGAATTAATATCATCATCATCATCTGCTATGATGGTGTTGGTTTTGGCATTTGTTCAGCTTTAATGCTGTGTGTCAGGGGTGGCTTCCCTTCTGAAGATCAGGGTCATACATGTTAAAAGGAGCTGGTCAACTCAAGGTTAAAACTCTGGGTACGTCTTTCTGCTGGAGACAACCAGTACAAGGTTACGCCAACAAAATAGAGCTTCAGCAGGATTGAGGTGCTCTCTATACAGGCATTTTTCTGGTGTTCGGGAGAACTAATGCTCTTTTTCTTCCGAATGCACATCCATAGAAGGTTACCGTTAGAAGTATGGGAGCATTTATGGTCCCTCATCTGCGATTCAGCTAATTAATTCAGCTAGTTAAGTAATTTTTACCTCTTGAGTTGAATGATTCTGAGAGGTCTTTTGCAAGCCATTTTCAGTTGTCTTGGATTTTTTTCCCCCTTCATGGTAAAAGTAAGTGTTTTGAATATTTTTGTCCTAATACTAGTAAGTGAAGAGCTAAGAGCTGCAATGCTGTATTTAGTCTTTTATTTAAATAATTAAAAAAAATATTCTAAGAGGAGAAGGCTAAGGGAAAACCTTACTGTTGTCTACAGCTACCTGACTAGAGGATACAAAGAAGGGAAAGAGTCTTCTCAAGGGTACACAGCAATAGGACAAGAGATGATGGACACAAATTGGAAAGTGGGACGTTCCCCTTAGATGCGGTAAAAAGATTTATATTCCCCCCGCCCCGTGGGTAAATTTTCGTTCTTGGAGGTGTTCAGAAGACTTGACTAGACAGGCCCCTGAGCAAGCGGATCTGATTAGACCTGCTTGGAGCAGGGGGTGAGACTAGATGACCTCCAGACCTAACTTATTTTACAATTCTGTGATTCTATGAAAATACAGAGATATGGTCTGGTATGTGATGCACACGGATACAAGGTGGCTCTTGAGGTGAAGTGTTAAGTTCCCTTACTGTAGATTGTACAAAATAATTATTTCAGAGCACTCAGGAAGTAAAGGGTATAACGTGTGTGTGGGATCATCAAACTGCACTGCAGACTCTTTTTTTTTTTTTGTCTTTTTCTTTTCAAAAAAACCCACAAAAATTACAGAAGTCAGATTAATAGAAGCCACTGCAAGCCTGAGGAGGTATCCAAGAGCAAATAAAGCTTGGAGGAGCAGTTTCCATACTTCCCTCCATGGGCCATCATGGAGGCTGCAGGATACGGGACACGTCGTGTGTCGTTGGACGCAGTAGCAGAGAGATATGATGCCGAAGAGGGCCCCTTTGAATTCAGTGCTGTCTGTGCATCCCCTGTAGAACATCATCATATTCTTGCAGATCGTAGCTGGAATGGGAGCAATAGAAAACCTCCTTTTGTTTCCATTGAAAGTGGAGGCAGCTCCTGAAGGTGAACCACCTAATGCCAGCTAAATTAAAAGAAGGAAAGCACTTGGAATAATTCAACGAACAATAAGTGGGCAGCAATCTAGAAAAAATTAATTCATTTTATGTGTTCAACATATTTGCTATGTTATTTAATTACTGTTATGAGAGCTTGGAAAATCTGAAGGCAAGTACACTTTAATTCACGATAAGTGAACACTTTTATTTATGTTGAAAAGGGTCCTGCTTTTCTCTTGATTGTGCTGGCAGAAGGAAGAGAGAAACAAGGGGCTGCCCCCTTCCATCACAGCAAAGACTTTATTTTCTCAAAGCCTTAGTTGCAGGCTTCTTAATTTTTCTGTCAGAAGAAATTTCATTTCACTTGACTTAGGTCACGACTACCTAAAAATTTTGAATAGACTGACGTGAGAGAAATGTGGTATTCCAGCTTAGGCAGCCTATCCGAAGATCTTGCAGTGGGTCCGACGCAATTCATAAGGGGCCTTTTCAGCCTGGGTGAATGAAAAACTCAAATCTGGCAGTAAATATCAAGGTCCTTTTGGTCTTTTTTTGTAACTTATTAACATATAATAGAATTTACTCCTGCAACTAAAATAAGTGCACTTGGGAAGCAAAATGGCTTTTGGACTGTAGTTTGCCAAGCACAGAACCCAGATTTAATCATTGGGATACAGAGCTTACTTTCTTTCTTTAGGTTAAGCCTAAGAAGAGACAAAGGGAAATATTTGTTGGTTGACCTCTGGCCCCGATACAAAATATAGAGAGAATAGTGATGAATCTCCAAAGCCTGCTGGCATAGTAAAGTGCTTGGTATTCTATGAAAAAACCATCATGTATTCCCTAAATAGTTCATTTTGTTTTCTAAAGTTCTGAAAAACTCGCTTTATTGAAATGCATGTTGTTGCATCGATTTTTCTAAAATACACCTTGTTATCTTTTCTTTGGTAATTGGTGACTGGTAATGACTTTGGCAATTTAACATGTTCTTGCAGACACTTTTCCCATTCCCCCAGATAACTGAAGTCAAGAGAGAGGGCCTGTCTGTCAATCTCTGATGCCTGTCAACCTGCTTGATTGACGGGTTTTGGTCCCACAATAGAGACCATTTCTGCAGCCCCCATTCTGTTATTTTCTTCTTTCTTAATACTTGTGGGGGATGGTGTTTGCTTTGTAATCTGTGTTTAAAATCCAACTTGGAATGAGGCCAGTTCCTAAGAAATTATCACAAAGTCTTGTTAGCTTTGCATCAAGAAAATTCTCTGGAGAGTTTCTTAAGCTGTGATTCCACCTCCTGAAATTACCTTTGCTCAAAACCTAAGCTTCATTGTTCCTCCAGAATCCCCTTCAAAATCCAACAAAGAGGCTGTGAGGTCTGCCTAATATGTTTTTATGTAAAAAAAAAAAAAAAAAAAAGTAATTTGTTCGTGCTTTACTTTATTTGGGAAGTTCTTGCTCATGGGATAACTGGCATAGACATTTTTGTATGTAAGGAAGGTGGGCAAAATATGTGAGACCGGGAGCAGGGAAGGGGAGGGATATTTGCATCATGAGGAAAAGCTCTAAAACAGAAAACAAGGAAACTTCTAGAGGAAAGAGCAAACATGTTTACTAGTTAAAAAGAAAAGTAATGAATCTGTCATTGTTCATCCCCACAATCACACATCCTTACAAGCATTCTAATCAACTTGGCATTAATTCGGCTAATTGTGAATTAGGATTGGTATTGTTCATTTATTTCACATTCAGTGTTTAGAGGCTGAGGATTCTGTTACGGACCGATGTGAGAAGTGGATGCTCGACTCGAAGGGTTTTTGTTGGGAAAGGGCTGTTCGGTTTGTTGCACGGTTACTTTACATCCCCACCCCCCCCAGTTACTTACTGAAATGTAGGCCAAAAAAACTCACCAAACCCAAAAGGATATGTTTAATAAAACTAAGATCCTTCTCCTCTGGTAGCTCTGTGTAACATCTGAGTTTCAACATAAGGCATAAACAATAGCTAAATTTGGGGTTGTTGTTTCCTATAGTAACAAATAGCATAAACATAGCGTTTCCTATAATAAGAAATAGCATAGCGAGAGTCCAATAAGCTGGCAGGGAAAGTGAAATAGATGGAAGCAGACCTAGTGTGTGGATGCGCGTATGAATATCCATTTCTGTTACACAATATGGACCTTGAGATCTTGAATCCCGATCTTACTGTATAAAGTGCTGAGCACCCTCAATTCTTTAAACGCGTAGAGCACTCAGTAGTCCAAAAGAAATAGCCCCATATATTCTCAGTTAAACCACTCGGACGGTACCTCTGCTGCGGTGGGTACTAACCTGTTACCTTTTGGCCACAGGAGCGGGCTGACACTGGTAGAAAAAAAGAAATAACAGACGCAACTGACACGCTAGCAGATATTTACAGAGGGGGGAAAAAGCAAATATGGGAAAAGGTATAATCCTTGGACTTTTTCCTGAGGTCCTCATTGCATGAATGACTACATAATATATTCTGTGTGTCAAGAATTAAAAAATAGCCCAGTATGACACGAAGTGTTTGAGAGAGATACCCTGGACATCTTGTGTCTGTTTAGTTGGTTGTGTTTGGAGGTTGCTAGCCCATTTTTCCAAAGAGTTCCAAAGACCAGTTCAGGATAAAAATGAGCTCATTCCCCACAGTGCTTTCCGCATAAAGTGGCCACAAGCCTCTACATCAGGCGATACAGGTGGCATGTTGGAATGACAATTTTATGGAGCTAAGAGAAACCACATCTCCACTGTCATTTCCTTTTCAGGGGGGTTCTTTCCTGTCCCTGCTGAACCATTCAGAATGCATAGCTCAGGGAAAGTTGTAATTTTCTGAGCTTCAGAATAGGGGGCAGTAAGGTCACAGTATTCCTTGAACACTTTTGTTCTATTACTGCGGGAGTACATAGTGTTAAAATGATTTAGAATGACTGCATCTTTGCATTTGAACCAGGACTTACCTCCTATAGTATGGTGAGCTGACTGTTGCTAGAACCCTGCTGTCGCAAGAGACTTAGCGGTGGACAAGGTGGAGAAATTGGCTGAACCCCCGTTAAATAAGGCCATTCTGAAACATCTGGGTGGTACTTTTAAAAATGTCTCATAAACCATGTTATGCATTTAAAATAGATCCCATTGTACAAAGAATGGCAAAAATACAACATATTCTTCCTCATTTGAACTCGGAGGAGAAGCCACCAGGTGTAGACAGAAACACCTACCATGTGGCTTTCTTGCAGTCCTGGGAACCTGGAGGAAAAGTCTCGTTTGTGCTATGGGTGATTACAGACTTGGTACCAGCCTGATGCACCAGGTCTGTGGGGATCACCGTCTTTATCCTTACAGAGAGGGTTACAACGTGTGCTTTCTACACCTGTGCAATTGCCATACCCTTGCCTACACTGAACAGGTAGAGTAGTTTCAGAGGCCACGTTCTCCTCTCTCTCGAATTTCTGGAACAGTCATTTGGCCTGGCGTGACTACGGTCTCTAAATTATGTCTGAGTCATCGCAACGTCACTGGTGCTACAAGCCCTTCACTTGCAGAAGTTTTCTTTATCTATAGCAATATCTCTTGTGTTATGCCCTACAGAATTTTATGTGCAATTTCATTCTTTCCCCAACCCCTCTTTTTTTTTAAAGATTGCATTAAAGGTACTAGTTGCTTTTCAGATTTATTTATCACGTTCTTGTATTCCTGTATGCAGTAAGTAGGAACTCTTGTTTCACTCCCTATCCAGTTTATTGTTTTGTATTAACTGCATGAAATCTTCTTCCTTCTGAACTAAGCAGACCCAGTTTCTAATTATGTCTTGTAGTTAAATTCCTGCTGGCCTGGCACCATTTTTGTGACCTGTCTTTGAATTCTTTTTCTTCCTGCTGTGTTATTTCTGACATAAAGCAAAAAGAAACTGGTATTCTGGGCAAGGCCATACTATTGATTTAAAGAGTGGCTAAATACTTAAAGAGTATTAGCACTGTTGGTTTCTCTCTCATTCTGGGTGGATCCCAGCAGATGTTTTGCTTTTCTGATTGTGCTGCACTTCAGCAGAAGACTTTACAGAGTTTTCCCACAATGATGTGCAAAGCTGTTGCTCTCAATGGAGAGCTCTGAAAGATAGTATGAAAAGGGGAACGTGTAATGTTAAAAAGATACAGAAATTGGTGGTAAGGAGCAGGTGTGCAAGAAAAGGATCTAATGGCAGGCTTATGTCAAAAGAGTTCATGAAGTTAGCGTAGGTCCAGAGAAGGTGGGAGAGAGAAGAATGAAAAATAGCTGGTAAGTAAAGACATTAATATGAGAAAGTACGCGTCTGTACTCTGGCTGTGATTGGTAGTGGTTAGAGCTTCAGTATCTCATGTTGGAAAGTGGTGCTTGGTCTAATACTGGCATCTTTACCAGTGTGCGGCGATACGACTTGTACCTAATTGTGCCTGGATGTGTCTGTCTAGCTCTTAATCCATCTGCTGAGGTATTATATAGGTAACCAGAAGCCTGCACCGAATTCCACGGACTGGCAGCCCTCAGGTCTGAAATAAGTCTGTAAATTACAGCAGTTTAAGTTAAATCAATACATTTTCTAAAATTTAGCCTCAACTAAACAACTGTGACAGTTCATAGCAACCTGAACTTCCGATGAACCTACCCTATGTAGAAATGAAATGTCTGATGTCTTTGTTAGTTTCTCACGTAGCGTCTTTCTACACTCTGGCTAGATGCTCTGTATCTTATCTCTCTTTCTAGCAGAAGGTGTATTTAACCTTCTGATTGTCACTGTGTGGAGTATGATGATGGAAGCCCTGATTTTGCACACAATGAATATATTGATAGATTTATCTCATTTACTATACTTATCTGTCATGCCTAAGGACACTAATGAGTTGTTTTCAGGAACTAATGAGAACTGTAATGGCTAATGGATGTTTACAGCATCGCTGCGTTTTACCGTGTGATAATGTGAACACCAACTTCAGTTCCTTCAGTTCTTTAATTGGCACCATCAGAGTCTTTAATTACATTTCATCAGACAATGAAATTCTCAGAAGAAATCAATGAGGAGAAGCTGGTGATCCTGCTGGAGTGACCAATTGCTCTGATGGACGCTTTCTTTGAATGCAATACTCTTAAGTGATAAAGTAATAAAGTCCTTTGAGAACTAATTTTTAAAAAGACCAAACTCAAAACCAGATTTTTGGTATTTGCTCTTTGTTTCCCAGTAATTCAACTGTGAAAAGAAAAAGTGGCACTGCCAAGCGCTTTGTTTTTTTAGTTATCTTCAAACTGTGTTCATTTGTAAAATAGGAAACATTAACTGGAAAAAAACAGTGTTTCCCTTGGTCATAATAGTCCAGATTTGTAGAGCTAAAGAAACAAAGGCAAGGTAAGCTTCGTGATTTCACACTATCAAACCCACTCCTAAGAGGTGTGGGAACACAGGCTGTGATAGAGCTCGTACCCCTGAATTAAACTGGTACAGTATTTATTTTTAGGTTTTTTAAAAGAAAGAGCGTGGGTTCCCTGCAGTGCTGGCACACACCACCGGTATCCGATCAAGTGACAGATGTAGTCAGTAAGATACAAAAGGCGTTCTCTCCAAACCATCTCGTTTGCCTATTCCCCAATGATTGTTTCTTCTGGAGAGATGTACTGTCATGTTACAGACTGTATCACAACATTGTCTGGCTTACCTGACCTGTTAGACATTTTCAGATGTGTCTCTGTGGTAAAAGACAAAACCAATGAAGCTTGGGGTATTTTGCTAGAGAGTTGTGCCTTTTTGATTACTTTCGCCTTAGTCATAGCATCTACTCACCATTTTAGGGCTGCGTGTTCCTTTACATGTGCATTTCAGAGATACTTGCAAACGGCATTTCTTGTCTCAGATTCACTGCACGATTTGTGTGTGCTTCTTGCTCTAGGTTGGGATGTTCAGGTGAAAAGGGAATACGAGTGATTGCTTTCTGGGATTTTTTCCCCACTACAGAGTTGTCTTTCCTTTGAATGTGAGTATTGGTGGAGTACTCAGTCCTTTCACTCATTCTTCATTCTGTGCTGTCTCTAAGTTCTTCCTTTATTTCTTTGGAAAAGTACTCTTTTCTCTTGCTTGCGTAACAGGGAGCAGTTCTGGGCAGTTACCCATCTGTCTTCACTCCCACAATGAGCAAAATGAGATAACAGCTTATTGTTCTCTGCCTGGTGAACTCTTGCCATATGCTGGCAGGTGCTCCAGCTGCACTGGCCTCGTGGTACTGATGCACAGGCTTCTTTTTTTTTTTTTTTTTTTTTTTTTTTTTTTGGTAATCTGATATAAATGCCCCTACCAGCATCTTCAACACTGATCTGGAGCCAGAGTTCTGCCTTCTGATTTGTTGGATAACGAATGGTCAGTGAACAGCAACAGCTTTTCGCTGTTGATAGAAAAAGTCTACAATTTCAGTACCTCGTATAATGCTCCTTTCCTTACTCTCCCCTTCCTCCAATGTTTTTGAGTGTGCAGATGTTTCCTAGTTAGTTATTATTTAAGTGAGCAGCTTCTTGCTAACATGTTAATTAAAACTCGCTGTCCGGAATCTCTTGGTACAATTTGCAGTGTAATCTGTAGCCTCTAGTGCATCATTGTATCTCTATTAAAAGGAATTCTGTGTAATGATGCTGGGATTTAATTAGTTTCTTTGCCGGTGTTGTAAAACATAGTGATAAATGAGCTAACAGGTCCATGGATCATTATTCTACTAGAGATGAGCTTATTAGCTGATTATGAATCATTAACAAAGTCTACATGGGATTTGCTTATCTAATTCAACACAATTTTGAACATTCAATACTCTACATTCATTTCTTTCAACTAACAACATTCTATTTAGATTGCAATCTTTGCATCCTTTATTCGGGGAATTTTCTTCTTTAGTGTTGAATTCCAATTGTATTGCAAGTGCTGTGGGAAGACCTTGTGTCCACCTGTGATGGATGCAAAGCTGTGTTGTAAGGTTTTACACAACTGCGTAGTTTTTCGTTTGTTTTCTTGAGTATGTCTGTTTATTAATCGTATGGCATTGCAGGAAAGAAAGAAATGAAGACTCTACTCAACTTGAGTTTCTTAAACAGTGCACTAACTAAGGGAAAGAGAAATACCCTGCAGCCGCTAGAACGGATCATGTAGAAGGGGCACATTCACGCCGCAGCGGGTTTTTGGGCTGGGGACGGGCTGTGTAGCACCACCGCAGTTGTCAGAAGTCGAGCATGTTTGTAACACAAAAGTGTACGTCATGGAGAATACTCACTTGAGAGATTTTTTTTTTTTTTGAGAATGAAATATTCAGAAATTTGGTGCTGTGAGTTTATCTTCAAACAAATAAGACAGAATTTCAGAAGATTTTTCCACTTTGAGTATGTCTTTAAAGTACGGTCTCACCTTGACCTCCCTGATGCTTACCTTTTTAGCCAAACCAGCCTTGGTTAGATAGACTTCAGGCTATTTTTTTGGTGTGCCCTAAGGTTAATTTGGGGTTATTTGTAATTCAAGAACAAGCATTTTCGGTCCTGAATTTTGTTAACTTCTTGTTTTTAAACAAAGTTGTGAAAGGACATACATGTACTAGAAGCGAGAATGTGCCCTGTTTTTGTGTTCAGTTGTTGTTTCTTCCGTTTAAACTTAAAATAAGTGAAATTAATGAAGGTCACCTAAGGAAGCATCTCTCCCATTCCAGTGCGTCATGGGACCGTAGCAAGTGGAGTTTGTGTTGTACTTCTGTGATGCCAGACCAGCAGAGAGAGATCACGCCAGGATGGCGACGCTGGGGAAGAAGCGTCTGTGGTTTCCCCAGAGCTCTGTTTTGGGGGCAGATGTGTCCCACTTCACCTCAGCCGTGAGACTGGTGTCAAGGAGTGTCGCAGGCAGGCAGAGCACATCACCAGACGCCGTGCAGCTTCCTGCGTGGGCTCTGCTAGAAAGAAGGGATTCCTTGATATTTCTAAACTCCTTTTGGACTAGGAGCGTGAGTACTGCTTGGCCGATCAGTTCCCTTGTGAGATTTGAGCAGGTTTCTTGCAAAGTGATGAAGTCTGTCTGTAATTTTCGGCTGAGAAAATGGGCTGTAATATGTTGTTGCAGTGTGTGTGTTAAATAAGAAGCTAAAAAATAGGAAAACCTAACATGCTAAAAATTCCTACGCATCAAATGCTGGACATGGGCTGCGTTAAGGGGTCCAAGCAAATGCTCTGTAGAAGATCTCACTGTAACTCTTCAGCTTTGTGCAATGTGAAACTAAAAAATGGTCGTGGCAGGTAGGTTTTTACTGGAGATGAATACACAAATGTCTTTGGTTTTCACAGCTTCATTGATTTTTGAACCAGCAGAACAGAAATAAGTTTCGTCTCTGTCCACTTGTCTAAGCTCTTTAAAGCTTCTTCCCTGTAAGCTTTTCTGTTTACCTCACACTCTGCATATGTCTCTATTTAGCCAATGTATTGTTATGATTGTTATCCGTATTACTAATTAAGAGCCATTTGTACAAATAGCTAGTCTGTATGCAAATATTGTTGTGCATTCCTTGTTTCTTCCAGGCGTATTTTATCGTTCAGGTCGTAGTCCTTGCAGCGCAGCCGTGGCTGTTCTCAGCCTGCTCGCCGTGATTTGCAGGGTGGTGGGCCGTTTGCTGGGTGTGTGTTCTGGAGGCTGTGGCAGCGTCCGGGTCAGTAGTCTCCCTCATACGTAGGTAGATGGCACAGAAATTAGGGTTTAGGGCGGCTGGCTGTTATTAGCCGGAATGGTCTTGCAGTCCCTGCAACAGGATAAACCAGCGAAGTTATGGATGAATACATACAATAGCAATCAGCAGGGTGATATTGCACTGACACCAATCTGTGAAGGATGAGCCACTGCTTGTCAACAGCGGGTAGTTGGGTGTAACCCACCTCATGTACTCCTTGCTAGAACATAACACGCTTAGGTGTTCAAGGTGTATCCAGCGGGCGTGTGTCTGTGACTATCGAGCATCCTGACACATCCCTAGAGCGTTGACTTGCCTGCGCTGTGCTTTAGGTGTTCTTATCCTGCCTTTGACCCACAGCTGGAGAGAAACAAACACTCAGAAGTGGGTGTTTGGTCTCCTCTGCCCAGGGTCCCCTTGACTTGAGTCCTACGTAAGGATACTCATGAGCTCTTTCTGGAAGGTGGGCTCTTGTGCTGCTCTCAAAAACGTAGCTGTCATTGCAAATGACCTCTGTGGAATGTGCCTACTTGCTACCGCGCAAGAGACTGTTAATAATTCTTCAGGAGAAATCTTGGCAATAATGTAAAAAGATGATGATGGTGATGGCAGAGTTGCTGCCATCATACGCTGTTCCATAAATACAGAGTTAAAAAATCAGGATGTTCCTCAAAAATTGGCAGCTGAAAGTGGATACAATTTTCTTGCGATTCTAGCAGGATTCCTCTCTTATGAATATACTATTTACAGAGCCATTAGTCCTAATCCTTTCTGATCTTTTGTTTATCGTGTCAGAGGTAAATATTACTTGGTTTGTCCCTGTGGGAGCAAAGAGCATACTATTTTTGTTTCCATGTTATTTTCTTTCACCGAGACAACTTGTTATTTCTTCCTTTGAAAAAGATTTGTAAAATGACAGATGAATTTCCAGCAACAGTAATATTTCTTAATAGTTAGGGAAACAGGTTTGTATTGCAGAGATGCAGCCATGAAGAAAAATAGGAGAATTAGAAAGGCATGGTATAAAATATAATGGGATAGTAACATCAAGTGAAATACTAGAAATTTTCAATATCCTTCATGGTGCCACTGGAAAAGTTGATTGCATAAACATATACCCTTTACCTGAGTTTCTGTTTACGTAAGCATAATACCTTTTCAGTCGCACGTTATCAGTGGTCATGAATTACAGTATTATTCGCTGCACTTAAATCTTTATATAATTGGGATTTGATATTATACAATAATTTATTCGTTTTAAACCACTTATTCAATTTCCAAATAGAGATAATGTTATAAAATAACTTAATCTGTTTTATTTGAGATTTTTGTAAACAAAAGATTGGATATAATGTCTGTATAAAAACATTCAATTGTATTCTTTTGTAATTAAGATAAAATACTTGCTCTCAAAGTTAGTTTTTTTTAACAAAGCAATGTTAATGTTTATTTTGAGCAAAAGACTTGAATCCTAAGAATCATCAGGAATACAGTTTTTCATGTCAGTCTCTGTACAGCTCTGGCAGCAATGTGACTGTTTATTTTGTAGAACACATTCCAATTTCATAAGCAGTAGGATATGGACATTTAAATGAATTGAAACAAAGCAGGTTAATTATTCAGGGACCTCAGACTAAAATAAGTTAAGTCACAAATAATGCATCATGTGTTCTCATTATAACCTGGATGTCCCTAGATTACTGTGAGTATTGCCCCTCGCTCTTAGACCAGTATTTTCTGTCTGATTAGAGGTTTCTTTTCCTTTTTAGTATCTATTTTGCTATTCTCAAAAACAGGGTCCCTTTTTAGGTATACATTAGTACCTTGAGAGCGATAAATAAATCTGTGCATCTGCTAACAGAGTACTGATTTCTGGGTTTTGTAAAGGTTGCATAAAATGTGGTTAGGCAACATCATTCTTTGAAGATCGTTATTACTACCTCTGTAAATATATAAAATAGCCAATAGCAGAGAATACTAACTTTTAGAGCAACATTTACAGAGCTTTATCTTCTCAAGGTGATGCCCTTTAGTAGAGGACAATGCATGGTTCTTAGTTCAGCAGTTCTGTCAAGTCAGAGGCAGTCATTTGATTTCACTTTTATACATATGCTTAGGTGTTCAGAAAATTACTGTATGTAGGAGAGGATTCCTGAATACTATAAGGCTAGGTCAACAACAAGGAGGTAGATTTCCAGATTCTTATTGTTGATGTTTTCTGGGATCTGACTTTATTCTGACTTTGACTTACTTTAAACAGCAACGTGCACAAATATGAGTGCTACTACACATTTTTTTAGTTCCATTTTAAAGGACTTTGTACTTGCTCGGAGTTGTTCATGTGCTGCCGATGAAACAGTAGTGCTAAATGTTTGCATTTTTGTCTCTTGCAAGAGGAAGAGGCTAGTTTGGGATTCTTCAGGTTTTGATTTTTTTTGTTTGTTTTGTTTTTTAATTTTATGAGCAGCTTTGAGTGGGCTGAGTAGAAGCAAAACTCAAGTATAATTTATTCCACCGAGTGTTTGGGAAGTTCTCTGTATCATCCACCTTTTGTCTATCTGATCATACAGAAGAAGACGCTTCTACCTTAGCAAAAGGCAGCAAAGTAAGTCTCAGTGAGTAAGGGGACAAATTTAGTCAAACCATTGTTAGTTCCAAATAATCTCATTAGAATGACATACAAAAGAACACGGTGGGTTATTCATCATTTGTCCCGCTACATGAAAGTTTAGCATCATGTTTAAAGATCTGTTGTAACACAAAAGCCGTTATAGACTTGTTGCCCAAGTTACAAGTTCTCTGATCTCTTTGACTAGTCTGGTCTAGGTTTGGACAGCTTGCTTATGCTGGCTTCTAGCCCTCAGAGCCTTGTGCCTTGCTTGTAAGTAGTATCTCTTTTCTCCTATGCAGCAAGGAGTTTTCTTTTTGTGGACTGTGAATGCTGGGGATTGATTAATTGTGTCATTTTGTATTTTTTATGGAATGTGCTTATATATCTCGCACAGCAGCAGCAATAAACAGTCAGTTGTAACTACTAAACGACGTGGTGCTTCTGGAGTTACCTGAGCATTCAATACGTTTGGACCCAAGTGTATGGAAGCCATCATTGATTTTTTTTTTTTTAATTTTTTTTTAAATTGATCTATGACCAAAATACTGGATACCCGTATGCCAAAGTATGTTTAGACCCAGACAATATTGTCTTTGTTGAGTGTGGAGGCATTACTTTGTGCATGTGTACGCGTGACCTAACATGGAGTCTAACATGGACCTGAGGAAGGGTTTCATGTTCGCGGTTCAATGAAGAGGCAAGCGTGTGTGCAGGGTTCCAGCTCTGTTCTGAAGCTTTCTCTTGAACAGCTAGTGTCACCAAAGACATGGATGGATGGGTAATAGCCTATGGAGTTCCTCCTTTCTATTTTTTATTTCTCAGTGAGGATGCCCCAGGAGATGAGGGAGATTTGGCTTCCTCAGTGCCTGCATCTTTGTCACGCTGTTGAGGCACATCAGGCCTCGACGTGCTGCGTGTCCGTGTCACATCGTCAGACTGTGTAACGTTGATCTTCATTTGAGCCCTCACAGACAGTGACTCAGAAGAGCAGGCCCATGGCAGCTGAGAAACGATGAGCAATGGTTTCCTTGAGCTATACTGGATGTGCTTCTCTTGGTAAATATGGTGGGAAAACAGGAAAACAGGTCCCAGATTTCTTAGGTTAAGAGCTATGGGACTCAATGTCCTCCTTCCTTACAGCGCGTATCTGTTCCATGACCATGTGCGTAGCTTCCTGTGAGGACAGGCCTCCAAAGCCAGAGCTGCCTTTGGCTTTTCCACTCCAGTTTTGTTGTCCTTATTTTTCTGAATTCCAAAATTCCTCAGAAATGCTTAGGCTGGGTTAATGTTTCACAGATATTGGGCTAAACCCCTGAAACTAATACTTGGTTTATACTCGGACATTACTCATGCAAAATTCTCAGTGAAGTCAGTGAGATTTTTGTTGATTTGAGAGAATTTGGTGCAATGTTTTTAAGACTTAACTCATATTGTGGCTAATGTCAGTTGAGGTGAGCCACCCCACCCCCCCCATGAACTTCACACACGTGCGTAAGAAATAAAGAAGGTTTACAGCTGAGTCCAGCTGACAGTCTTAGAGCATTTCATGTTCTTTCATTCATGTTTTTACACAATCATAAAGTGTTAGAATCTGAAAGGTAGTGCTGTCCTTACCTTAAAGTAGAGGAACTCAGCGCAACAGAAATAAGCAAGCAGCTCACTTCCAGGCTTCCTGTTGTTGAACTGCCATGTGGTTTCCCCAGGAATTGTGGAACCCTACATATGGTTTTAATTAACTCCAACAGGTATTTAATGGAGATTTAATAGGACAGTTATTGTATGTTAATTAAATGTCAACTGATTGCTAAGAGGGTTTTGCAATTATTGAAGTTTACTAATTATCTGATAGATAAATCAATTTTCCATGTGAATAACTCACATCTGTGTAAGCAATAAATATGCTGGTAGGTAATGTATATTGTCATGTTGAAATGAGGGATGTGCTGTGTTGAATGAGCTCCGGCCCTCTGTCCGGTACGAGCCGGGGGACGCTTCCTGCCCCCCCCGCCCCGGTGGTGATTCCCGCGGAGGGAGCCCGGCTGCGGGACCCGGGGTGACCAGGAGCAGCTGGGTGGGACCGGACCGAGACCAGGACAGTACCTCATCTTTCCACCCTCCCCCAGGGTGCAAAATGAAGCCGTGTCCTGTAGGAACTAAAGAAACGATGGGGTCTTTCTCTTCCCTTCGGAACAAAGGCTGCGCTGTGATGGAGACTGGTCGTCCTTTGTGGGTTGAGAACGAGCGCTCTGGAACGGGAGTTTTGTTTTCAGAAACATTTTTGGCGTGGAGCATGCATTCAGACACATACAGATGCATCAGTACGTTCTGTGTATTACCGATTATTAATCAGTACTCAGTGTATTAATGAGGAAAGTAACTGTAATCAGCTCTGATTTATGCAAATTAAATCCAACCCTCAGACTCTTGGTCAGTTGCCAGGACAGACTGCAGGTGGTGAAAGCATGGATGATGCTGCTTTTTTTTTTTTTTTTTTTAATTTAAAGAAAAGGAAACAAAACACTACTTCTCTATGAAAAAAGTTCTTGCTGCTAATAAAAAAATTTATAGGTCTTTGAGCTTCCCCTCTGACAGTCTTGCTTAAGTCCTAATTCATTAAATAGATTACACCTGATATGCAGCTTTTACAGGTGGTTAATGAGTCAGGCCACTTGAGAGATGCAGACAATTGCCTTAGAACGTAAAAGTTTAGATTTTAATTTGGAACACTTAATACTGCTGTGTAACTAAGTCTGTGTGGGACTGTAGCACAGAAATGGGACTGAGAAGTGCCCACCAGAACAGAGGGGATTTTTTCATTAATTATATCAAAGCTAGCAGAGTAGCTGAAAATTTTGTTGGACTTGTAGAAAGAGCTAAAGCAGGTTCTTGGCTCATCTCAATCGCTTAACACACCTCTAGGTGAAGGGCATGCTTTGGCCATCCATAAGAATGGATCAGTTTGCCACAATTTACTTTTAAAAATGCAACGTAGCAAAAAGATGCAAAAAAAAAGATGAAAGCAGGCTCTTGGAGTACCAAATTGCTTCATTTCCTCTAAATCCTGTTCCTCTAAATTCGAGAGAATTGAAAGTATATCCTTCTCAGTCAGTGCTATGAAAACAGCAGACTCATCCTGCAGTGGAAAAGAACGATGATGATGAAAAGAACTACTGCTCCCAGCCGCCGCCAGACCAAATAACACCCATAACATCTGATGTGAAAGGGAAAGGTGCTTCTTTATTTCTACAGAAATCTTTCTGGAACTCAGCTTGGGTGGCAGGCGTGCTCTGTTCAGGATTAGTGGATTATCTCTGCTTCTCTCAGTCTAGGAACTGAGCACAGCTGCCCCGGGCCCTTTGTCACGGAGACTTTTTATCTCTTTGCTATTCTCCAGTCCTGCGTCTCCTCCAAAGCCATTGTGCTGTTCACTTGCAGGAGACAATAGCTTAGAGATGCGCATTGACCAAGTAAACCTCATCAATAATATGGTGCAGGAGGGGGACACAGTGCTGTCGATGGCTAATCAATAAATGCTTCCTGCTGACTTCTGTGCATCTGGCATGGTCAGTAAATAAATCCAATCCTTCTGAAGATAATTTGGCCCCAGACATACATCACTTATCTTTGGTTTATGGCTTAACCAGAGAGAGATTTAAAACTTAGATGGTGTTTCAGCCAATTTCATCCTTCTGTTATGCATTTAGTAACTACAGAAATTGATAAGACATCCTTAAGAAGTTGTTTTCAATAATTTGCTACTTGAAAAATGGAAATTATTTAGCAGCTTCCAATAGAGAATTAAAAAAAATTTTCTTTGTTTGGCAGATAAGTATGTATGAATCTTTGCGGTTTTCCTTGAAGAAACTGGTGTCTGTCCTACAGCCTGATGAGAAAAAAAGACCACTTTGCAGAATGCTTCCATTTGGCCGTAGGCATTTACATGGTTTTTTTTCTCTTGCCTATGTTGATTTCCAGTGGTTGCAATTGGTAAGTTTGAACTAAAGGTTATAGCCAAAATATGTAAATAACTACTAAGATAACTAAATATAACCTAGAGTCTCTTGGCAATTGACTGCTTAAGATGCATTTTAGTCTTACAAATATGTCTGTCCTAAAGAGCTGATTTTATTTGTTACGATAGCCTTGTCCATAGCTGCTGTTATTGTTTGGGTGGAAGTATTTCTTAAAAGTTTGGATTTGCTTCATTCTAAGGTCATTCTAAAATTAATGGTCTGCTTAGGTTCATTATGCACTTAAGTATTGAAAATTCTCTGCTATTAACACCCACCCATTCCTCACACCTTCAGTTCCATAGAGACGTTTGCTCTCCTTACTAGGCTTCTGAAATGAGGCGTTACTCGTGTCATCTCCGCTGATGACTGACGTCAGTTGGATGAGATGACTGTTGTAGGTCCCTTCCGACTGAACTATTCTGTTCTTTTCCAAGTAAGAGAACGAAAGGAGGTGCCACGTGAACATGGTGACTAACGTAGGTCACTAAAGCTCAGCAAACCCCATTTTCCCTCTGGGCTCTCCCTCTCGCAGGAAACTGGGGTGCAGTGACGGCTATGACAGGGAGCTGTCTTACACCGCCCAAGAACGCAACTGTGCCGTAAATGAGAATATCAGCCCTGTAGCTTGAAAGAGGGATGTATTTCCATTTCTCTTCATATAATAATGGTGCTTCCTATGGGATAGGCTACAAAATCCTTTCAACCCAGAGCGTGCCTGTGTGCAGGGCAAGAGGAATTACGTCTGTAAATCTCTCAAGCCGCCAACTCCCTTTCTAATAGGAGAAGACAAATCAGTTTTTAGATTACAGATAAGGAAATAAGGTGTGCATGTTACGTTTTTCCAGGAACTGTTTCAGTTTACTCGCGTCTTTCTGGGACAGTCCCTCCTTGAGATCTGCGTTCATCTGCTATGGAAAAGCATTGGACAGGTTTTTCCTGAGGCCTTGACGGTGAATCTCCAGAGGCTACAGATGTCTACCCTGCAGTCACAGAAATGATTACAGTACAGTGTAGATGTACCTGATAGAACTTTAGGCTGTCTAGCTCGGGTACCAATCATGTTTTGGTTGCTGTAGTATAAAGCCCAGTCTTGAATTGATTTTTCTTGATGGGATTTCAGTGGAGGTTAAATGGCTTAATTCAAGCTACGCAATTAATACCTTCATGTGTGCGCGTCTTGTTGTCAAATATTAAAGGAAGAATATTGGGGAAGGGGTGGAAGGAGTCCTTGTAATGTGAGCTGCTGAAAGGCCTGAATATCACTTAAATACCTGAGCTCCAGTGGGACCAGAGTGATCTTTTAAATCAATGTTTCACCATAAGTGGACAGTTCTGCAGTGTCTTATCTTAATAAAAGTAGTGTTTTTCAATAGCAACTGTTTACTATATTTAATTTGTTTTAAGTTACTTTCCTCCTTAATGGAAAATGTTTCTTAGTGCAATGTGGTAGCAATTCCCCCTTGTCCAGAAATAGAGTACTGCCCAGAGGCCGTTAGTTAAGGATATGCCATGATGGTGTTCTCCCATGTTTGGGGCATTAGTAGAATTCTCTTCATCACTTGAAATGTTCAGGGACGTGCTGCTGGATTTGAAAGAGATTTCAGACCTTTGAGTTGGATGATGAAAATATTTGTTGCCTTGTGTAAGAGAAAAGTAAGTCTTTTGCTTTGGAGTAATGCCTGTGAAGATTTAGAAAACAGTTGTCTGCTGTGATGTCCTACGTGTTGCCTTCCCTGAATCATTTGCAATTCCCGTGCTGCTGTTGGAATTCCAGATTTCCTCATAAATATTTCTCAGGATTGTAGTATAAAGACCAGCGAAATTTGAGCAACCTTAATCTCACAGATGTTTGTTCTTGCCTCTTTTAATAGCGATTTTCTTTACTGTCTTGTGTGGCTCTTCCTTTTTCCCCGGACTGCCAGGTCCTTTCCTTTCTTCCCCATCCCAAGGGCTCACTTTGTGAGAGGCAGAATTGCTGTCACAAGCAGAATGTGCAGGTTCCAACTGAGCAATGCAACAAATGCGGTTCAAACTTCGACCTTATCCCTCTCTGCCTCTAACTTCCGTAGA
This sequence comes from Larus michahellis, assembly GCF_964199755.1. Taxonomy (NCBI): domain Eukaryota; kingdom Metazoa; phylum Chordata; class Aves; order Charadriiformes; family Laridae; genus Larus; species Larus michahellis. The sequence goes on along the minus strand of NC_133914.1, from coordinate 3,156,571 downwards.
CCATGTTCACGTCTTGCTGGTGGCAACCCAAGCACAACTCTTCCGATGAGTCTGGAGAAACGGGGCCTCAGTCTGTGTGAAGTGGCCCCACCTGTCTGTCTGGTAACTACCATTTTCGTGTTCCCATCACATTTCCCAACTGCTGCCTGGAGGTGGGCAGCAGGAATGGGAAGGAGCGAGCGCAGGAGGTCCAGTGGCCGTGGGGTTTGTGGAGACGCAGGACGAACTCAAAAAACCCCAACAGCAGACATCTCCTTTGATTGTGGTTTCATTCTGACAACTGAACTGCTCTGACAGGTTAAAGAGTAATTCATCCCAAGGACTGAACTGAGCCTTTTTGGGCTTATTCTTGTGTCCCCCTTTTTTGTGTGGTATTCTCCTTGTACTACATGAACGTGCAGTGAAGACGCTGTGAAGCGTAGAACCACATGGGGACTGGAGAGCTCGAATCCAGCTGCCTGGCCCTTATGTTGATCGAAGCTGTTAAAATGGCATTTCTTTTTTGTGGGAGATCCTCAGGAAAATTCTGCACAAAAATATTGTAGCTTTTACTAAGATCATTTTTCAATTAAAGAGGAGCAACATGCTTTGGTTGTATCCGGATTTTAAATTTAAGCCCCTTTTCTCCTGAGAAAGATTCTGTTTTTCAGAACAAAACAGTTATTTTCCTTATGTAAATGAAAATAATCCATAAAGGATATACTGAGTTTTATGAAAGGACATTTTAATAAGGCAGTTCCAATCCAGTGAGTAGCATAGGACCGTGGTAACAGGAACTAATATGACACAGCTGCCTGTTGGGCAGCTTTTCTCCTTTTCTTGGTTATTTGCCTAAGGAAACATTACTTATGGACTCATTTTTCTGAAACCTCTTCTTTGGGACGCGAGACAACTGAACAATTTCTAAAGCAAAACAGAAGTTGTATGGAAAAGAATATGGTAAACTAAATGGAAACTGAGTACCTGGGCATAGTAAGTGAAAGAAAACCGCTCATAATTCTTAATTTTCTTTTAAGGTTTATGAAATGTGTTTTAACTCACATGCACATTTTACCTCTTGCTCTTTAAAAAAATATTTTAGAGTCTACACTTGTCCCTTTTTATTGGAGAATTTACATACACACAGGTGCATATATACACACACACGTGTTTATTCAGAAACTCCAGCTTCTCTACTTGCAGCCTTGGTGTGCAGAAGTTATATCCCATTAGTATGTTGTTCACAGTTGTAAGGAATGATGCAGGAGAAATAACGGCATTAATCCAAGATGGCTGTAAATGTAGCAGTAATTTAGCTCATAAATACGACCCAGCACTGGGCACGTGATCCACAGTCTTCTCATCTCTTACTGTTTGCTCTGGTGTCATCTTTGTTGTTCACCATGCGGGCTTTCTGTATGCTGCGCACAAAATAGCTAAATCAGGAACTTGAGGCTAAAGTGAGAGGATGAATTCTAACCTCTCTGTCCGAGCCAGCCCCCAGTGGTTGGTGAACCCACTCTCTGATTCTGCTATATCATAGCTTTCTTTTCTTTTGACTGGGCCATTGTCATATTGCTGTTGACCTCTGACCCCGCATACACAAACCTGAACTCTGGATTAGGCTTCCCAGGGAATAAACTATGGGCAAAGTTGAACTACTAGCTAGAATGAGGGGAAATGGTTCATGCTGCCATAGTAACATGACCTCGTACTGTCTGCCTGGAACAAAGACGGTTTTCTTGTCCTTTTTTCTGCCCCTGTGAGTGTTTAAGCCCCCCTGCTGTTTCCCCACTTGGGCGGGGGGTGAACACTGTAAACCATGCAGTGAAAAAAGAGGTTACTCTCCCCTGCTTAAAGTGGAGCAGTCAGCTAGGAAACTGAGGCATCAGGGGCCCAGGAAAAAAAAAAAAACAACACAAAAAAAACCACACAAAAACCCCCAAAAAACCAACAAAAAACCTAACCAAACCCCCTCCCACCCTGCAAACGGAGGTGGAGACCTTTTGGTCAATAATTTGAGTTTGGAGTTTCACATCAGTACATGTGACCTTGGGCTCAAGAAGCCCCCAGGCTACTAAAGATTAGAAGGTGGGAAAGAATTTTGGAAAAAAATTGCTACGTCGTATGTCTATTTGTAGACTCTTCCTTGGGCGTAAGCTGTTGACCACTGCCAGGCCCAGGCTACTAGGCCAGCTGGGTCTTCATCTAAAAGACCTTCTCTACAGAGCTGAGGGGTGCTGCAGAAGTAACAAACGTAATTCAGTAAATATAATATGGGTTCACCCAAGTGCTGATGCCTGTCATAACTTTTGCAATGTAGTGTCAAGTCATCATTGTCTCTGGAAGCAGTTCCCTTGATTTAAACGCAGGAACAATCAGGTAGAAACCAGTAATGCCTGCTTCAGCAAATGGCAACATCTCAAATTGATTGTTATTCACTTAATTTGCATATGTCTTTACAGGAGGGGAAGGGTCAAGGGAGGAGGGCTGAGTTACACATTTCATATTGATGATTATTAAATACTACTCTGTCACCCAATCGAGGCTTTTTCAGTATTACAAGAAGCATTTACAAGTGGTCTCCAGCAGCTTTCCTTTTAAATCTCTGAAGATAAGCCTTAAAAAAACAACCAACCAAAAAATCCGACTAAACAACACCCAAACCGAAAAATACCCAAGTAAAGAAAGTGCTGGACAGGGAATGATAATTTTGCAGGAGTACCAATAAAACCACAGGCAGGCTTTGACTTGAGTGTCTGTTTTCGGCTGAATCCCCTGTCCCGTTCTGTCACTGTTAGAGGAGCACAGCTGGCCTCCCCTCAATCAGACGGTGAGAGCAGAAACCTGTTCTGACGTGTCTCTCCTCTGCATGCAACACTGTCTTGCAGAGCAAGGAACTGGTGACGAGAGAAATGCCAGCAGTGTGCTGCTTTGCTGAATGCTAGTCCCTTCGGGCCGGAGATAAACTCACTACAATTCTGTGAAAACTCTGCCAATAGAATGTGGGGGGATTAATTGGTTCCGCTTTTCACATAAAGAAGCGGTGTGCAAAATTATCAGGTCTGTTGTCTTTGTCCCTGTTAATTCTGCTCATAAAGACTGACTGTCTCTAAATTGCACGCGGCAGCTCCTGTTGTATACAATGCATGAGCCATTGTGTGAACCGGACCCAGGCCTATCACATGTGTTCAGTAAGCCCAGGAAATATTTACATTTCTTACGAAATTCCTATAATCCTTTAATTTCGTCATTATTTTCATTCTTCACAAACTGCTCATTTTTCTCTGCAAGATAAATCTCTGGAAAAAAAAAGAAAAGCAGGGTGTTACAAATAACCTGCCTGCGTTTGCAGCGGTTCATCTTGGAGCCAGGAGAGCCTGTGCTGAGACCGTCACACCTCGCGGTGCCTCCCGCTGGCCAGGCGCGTCTCTAAGTAAGGGTGGGAAGGCAAACTTAGCAGATGAAACTTCGGCAACTCCCTGCTCTCCCCAGCCCCACAAAAGACCTTGCCAACAAACCCAAGGCTGTGCGTGGTTGGAAGCTTCCCCCCTCCCAGTTCCGTTGTTCTGTTCGTGTGTGTGGCCTCTGTCTTCCTGTTTCCCTGCGGAGATCAGAGTCTTCCCAACACAATGACTAACTATGACATGTTAGAAGAAGACGGTGCTAAGAAATGAGGGGAAGAACTTCAAAACCTAATTTTGAAGAGCTTTCTATTTTTTTTTTAAATGAAAGAGGAGTTGGATTCTTTTCCTGCTTTTGAGCATGGCCCTCACTTGTCGCTTCTCGGACTCCTCCCCTGTCATCATCATCCTTTGCAGTGTTTGGTGTGTTCCACAGCAGGCCCATACCAACGCCACGCTCCCTTTTAGGGCAGCGCTCTGCTGTGTCTAGGATGCCGTTAGTGGTCAGCTGGGTGAAGGGAAGAGGAGTAGAGAGACACGACTAATTTGTGCCAAGACTTACTTTGGGGAGCAAAGGACGGTAGCCCTTGTAGGGACTCTGCAAATGACGCAGCCCGTTTTCTTTCTCTGTCTCAGCTTTTGTTCTATCACATTGTCACTTCCCATTCCTCTTTAAAGTGTGTGATAAGATGGAGCATTGCACCCTTCGCCATCCTGCAGCAATGGAAAGTCTCCTCTGGGGTTCTCAGAAGAGCAGCTTCAAATTATCCTCTCATTAGTGATGATACATCCCTTTTGAACACTGTGCCGTTCCATCGCACTGTTTCAGCATTGAACATTAGGAGATAACTGCCTTCACAACATATGCCATTACTCATTAAGGGACCCTTCCTGGATTATGGCTGAGGTTTAATGTCTTGTTAAAGATGTTTAACACTTACAGTTTTGTTTTTAATTTAGGAAGTAGCATGATCAAAGTGTGCCCTGAGAATTTCTCTCTGATTTTGTGAAATTTGCAGGTCGGCCTGTTCAGAGGAGGTGATCCTTAAATTGAATTGCAGCCCTCCAAGGCGTGTTTGGATGTCAAGCACTGCCATGATCTGACATGTTAATGGCTTTGAGAAAACAATGTGTTTCAGAGGTAATTGCTGAAGCAGTGAGTTCCCAGCAATATTTTACTTAAAAGAAATGTGCTGCTTCTCCACTGCGAGGACTGGAACAATGACACTGAACAACTGAGTGATACAAATCTCTGCTTGCCTTTTAATAGTCATTAAATTCTTCTAATAGACTGGAGCAGGACCTCCATCCCATCCATTGTTTGGAGCTGAGGATAGCATTAGAATCAGAAATGATGTTGTTACTGTAACTGGACTTCAGAATTTATTTTATTAAAGCAAGAAATATTTTAAAACTCATAGCATAGACCTGAAAAGAAGTCCCTAAATTAAAACCTCACCATTTGGCTCTTCCACTGGGGGTCATCTTCCATTTTCCCAGATGAACTCAACCAGGGCAACAATTCATAGCAATCCTGTTGCTGCATGTTCAATGCTTGTCTTTTAATTAACGTGCAAAAGAGACATGGGCAGGAGTAGCCATTTTTTCAGGCAGCTGAGTGGGATGGCGCGGATGGAAAAGAGGGTAGGTATTCGAGAAAAGGCTAGATAACACCAATGCGTGGTGGTAAAAGGATGAATCCTCTAGACTTGACCATTTTAATCACTATAAAAATGGATTTTTGAAGTAGTGAATCAGTCTTTGGAAAATACTTAAAATAAAATTGTTGATTACTCAGCTGAGAGCCAGGCTTATGTGGCAGCATCTTTGCAGGGACCTACTTAAGCTGACAGATGTAGTCCTCGATTCAGTAGATTTTATTCAATACTCTTTCTATGTCTTATTGAACTGTCACCCTGAGTTTCTAGAAAAAAAATTCATTCCTCAGTTCTGATAATTGGTAGCAAAGACTATAGACTACAGGAGACTCCTGGCCAGTGACTCGTGGTTGACTTCAGAAGGCCCAGGGCCTAATGCTGTGTTTAAGACTGCAACCCAGGGCCTCTGCTGTCCCCGGGGACAAGTGGATGGTATTTCTTTCCTGTAGCCTCCAAATTTGCAGTGGACTCCAAGCCAGACAGGCTCGTCTTCTTCAGAGCACCTGCTGTTACTGGGGGAGGTGCTGGCTTACAATTACTTTTGCAGCAGTTCTAGTCAAATCTGTTGTCGCTTGATATCTGAAAGTTCTCCTGAGCACAGTCAGCCTGACAAAACCATGCTGGTTGTCTAGTATCCTTGGCTAGGTTGACGCAATGACAAGACAACAGTTACTATCCCTTAAGCTTTTACAGAAGGAATGGGTTCTTCATGGGGAAAGCAAAGGAAAGCTTTCAGTAGTTCCGTGCTGGCCGAGGAGCAGAGTGCCCTTGCCAGGTAATAACTGTGGAACGTAGGTTTGCATCGTGCTATAAGGGACATATCTAACTCATGTAAGCCAGTCGCCAACTACGTGAACCGTTGGGCTGCATAATAAGCTTTCAGTGTCTATGAGCACAGGGGTTAGTTACTAAATATTCCTTCCACTTGTTGAAAACCCATACAGTCTTCTAGGTAGAGACATAAACAGCCAGACTGTGTGTCTTCGGATAGGCTCATTTGGGTGTAATATTTTATTATATGCCATACCATGCACTTTAGTTTTTTACAGTGTAGGCTGCTGCACCATAATCTTCAAGTGTCTGTACGTTAATATGTGTTAGCGGAACGAAAAATTTTAGAGATACTTCATGGAAATGGTCAGAAGGGAGGAAAACCAACACGTATTCTGTACTGGTGGGTGAGGTGATCCAGGTGAGACAGACTAACATTAGAGGACTGAGGTCTGTGATGTTCTATAAGTTTAGGCATTTATTTGAACCTTTAAGTCCCCTTCTCTCCCAGGATCAGTTCAAGTGCTTTCCTTGCTTTCCTACCTGAGAACATCAGTCTGCTTCCTCACACCACTCACTTCAGTGCTCTTCTGGCAGAGGTGATAAGTGAGATTACAGCAGATGTTAGGAATTCTTCTTTATTGAGTCTGTAGTTGTTCTGTTGTAATGACAAGAATAACTTGCTTTGTGCAGGGGCTGGAATCGTGTTCTCGCTCCAGTCTCGGGGAAGGCACAGCATCTAACAGCTTTTTCTCTGACGTGAGATGGTCTGTGCTTTTTTTTGGTTTTTACTTTCCCAAACATAACTGCAGTTTTTTCCATGAAATCTCAGGGCAAAAGTTCTGTCTCCATGAATAAGGGATTTTGTTGTGAAATTCTTCACAAAAATGCTTAGAGAAATCATTAAGTCTGTGGCCTTTGGAATTTTTGACAGACTGGCTGAAATGAATTATGCGTATGTAAAGGTACTTGTTTTAAATGAGCTGCAAACGTACCGTGCAGGCACAATCATCCCAAATCTGGATGTCAGCTTGCTTGATTCCCCTGTTCATTTCCTTCATCGTTAGGTGATCTCATCATCTTCCATACCACCTCTTTCTTCAGGGACTTTGTTTGCTGTTTGTCTTACAGGCGGCCCCGGTGGTGCTGCTGTGTCCGCTGGGAGCAGCGTTCGGTGGCACACAGACACCGGACTGGGATTCAGGAACACGAGATTCCACGCATGTAAAGATGCCGGACGTCGTCTGCTGTCACCGGTGAGTCACAAAGTCTGAATGCACTGCGGGCCCTTTTATGAAAATTGATGACAGTAAAATATCCTTAACGGAAAGGAGTCTGGCAAGGGTGAATTGGATAACCAGAGTGAAATGGTCAGGTGCTGTAGAGATGTAGAGGGACGGCTGCCAAAACCGTGTTGCTAAGTGTCAGAATTACGGTATTTGCGACGGTGATTGGACCCGTTCTGCATGGAGGCTGATCCCTGAACTAAGGCGACAGAATTGAACTCCCACAGTGCCCTTGAGGAATAATTTCAAGGTCAGTCATTAAAAAGTGAGGTAGATTGTTCTAAAAATAGAGAATGGAAGTAAGATCATTGCTAGTCTTTAACGATACAGGCAGTAAGGTTTGAATTTAATTTCAGTGTTGCTCTTAGAAATTCATCTGTCTAGAGAAAGAATGGTTTGGGAAGTAATCACTGAGAGCATGTGTGTGGCATCAGAAAAGAGGTTCCCTTGGTTGAGCATAAACCTTCTTAGCTCTTGCAGTCTAGGGGAAAGAAAACGGGGATTTGGGTGTCCGTCGGGTAAGTGTGGGATAATCCTGGCAGAGGTGGCCCAGCGTGAGAAAGGGGAGGATCAAAGGAGGGAGGACTTGTTCCCTTAGAGTGCTCTGAACCCAGGACCCCGGGGGGCTGATGCCATCATACACGACCTCTGTAAACCAAGTGGAATGTATTTTATTAGATTCTGAGGAATTTATTCTTCTGCAACATGGACCTATGTTCTGCTTTTTTCCTCTTCCTCACTCCTTGCATCCCTGAACATGAGTATCACCTCTCCTACCCTCCAGTGCACGTTTGTGTCAGAATTAATCACACCGCCAGGGGACAGTAAACAATAAATACGAAGAGCTTTAGCAGGAACTCACATTAAATAGCATCCGATCAGTCCTAGAGAGTCTGCCATGCAAGAACTTTGCTTGTGACTTGAGATTTGACGTCTCGTCTCTATGTATTTCCTCTGGTCAGAAAAAGTTGTTTTGTTACAGTGCTGTTATGATCCTGGTTGTTTCCTAATGAGTGAGCAAGAGACTCAAAATTGTGACGATATGAGTAAAACAACAGTAAGAAGCACTGGAATAGAAGGCAGTGCTTCACCTGAATCACTTTCCTGTACTGTTACCCTTCAGGAAGGTAGCAGTTTGTAACTGATACAGACAGATACAGCTTTTGTATTTTTGTCGGTTTTGGTAGCCATCACAACTGGTGCACAGCATTGCAAGGGTAATTAATCTTTTTGCACCAAAATCGGCTTTAATATTTTACACTAGGTAACGAAATCATAATACTTCTTGGGAAGAGGTATATTTTTAAAAATACAACAAATTTAGATACCTTGTTTGCTTTCTGGTTTCTGAACTGCCCATATTTAGACCTATTGTTTTTCATCGTTTGCATGTGTGTGTGTTAGAAACTTTAGCTTTTATGGAATATTACTCCATGTAATAATCTGATCCCAGTATTTACGGTAAAACAAAGCATAAAATATGACAAATTGCATGATAAAATTTGGCACAACTACTGCTCAAATTCACCTGTATATGAAGTCGTCACTTATCTCTCACTTTGGTGCAGAGCGAATCTGACATCCATGTTTGTTTCACAGCCGCTACAGTTTGGATGCATTTCTTAACCTATAAAGCACCAGGCTGACTCCTTAGATGCAACAATTATAAATATTTCAACCGAAAGCCGGTACCTTGCTGTACCAGAAGGAGTGAAATGCTGGTGAAATGCCATTTCTGCTGGTTTGCTTCTCAGAGAGAAATGGCACTGGCACTGTGCTCTTTGCTGTGCTCGCAATGATTCTGGCTTCCATAAATGACAGCGTCTCACGGACAGGTTTGCAGTATGTAGTAAGGGGACACTGGACAGAGAACACGGGAACTGATACTGCATCAGGCCAAGGTGCAGTACCGGTTGGCCTGGCTAAGAGGGGAGAAGAGCGGGTGACGTGTGTCTGCCCTCGTGTCTCTGGGAGAGGAGCGAGCCCAAGGTTTCAGGATGTATTGCTTTGGAGGTGAACAAAATCGCTAGATCACGTCTGCGAATCTGTGACTGAATTTTGCGGAGAGCATTGTGTATGTGCTGGTACTTTTTCAGGGGCAGATAAACTTTGTAAAATTCCCTTCATTCTCTAAGTGCGCGGAGTTCACTTTAAAAATCTGTGCTTAGTTACTAGGGGTGTAGGAAATCAAAAGTCTGATGCTTTCCAGGGGAATGCAAAGAATCTGAAGATTTTTATTTTTTAGTGTGTTTGGGATGAACACTTGAAAAAGGGTTAAACAGCAGCCAAAACAATTAATTGCAAGATCTTCAAAGCAAATCAGATTTTTTAATTATATCAAATTAAGGTTATTAAAAGTAAGTTCTGAACTGAGAGCATTTTCCAATGAAAGGTGCTGCAACATCATTATTTCTCCCCAAAACGCACTTACTGTACATTTCTCAAAGCCATCAGCCTTGATTGAAAGCTAATGAAAAAGCTGTCCTGCGTCAGTTTATTCCTTGTATCCATTAAGAATAATTACGGCTGAACAATTTTTGATGCCTGTAACCTTCGCAAGTGTTGCTAATGGCATTATAAATTGCTCCTTGTCCAATGACTACAGTCTGAAGCTTAATTCAAAAGCGCTCTGTCAACAGGGCTGATTTGTGTGGTTAATGAGTGCGTTTAAAACAACAGCCTTGGCTCATGCATCCTAATGTCGATAAGAGGATGTGGTTCAATAAAGAGGCTTGTCCGTAATAATTAGCAGCGACAAATGCTCTGGATTAGACCGATCGCAGCATTAACGACTCTGCTTTCAGCCTGTTACAGAAAAAAAGTTTCCAGCTCTAACTTTTCTGGGCTTAGATTTAACTTCTAAGGAATGGTCTTCGGTCAGCCAATGGCGCCACCAACTAAGCATCAGTCTCGAGTACAGGTTGCGTCAGTGGAGTCACCGGGCAGTCCAAGGCCTCAGTAAAGACTCTTGTGCGCAAAGTTAGATTTTTCTGAAAACGCTTTTTTTCCAGATGTGTATCGATGAAATAGTGGGACAAATCTACCTTCTACCACATTTAGGATATGAGCATTATAATGTTACTCTTAGACATGATAGTACTTGCCTGGCCTTCCCATGTGCTCCCTGTTCTGCGGTTTGTTTTTGCCTTTAAGATACATGAAATCGGTGTTGGATTTAAAAATATATTTAGGCTTTTGGTGTAGAAAAAAATACATCAGAAGGGAATCCATGAGGTACAGCTTAAACACTGCCAATGATGTCTTGTTGATGACGGAGGGAAGGCGTTGACTGAGCCACACCTGCAAGGGAACCTTCTCGTGGGGGTAGGAGGAGGATTGGGAATTTATGACAGTAAATATATCAGCTAACGAAGGTGGCTGAAACAGGTTTCCTGATGGAAAACTTGAACTTGTCGATTCTGTCAAAGTTCAGGTGCTTTAGATGTCTTAGAAGCAGAGGGACGTTGTGCTAAACCTTGACATTTTTTTCTAAAGCAAAGCCAGACAAAATTATTTTTTGATTTATGCTTTGGGCATTTATTCATATTTTTGGGATACCGATCTTGCTCTACCTCATCCATGACCATCGAGTTTGGTTCTAAGACGTTGATGATAATGGCTCAAATATTTTACAGCCTAATCCTATTACATCCATCTCAACAGAAAATTAATTCATCATGCAATTTAGAAAATAAAAATCACAATGCGCAATTACAGAAAATGCTAAGATTTGGACAGTTGTGTCCTTCTTGAATGTGTCATCCAAATAAATTTCTAGCTATCTGTGAAATCAGCTTGGGAATAAAGTACCAGAACTTCGTGGTGGCTGCATGGACGCAGTGGAAAAACAGCTTTTGAAATAGGAGTAAGCGGAAAGCTGAACTTCTGTGAATGTCCCTGAAGAAATTTCCCTTTGACAACCCACTGTAAGCTTTCACAAAATATAAAATAATGTATTATAGGATAAATACTGATTTCAAACAATGTTTTTTATTCTTGAATATCAGAGCAGTATAATGTACGTTATTTTAATCTGCTCGGTGCCGACTCTTATCCAGAATGCGAGGTGTCACAGCAAATCAGACAGGATGAGTAATCAGATGGGGGGTTCTTTGGTTTCTTGTTTGGTTCGTTGTTTTGGGGTTTGGTTTGGTTTGGTTTTTTTTTTTAACTGGAGCACAGCAGTCACTCTGGAGTTTGTTAACAGAGTTTGAGAATCTTTCAGTTAGTGCGCAGAGTTACTGCGTTAGAATTTAGGGTCTATTGAAAAAAATCTGTAATCTCAAGTCAAAATAGATTAATTCAACTTAAAATAGATGAAGTCTGGTATTTTTTGATACAGTTCTCAAATGGAAACTGTGCCCTCAAAGAGCTGTTTACAGGAAAGAATTTACGTATTGAGAAACAGTCTAAATCCAAAACTGACGTGCGAAGTCAGGCCACTTGGATAATCAGCTGAGGTACAGGCATAGTCCAACGCTAGAAACCATGAAAACAGCAATTACTTTCTAAAGACTGTTAGCTCAGGTTGTTTCCTCCTCCTCACCGAGTTGTGCAATGAACTTTGAAACAACTTTAATATCCAGTCTCAACTGTGGCAGTTTTCTCTACAAGTTACAAATATGTAATAAACGCTGAAGTGCTGTGAATATTTTGGAATAGTACTTCTGTGACGAAAAAACGCAGACGCCCTGTCAGGTAAGAGTGCTCTGACGTCCCGGCCTCTCCCTTCCCTTCCGTATCATACAGTTCACCGCGAAGGGGCTCCTACCCTGCCCCTTCTCAGAAGTCATGTGCGTGCAAAAAAGATTCATTTAATTTACTTCCTTTAAAATCAAGTTGTTAAGAGCAACCTTCATACTTTAATTTGGTTTGAGTGAGTATTTACTGTGATTTTCCTACTTGCACACGGGAACAGTTACCAGATACTTTGCTTGTTGCTGTTTAAATTTGACATTGTCCGTGGTCAGACAAGCTCCATCGGCATTTTGAGGGGCTCTCCCTGGGACCCGTCAGGAGTAGCAGGGAGGAGAGATGTGGTTGAATTTGGACAAAGACTGATTTATATATTATTCATGTCAGGCAGGTAGGCTTTTTTTAATACTGTAAGAAAGAGAGCCACGTTCTTTTACAGAGGCAACTGAAACTGCTGCAGGGAATGCCTGGAATATCCTGCTGGAGAAAAGGGGCCAGAAAGTCTGGGCTTGGGGCTGTGGAAGTGTGAGAGCTGCCGGGGAGAGTGGGGCCAGAGGGTGATGCCGAACCGCAGCCTCCGCTGAAAGGCACTGTGCAGTCAGGGCTTCCAAATACCTTCCTTGGCGCTTGCTCGTTATTTTTTTGCTTGTTTGTTTTTTTTCTTCCCTTACCAAAAATGTCAACTAGTTAAAGGGTAGTTTTGAAAGAATAGTTTTATGCCTATAAAGTCATTTTGCCATGATTAACTGAGCATCACAGCAAGTAACCCTTTCATTGAGTCCTCTCTTCTCAAAGTTAGCGCTTTGGAGCGGTGTGCTGTGGCTAACACCGTACAAATTGCTGGAATGGGCAGTTAAACGTTAAGGTCAGAGGTTAAATGAACATGGTTGTTTATGAGGACACAGCCCGAATCCATTTGCATTTTAATATTCTTTCTGTGAGACGAAAAACCATTTTGAGGACAGCTTGTTTGGAAATCCCATTAACAGGTTATTTATGGGACTCATGACTGCGTGACCCTTAGCCTTGTTTTGTTAAACATGAACTAGACATGAATCAGATGGGCGGCTGGGCTGCTGCTATTGTTTTCCATAGCATTAAATGTCATTGAATTCAATTATTCCGAATCTGACACTTTCTAAGTTATTACCCTCATAATGCTCAATTTTCCTTTTTCCTTTGTCAACCTTATTATTTCTATCTGCTTTAAAAAGCAGAGACACTCTAAAAAGGCCATTTCCTCTCTTATCACTGATCTAGGTGAGAATGGAGAGCTTATCTATACAGCTCTTAAATAAATAATTGGGAAGACACAGTTTGAAGAAATTAGAAGATTCCAGCTACTGTCACGGTGCATTTTAGGGAATACAGAAGTCTAAAATTCTGTCAGGGTAGTAAAATTAGCCATGTAAAGGTCAGGTACTAAATGCTTGGAAAGGGAGGGCTTTTAACCCTTTTTGGCAGGAGTATAAAATCATGAGTGATAAATCAGACTAAGATGATGATGTTGCTATCAATCAAAATGTGAAAAAAACTCTCCATCGTTCCAAAGAACAAGTTTTAAAAAGCAAGTTTAGGTTTTATGCCCTTTAACACAAATCCTTTAATTGAAAGGAGATAGTGTACTGGGTGACAGACTGTAGCAGAAATTAATGAAAAAGCATGGATGCTTCTAATATGAGAGTTGTGTAGCTGAGAGCAGCGTTATCTTTGCTAAAGGCCATGCGAAGTCCTGGTAATCAATATTTCCTACCTTACATATTCTTCTCTTGGCATTGATCACTTACTGATCCAGTATTTGTGGTACTGCTCAAATATGGAGAGGACTTGAAGGCAAAAATCACGCTACAGAGTGAGCAGCTGATAGCAGGTAACGTCACTTCAGCCCAAGGTGTCTTTTGACCAGACAGAGCTCCTGTGCGTGTGGGCTGGGAGCTGGAGCGGGGCTGTGCAGACCCCCAAAGGTTAAGAACAGGATGAACTGCTGGGACCGTTCGATCCAGCTCTTGCACACAAGCCTCAGGATTTCCCGTGTTCAGGAAAGGTTTGAGCTATAACATATCTTCCCTCAGCTGGAGGGGAAGGCTGACAAAAACAAATCTCCCAAGCCTGTGCAAGGTATTACAGGGTGCTTTATGGAATCCCGCCTGAAGAGGAGATGTTTTTATTCTGAAGAAGTTGGTAAAACATATAAAGAGACTAGTGAAAGCGTGTAAAGAAAGTTGTGTAGGTATTCCTTCAAAGCTTACAGAGAGGAAAAAGTTGTCAAAGAGACTGGGGTTCAAATGCATGTCAAATTCATTTATTTTTTTTTTTAATTAGGTAACAGGATGTTTTGGGATAAAAGGCTTAAACAACATCTAGATCTCCAGAGAAGTGTGGTCAGCATTATGTTCATCGCTGCAGCTTTCGTAGTCTGGTTTACAGGGCAGAGCGAGCCCTCCCGTGAGATCCCCTCCATGCTTGGGGTTCACATACCTCGAAAAATAGAACTGGTTTTATAAATCATAGGTGTGCATATGTATTTGTGTATGTATGTATTTACAGCGAGGATGTCTGCTTTTTCTGCAAAGCTGGCTGTTCCGAGAGCAGCCCCTACCCCCTGAGCAGGATAGCTTGCTGTTGTGGGGGCTGCTGCTCTGCGCACCGCGTGCCAGGAGTACGGTATTTCTGCACGTATTTGCATTCTTCTCTCCCTCCCTCTTTTCTTCCCTTTTTTCCCTTCCTTTCTTTTCTAACTTTAAAATAGTCTTCCAGTATGAATTGGCCATCAATGGAATTCTTTAGTGGTTAATTTATTCTTAATAGAAACTGGTGGGTTTTTTCCTGAAAAAAACCCTAACAATACATCTTTAGAACAAGTTCGTAAGTGTCATGATTTTTCTACTAATTTATACTACATACTCCCCTTTTTAAATGTTAAATTACCTCATTGTATCTCTGAATATCATATATACTTGGGCCTGAAATTAAGCTTGCTGTATAGTTGTCAAAATGACCACAATTTGCTCTTTGAAATGTCCTGATTGCATGTGTAATTCAAAGCAATCCTAATCTCTGTATAAACCAGTACAGACTGCTTAGGGGCAGAGTTTATGTATGCTGATTGGGCCTGCAGTGCAGCTGATAGCGAATACACCTGCATGTTGAAAAAGATGCATTACAGATTTTCAAACTCCTAAATGCTAAAGAGAAAGGAGAAAGAAGGAAGAGACGAAAAGCTGTTCTGCTGCAGTAAAGGGCTCGGTTTTTCACATATATGTTTGTTCCAAGCTCTGTTGAAAGTTGCTTCGCTATTACCTCTGAAGTGAATATATTCGTGTCCCAGAAATTGTATTGCAAATATGACTCTTGCTTTGTCCCGCTTCTTCCTGAAGTGTGGGATTCCAACAACAAAGATGAAGCATTTTAGGAAAACCCCTTCATTGAAAGTAGCCCCGTCCTGAAACTTTAATATTGTTCGTCTTTCTAAGACGTACTTTTAAGGTATTTTAGATATTTAGCTGGGAAGCAGCTGGCTATTGAGGAAAGTTGCTGTAAGTCTTCTGAAATACTGCGTAAGTCTGTGATGCTTCCTGGGGGAGCCCGTGCTTTCATAAACCCTTGAGTGGGGCCAGTTCTTCCCTATATGCCATTTGTTAACAAACCTGTTACATGGCATAGAGACGTTTAACTATTTAATATTCTTTATGTAATAATTAAGGCAGACGTCCTGCACCACAGGGTAGCTGGTATGCTGTAAATAAAATACTTTTCAATTCTGAAGGCTGTTTCAGAAAGGCGCATGTGAGCACGCACCAGAATGGAACAGCTTATGCGAATGCGTACAGATTCCATCATGTGAGGCCCTGTATGTTTTAGTACAAAGAATGTGTAAATTAGGGAAAGTTCCTACATCAGCTGCATTTCTTGGTTAGTTATGTATTATTTTAATGATCTGAATTCTGCCATTGTAGGCAAAAATGACTGTTCTCTATTTAGTGTCAATCCCAGTTACTTTGAAAATGAAAAAATACAGCACAGTGAGTAATTTACTCAAAGAATTTAGGCTTTACTTCCGTCTGCATTGTACCTATGAGCAGGTCGTGATTTACTCAAAATGATACAAAAGTAACATTCTTCTTGAAAATATTTTGCTAATATTTTTTATGAACCTTGAGAATGAACCATCGGGTTTGACCTGTGAAGTTTAGCTGTGACTGAAATTATTATCTGTCACAAAATTATTGCTGTGTTTTACTGAATAAGCACAAATTAATTCCCTCATTACTGAAAAGCAGGATTTGCAGTGTTTTCACACCAATTATCCTTAAAAGTTCCTTCAGTTAAAACTCTCAAAGGGAAGGGTATAGCTCTTGCCAGCGGCGGTGTGTGCTGTGCCGCCTGAGCGGGTTATAACCCATAGCACGCAAGTAGCCGATAGCAGAGGCCGAGTGGCCGCGGCTCTCGCGAGCCCCGCTTTGCCTGCCTTCCCCGAATGCGCCCATCAGGACTCCGCTTTTCCCAAACATTTGTATCACTACAAGAAATCCCTCCTACGCGTTGATGTCTGATAGACGCGTTTCATCGCTGTCATTTCTGCAAAAGGCATCCTTTAGAGATTGCAGCTGCCAAAAAAGCGTATTATTCAAGGCAGCGGTACCAAAATAATCAATGCAAATGGCGCTCACAAACCCCTCACAGGCCCCGAACCTCTTGCTGATGAGTGTTTGAAGATTCCGATGCAGATCTGCTGTAATTCTGTTCCAGCGAGAGCTTGTTCTTCACCTGTTACTCAAAGAAAAACCTAAGAAAGCATTTTAAAGGATATGTTCTTCTTTTTCATGTTCCGATTTCACACCTCTTAGGCATTGGGTGAGAAACCAAGGCAAATACGGCTATTGAGAAATACACAGAGGGTTTCCAAACGAAGCATTTAAGCCCGTGAGTTTCTGTGCATTCATTTAGATCATCTGGGCTCTCACTAGACTGTGGCTCTGAAGTATCAATATGAATGGTTTTTCCTAATGTTTGGAGATCAAAAATGACCATAAATACATGCATCAACTCTAAATCATAATAATCATAATCATAATGTGCTCAGCATTGATAACAGTTTTGATATGTTGTTATGGAAGAAGCATTTGATTTTCCTTCATTAAACCTGCCTAAGATGGTTTTTTATTAGCTTTTGAGTTTGGTTCATTTGACATAACAGATGAAGAGTTTGGTCAACCATCTGAACAGAAGCTGGAATGCAACAAGGCAAGTTTTTCCCAGAGTGAGCTTTTTGGAAATTTTGCGTTTTTTCCTCAAGCTTCTGAAAGATTCACAGAAGATCATTCCCGATTTCCTTAGCTTCAGTCATACGGTGGGAGTTGCTGGTTAAATATACGTGTTTAGTAACAGTAAATAAATTCTGACATTTTATTTTTACTCCTGAATAAAAATGTTCATCATGTTGGTGAAAATAAGCAATCACATTCTCTTTAATAGTGAAAAAGAATTGTACATCTCACCCTGCAGGAGCTGAGGAATCTATTTTCATTATAACAAACATTGATTTTTGCATTAAAAATTCTCATTATTTGGGATAATGGCTGTTGAGTTTCTTAGTTACTCTTCTGGTTCCTAAATCATTTAAACTATAACAGTTAAAGAGCAAACAGGAATGCAAAAGATCCCAAACTGTATTCACATCAACTCTCATTTTGTCTTTAATTAGCAAATTGCAGTCGCTTTAAGGCAGTTACATACTATCAGAAAACTATTTATTTTGAGCTCATTTGAATGGCACCTGTATTTTTGCCTATAGAAACATCACTGAATCTGAATGTATTGATTTTTGGATTAACATTAGTAGAATTAATACGTGGACTGCTGGGGGCCTCATTCATCAGTGCGTTACTCCAGTTTCTCGGCAGGATAATTCCGGCTGCCCTGGGCCAGGGAAGCCGACCCTGCATTTCCGATGGTTAGAAAAGGCAAGACAAATCCCTGCAGCACGTGCGCGTGTGAAGATGTGCATTACACATGCTCGCGCCCTCAAATAATTCTGATTATGGACGTGTTGAGGAGGGGGCGGTGTTTGTTTTGCTTTCCGTAGACAGGGTGCTCCTCTGAATAATTCCGAGGTTTGTTTTTTGTTTTGTTTTGTTTTGTTTTTTAATGCCCCCGAAAGGAAGTCGCCCCTCCTGCGCTCCCCTTCCCCCAGCGCCGGGGCTGCCGGGGCACTAATGAATTCATTCCGAATAATGTTAGGGGCGAGCTGGATGTACCTTCCCACCAACAGCACTATGAATTATTGACGGCAGAGATGTTCCCTAGTGTATACTTTTCCAAGGTTATACTCTCTGATATTAGATATTTATTCGGCATAAGGTAGGGATAAGAACCTCATTGCCACATTATGTCTGACACAATCAAGTTTTGGGGAATTTCAACAACATTAGAAGATTTGTATAATGTATTCTTTTAGAGGCAGAGGCTCGGCTTTAAACAAAGCATAATCCCTACTGCATATCATTTCCAACCTAATGCAAGGAGAAGAAGCGGGACCATAATGCTATCTGCATCGTTTTCCTTTTGTGTTCAGTTGCAAGGACTATTCACCTAATATTCAAAATCCATGTATTCATTAACTGGAACAGAATGATGGAAAAACTAAAGGAAGTAAGAAAATAATGAAATAGATTTCCATGAAAGTGGCATAAAATTGAGTTATTACATCTAGATAGATGATAAAGTATTTGGAAATAATTAAATAGTTGATATCCGCTACCTTTTCCGGTGCTTGAACACTGCAATT
Organism: Larus michahellis; assembly: GCF_964199755.1. NCBI lineage: Eukaryota > Metazoa > Chordata > Aves > Charadriiformes > Laridae > Larus > Larus michahellis. The sequence goes on along the minus strand of NC_133914.1, from coordinate 3,137,991 downwards.
TTAGTATTTTTGATACTAGCATTATTCCTAATTTCTTTGCATCAAATATTGTTTGTTTTTGTTTTTTTTTTTATTTCTGCTATCTGTAACAAAAGGACCTTGGGAACACTTCATTCATTGTGTCACCCAGTCTCTCCTTGTCAGCCGCTTTGTGAGCCTTCGCCCCTAGGGTTTGTATCCTGGCCAGTGGACCTTTTGTACTCCTTACGCTATACTCTTAGACAATAGGGGGAAAAAATAAATCTTCTGTGACAAGTTTACTTAAAGGGACACTATCACATTAAATAAGCATATAAATATACCCACGAGTAATACTATTCCTCTTGAAATTTTGGAAAGAATGTTTTGTCGTTTTTTTTCTTGGTACCGTTAGTTAACACCCTCATCAGCTTGCGCTGCAGTAATTGTGAGAATCACGTCATTTTTCACACTTCAGGCTGTTCTTTACACAGCATTTTTCAAAAGCTAGGAAAACAAGTCAGTTATTTTACCGTTTATTTTTAGTCAGCATTCAGGGTCTGAATGTTGTCTGCTGCCCCAGTGGGAGACTGGGATGCAAATACTGTAAGGGAGCATTTGGTCTTAAACCAGACAGTTCTATTTCTAGTGAATTGTTTATGGGAAGAGGCCAAAAAAGCATATTTAGTAATGATGGGTGCTGTAAGTTAAAGAACATAAACAAAACTAAACATTTTAATGAGATTAACGTAGTCTTTTTTTTTCAGGAGAAATGCTATTAAAATATGAGGCCCTCAGATCTGTCTTGTTCTTCCTCTCCCTTCTGTTTTATGCAACTTTATAAATTCACTTAATGTAATTATCTTTGGTGAATAATTTAGTGGATTTTAGTGCGATAATAGAAGTGGTTTTATAGTCATCCTCATGTCTTATTAAATCAGGTTGTTTATAAGTAATTCCACCTATTTGTTTATGAAATTCTTAGTGAGAGAGAGACCAAGGTCTCGTGATAGAGGCTGAAGAAAACAACAGGGTTACGTATTTAGAAAACATGCTGATAGAGAAAATACTGCTTAATTTGTTAACTGACTATTTAAACTATATAAGTAAATGAGGTTTTGCTAATGTTTCTATAGCTACCCACACTCCGTCACACGTTGGCATACACGCCTGCATTAATTTCATGCACGCTTTTCCATCGGCACATGAATGCCAGGGAAATCCCCTGGAATAGCAGGAGAAGCCGTGACAGCGGATCTGCCAGATCTTTGTACTGCCAAATGCATCCCTGTGATCGTCGTCGTCACCATCGTCGGGGACAGTAATTTGTTCTGGGCTGTGAGGCTGCAGTTCTCAGCTCCCGGCAGCTCTTGTAGCTTATACAGGGAATTCTCTGTTGCTGTTACTGCGCTTTCAGCTTTTCTGTGAATCCGTCTCTATATTAATTAATTACATGGAGGGTTTTGTTTGGGGCTAGTGTTCTTTGTTTTGTTTCGTAATACTGTTTTGTTTCGTTGAAAAGAAACCCTTAGCACTAGGGAAAGGGCTTGAGAGCTAATTGGATGTTGATGAATGGAGGAGGATAAATACTTTACAAAGGGGAAAAAAAAGTTTGCTATTTGAAGTCCACTTTCTCTAGTGATTCTGGAGTGTTTTTCTGTAGGTTTTGCCTGGGATGTATTCTAGGATATTATAAAGTTGTTATCTAATCTTTGAATTAACATACATATTGCCCACTTGAAATTTGGATCCCATTGTGCTGGACATTTTATCACGGTATGAGCATCTGACTCCCTTCATCTGAGGAACATACGGCTTAGAAGTATCTAGCAAAAAGTATCTGCTTCAGGGGTAAGGGGAAGGTTTTAAGAATACAGTTGAAGTGAAATCTTAATCTCCATTTCTGAATGCACATGGCAGTCATTTTCTTTGATGTTTCTTTATTCTACTGCCAGTCGGAATTGCTTGGCAATCTCTTCAGGTTGTGTTGGAGCCTTTGTCCTGGCACCCGTGTGAGTTTGTGACCTTTGTCTTGGCATGTGCGCTTGTAATCGTCGCTTCTCAGGTGCCTGCAGTCGGCTCCTGGTGTGGTTCTCTGCCTGCCAGTCTGCAGAAGTGTTCCTAAGACTGACTTGTTCATGATTCATGTCTTTCACTGCAATTCCTGTCTGTCCTCTCTGGTTGTATCCTGGGGTGGTTGTCTTACTCGTCCTGTTCCCAAGACCCACGACCTTGAACTTGCGCTTGGTTCCGAGTTCTCTGGACATCCACGTTAATCAGACAACACAGCTGTACTGCCGTCTTGGGACATAACTCCAGGTTGTGACCTGTGTTGTCTCACCTGGGGGTATACGTGAGTGTATACCTGTTTTTATTTTATCCTGTCGTGGAGTTTTAACTCGTTTTCTGGTGCCCTGGACACCTGCAGTGGATGCATCCACAGATTTCCTGGTACAAGAACTGTGTCAGAGCCAGAACTTCTTAGCATAAGCTCAAAGGTTGAAGCAATTTTGGGGGGTTTCCCATCAAGCGTTAGCAAATTGATTTGTCTTTAGCCTACCTGAAATGCCCAGAGCAGTTTATCTAGCCTTCCCTATTGGATGGGCACAGACTTTAATGGCTAGAGGCCTCCTGTATTCAAGGTATGACTTCAGAGTGTTCCTCATGTGCGTTCTCCTGATTTTTTGAATTTTCTACTCTTCCAGCATTGTGGGAAATTCTTGTTTCTCAACTGCATGTTCATCTCTGTGCAGTTTGTCAGCACAAGACCTCTTAATTGCTGACGATGCAACTTATAAATGCTATTAGAAATTCCCACTAAAGAGTCTTTATTAAAGATGCGTTTCCCCAACTCACTCTTCAGTCAGTGAAAATTCCCTTGTGCTGGAAGTGTTATTTGTTCAAGACTTGCCACTAACCAGACTACTATTTTACTCCTGTTCTACTTGCGCTAATAATAAATTTGATTATTTTAGCAAAGGTCTCTGAGCTCTGCAGGAAGGAAGCAAAAGGACCGTGCTGCTGCCAGAAGTCTCATCCTCACAGCAAAATTCCTTGGCACGCGGAAGTCATTCCAATTGTAATTGAGTTGCAGTTCAGAGGCCCTTCTTCTTGAACTTGAGCATCCATAGTTAGCAGGAATAAATAGTTAAAAAAACAACCCTGCAGAACAACAGTAACACTGTTCATGTAGTATTTGACTTTCCCATTTCAAGGAGAGTTGTTTATAAAGCCTTTGAGAAGCGCTTAAGCCTAAATATTAACGTTACGTCGAAGCACCACAGCATGGTGTTCTAGGACCTGCTCGACTGAACACACTGCACTGCCATTCCACTAACATGTACCGATAATTAGTAAAGAGACTTTTCTTTGTGCTTACAGTAATGCTTGCACCTGAAGATCTCTAAACACCTTCCTGGCCTGGGAAACTCTTTCTGTCTCTCCACAGCTGAGGAAACAGTAACGCAAAGGAGACCTGAGATTCCGCCATTGGGATAGTGGCAGAGGCAAAATCTCTGTTTCTGACACCAAAACATCCTTCGTAGTCGCTGGATAACGTTGCTGTAGCAGTGTTTGCTCACCACATTCTTTGTGCCACACGTGCAAAAAGTGGCCTTTTTCCCCAGCTCTTTGGCCTGTATGAAATCAAGAAGCTGGCCTCGAGCAAGTTGGTTGGTTGGGTTTTTTTTTCTGTTTTGTGACTGTTCAGGCTTTGTGACATATTGTTTGTTTTTCACCAGTACTATCCATGCTGGTTTTTCAGGTTAGATGTTTGAGTCGCCGTTTGCAACAAAGAGGTGTGCCACCAGGAGACCTCCCTGCCATTAGACCAGCAGCTGCTTGCAAAGTAGGAGAAAAATATGACTTAGTCTTTCAGAATCCTCTTCCTTCCTCCCAGCCTACTCCGATGAAGAGAGATATGTACGTGATTTGTAAGAGACATGTCAAAAGGAACTAGAGGTGGAAGCAGAGGACACTTTGAATGATGTCTCTCTCAAATGCAATGTCCAGCATTGGCTTAATGGTCTTCCTGTGGGCAGCTCAATGAAGGAGGTGTGTATTGTGGGAAAATACATAAAAAATGGAAAGACATCTCTGTTGAAATCACTGGGAGTGAGAAAATGACCATCTGAATTCAGTGACTTTGCCACTCTGACGGTGTGAGGTGGGCCTCTGCTGGGTTAGTCAGCAGAACACGAGTCGCGGGCCGTAGACACCGTCTGTTCATCAGCGGGTGCTGCCTGCTCGGCTCCATAATTGCGTTCACATATAAGTTGCTTCAGCGTTACCTAGAGAAACGAGTCAGAACTCCAAACAGGCAGGAATATTCGTGTTGTTGAGGGGACGAGGGCATTTATTTATTTCACTTCCAGGAAAATACCAAAAAAAAGTAAAAAATTTCCCCAAGAACTACTGAAACAATTCTGTATACTGCAGTAATACAGACCCGTGTGAAAGAGAAACAGAGAGGCTCGAGGCACCAGGAGACACCTGGCAAAACTAGCCCAAGGAGTCGGGTGGCTGCTGCTGAGCCCGGTCATGTCCCAGAGCTGAGAGCAAGTGGGAAGTTAATAAATCACTTCTCAAGCTCTCAGTAATCAGCAGCTGATGATATTTTTCTGGGCCTGGGAAAAAGGCGCTCTCTAGTTGAAGGGAAAAGGTGGGACAGCAGCAGGGATGGCTTTCCCAAGCTTGCAGGAGAGCGGGCTGGTGTCTGCAGAGGGTCTGTCACTGCAGGGCGTCCCGCGGACAGAGATTCGCTGCGGCTGGCGGCGCCTCGTCTTCCCGTCCTGGCTCCTTGGCAGCACTTTGTCACCTTCAGGGAGGGAGGAGGCTTGGGGTAGAAGCCACCTCTTAAAGCTTGCAGGAAATAGAAGTCTAAAGATAAATGGATATAAATAAGGTGTGAGCAGGTACAGGTCCTGAGTAAATCCCTACGCACTCTAGCACACACACGGTACTTTCGCATTTTCATACATATATTTGTGGTTTGTATTAATAAGTAGGACCAATAGCATTTTTGTAAGTCACTTATTTTAAAATTCTTTCATATGGTAAGAGCCGTATGGGATAGACCAGCAGCAGAGAAGGACTCGGGGCAGCAGAGCATGTTTCTGTTCTTGTGTCAATGAAAGGTGCACACACGCTGGGCGTTAGGAGCAAGTGTGTTTTTAAATTTGTATTTTCTACACGTGTCATTTTCTGTCACAACACGAAGGTTATTTAAGTGTAACTTTGCCGGAGAATATTCAGTGGAATGCTGTTCTCCATGGAAACCTTTTTTTTTTTTTCTTTTTTTTTTAGGGGGGGGAGGGTGAGTGGTGGTGGGGAACTATATCAAATAATTTGGATTTATTATGTCTTTTTTTTTTTTGCAGTTTGTAACTGATCTCTTGTTTCTGGAGAGCGTCATGTTTGTCCTACGTGTAGTTTGGAGGAATTAGGCTGAGCTCTAATTTACACTTGTTTGACTACAGATGCATCCCCACTGCTATTTGTTTATCTCACATTTATTACACTCTTCCAAATTCAAGTTAAGCACTCAGGGGCTTTTTCTAGTAACACTAATGGAGGAGAATAGATGCATTATATGTGAATAATGTATTATGATGATACAATTTGGGTCTCTTAGCTCTAACCGAGACCAGTCCTGCTTTACATTATTTATAATTTACACACACCTTCCTGAACATTTTTATGTAAATATTTAATATAGAAAGTGAGTTAACTCTTTCGTTTTGGAGGTTTTCAGTCAAAAACCAAGAGAGAATGTAAGAGGGCATGCGAACACCGCACCCAAAGTAGGCAGATGGCCAGCCTTGTTTATTTACAGAAATTAAGAGAGAAACAGGAGAGATTACCGAGGAAAAATGTATGCTGGCACAGCACCAAATCTTTTTTACCTTTCTCCTTCCCAACTACTCTTATTAAATTGAATGAATGTTTACTGCAGACAGCCTATTTGTGGGCGCTTGGGTGGTAGCATTTGCAACACGGTGGTTTTGTTCTTTACTGTTTTCAGACGCATTTTGTCTTTTGGCGTTTTGCTCATTTTGTACCAATATATCCATTTAAGAAATGCAGTAGGGGTGCCCTCCAGACAAATCGGCAGACTCCCTCTCTTGCAGCCTCTCTAACGTCTGAATTTACCAACAAAAGCAATTAGTCATTTCTTGGTGATCTTGAGCTCTCCTGTCGTCTTCTGTGTGACCTCAAGTATATACAGAATGACTATAATATTGCACCACTGCACGGCAACATTTATAATTTTAAGTCTATTAATGTGTCAGCTGGTGGACCCTTATTTTCCTCGACTTCAAGAGCTGAACTTACCCTCCGCATGGACTGAGGAGCTAAAGGCTTTCCACCTGGAATCACCCCAACAGACAAACTGTTGCAAATTCCAGGAGAAATGTTTCGTGTGGCAGAGTCTTCCTCCGTCAGCTGCGTGAGCTGCAGCAGCTGCTCACAACAGCGAGAACTGTATTTGTGTGACACAAAAATGAGCAACAACATTGATTTTTCTAAAACTCCGCTCATTTGGGGCATAAAAGAAATTTGAACTCATGAGGTTAATGAATTCTACAGTCTAAAGGGAGTACTTTTGGTAATCCTTTGACATTTTGAGACCACAAAGTGTCAATGAGAAATGTGAAAGTCTTTGAAATGACGACGTGCATATTGTTCAGATAGTGCCTTGAAATTATTACCAAGCAAGTTTTCATCTTTTTGTCCTCAAAACTTGTTATGAGCAGTGTTAAATTACAAGAGGCTGCCGCACATTCCTCTTGTTAGTGAGGGGACCACCGTGGTTCTGCGGCCCCGTCTTCTGCTGTGCGATGGCTGCTGGGCTGGGCAGAGCCTGACCAAGCTGGTATCACAGAATCATAGGATGTGTTGGGTTGGAAGGGCCCTCTAAAGGCCATCTCGTCCAACCCCCTGCAGTCAGCAGGGACATCTGTAACTAGATCAGGTTGCTCAGAGCCTCATCCAGCCTGGCCTTGAATGTCTCCAGGGATGGGGCCTCCACCCCCTCTCTGGGCAACCTGGGCCAGTGTCTCACCACCCTCAGTGTACAGAACTTCTTCCTCATGTCTGATCTGAACCTGCCCTGCTCTAGTTTAAACCATTGTCCCTCGTCCTGTCGCTACAGGCCCTTGCAAACAGCCCCTCCCCAGCTTTCTTGTAGGCCCCCTTCAGGGACTGGAAGGGGCTGGAAGGTCTCCCCGGAGCCTTCTCTTCTCCAGGCTGAACCCCCCCAGCTCTCTCAGCCTGTTCATAGCAGAGGGGCTCCAGCCCTTTGATCATCTTTGTGGCCTCCTCTGGACCCGCAATACCATCATACCCATATGGTACCATCTCCCTTTACCCACCTTTTACAAGTTCTGTGGGTTCTCTAGTTATGGCAAAACTGGCATTTCCATCCGTTTTGAGGATTGCCTCTGAGGCAGCAAACCTTTTTGAAGGCTAGTGAAATACTTGTGTGAACAGGCCAGTGAATAGCTGCTGTGTCCGCTGGGCTGGTGGTACATTCTGTGTCTGCTGGGCTGGTGGAGCCCCAGAGGAATGGGGGAGATTACTGGGTTTTTCTTCGTCCTGCTGCTTTATGTGGAGAGGCGCCTTCAAATTGTATCTGTTATTTTACAAATTTATCTTTCATGTTGTAGAAGCAGGACCTAGTTCCTCAGGTAGCTTATGCGTAAGACACAGCGATATACTAGAGTGGTTGCTTCAGTCTGTCGGTAATAAATTCATGCTGCAGAAAATAAGGTACTCCAGCCTTAGAAAGAGGGATTTTTGATTAGGGCCGTGTGTACAGGTAGGAGCCAAATTGAAGTATAGTTTTGCAGCAGACTTTCATTAGCATTGGTTACCCTGTTTTCCCCTTTTGGCAGTCCCGTACGCGCTCCCCTTCCCGTAGCCCTAGAGAATTCTGTCCCGAGAGGTGAGGACAAGGCACGAATAGGAGCAATCCTGAGCGCTCCTCAGTATCCTTCCCTGGGGAGAAATTTTAAGGGACAACCTCTTCTAGTGTATTTAAGTCAAGTAGTTTATTTATGCAAATCTGATCACTTTTGTCTGAGGATAACAAATGCATTTTCAGGTGTGCGCAAACACACATGTGACAGAGGGTGTTGTCAAACTGTAGGGGTGTGGTGTCTCTTTTAGTGCATCCTGTGTTTTAGTAAGAGATGTTGACTCTCTTATCCGAGTTGCTGCTTTTGTTGTATAAAAAAAAAATATTTATTTTATTAAAAAAAAAAAAAAAAGGAAGATCAGCTTCAGGTCTTTTGAAAAATATCATCCTATAATTTGAGTCCATGTACCTACAAATTCCCAGCAGGCTCCGAGCCAAAGAAATACACAGATGAAATAAACATATAAAAAGACGGCTGCATTTTGAAATCTAAGAATTGAGTTATATACCTTTTTGACAGCTTCCTGAATCACAGCCCATATCTAAGATGAGTAAATAGGTATCTGGCCCTTTAACTGGGTTCCATTTCATATAATTAAAGACTCCCAGAATTAAATGGCCTATATGGAAAGTGGCTTTCAGTGGACTAAATGCCTGAAGCAATCTCCTTGCCTGAGCGTAGAAGTGACACTGGCTTACGGATCAATATCATCTCTGTTATTAATATCAAAAGCGCATTACTTTGTTTTTGCCTGGCTGCGCTCCAAGCCTTGGGCCCAGCTCGCGTTCAGCCATTTGCCTGGACCATAATTTACTTTCGTGAGTTTTTAAGGTATTGTTTTGTCAGGGCCAATCACCATGAAGTTATAAATGATTCTGAGGACTTGCACTCTCTGTTAGTGGCATACGCGGTGAAATTAATTTTTAAAAGTTTCACGTCAATTACTCCTGTCCTTGAGTTATGCAAGGGGACAAAAGAGCAGAGACTTAAAGACATGAGTGATATCAAACAGATGAGGTAACGACAAACAGAAACAGCAGCTTGGGACCGAATCAGACATTACACTATCTCTAATTGATGCATTGAATTAAACAATGCTAAAGCTAAATAAATATTGACCACTTAGCAAAAGAACCATTGATTTTTATGATGGACAACATTTACATCACATACAGCTCTGCTCTACAGATCTGAGGCTGCCTGTCCCTCAGCCCTGGCACAGATGCTCGGCAGGACAGCGCGCGCTGATGCTGGGTCCCTTCCTAGAATTATTCAGGCAAATGTTGGCAATTTCCCCACTTGCTGTTTCCAAGGATTGTTTATTTTTGAAGGGTTAAATTCTGACAGGTCTTTCTTCTCCAGTATCAGCAGCGTTAGCAAACCGGGGCCGTGTTCCGCACAGGTAGGTGGAGTTTTGCAGTGAATCCCTTGGCTGTGGGTTGCACCAGCCGTATCTGGTCATCAAACATCTGCCGTCCCCTTTCTTGGGGAACGAAGGAAGGGCAGGTGCTCGGTTTCTGTCCAGTGACACCACATCCCTGCGTTGCAGTGGGCGCTCCGTGGTGGCAGCAGCTTCCCATGAGCTGGAAAGGACCGGGAGCGCTGGGCATCCTCGAAGGGGTGACCTTTCCAAACACTCGCCATAGCTGCTTTGCTCAAGCTGATGTGTTAATGCTCACTCTTATTAATATTGATTTAATTACTTAAACATGCCATATCTTAATGATATCACATCTACCTACTCTGGAAGCAAACCCAGACAACAAAATGATTTGCTTACAGAGCGAGAGTTTACATCTCTGTGACTGCTAATGGTAAAGCTGCAGGGCTAAACTGTATTTTTTTTTTTAAAAATAGCTAATTTGTAGTTCTTTAGCATGAAACGTGCTCCTGATTATGAAACTTAACTAAATGCCAGTGATTAGCATTTTATATTTTCACAGAAAGGGAAAATGTGAGGTCTCTTCCTGGCAATATGGGGATTTCATTAAGGACAAGCCTATGTGCGCAGGAATGCCAGCTTCAGTTACATACGGCTTCCTGGGTCTGCAAGGACCGCCGAGACACCAGTTAATAGGTTATTGTTTCAATTAGTCCATGATTACTGCTGCTAATCTCTAATTCCTCGTTGTTGTGGCTCCTTTTGACTTCACTCCAGTTATTAAGAAGCATTTGGATTTTATTACAATTGACAGGAACTCCAGCCTTCTCCATAGATAAAACACTGCCTGTTGCAAAAGAAATTCAGAAGTAATGAAAAGAGCCTTTTGAGTTTGTTTTTAGGGATTCTTAAAATTACATCATAAACACAATGTAGAGTTCAATTAAACCGGAAAATTATAATGCTCAAGGAGGAGAGACTGGATTTCTTACAGAGATAAATCAAAATGTCTTTAATTAGTTTTCAGTTATAAACACAAGTCCAGCTTGGTAAAACGAAAAATGAAAAAATGAACTAACACCAAATAAGATAAAGGAATTACTGATTATAGTAGGACAGGCGCAGGTGAGGGGTCCCGATAGTCCGCTGCACACCACGTGGAGATCTGCACATTGCGCTGGTCTGACCTTGGGAATCCCCATGGCTCGGTGCTGGCGAGCACGTGGCCGTGCTGATGCTTGTCAGAACCTCAGTTGGTAAGAAGCTGTACGGGGAGCAGCTGGAAGGACATGGATGCTGACATCGTCTGTCCAGTGTCTACAACCGGCTCAATTTGCCAATGGGAGTAAATCTTGTAAAGCAATAGATAATAAACATTGTCCAAATGGGCATTTGCACATATTCCATGTCCAGCATTTACACGGATTCAATTTCAATTGTCGTTGTCTTTCTTTAACACGGCGTTGGTAGCTTTAATTGCTGTTTAATCAAAACTCTCCAGGTCTCTGTCAAAGCTTATTGAAGGGTCGGGGTGAATTTGCCTCACGGTGGGGAAGGAGCTGACCTGCATGCGGAATCAAAAGCTTGAACTGTGAGCAATAGTAAGAGCTTCTTAGCTTTTGATACGGACATCTCTAAACATAGGAAACGCCACTCCGCTACCTGATGCTGGGTTGCCTGTTCACACCAAGCAGTCGGTGCAAATGAGCCGCACAAGTATTACTTTTTACCGGATGATGTTGCAGAGTCTTTGTTAAGCTGCAGATGCTGGGGGGCATCTCATCGTTCTGGGAGTGCCTGAAGGGAGGATGTGAAGTAAATATTTCTTAAGGAGATAGCGGTTGACCTCCTAGGAAGCTTGCAGATCCTCCTGCATGGAGAACCTGACATCACAGTGTGGATTTAACATCCAGAGAAGCGCTTCATCTGTTACTTTGAAATATGGGCAATTGGCCATAAGCTGATGACGGAAACCTTCCTCTCCTCTGCTACCTGTAAAGGGGGTAAGAACACCAACGCAGGGCAGAATTAGAGGATGTCTCCTCTTAGGAGCACCCTGCTTTATGGGCGCGCAGGTCACTGGCTCGTGTCTGTCAGAGCGTCCCATTGCTGGGAATGGCCTGACCAAAACACTTCCCATTTGTGTCAACGTGGCAGGTCCGTGTGGGATCTCCAGTGCTGGACTGGCACCAGAGGAGTTTACACCTGTGTTTCATGTCATTTTACTGCAGAACTCGGGCTGGGCGGAGAGGAGAGAGGGACCCTGGTGTAGAGTAAGTGCCGAAGCTCACGGCGAGGTTCACAGTCCCGTTAGGAGGAACGTGACCTGCTTCGCATTTCAACGGTGGGGTAGGGAACAATGAGGAGAGTCCGTTTCCCCCTCCCTGTTCCCAGTATGCAGACGCCCCCAGTTACAAACACGGTAATTTAAAAACATGTAAAAATCATAAATGAGACAGCAGCTGTGTACAGCTTCGGCAAAATGCTAAATTGCTGCATCACTGTGGACTCTAAATGACAATAAACCTTCCACCTCTCATAAATTAAGCAGGCTTTCAAAAAAATGCTATCTACAACTGCAACTTTTTATGGATGTTTGGTAACTTTAATCATTTTGCAAAATGTGATTCCTGGTCATAAATTCTCTCCCAAGTACAGATTTAGGGAGAGCTAAAGCACTGCAGTGAGTTGATAGGTAAGTTTTAATCTGACAGTGCCAAAAAGTCTATTAGATTTATCCTGAGGCAGTGGCTGCCCGGTAATTACAACAGGGCAGACTTAACAGAGGTTTTGAATACCAGGAAGGTGACTTAAAGGGTGTGTCACGGGTTCAGGAGATGAACGTGGAAATACTCCTTACCTGATTTTAAAAAGTGATTTTTGAACCCACCTACTTGTTAAAAACCAGTTCAGTGAAAGGCAAAGCTGTCAGGGAATAGCTGTGACCTTCCAGCATAAGCTCTGGTAACAAATATCTTGTAACCATTCAGGAGGAGTAATATAATCCTCCTTTCTTGCTGTTGTTTTTAATACAGAAATGACATTCCTGTATCCATGTGGCTGTGATTTTTCATAGTACATATTTGTTTCCCTAGTGTTCAGGGGTCTCAAAACACTGTACAAATTCAGCTTTGTCGGCGGCTAGTGTAATTATTCCTGTTATACGGGTGGGCTGTTTGAGACAGACAACACTTCGCCCACCGGTGTAGCAAACTCAGGAATGAAATCTGGGTTTTCTCTCTCTTTTTCCGTTGTGCAAACCATGTTCACTGCAGATATGGAACGCATACAGTTATTACGCATAATGGGAAACAGAATAAGGATTAGGAAGTAAGTGCAAAAGCTGCTATTTGGTGTGTTGTTCCTCTGTTAAGTTGTTGATTAGCTGTGGATTGATGTAGAACAAATAATATTGATGGAAATGTATGACCACGAATGAGAGGGGGGAAAAGATTTGTCTCCATTCCTGAGTAGCAGCTGGTGTCCCTGGTCAGTGTTTGTACCAAGTGGAGCCAAGTTGTCGGGATGGACCCGAGAGCGCGGGAGCAGAGACGGGTGTTCCGCAGCGAGCTTCTCTGTTGGCTTACTCGCAGGATAATGGGATAAAAAGACCCAGTTCCTGAAGGATGCTTTGAATGCTGTTTGTCAGTGGTGCACGCTTGCGAATGAGCTGCAAGAACAAAGCTTTTTGTTCTGTGCAGAAGGTCGCAGCACTTGGGATCTTACCACGGAAAAAAACGTGAGGGAGAAGAAAACCCAAAGCTTCCTGCTATGAGCTGTTTTGAAAAGCAGAAGTCCTTTGGTTTGAAAACATCCAACAGATAAACTGCATCGAGTCACATTTTACCTCTTCTTGGAGGTATACCTGCATTAATGGCAGGTATTTATCTTCTTACTAAAGCAAGTAGGATGTACTGTAAAAATCGAGTAAAATCCCTCCTGGAATGAAGTGAGAACTGCAGACTTTTTGATTTGGCCCTAAGTCAGGGGCCAAGTGCAGGACGAGGACGTGAATCCACGGCCATCGAATGCCAAGGGCTGGAGCAGTGTTGCTGAACGGCACTGGACCACTCGTGCCAAATCAATGAGGGGTGGCATTTGTGATTAATTTCCTTGTTGGAAACCTGATTGCGCTAATTACTGCTCATCCTCTGCAACTGTATTATGAAGAAATTATTTTTTTCAGTACGCAAAATGATTACTTTCAGTAACTTGAGTTTGGTTTTCTGTTTATGTGGGGATTTTTTGCAAAAGTCAAGTATTCAGTGGTATCGGAGGGTGGCCTCGCTAACCGTGCCTCCGTTCTCTAACTACTGAGTCTATCTTTTGTACTTTAGTAACTAAATTTAACATGAACTGAGAGGCAGCAGACTGTTCGTTTCACGAGGAAAGCTTGGGTGGTCAACGCAGATGAGAAATGCAAATGAACTAACAATGCTATTCGGATGTTGACTTTTCACATTTATAAAATTTTACTTTCTGTATTTCCGATTTGAAAAAAAAAAAATTAACTATTAGCTCATTGTGGTTTTTTTCAAAGCACTTAAGAACATTTTCGTATTGCATTTTCGTAGTAGGGGGTTAATAACACCCCTGGGTCCAACTCATTGTCGGTGGTGCAAACTCAGCCGGGAGAGGAGTCTCTGGGTGGCACCACACGCAGAGGGAGACTCGGAGCGCTTCTTCCAGCATCATTTCTATATTCAGACCAAGACTTTTTTGTTTAGTTTTATCGCTGTGCGGGTATGGATCATGTTAATACCAAGTTACGTGTGCATATGGGTAGGAGAGCATACACTCAACCTGGCTTTCTGTTCAGCTCCAGAGGCAAAGCTACATATCTGAACACTTACAGAAAAGGAAACCGTAGCTCCTAAAGTCACCTGGGGGAGACGGTGTTTGCAGTTATATACGCTATCATTTGGCTCAGGAGCAATTCTACCTTCAAGTGACAATTTGAGGTGACATTTCCAATGCTGTGGAAGAAAAATCGCTTTCCTGGATAAAAAAGGGAAAGAATGCTTTTTTTTTTTCCTTTTTTTTTTTAAGATATAAATGCCTAATATCAGCATTAGTCAAATGAAATGAATGCTTCCAATATTTTTTAAAGCTTGCTCATATGAATCAACGATTTCTGAAATTGTAGTTTATCAAGTAAGAATATTGTAGTTATATATTAGCAAACTGTCTGGTGGCCATTGTGATACCTTATTACTCTATGCACTAGGGTGGCATTTTTAGGATAAAGTTAACGGTGGTGAAATATATCATGGTTCACTAATGTGTCTTCAACTGTCTGATGAAAGGCCTTGCCCCCAACAACATATGAATATTTAAATTACTGTTAATTATTTATAGTATATTTTTATTAGCGCTGACTTACAGCGTGGTCAAGCAGCAGATAAAGCTCATTATGCTCCAAGGTTGAACGTGCATCTCGAACAACTGCTGCTGAATGGAAGGGAACTTCCATGGTTTTCTCCTGTGTTGACTCCTGTGAGCGTGAGTCTGGAAGAAGGTCACTGAAATGAGGGGCTTGTTGACTTCAGTATTTTAGAGGGAGATTCTGATATCTAGGTGCAAGTTAAACTAAAAGTTACTGTTTCTGATAGGAGCATTTCTTGAAGTGTATTATCTCAGCACATGGTTGGGGACAATTTAAAAAAAATAAAATCTGTGTCTTGCTATTAAAGTCCCAAGTAATGACTCTTACAGGCTTCTTGCCTCAGAGACTCTTCCACAGCCTCAAGTTTTTCATTAAGTTTAGCCTAGGCTATCCTGTTTTCATTTTATCTCTTTGAGCATGGCGTGAAAATGCATTTGTCCCTCCTTGATAATCAGATATGTTCGATATTCGCCACTTTTTTTGGCAGAGCTCTTTAACCCCTTCCTGGCCAAGCTAAGGGTCCTATTCAGCATTTTCCGTCATTTTTTGCAGTTGTCCTTTGCGCTCCTTGTTGGTTTTCTGTCGATCCTCTTTGAGTTCCCTTTAGGTTGTTGTCGGTTCTGTAGTGGACACTGGTGATACAGTCTACATGAATACCTGGACAGACGGGTGTACTGCTAAGGCAACACCGTAGATACGACCTGATGCAGTATTCCGTATGAGCTAACAAGAAATCCCTGTACGGCCTGATTCAAATCTCTCTGGTCTGTAACACAAGGTGATGCCTCTGCATATGTTGACAAGATTTCATTAGCCTTTTCTGTAGCCGTATCTTCTTGCGAAACCATATCTAATCTTCAGTTTGCTGTCTCTGCTAGATCTCTCTCAGCGCTGCAGCTTCTTTGGATCTCCCCTCTCTCTCGCTGAGTGTCTGCATTGTGGATTATTTTCCCTGGAGGTATTAGTGTATATTTTTCCATATATGAAGATAATAAATGGAAGAAGCAGAGATGAAAAGAAAAACAATTACTTGAGAGCAGAAATAGAAAGAGATACAAAGAAAAGACTGACAGGGAGATAAGGGAAAGAAAAATCAAGGAAGAAGAATATGGAAAAATGAAAAAGGAGTTAAATAATCAGAATAAATTAATTAATCAAAGTGCAGATCATGTGGACTAGAATAGCAAAACAGCAATGCAGAGAGCTAAAAGGAGACAGGGATAAGGATAATGAAGGATAAGTTGAAATGTAGTATATATTTTCAAAATAATGCATTTGAAAGTGTTATTTGACTTGTTAGACCTGACTTTTAGCAAGGCAGTCACGCTCTGGGCACTATAAAGCTCGTGACGAGGGCTTGTAAGAAACATCAGGTTTTTCCCTTAACAAAAGCGGTGATTCTTACTGTGATCGTGGTTTTATTTGCAGTTCAGACCTCCCTGATTTTTACAGTGGTGACTCGTAATTTCTATCCCTGTATCACAGATATGAAAACGTGATTCAGAATTGGCAAAGGTTATAGAAGTCATTGCGAAGAAACACACATTTCTTGTGTGGGTCAATCCACTGTCCCTAAATTTCTGCAATGCTGTGGGTAGAGAGAAGGAATTCTTGTCAGTTCTCACTCCTTCTCTCCGTATTATGGATGCCCTTTTATCATAGTTAATTATGATTTGTTGACCCTTCTTTCAATGTCTTTCCTCAGGTATTTGATCATTCAATGCCCATATCATCCAATCAAAGTCATTGCTTAAATTAAGGATCGTTGCTAGAAAAGTGTTTGATTTGCTTTTGTCCTGGTGCGGCATCGCGAGTGCTGGGTGCGAGGGGGCGAGATGGGGGTTCACGGAGCAGTGTTTGGAAACCGCTGGCCCCGGAGTTACTGTCAGGGGAAAGGGGGCCTGGAGCAAACCCCAACTGGTTCCGAGAAAAGGCTGTAAGTCAGGGAGGGAATGACAGGACCGGCAAATGAAGGTGGCTGGGGGGGCGCGGGGAGGGCTCGGTTCAGTAGCCAAGTTCCTGCACTCAGAGAGCTGATGTACCAGATATTGCTGCTCAAGGCATTCTCACTATTGCCAGGGGCTTAATACGATTTGCATAGTGCGTATGGGTGTTCCTAGGGGAGAAGGACAGAGATCATTAAATGAAAACAAATAATAAATAAGCTCCTTACAGCCCCCACAGGTCCATAAATATGACTGTACGTGGGGCACACAGGCAAAGATAAATGGCTCAGTGTGCGGAGGGTGAGGAATCCGTAAAGCAGAGAAGCTTCATTTTCCCCGTTCTGTCCGCAGACAACGCGTTCGCTTTCTGCTAAGGAGGGTCAAGTGGCTGTCACAGACTTTGCACGGAGGAGATGTGACCTGTGTCCCAGCTGCCAGCCGTCCTGCCTGGAAAAGGTTGGCTCCCCAGACGCGGGTGGTAATGTCAGGAGCTGAGAACAAGGGCCCTCCGGCACCGCAAACCCCGGGGGAGCAACACCGAACCCCAACGAACCACCCAGCTGCCACAGGAACAGCCGAAAAGGGGGCTGAGAACAGGCAGGCTTGTGTCTGTAGGGGAGCTGCACGTTCTTTCTTCATTGGAAGATATTTAGGATCCCGGTCAGCAGGGTAGTGTTGCGTAGGAAGATCAAGGAAGCCCGGAGATCTCCTGGCTGTAGGTGTTGTGATGCTCTTACTTATTCCACATTATGGGCTGCTGTGGTTCAAATCAGACTAAAGCTTAGGAAATTCTTTAACTGTGACCTTTCCCGTGACTCAGATCACAAAGATTTTCTGTCAGTTTGGTCTGGGCTAGATTTGAAATTATGTCTTAGAAGTGAAAGACACAGTGAATGAATCAAGCAGATTAAGCTAAATTATTGGCTGCAGGCTGGTGGCACTCTGTTTTCTACAGGAGATCACAAATAAATGTAAAAGGCTGATTTCTCATATCCCACGAAACAGTTAAGTATTTCTTTAATTATAAACATTATACACCAGCACCCAGTTTCAGGCTGTTACATTACACGGCAGGTCATCATGTACTTCACAGGAATTCAAGCCAACGCCAAATCAACGTCTGTAGCGGAATAATGTCAGTTCTCTCTTAGCATTATTGTTTAGTTACATAAATATCTAAAAAATAACATTCAAAGAGGAGGATAACATTTTTGTTGCTTTCCAAAGAGAAAGGATAACGTTTATTCTTACTGTCTTAATAAAGCCTTATAAATTGGATGGGAAAGAGAGAGAAATCTGCAATGTCAGAGAAAGTATAAAAGATACGAAGCTTAACGTCTACCAAATCTAATTGTGGCACCAAGTATGAATGGAGATTAGAACGCGTCTTTTCACTGCACAGCGTTATGACATGATACCTCTTGGGGATCTATTTCTATCATCTCAGGCTGTCTGTTCCAAGTAAATGTGAACGAGTCATTCATATAATAGTTTAAAAAGTAGCTTCACACTGTCTTCTACAGCCTTTAGCAGGTATTCATTTCTATTTTTTATAAATCTGAACCTGCAATGACGGTTGCAATACAATGAGGAAAACAAGTCCCGTAAGCCCTTCAGTGCCGGGAGTGGGAGACGCGGTGATTCTGCGTGCGCTGGTGCTGAGCAGATGTGGGGCTGCAGCTGGATCCGGGGCTGTTCATGGCTCGCGTTGCCTCTTGGGACTTCTCAGATGTCATGGCAGGATCAGACTTGATGGTCGCTTCGGAAGGTACTCAAACAGTAATAACTAAAACCGTCAGTAATTCTCTAGCTATGGGTTAAATTTTTTCCCTTATGCTTCTAATTCCAGCTTGCAAAGAATGCGGCTCCTTGGGACTAGAAGTGATTTATTACTAGGGCTGTATTACAGTATCCTGAAAGTTGCTCCCCCTTTTTTCTGACTCTGCTTCCTCATTTGAAGGTTCATTTTGGGAATGCACATATGTGCCCATCACCTCTTCAGCTGGGTGGGACCTGTGCAGGGAGTATCTGAATTGCCAAGCTCAAACACGTCTGAACACTCATTTAAAAATAGGTGAGAATTTTTAGAATTTCTTAGCTGTTTGGAGAGGGAAGAAGTAATCACTACAGAGCTAATTTAATCTACAGAACTCATCTTTGAGCCAAATTTCCCCAATTCCAGTGCCTATGTTGAGGTAGTTGGACGTGTCCGTCGCTACCTCCAAATGCTCTGAAGCAACTGCAATTTTCCCTGCCCTTGCTGGAAGCCACAGCTCCTCAGAACCACGGCAAAATGTTTTGGTGTCCAAGTAAGTAAGTGGTGTTTAGCTGGCTCAGCTCGGACCCTCATACTTCTGTAATGCCAAAGATGCCTTAGAGGTTGCTTGATTATTTTTCTGGTGGGAAATTTTATTTTTTTTTTTTGGTTCTAAAGTGCTGCAAACCCGACATCTAAAAAATTAACATTTAAGACGGTGCAAAAGAATCAGGACATTCAGACAAATGGAAATATTTTCAGCACATTAGTAATCTGGGACCATGTTTCGGAAAACGTGATGGTTAACCTGGTCCCCTTAGGTCCCCTAACAGTTCTAACTCAGCAGCCGGTTTAATGTACACATTAAAATACATCAGTAGAAAAATCCAGAGTTCTTATGAAGTATCAGATACTTTCTGAAAGGGCTTGAAATAAAACTGGAATCTGCTAAATGAAAGATGGAAGATACAGTATTGGCCAGGCTGGGGCTCTTTCCTCTGTGATGACACTGAATAACTCTGTGACGTGGTTTGATTTCTTTCATGTTTTTGATCCTTTTGAAGGCTTGAAGAGTTGAGGCCATTCAAAGAGTTGAGGAACACCGTGAATGAAAGTTCAGTTGAGCAGAGGATGCCCGCAACCGTGAACCGATCACTAAGTACAGTTGTCTGCAGTGCTTAATTGCCCCTGCAACTTTTTTTGTCTGTCTTCTCGTTTTTCCTTGGTTGGCATTTTTGTGGATGAATACCACTGGGAGTTAAGGACTTGCTGTGACTCTCACTCTTACTTACAGGAGTTTTGCCTGCAGCAGTCACATAGTTGAAATATATAGATCCATGTGACTGCTAAGAGACCACTGAGAAGCCAAGTAAGTAGGACTCATGGCCATTTTGCAATTCCACCTCATTAGACATGTTTTGGGGCTTATGATTGTGCTGTGAGGATAAATAAGTATAAATATTATATTTGCCTCCAGGTTATCTTTAAAAATGTATTTCTGTGTCTCCCTCCCCCGCTTTCTTTCTCTCTTCCCCCCCACCCTCCAATTTTCAGTGTAGTCTGTCAGCTCCTGGTAGGAGAGTTATCAACTCTGTGGTCTCACAGTGTGGTGGCCCAGCAGAAGGTATTGCATTGTAAAGGGTTGCCTTCTGCTGCCAATTACCCGAGGTTCTAGAAAGCAAAATGTGCAGCAGTGGGATTAAGTCCACGTGCAAGTACAATTTCACATAACCCCAAAGCTACTAATAGAAAAACTGTTGCAAAAAATATTTGACTTGTCCGCGATGCTACATTTTCAAAATATAAAAAAGTGGCAATAGCTGTCTTTTTTATCATTTGAACAACTCTTGTGAATTACCTTCGAGATACAGAGGAGCGAGAGACTATGGAAAACCTTGGGTAAATATATACCTAAACTGATATTGTTGCCCAGGTGTTGGTCTTTCTTAAACACACTCAGTGTGAATTCTCTTTGCTGAACACACTGGCGCCGTCGGGTGCCTGCTGCAGACCTGTGACTCCAGCGGAGTCCATGGAATTATGCCAGTTCGCACCAAATGGCCACCTGTCCCTCTGTTCTCTTTCCCTTAAAGTCCGTGTGTTTTCAGAACCGAACGGACCAATTCCCGAAGGAAAGGAATTGCACCAGGTTGCTGGAGGTCAGGAAGTATCCAGGGAAGCGATGTTTCTGTGGTTATTGCCATCTTTCTTGTGTGTGTGCTAATAGTCTCTGTTAGACACGTAATCGTGAGTCGGATGCAGCTTTAGTTTGGCTTTGTATGTTCACTCTTCATATTTCCTGATTTTGCTGTTGTGGCTACTGGCACTGGTACTAGGACAGACCCCTTTTGAACAGCTCTCTGGTCCACTTGATTAGTTTTAGGCTCTGTATGTCATATTTTCACAGATTTTAAGAGCTCCTCTCCAAGATATAGCTAATGGGTCGTCATCAACAGCTGTGATTTGCGTGTGTACGAAGGGACTGCACTCATCAGTCCACGGGATACAGTGGTTTAGACTATGGTCGGAGGAGCTAAGCAGGGTGACATCCACATCCTGATTTTTCTGGCTTGGTATGACACAAAGCACAGCATCATGCAGGTAAAACCTGCTGATTTCCTCTGTCCCCAATTTACAGGGGCAACATAAATGCTGGAGAAGGCGCTATCCTGCCTCTGTGTACAGTACTGCTCAAAAGCGGCAACTGCAGCGCGGGAGCGCGGGTTACCCACCAGAGTAACCCAGCCCTGGCTGCGGTGGCGGTGCTTCCACTGGCGAGCGTGCCAGCGAGCAAAAGGTGTCAGCACACCTTGGGAGGACTTCAGCATGTTCAGGCAGATGTAGCAATGCCTGGGTTTCAGTTTCCTAAAGGTTTTTCTGCTCTTTTTTTCCTTACAGGCCTTACAAGCAAGTGTCTTGTCCTTATTCCAGGGTGAATATTTCAAATTCACTGTAGTTAATGCAGGTTTGGTCCAGTGTAAATGGTACCACAGTCTGCTCCAGTGGGTCCCATTTCCATTTCTACCCATTTGGGAGTTCGGAAGAGTTGTTTGAGTGCCTTGCTTCAATGTAGCGTTACCTAAAATGGCATTTTAAATGATGATCTACCTTTCAGTATACAGCCCTCTTAATGACTGTGTCGCGAATGGCGCTGTAGGAATTTATAGACCCTCCGTGTAACAGATGCTGTCTGTGTGTGGAAAAGCCTGAAACGAGTGAGTCGGTCTTTTGAGGCAGCTGCTACATGGTGCAACAAGAGCAGTTCCTTTAAAGCAGAAGGCAGCACTAGGGTTTGTATAACTTACACGCTCGTTTTGGCTCATTCATGTTTCTAGGAGGTGATGCCAGGAGGTAGCGTTGCCGTTTCGTATTCGAGTTTTAGGCGAATGTTTAGTGTTTGTGGCCCGTGTGGTTCTAGACCATGGGTCGGGATTACCACGAGGTGGCAGCGTGCAAGGCCCAAAGGATACGTTGATCATACCACCTCCCGTCAACTTTTGTTATCAGACCAGGTAACAATTGGACTGGATGATCGTTGTTGGTCCTTTCCAGCTGGAACTATTCTATTGTAGATTTTCTAGTAAATGTGGATGTTAAAATCTCATGCATAGATCCTGAAGGATTTCTGTTTTTACGAAGGATATTTTATATTGCTGTGTGCTGATAGTCAATATACGCTCTAGAGTTTTGATTCAAAGCAAGTTTGAATGCTGCTGGTGAGGAGGGCTGCAATCATTTGCTTAAGGATCAGAAAAGGGTTTCAGAAACACTGACCGTACTGTTCTCCGTTTCTTCCTATACCAACCCTCCGCGTTCCGAAGTACAAATACGAGTGCAAAGAGACTGCGCTGTCTTAAATGGAAATGTTTGAGAAACACAGGGCGTTCCCCTGTCGTGTGTGTACACACTGAGCAAACGGACACAAGACAGCCAGCAGGAAAAAACTGTGCTCGTGTAGGTTTCCAAAACATGTTCACTGGGACCATTAAAAGAGCCTTCGGCAGTATTTGGGAAACGGTACGCATCTCCAGTGGGGGACAGTCAGTGGGTTACCAGGAACCGTGAACACCAAATGGCGACCAACTTTGCCAAGAAGAGATAATTTTTTGTTTCCTTTCTTAATAACCGCGTATTCTTTTGAATAGTTACACAATGACAGCAGGAAAAATTGCATCAAAAGCAGTGGCTTAATCTACATGTAACACAGTCATAGACAGTGTGAATTCATAAATACTCTCCAAGGTTAGTCAAAACACAGTATGCTGGGAAGAAATCATTATTGCAAAACTTGTGCAAAACAGTTCTTTTATGGCAAGAATTCTGAGTCTGCTTAAGAAGGTAAAGCTCTAACAGTGAGCTGAGCTGAAAAGAATCCTGTAGTTCTTCATGAACAGATACTGTCCAGAAGGCTTCGCGTGTCGCGTTTTGCAGTAGCGTACAAAGTCTCTATCCATAATGTCCACAGAAGACGCACTGGATATAACCCCTGGCAAGGAATAAGTTACTTGCAGTAGCGATGCTCTTCAGCTACGAGCCACGTACAGGTGAGGTTCGTGCTTGGTCCTGTGGGAGGAGTATAATCGTATTCTATCTCTGGTCAAAGTAGGCATTGGTCTTCTAATCACAGAAAGCTTCCTCACAATTTTGGCAACGCTTTTGATTCAGTGAGGGACCCTCAAGGTAAATAAAATTGAGATGCGGCTTGAAGCATTTCTGCTGCGTGTGTGCTTTCACGTGTGGTAGAGACTCTAACCGTAGGATCCTTTGGTTGTTTGGGTTGGGGTTTTTTCTGTTTCTTTCTGTTCCAAGGTCTAGTTTCAGGTTTTAAAACCTCCAAAAAAATTAGTGTCTTTTTAGGTCCTCATAGTGAAATAGGTAGCGTCAGGCTGTTTGGATAATGAAAGTGACAGTGTTTTGGGGAGCTTTGTGGCATTGCACTGTAATGCATTTGCATTTATCATCTCATATTATTTCAAATTATTGTCTGTAGGAAGGCAGAGAACCTGCCCTGGTGCGTTGCCTGTAAATCTTGCAAAAGAGGCCGTTTGGCTATTTGTGTGTGGTCGCTCTTCCCTTCATGCTGTTGAGGAGAGACAACCTTATTTAAGCATCTGAGTGTTGCCTTATTTGTGAAAAGCTTTTTCATACCAAGTACCGTATTTAGCAAAACTGAGTAAAATTCTGCTCGGCTTCGTATGTTTTTCTTCAGAACTATGCATAATTTTTGAAATAATTTCTTCCCCTACATTCAAGAGCCCCCAGCACTTTTCCCTTGTACCTTTCTCCTCCTTGGCCCCAAAAATTCTTTTGGTTTATTTATCCTTCGTCCCACTCTCTGCCAAATGAATGATCCTGCTTTAAGGTTCCAGAGCAGAGGTGGGAGCAGTAAGGATGCTGGCCAGGCTAGTGCCCTGACTGCCAGCCTTGGAAGAAGCGGTCTACTGGGAGCACGTAGTGAAGGATTCTGAAAGAGTCAGTGAGATGTATTAAACTACCACTAGATGATTCTGAGCCCTACCCGTTCCCTAAGAAACACATTACATTCCCCCAAACTTCACGTCTTCTCACTGCTGCAGATAAAAGCATGAACTGATTTCTTTTAATTTCCTAAACAAGCGCAGAAGGAGAATTCTGCAAACAATTAAAATTGCAAATTGCTTGTTTGCTCAAGATCAGATTTATTCTAGAGGGTGCCTGCTCTTTGGGGACTGGAAGAAGGTTGTTTTGAGATGCATTTTGAACAAGGTAAGCATTTTTTCAGATTATTCCCAGCATAATATGCCAAGGGGGATACAGTGCGTTTGTTATTTCCTTAAAAAAAAATAATCAATGAACTGAAACACTCCCTCTAGACCTATAATATTTATTTCAATGTTCTGTCAATAAATATAACAAGGTTAGTTTTCTATCAGATTAGTTGGAAGAATCATTTGAGGGAAGTTCTATGTGGTAAGCTCAATTGAAAAAAGCAATCAATAAGAAAAAATTCCCTTGTTGTTGTCAAAAGAAACATGGAGCTCTGAGGAGTTGTCCCAGAGCAGGTATTTACGTCTCTGCCCCCGAATTCTTTTGCTGGCACCAGAAGGCCAATTCGCCAGCCTTTCTTCTCCCTTGCTTCCAAATGCCAAAGGAGGGGAAATGAAAGCACTCGGGAAGTCTGGGACAGCGTTTGAAGCGCCAGCACAGCATTCCGAATACTGCCCTTCTGTTCCTTGTTCATAGGAAATCCCTGTTGACTTCTGTGCGTTAACCAGACCATAACGCCCCTGCGTTCCAGAACCTCTTGTGTAAAATCTTGACAATAGCGCTTCTCAACTTCAGCAGTCCTTTCGAAGACAGTTTTATAAAAGTAATGAAAACTCATAATGCGTTTTCACCGTTTATGTGTAACGTTGGAGAAGAGAGCCAGGCTCGCCTGTCCTGCTGGAGTCATCTTCCCTTGGCGTTACCGACTCCTGTTGGATGTGCCAGAGGCAACGTTCTCACCCAGTCCTGTGCTGCAGGCTCCCCTCTGTGTGACCCAGGGCGAGACGGCGTGGGGTGTGACAGCACAGCACGCGTTTGAAGGTACTCTCGTGGCTCCTGGGCAGCTGCGTTATCCATTTGGCCCAGAAAAGGTGAGATTTGTCATCACTTGGCACACAGGACCGGAGAAAGTAAAGCCAGCATGTAAACAAACACGAAATATTTTGGAATGAAAATAAGAAACAAGACTTGTGAGGATTCTACATCCAATCATCATATTGTAACACGCTGTAATCCTACATCCCATGTTTCTTATAAAGTGCATTTTCAGCTCAAAATAGTTTAGGGGACAAAGAATTTCGCATATAAGGATAATCTCTCAGTTATTATCAGTGATTTCCGTGTATTCTGCAATATCTGTTGGAAGTTACTGTTACAGGTGTAACTACACGCTGCATGTTTCCAACCTGTCTGCGTTATATTTTACGGTCCAGCTTTTGATGGGAGCCTGCCGTCTGTACAGTTTGTTTTTACAGCACCCTGGGGAATATGAGGAAGGTACCTGGCTTCTTGCAGGTGGAAGTACTGGCATTAAAGTCCCATAAACATGTGGGAAAAAACCAGCAAAAAACCCTTATAAACCCTTATAACCGTCAACCAGGTTGAGACTAACCTACTGCACACAATGGAGGTGGCTAAAAGGAAACCATTTCTGCCGTAGATGCTCTGCGGAAGAAAAAGAGGAAAAGAAACAACCCAAATGGCTACCACTGAGCTTAACATTTAATTAACTGGTGTCATAGTTCTTAATTTTTTTGACTTGACATCGGTGCGTTTCTGCGTATTTCAGCCTTTTTTCCAGTCATACCAGATGCTTGTTTTAAGCTGATTTCTTGATTTCTACTGGAGAATCACCGCACACGCACAAGTAGCTGTACTAGTACTGAAGTGGTCACCAGCCTGTTAATCTGGGCGCGGTGGAGAGCAAACTAGATTCAGTTGGTATCTTCTTTATGCATTTAAGTAGCATGGATTAGCCTAATTGACTTGAAGTTTTGCCCAAGCGTTGGGTTATTTGTAGGTGCGCTCATTGTAATTCCTGGTGCGACTGCGCAACCTGTGTGCGTGTGTAGTGTGTACCTGCCCTCTGCATGTTAACGGGTGATGCCACAGCAAATAAGGTTTGAGTTAGAAGAGCCCTTAAAAGATCGTTTGAGAGACAGTTCTAATCAATTTAATTCTTTATAACTTTGTAAGGCAAAAAACCCCCAGTGAAAATAGAGGTTGTGTTACCATAGTCAAAATAAAGCACTTGCAGGCCGTTTCTCTGAGGTGGCATTGCGCGTCAGGCGTGAGGGAAACGCCAAGAGAGTCCCCTTCCTTCACTCAGCTGGATCAGCGCAATGCATCGACGAGGGCCCACTCTTGTGGGAGCCGTTGGCCAAAATTGCTTTTATAATATATTCTGGAACAGTGAGTAGGGAGGTGCTAGAAGCAGCCCAAAGGGGCCAGGGAACAATATAAAGGCTGAATGAAAAATAAATTTTTGTGATTATATATGGTCACTGAAGTGGAGCTGAAAAAAAAAGAGAGTAAAGCTAGTAAAGAAAAAGCTAATAAAGATAAAAATGGTGTTTGATAATACCGGTTTTCCCTTCAGAATATAGTCAAAGGTTTTGGGGCGAATCCTCTTAATACAGCTGCGTTAACATTAATGGAGAGTCTCAGGTGTTTTTGGCTGGAGAGTTGTGGGACGTAAAACCTTATTTTATTGCTTAAAATGCCAGACAACTTGAGAACTCCACAAATTACGAGTAGCTTTTGTGATTGCTTTTTTTTCAGATTGCTACTGGTATTTAGAAAGAAGAGAGAAAAAGAGGAGAAAAGACACTAGGATCCAAAGATACGTGGTTTGGGTCGTTGCAGAACTTTGGTCTAAATGTTTCTCCTGATCTCTTCATAGTTGTGAGGCATCACAGTTGCCTGTGAAATTTTTGAAATACAGTTTTTTGCCTTTTGGTTACCCTTCCAGGACAGTACTGTGCTAGGACAGGGAACAGAGGGCACCAGCTACCTTTTGTTTATGGAGGTTGTGAATCTGCCTACATTTCTTATATTTTGTGACCTTTAAAACCTAGTTTGGAAGTTTATTGAGCTGAGACAAGCAGATGAGGCTCTCCCAACATCAGGTAGGACATCATCTGATGAAGCCTCACATGATAAAGGCTACGTGTGGCAGATCTAGGAGCAGAGGGATGCGTGCGGCCAAAGGCACGGTGAACAGAGCGCACAGAAACAGGAACGCGGGTGTCGATGCGGATGGAGTGAAGAGGGACTGATTCAGTATAAACATGGAAGGAAAATAGCTTCGCGAGCTTATCTTAAGCAATTTGAAATATGCGTTTACTTGTCTAGCAGAGTGCATGGAAAATTTTAGATCTCAGGTATAAAAGCCAAGGCTTGAGAAGCAGTAAACGATTTCGTGCTTATCCCAGCTGGAGTCCGTGCCCTCGTACACCACAGCTACATGGTGCTCTTCAAAGCTGCGATGGTGGGAGTTGGCAGGTGGTTCCTCAGGTTCCTCAATGATTTTCCAAATTGTCAGTTAACAACAAAGGCAGCAGACAAATTGAAGCATGTGAGAGAGTTGTACAGAAGAGGACCTGCCTCGTGGGAAGGACCTGCAGTGTGAAGACAAGTGCAAAGTCTTGCACCTGGGAGTGCAACTGGAGCTGTTCTAGGATTTTCTCAGCAATTTATTCTTCTGTGTTAGTAGATGTCTTCTAGATGCTGACATCCAAAGCTACTGCTGTCTTTCGTCAGTGGCCACTTGCCACGTGAGACGACGTACAGAGTTGTCTGGTAAAAGCAAGCAAACATTTAACCTTTCCTTTCAGTTCGCCATTTAGAGCAGAAAAAGATCTTTACAATACACACATACGTGGTAATAATAGACAAATTGCCTTTTCTGTTCTGATCTGATATTAGAGATGGTTTTCCAAAAATGGTGATAATTCTCTTTAAAATTTCCTCTCCACTGACCTAAGAATAGTATTCACAGTGGCAGAAAAAAGAGAAACAATTTTCATAAGGTCATGATCTTGTGGCCTGCAGAGAACTAAGAGGTCACAGCCCACACAAACGGGTTTGACCAGACAATTCAGGGAGACAATATAGAGAAATCACGGGGGAAAACTCTGCATTTTAGGTTAACCTTAGTGTTTTGACAAAGACCACCAGTGAAATAGTGTGATAGTGAATATTTGACATTGTTCTCCATTATTCCTCTATAGGCAGTTAAAATTTTGAAATTAAATAATTAAGGCTTTTTTATCCATGCTGAGTTGTATTTTCTGTCTATGCACAATCAGTTAACGCATTCAGGAAGGGAGTGGAAAATAGAGCTTAAAAACAGTGGAAACAAAACTCTCTTAAAAGCACGGATTGGCCTTTCATACGTTAGCATTTTCCAGCATGTCAGAGATTGCAGTCACGATATTTCTAGGTTGCTTGTGAGTCAAGACAGAGGATCTTCCTTTATGCCTCCAAGTGCAGTGTGAGTGATGAGGTGACATCATCTTGGAATATTCTACTAGTATGTTAATTAATTTGTAACTTTGGTTTAACTGAATACTTAAACTTGTAATTTTCTTAGAAGCTGGTATTCCAACAACTGCAGATACATTTAGCAGAAATGTGTTAACTCTGTGTTTGCCAATACCATTAAAGATAATAAGAAACAAATCTATGCAGATGTCCTATGCTGCAGTGGATAAGTGATTTTCCACTGTAACAAAAGGTAAAAGCCTATTCATTGAAGTGCAGCCAGAAATTATTTCTAATTGGTGTGAAAGAATCCTTAAATCTGTATGCTGCTTTTAACATTTTGGGCTTAAATTACAGTTAATAGTTCCCATAAAAGAGGCAATAGGAGAAATACTAAAATTCAGAATCCTTGAACGCTAAATGCTGTCTAGATTCTCAGTCATAGCATCATCTCTAACGGCTTTACTGTCAAAAGTAAAACAAGCAGAAGGTTGTTTATACCAACACAAGATGACGAAGGTTTTGGTAAATATCCCTAGCATTCCCCAGTGGAGAGCTCTCCGGGTTTTTGTGTGAAGCCGTGGGCTTAATTTCAGCATGTGCAGGCGTGAGCCTGCCGCAGCGTAGGGCATCACCCCGTCCTCGCCGCAGGATGCTCTCCGTTGCTGCTGGAAAGGTGGTTTTGGTGCTGCTCTGCTGCCCAGTCCCGGGGTGTTGCCGAGGGCATGGCCAAGGCTGCTGCCGGCTGCGAGAACGGCTCCGGGCTCTGCCCTGTTTTGTTCTCTCTGTCTGGTTGGTCTGATTGGGCTTCCTCTTTCACAAATGTTTTACACGCTGCTTGTATGTTTGCCCAAACTCAGGGAAGTTTTAACGTTAGATAAGCCTTCACTCATCAGTCAGAGATGGATGAATATGCAGAGTCATATTCTTCAAATTCCTTTCTCCCAATCTTTTTTGCATGAAACATGGTAATAGCAGCATCATTGCTCATTGCCCCAGGCAGCTAGTCATGCTAGTTTCTTGAATTAATACTTGATTGTGGCATAGAAAAAGTATATAGGCTTAGGATTCAAGTAACAGCATGATTATCTCTTTGAGATAGTTGGACCTACCACTACCAGTCACTAATCATCTCCTCTGCCGATGTTGTAAAGAGAAGGGTCAGATGATAGCTGGCTTCAGAAATGCCAACAGATGGGTTGTGTTTGAAGATGTGGACAGAGGCAGAGATCTAAGGAGGGTGTAAGTCTTGGCTCAGCTGTCTGAGTTGGAGTCAAGTTGTGTTTCTCTTTCAAGACCAAGCATGTTCTTCAGAAAAAGGGTGTAACATTTGGGTGAGCTTTCTTGACGTCTTGAGCCATGTGCTTGGCTTATGTTCTTTGTGAAGGTTGCAAGGTGTCCTCCCCTGTTTATGAGAAGACCTGATGTCCCTTTCATGGCGAGCACAGCACAGCTCAGACCGTGCGCTCTGCTGTTTGGCCAGGGCCGTGCATCAGGCGAGGGGAGGAGGTTCGTTCGGTGGAGCAAATGCGCCCGAGCCTGGGTGAAACTGGGTCCCTCGTGTCAGGCTGCTGGGGAGAAGGACAGAAGCTGCTGCCCGGGAGTCTCCGGCAGAGCACCAGTAGGCCTGTTTTCTTCCTAGGGATTTGCATAAAGCTGGTATTTGGAGTGTTTTGTCAGTCCAAGGAAATTGCCTGCGGCCTTTACACCTTTCTTTTTTTTTCCCCTCCAGAATTCCACACAAAAAGGTAAGCAGTATTACACACCAGTACCTTGCTGTAAAGCAAACAATCCATCGTATTGCACAGCAAGCCTGTAAGGAACCGATGGTAATCCATTTGCTTTGAGGTTTTCCTCTTTAGCCTGAAGACTCTTTATATTAAGAAGTAATTCTAAGTGGAATCCTTTGTGTTTAATAGTTCTATGATTCTTGAGTTCTTTTTCTCATAGGCGTGAGCTGACGTGTGCACGCAATATGAGCCTGCTCTGTTGTTTGTACTCACAGAGCTAGTTTTAAGCAAATGCATCTTTTATTCGCATAAGTCAGTAGTAAAGGGTGGCCGCTGCATGAAAGCTGATCTCAGAACTCCAGTAAGAAGAAAACTTCCCATAATTCCCAAGCTGTATTTTTGTGGTTTTGAAAGAATGCTGTTGAATCTGCACTTGGAACAGCGTAGCTGACTCTTATTTATAGCTCTGTTCCGTCTGGTTCATTTCCTCTCGCTTCCCTACAGAATGATATGAATGAAAATGACACTATTGACTATGTGGGTAACAATAAAAGAGCTTAGAGAAATGAGATTTTTATAGTTTCAAGACTAAGGGAATCAAAAGCGTAAGAATTATGATCTTAGAGAACTGAAGATGGAGCAGGCTGTGCTAGTTGAAGAGGTCCCACTTGTGGATTTTCTGGGGTTTGGGGGTTTTTTTTGGGGTTTTAAGCACAACTTCACAAACAACAAATTCACATAAATGATGGGAACGTTGAGAAAGACTAATGTGGGCGTGGAAACTCCATGTCATAACTCTAATTCTTGGTTTCATTTGCAGCCAAATTGCAAGACAGAATTAATGCTTACAATGTACACTTGTAAAAATTAGTATTATTTTTAAGCATTCTTAATATTTTTGGTTATTCAGTGTTTTCCAAATGAGCAAATAAACCACAAAGCACTCAAACCGAAATCTGCACAAAGCCAGCAAAAGTCACTAGCCTCAATACATCTGAAGAGGGGATGCACCGCGGACATCCAGAAATACAAAAGCGGAAAAATGAAAACTTGTGTTTCCCAAAAGCACTGCTGCAGAGTATTGTATTATGGAAAGCCCTGTAACTTGCAAATTAAAACAGGCGAGTTTGTATTTCTTTTCATTCCCTCAGAAGCCAGATTATGCTAAATTTTGTCTAAGCCAAAGAAGACACGGTGCCTTCCTCAACAAGCTCACTCTGTGCATTTAAAAATGAACGATCACGACAGCAGGGAAGACGGCGTGAAGGTGTGCTGGAGCTGAGCCGGCGCGTCGTCCGGAGGAGCTCTCTGTGGCCAGAGGTGGTGGAAAGGCTGCAGAGCTCCTTGCGCCCAGGACGGTGGGCACTTTGTCACAAAAGCAAGCGAAACGGGCCACGTACAGCACTCACCGTAAGCATTATTCTTCTTGTTCCATGGTCACATCTGATGCATCCACATTGAGAGACTGGCGTTGATTTCAGAGAGAGTCCCACGCTTGGGCGAGTCTTCTTGTTAGCATCCTGAATATAGCGCTTCAACTTTAAAAGCATTTACTGTTTTAAGGGGAATTCTCTTTGGATGGATGGATGTTTTCTGGCCTAGGCACCACTGATAAATGGTGACAGATAGAAAGACTTATATTAGAAGTAAGCAAACACTACGACATCTTCAGGGTAATTTGAAGTGAAAATATTCAGACCATTTGTAATAACTTACAGGTAAAAGTGTATTATGAGCAAGATTACGTTCAGTATTAATCACACAGAGTAAGTACGTACAGCTATCTTATTGCTCCTGCCCTGGCATTTAATGACATTTTGATGTACGTAACGTATGAACAACAAATGTGTAAGAGAAAATCATCAATATATGGAAGAGGAATCATCACAGTGATGCGTATGTGGCAAATACAGAAGGGAACTCGAATTCTCAGAGAATGCAACTATGCAGGTAAAATACTGTCAAATAACATGAAAATTTCAGCTTCATTGCTTATAATAAAGAAGAGTTTTACAGATGTTAGGGAGTTCTATCAGACAGACTTAATTTCTGGCAGTGCCTGTGAGGCAGGGATAAAGAAAAATGAAAGCTGTGAGGTACGAGAATACTCTTCTCAGTGCTTGTCTGTGCAACACCTTGGCCTTACAGCTTTAAGTCATCCACTCCATATTTAGTGGAATGCAATGTAAGTGGTTTAAATTTAGCTGAATGCTTCGCTACTTTGTACTGCTGTGAGGTTAATGAAACAAAAAATGAACCTAGAAACGTGAATCAGAAGCCCAGGCTGGCGTGGGATGCCACGCGTTGGTCTGAGACTCGTGTCGCTGAGCGAGGACGGCCCTGGGATCTCGGCATTCGCACCGGCTGAAGCCCTGAGCTCAGGGACCTGATTGCACCCAGCGGGGCATCCTTCTTAGTGATGAGAAGGAAAAAAATCCGAAGGCTGTCTCTTCCATACGCTGTTACTGCTGTGAAGGTGGGGGGAAAGCCGGGTTTGTACGTATTTTTCTTCTCTGTGCAAGAAAACTTTGCCTGCTGCCGTCTTTCTATTTGCGCATTTCCATGCAGCAGTTTATGATGAAGATTTGCATTCTTTAAGATGCCTTACAGATTGTTTCTTTACCGTCAACTAATAGTTGGTTTTACTTTAAAGTTGATAGCTGGCGTGTGGTTATCCCCACTGAGAAATGGCCGCTTTGCTAAACACAAACCAATTAAATGAGCAACGAGTTATCAGACAATAGGAAATGTTCCGGTCTTTACACGCGTATGTATAAAAAACGTAGTGTGGCAATATTAGATGTCACATTGCTAAAATAAATTGTTGTCTATAGACTGTACAGTCAGACAAACTTGGTGTTGCATTTATTTCAGTTTGAGGACATTTACTTTTTTGTTTTCACTTTGCTTTTTTAAGAAACAAAAATTAAATGACACATTACTGTGTAAATTTCTTCAATTTTAGAGTACCTGTTTGTCAGAGGAAGATTTTGACTGTTGTACTTTGCTCAAACACAAGCTGGAAGTTTCACTGTGTAAGTTAAGAGACAAAAAGGATCTATTAAGCAGCTGAGCCCGTTCCCCAGGACCAGTTCAGGATCATTCTTCACAATCCTGTTCTGTGCAGAGCTTTGTCCAGTTTCGTTTTTCCTTGTCTCTTGGGTTACAGCTCCTGCCTTGTATCATCGCATCACGTGAACCCAGTGAAGCTCGTGTAATTCTTGCTCTTGCACGGCAGATCTGAACGCTAGTGGATGTGTCCGTGTGGGTGGATTTAGCAGCAGTAAGTGTGGCTGGGATCACAGCGCTCAGACTGGCTCCGGTTGCAAGTTTATGATCTTGATTACGAGCAGCAGGGAATCCTTCCGTGATGAAAGAAGAACGCGCTCAGCCGCCTGTCTCGCCACCGGGTCTGTTGAGCAGAGTCTCCTGGTTCGGGGAGTCAGGGGCCTTGCACAGATGCCAGAGCCTCGGAGAAGCAAAAAGGGAAAAGCACTGACAGCACCGTGACTACGGCCTCGCTGTCTCCCGCGGCTTCTCCCTCCCCTCGCTCTGTGTCCTGCGTGATCTGGGCCCTGGCGTTACTCTACTGAGAGGGTCGTGGACACTCTGCGGGGTATGGCCTGTCCCTCTGCTGACGCTGTGTCACTGTCACAGTTTTATTCTTCTCAGGGTGTCTAAGTTTCAGAGATCAGGAGAGATATATCACGTGCTGTATGCATCGTGGCTTTAAAGAAGGCAGTTTGTAGGTTGGTAGACTACAGAAACTATGCGAACGTTTCTGCAATCCCCACCCAAGTCAGTCCGTGTCACAGTTAGAAGTGAGGGCTGTAACGCAGCCTCTTAGAAGTGGTTAATTTAGGAGAGGGGAAGGTTTCTGGGGAAATGTTGGGACCTCTTTGGTTTTATTGTGAATGACCGCAGCACCATTGTTGGGGAATATATTATATTATTATACTTAAATATTTATAGGGCCTGTGTACCTGTGATAGAAATGGAATGGATTAGTCGTACTAAAGTAGTATATGGCCGAATGCGTTGTGAAGTTATTTTATCATGTGTAGTAATTACAGCATGAACATGCGTTGTGTACATGTTATTCCAGTTTTAAATGAAATTATGGTTGCTGTAAAAAACAAACAAACAAAGAAAACCAACCCAAAACTTAGCTGTATCTTCACCCACAGAACAGCTGGGTTGCTGCTTCCTGTTTCTTATCTTCTTTCTTTAGCTCCATGAGTAGTACAAATGTCCCAGTCCACAACGCTCTTAATTGCAAAGGTCAGAAATGAGCAGTATGATATAGACCGCTTTAAGTAGATAATCTGTATTGCGTAGGACAATAAGCCATCAGGAGCAGGCTGAATAGTTTGGCTTAATGGTCTCTTATTGGGTTCCTGTCTCATTAGTGTATTTCCTACTTAATCTGTAGTCTCTGAAATAGGGAACCCTGTTCAGCCTGTAGTGGTGGAGGTGTCAGCACTCGATGATAGTTTTCTTTGTAGTGTGGGAAAAAAGTTGTTCTAGGGATAACAGGAAGAAATATAGGAGACATGAGCAAATGCACACTGCGTCACAGACTGTTTCACTTTTCCATATGGTTTTTAATTGTTTATTTGCAGATATTTTGAGGATAAAGGACTTTGGAGAACACAATTTCTGGGGCTGACACTGGGTGGTCCTACGCATTCAGGTATACACAGCACTCTCCTGACCAGCCCCTTACGTCTGTCTGCCACCGTTCCTCTGGGCATCAGTTTCGCTCTCGTCCCTCCAATTGTCTGTACCCAAGCCCCGTGTCCCCCCCTGCTTTGCAGCTCATTTGCTCTGTGCTGACCCTTCCCACCTGTCTGTTCCCAGGCAGCCCCCTGCACTCCTCTCCTCTGCGGTACGAGCAGAACAGGACGCTTTCTGTGCCTCGCGGAGCCTAGGACCTGGGAGAAGCTCTGTAGCCTGCTCAGCTGTTGTTCACACATCTCCCAAGTGCTAAGTAAGAAGAACAAGAGGTAACACCTTAAATGAACTGTCTCGTATATATTTTAGTTTGATCTAAAAAGAGAGTGTTGCCTGGTGCTGTCGCTTAATAAAGTGAGTTGATGGATGCTTGGGATAATCTGTGTTGCACCCAGAGCTGGGTACCAAGGATATTTTCAGCTCCTTTGGAAAGTTACTAAAAGGAACTTTGCCACTGATCACAGTTCTGGGTCAAAGCGATGCTGGCACAAAGTAGCAAAAGCTCATCCCACTCTTTGCTTCTCCTGCCTTTGGATCTTCTCGGCCTGTCTAAGCGCCTGTCAGACCAGCATCCAGCCCTGTGCCTGAGCGGAGCCCTGCCTCTAAGGACGAGACTGGAGCACGTTTACACTAGTAAGTCTAAAGAAAATGGGCACTGCGAGGGAGACACTGCTTTCTTGTTATTTTCCCTCCCCCTCCTGATCTGTTTTTGATGAGGAGAGCAGAGGAAAGTAGTTTCTTAGTGTTCACCTGCAACACCCCAGAGAAAAATCTTCCATGCTCCGGGCGCCTGTGTGACATGCCGGGAGTGCTGGAAGCGCGCTCGAGAGAAGGCCAGCTGACCCTGCGCAGGCAAGCAAAATACACGCTTTTCTAGCCCTGCTCCACATATCAAAATATTCCCCAAATTCATCTAACATTTCCTGCTGGGGAGTTGGCAGACGTGCTTCTCAGACAGGGAGACTGTGGTACTCGAGTATGGTCCGGATGCCCTGGGGCTAGTAAGAGGCATCTTGTCAGAAGATTTGCTGGGGATTACTGCGAGGGAGTGGGTGTCACGTGCACTGCTCCCAAACCCAGCCAGCCGTTACCTCTTAGAATCTGCTGAGGTGTAGCAGTAAAGAGGAGCTGATCAGGAATCTCACTGTACGGCTCTACAAATGCCGTGGCTTGCAGGGAGACTTTTCCCACTGCAGACAAATGTAAGCAAGGACAGAATTGTCCCATATGTTCTGACCAACTTCCAACGAGTTAACCTCGTTATTTTCCTTTCCACTCATGCAAATAACAGTATGTAGTATTGCTAGGCCTTCCTTCTCTTGTTTAGGGTACGATATAAAAGAATATTTTAAGAATTTTATAGTATATGCCCTTCTTATTTTAAACCAGCATCATCTTGGTTTGCAGCTAAATGATGCACCACATCCAATGAGGATATTTGGGCTGATGCAGCCTTCATTTTTCAGGAGCAGGACAGATGGAAAGTTCTCGTATTCAGAGATCTCAGAGTTCTCTGTAAGTAATATGTCAAAGAAAGAGGCGCTAAAGGCTGGGAAACATGTAACTCACTGCTTCACTCAGAAAGAGACGGAATTGAATTTTTTTTCCCTTGTTCTTACCAGCCTGTTTGTGAGAGTACATAAGTTTGTGCGTGTGTTTGTGTCTCTGTGCGTGCATGTGCGTGTGCCGTGTTGCTGCCACTCAGGTCGCTTTTTTTTCCTATTTCATTTCTACGTTTGGGAGGGAACCCTGAAACTCTGGGAGACTGAAGGTGCAGTTTGACTTCAGCATGAGTTCCTGTGACGTTGTTTGTGTGACGCGTTTCTCCCAGATTCCCTTGAAGTGGGAACTGCTCCCCATCACACCCCACCCCCAGTCCCATCTGGACGCCAACCACACCCCCATTTTCTCTATAAACCTAAAAAGCTCAGCTGCATTCTTTTGTTCTTCTGCCTGTGCTCAGCCAGGCCGTATAATAGCACCCTTTCTCTCAGACCTTCGAAACCTGGCTGGAATTGCTGTAATGAATATATAAGTGACAAAAAGAAAAGC
Source organism: Larus michahellis (assembly GCF_964199755.1). NCBI lineage: Eukaryota > Metazoa > Chordata > Aves > Charadriiformes > Laridae > Larus > Larus michahellis. Next base: position 3,101,118 of record NC_133914.1, on the reverse strand, counting down.
AGAGTGTAAAAGATGCTAATCAGCCTTTGTTCTTTTCAGACATGACATGCAGGACCTGAAGTATAGATTTTGTATGGAGAGAGATAGATTTTAATTAAGCATCTTAATAGAGAAATCCTTCTTGTTTTTTTCAGAATAAATTAAGGAAGTAACTTTGATGCAATATCATTTTCATCTAATCAGTAACATTCTGAAATTACCATGTTGTTTTCCATTAGAAATACCATCATCCAACAAATCAGATAAAATTATTTAACGTAGCTATATTGCAACCTCAGCTAACATTAGCCTGGGCGTGTGTATACACAGAACAGCAGATGGCGAGTGAATTGACAAATGTTTATAGGGAGAAAAGGGCAGACAGTATCAACAATTTTATATACTCCTTTGAATAAGATGCCCATATCCAACCTAGATTCCCTAATAATCAAATAAAGGCTTATCAGGGTTTTGCCATCTGCATATAGAGAATACTGATTACTGACACCAATAAAAGGCAAATCTCGTTAGCTTTTACTTGCATTCACAGGTTATTAATATCTCATGTTAATATCATTAAAACATTTGACTTTACATTTGGCGTGAATTCAGAGTTTTTTGCTTGACATAAACTGATACACCGAAAGAGACATTCCCATTAGCATTATACCACAGCATTTGCTATTTTTTTTAATATAAAAAACAAAGTGCATGAAGAGAAATCACCTTGCAATGCTGAGACAATAGTTATAAGTCTGGAAGAGCGAAGGAGTTGCTGCTGCGTCTTCAATAAGTGTGTGTGGTGGTTATGACAGTTTTACACAACTGTAGTTTCTGCGGACAAATTTGCAAAGTTCATATTCATGACAGCCAGAGGCAGGCCACAGTTAGCCTTGCGTGTCCAAGCACTCTTTATTGTTATTAATATTTATTTTCTATTACAGGAGTGCCTTGAGGCGAAGTCAAGGGGGTGCCCTGTTTGCCCAAAGCAAGAGCTTGACAAAGCGAGCAAGGACGGGGAAACTGAGCCACCTGGAGACCAAGTGACTTACTCGGCAGCATACAGAGGATCTTGATGTGAGTTGGAAACAAACTGCAGCTCATCTAAGTAGAATCTCTGTCTTGACCCACAATAGACACTTCTTTTTCTAATGGAAGGATTTTGCCAAAAATAAGACATTTCCACTTGAGGTATGGGGGAGTGTTACCTCTTCATCGTATCATTCAGTTCTGTCAACGAGTCACATGAGGATCTGACTTAATAAAAAGCAAGGAAACCAGAAGTAGTCCCGTGTGCCATTTTTTCACCTACGGTAGAAGCTGAACTAAGGGTTTAGGGCATATGAATAGGTGTTACAGGAGCACGCAACTTTCCCCTTAGAACAGACTTTCAGGATCACAGCAGTTGTCCTCCTGGTTCCTTCAGTTTGGCTGGATTTTTACCAGTTCAAGCAATAGGAAAATCTAAGACTGCCAGTATTGTTTTTATGTGACTTGAAGTTCTGTGTAATAGGCTCCATCAAAAAAAAAAAAAAAAAAAGAGTCGCTTTTATTTCCATCACAGCTGTAACGCAATTTCATGTGGTGTCCTCAGGATTGCTACACACACTGTAATTTCTCATATACAGCTGTCAGCAATAACCTCTTGTGGCAGCAAAGAGAAAAAAATCCCCAAAATAGATATTTGTCTAACATATACTTGTAGCCCTTAAATCCTGTCTAACCACATACAGCTGTGTTTCTCTGATCTCTGGTGTAGTGGAGGGTTGTGCTTTTTGCTTGTAGGTGGAGCAGAAGCAGCTGGCAGGGCTTGTGCAAGTCGGATCTCCGAGGAAATTGGCCGTCCAGCCTTAGTTCTGCTCACCTGGTGCACGCAAGGGCTTGGCACCCTCTGCAGTCCTACATATGCACAAAAGCATAAAATATTTTGTGTTCTCATCGTTCATTTTTCCTTCTTTGATTCTGAACACAAATAACAGCTTAACCTAATGAGAAGTCAGAGGGGAAAAAAACCCTAAAAAGATGGTACAAGTCAAGAACAGATGAGGACTGCAGGACTCATGAATTTCAAACACCCAGCAGCGTGTGTTTCGCTTCCTGCTGCCTCTCCTCCTGTCACAGACCAATTTATATTTTGCGCCTCAACAGGAGATGCCCCACTGCCAGCAGAAACTTTTAATGATCCTCAGCCTCACACGCTGCTCTCGAAACAAGCTCTGAAGAATGCGGAAGATTTTGCAACATATTATTCCTACAAATAAAAATGTATTTCTCACCAGGAATTCATATTCAGATACTCCTTCCACATTTTAGCATTGTGAGGTTTTTTCTCTTCTGGATATGCATTACCCCTTGTTCATGTCCTTTTGGCTTTTTCAGATATCTCTTTGTCTTCTGGAGTCTGGAGCATAAGTGAAAATTCAAGCACCATCCAGCTAAGATCTGAGTCACTGGGCCTTGTTAAGACCAGAGCCACAGGCCCAGATATCATTAACTTCAATTTTACATACAGAATGAGAATAGTGTAAGGATGACCTCAAAACCCCCAATTTCCGGGGAACTGTTGGGTGAAATGCTAAGGTTTACGTACCAACGTGACTAGCCAGGCTCTCTACACAGTACTGAGAAGAATCCCACCAGACATTTGACACTGAGTTCAATTTGGCGTTAAAAATACAGGATAAGGTAGAGGTGGAAGGGTTGGAAAACCTTCTGAAAACTATTTCATGGAGCTTGCCTGGCGTTTTTCATTTTTAAATTACACATTTGAAACAATGTTCGACACAGTTGAAGAAAGACCGAGAGAAGGGTGGCCAGGGAGACATCCCCGCAAATCTTGCCAAACCTAATAAATACTGAAGCTGAGTGCCCAGGCATCCCTGACTACAGCAAATCCTTTCCTAACTGAACCAGGGTGCCCCCTGATCTGGTTTGGCGTTCCAAGGTAAAATGCAGATAGCGTTTGTTCTGAAACTGGATTCTGCCAACCAGTTTATAAGGAAACTGTCTTCGCTTGTCTCCCTCGGCTTCTTGGATGCAGAGTTAGTGGCACGTAAGAGGTGATGTCTCTTTGGCTGAGGAGCAGACAGTGGTGTTCCATATGACGACGGTACCTTGCCGGTGCTGTGGCTGGCAGCGCAGGACAAGGCTTTAGCACGTTCCTAAGCATCTTGCTTTCTTGAGGCAGAGTTAAGGGGCTTTTGCAATTCAATCCTGCAGTCGCTTGATGCTGAATGTGACCGCGGCCGTATGGAGACACCAGTATACTATTGGAACAGTAGAGATTATAAAGAGATCATATGTTAGTTGCGCATGTAATTGCATCAGTTAAATCATTAAATTATATTCGTGATCAAATCTCTTTTGGATATAAATTGATGACTACCTTGTTTCATGAGGAAACTGCCCCTTGAGCAAGCAGAAACCTAGCATTGCAAATTGGTCCGTCCCTTTTTCTGGAACATCTGTGTTCAACCACCTTGGAATCACGGAAAACCAGGTGGGTTTAGCTTTGGAAGGGACCTCTTTGCCAAGGTTTCTGTAAGAAGAAGACTTCCAGCTAAGATCAGATCAGCTGCAGAGAGACTCACTGACAGAACTGAGTCGTGGTTCGTTGCATGCTGTGGCTGGTCCCGTACAGGTCGCCTCCGTGGTGCTGTCCTGCCAAGGGGCTCTGCTGAATTTCTGAAACTCCTGTACTTTCCTGAGTCGCTGTTTTCCACACCTGCAAGTTTAGTCCGTTTTTATTCCCTCTGTCTTGGCTCCAGCACTCCCTGAAGCCGTTCGGGAAGGGTTTTATGCTTCCCTTTTATGAATGCTGTGCTTAAGCAGTATATGGCTAGCAAGCACACAGCTTTTGCAGATCATAATGTTCTTTATTTTCTCGATGTGGTTCATTTAGAGGCACTTTAAGGAAACGTTTTCCTGCAAGTTGCTTGTGAAAGGAGATTGCTTTGGGTAGTTTCTTTATATTCAGTTTATCGACTTTTACACGAAGTGCAAACATACATTGATAATACATGGAAGCGGTCAAAAGGAGAAATTAAAACTGCTTGCATATGGTTTTCGAAATGTGTTTCTGCTCTGAAAAGTAATTATGTGAATTTGACCTGGCCTCACTTAGCTCATCTTCTCCCCAAGAGTCAGGTCTGCTGACATTAGCGGAGTGGTTACTGTTGTCAGAATGGTCTTCCTGGCTACTCTCTGAGAGACTGAATTAAATTGGAGATTTTATGTATCATCAGTAGATTATTTTTTCCCCTGTAAATTCTAATTGCAGGAATACCTCAAGCGCTTCTGTGCCTTCAGGATATGGTTGACAGCCTTGCAGAAGTGTGACTGAGATCCCGATAAGCAAGTGAAATGACATGGATGCATAAGTTTACCGAAAACAGAACTAAGAGAATTTTGCTGGGGTGACAGATGGAACAAAGCTTTGGTGAATATGGATTGAGAATGCTTTGGCACCTATTACAGGTAAGGATGCCATAGAATTTCTTGTGTCTGGATGCATGGTGCGCATACATACGCCTCTGAATTTTTTTCTGATCCCATGAAGAATCCCAGGGACATGCATTTGACCACATTTTTTATTTATTTTTAAAATTCGGGCATGAGTTTGTACAAATTTAGGCTTACAAAGATCACATTTGTCTCTTCAAAAATCAGAGGTTATTAGAGGAACTTCCTTATCCCCTTGAAAACTGCCATCAGATACCCCAGAATGGCTCTTGACTTGAATTGTTAATTAGTGTTTAGGGTTGTAGGTGAGAAGCTGATATGCTCTACCACTCTGAAGGAAGAGAGGCCAATGGCCGGTTTAGAACCAGTCCATTTCCAGTCTGCTCCGTATTTCCACCACTGGTGCTCCTGCACTTGCGTGTGAAATGAACCAGCTGTTACAAGATTCCACAAAAGAATGATGCAGACTCAGCGGTTGTCAGAAGATTGTGTGTATTCCGATTTGTGTAGGCTTCTCCTTCATTATAGCCTCCTTCACTTGCCTAAAGAAACTAAACTGTGTGACTTTAGAAGCACCAAGATACCAGTATTCTCTCCCTGTATATGCTACGTGTTCCTCTTTTTACTGAGTCAGAAATGTGTGATCAAAACCTCAGACATTTTTTAAGAACAACATGAAGCTAAGGGTTTTTTTTTTTACGTAACAAGTAGTAACAGTAAATACGATCATAACACGGGTGCATTTACACAGAATATTGGTCCTGAAGTGATAAAAAGAGCTTAGTAAATGACGGGTATCAGAGTGGGGCGTGTCGGGCAGTGCACGGCAGGATTTATTAATGCTAATATCTCCTCAGAAAATACGTTTTTTGTTCGTCCTTCTCCACATGTAGTTTCAAATCTCTCCATTGAAATCTTGCTGTAGAAATAAACCTGTTTAAAAGAATTTACTTCTGTGGCGCAGCTTGCCTTAAAATTTAACCAAAAGTCAACGTGATAAAAAAATTGATCAGTTCAGTGAACACATTCCTTTGCCTTAAACTGAAATGTGCATTCTGAAAGAGCACGGCTTGTGAATTGGAGATCCGTGAAAGGAACAGACCTGCTAAAAGAATAACATTCTGATGCAACAAGATTATTTGCTTAACAGCTTTCTACCGCAATTAACATATGCGGCAAATGCGTTTATTTAATGTGACAGTCTGCTCAAATAACCTTCTTTCGGGAGTGGGATTATATAATCTGGAAATAGCCGAGTTACACTGAGATTAGAATTATTGAATGTCTTGTTTATCCAAAATGCCAGCAGCATGGCTCCTCCTTTTCCCTGTACTTCATGCTGATTTGTAAATGATCTGCTCGAGCTCTGGTGTCCTTAGATTAATGAACTGTCTGAGAGCACCGCTCAGCATCGGACTGCTGTTGGGAACTAAAGAAAGAGAAACTGAAAGAAACCCCGAGGAAGAGAGTTGGCGCAGTGGCAGTACTGAGAGTGCTTGACCTCATCAGGCTTTGTGGGTCGGCAGTTAGCGTTGGTCCTGGGTGGAACTAAGAGGATGCTGATGGCAAGGCATAAAAAAAGCGAGGAGATTGATGTCAGGGGTCAGCCAGTCCCTTGGGCTTGGCTAATCGGTGGTTAGCCCGTGTTCAGCTGGCTCCACTGAGACCACTTTCCCCTGAGACACGCGCTGGGGACCTTCTGACCAGAGAACAGGCTTGGGCTGAACAGAGGGACACAGGCGGCGTGGTCTGCTGCCTGCTGCAGAAAATGCCACGTGGGGCATCCTGAGCAGGGTACGGCCGCAAGTCCCAGCAGCTGCCCTCAGGTGGATACTGTAAGCACGATTGGGACTTGAACTGCTGTTTTCAGGAATCGCTCTGCTTCCTCCGGCCTCCTCAAGAGTGTTTAAAAAAATACACAAATTGTTTCTTCCTCATGTTGGGAAATAAACAAATAAAAGGGGAGGGTGGTCTAATATCTTGTAGCTAATGGGTAAACATTACTGGCCCAGCACGCATCGAGGGTGGGGAATTGGCATGGACTGGGACTCATCAGATGGCAGCCAGCAGAGCGCTACAAGGAGCAAGGAAGGTGACAGAAGCATCTCAGAGCAACTGAGACTTCTGAGCCCCCAGAAGAGGTATTGGGGTTGCTGCTCCCTCACCTGGTAATTGCATGACTTTCATTTCTATCGATTTACTTGACTTGGCCCTCAGAGTGGCCAGTCTTTGAGCTGTTGCCTTGTTGTTTGTCCTTAAGATCATTTCTGCAGCTACGGAAGGATGTGGAAAGGAGGGGAGAAGGGTGCCCTGCGCTTCTCCATAGTCTGGTTTGAGACACAGGAACCCTGAAGTAAAGTCAAAACATGATCTTCAGAAATCACCTATGAAAACAGACTTCTCCCTGCAGCTGCTTAGAGAGAGGAGCAGGTGAAACGCAAAGCTGGGGATGGTTCTACCCTGCACCAGCTTAAAAGCGTTCAGAGTTATAGAGAGCTCAAGTGCGCTCTCATGCTAAGCCAAGAGATGATCTCCAGTTTCAGTTAGTTTTAGAGCTGTAACAAATTCCTCTTCCTGGTACCTCCAAAGGTGGGGAATGACGAAGAAAAGGTGGGTTTTTTTGTGACTTCTGAGTCTGGTGTTCTCAGTTTCTAATACTGCCAAGGTGGTTAACTGTTTCACATAGTTGCATATCATTTTGGTTTTCCATTCTGAAACCTATTCTGCTCCATGGCTTTTTCTTGAAATAGCAGCTACATATTTCAGAAAATAAAAGGTTCATTCTGGGTATGAGTACAACCTAGCAACCCAGGGCAGTAATCCAGCTGAAAGTCATACTTTCCCCTCGAGTGAAATATGTGGAAACTGAATAGGACAGTTCTGGGGAGTTGCAATTCTGCTTTGTATTGGAGAACAAGACTCAGGGGTCTGTACAGGAGAGGGACACTCTTGTGTGTGAAGGAGCCTTTACCATTGATCCCTGATAGATGAAGCCGGGAGGATGTCACCTAGCCAGGCTGCACATGCACCTACAGTTCCGCTCCTGGCTCCTTGGTCCTGTTGGGAAACTTGAGAGCAGAGCTGGGTCGGGGGCTCCAGATCATAAGCTGAGGCAGTACTTGTAGTCATCTCAAAGATTTTCTGCACGTTGGACTGCTACTACCTTGTGTGGTCAGTTTTGTGTCGTTCCTTTTCCTCCTTCCCTTGCACATCTCTGCACCTCAGTTGCATTCAACTTGTGCACCTCTTACCCTTTTTCTTGGCTGTCCTCTCCTGCCCTTCCTGTTTATTTATGTTGCATTGAATTTTCTCCTTTACTTAAATTATGGCAGTGTTATGCTGTTTGTTTCCATCAGCTTGTCTGTTCTGCTGGGCTATTTTATCCCTTTTGCCAGCTATAGAAGTTCTTATATCTAAGCAGGTCGTGCTCTCTGTTGTTCAGTGCTTAGCACAGAGCCCCTATTCTTGGTTACCTCTTAGGATCCACGCCTGTAAAAGTTACAATTCCTTAACAGTAGTCAAGCTTGGGGATGCCTAAGTAGGATTTTCTACAGCCCACTGTAAAGTACCCTGACTACAGCCTGCCCACTCAGGAGCACACTGCATAAACATATGTAAAATTGTGAGGAACAAGGTAAGGAACCAGAGCTTTTCCCTTCTTATCTGGAAGAAAAACAACCTTTTCTTTGGTCAGCACTATGCTGGTAGAAGGTCCATTTTAAACACCTTCCAAGAGTGATTGTGAAACATCTAGAGACCACAGTATCTGTCACTATGTTTTTTCTGAGAGTCTGGGAAACTCCTCGAGACATCCCCAACCCTGGAAAACTTCCAAGTATTCCTAAGAGAGTATAATGAGGCTTTAACTCCGAGGCATTGCATTTTCAAATGTGGAGGAGGCTGTTTCCATTCTTGCCAGAGGATTTGGCAGTCACTGCGTCTTGTTGGGACTATCACCCATTTCAATTTGAGGATGCAAAGCCTCCTTTCAGTGTGGTCTTTGTAATATGGGACATGCAGATGGGTATCTGGGCAACATGGAAAAAGCTTTTGCTTACGGCTAGAGGATGAATAGAGCAACCAAAGAACTCGTTTTTTAGTCCCATTCTCCCCTCATTTTAAAAATGACTGAATTGCGAACTGGTGTTGCCTGTCGCCCAGAGAACACCGGGTCACCTCTAAGGGAGTAGCATTGTCTCTTCTACGTGCTAAACTTGCAGAGTCTTCAGGCTACAGGACCCGAATTTCCCTCAGGTGTACTCAACATTTCAGGTGATGATTGACCGCTCTCCCTGATATTTGTATGATTATTAGTCTCTTCTCTGTGTGCTATTCAGCGGACAACACTGCTCATAAAAAGCAGATAGGAGCAAGTTGGGCTGCTGCCCCTGGTGAGTAGGAGAGAGGATGGGCTGATTGATGACCCTTGGCTGTTTTCTGATGTTGCAGTTGTTTTTTATGATGTCATTAGGAGGCTATAGTCACATTAAGGAATCCCTCATGACATCATAAAGAACTTGATATTTCGCTAATGTTATTTCAGCAGAGTGGAGCTCTGGCATTTTATAGTCTTTGCTTTCCCCGTAGAATTAGGAGTTGTCTAACTACAACCTGGAAGAAATGCAAAAATAGTCAAATGCCGACTTCAAAAGTTATGGTTGAAGAATGCTAATATATTTGGCTCTTTCAGAGCACACAGCACCTTTAGGTGGAATACATGATGTGTTTATAAAAGATGCCATCAGTGAATACATATCCTCGTGCAAAGGAAGAATCAGATGTGCCTTCTGCTTTTTTTGGTGCACAGACACAAAAAAAATTTTTCTTCTGGACATTTTTTGGAATAGTATGAGAGATAAATGGGCCATAGAACAGCACCATGGCACCATGCGGGCTTTGGCATAAAAAGACAGAGCTGTGGTGTAATGGTGAGATCAGGAAAACACTGACAGTGGAGCCAGAAGCTATCATTTCCTACCATAAGAGGGGTATGCTAAGCCCTGTGCTGAGAAGAGACTATTTTGAAGAGCTTGGTATAGGTGGAGAAACACTGTGCGGGCTGTTGCCAGCTGTACCATAAGGGGCTGTTTGCAGAGTCTTTGTGCAAGTGCATTTCAGATCAGGTACCTCATCATAAACGTTCCCTGCAGTACTACAGGTTATGTCTCATTTTCTTCAGGCAGCCCTGCCTGCGCCTTTGAGTCCTGTCCTTAGATCTGAAGAAGGGAGGAGAGGCAGGCGAAGTGTATGCATTTCAGAAGCCTACCAGTACCTGAGATCTTGCTGAGGAGACTGTCCTTCCTCGGTCCTTGTGGTCCTGAGGCCATCTCTCTCTGCCTCTCTGGCAGTGCCCTACTCATCACACTAATGCGAAGCCTGTGGCCCCTTGACGATCATAATCCCCAATTCTTGTCAGGGGTACAAAAATGTCTGTCTGAGAGCCTCCCATCTTGCCATTATTCTGACTGCCAGCTTGCGTGTGGTTGTGCATGGTTTGATTTCAGCAAGATTTGCCTGTGAATGGCACAGTCACCGAATAACAAACCCACACTCCAGAGTCTGTCCCTTGCTCTTCCCTGCGCTGCCACAAAACTCAGGCTTTGCATCAGAAGTGGGAATGGTGAACGCTGCAGCGTGTTCTGGTATTCTTCTCTTGGCAGTCGGTGACTAGCTTTGCCTGCAAGGAGGCTACTGTGTCTGAGGCATTGCTCACCACTCCTGCTGCTCTGTTCTCAGTTGAAGCCAGTCCCCTCTGCGTGATAGCGCAGCCGGCTGGCTGTGATCCTGCAGGTAGATGGGGACTTCAGATAGCAGGTGAGAAGCAGGGGGACACAACCCCCTGACAAACAAACAATTTTACTTCTGTGTGTTAGCAGTGTCAGGTACAGTGAAGGTGAATATAAGGGGGAGTCCTCAGAGGACGTTCTGGCACTTGCCATTTCCCAGGGTCATTGGTGGCTTTGTGATTCTTTTTTAAAATGTATAAATCACTGATTGAACGTCTGTTTGCCAGGCTGCACCACCCTGGACGTGCCTGGAGATGTCCCAAAGGAGGAGGTGGGAAAGGGGGAGAGGGAGAGTTGCCTGCAGCCTGGGATAGTTATCTGTTTGCTTTGAACAGAGCAACTGATCTACCTCTGGGGTTTTGCTTTCACACAAGTTCATCCAGTTCACCTACTTATACTGCTCGTTATTAATAGAATTGTTAGCAGGTTCACTCCACAGCTTGTAGGGAAGGTGTGCACATGGGTGGCACCTGAAGACAGAAAGTATCTGATTATATCTAATACTTATTTGGCTCATCTTCCCAGGTGTGCTGTTCTACAGATAATAAACCAGGCAGCTTCACAGAGGGAGGTACAGGCACACCCTAGCTGTGGGCTCCGGCTGTATTCCAGCATCGGCTAACAAGTGGGCTACCCTTGGTGGTGAGGAGTTAGGGCTGTGCCTGCATATACAAGGGAACACGGACACGGATGCTATGACCTGCAGAAATGGCACAGGTGAACAGATTTGTCACTGGGCAGTAGGTCTTCAGGGGCACTTGTGTTCTCAGCCCAGTGCTGACACTGAGCTGCTTTGTGGACGCATCCTTCCCTTTGTCCCTGACTTCTGCCTATTTGTACGTAAGCTCATCATGGCACAACTTGCTTTCTGTAGGTGTAATGCAGCAAGATGTGGCTGCAGCATGGGTATATTTACTTGAATTTGCTGGAGTGTACCTGCTCAGGTGCCAACAGATGCGTAGATGTAACCTGTGTGTTTGAGCAGAGTGTCATGTAGCAAAACTCAGGTCTGAAGTGCGCGTATGGGGAATGGATCCTGCACGCTGTTTGTGATGACAGGCTGCTCTGGGTCGTAGCACGTGCAAGGAGGAGGAGGTCTGTCATGGACTTGAGTGCTGTAGGCTGAGCTCTCCGCTCTGTGATACGTTCTGTGGCGTCTGTGATCTTCCTCTGGCAGTGAGGCTGAGTGCTGATACTGAGAGGTCACGTCCAAGGTTTCAGCTGTAGGCAGCTGAAGAACAGAAAGGAAACAGAGGAAACTAGATGACCTTTAAAGGTCCCTTCCAACCCAAACTATTCTATGATTCTATGCAAGGTCTCCTAAAACAATCAGACTTTTCCACCTCTTGGTGTTATGTACAACAGTACATGGACTTCTTCAACTGGATTCCATTACAAACTGGCACACTACACCTAGAAATGAGCCTGTACGGGTGAGCAGTTCATTAGTACTGAACGCTCCATTCTGCCCTCACATGCAGATAGGGATCTTGATTTAGCTGTTCAGCCATGGATGCCTTTGAACTCACACCTAGCAGAGAGAGGGCTGAATCTTTTCCATCTGATTCATATCCAGACCTTCCTTCTGCTATTTACTCAAGCCTCTCGGGTGGAGACATTGGGCTGGAGAGCTTGTGGGAACAACTCCCTTCAAGTTCTAGCTGCAATCTGAAAGCTGTGGTGTAGGAAGAAAAACAGGGTAACCAGCCTGTCTTCAAAGTGAGCCTTTCTTCTCCCCAGAGCAAGCGTGGCTCTGACCCTATTTAACACCAGCGCTCTCACACAGAAGGAAAGGTTAGTACATGCAGTGTTTCGGGCTCATAGAAGAACAAATTCTCCGCCTGAGTAGAGCAGGTACATGTGTTTAATAAGCACTTTCTTCAGTACAATTACAGTAAGGGCGGCAAGTGATTTTTTTTTTTTTTTTTTTTTTTTGCATCTGGACTGCCAAGTTTTCATGGCAGTCTTGACATTTTTGCAATGCTAGCTTCAGCAGTCACGTGCGCTCCATGCACCGAGTGGCCCTTCGGCCAGTTAGTGCTTCCAGATCTGCCTCAGAGTGAGCTGGGGACCTCTGGCCAGAGCAGCACTGTTTTAGCTTGTCAGGATGGCTTCATTAGAATTTTCATTGCAAATTTAGTGCATGAAATAAGTTTGGCTTCCAGCCTGGTGACTCGTCTCAGTCACCTAAGCTTTTAGCCTGTGTTCAGGATGAGCAAGAATGTCTTACTCAGTGGTAATCATGTCATCTTGGATTTTTAAACCTCGCCTTTATTCCTGGCAAACCAACACCTAATTAGTTCGATAGTATTAAACGCACTGGATATTTATGTGTTATCAGTTATTAATGTATGTTGCTGATACATGATTCTATTTGACTCGGAACAAAGCACCTTTTACAGTCTAGATGAAACAGGCGTTACTTTGCTTAACTACTGGGCAGATGGCAGCCTGATAGTCATTCCTCTGCCCCTAGAAAGCATAGCAGTAGTGGACCCGTCTCTTGGGCTATGCCTTTTTGTGCCTGGTAGCCAAGGACTGCCAGCTCTTGCTATATTGTTCTCGTACATCTTTGGACGTGAGTTTAGAAGGTATCGTGGGAGCTCTCCAGACTAACTGTATTATATAGATTTGAGGACTATGGGTGTAATATCCATGAACAGAGAAAAAAAAAGAAGGCAACACACACAGATTAACGTACCTGTCGCGTAGTCAAAAAAACCTGCTCCGAACAGATGCAGCACAATGGCTGTTTGCTAAATGTTCACGGGCGATTGGCTCAGCGGAGCTGTGCCGCAGGGCTGCAGAGAGTACTCTGTGAACAGTGGCTCGGCAGCTCTTCGGGACATAAAGCAAGCCCCTTTTTCAGTGGAATTTTTTAATGCGCCTGGATGTATAATAGCAATAGGAGCATTCTGTAAAAGGCAGGAGCTTGACCAGATGAACTTTACAATAAAACAAATATTAATGCTTATTTATAGTGCCACACTCTCCTTTCTTATTTAGAAATTGCTAGTCCCAAACTGGGCTCAGGTGCTTCATCTCCTTTTTGAATTATGAGCAAGAAAAAATAGGAGAGCAATGATACCCCTGGAGTGATAGCTTTACATCTTTAATCTAATTAGTTTATGAGCATTTCCAGGGACTCCCTACTGCAGCACCTGAATGCCTGGAAATCCTGCATTTTAAAGAGTTTTCCATTTGATATTTTGTTTCGTCCTGCTAGCGTGGGTCTCATGTTTCCAACCCTGTTGTGTTCAGTACATAGAAAAGCAGCATTAATAAGTCTTGGTGTTTATTATGTCAAATAAAATTGAATTAATTTCTCCTAACTTGTTTCTTGGTTATACTTGTCTTGTTCTGATGAGATGCTCACTGATAGCAGGGTAAGAGGTTGCTATTTGTGGCTTCTCCTGTTGTTTGTGAGGTCTCACCTTGGCTTTGTGTTCTGTGACAGCAATAACCAACACACTGATGTGTTTTCCTTAGACCACGTATTACAACGGCTGAGTTTCTCTTGAGCTACCTTTAGTTTTTGTAGGCTTCCAGGCAGCAGTGGTAGATGTGGAATCGTGCGACACGTCAGAGGTATCAGTCTCTTTCAAATCTAAATCGTGCTCCTCTTTCCCACTGGCAGGTGGAGAGATGGAAAACTCCTGAATTAGCATTTGCTGTTTGTCAGTGCTGCACTCCCTGACAGAATCAGACTCATATTGGCTCTTTTTTCTGCCTCCCTGTTAATTAATTTTGCCTGTGCTGAGCAAGCGGGCTCCAGCAGGCTCGCTGCCGTGGACTGATTTCCCCGTCTCCCTTTGATGTGTCTCCTGAGAGGGGCAGGGCACACTGGAGAAACTCATCAGAGAGACCTGCTATTGCTTATTTTCATGCTGCCTTGGGCAGAGCTCTTCTGTGTCCTCTACTCTTACATTATTTCTCTTTCAAAAGCAACTACCTTGTCATAATACAGCAGGCGTTTCTAAGTCCTGTGAGCTGTGGGAAGCCTGGGGCCCACTTGCTCCCTCGCCGCAGCAGGAGTCGGTGCCCGCCGAGCACCGGCCGCGGGGACATTGGTGGAGGCCGTGGGGCTGGGCCTGGCAGTCAGTGGGGCTGGGCCTGGCGGTCAGTGGCACTGGGGATCCCTGTCCCGGCTCGGAGACGGGCGGGCCCGCGGTTACAGACCGGTGCTGGACGGCGTGCCACTCTGCCTTAGCCAGTGTGCCTCTGCCTGCCCGCGGAGGTTCGAGGAGTTTCCTTCTTGCCCGTGCTGACCGACCTCTCGCTCCTGCCCTCGGGCCGGGCCTGCCTGCGTCGCAGCCAGGGCGGCTCCCTCCTTCTGGGGCCCACGGCCCTGGCCTGGCGCGGAGGGGGCTGGCGGAGCGTGGCACCGGAGCCGGCAGGGTCGGGGGGCCGATGGGGTGGCGGGGAGGAGGCCCCTCGGCCAGGGAGGGCCCTCGGGCCTGCGGGGTCCCCTGCTCGTGTCGGTGTTTCCAGGGTGCTGTCGGGCAGGAGTGGGCCGTGGGGAAGGCGGGTGCCTCCGGGCGTCCGCAGGCCCTGGGCTGGTGTGTGCGAAGGTCGGCCATGGAGCTCTCGGCTTCACTGCGCCAAAACAATTGGCTTTCTGCCGTATTTTCTGTCTCTGTCTCTTTCTTTTCTTCTTTTTTTTTTTTACATATTGCCAAGTGAATCTTAGATTTCAAATGCCCTCATTATTTAGATTTATTCATGAGATTCCCACTTCATATTTCCGTATCGTAAAAAACAGTTTGTGAATGCTTGGGAGTAAATTTTTTATGTGAACTTTTGAAATTTGCTTTGTATTAATTAATTATTAACTTTTGTAAAGTATGCCTGTTCCATGACTGGACAGAGGAACGCAAGTCAGCAGCACAATATGAAGCGCAAATGTCAATTCTTTGCCACAGTCTCAGCTCAGAACTTGGTGATAGCACATGAATTAATTGTCTTACTCATGCATTCCCACTTAAAATATATGAAAACCACTTTTGCAGATCTTGGCTCAGATATCCACAGAAAACAAATATGCTCCAAAACTACAGACCTCATCTTACTGCAAAACTGATCTTTAAATTCAGGTAAGTAGTAGGCAAATAATTTTGTCCTGCCCGGTCAGCACTAGTCTGGAGTGGATGATCCTTAAGAATGGAAAATTCAGCAGGGCAGACAGATTACACTGCAACATGGTCGGAGAGAGACTGAAAACGAATGGAAAAGACCTTTCTTCCTCCATTGTTGGAGAAAAATAAACGGCAATCCAGTCCAAATTTCTGATTTAAAATTTGTTTGGCAAAGAAAGCCAAGGGAGCGCCCTCCCATCACCATTGTGCTCTCTTTCAAACCGAACTCATGCGTTCCCTGCTGGGTGTCTTTGCCTGAAGTACAAAGCGACAAGCCCTCGTTCCCACAGTGTCTTCAGCTCCCAGAGCTCAGAGCATCGTTTTGCTGCCCCGTCTTTGGCCCCGGCCAAGTCTGGGCCCATGTGCCTGGGAAGGTCCACTGCTCTCGCCGCCCCGAGGCACCTTCTTCTTTTCAGATACAACATTTCATTTCAAGATTTGTGTGTTTTCCTGGGGTCCATCTGCTGGCCTGTGATGCAAACAAGGATTTATCTCTGCCCCATGTTTCCCACACTTGACTCGTATGCTGCTTGCTTCAGTCACTCTTTCACACTCTGCCACGGCAAGAGGCCAAAATAAGCTTGTAGCAGCCTGACTTCTGTGTCGGCCGAGGAAATTAGCACCGTACTTCTGTGCAGCAGGATTCTGCAGCAAAAAAAAATGCACTCTTTTGTCTCAGTGGGCAGGTGGTAGTGAGCTGTGATCTGACCCCTCTTCCACGGAGGCCCGGATTCAAACTCTGCAGCAGCTCCTGTCAAACTGCCAGCGAGTTTGTCCCCTTCGGCACTTTGGTCTGGGGGGAAGCAGGGCAGGAGCAGCGATGGGAGATGGGGATGAAGGCTCTGTGGGGTGATAGCTGGCCGGGTCCCACTCCAGGGCTGGGCAGCGCGGCTGTACAACCCAGGGCCAAGAGCACAGCGCGGCTGTACACCGGGCCAGACCCCGGGGTCCGCAAGGACCGGGCAGCGATGGCTTCGGGCGCAGGCAGGGCAGAGGATGGGTGAAGCTCCTCGAGCAGCACAACAAGGCAGCTGCTGGCCTCTCCATTTTCCACAGGACTGGGGCTGGAGAGCCGTGTTTGCTGGGGGCTATTTGTTCTCCCAAGCCCGTCACCAGAGGCAGCTGCCCTGTTCTGGGCAGAGCACTGTAAAGGACAACAAAGGAGAAAAATACTTTCTTTGGTGAATATTTTCAAGGTTCTTTCAGAAAAGTGTGAGTTAGAAAGCTGAAACTGCTCTTCAGGTGTCTCTGTGCACCCTTCTTTCCAAAAATCTGAATTTGCAGGTAGGAGAACAGGCAGGTCTGCCCTGGGCTGCTGTGGTGGGGTGTTTGCATCCCAGCAAGTGTGTGTCAGGAGGCCCGTGCCCTGTGTGATGTGCTGTATGTGGTCTAGGGTAGTTTTCCCTCTGTTTTTCTCTGATGAATAGTACAATAAATATGTTCCCTGACCTTGTTAGTGAACAGGCTAGAGTACCCTGAGGCTCTGCCATAGCATACACTTCTTGTCTTTTTAATTGAACTGCCAATTATATATTTTAGTGAAAGAACTAGAGGTAAACAAGCCACAAATCTGGTGAAGGAAAATGGTCACTGAAGCCACATTTGCCAAAGCATGTATTACCTCGCCTTTTGTTATCTCTCTGTGGGGTCTATAGGCCTTTCTATGGGTTTTCTATACCTACTGCAGCTGTGGGAATTCCCATATTCTTATCCTGCTTTCAGTTTGTTCCTCTCATCTGGCCAGGCCTTCGAATACACCTCTTTAGCTGGTCTCTAAGGAATAATGTTTGAGTGCCTCTGCTTTGGGCACACCTCAGCAGTGCCCTAGTAAGTATCCAGATAGCAAGTGCTGGTTGAAATATTTATTCTGACCCTGTAGAACTGGCAAGAAAAAAGTTTTCGTACAGTGTAACCTACAAAAGCAAGTCCCACGTGGCTCTCATTATATCCTCAGATCTTGTTCTCTTTCTCATGTTTGCTGTGGCCCTGGCCACAAAATATTTCCCTCGATTCCCATCAGTATTAGTTTTGCAAGAAGAGTTAAGAAAGCTGACAAAGGAGAGCAAAGAAGGTGAGCAGCTGGGGGAGAAATGGATCAGGGAGTTGGGCAAGGAACTGAGAGAAGGGCTGGGTCCTTGCTCTCGTTGCAATTTGTGACATTTTTGGCAGCTCTGAACCATTGTGAGGAAGCCTATGGCAAAATCAGCTTGATGGTTGCTGCCCATCTGCTATCGAAGAAATCTAAAGTGGTGGCATGACTTAAAGAACACGGGACATTTTTGGTCCAACTTGTCTTTTACTGAATCCACCGGAGGCCGTGTAAGAGCTGCTTCTCTGACTAAAAGATATTTGCTATGCTTAGGTGTTATCCACCTGTGTAGCTGTGCAGATGGTGTGTTGAATGCGTTCCTGCTGAGGTGGGAGCTCCAGTCCGCGCTGCCCGCTGCCAGCATGGTCGGTGGTGCAGTATGGTGCACGCTCGCTTGTGAACGTTCTCAGCAGCATTGGCATGCTGAAGCCGTGGGGACTTCTCTCTCCTTTGTGCTATGATTTGGAGGTGAACTAGTTCAGTATGCAAAGTGAAATCCAGTACTTCATTATCATGATGCAGCCCTGTATCCATAGAAATCCTGTTTCTGAGAACTCATGTTTAAAAACATAGGCAAATGGATCATTATCTGTTTTAATTACCTAAGTCTGCTACGGCAGTTACTCGAACTTTTTGCAAGGCAACAACAGAACCATAAGACTGGTTATGAAAGATCACTTTTAATAGAAGGAAATCCTTTCCAGGCTATGGATAGCAACTAGAGTGGGGTTGGACTTGATGATCCCAAGGGTCTTTTCCAACCGGAGTGATTCAAAAAGAAATCTCTTTAAAGGGTTCTTGTTCCCAGTCCCCAAGAAGATTCAGCTGAAGGGCAAGCAGGTCAACTGGGTACTTCTAGCAGGTGAAAACAAAGCCATGGGTTTTGATCCTCCCTGCACTGATGTGATCCGTATGTGCACTTACAGACGCCTTGGTGCCACACATGGATCATGAGAGCCAGCCTCTGTAGGTGTTCGCAGCAAGGTAAGCTTTTCTTAGTTAAGAAGAATTTGTAGAAAACCCACCCACACCCATACATACTCCAAAACCTTCCAGCACTACATGGGAGACCTGGGTGCTCTGCGGTCAGTCTGAAGTACAAAATATATTTTACTTGAGAGTTCAGGGAAGGAGAGTGATTGGGGAGAACACTAGCCAAGACCAGTGCTCTGGGTGTGCTGGCCAGGTAAACTGGATGTATTTATAAGCTTCAGTTTTTGTCTCAGTATGTTTATCTCAGGTAAGGACTCGATCATGCCGTTCACTGTGTCCCTCCTGACAAATGTTGTCTCCATACAGTGTCTGACCAAGCTGAAGTTCCCAAAGCCATAAAGGTCAGTTTAGCTGAACAGATCATCAGGGCAGCATTAAAGGGTTAATTACAGTTCAGGCTTAATAGAGATCTTTCTTAATATAACTGTTTTGATAAAAAACTTTTCAGTGTCTGTGTCCTGGCATGCACTGTCCACATCTCAGGGTTTTTTACAGTAGGTGAGTGGAGTTCCTCTGGGAGGATATTAGAGGTATGATTTTGCAGGACTGACATGCGTGTACGTTACGTGTAGTGCGTTGTGTCATTTCATAGGGTGCAAACTGCCGTGCCACAGTTCTTTGAAATGTTGTACCGTGGAATGGTTCTTCCTTCACAAGCAGAAGATATTCAAAATCTAAAATCCAGCCTACAAAATGGTGTGGTATACTGAAAAAAGTGGTGTTGGCCCCTTGCCCTTCGTAACGGCAACTCTGAACGCAAAATGGGGAATTCTGTCTATTCGGTGCTTTGTAAACAGCTGGGTATTTTACGGAGTATTTCACAGACTTCACAAAGAATACTCAAGAATCATTTACCTATCATGGGGTTCATCCAGCAGTGGTGACTTACCACAGGATAATATTTCTGTTATTATCTGCGTAATATCACTGACAGCTTGTATTGGTCACGTGTGTCTCTTCTGGAATGAACGCTTCTGTTCTTGCTAAAAGAACACCGAGTGTTAATGTGAATTCAGTCTTTCCCTGCCTGGTTGGCAGGAAGCTGCAAAGATGCTCAGATGACCATAGAAACAGCCTAGAGGAAAAATCTGGGGATTTTTTTGTAAATTGGCCCAGGGAGCACATTTTCCAAAGCTAGTTTCTGGACTTTGTTGAGGCAGAAGCTCCCAGGGAAAGATGTGACTCCTTAATTACTGTTCACGCTTTCTGCCGTCCATCTAGTATCTGGTTCTTTGTGTGAGCTCTTGGTACTTGGGCTACAAGCATGCCCTACTTCAGTTCAATACAAGGACCTTCCAGCTTAAGCACAGACATTGCCCAGTTTTCACTTTAAAATGAAAGACAATATTATTTGCACATCAACTATAACGTTCTGCACAGCTACTGCTTGGTTAGTAGGGAAGGGAAAGAAAGGGCAACAAAGTCTGCCTGGTACAGATTGCTTGAGTCATGAATATTCATCATTAAAATGAGAAGACCTGGAGTTTTCACAGCAACTCCACCCACCAAACTGAAATAACTGTTAACAGCCTTTGCCAATAAAATGCTGAATGAGACGGATAGAAAATGAAGCAACGTAGATGGCGCGAAGCGGCTGTTTTCCACTCTGTGAATTTAGTGGCCAGAGGTCTCCAGCAGCAAAAAGTAGCTCTAGGTCTTGTGATCGAATATCTTTTAGCAAACCCCATGTGGAGAGGGTGTGTGATCTGGGCTTGTGCTGCCGTCGCCCGCAGCCGCACGCTGCCCTCACGAGCACCACGTGGGCGCTCCAGCCCAGACTTTTCCGATGTGACTGTAGTAATCCTCTCCTGCTAGCTCCGCTCGCTTTCCATGTCAATTCTCTTGTATCAAAACACCTAAAAACCCTTCACTGCTGGTTTTAATTACAAGCATGTTAGCTGCTTCTCTCCATGTAATTACTAAAATGAATGGGGAAAGCAGAGATGAGAGAGTGTAAATGCTCTTCACACAGAAATGCAATTACGTCTGCGGGCATCTTTCCAACTACTCCGTATGTTATGTAAAGTTTTGTGTGTGTATGTATGAGTTAATGAGGATATTTATGTTTTCCCTTCTTACCTTCACAATGGATTAATTTCAGACATATTTTATAAGGTATTTGTGATTGTTAGGTAGGCAGATCAGTATCTCCTTCAGGTACAGTCATATCTGCCTCAAAAAACAAAGAAAGAGATTACGTGATTATTCCAGTGGATGTGCACTATAGGCAAATACTTGATCCTGTGTGCTTAGAGCGCTGCTAATCGTCTAAAGTCAGTCGAAGTGCAAAGAGCCCGAAGAGCCTTTGAACAGCCTCCCGAAAGAGGTGACGTTAGGGAAGCACCTGCGCATCATTTCTTTAAGGACTTGCCTTCACTGTGAAATTGAGTCAAGTTGCCTGCACCTGAGTTTCTTCTCCCCACTTGGCCTCACTGGAATAAAAGCAACTGCATTTGGCAACTTTAGTTCTTTGTCCCGAGACAGGCTGAGCTGTTCCGTGAGCTGCCGTTAACTCAGTCCTTTTGGGATGCATGGCAGGACTCAGAAGAAAAGTCTGGAATGCATTTCGTTTTTATCACTCAAGATAGAAAGTGAAATCTAGCTTCAGTGAGGTCAGTAGAAAATTTCTTCTTGCTATGCCACCCTTTGAAGAGGCTCTTAAATGGAAAAGAAATTCGGTTGTGCACACAGGGAACATTCTAGTGGTATTGTACTTACTAAAATATTCTAGAACTTAATATACAGTAACATTCCTTTTGAAGAGGGGAATATTTGAAGAATATTCCATTTGAGTGGAAATCAAAGAAAAAGTGGCTTGATTTAAAAAAAAAAAACAACTATAAAACACATGATAATATATCAAAAATGGGAAAAATATACTGAATGAAATACAGGAATTTGCTACCATAATGCAATTAAGATTTTTCAGTCAAATGTACTGTTTGTGCAGCCTCTGTTTTCCATGCTAGAGATCTTTGTTTCTCATTTTCGACCTAATTTTTGGTTTATGTCATGACTCCTCAGGAGTATCAAGAGGAAGTCTTTATGCAAGACAGTGGTTTCTGAGATTTGTGTGACAAGCCTGGGTAAAATTCAAATGACTCTGTGATTTAATCCATTTGGAGCTGTTGCACTAAATCACTGTAGCTGTTGCTGACATACCAGCCCACAGAAACCTGGGAGCCGATGATATAAGTTTATCTGCGTATCTACAGGTGAAAACTCAGGCAGCCTTGAATTGCAGTGAGAAGTGTTTGCCTCCGTTCTGAATACATTTGGGGAACGAGCAGGGTCTGCTTCTCTGAGCACTCTGTAAGACGTCTTACTGCGCTTTTCCCCCTGAAATAAATTGTCCTCAAGGTCATGCTATCTTACAGAATATACAGTAGGAACTTTCCCTTTTATTCCCAGTGACGCAGGCCGCTACCTTATTTATTCAAGAAACACAGATCAGGGAGCCAAAAATATTCATAAATTGCCGGTTGCTAAAGTAAGTATCCGCTTGACAGGTTTGTAGCTGGCCTCAGTCTCCGGCAGCGGAGGCTCTCGTTGGGAGCTCGAGTCTCCGCAGTCATCCTATCCGCGTTCTCGCCTGCCTGCAGAAACCGCTGACTTCTGGGCTAGGACTCAGCTTGCAGGTAAAAGGAAATGGAGAACGAGGGAGGCTTTAGTCATCTGTGTAAACCCTTTTGACATGGCTTTGGGAAAGTGAGCGGTAGCATTAACCTTCCACTGTTCTGATGCCAATTTCACATCTGCTCTTACTTTATTTATAAACTTTGAGGTCTCAGCCATGCCCCTTTAAGCTGACTGAATGTGTTACAGAGCAATTGGAAGGTCCATAGTGTCTAGAATTGCAGGTGTGGGTACGAATTGGGAGAAATAGTTCATAGAAGCTAAAATTGAGAATATTGGAATACAGCAGGAGCTAAGATCAAACAAGATACGACACTTTCTAAAAGAAGAAAGAAAAGTTAGAATTTTCCGTTCTTGGTTTTCCTCTCAAGGAAGCAATTTTTAAGAAGTCCTGAAAGGAACGGGCACAAAGCTTGGGGCCTCCAGCTTGCAAGTCGATACGAAATGGATATGAAAACTCCGAGTGGCAGAGCAGCACACGCAGGCAAATCACCCAGACACCTATTTCTGGGCAGAGCATTTTTCACTTGTTCAATCCAGCTGTATTTTAATTTCAGTTAAGGTATTGTTTCAGAGGCTATCGAAATACCCTCCGAGATACCAAAAAATCCTCCGAGGCCAGGAACATGTTGTACGGATGTTGTGAATAGGAAATGGAAGTTTCTGTGGGGCCTCTGTAAGTCACCAGATACGGGTTCAGGAACTTGACTTGCAGCATTTACCTGCCACACAGGATTATGCACAGGAAGCTTTTGCTGGAAGAAATATGGTGTAATGTTAAGATTCTGTTCTGTTCTTAAGTATATTCTTTCTGGCAGCTGCGCCGGAGTGCAGCTATTGAGCTTCCCACCTTGTGCCAGGATCTCAGCCATTCCTTCCGGCGCAGAGGAGAGGGCTGCAGAGACAGTTCTACTCATTAAATGTATTTTTCTCTTTAAATCCATTTTTGTAATTTTATTTTTGGATGAACCAACAACTAAAGGACTCTATTACGATAAACGGAGGACTTGCAGCAGCTATAATGCACAAATTAAAGTTGGAGCAGGAGGTTTGAAATGTTTCCATATTTCATAATGAAGCTTTAGTCAGTTCTGTCATCACTGTGCTGAGCCAGATAATGTCTGGGAAGAAATACACGAGAGCTTCCCTGTCCTGTTTTGGGATAGAGGAGAGCGGGGTGCCAAGTTTGAGCAGGTGGAGGAAAGTTATTGCTGTTAAAACATTCCTGAGCCTGAGTGCATGTGAGGAGAGCACAGCCCAGGCGTGGTGCTCCGGAGAGGTTCTGGACACAACTGCAGTGCGTATGCAACGGCCATTACATCATGTGGAGGGCAGCTGGGGAATGAAACTGGTGTTTGGACTGGGAGTGTTTCCAAAACAATACCAAGTTCTTTCCCTTTGTCCTCTCAGTTATACCACCTGTGTGCCTGGGAAAGGCAAAGCCTGTGGAAAGACTCCAGTAAATTGTAGGTGTGGAGTGAAATGCCTGGAGAGCACAGGGAGGGTAGGCAGTGCCAACCCTAGCCACTACCTTATTAAATTTGAGATGAAAGGCCTCAACCCCCTTCCAGTCTCTCTTCAGACAGCCCCAGATTAAAATTTTCTGAATCCTGCAAGCTACTCTGCTTTGCTCAGGAAAGTTAATAACATTTTCAAATACCTGCCTTATGGTGAAGGGACCCCTGAGAGAAGTAGGTGGTTGGGAACGGGTGCCAGAGCAGGAGTGAACCAATTTCAGGATGGCGTAACTTCTTCCAAGTGTGAAGTGTCCTTCAGGATCTCTCTCGCGTGCCCTGCAGAGCTGGCAAGTAAAGGGAAAACCCAACCTCTGACTTTTTTCTTTGCGTCAGTGGATATCCTGCTCAAATGCACACAAATGTTTCTGTCTTTCCTGCATTAGATTCATCGGCTGCTATTCAAAAGCCACATCTCCTTCTCGGGAGACTCCACTGTACAGCTTCCCTAGAAATTCCCATATTATCACACTACTCTGTGATTCTGCTGTAATTCCCGTCTCAGACGAGCTCTGCAGAAACAGGACCGTGATCAGAACAGAAAGATTTCTTATTTTTTTTCAAGGAAGACAATTTCTTAGTAGCTGGGAGAAGCAAGAAGGTGAATTTTGTTTTGTTTTCCTCTCGGCCCCTTTGCGTCGGCCTCTGGCAGCAGCCCGCCATGGAGAGCATGGGGCAGAGCGGCCTCAAGGGTCTGTCACATCATCTCTCCCCGCTCCGGTCGGCATCAGAGGGAATGGGCGTTTGCAGTTCTAGCGTAGTCAAGGCTGAGGGCTCTGCTCAGCAGGTAGTAGCTGGTGAGGGGCAAGCAAGTTTGCTAATGAGCAAGCGGATTGGTCTACTTCTTAGAAACACTTCTTAAGCTAATTGTAGAGTTCTGAGGTAATGGGTAATTTCTGCCAGATAAAATAATCTCCTCTCTGGCGGGGATTTGAGGTGATCCACCTCAGTTGTATCCTACATTGAGAAGGGAGTGCCAGGAGATGGCAGATACATTTCTGCCTGAGACTTGGTGTGAGGGGCCTGAACGGCGCGAGTGGCCTCAGCGGCACGGGAACAAGTTCTTTATGGGACCTGCTCATCCCAGGCTCCGGGCAGACGCTGCCCTCCAAATGTCCTCCAACACTCAAAAGAAGGAAAAAAGCATCTGGTGATCCTTTTCCCGGGGAATATTAGGAGATTCTCTCCCATGTGTCAGTTGTGTGAGCTGCTGAAGTGCTAGGTTTTTTGCAGAAAAACAAAAATACCTGAGGTCTTATGTGGGGAAATGGAAGGCTGTCGTGGCCACGCTTCCATTTCTGCGTTCAGTTTTCCTACCCTGGCTTTGTATGTGCAAGGGAATCTCTGTTAAGAAAATCTCTTTACTGCTCTTGTTGCGAGGAGATTTGATTTAAAAGATAATTTCAATTATAAATGGAATAAACTAGATAGAAGAAATCTAGTGCCTTCCCTGCCTGCTGTGCCTCCCAAACCTGAGGTCGTTCTCCTTTCAGTGGCTGGTATTGGGTATTTTTGCTCCCCACGGTGCAAAATGCATTTTTTTCTTCTGCTCTGTCTGACAATGTATTTGCATCTCGTGCTAAACAAGTGAAACAAAGCCCTCTTTGAAGTGCATAAAGCCATTTATTTCAAAGGGGAAGCATGGAGTGTGGCATGTTGGCAGTGCACTTGGCTTGAATTTATCTTGAAATGCTGAGATGTGGGGTTTTTTGTGTGTTTTTATAATTACATCATTAGCACCTTTAAAGTCTGTTTCACTGTCTTCTGAAAGTTCTGTGTAGACATTCAGAGGCGGAGAGGTGTACCTGAGCGAATGGAAGAAATTCAGGCACGCTTCCCGGGCCGATGTTCTTGACCCATCAGACCAGCGGTGGCACCCAGCCCTCTGGAAGGTAGAGCTGTCTGCTCGTCTGCTTCACCCACAAGCACCATGTGCTTTTCCCGCGGGCTATTTCTTACACATACATAAGGGAAACTCCCTTAAAACAGTCACTTCCTTAACCTTCTTTAAGGCCCTCTGAAGACTCATCTTTGATGCCTGCAGATCCCTGCCAGCTGGCAGTGCCGAGCTGTTGCTGAGCAGAGAGTTCTGCTTGATGTGCATAATGCTGCTTGCTTTTCCACTTCCTCCTCCTCCCTCCCCTCCAGTTTGTCTCCTCCACCTGCTGCTTCTTGTTCTAATCTGGTTTGGGAGCACTTTGGGGCAGGGACTGTCTGATTTATAGCGTGTCTGCATGGCCCCTAGCACAAGGTAAAAGCTATTAATTCAAATCACCCTGTACTTAAAGAAAGCTTTATGGGATCAATACAGCTGTGCTATTAATAAATAACCCAGCTACGGTGTAGTGCCTTCATACTGTACATCACCTTAGAGTAGCCCCGTAACCCATTACAGAGAGAGAGTCATTTCCTCAAAGCTATGGCTGCACCAGACCCAAAGTGTCCGTAGTGCCTTAGAACCCTGGTCGCAAAGACAGACCAGGCTGGGCACAAGCGCTGGCAAAATTGATTCGATCTGTAAGAATTGCAGAAATGCTGAAAGTGCTAAGGATACTTTCTCCTCAAATCACAGTAAGGCTGCATCGCAACTTACTCAAAACCTTTCTTATTTTCTGTGTTGAAGCTGTGACTCATGTTGAACATTTCTGTGGTGTCTTTCAGACTAAAAATTATTAGTGATGTTGGCGCAAATGTTTCACTTGTGTTTTTTTTGTAAATTCCTACATAGGTGTTGACCGAAGAAACGCGGTTATAAATAAATAGTGTACTAAGTGTTTGCTTATTAACAGTCTAAACTCGGGCGCTTTAGAACACAAGGCTGCGTGTGGCTGGCAATGTGACGTTCTTCTTTGGAGAGTCCTGCCCTGGTCGTGCGTGTTCCCCCCGCGGGCTGTGGCCGGGCTCTCGGCCAGCGGCCGTGCCATGGTGGGGCGAGGGGACGGCCCCGGAGCCGGGGGCTCTCGCTGTCACTCGGCCACGGGAAGCAGCAGCGATGGGTTGGGGAAGGTACTTGTCATTTGGCCACTAAAAGCATTAGCGTAGCAGATCTATGGTTTCGGGCTACTTGTCATATTGACTGGTGCTGTGCAGCTGTGACACGATATCATCTCGTCTCAGGTTATTTTTTGCAGACTGCCAAAGGCAGTCTTGGTGTGACATTGTGTCTGTGTTATTAAACGTATGTACCCCGAGACAGTATCACAGAATGACATCCTCTGAGCAGTGGGTTCTGAGACAGGCCAGACAAATATGTGAAAGCACGATGCTGTAGAGCTGCTACAGTGATGGGAGACCCCAGACCTTGGGCGATGTGCCCCAGACCATCACGCGCAAACCCAAGAAGTGGCGATGCGTGCGATTACACAAATGCATTGCTGTAGAGCCAGTAGGTGCTAGCGAGCTGCCTGTGGAAGAAGCTCGTTTAAAACACTCTAAAAAGAAGGCATTTGTCCTCTCCTTTGACTCCCTGCAGAAGTCAGTCCCATAAAGCTTTAGCAACATGTGTCTGAGCTTTTAAGCTCTGCCGGAGGCCCTGTGGGAGTTTGCGATTGCCGGAGCGATACCTGTTCCCTGCCATGTGCTGCACCCCGAAGGTGGGGTCTGGGAAGTCAGTGGGTCTTTGTGCATGGCTCTGCCTTCCTGCCAGGTGATTTTCATGTCGAAAGGTCTCCTCCTATTCCGTCTTACTGAACTCTAAACTCATCACAATGAGGAAGTAGAAGCACATGCTTGGTTTGATGTTCCTACAAGTACAATCTGATTAACTGCCTTGGAGAAACCGGCTAGGACCTATTTTCCTCCTGTGACCTCTTTCTTCCAGGGCTTCACGAGCTTCTGGCACAGCTTTGGCGTCCAACCTGAAGACTCAGGGGGTGCTTCTGAGTGGCAGAAACAACTGCAGAGCTTGGGAGCCTGCCCTTGCTCCTGATGCCACGCTGCCAAATCAAAAGGAAAAAAAAAAAAAAAGGCGGGGGGGGTGTCCTTTTATGTCCTGACTGCAGAGATCATGAGAATGGTTTTGCTTCCACGTTGTTTTCAGTAGAACTGGGAATGTCTTGGCGATTGACAATTGATTTTGAAGGTGGAGTACAAACAATCGACCATTTAAAGATCAAGGGGACGCTTACTGGCTGAGCTTTGCTGCTGCCCCTTCCGCGAGCATCATCCCAGACGAGTCACTCACGCGTGTTACGCGTACGTCTGCGCACGACCTTGGGTGTTACACGTCAGCTGCAGCTGGCGATTGCATGTAGCCGTGCATACCAGCTGCACGTGTAATTCATCTTTAATAGTATATCTATGATTCAAACCGGGTCTTTCCGTCTTTTTTTTTTCCCAGGCTATTTTTAAATTGCTCATACGCCAGGGCATTCATTATTTCCACTAGATGACTACTTTTTTTTGTTCCCTGGTAGATGTTTGAAAAAGGAGCATAGTGGTTTGCTGTCTGCTGAAAGTGGCTCATTAAGAATTGTATTTCTCAAATTAGTGTTTGGAGCAGTTTCCCTGAAAACTGTCATGGGAAGAAGATAATTTCAGTACTTTTTCCAGAAGGTGTAACAGAATGTGAACTTTTCCTATAGTTTCCTATAGGCAAAAGCTGTTGACGGATAAGCCTTGCTTTGTGATCTAATTTGTGCTTCAGGACCACCTTTTTGAAAATAACTAAATATATAAAGATTAGTGTGATGCAAATTAAGTTTTCTGCACTAGACTGTCCTTTCCTTTTGGTTTGTATATCCCAAGTGCAACCGGCTGTGAATGAATTTTTAATTTTTTTTTTAAAGGTGAGCACCCTTATCCCAGCTGAAGAACATGCATTCCATTTCACTTAGGAAAATGCGTTGTGAACAAACCTGTGTACAGAGGAAAAGCATGGTGTGCTGGTGACTGAGTAATGATTAATCTGCTGACAAAATCACTGTTATTGGGTAAAATCACTCAGTGGAGTACTACTGTGTTTAACAACAGCCTTAACAATGGGATAAACAGATCATGGTGGCCTTGCGTTATCAATATGCTGCTGGCTGCTTTTCTTTTCACACTTTGTGATAGCAATTACTACATATGGGGCTAGAATATCATTCACCAGATGTAACTGTTATTAGACCATTGTGCATCTTAAGCTGCTGTTTCCAAACTGTTTTGTAGTATGGATTTTGCTAGGCAGCTCCTGCAGCAGTAGAGCTTTTTGCTGTTCAGCCTTTGGGTTTTATGACTGAGGCTTTAAGTCAAAACCTGCTGAAGGCACTTCTGGCTCTGCTGTTGTTCATAGGTCATTGTGAAGCCTAAAAACCCGGGTGCGGTTACACCAGAAAATACTGGGCATGTGAGCTGGAAATGCCCTCCCGTCTTACATGGGTATCCCATGTCATGGGTACTGCCTCGAACAAAAACGTGAAAGCTTTAATTCTAAAGACAAAACTTGGGAGTTTTTCCACAGGTGAAGGAACAGACGAGGAAGTGGATGGCTAGCGTGTCAAAAACTCAAGGCCTGCAGCTTGTGTCAGCACTCACTGTCGCAGATGGTGTAAAATGGTGTTCCTCGGGTGTGATAAATACTTTCGCTTCCTCACTCTCTCGTGCGCATTAGAAGGACAAGCAAGAACATGGAAGTATCTTGTTCGCTTTCTGTCTGTGTAGCCGTGGGACAGTGCATGTACCTGGCACATTCTGGTGTCTGTTTTGTGATCCAGGCATGCAGAAGTCAGTTAGTTGAAACAAGATCGCTATAGACAAATTCTCAAAGTATCTAAATCATTAAGAAGCCTAGTTCAAGTTTTCTTTTTTACAGACATTTAGCTGTTATACCAATTACTATCGCAAAAGCAAAGTGATTTGGGAACTTGTGCTTCAAGCTTCAGAGGCTTTAGATACGTAGTCCTTCTGGAAGTTCACCTCAAAATTTGGCTGCAAAACGTCATGGAACACCTGGACCTCAGGTGCCCGAGTCCTGTTGAAAGTCACAGCGACCTACCCTCTGAAGCAGTTTTACACTAAGTGTCCATTTCATCCCAGGCTTTGTTTCTTACCACGCAAGCCCCTTTCTCTCTGGTCTTTACTTTTCAGACACTGTGAGCGACAGCCCTCTCCGGAGTGGATCGATTCCTCTGTTACATGAGAGGAAAGTTATATGGGGAGCTTTCCCGCGTGAGCAGGACTCCTCCCTCCGCTGTGCCCTTCTTTTTTTTAGAAAACAGAAATCCATGTTTCTTCAAACAAAATGGTAACACTTATGCTTCCATTTCTGCTTACCCCCTGGCCTGGGCTTTGTAAATGTAAGTGCGGATTATGAATGCATGTGCAGTGTCTGATATTTCTAGGAAGAATACTTTATAACTGAAATCTCTCTTCTCCTGGGGATGAAAGCAAAACAAATTTAAGGATTAAATCACACAGAGGTATAATCCCCAAGGGAAACTTACTTTAGTTATTATGATTATATTACGATGTACGCCTCAGTACAGCAGAAGCTGTGTGAATACCATTTCAGAGGGGAATAATTTTTAGTCTTACAGCCTATAGTACATTATAATGCATTTCTGGGAGCCTGATGAATAATAACTGCAATCCTCAGACTTCTGTGCTTTCTTCAGTTATTTTGATACTCTTAACCTTCTCCTCTAAAAGAGAAAGGAAAAGAACATGAGATTCTTAAAATAAAAATTTACAATAATTTAGTCAGAGAAGCCTTAATCGTGCATTAATTGCGTGTCTCTATATATACTTCATGGTGCATAATGTTTATACAGTTGATGGAAAAGTAACAGGGTGAACCATTTCGAAGAGTCTGGTCCTGCTTTTATACTGGTCTGAGACCCGAGTGATCCAACGGGCAGATTTCTGTGCATGTTCTGTGGAAGTCAGCGGTGCGAGGTGTAAGATGGGGGAAATGAGGGCCTTCTGCATACGGCAGCTGCCCGCTCTTGCCTGATATTGCTCACGCGGTGCCTTGAGGCAGCAGATGGACCCCCAGAGCCCACCTGGGGCACAGCGATGTACTGACAGCCGTATTAAGACGTAACGTTTTGCATCGCCCTGCACCCTGTGAAGGAAATCTACAACTCAGTTCTGGGATTTCAAAAGACGTGTGTTTTGATGCAACTGAAGCCTGTCCTGATGTTTGAATAAATATGCAATAAATGAGTCAGCTAAAAGTAAAACAAAAGGATGTGGTCGCAATACAGCAAATGCTAAAAGTCACAGGTGCAATAACTGGCAAGCCACGTGGCTGGTACGCTGCTGCCTGGTGGTGTTTAACAGCGCTGTACCAAGGACCTACTTCCGCATCAATAGAAATGAAGTACACTAGAAAACTGCTGTTTGGTTAAGTATTAGTGTTTCCTGTCTAAATAGCCGGATCCTTATCCTGCCCCACATACCATCGTGTGTACCAAACAGCACAGTGTTTATAGATGCTTAACTAAAGGACAGACGAAGTGATTTGACCAAGGTCACACAAAGAGTCTCTTGGAGCAGGAACTTGAGCCCAGGTCTCCAAAACCCAAGGTTGGTGTCCTTACCATTAGATCATCCTTCCCGTGAAGACTGAAAATCCATATTGGTTGCATCGTTGCACTGTATACAGCTTCGGAACAGCTACCTCTAGAATACCGTGCTCCTTACAGAGCACTTCATTACCAGGAAGATATTGATTGACACATTGGAGGGAGTTCAGAGAAGAGCAACAAAAATAATTAGGGAGTGGAGAGATTGACTGGAGAGATTGATTTATGAGGGAAGATTAAGTGAGATAAATATGTATAGCTTGGCTCACCCGCAGCTGAGGATGGTGCATGATAAGTCTGCAAATATTTAAAGGGTGTAAACAATCAGGAGGAAGAATTACCAATACTGGTCCAGTCTCTTCGTAATTTGGCGGTGCCACATGCTATTGTTGTACAGAGCTTTCTCGCAGTGTGGCTGGGCCACAGAGCCTTCCTCTGAACGTCCTCCGGGGGAAAAACGGCTATTGGAGCTGTGGGGTTGGTGTGATTACAGCAGGGATGCTCCTGTGGGAACATGGCTGGGACTTGGGACCGTGCCGGGGTTTCACTCGTCGGGTCATGGGCTCTGCCGTGCAGGAGTCTGGAGGGTGATTTCTGACCTGGACCAGCAGGATCTAAAGTCAGACTGACACCAAGCGTGTGATACGCTGTAGAGGAAACAGAAGAATTGTAGTTAATATCACTTGCATCAGTTAATGTCAGTTGCCACGGTAACTACAGTACTTGATTATTATGGAATAGCAGAGCAAGGAGCCAGGTAAAGCTTGTGGAAATTCCTGGTAGATCTGGATTGGATAATCCCAGTTTTAATCAACCAAAGAACGAGCTGGAAACAAGCTAGCTCAAATAACTCCCAAAATAACATCTGAAATCCTATTTTTCAAGGAGAAAGTGGGTTTCATAATGGTAAATCCTCCCTGGCCCTGTAGCTTTCATGGTTTCTGGTGACATTCACTGACTGCCATCAAATAACCGTGGTCCAGAGCTTGCTGGATGTCATTGCTTATCCAAGACAATTTCCACTGTGTCAGTCTGCATGTAACAGGCACGTTCCTTAAGTCGTTCTTGTAGCGAGACATTGCTGAGCATTCCCATGTCCTGGGGCAGCCCCTCTGCTTTCCGTGACTACATTTAATCACAAGCAGAAGTCTGAGGTCTCTTGGCTTGGCAAAAATATACCCTGAAGCAGCAGAGCTGTTCCTTATTTTTCATCTGTCTATGTCCACTCCCTTTTGTAAAAGAGAAAAAAAAACCCTCAAAACGTGAGTTCCTTTTGTTTCCCAAGGAGGTGGCCTGCTGCAGTCAGGGAGGCACACCTGAGTCTCAGGTACCTGGCTGTCAGAGAGCTGTCGTCAAGTGAATTATGTGATAAAAGGGCAGAAGGGATGGATAGGCAGGGACAAATCAGAAAGGAAAGGCAAGCATCAACAAAATGAGGATGGGCAAAGGCTCTCTTGTTGCTCTTCAGAGCTTGTGAGCAGCAAAAGCTGCTAAGAACTGTGAAGCTGTTGGCTGTATCGGGCATCGTACACCGTGGAGAGAAGCATCCCCCCAGGGAGCGCAGTAAGTTCTTCTGCTGTTCCCCTTTTGGCTCAGCAATCAGAGTAAATCCTGTGCGGTCCTTGTTGCTTTGGCTTCGATACAAAGTTCAGCAAGTTCTGTCTTAGGCATAAGGAACAGTCTTTGAAAGATGTGATGGCAGCAGTTCTGTCCTCGTGCTGCTGGAGCAAGTACAGGAGAGAGAGGAGGATCCAAGGCTGTTCGGTCCAAGGTCCAGAGTTACCTGACAGGGCGTTGCAGCCCAGAGCTAAAATGAGGTGACGAGGATGGGAAGAAAAAAAGTCTTGGCTGTAAAAATTGTTCAAGCATGAGCAAGCGGCAGAAGGCCTCAGAGACAGGGACATTCTCCAGGGATAGGTCCCTCGGTCAGAAGCACATTGAACTGGGTGGTCGTGCAAACCTTCCTGTGTTACAGTTCTGTGACGTTCTTTACTTGCTTCTTTGCACAAAGACAGTGGATCCTCAGGCAGAGCCCAGACCTTTCTCAGGCTTCTCAGCCCACACTTCTCCAAAGAGCCCTTGTCCCCTGCCTTCCCAGAGCAGCTGCTGCCAGATCCCCGGCCGTGAGCTGCGCCGGCCCTGCCAGAGCACTTGGCAGGGTGACGGAGCCGGAGGTGTCCCTGCGCCGGGGGAACGGAGCTGGGGCTGTTCCTATGCAGGGTGACGGAGCCGGGGGTGTCCCTGCGCCGGGTGATGGAGCCGGGGCTGTTCCTATGCCGGGTGACGGAGCCGGAGGTGTCCCTGCACCGGGTGATGGAGCCGGGGCAGCGGGTGCAGCTGCCTGAGGAGGCACAGACCTGCCAGAGGAAGGGGACTGCTGCCTTTTGTTTTTAAAAAAGGAAACCGGTGTTTTAATTTAAAAACAAGGGGAACCTTTAGGGTGCATCAAAATATGTGTGCTGCGCACGGTGGTGTTTTTCATGAGAAATAGGCTGTTCGCAGTGTAGTAGGGGACAAAGGTTTCAGTGGTATAATCTTGAGGAAATCAATAGCAAAAGATCGCGCTTCTATAGGGACCTTTAGTTATCTTTTCCCCGTTGTGACAGGATGTATCGTCCTTGCCGTAAACCTCAGCAGGAGGGAGCCTGCTGCTCGGCTCTCAGGTCTGTAGCTCTGGAATTACCTTCCGAACCCTGCTTGAAATGTCTGTGGAGGATTCTTTGCCGAGGGACCTGTTTCCCAAGCTTTCAAAGAGTTTTTAGGGATTTAGCTTTTGTTTTTTTTTTTCCTTTTGCCTTTCCCTAGGGTTGTGCGCGTGTGCTAAAATCTGATCAAACCAAGAAGAACCTCTTTTCGTATACTGAAGTTTTCACTTCGATGCCATCGCTCTAGGCACAAATCTAGGACTTGGGTCGTGGACCCTGCTCTTCAACACACCTGGAAAAACAGGGGGGTTTGAAATTGTTAGGCCCAACTGTCTGTGAAAGTAGAAGATTTCACTGAAATCTCTGCCGATTTTCTACTGTATGTTTCGACTTTGGCTTTCTGGTGGGAAGGAGGACGTGGAATGTGCTCCGTCCCTGCCAGTGAAAATGTCAGGGGGTTTTCCTGACATTTTTTAATTGTACGTGTTAATGTAAAGGAAAAGTAGGCAAAAATTGCATTCACATGAAGTCAGCAAGTGGATTGCTTGGTGTTGGTGTGCAATAAATACGTGGCGGGGGGGTGGTGTTGTCTGAGGGTGTTTTTTTTTTTAAACAGTGTCTCAATTTGCAGGATTGCGTCGATGCGTGCAGCCGTGAAAAAGAAACGGCTAACACGTAGTTGCGTGTACGGAACATCTCGGGTGAGCTTTCTTGCCGCTTGCTGCCCGACCTCTTCCTCCTGTGCCTGTGGGAGGGGAGCCCAGCGTGTGCTCCCGGCCCGGCGACGGACTTGTGCATTCCCCTTTGCTTTTCTTTTCACTGCAAGCCCTGTTTGTAGTTCTACAGTCAGGTCTCCACAGAGTAATTTACTGGCAGAATCTCTCCCAGAATCCAGCTTGAAACCAAGCTGTAAAAACAGCTGAGAGTGTAAATAATTCATGCAGACAATATGACTTTTTTATGTAAATTCGGTGCATTAACCCTCTATTATAATGATGGACGACAGATATGGGCGACGTTGCCTTGGTAAGAGCTAATGGATGGCCGCCATAAATTCACTGCACATTTTATTGTGTTGCTGGAAATTGTGCCTTCAGGCAATGCTGTTTACTTTTATGTAAAACTCAGGGTTCCCTAAATATTACAAATATTTTACATCCGACTCCTCAGCATTTGGGCACAGCACACAAATCAAGCTTTCTTCATCTGAGTTGTAATTAAAGGTTTGGGTTTTTTTCAGGGACAATTATCTAAAACTATAAAGAGAAATATTTTTTCCCCTTTAGATGTTCAGTCATTGATGTATTAGCAAAACCTTTGAAGAAAGATATTAAATAACTGCAACATATAACTTTGCATTAGGCTATATGTTGTATGCATACATAACAAATTTGGAAATAGTTTCTTGTTACTGGTTTTTATTTTTTACCATTTCTTGTGCTTAGTTACACATAAAATATTCTTTTTTCCCCCGCACATACGCTTCTCTATAATTCCTGTCTGTTTTATCAGGGTAATTCTCTGAACCATGTCCTTGAGGAATTCTGTCTCTCAGTAAACATGGAAACTTCAGTTCATTTCAGGGAAATTTAAATAGAGAATTTTTGGTTACTTTTTGGTTTCACATGTTTTGCACGGACCTTAGGTGAATTGGGATGACATGGGTTATTTTTTTCTCACACAAAATGGTTTCAGCAAAGCAGATATACTGAAGTATAATGTTGTCTCAATAGGTTTTTTAATATATTATTATTGTTATTATTATAAGTACACAATTAATTCATCTTAAACCTTCAATTTAATCTTATAGTACGCTGCAGCTTTGGAAAAAGAAAACGAGAAAAAAATCAGTCATATGTGGAAAAAGATACTACTGCTTCCGACAGGGCGAATTGAATCCCATTTGTAACAAAGGTAGTTAACGTCGGGAACGACGGCGCGTTGGTCCCTTCGCCTGTTTGCCAAGCGCTCGTTGGCCAGAGGACCCTAATGACCGGAGCGGTCCCTTGGGAGGCGCTGGATGTGGGAGTTCATATTGGAACTCTATTGGCTCTGTTGGAATTTCTGAGGGAAATCTTGTAGATTAGTTGTGATAAAGGCATGTTCTCTGTCTCCTCCTTTCAGTGGAATGTGACATTTCTTGGCAGTTTTGATATCTGTATGAAAAAATGCTGCGCAAAGTTGAATATGAGTGATTTCAACTGAGCTAGCTCAAGCAGAAACGCATTACACTATCCAAAAGACCTTAATTTCCTGAGGACTAAATAGAAGGCACACTGTAAGAGAGGTAAAAAAACACGGAATAAAAGAGGAATGCGATGACTATGAGGGGAAAAAAAAAAAAAAGGCTAATGAAATCAGTCTTGTGAATCACATGTATATTAAGCAAAGGCTAACAGTTTAATTGCACATAAACCTATTTAATAATTGGATTTATTTTGTGTCCTGGCTATGCATGCTCCTTTCAACTATATTAGGAATGTCACAAGACAAAAGTGTATAAGCTATAACCAAGGGCATTGACTTATTTTTTTTGGTCTTTAATATTGACTGAGATTCCTAAATTTGGACTTTCAGATTTTGTACCTTATTCTTCTGACGTGCTTTACTGCCCTGAAGCCACTTTGCAAAATTCATAGCGGCTTTCACATGCTCTGATGCTTCTTGGGACCAATTCAATCTTGAACAATAGATGTGTGTGCAGTAGAGCCAGGAAATGTTACACAGGAGATCATGGGCTTATTCCCCAATAACATTTTGATTTGTAAAGTATTCCACTACACAAAACACACACAGGAGACAACATTAAAAAACATTAGAGACCGTAGCCAGCAAGACAGAAAGGTGGCTTAAAACACAGATTGACAGCATGGCCTGGGATATAGGCAGGACACACTAAATAATCAGTGGAAACGTTATAGAAAGTGTTTTCAATATTTTACATTATTCGGCCGTTTAACAAATCTCTCCTGGGACAGCATTTCGCCTTAAAAAAAAAAAAAAAAAAAACAAAAACAAACAACAAAACAAAAAACCCCAACACCAGACAAATGTTTTTTTTCTATTGTTTAAAATAAATGTGTTTTCTATAAGTCACACATCCAGAGAAGACCAGTTTACCAGTCTTGTTCCTCGCCCTGTATGTTTCCATGTGGAGCAGACACAGACGTGGAGCGTTGGGAGGAGGCATAGGGCAGGTTTGCTTTTTCTCCCCCGCCAGTTTGATCTGTCTGAAGGAGGTATTGTCTGTAATCCAGGATGTATAAATGTTCAATAGGATCCCATTCCTCTGTGGAGCAGAGTATTCCTGGATCCGTGGGTCAGTACCGTGCTCTGGTTAACGATATGCAGAGCACAAGGCATCATTCTGTCCAGGTATGCAATTTAAAGGTCAAATGTTCTGAACTCTTGAATATTAATATATGGCTGTCACCCTGTCTTGGACAATTTGCTTTTATGTAATTTGTTGCAGGCATTCGAAGTCTTTGGCTGCGGAGGGGAAAACAGCACTTTCCTCCCGGTGCTGCTGTACCTTCTGCGCGACAGCGTGTGTCTCGGGGGCGAGGAAAGGAGGTGGAAGGAGAGCGTGAAAGCGGGTGGGCTGCCTTGTGGGACTGTGAAGGGAACAGTTCTCTTCCTGGTGATGAACATGTCCCTGAGACAGCGCAGATAAAATCCGCAATTATAGATTACTACAGATCAGAGAAGTCCAGATAGGACTCATCTATGGAAATTAAGGGGCCTTTCTTAATAATTTGCTCCAGAATAGTAATGTAGTGGGAAGGTGAGACAAAAAGCTGCAGCAGTGCGCCTGAGAGCGGTCAACAGGGCTGTGGTGTTTTCTGAGCTGGAGAGACAGTGGGACAGGGGACGGGTTCTTGAGTGATGCTTTCGTAGTGTTCTTTGTGCCCACCCTGCAAAAAATAGCAGCCAACTGATAAACTGGGGCTTCGAGGTCAGGCCTCCGCCTTCACTGGGAAATCAAGGAAACTTTACAAATTGGGGTGCTGTCTTGCAGACAGCAGTTGTTGTTCATGGTTTGGTAGGTGGGGAGGCACTTGCGCCTCTGGGCTGTCGAGTGAAGCCCCCGTTTCTGGAGCAGGCCAGTGGGTGCAGCCCCCCCGGCCTCGCGGGCGTTGCCTGCTGCCGGACAGGGCGGCCGGTAACTGGTCAAGGAGTGCCGCGACGTCTTTAGGCCACCCGTACTGCCCCCCTGCTTGCTTGTCTTGCACAGATTTCCAGATTTTGCTGCTAGTTTGAGATTCCTTAGTGATCTGACCTCAACAATGAGGAATCTTCAGGTTTTTGCCTTGTCAGAAAAAGAGAATTCATCCCACCCTTTGTCCAACATATTGTCCAACATGTAGTCATCTGTCAAACCTAAAAGGTCTGCCCAACTGCAAAGTCTACCTAAGCTCTGTCTCTGCTGCCTTCACGTGAATGTGACAGAAGTGAGGACCCCTTGGAAAGGTGCTGGGAGAACAGGACGTCCCCGTGTAAGCTGGGAGAGGTCTCACTTTGCTTAATTTAGGGGTCACGAAATGAATGACAGCCAGACTGGCCCACCCATTCCTCATCTCTAAAGGCAGCGTTGTCAATATAGAGTAAAGGTTTTTGCTAGCCCTCTTCTTCTCTGTTTAATACATTTAAGTACTGCACTCTGCATATGAAGAATAGTGATGTTATCAGAAAGCATTCAAAAACATATGTTTTAATGAAATGTGTTGACAACTGCTGAAGTAAAGTTTTTGTTAAGTCTCAAGAGTTTAGCCATGACAAGCAGTATTAATGAATTGAATTAATTAAAAAGCATTTCAAGATGAAACAGGGCCTGTTCTATGTAAAATGCTCTATACATTAGACAAGCATTATGGAAATCACTGCTTTGTACTACACTGTAATGCAGCCATTTATAAAAGCTTCTCAAGATCCATGGATAGCAGTAATTTGGGTTTAGCGTGTCTTTGAAATTCATTGAATACAGCATGTGCTATTTAAAAGCATGAAATCTGGATAGTTCCACTGCCATCAAAGTTCGGATGGCTTGGAGAGGGAAACGGGAGCTCAGCGCTGCTGGAATGAGCGAGTGGGCACGGGAACAGGGGGAGCCGAACGAGCACCCGGCGAGCAGAGGCCGGTGCTGATGTCTTTAGGGAGCAGGCTGGCTGACTAGCGGTAACTCGGGGTCCCCAACCAGTCTGGAATGTGAGTCATTTTACTAAAAGAGTCATTTATCTTGTTTCTGCTGTTCCTCCGCTTGTCTGCCATGATCTCCTCTCCTTTATGGATAAGGCCTGTTTTTCAGCATGTCTTCTCCTTTTCAGGTTGTTTTTGTGCCCTCTCTGAGAGTAACACCATCAACTGTGACCAGTGGCATTACAAAAAATCTGTATTCCACGTCAGGTACCCCTACACTGGGCAGAAAATAGTCATTTGAGTGTGTGCCCGTGTGGGACCGCTCTCTCGGGGTGCGATGCTGGCAGCGTGAGCGTCTGGCCGTGGGCCTGAGAAACCAGGCGTGAGGAAGGCTGGCGCAGCCCGAAGGGGCGGGTGTCCGCTGGCAGCGGGAGCAAAGGGTCGCTCCACCTCACCTGGCCAAAAGCAATCATAAAATGAGAGTCCTCTGCAGGAGACTTTTCTCAGTGGGAAAAGTCTTATCTGTTTGCACACAGGGAGAAACCTTGCTTGCGTTGAGTTAGGATTGTCACGCGGATTTGGACGAGTAGGGTAACAGCATCAACACATAACACGTTAAAAAAGTATATCTTTAAAATATTAAGTATCTAACATCTCTGTGGTAAAAATATTAAGATCTTCATAATAAAATGTTGTGTGTAATAAAAATATGAAGAGTGAAAGATTAAAGGTAGTGAAGGTTGTTTCACTTGATGCGTTTTAGAATTTGGCTTGTAGAAGACTATTTCAAATGGATGCACCTTCATCTGTGTGTTTTGTAATTTTTCTGGGTCTTAATAAAGGAAATTGCATCCTTCGAGGAAAACTAACCACAAAACTGTTGGTAGATTTCAAATGTTGTAATATATTAATGCTGATCATTCAATCAAGAGCATGCCCATTCAGTAGAAAAGAAGAAAAAAATCCTAAATACAAAATGAGAGAGTCAGGTTCCTCAAGCAGTGTAGACAGACGCCTAAGGGATGGTGAAGTTTGCTAAATACTTAGCTGCTGCACACGCTTCTAAAAATTCATTTGAGACATTACTTGGAATATCAGTAAATCTGACAGGCAGCCTCGTTGGTTAGCACGAGGGATAATTCATTTGGCCCTTAGTGTGTTAGGAAAAGAGCTGCCAACATTGCATCCCAAAACGCTTGGGGAGATTCATGCCATAAGCAGGTATGATTCTGCTCTGTAGGGGGAAAAAAAAAAAAAAAAAAAAAAAGAGAGCTTGTTCTGCTGCTTCACTAAAACATGAGCAATATGTTTGCACTTGTCACAGTTAAACATTTGCATTTAGTATCTGCATGGTGAGAACTTCTGAGCTTGCTTATACCGGCTGAACAGGCAGAGGTAGCGCTTGTGTCTGACCAAAAGAAGTCTCTCCCCCCTGGCTAGCTGCTGTGCTACTCGCAGAGCAGTATCTGCTGAAACGAGGTCTAGCACTTTCTGTTTCCCTTCGGACTCTTCTTGCTAAGTAGGCTCTAGAAAGGACCAAAATGCCTTTTCTATGCAATCACGCTGTTTTTAAGGGCTGAAGCGGCCTGGCCTTGATTAACTGACTAATTGCTGCTGAGTCATGCTGGCGGGTGGTACCTGTGAGGGGAAAAGAGCCTGTAAAGGTGATGTGATGGCACCTTTCTCCTGACGTGTAGGGACTGGGGGGGTGTGGAAGAGTGAAACGGTGGCAAGGGTTTGTGTGGCTGCAGCAGTAGGTTTCGGGTGACTTTGAGACTTTAGCCCTTATTCTTTACCAAGCTTTACGTAGTAGCCCAGGTGGTTTCTGTGCAGGGCAGATCTGTGCGCTGGGCTGTGCT
This sequence comes from Larus michahellis, assembly GCF_964199755.1. NCBI lineage: Eukaryota > Metazoa > Chordata > Aves > Charadriiformes > Laridae > Larus > Larus michahellis. The sequence goes on along the minus strand of NC_133914.1, from coordinate 3,060,377 downwards.
AGGTTTCTGGTTTGGTACAGTAAACGAGAAATACAGCTATCGGCAGCTGCCGTGGCAGGAATAAGTGAGTGAGGCGGTCGCTGGGAACAGCCACAAAGCATCGGAGGTGCTCAGCTTGTCTCTTAGGAGGGTCACAGCTCTGTAGGGCCTGGGAAAACTCCTGCTCAAAAACAAGCTGTACGTTGTTGCAGAGTAGTTAACGAAATAAAATCTCGGTCGTTGCTCCACGCTGTGAAGGCCTGAAGAGCTGGTAAAATGGGTGGTCGTGTTGTTGCGGCCTCTTGCTCCAACTGAGTGTGAAGGAGGGAAATGACTTTCAAATAGCACAGCGAACCGCCCCTGCTCTTGAGATATCAGTATGTCTTGATGCCGGTTGTGTCCCAAGAGCGGTGGGTTCTGAGGTCGCGCTGTCGGGCAGGGTGACCAGGGGAGACAGCACGGGTGCAGCGCAGTGCGGGGTGATGGAGGTGAAGGTGTGGGATGCTGGGCAGAGCTGTGTCGCTGCTGACTGATGGGTAACGCTGAGGGGTCCTGTGGCGGTGCTGGCTTTGAAGACCTGGGTTTGGAGGAGCGGTACACTGTAAAACTGTACCCATGGGGGACTCAGCTGATCCTGGGCTCCCAGAACGTAAAGATGTTTTGACCGGCTACTTACATAGACAAATGGTCATCTCCAGCATTGCTTAACCGGCTGATCCTGGAAACTATTTGAAGATACAAAGCTCAGGACAGATGCTGACTGATTCTGTTACTGGTAATATTTGCTAATTTTTAAATGATCGGTCTGTCTGCATACAGGTGTATGTTTCTTCACTCTTGCATTTCCACTTAGCAAACAATCTGTTTTGGCTGTGATTTAGCTCACTTCTGTGCTGTTGGACCAGCGTGTTTAAGTCAAAATATGCAGTTGTTTCCTAATCAAATTGTTACAGCGTTTTAAAATCCAAATTGTAACTTACTCTGTGCACAAGTGGAAAAGTAAATAAAATAGGGGAGGCAGATACTTGTAGGAGAAACAGCAGTAAGAAAGGCAGAAAGACATGGTGACAAGGGAATAAGAAGTATCACTTGTACCAGTTCATTATGGCAAACAATAAACATCTTTAGCCCAGCCAAGATCAGCTGTAATCAGGAAGAAGGGAAGAAAATTGGTGTTCAAGACTCTTCTTATTGCCAGAACCTGAAGATGGAATTGCATCAGCCCTCAGTTGGTCAGACACAATGCCCTGTATTGTCATTTACTTCTAAGAGTAGCAGAAGGAGTCTTGTCAGTGGAGAATTATTTTCTCTGACTCTCGGGAAGGATGGCTAGCTTTGAAGCAGTTTCCAAAGCACAGATTGGGGAACAGTTTCATAATGCACTTTATTTTATTTTTTTTCCCTCGGTCACAACGGAGAATAACATCTGTAGTAGTTAAATGAACAGGAGCATTAATCACTTCAAATGATGTAACATACCCAGAATATGTAACAACTACTACTTGGATTATGTTTTGCAAGGAGTGATATAGTTGCAGTTCATCCTGAAATCCTGGCTGGAATCTCTATCTAATCCCAAGTGAAGTAATTTTGTATTCTCAGTTCAGCGTACAGTAGAATGGTACTCAGCATTGTGATAGCATCAGTGAACTGCTTGTAAGATACTGGAATTTAATGAGCATTTAAAAAAAAAAAAAGAAGGAAATCCTCGTAGCCTTGTCCAAGGAGAAACTGCTGTATATAGTAAGGCAGAAGGTAACACTTCAAAACCCAGGCCACCAGCCCACCTTGCATGTTTGAGAGAGCGCAAGTGGGCTCTCTAGGCAGACACAGTCTCTCTCACACGCGTCCAACATGCTGCTCCTCAGGAGAGGGAAGTCTGAGCCCTTGCTGAAAGAAGGGCAGGGAGGGTCCTCTCGAGTGCTGTTCTGATCTTTAACCTCCTGATGCTGCTGTATGTTCCTTCAGAAGAGCAGGTAGGCAGCCGTGCCACGCAGACTTGAAGGTAAAGCACAGCAGAGTTGCCAGTTCTAAACAGTTCACAACCTCACAATAATACAACAGAACTCTAGTCAACAGCCCCCCAAAAAAGGGATGAAGATATTCATCAAATCCGATGAGGCTCCTATTAATTAGGGTTGTTAAGTGGTAGTTACGCTTTTGTTAGTATCACCATTTGGAGATTTAACTAACAAACCTAATGGGGCTACTCCTGCAAGACGTTAATTAGATATGGCAATTCCACTTACCCATGCAGCCTCGGCGCACAACCATCACACATCAATATTTAATTTAATTACTGATGTTGTGGTGCAAGTCACATCTGATTTAAGAGATAAATATGCTTAATTAATAATGAGATAAAACACATACAGTATGTCACCTTTTGCCATTTGAGCTTTATTAGGTATAGTAAGAAAAGACAAATGTGAACATTGGAGAGGCCGTGACATGGTGCTCTGCATCGCTGCATGATCCTTGTCCTTCAAGTTACCTGAACTTACACTGTATTACAAATAAGAAACAGAGCTGCAAGTGTGCAGGGCACCATTCTACATAAAGGTACACTTGTGTCTTGAGTAATTCATCATTTACTTCAATTTTTTTGCATAATTAAAAAAGTGAACGTTCAACTTGGATTACGTGTAGCATCTATAGAAATTCATTTTATCAGGTTTGATCACAGTATTGGAATTTGGGTGGATGTGGCCTGGTACAGAGGCCAGGTGTGCAAGAAATCCTTCTGCAGCAGCTTCCTTTGGAGGCCAGCCTGCCTTCCATTGGCGTTGGACGTTCCCTATTCAGAGCTTCCCACGAGAGGCTGTGCCACGAGATAGAGTTCTGGAAAGGTGCGTGCAGAAGGATTGCTTACCACTTTGTAAAGTATGGGGGGAGAAGAGGGCAGACAGCTAGGCCTTGAGGCTGTTATGATGATTAACTGTAATACAGCAGCTTCCAGCCAGGACTGGATCCCTATTTCATAAGGGGCTTTATAACCTGGACTGCCAGTCTTAGCCCCAAAGACTTACAGTTAGATACAAAACGAATGAATAAACAGGTACCATACAACCAGTGCACCAGCTCTGGTGAAATTAAGGAAACTTCTCATATTCATATTTTTTTATGGAGGATCAAAGCCTTAGAAGGTCTCCTCTACAGGCAGTGTCCTTTGTAAGCCTGCGCTTCCAGGGGTTCACAAGCTAGCACTAGAAGTTTGTGTGGGTTGAAACTTGCTGTGCAAGATCTTTGCCTGGGGGACATTTGGTTTGATGTGTTTGACAAAATTTTAAGAGCTCCTAAGTTTAACTGCGCCAAACAAATAGTTTCCTAGAGGCTGAGAAGGTTTTTGGAACTTCCTTGAGGGAAAATTCCCAATTGGCAGAAAATCTATGAAAGCAAAAGTAACTCACGACATCGTAACCTACTGAAACATATATTGCTCTCAGATCCATCTGTAATTGTTTTTTCTATATTGTATAAAACTTTTCTAGTATTAATATTGAGGTTAACTAGTATAATGGGAACCTGTTGGGCCATCAAGAATGGTTAGTGAAGGGGGCCATCAAGAGTGGTTAGTGAAGGAGACCGTTTCAGTACAGTCTGAGAGCTCCTCTCAGAAACAAAAAGAGCCAGCCAACAAATCAAGACTGGGAAAGCCTTCAGCTGTCCAAGCCTGTTTTGAAACCCACTCATCCAAAAGAAAACACATGGGACAATAAGAGGGGGAGCACTAATGCACAAAGAATAAGTGGAGCAGTAGGCAGGGAATAATGGAAGTGCCAGTGCTTGCAGTGAGGGAGACTCCTCTTCAAGGATGATAAAATAGAACTGCAGTCTTTTCAGCTCTGTAACCCAGTATTGTAGGTGGTCACCATGGCTGGCGCTGTGATCTATTGGTATGATGGATGTACTGCAGAGTTTCCAAAGGGTGTGACTGAGGTGTGGAATTCAACAGTGCTGAGCTCACATCTTCTGTCAGCTGCCAGAAGTGGGAGAGGCATCCTGGGACGTGTTCCCTCTAATTACACTCCCTGGCCTTGACAAGTAAATGCATCCAGAATCAGAGAATGGGGGATGGAGGAATCCATGGAACCCGTAGCTCCACCAGCCAAACCTAACATTGAGGAGTGGTGTATTAGGAACGTTTTCCCCACGAGACCAGCAGCCTGGATGACTAGCCAAGAAACGTATGGGAGACAAGAACTAATCCTCTTTGAGAAGAACCTGTAATTTTCCCCCAGGAGAGAAATAGTGCTACGGCTGGAAGGACAGGGTAAGAGCAGAGCTGCCTCCGGCTCTGTCTGAGCACACTGCAAATCCACAACTTGCATGGGAACACAGAGGCCAAACATCACCGTAATGTACATGATAGTGTGTGTTCATCTGAAGAGAGAGTGGAGGAGTTAATAGTATAGCTCACAGTGATTTGGCTGTCAGAGAACACGCAACACAAGCTATACCAATGCCATGGGTATGCCCTGGGCAGAGACAGACTGTGGTAGCTGTACCAGGATCGGTAGCTAAAATGGAGGTGTAGCATAAAATTAAGCTCTTGTAATGAAGTTGCACAGGTTGATGGAGGCTTTATCCTACTGTATGGTTAGCAGTTGTATTGATACATGAGGCACAAGAGAGTCCCGTTCTATCTTCCTCACAGTGCTGCTTTGGTAAACATTTGTTTCTTCTCTTTTATTTCTGAGAGTCTGCAGTCCAAGCCTGAGCTAGTTCTGAATGCTCCGGATTTAGATTGTCTGGGGACATTTTATAAGTTCTCCTGTGGCAGAACGTGGGCTGTGTGTGCCACAAAGTTTACCCATGAGCTGATGGAGAGTGTAGAAAACTGGCTGATCCTTCATGGAGCCAAAGGCATGCAGGAAAGTGTTAATATTCTTTGTCTCCTCTTTCTTCTTCCTTCCAAATTCCTACCTGTCCTCGCTGGGGAGAAGCTGAGCGCAGTCTGGCCCGGACTGATGATTCCAGCAAGCACATGTAACGCCACTAGCACCTACATGTGCGAAATCCCCCTCTCGCTCTTTCTGCTGAACACTCTTCCAGAACAGGGCCTGGGGCTGTCCCTCATGGTTCAGGCAGAGCAGACACTTCGCACAGGCAGTTGTAGTGCTCCTCACCTGCCCAGCCTGCCTGACTCTTCCAGGCTTGCTGGTGCCTGTGGGAGATAACTTGATCCTGCAGCTCTCCTTGCCATTCGCGTGCTTCCTAGAGACCTGCTTTTGTGTTAAAGTGCCTGAATCTGGTCTCAGGATTTGGGAAGGCAGCGTGCCACTGATTATTATTGATAGCAGTTGGTGCAAATTAGGATATACACCCAGACGACATCCAGCAATGTAGGCTGAAGTGGATTAAAGATTAAAACAGTCATTTGACGAGGGAGTAATAGTCACCCTGTCCTTTCAGTAGGGAACTGTTTCTGGCCTCTGCACTTTAGAGTACCTGCCCAATATTCTCACTGCTCTCTTCGTTAATACTTGGATACATTGCTGAGAAGCCACAACTTATTTAGACCCCCTTTCCTGTGAATGAGTAGTTTAAAATTGTTTCTTCCAATGTTCATTATTTTGCACTTGTCTATACTAGTAGCTAATGGAGTTGTGTTGCAGAAGACTCACAGCTGGATATGACAGTCAGAACCAGATGTTCACACCCTAGGCCAGACACAGCTGTTTCTCTGTAGCTGGCAAGGGACTTAGAACAAGTAAATGCAGAGACAGCAAGCCTGAAAAAAATCTAAGGTAATCAGGCTGAATATGCCTGGAGATTTAGGCCATCTGGAAGATTGCCAGAGGGCTATTTATTTTGATGTCTACACCTGCTGAATGGGAATGCTTTGTGTGAACTCAGAGCTTTAAGTGATACTGTATCTCTCCGTTTTTCAGCACTCCACTCCCTCTAGGCAGTGTTGCTTGCTTGATAAATTGTGCTATACAGCTTAGGTTGGGTTTTTTTTTTCTTTTTAAAAAAAAAAAAGCCCCTAAAACTTATCTTGTTTCCTGGCTATTGATGAGGGTAGAAGGAAAGCACTGCAGCAGTGGAGAATAGAAAGGGAACACAGTGTCATAGGCTGCCCCTTGGAGGGTTAAGGTCTGTAGGCAGTGTAATCTGCTAGATGTGGTGGGAGCCACTGGAACAATTTTCTTTGCCCCGTTTATAGTGAATTGGGAGAGAAATTCCCATAAGCTTTTTACCTACTGTTCTGTGCACGCTGCACCTTCATGTGCTTTGTGTAACAGATTTATCCCACAATGCCCCATCTGGCTCGGCCCTGCTGGCATGCAGTCCCCTCTTTGCAGGCAGCATGTGCCTGCCTTGCTGTCGTCTTGAAAACTCTTGGGATTTCTATTTTACGAAAAGTTTTGGTGTCGATAGTGGTGATGAGCATGCTCCTACAGTGATGAACATTTGATTAGGATGATTTCTCAGGGCCAAGGCATGATTTTTTGACAAGACCAAGAGGATCAGAGAGAGAAGGACCACTATCTTAAAGTTGCTTATAGGATAGAGGTCTCTTGGAAGATGCTGGTTCCCCCAAGTCCCTGTGCTACTGTAAGGAAACGAGAACATCTCACAGGTGAGAGAGCAGTTACCTTAAGGAGTGATGTCCACTGCTGCAATAGTCATCTCTTCTGAACACACAAAAATCTGTCTTCTCTTGTATTTGATTTTTACCAGTATTTTCTTGGTCATTGTTCTGATGCATTCAGTGTAATTCTCTGAGCAATTTTCTACTCTCACAGTCTCCGCAGCCATTAGCAACATAGATTTTGTCATCTCCCCAGCGTGTGCTGAGCAGTAACCCTGTTGTAGTTGACATGCAGCATATGCAGCTGCACTGATGGTAATTGTGCCCACTGCTGTCAGTACCATTCCTCGTTCTCAGATGTGCAGCAAACAAGCATCTTCTTTTTTGCTTACGCACGTGACATTTCTTCAAATGCTATTATTGTTCTGTACTGGTTTTGGCAGTGATAGAGTTCATTTCTTCATAGTAGCTCATATGGCACTGGCTTTTGCATTTGTGATGAAGATAGTGTTGATAACACACTGATATTTTAGTTACTGTTGAGCAGGGCTTACACAGTGTCAAGGCCTTTTCTGCCTCATACCACCCCGCCAGCAAGTAGGCTGGAGGTGGGCGAGAAGCTGGGAGGGAACACAGCTGGGACAGCTGACCCTGGCTGACCAAAGGGAGATTCCATACGATAGGACATCATGCTCAGGAACGAAAGGTGTGGGGAAGAGAAGGAAGTTGGGGGACATTCAGAGTTACGGTGTTTGTCTTCCCAAGTAACCATTATGTGTGATGGAGCTGTACTTTCCTGGGGATGGCTGAACATGTGGCTGATGATGGGAAGTACTGAATGAATTCCTTATTTTGCTTTACTTGCACATGCAGCTTTTGCTTTACTGCTTAAACTGTCTTTATCTCAACCCATGAGTTTTCACACTTTTAACTCTTCTGATTCTCTCCCCCATCCCACTGTGGGGGAGTGAGTGAGCAGCTGTGTGATGCTGAGCTGCCTGCCGAGGTTAAACCATGACACGTCCCAAAGGCAATAGCCAATTCAGTGGATTATCTGAAAATGCAACATAGTTCTCCCTCAACTTCCTCCCCTTTACCGAAGGTTACAGTGGATTTCCTAACCTTATTCTTATGGCATATCTGTTTCTTAATCTGAACTGGACAGTGGGAAAACTGATGTGTTGTGCTATGATGCTTTGCCAGAGGAAGAAGATACAGTTTTTCTTTGATTATTTGTTTGGTTTCCATTAGCAGAGAGGTGAACTACAGAGAGTACTCAATCTGACACCTTTGAAGGACACCAGATTTTAAAATAAATAAAAGGAGATCTACTGTGTGTTATAAGCAGTAATCAATAATTAAAAGCCTTGTTAAAGCATTGCTGAAGAGTACTTCAGAAGAAAAGTAGTTATACTGCATTTCATGGTTAATTCAATGTCAATTAGCTGATTGTTAACTTCCCTCCAGCTAAATCTTGTTCAGCACAGAGAAGAGAAATCAAAAGCATTCTAGCTTTAACAAGCCTAGTGTTTCAATCATTCATCTCTGCCTGCAGGCTCAAAATCAATGTCAACAGACGTTTCATTGCAATTTTATCAGCCATTTCTGCATGTCACTGTTTTCTTGGCTGCCCTGATTGTCCCTGAAAACCGTCTGTGGGAATCAGAATTCATCTTGAGCAGAAAGCTGAACAGACTGCACTTACTTTCACCTAACTCATGGTTGGGTTCCCTTTCATCTGGGTAATAACGAGTGCTGGTGCCTGCCTGAACTTCCTAAACGGCTCAGGGAACTTCTCTCTCGCGTGGAAAGGCCCGCAGGAACCTGACTGATCCGCCGGCTGCGCAGGCGCAGCCCGGGTCCGCCGAGGCCCCTCAGCACCGCGGACAGCGCCCGGCCGCGCCGCCCTCAGCACCGCGGACAGCGCCCGGCCGCAGCCCCGGGCGGGTGCCTGGGGCAGCTCGTCCCCGGGCAGGAGGAGCGCCGAGGGCGCCAGTGTCTCTTAAAGCATGAAGAAACTGAAGGGCGCTCAGGCACAGAAGTTTTTCTGCCTACATGCGCTTGAATTGCCCGTAGAAAATTGTGTTAAAAAATAACAGGTCGCCATGTAAAATTTATAACACATCAGAGACCTTCCTGTTTGCTTCTCAATTACATCACTAATTGTGAGATTTACTTTTGTGAAAATTTTCAAAAGCAAGAGCGAGGCTGAAGCCTGAAGTCAGATACCAGTGGTGCCTGGGTCTTGTCTAGCTGTTACAGAACTTGAACTGATAACAGGCTGCTTTCTACCGGAAATCAGAGTATCTGACTGCTGCACTCATACTATGAGCAATGTAGTACGGCATGTTACACTCAGGGATGACATAGGACTGGTATTGCATTCCTGTTGCTGATTCCAGACCTGGTCTGTGGTGCTTCAGCTTCTAAATACTCCTGTATTTTAGTAGTGTAGACAATAGATCCACAATAATGTTTTTCATCTTCTGTGACTGATATGGAGATTGCCTCATCAAAGAAAGCAATGTTTTGGGCTTAGAAATCTGTGCCATTTTCATCTTTGGTTGTACAGCAACAGTGTTATACATCTGGCATAAAGCAACTGACCCTCTGGAAGCTAAAAATAATACTGCAGCCTGGACTACTGCAAACACTACAACATTGTCTTCTCTCCTTTATGCTGGCTTTCCATGCTATTAAGGAATATTTTGCCACAGCCAAGCCCTCAGTCCTGCCTCCTAAGGTATTCTACCTAATCTGCAACACTGGGTCGAGGACCTCTGTTGTCTGCTCTTTAGACCAAATGGAAGCATCCATGACAGGACAGAGACACTGTTTTCATAGAATTTTTAAGGTTTGGCTCACAGTTTTGGATGTTGCTTTCCAGGAGGTACAAACAGCTAGCAATCGAGCTATCTGCACCATTGCATCTCCTGCCTTTAGTCCGTGTGGTAGAATTCTTTCTGGAGCATTGCATTGTGTTTTTGCTCATTTAAATTCTGTCTGAAAAACCTGCTGTTGTGACACCCACAGTATGATATTCAGCAGTACTGCCTGTTCTCTTGATTAAAAAATAAAATTGACAAAACTAGTTTGTATCTGTATGAGTCACCTACATGTCTAGTTGCTATAACTCTTTTATTCCTTCATTCATTCACTCTGTCATGACTAATGGTTAGACAAGGTGTTTGAGGATATGTGGATCTCTACGATATGCCTAGGAGACTGTGCATCACTTCATTCTAACAGGAGATATAGGTGGATTACCAGAGCTGGATCTGTATCACACTTCCCTATTTTGGGGAGTTTTGCTATCAGGGTGGGCGTGTGTCTGTGGGAAGATGTGGGTTGTTTTTTTTTTTAAACGTAACCTTTCAACTCAGCTTTTTTGCCTCTCTTTTTTTTTTCCCCCCTCAAAAAATAAGCTCATGCACAATACCATGGGTATCAGCTTTACTTGTGTGATGTATTTGAAAAATAAGTTCTACCAGCAAAGTTAAATGATGCTTAAATATGTGAGGGCTACAAAATTACTACCCTTGAAATGACTTCTGATGTATATTCAGGTAGGGGCCTGATTTTCAGTGCTATTTTAGATGTTTTAGACTTTAGATTTGTTTCTAACTCACAGTCATCCAAACCAATGAATGTTTAGTTCCAATTGTTCTTGCCCTTGTTATTATTTTTGTGACTCTCTCAATAGCTTTTTTCAAAGGAACCAGTAGCTGGCCATGAAGAAAAGGCGATGTCATACTAGTGTGCTACTCATTAATACAGTGAATTAGTGTGGATTTATAAGAAAGAGAAACCTTTATTTTCCCAGCTGAGAGGTCTTTCTTTCCCATTATTTTATGATTCATTCTGTTCCCCTGCGTCCATGTTCAGTTTGAAACTGTTGTCATCAAACAGCTACTAGGCAACCTAGCAAAAGCAGGCCAAAGAGAAGACTGACCCACTCATAGCTCAGTTCAGAAATAACTTGGCTGTAAAAATCTGTAGCAGAAGATGAGACAGACTTAACCTGAAAAAATAAATTATTGGCCCTGTAGGGTAGAATATACGTACTCTTGATGTGTATTATACTTAACGCTTTTGGAATAACTGATTCACTTTGGGGGTCTGTGGCTTTCTGCCTACTTGCTTCAGGAACAGAGCGTACCAGCTTGGCACCTGGTGAGAAGAGCGGAGCCACCGTCGTGACCCTTAACACATGAATTGGTTCTTCAGCCACTATCCTCATTCACCTTGGACAAAATGACTTAGTGGAACTACATGATCTAAATCTGCTCGCCAAGATTAAGAGAAACTTGGCATCCGTCCAGGCAGCAGTTGGTCAGTGTTGCTACTGAGGTAAATGGGAGCCAAGCCAATCAAATTGAGGTTGTTTCCCCAGCTCGGAGATGTTTGCTAACACTGACACAATGCCCATGGATCAGATAGAAGTTTTACAAGTTCATTAATTTTGATAATGGGCAGGAGGCCCACTCTATTGCTCCAGTTTGTGCCATGTTGTTGGAGAGGCATCTGCAGAGAGGCAAAATAAACTACAGGTCAGAACAAGCCCCCACTGTTTTACCACTTGTGTCTGAAGAGCTGAATTCTACAGCTGATCTTCTAACAGTTTTAAACATACTTTTCTTAATGGTTAGCATTGAATTTCTGATTCTGTTTTTCCAATTTTGCTGCAGGTTTGATGATCACTTTTGTGACCCTTCTGTTTCCATGGAGCCCCTGATAACGGTGATGCTGAGGAAAAGTCCAGTTCAGGTACTTGCTATTCAGAAGGTCCTTCATCACAGAACTAGTTTTCTCCACTTCCTTTTCTTTTTTTTAAGAGAATAGATACTTTCATTTCTGTCACAGTAAAGTAGAGTATTGTTGCCATAATAAAGCTTTGCTTTTGTGACACTGTTCCACAATGCCTTTTCTTTGCTTTTGGATGTTTTGATTGGCCCCCTCTTAGATGTCCTTGTCCTTTCTTCCCACGTTAGAGTCAGAGGTAAGCATGTCCCATAAGAATTCCAGAGCAAGGAGGCTTTATGGCTTCATAATGCGTAATATGTAAATTCGCATACCGATGTCTGACCCTAGGGTCGAGTAGGAATTCAGGAAACAGAAGAGAGAGGCTTCTGATTGCTTTGGTTCAAGAAAAAATCCTTTGTAATAGAATTTTTGTAAAGTACACTCAGCTAACATTAAAGGTCTAAACTAAACCATGCTGCATGATATTAGGGATTAGAGCTAAAGCAAAGTTTCTGGCTCTTCCCAAGGACCCATTCGGTTGGATAGCAGACTTCTTTCAGGCTACAAAAAGTCAAGTTCATGTGTTGTACTGGGTCTCCAGTCACAGGATGCATATGAGCTAGGCTACTGGTATTCGACCTTCCAGTCTGCCTTTACAACTGGGAGGGAAGGATGACATGGACTGGAGGTGAATCAGCAGTTGCTATTTCCTCCTTAGATTGAAACAAGATGCGTGACGGCCCTTCTGTCTCTGAAAACGTGAATTCACTTTATCAAGGTTGTAGGTGCAACAGTAATGGGACAGGATTGGCGGGGAGGGAGTAGACGTGATCCATGAGGCAAAGGCAGGGGCAGGGGAAGGATATGACTTGACCAAAAGCAGTTCTCGGTTTTTCTCTTTGTGAAACGCTGATCTTCACTAGGTCGTTTTATAAACATTCCTTCGCTGGAATAGTGTTTCACCTTAGCTTGATCCTGTGCGCATAAGGTAATTCCTTTGGTTTTTCTTGTATTTGTTTTCCAGTGCAGCGTTGTGGTTGCGTGTTCTTTGTCAGGAAATGCTTGTGGTGTTTATAGAACTGTGCGGCGCCTGGCAGAGGGGGGAGCTGGGCACCTGGGGCCTGCAAGCACCACCAGAATACCAGCAATACCAAGTTTCGTTGTCAGAATTGTGTTTCTCCTTGATTCTGTCTCAGACACAGGTAAAATCAAGGCTTCTTTCAAGAGCTCATGCTAAGAAAAGGCTGAAAGTGCAACAGTGCAGAAAAATGAACACCAAAAAATTCCCAAATTCAAAAATGCTTTTCCTCAGGAAGATACCGGTCTTGCTGCCATCCGTGGAACCAGCAGTTTGCCCTGAACTTGATACTGCATCGACCTCTCTGTGGGCACGCATCTGTATCTTCGTGCAAATATATCACAATGAGTATTTGTTTTTCTAGTATAAACTTTTAAAAAGAAAGAACCAGTCCCTTGTGGAAGGGCGTTCATGAGAGCTGACAGGAGCCATCCTCTCTCTTCAGGTTCTAAGAAATGGTGTTTTCAGTGCAGAAAAGCGGTTCTTGTCTCCTAGGATCTCTGTCTCTCAGGGCTGCAGAAACAACAGCCCACTTCTTTTTAGCCTAAATTAGCTGAGGATAAAGAAAATGAAACACTCTGGGAAAAATTCGGAGGGAAACAAAAACAGGGGGAGAAAAAAATCTTCATATGAAAAAAACTAAAACTTTTTAGAATAAAATAATATTCTCCTATTTAGATTTTACAATTTCTGGGACTTCTAGGCTAAAAAAAAAACAAACTGTCTTTTCCTATTAAGAAAATTGCTTTCAGTTCCCTGCGATGGACGGAGTTCTGTTTCTAACGATGGAAGAAGTTGAGTGTAGCTGCTGAGTAGCTGGAGTGGGGATCCGACTATCAATGCGTCACTAGCTAAATGTGATTTGAGATGCAGTTTGCTTTTCTATATCTCAGATCTCAGGGCTAAACCACAAACTGTACATGACACAACTAAATTAATATTTAAAAATAATTACTTGCTGCCTGAAGGTAAACAGAAAAAGGGTAAATAATTGATAGCACTGGGACTGCCACACTGTAAGTCTGCTGAGCGTTTATGATGTGCTGTGAAGGTTCAAAGGGATTACTCGTCTGCTGCCTCTGAAGGAGGGTTTTTGCTAATCATTCCAGGGCTTGTTTTGTCAGCCAGCAATGTTTTCAAAGTTTGAAGCACCAGAATAGACTGCCAGCTTAATTTAGGCGAATCTCTAACTTAATTTACTAACTTTCCTTCCAAGATTTGCATTGTAAATGATAAGGTGATTTTCATATATATAATTTTTTTTTTTTTTTTATCCCATCAACATCTGAAGGGAAATTTCATGTGGTCTGCTGCCAAGAATGTAGAGTAACTTGCACGTAAGGGGTGCTTACACAACGTGCCACCCTGTGACAGTGCCCGTCTGCAGAGCTTGGGGATGCCTTGATAGGTGGCAGCTACGCACTTTTCAGTGGTAAACATCCCTCCTCGTATAGCCCGACGTCAGAATAACCAGCGTTCAAAGTGGCAGGTGACCGTAAAGAAAGATCAAGGATTTCAAATTGTTTCATTCTCCCCTGCAGTCAGAAAACTTCGTAACTTCTTACACAGATTATTGCATTGACAGTAAAAAAAAAAAACAAACAAAAACCAACCAAAAAAGCCTGCTGCCTCCACACAGGACTTCACAGTTTTCAGGTGTTAAAGTGAAAGATAAGAAAATACACTGGCAAGGTACGTGGAGAGTCAATAGCTGCAGGTCTAAAGTGTATTTGAATAAGGTGCCATACATCCCTATGGGGGAGTGATTGTTAGATAAAACTTTTTAAAAGAGAAGAAGAATGAAGCAGATGCCTGGATCTATCAGCAATGCCATCTGGGCCGTGATCAAATGATTCCCAAAGTATTATTTGCAATACATATTTTACTGGGTGCTAGGGATGGGGACATGAGTTCTTTTCTCTGTGCCCAGTCAGACCTTCATTAATAGCAGCTACTTTAACACCTCGCGCTGCACCACACTTTACTTTCATTGCTTGAAAATGCAATCTAAGCTCTCACTTTGCAAAAAAAAAAAATCCGTACTAAGGTGTACAAGCATGAGTGTCATTTGAAGACATGCAGTTATTCTTACGCTCTATTGAACAGCAGTAAGGCTTGAAGTGGAATCTGTGAGACCTTTTCCAGATGATGGGCATCTGGAAGTGACCAGCAAGAACGACTAAATAGAAACCATGGTGTGCAAAGAGGGACTGACAAAAGTATGTTTTGTTCGGTCTAGACAAGACAAATGGGAAATGGTAGAGCAGCCATCGTATATGTAAAATGTTGGGGCAAAGAGGAGGGAGTACTCTGTTCTCCCGTATGTTTCTTATAATGGCTTCAGCTGGGCTCTGGAGGGGGACAAAAGGGAAATGCTTCTGATGGTAGGGATGGGTCACTGTTAGAGCAGGCTCGGGGGGGTGGGCTGTGGAACCTGTCACTGGAGATTAACAACACATCAAACAAATACTCTCTATAAGGGATGATATTAAGAGTTCCTCAGTCCTGTCTCTCTTCCAGCCCTGGCAGTCTGGGGCTAAATAATTGAGACACCAAGAAGCTGAGCACTGAGTCTCAGGCGGGGCGTAGGGGTCTGTGTATATCAGGTCCAAGCTCAACGTTTGTGTCAAACGTATTAGAGGGAGTGAGGTTGCCAGTTTGCGTACTTTTTGACTACTGTTGCAGCATTTGGATATTCCTGTGTGTCCTAGCTCCACGGGTTTTCTTACCTTCTCATTGATAAAAATAATATTATTTCTACTCCTCATGGTTTCAGAGGAAGGGCGAAAAGTGTGGCTGTCTACAGCCAAGAGGCTCGGAAAGCAGAAGGCAGCACATCTTTGGTATGCCTTCATTATATCGCTGGTGGGGCAGGGAACTCCTGCTTTTTCATGCTTGGGGTTCCCAATGCAAGGAATGGCAAAACAAAAAAAAAAATCCCAAAAAAAGTCTACTCTGAACTCCGTTCCAACATTCAGGTCACCACCCTTCTCCTTTCTTCCCCACACCCAAGACCACACACTTGCACTTGCACCTCCGGGCGTGCATGTCTGCCTGCCAACACAGAGGAGGTTCCCGATCTCATCACAGTTCTGGTTATCTTTCAAAGAAAGATGTCCTAAAAGAAACCCCAGGAGCTCCGTGGTGCAACCCCACCCCCTGCCACGGAGCACAGCCACTCCGAGCTGTGGAAAGAAGTAATATTTCTTTTTCACTGGGAGAGTGGCCAATGGGTTTTATAGGAAGAAGCAGCTGGAGGCGAGTCGTTAAAGTGTTTGCTGCTTTAAGGGAATGTGAAGCGTTGAAACAGACTGGAGCATCTCTGGCCAGTACAAGGTTCATAGGGGGAATTTCATTTTTCTTGTCTTTCTCTGAGAAGTAATTTTATGTTATTTGTAGTAGTGTTTTATGAGACCCAGGCCTTTGTTGTATTACCAGCTTGAAGAATAGGAAAAGTGGGATTCTTTCTTGAACATGGATGTGAACAAGCACAGGACAGACCCAGGATCAGAGCACGGTATCTGCTGCTGGCCAGGTGTCCACCCAGCTGCTCTAGCCCTTCCGTTCCTCGGTGGGAGCTTGCTGCTCTGAGTGGGATGTCAGTTTTTAGCTTATTCATCTCTTCTGTTTGATGTCTCTAGAAGAAAGTAGCTAATAAGGTGTTCAGAACTGCTACCGAGTCAAACCAGAGGTTCAGTCCGCTTTTCCAACAGCTGGCCCAGCCAGGTCTGTGTTTCAAACATCCGTAAGACGTAGAGTGGAGAAGGTCTGGCAGGTGCTGAACAAGCTGAAGCTTCCCCAGGTGCCAGGATACAGTTTACATTTTTTTCCTAATACATTTTACCTCCCACATGGGCAGTACCCCCCCAGTAAGAGCCACCCCACCGTAGCTCTGTCTCGTAGAATACTGTGAGCACAGTTCGATTCATGTCTAGATCCTGTCCTTGGAACAGGACAAGAGGTTACCATCTAGAAGGGGACGTTTCCTCCTGCATCGCAGTAACGAGGGATGGTTTTCTGACCTGTGCGCTTAGTACTGGACAAGACTGATCCCTCTTCAGCAAGTTCCCGTCTGATGAGCCTGCCAGAGGGTGAAGGAAGGGCCTGGAAGGGTCCCTTTATTGAATACGGGGACACTTTTTAACATTTCCATCAACTGCCAAATTAATTTTTTGCGAAGGATTTCAATCTGAAGTAGTAAGGTGACATTCTTGTTCTTCAGCTCATAAATACGGATATTTAAAAGTCAGTCTTTTCTAGGAACTCGCTCTCAGCACTGTATTGAAGAAGGCCTTTTGTAAAGGACATGCTCACTCGTGGTAAATATTACAGACACAGAGAAAATTATGCGTTTTTAAAAAAAATTGGGAAATTTGCAGAAAGCATTAGGCTTTTAAAAAACCTGCTCCATTTTGCAGGGCTGGTAACATTATTCCAGTTAAAAAATAAAATCTCTGGGAATAGCTATTGGTCTGAACGTTACATTGGTTTGTCTTAAACAGGGAACAAATTGGCTTTTCTACAAAGAGTGAATGGTATCGCTAATGCGAATTTTGGTTGACTAGGAGATTTCTGCCAGGGTTGTAGTTTGGTGTGTTATGAGGTTAGTCCTGTAGAAAGGGCAGCAGTGAAAATAGCTACTGAGTGTTGATTGAATGGAAAACTAAAAGCTATAACCTTGAAGAGAACTTGCCTTGAAAACATGGAGGCCTTCGGAGGTGCACGCCAGCAGCTGTGAAGCCAGCCGTCCCGGTTAAGCTTCCCAGAGAATGCAGTAATACATGCAATAAAGAGATTTTGCTAGTGAAATACCCACTTGTGAACTGTTCATGGGTAGAAGAAAAATGGATCTGAGGTCTTGCCACCTGAGTTCCCTTCCTCTCCCTCGGTAGGTTATCAGCATGAAAACAGGAAATGAATTGGACACCATTAATAAAACATGAAGCCTTCGTGTTCAGGCTCTGTGCTCTGGCGTTCAAGTGTAGAAGACACTGTGTGAGAAGGAAACAGAGGAGTCAAATCCACAAGTTCATTTACTCTTTTTAACTACACAGCAAACTTTGGCTCAGACTTGGAACTAAACCTTTCTTTTCTTCCCGTGAATTTATTGAAAAGCTTTCAAACCCTCAAACAGAAATCCTGAAGGATTGTTACTGAACTGTGAGTAGTCTTTCAGAACATAAAAGATTTTCCTGATAGATTTCACCAATAATTAGATATGCCGATACTGTTTTTTACTCAAAAGTGTCTTTCACTTTTAAATTTTTAGACCTTGTTTTCATGCATTCGCTTTTGCAGCTGTTTACACGGTGCAGATTTTTTATTATTTTTTTTCCGTGATAGATGCCCTTTTTTTGCCAGTTGCTTATGTTTGTGATTTTAGGAATGTCCCAAGATCCATACCTTGCTCTCTTTTGGGGGCTCGTTTTGCTAGAGGGGAACGTATGATTCACCTGTCTCATAAGACTGTTGTTTTCCACCAAAGGACAAAGGATTAGCCTCAGAGAATAGAGGTCTCTATGAAGTAGACGGAAAGACCCCCCCACCACCAGCACCACCACCTTTTCTGTCTGTATTTAAAAGCGTCTCGTGAAAGCTTATGGTCACAGCAGTATGCAACCCAAGGATGAGAACTCACAAACCTGTTTTGAAAAAGTCATGGGAACAAAAGTAGAAGACCCGGTTCAGCCAGACAAAGAGGCCTTCTGCAGCTATAATAAAGGCTTGTTTTGCTCTATGGGGGAGTTTAATTGCAAAATGCTTAGCATAGGTGAATCATAAGGAGCCTAACCATAGGAAGAGGTTAACCACAGTTATAGGAAAGATTCATCTGAGGCTACAATAAACAAGTTCTTGGTGGGAAGAAACCAGAAGACTCTCCTCAGCTGTGGACAGGCCCAATCCTGAAACTCAAAGGTCGAGTTGCAAGTCCAAAGCAGGAATTCTCCTCCTGACCTTAGATAGTTCTTTTAGGAAATAGCCAAGTACAAGGTCAGGTTGACAGATAAGATGTTTATTGCTGGTGGGAATTTTTGTCAGACTGCCGTGGCTGGAACCGCCAGTTCATCTCCCATGGGAGACAGCGCTTCGTAGTAAGGTCTACCACAACTGTAGGTGCAACCTGGGGAGTAGCAGAACTTCCATGTTTTCAAACAAACTGATATATTCTCACTGTTAAATAAATGTGGAAGCACTGCTTCCTGGATCCTGTCAGGAGTTAGAGGCTCCGGTCTCATAGAGGTTTTAGGCCAGGTCCAAATTCCTTTTAATTATTTCTGTTTAGCCTCCTTCAAAAGAACTTGCTACATGTGCCTCTTGCCTAATTCCTGAAGTGCAGAAGTAAAACCTCAAACTGGGTGAGAAACCCGGACAGTGAGACAATCCCTATTCAGCAAAGTTACAAATTCAGTGTTACAGTTCAACTCAATTAAACATAATTTTCTTGGCTGCTATCTACAAGCTTGATGATAGGAAATTGGATTTGACTCACTACAATACCAAGGGGCAGTTTGGTGAATGTACATTTTCAGCCAAAATCATTAGTCAACTAACAGAGTAGAATTATGTTCTCATTGAAGTTTACGTTACCATTTGGTTTACTTGTTTTTGCTGTCTGGCTCCATCTATAAAAGTGCAGCCAAACTCTAATTCTCAACTGTTTGAAGTTATTCAATCTCATTAAAGATACGCCAGACAATTTATTGGACAATATTCAAAGTATTAGCGAGATTCATTCTAATTGCGCAGAAGGATCTATATTAACATTCGTGTTTCAACACATTATTTGTTACTTGGGTTTTAGGTCATATGAATTGGTTTTCTACATGATTGCATTTCTGTTGTCAGAATGTCTAAATATCAAATGTTACATTTACGGTACAATCAGTTCATATGCCGAAGAAATTATATTCCTTTGGTTCCGTCAGGATATTTTTGGAAAAATTCTGAGCCCTCAGAATGACAATCTGAAAAAAAAATGTTGTTTCCCTCAGAAGGATTTGTCTGAAAAGGCCCATTTCCCGGCTTCCCATCCAGCTCCAGCCAGTACTTAGACGGTGGGCCCCGGCGGCACTCGGAGGCACCTGGAATGCTCAGGGGGGTCCCTGGGGGTGCTGTGGGTGCTGGAAGCCGCGCAGCAGCCCTGCTCCAGCGCTGGGGGGATCCGCAGCAAGGGGGGATCCCCCTGGAACAGGCCCAGGGAGAACAAACCTGATAAATGGCCCCGTTCTCCCTGTCGGTCTGTGCCGGGGTGTCCACGCGCCGTCCCACCACCGACTCGTGCCTGGCTTCCACCCGAGCAGAGCCTTGCGCTCTGGGGAGAAATAGCACCTAGTAAGTGAAAGAAACAGATGAAAAGGGAAAAGCGCTACCCTGAAAAACCTCTTTTGGACAAATCCTTCCTATCCAGGAGCCACCTTCTGTTTGCAGTTTGAGGTTATTAGGAATAGAAATTGGAAAAGACTGTGAAGAATAGCACAGCCGAAGCCTTGCTGCTTGGGATCAGCTGAGTGGAATTCTCAGTGAACATGATCAATTGAGTGGAAGTCTGACTGGATGTGCTCATGGAGGGGTGCCTTAATATGATTGAGGGGATGTGGGACTGAGCATGATTTATTGAGAGTAATTGAGTATTCGGTACCAGAGTAGGAACAGGAGTCACTTAACTTAGATTAAAATACAACAGCACCTGGTGCTTGCTGCAAATACATTTTTCCTGGAAAAAGAGATGGTTAGAAATAGCCTTCATTACCCCTTTAGAGTGTTTTCTAAATAACACGTCTCTGTTATTTTTGAAATATCAGTATGTTACGTGTCCACGCGGTTCCTGCTGAAAATGATGCCTCTGTTAAATTGCCAGTGCCCGCTCGTTTTGCAGGTACAGGTACCAGGTACCCAGGGCCGTTCGGAAACTGCTGCCAGCTGACTAACCCGCAGGGAGAGACCACTCGCTCCTGCCAAAGCATCTGGGCCAGGCCCTTTGGCTGCAGTCATTTCTTACATCTTCCCTGCTAACCCTGCAACCGATTTCCTTGTAAGTATTTCCTGTGAGTAAGTTTTTCGCCTCTCCCTGTAGGAGCCTGTTTTATGCCAGTCATTTTTTATAGCATGATTTTTTTTTTAATTTTTTTTTTTTTTTTGCGTCTAGCCTAAGCTTTTCCTTCCCTAGCTCCGGGTCAGCGCTTCTCATGCTGCTGTCTCCTGCCCCTCCCTCTCCTCATTCTGCTGCTCGTTCACATTAACTGCAAGGTAATTAGAGACCGATCCTGTCCCCTGAGTCTTTGTTTCTCCAGACTATGGCTTAAATCCTACCCTCCTGCAGCAAACCCCACTGAGATCCTCAGGTTTGGTCCTTTCTGGGCTCCTCTTGCCATTGTATCTAGTTCTCAGCACAAAGTTCTTTGATATTATAATGTTGTAATGGCAGGAGACCCTGGTTAAGCAAAAACAGAACCGGCCCTCCCTCCTTCCCTCTGGGGGTTGCGGGTAATAAGCAGAGCTTTGCTCAGCTGAGCAACATGGAACCGTCAGGTCCCTGCCCGCATTCCTGTCTTGCAGCTTCAAAATTCTCGTACTATTTAAAAAAGCAGGAACAAGGCAGCTTATATGGTCCCAGCACATCCCCATCCCGGCATGGCTGCAGATCTTTTGAAGTTAGAGGCTCACAAAATCCCGCTGTCCATCTCTGTTCCCCAAGAGAACAGGTCTGGGAACTAGATCCTCCGTGGGGTCAGCTTGCAGCCCGCTGCTTGGCAAAGCCAGCGCCGAGGGGGGGGCAGCGCTGTGACACCCGTGTCCAGCAGGGAGCCCTGGCTGTGAGCCGCGACCCCGGCCTGCTTCCAGCCCCCACCCCAGCTCTGCCCTGGGGAGGCTTTTTGTTCAGTGTCACCTGTTTTCTTTAAGTTCATCATGCGGCATCATATCAACTGTTTTATTGGAATAGAAATGAATTCTGTCATCTGCAAAATCAGTGTCTCAAGCAATGGAGTCTTTTGGACTTGCTTGGCACAACCTGCTTTTAAGAAGCCTCTGGCGGACAGCAGTTGCCAGACCTTATTCCCAGATATTCCGCACTGTTTCCTCCACCGTGTTGCGTGGAGCTGATGCCAGATTGAGCAGTTTGCAGTTTCTTGCTGCTCCCTTTCCTGGTCATCTGACAAGCAGCAGAGTTGCTTCACGTTCTCACTGCAAACCCTCCAAACCTCGTGCTGGACTATTCCCAGTGCTGGGAATCCTGGCAGAGCCCCATCCCCATCCTCTCTCTCCTTTTTGGTACAAGGACTGCTCTTTAGGTCACGTCGACAATAGGCACCAGATGTGTGATGCCTCCAGCCCTGTAGCAGGGACAAGCAGCAGTTTCGGAGCCAGACGGAGAGTTTGGTGCTTTAGAACCAGGTCTTGTTGGTTTGGGATCTTTCCATTTGAAGGCCTCTGGCACATTAAGAGCCCTCCCCTGAGTTTTTCATCCTCTTTCAAGCTGCTGCAATAAACTTCTTTTTCAGTTGGCTCAGCTAGCAGTCTGTGGTGGGTCTCTTGCCTCCGAGACCTGGACTGCGCATCGCCACGCTGCCCTCGCACACGCCGCGGAGAAGCTGCTGGCCCACATCGCGCTGCCGAGTGGCCGGCTCTGGCAGCAGCGTCCGAGTGACTGAAAGCTTCGTGTCACATACGCAACCTGCCACGTGCCCTGCTCTGCTGGAATTCGGCTCTGTGCAGCACCCAGCATTTGTCTCCAGTAAAGCGGGCTGTGCAGTGAGGCTCGGGAGTGCCTTTTGCATCACGCGCAGCAGAGACTGGGTGCAGTCCAAGACTTCCATGTCTGCAGCTGTAGCATAACCAAGGGAGGAAATCCAGGAGGCTGCATCTCCCTGAGCAACAGCACCACTTACAGCCTGGTCTCACATGCCAGGCTGGGGCTGGAGCCACAGAGCAGCAGTCTGCCAGCACCGGGGAGGAGGCTGGTATCTGCTGCTTCCGTCTGCCTCGGGACCAGTCCACCGCAGCTGGGCTTGTCTGTATCCCACTCCCCGGCATCCGGGGCCCGCACCAGTCTGTGCTGACGGCGGTCTCTGATGAGTGGCTTTTGCTGCCCGGGGGTGCCTGGGGTTCATCTCAGCAGGGTGCCTGTGCCCTGGATGGGCTCTGAAGAGTGGAGCAATGATTTGAACTGCTGCTTAAAAACACCTCCTTGGACCGCTTCCACCCGCTGCAGCAAAGAAGGTGCCTAAGCAGCAGGAGAAAACATCATTGCTTGTGTCTTGCTTTGCCATAGTCCAGGACAGTGCTCTGCCAGTTACCCGGGCATCACTTCTGGCATGAACTTGAGATAGGAACTGAGGGTCAGACTTCAGGCTCTTCCAGACAGTCCCAGTAGCAGAAAGTATCTGAAGAATCCCACAGACTCACACCCAACTTTCAAGGCCAGCATTTCTTCCAGCATACACAACCCTGCCCAGGAGGCTAGCAGGGCTCCATTATCTGGAGTTTGAATCTGGACATGAGGAGGCAGGTGCTGGAGAAAACAGGCAGGCACATGAGCAGTCAAAGGCAAGAGCAAGCGTTTCACGTCTGCACACTCAGCACATTGTATCCCATCCAAGCGGAGCTGGGGAAGTTGAAGTGAGACGGGGAACAACTGGGGATGTGTTGCAGGGCTTCTGCCAGCCGGAGCACCAGGAGTAAGGCAACACCGTGCTCTGTGAGCCGGGGGAAGGGAACTGCTTAAGGTGAGATTCAAGGGTAGGGATGAAAATTACAGCAGAAAAAAGCAAAGCACATTGGGGCTGCAGTTCCCGAGGGCTGCGGTGAGAGACCCTCCGGCCCCTCAACGTGTTGGCACCATTGCTGCAGGCACACGAGTCCCAGCGGAACAGGACAAGGGAGGATGATGGCTACTGGAGCGGTGTCCAGGCAGGACGGGGGCACCCCGTACCAGGCGGGTGTCCTGGGGGATGCCCGGAGAGCTGGTGCTGGGGTCAGCATCCTGCCGGGCCTCTGCTCCGCTATGGGCGTGAGTCTCCAGACGGAGTTTCAGCAAAGAGAAAGCTGATACGATCTGAACGGAGGGTTTAAGGGTGCCCAGCACTGGGAAGGGGCTCAGGCCACAACTGGGTAAGCGTCAGGTGAGCGGCAGCGCAGACGGTGCCTGTGCTGGGAAGCTCCGCCAACACAAATCTCTTAATAGTCTTTCAGTCTCTGCAAGGCCTTAAAATCAATCAGAGGATTAACTAAGCAAAGCTGGTTTTACGATACCTGATCCAGCTTTGCGCAATTGGATGTAATCGAGGCCCCCCGTTGTGGCCGGGAGTGCCACCGTGTGCCACGGGGGATGGCAGCGCCCGCGGAGGAGCAGGACAGCCCTCGGCATGGGTCACCGTCACCTGCTCGGGGGGATGGCAGCGAGCAGCAGGGCGGCACTGCTCGTGCAAGCCCGTCGCTTCCCTCCACTGCCGGCTTGTTTTATTTCAGCGTTTCTCCTTACAGAAGCTCTCTGAAGGTAAACCATTCACCCCTTCTCGCTAACGACCAGCGTCGTGGGGCTTCTGTGGCATCTTCCGAGGAAGAGGTACATGTTCCGCTTTCCCGTTTCTCTTGCGGCGGTGGCTCCTGGGCTCCGTGTGTGGGGCTGAGCTGAAGCCTGGGAGTAGAAACACCGCTCCCTGCCACATTCGCTCGTAAGCCGCGTCCCCACTTTTGAGAGGTCGCCAGGGAGGGAAATGATGAGTCTCCCTTAAACACGCCCTGGTCCCTGGCAGATCAATACTTTAATTCGATTGATGACAACAGGAGCGATCCACCCAGCTGACACCAGGCAGCGTCTCTGTTTCAAACCAGGCGTAGGAATGTTTGTTTTGCTTTTGCTGAAGCAGTTTGCTTTCTCTCAGGCTGAAAGTTACCCCTGGTGACAACGTGTGCGTGAGAGCTCTGCGTGAGAGCTCGGACAGGTCCCTGATGGGAGCCTGAATCCCCCTAAACACGCCGTGGCTGCACAGCACGGGCAGATCTGGATGTTTCCACTCTACCTGCTAAGCAGGCGTAGCCCCCAAGTGATGTGAGGAATAATGAAATATCCCCTCCAGAACTGAGCGGTCTCAGTTTTCTGACAAAATTCTCCTCTGCTCCCTTTCTCCAGGCTGGCGTCCGCGGTCTGTGGCTCGGTGCGGCGATGCAGAGGTGGTGACGCAGCGTAACGCAAGGCGATACCTGGCTGCTGAACGACCCCGCTCTCCCGTGCCCGCGCCGACTTGCGAGCCTCGCAGCTTTGGGCCTGTCAGCCACCAGCAGTTCATCTATGCAAATTCGCTACAAGAAAATGAGGTCTATAAATAATAGACACCTTGGGCCCGCACGTCAGTACGAGGTAATCCATTGTCTTGCTGGAAACGCGTCCGGTTATATTTCATGCCTCTGTGTGAAAGTTGCGGGGAACGAAAAGTACTCAGGACAAAATCCAACCTTTACTCACCTTCTGACCTAAAAAAAAGAGTGGAGGGGAAATGTTTCTTGGCTGGAACTGAAACTGGACCTCGCTCTGTGCCAGGGCAACTGCGAGAAACTCCTGCTGCTTCCGCCTCCTTCGTGGCGGTTCCCTCCCTCTGCTCTGGTTTTTTTTTTTCAGAAGAAATGTGAGAAAACTTGTTTACACCATGTGCCCAGCAAAGGGCTACTTCAGATGTT
This sequence comes from Larus michahellis, assembly GCF_964199755.1. Taxonomy (NCBI): domain Eukaryota; kingdom Metazoa; phylum Chordata; class Aves; order Charadriiformes; family Laridae; genus Larus; species Larus michahellis. The sequence continues at coordinate 3,035,364 of NC_133914.1, read as the reverse complement.
AACAAAACCCAAACCATTCCTAAGTTGTGCTGCCTTTAAATCTTTCTAAATTCAATGTATTCACCTTACAGGAGTCTCGGCTCTTGGGAGGCACTTCTCTCCTGACTGTCGCTTAGGGAATACAGGCCACAGAAATCAGATGAAATTATTTAATTCTCTTTTCTATCCTAGTTGTCGAAGCATTTATATACCTGGAAAATATTCAGAAATGTGCAACAAGGCTGATCAAGGGTATGGAAAAGCATCCATAGGCGGCACAGCTCCATGGACTGCGATTCCTCAGCCTGGAAAGAGGTGACTGCGGGACGAAATGATAGCAGTCTCTGAAATCGTGAGTAGCATGAAGAAGTCACCCAGAGGTGATTTGCTTACTGGCTCTGGTTCTTCAAACAGAAGAAGGTGGTTCTTGGCACAGCGTGTCATTAATCTGCAGAAATCTTTGCTGCAGAACGTTGTGGATGCTGAAGGTTTACATAAATTTAAAAAAAATAAACTGGATAAGTCGTGGAAGGGGGGAAAAAAAAAAAAAAGCATAAACCCTAACAGCTATTGAATAACAAACCTCACTTCTGTCATGGGAGATCTCTGCAAACTGTCAGGCTCTGGGAGCGTGCTCTGGCGAGGCGTTGCTGCAAGCTCTGCGCTGTTCTGACCGTCCTCCCCACGCCTCTGTCGCTGGACGGGGTGTCTTTGCTCTGACCTCCCCTGGGCATTTGATGTTATGTTCCTCTGCCTCTCCTCCCCCGTGATTTCCACCCACGTCACCTTTTTCTAAAACTCACAGATTTAGTGTTACAATTAAGTTCTGCGCTGAATATATTTTTTGCTTTGAGAAGCATCCGAACAATTCTTTGTGAAAGCGCCTTCTGGCTGCCTGTGCAGTGTTCTGAGAGGGACGAGCCTTTGGATAGGCTGGCAAGTCATGTAAATAGTAAATACGTGGTTCTGAGGGATGAAGTTTCCCTGGGAAGCCTGAATCTCTAGTTCTGTAACGGCTTGGTTATCAAACAGATGATTTACATCTTATTAGGTATTTCCATCTGTTGATAGAAAAATGCTCTATTGCGTAACGTTGCTTTTGCTCCTGATTCAGTTCCCACCGTTGCCAGAAGTGCTTTTGGGCCCCCGGACCGGCCTGTTTAAATAATCAGCTCGGAGACGGTGGCACTTGGGGCGTTCAGCCTGGTGGGCGAGCAGGGGTGGCCAGCGGCGAAGGCCTTGGCAGAGCCACTGGCCCCGGGCGCAGCTTCTGCCGGCGGCGCTGCCGCTGCCTGCGCCTTCCCCGGGGCTCGGTGCCCACCGGGCTCGCTGCCACCCACTCCTGAGAATGTATTTTTCCAAGCTTGGATGCAAATCGCAGCCGCTTCTTTTTCAGCACGTGTAAGTTTTGTTCACTTTTGGTCAAGCGTGTCCGAAGGACGGAATCTGTCCTTACGGCGATGGCAAGGGAACGTTGCAGCCCGGTTGCCCGCGGATGTTCAAACTCGCAGCCGCCCGAGGAGAAGGAGAGCGTGCGCGAAGCGGGTGCAATTCCCTCTTGCTCTCCCCTTCGCCAGTCTGTGCGCGGAGTGCTCTGCTTCTGGAGGGGGAGCTGAAAAACCAGCGGTGCCAATAGGAATGCATTTGTTTGTTGATACAAATTCGCATCTCCAAAGAACCCTGAGAACTTTAATTACGCCAAAGTATCCCAGGGTGCATTGCTTTGTAGCAGTCACTGGGAATATATTATCCTTACATGTAAAACAAAGAACCTGGAAACTGTATTCAACAGGCAAGCAAAACAGGGGATATTCTAATCAGCAAAAGGAGGGGAGAGTGTTGAGATGAGTGAAGAGCGGAGGGAAATACTGGGCTCAATGCCTGATTCCTAATCCCTAAACTGTCTTACTATAGTATTGTGAAAGCCAGGAGGAATAAACCTAATACCACAGCTTCTTGCCATCAAGAAACTACGTATTAATACAGTACTGCTAAGGTAATTAACCAAATCAGACTCAGTCCAGTGCTGAAAAGGATTTCTTCCCCCAGGGATAAGCAGATGTCTCAATCTAATTATACAAGTTATTTAATCAGAACCAGAGGTCGGATATCTAATGAAAATACTACCTGATGCGGGGGAGAGAGGTTGTAGCTCTGAAGCAGTGCGAGCAGAGGGGGGGTTCGAGCTTCCAAACTGGTGCAGTTTCTAATGCTCTTCTGCCTTATTTCTACACATGACTTTAAGTCATGACTGACGTTGTTTACCTGGACCTGAGTAGAGCCTTTGACACTGTCCTGCATGACATCCTGGTCTCCAAGCTGATAAAATATGGGTTTGATGGACTGACAATTCAGTGGATAAAGAACTGGCTTGACGGCCGCACCCAAAGAGTGGCTGTCAATGGGTCCGTGTCCAAGTGGAGGCCAGTGACAAGTGGAGTCCCTCAAGGATCAGTACTGGGACCGGTCTTGTTTAACATCTTTGTCAGTGACATGGACAGTGGCATTGAGTGCACCCTCAGCAAGTTTGCCAACGACACCAAGCTGTGTGGGGCGGCTGACACACTGGAGGGAAGGGATGCCATCCAGAGGGTCCTCGACAGGCTGGAGAGGTGGGCCCATGCCGACCTCATGAAGTTCAACAAGACCAAGTGCAAGGTCCTCCATCTGGGCCGGGGCAATCCCAAGCACCGATATGGGCTGGGCAGTGACTGGCTTGAGAGCAGCCCTGAAGAAAAGGACTCGGGGGTGCTGGTGGACGAGAGGCTCCACATGAGCCGTCAATGTGCATTAGCAGGCCAGAAAGCCAATCGTATCCTGGGCTGCATCAGGAGAAGTGTGGCCAGCAGGGTGAGAGAAGTGATTCTCCCCCTCTACTCCACTCTCGTGAGACCCCACCTGGAGTCCTGCGTCCCGTTCTGGAGCCCCTACTACGAGAGAGATATGGACGTGCTGGAACGTGTCCAGAGAAGGGCCACGAGGATGATCCGAGGGCTGGAGCACCTCTCCTGTGGGGACAGACTGAGAGAGTTGGGGTTGTTCAGTCTGGAGAAAAGAAGGCTCCGAGGAGACCTTATAGTGGCCTACCAGGATCTTAAGGGGGGCTACAGGAAAGCTGAGGAGGGACTTTTTAGGATGTCGGGTAATGGTAGGACTAGAGGGAATGGATTAAAACTAGAGCTGGGTCGATTCAGACTGGGCGTTAGGAAGAAGTTCTTCACCATGAGGGTGGTGAGACACTGGCCCAGGTTGCCCAGAGAGGGGGTGGAAGCCCCGTCCCTGGAAGTTTTTAAGGCCAGGCTGGACGGGGCTCTGAGCAGCCTGGTCTAGTGGGAGGTGTCCCTGCCCATGGCCGGGGGGTTGGAACTAGGTGATCTTTAAGGTCCCTTCCAACCCTAACGATTCTATGATTCTAAGTAAGATCTCAGGATAGGAATTGGAAAAAAAAATCACTTGTGAAAAGAGCATATTCTCCCAAAAGTTTGTTTCACCGCCTTGGCATGGAAAGAAAATTCTCCTGTAAATGTCATCGGTGTTTCACCCGCCCGTAGTGCTGACACGGGAACAAACAGCTGTGTTTTGTCTGAGGCAGTTGATAGCGCTAAGCGTTACCGTTTTGTTAGCCTTGCTTCACCTGGGAAAAAACTGTGACAGATGCCTAAAACCTGCCGCTCTCTCTGCGTGCGTGTGGCTGGCAGCGGCTGCCTGGTTGTTGACAACGGGAAAGCTCACACCGCGGGCCTGCAGGGAGGGTGCTGGCGGTGCTCTCGGGGATGGGCAGAGCCCCCGAACCTCGGATTCTTACGATATTCAGGTGGAGAATCTCTCCCCTGGGGAAGGCTGTGTTGCAATCACCAGGAGCCAGCGCGTGGGCTTGGTGAACAGTCACAGGATGGGACACACGCATGCTCCAGCCCCGAGGAGGCAGAGGACTTGAGTTCCTTTCATTTTATTATCATTGGAACCCAGGTACTTGTAACAGTTGTCAGGACCTTTCCCGCGTGGTTGGAGGTAGCTGCTCCCAGGGCAGCCGTGCGGTCTCCAAGGAGGAGCAGGACCCGGAGTGGTCCCCTCTGTGCCAGCCGTGCGCACTCCAGGCTCCTGCCCGTCTCTCAGTGTAGCATGTTCCATAGATGAGGGTCTTCTCTCTTGATTTCTCCCCGACAGCTTTCTCTGCATCTCCACCCCTGCAGCCGGGTTCCTGCCAGGGCGTGCTGCTCCCCTTGCCGGCTTGCCACCCGCCTGCGTTCCGGGGCCAGGCTGGCCAGCAGTGCCACGTTGCCTAGCGATGCATTTCTGGCTGTCCCATCTCATTAAGCCGTTGGAGCCGCACGCACCCATGGGGGAGTCGGGAGGGAATGCCGGCCCTGGCTGCTTTAATTGGCTTCTTGCCTGCGCACGCACATGCATTGCGGATAGTGCCCAGCCTTCGCGAGCGCCACTGACGGGCAGGAGATAAATGTACAGCTGTGTGCCCGACAACCCGCTGCCTTGGAAGCTGTGTAACTGAGGGAGTGCGGGCAGCACCCCCAAAATTAGGATTCTTTTTTTATCTCCAGGACTCCCACCGGTCATGTCTACCAACGAGGTTGAGCAGAGTGGTCCCTACGGATGGGCACGAGGAGGCTCCCGCTCCGCACCCCGGTGGTGGGCGCTCGCAGGCTCCTCTCCCTTGCTGGGGTCCCCCCGGCACCGCGCTCAACCGCAGACCCCCAGCCTCTCCAGGGCTGCAGGGTGGGACAGACGCCCAGCAATGCCCCGCATACGTTTGCACCCACCGCGTCCCCCAGGTGCTGGGGACGCGAGTCCCACGGAGGGAAAACGAGGGAGCCTGTGCAGCGCCAGGCTGGGGACTCGCGGCAGATGTTGCCCTCTCCAAGAGAGAAAGGGAGAAAAGAGGAACGCCACGTGCAGCACGGCCACGTGTTTTACTTTCAAGCAAGTGAGAGTCTGGAAAGATCCAAAAGGCTTTGGGTTTGCTGGCCATCTGTAAGCGTGTCAAGCTGCTGTTGTTTTTATGCTGCCACCTCAAAAGTTGTCCTTCTGCCCTTCTGATGCATTAAGAGTTAAAAATAACAGCTCATGATCACATTGATTAAATGAGGACAGAGGGAAAATGCTGTGAGCTGAAGATTTCCTTCAGTTATTTAGATTTACTGTATTTTTCTTTATTAGTTTCAATGAGTCTTAACCCTATATTTTGTCCAGTTTAAATAAGTTTATGTGTTTTCTCTGCTGTGTAGACATATGAAGTGACACGCACATCTAGAAAAAACGGGCAACCTTCACGCACATTCTTCGTTGTGAAGCGTACAGCGCGTTTGTAACAGCTGAACTGGAGAAATACGGCATTTCTGAGCGTGCGGCTGTAGACCAATGAGTTGCGATGTGCCGCGAGACTGAATGAAAGAGGGGAGGAAATAAAGTGCATGGGCCACTTGAGTTTGCGCAGGTGTCGGTTCCATTCTTTAGGAATCTGCTCCACAGAGACACGTTTGCACAGTGTGGTTTCTCTTTGTTCACGTAGAATTATACACGCAAAAACCCCGGTGCAAAAATGGTCTGCTTTTCTGCTAGCACCTACAAATGGCAAAGCTACAGACGGAGCACAGATCGGGGGCGGCGCGTGTTACGTTCTTCTCCCTGAGCTTGTGGCTGTGCAGAAACACCTGAAGCTGAGGTGAGGCACCGCAGCCACCGAAAACCTGACGGTGGATATTAAACAACCCCGCCGTGAGGTAGTGTTCATCTAGGGGATTTAAACAATTCTGAATTGCCAAACCACAGTGCCCCAAAAGGGAATTTACCAGACAATAGGAAAGGGATTGACAGAAAGAGAAACGAAGATGAAATGTGATGTCTGTTTAACCTGTTTTTCTTCACTTCCATACTTTGTTATGTATTCAGACTTCTTTAACCAACCTTTTATTGAGAACTCTTCTCTATTTTTATATCCACCTGGAATGATGGAGGTTTGCAGGCTCTGCGCCTCCCCAGTCCCTCTCCCTGGGAAGGCCAGACGTGCGCGTGGAGAGACAGACCCGCGTCTGAGCCTCTCTGCGATGTGACCACCCCTGCGGACCACCGGAGCGCTACCACCTCTGCGGACCACAGCGAGAGTAAAGCAAGTCTCCTGTGCTGCTGCTAAGAATTGTGTTGATGAGGTTCTAGGACATGTTGACCCAAATAAGTGGGACTGGGAAGAAAAGCGTTCAGAGTGGCGGTAAGAGTGAAGAGGTAACGCATGATTGCACCACGGCTGGAGAGAAAGACCAGATCCTGAGGGCCTGTCGACTGCAGTGGGAGGTTGTTGGCCCACGGTGCAGCTAAACAACATACAAGAAATACAGGCTGTGGCACAGATCAGAACTGGGATGAGACAGTCCTGTAACCAGTCTGAGGAGCGCTGGGCCCTCGCCAATGAGCTACTTGCAACACACAAGGAACAAAGAGAAATTCCACTTTGAACTATCCTGTCCTATATCCAGAAGACCAGTTGCGTTTCCCTGTGCTGTATAAATAATACAATTCTTTTATCACCTTGTGCCTATTCCACACCAAATGCCAACCTGCCTGTGAATAAAAACCAGCTGCTTGTGCACTGTAGCGTATGTGGCGTTGTGGCGTCAGACCCCATGCAAAGAATGTCCGAAGTGCTGCACCAGCTGATGGCGTTTAACTCGTTCTTGTAACAAAGCGGGATCCACTCCTGCCTTGTCAGCTGTGCAGCCCCGTATGACACAGACAATCTGCATTCAGTCCTCTGACTTCTTTGGAACACAAATAGTTTATGAAAAGGCGATTGAGGAACAGTTCTTTTCTAAGATTTGCCCGCTTAAAACCAGCCTTGAAGAGCTGTGACTTAGTCCCTGCTTGTGAAGTTTTCGGGAACGATCTGAAGCCTGTCATTTCAGATGTGATGATTACTCTTTGAAAATCCAATTAATTAAAGTCCGTTCAGCTTGCAAGGTGAAAGGCTCAGGGTTTTTCTTTATAGGGAGGAGCAGAATGAATGTTTAAGATAAGATACAGGAGCAAGGATTTGATGGTAACTATGACATATGGACACTGGGAGGATGGCCACTTGGTCCGTTGTCACTGGGACCAGCAGAAATCGTTCTCTGGGGGCAATACGTCTCCCTAAGGCAGGTGCTGATGGGGAAGAGGGATGCGTTCAGAGGGACAGCCCTCCTGGCAGTGGCACTGAGCGTGGCCATGCTCCAGGCTGAAAGCAGACGTGGAATTAATGCCTCCTCCCATCCAAGTCTGTGCAGAGCTTTTCACTGGCGTCAGTGGCAACAGGATCAGAGTCGAGTCTTAAGGCTCTTCCCCTGGAGCTCAGAGGAGTTTAATGGAATACAGTCTATGTTGTAATTAATTGGCTTCTGCCTCTCCTGCAGGAAAGAGTTAATGAAGGCAAAGCTTGTCTGGCCAAGGGGCTGGTACGGCTCCGGGAGAGCTATGACTCACAGATTGAACATCCTGCCAAAGCACCCAGCAAGTTCCTCATCCTCAGCTCCTCCTATCCCAAAAGTCATAGTGCGAATTGGTCCAGCATCGTGGCTGGAGAGGTTTGTCCCTTACAGCACCTGCTCTGCCCACTCAGTTCAATGCTGTTTGTTTGCACAAAAAAATCAGTGTCTGCCAGGTAAGACCTTACACATCAAACTGTATTGCTTTGTTCCTCTGGTGCCGACCCCCCGGTAATCTCATAAGGTCTCTCTGCAGGACCGAAGGAAGTAGAGGTCAATAGAATACTTGAAATGAGTAAGGAAATGGCAACACGCAAGGAGAAGTTACTGGGTGAGCTGGTCGCAGATGAGTCTTGGAACTGACCAAGTTTGATATTTTCATGGTTGAGCTTGGCTCAAACAGAGGAATGGAGAAATGAAATTTGTTGGTGGCATCACCCTTACAAAACAGCCCTCGCTTAGTGACAGGCTGTCCCAGGCGTGACCCTGTACCCCAGTTGCCCACCATTTCCCTCTCTCTGGAGAGAAGGAGGACAGCAAAGAGCCACCAGCGGCATCACCCCTCTCTGCCGTGGGGTTTCAGCCTGGACTGCCAGGTCCCCGTTCCCCGTGTGAGAAGAGCACAGCGAGCGGGGGCACGGGCAGGGGGCAGCGGAGGTGGGTGTCTGAAGGCTGGTGCCCAATTGCCGTTCTCCAGAAGCACGTGATCACTTGAGAAGTTAATTTCATTAAAAATTGATGTTTTCCTTCCTTCTGAACTCTTGTCATCTGCCTCAGTCGTCACAACAGGGCCAATGATGAGTCACAAAAAGTGCAAAAAATTACGATAGAGTGACAGTGCAGGCGGAGATAAGGAGGACTCTTGGTCTTGACGATGAGCTGAATCACACCACTTTGAGGCCAGACTAGCAAAGCGTAAATATATGGATTAGCACCGGTATAACAGATCGAAACCTGAGGTAGAGAGTTTAAACAAGGCATAATTTGTAGTAACAACAAAATTACAGGGATTCATCCCTTTGTCTCCCAACCCTGGCACCTCAACCTTGCCACGAGGTTGCCTCCCCATTCTGTACAACATTTTTTCAAAACATCCCATTTTGGGTAGCCAACCTGGGAAGCGCGGCCTGTCAGTATGGAAGGACCAGCTCTGGAATTGTGCGTCGTTAAAGCAATCAATGTGGAGCGGGGAGAATAAAGGAACACACATGTCCTACACCAAATCTGTTTGGAAAATTAAAAAATGAACCATTCTGCGTGCAGTTCCCCTTCCTCGGCAGTCGGACTTCGCGGTTGCTACCCTGACTGTACTCACGACCGCCTGACGTGGAGGGACGAGCACATGAGAGCTCCTGAGTTTGACCGGCCCCAGGTGTGGTGATTCCCGAGATCCCGTTACTTGCTGCACTCCAGTGTAATAGCGGCTGCGTCTCCTCCATGTTCGAGTTGATATTAGATTGACAAGATCAAGTGACAGCACAACCGTAGACACCTTTATCTGCTGTATGCATAATCTTTCTCGCTGAAACCCCGCCAAACTCATCCCCAGGTCTTATCTTTCCTAAACTGAGTATTTATTCATGTGGTTGTTTTATGTAAACTGCAAAGAGCCTCATTAAATGGAAACCTTCGCTCAAAAGCTTCATTATTAAGGTGGAACAGAGCTCGGAACGCACAGAGCGAAATTACCAATCTTTTGTGTTATTTTGGGAAGAAAAGCTTAGTGCCTCAGGCCCCTGACGCACCGTGCCGAGCCCTGCTGTTACCCCTGAGCTCCCGCAGGGACCGAGCCTGGCCTTAAGGTGAGGAGTTTCACTGGCCGTTCCGCAGGAGAGAGTCCCCGAGGGCGGAGGAGAGCAGATCCCTTCGGGAGAGGCTCAGCCCCGCTGAGAGAGAAGCCAAGGGGACACCGGACCCTGCCCTGCTCCGGCAAACCAGGAAAATCCCGTTTGGCTTCTGGAGAAGGGCTGGGCCGGGTGGGAAGGCGGCTCGGGCGAGCAGCCGCGCGCCGGCTATTGCCCGCGTCGTGGCACCTCCGGAGCTGGCTGACAACCCGGGAGCTTCGGGAGAGGACGAGTTTTTTGCGGACGAAACTCCACATCACTTGAACGCTGGCATTCACTGAGGGTAAATACCAAGAGTTCTGTGCTTCCATGTTCTCATTTGTATTATAAATCATAATGAAAGGGTTTGAAACAAAAGACACGCACACGGTTAAGAACATACAGGCAGTGAAGGCATTTCTCTGAAGCTGGGAATTCATTCCTCAGTATTTTCCTTTTCTTCGTTTGACCGAATCCAATATATACTTTGCCCAGCCATCAGAATTGCGAAACTGGTGCTTCACCAGACAAGAGTCATAGCATTTTGTTCCTAAACAACAGACAGTTGCCAAACAGGGTAAAATTAAAGGTGGTAACAAATCGGTACCCAAAATTTGCATTTCTTCTGGAGAAGCAGCTTTTCAGGGACAGCTTGTTTTCCGCAGTAAAGAACAGCTTTTTTTTAATTCAAACCCTTCAGCGACATTAACATGCCTGGTGCAGATCTCTACCCTGTCATACTTCTTATCTCAAGGACAGCACCTCCGACAGCAAAATGCCGCATCCATCACATGGGAATATGAGCAAGAGTCCGGTCGTCTTGAGGATGAATAAAACGCATGACCCGCTGCCTTCGTGCCAAGGCGGCTGCTGTCTGAAGCTGCTACATCCGTCCCGAAACGTTAGCACGGGCGCTTTGTTTCGTCACGGTAGCGGGCAGACGCGGTTAATCAATGTGGTATTTGTGAGAAGAGGCCGGGGAAGCGGAGAGGCACTCCATGCGTCGGGACGCCGCGGTGTGGTACCCATGCCCGAAGTCACGCCGAGCCCCTTGGGGAATTGTTGTGCGTGTGTTGTGCATGTTGTGCGTGTGTTCACGCCTGTGCACAAGCACAAACACCGCTGGAGGGCGGGGGGGGAGGAAGGCTGGGGTGTCCTCCCCGTTTCTTCCGTGTCTGTTAATCTCCGGGGCTGTGGCGCGGCGGTGGATGTGTGCGTGTGGATGTTTTACTTCCCTTTGTTTTGTTTGGTACTTTTAATCCCCCGGGGCATATCTCTGAGCTGAAGAACTTTAGAGCTGATATAGCTTTTTAAAGTGGGGATTATGTAAATGCATATTATGGGGCTTTCATAAATAGGGATTATTTGTCGAATACATTTGAGTGCTTCCTTTGGAGCCATTAAGGTCTGTTGTGTAAACAGGAATTTAGTGACTGCCTAATCTAAATTTCATTGATTCAATAAAAGATCACGACAGCATTTTTTTTTGCATTCATTTTGGCCTTGTGAGAACATATTTCTGGCCAATTTTCAAATAATTACAGGACTGTATAAGGCTAAAGCTAATCACAGTGAGCATAGCTCGCACATCTGTGTTAACTGTTCTCCACAATTTACTCTCTTTTTCTCTTCCTCTCTAGTTTTGTGGTTAAAAGCACTGTTGACCCAGCCACTAACTTGTTAATTGTCACTTGCTAAATTAAGAATTCTGCAAGTTTAGATGAGCAAAGCGAAAAGAATATTTTGCCAAAAGATACAGCCATGCAAAAAGTTGTAAAAATATATTAATCTGTGCTGTTGTCCTAGATGACGGACGTTTAGACAAAGTGCTAAAAATCTGGGGAAATGCTGCCTCTCCTCAGGGCAGTTTCACACTTACAGACAGTTTACTCGGAGAAGACTTGACTTCTGGACGGCTCTCGGCTGACAGATAATGCTGGTGTCTTCCCTCGCTGCAGGAATGGTGCAAACCCACGGAGCCAATGTTGGATGGGGTTGTTCCAGCCGATGTCAGACGAGGCCAGGACAGCGTCTGGCTTCACCCAGCGCCGAGCTGCAGGAGACCCGGGTCCAGGGCCCGGGGAGCTGTGCCGTCGCCGTTCTTCTCCGGGCTGGGGGTCAGTGTAGCTCACAGCGCAACCGCTGTGGAGGAGACGGCAGCTTCCCTTCCCAAGAGTCCCCGGTGGGGGCTCGGAACTGGTGACTCCTGACAAAGTGAGCCTAATCCTGTTCAAAACGAAACTGCAACCGAAAGGGACTTTCTCTCTTGATTGGAGATGGTCGGGGTGACCATGACCGTGTTGTCCCAAAGGGATGGCTTCCAGCGCCTGCAGTAGCAGGGTGAGAGCCTCCACCATAACTCTGTTGTTTGGCACTTGCCGTATCTCCTGGACCGAAGCTCACAGAATCCAGCACATCTTCTCAAATTGATTTTTGTCTTCTGTGTGGGAGCCTTGTTGACCTGGAGGTAGAAGCAGCAATGTCTTTGTTGTTTTGCCTTAGAGGAGAAAGCGGCCCTAACCCCAGGCCAGGCGAAAGCCCCCGCAGCACATTTGAATTCACGGGGTCAGGCGGGATTTGTCCCGTAAGTGAGGGCATGACATCGCGTGCTCACTTCATGAGCTGTTGGTAGATTTGTCGTTCTGCAGCTTAACTCCAGAACAGCCTTCCCGTCGGCACCAGCGCGGAAGAGAAAGATGGTGCTGTTCAACCCCAATAAACCCAGAGGCTGGAGGGATTCCCCCCTGCCGAGCCCCTCCTGCCGCAGCGCGGGGATTCTCCTACACCTGATGGCACCGCAGGGCCAAGCGTTGTGGATCCTGTTGGGATTGCGCACAGGAGCTGAACATAACCCGGCGGGGGGGGAGCTGGCAGGCCTGTACGTCCAGCAGGATACGGCTGGGGAGGGTTCCTCCGGCTCCTTTGAGACAGGCTTCCAGCCCCGATGGCCGGACACGACACGGCCCCTTGTTGCAGATGGATCCCAAGCTGCAGCGTCCCCGTCACCTGGTCCCGGCCGGGGGCTCGTCCGGCACTGCTCATCCAGCATCCCCCACGTGCCCAGCTCGCCTCCTCATTCCAGTCCTCCCACCAGCCTCAGATCCAGCTGCATTCGGCAGGTTTTGGTGCTGTCGCGGTCACACAGAGAATGAATCATATCGAACATTGCCCACGGGGTGGTTGATTCCTTGAAGAGGGAAGGGACTGCATGCCAATATTCCTGGTAAGGCATAATGAAGGAACCAGCTTTTGCTAGGAAACCTGGATGCCCTCCTACAGGGATTCGCTGGATGATATGGCTCTGGAAAAGCGATGTAAAAATAATACTACTACATATAATAAAAATAATTTTTAAAAAGCAAAGGTGCTTCTGACGAGGTCTTTGAAACAGCAGACCTCCGTGGTAGCACACCTCAATGGAGGCAGGGACACCAGGAACACAAATCTGCACATCCAGCTTTTGAACTTGGTGCTCATATGGACATACCTTAACCCTCCCTGTCCACTTTGCTTAGGGTCAGCACGCTCCTTGGCTTTTACCTCCTTCACGATGTTTTACAAGAGGGATTCTTTGCCACCTGGCTCCAGCTTCTGGAGCTGGAGTTGCTGAGCAAGGTGTTAAATGGGAAATTCTCGTCGTCTTCTGTTCTTTGCTGTTTCCAGTCTTTAAATTCAACTTTAAATTAAGCAAAACAAGCCCAGAGCACAATCTGTGCACAATGCCTTGGTTCGAAAAGGTCATTTGATCAAGCCTAAACCAATAGCCCTCTGTAACCAGCCTGTGATGGGGACCCAAGTTACCACACACAATGTGTTTTCTCCTTTGGTGCCTTCTGAAATACATAAACGGAGAAAAGTTTGGAACGCGATCCAGTCCTCAGCCTTTGGAAATGATTTATTCCTATTAATGATTTACTGATATTCACACAGCTTATTTTGCATAAAGTTAGAGCTGGGCACATTTATTCATTGTGATTCCCTTAAAAATCAATAAATATCAAAAGCAATTGGCTACCAAGAATTTGAATATTACAGTACTGCATCATGGATAGTTGACATGAATATGAGTCTAGGTCAGAAAAAAATAAACAGAAAATGCTTAACCAAGTATGATATTTTACAGCATGTCACTGAATCATCTGAAAGGGTTATATTCATTACAAACGTATGCAGTGTTTGCAAAGGATTCCTCAGGAAAGAAAAAAAAAAAAGAGGAGACCATTATTCTCCCAATGAAATATGCTCCATGATCTATGAAACCCATCTCTCCTGCGAAGTCCAGCCTCTTTCTAGGGCTGTATACCTGAAAAAAGATGCTGGGTTCAGTGAAAGGAACCAATTACACATCATTCCACAGCCAAAAATGCACATGTTCCAATCCAAAACTTGTCAGTTTTGGCAAGCACATCGTGAAACTGAGCCTGCCAGCAGCAAGGTACGTCCCACTTGTAGCTCTTCGTTCCGCGATGCAGCGAAACGAGGGCCAGCAGCTCCCCAGGCTGCTGAGGTGCTGCCCGAGCCCCTGCAGCGGGCAAGTGCCGATGCTGCTGCTGGTGCCGGTTTGGCCCTCGGCTGCTGCCGGGCAGGAGCAGTTCGTGCCAGGCTGCGTGTTGTCACCCTGCCCGCTGCAAGCCCGAGGAGACGGACCTTCCCCACCTGGCCTGATCCCACCCAACAGCAGCTGCAGGGGCCGGGCGAGCCAGGAGAGGGGTCCGGTGTGCTCCAAATCGGGGTGGTCACCGGGCGGGACCTCGCCTTCGCACCCGATTCACCACAGCCTGCGGGGCCGCCGCCACGCCGGCGCAGGGTGGGCAGTGCAAGTAGGGGTTCGCATGGGGCAGCGCGCTGTGCTGCACACACGCTGGCGTGGGGGCGTGCAGCAGCCCTGCTCGGTCCCCACGAGCCCAGAAGCCAACCTTGGCTCTTCTGTCTGCTGGATGCATAGTCCCAGCGCGTTGGGCTGGAATCACCGGCGTCGAAATCGGTGCTTTGGTGCACCGAAATGGGAAAGTGCCTTCAACGCCGAGGGAAGGGATGTGGCACACCTTCTCAGGAAAGCCTTTCAGGAGGCGGCAGTTAAATGTCCTCAGCAGCAGAGAGCCACCCTGCCCAGGCGTATCCTCTCTACTGGGAGAGAGCAGGGCATCTGCGTGCGGCCATTGACATGTTAGACTCGTACACATATTGATCCGATGGTTCATTGTTCACCCAAGCCCTTGGCAAAGGTCACTGTCTCTGCTCCCATTTTACAAATGGGAGCACAGAGGCGAAGATTAATTTTCAGAAGTGATTAATGTTCCTGGTGCCCATCCTGATTCACTTTGGGCCTCGAGCCCCAAATGAAGTCTGGAGCTGGGTTAATTAAGGTGTCCCTTGCCCCTCTCCCAGCACTGCCAGACACGTCCGTTGCTTGTTGTCATTGTCTTTTCCCACAAACTCCTTCACCCTTCATCCTGTGCCAACCCTCAAACCGGCTCAGAGACTTGCCTCTGAGGCTGCTTCCAAGACCCACATTTCCCGTGACGCCCAAACCATCTCAGATCCTCAGTTCTTGGCCCTCGGTGCTTTATCCTGCGGGTGCTTAGGAAGGAGCTCCCGCCTTCCCGGGGTCCAGGGGCCGAGTTTACCGAGAAGGTAAATCGGGGCTCTTAATGCCCGAGAAGCTCTTGGTGACTGCAGGGCTCATGGGCTCGGGACCGGGGCTACCCCGCACAGCGGCTGCCCAAACCCGCAGGGACAAGGGGCCCGAGCCGCCCCCGGAGACCTGCCCGGTGCCCGGCGGGTCGGAGGCACGGGGACGGCGGGGCGGGCTCTGCGGTGCGCTGCTCTGGAGCGCGCCGGGGCCGGTGGTGCCGTGCCGGGCTGTGCCACCGGTGGCACTGGTGCCGCCCCGGGCCACTGGTGCCGCCGGTGCCACCGCTGCCGCCACTCCCGCACCGGGCCACTGGTGCCCGCGCTGCCGGTCGGGGCCGTGCCGCCGGTGCCGCCGCCGCGCGCTCCGTTCCGCTCCGTTCCGTCGGCGCCGCCGCCGCGCCCAGGCACGTGCCCCCGCTCCCGCCGGCGCCCCGGCCCCGCGCCTCCGCGCTCGCGGCCGGCCCACGTGGCCGACCGCGGCTCGGCATGAATGAACCGCCCTCCGCCAATCGGCGGCCGCCCCGCCGGCGGGCGCGGGCGGGCTCCCCCGCCGAGCGCCTCCGCCGGCCAATCCCGCGGCGGCGGCCGCCCGCCGGCGACCAATGGCGGCGGGGAGCGCGGGGCGGCGCCCGGCGCCGGCGGCGCCCTATGGCGGAGCGGCGCGGGCCGGCGGCGGTGCCGGGCGGGCCAATGGGGCGCGGGGGCGGGGCGGGCGCGCGGCGGCGCGGCGGCCCGGCGCGCGGCTCTAAAGCGCGGCGCAGCGCGGCGCGGCGCAGACCGGCATGGCCGCCACCGCGCAGTACCTGCCGCGCAGCGCCGCGCTCATGCACCCCGACGGCGACCGGCTGCACCAGGGCACCACGTACCGCGAGGTGCAGAAGATGATGCACCACGAGTACCTGCAGGGGCTGGCCCCCGCCGCCGGGCACGCCGTCGGACTGGCGCACCACCAGTGGCTGCCCAGCGCCGGCACGGACTGGGGCAGCGGCGGGGGCGGCGGCGGCGCGCACCTCCCGCCCGCCGAGCACGCCAAGGGCGGCCCGCCGGGGCCCCGCGAGGAGCTGTCCGCCGCCGCCTTCCACCACCGCCCGCCTCTGGTGCACCCGCCGGCGGCGGCGGCGGGCGGCGCGGCGGGCGGCTGGGCGCAGGGCGGCGGGCACCACCTGCCGCCCATGTCCCCGCCGTCGGGGCAGCCGCTGCTCTACGCGCAGCCCTACGCCGGGCTCAACGGGATGCTGGGCCCGCCGGCGCCGGCGCTGCACCACGGGCTGCGCGACCCGCTGGGCGCCGAGGAGGCGGGCGGCCACGACCTGGCGGCCTCGCCGCCGCCGCTGGGGCCGCCCGAGCCGTCGGACGAGGACGCGCCCAGCTCCGACGACCTGGAGCAGTTCGCCAAGCAGTTCAAGCAGCGGCGGATCAAGCTGGGCTTCACGCAGGCCGACGTGGGGCTGGCGCTGGGCACCCTCTACGGGAACGTCTTCTCGCAGACCACCATCTGCCGGTTCGAGGCGCTGCAGCTGAGCTTCAAGAACATGTGCAAGCTGAAGCCGCTGCTCAACAAGTGGCTGGAGGAGACGGACTCCAGCACGGGCAGCCCCACCAACCTGGACAAGATCGCGGCGCAGGGCCGGAAGCGCAAGAAGCGCACCTCCATCGAGGTGGGCGTCAAGGGCGCCCTGGAGAACCACTTCCTCAAGTGCCCCAAGCCCTCGGCGCACGAGATCACCTCCCTGGCGGACTCCCTGCAGCTGGAGAAGGAGGTGGTGCGGGTCTGGTTCTGCAACCGGCGGCAGAAGGAGAAGCGCATGACGCCGGCCGGGGTCCCGCACCCGCCCATGGAGGACGTTTACGCACAGGCGGACACGTCGCCGCTGCACCACGCGCTGCCCGGCGCCGTGCAGTGACTGCCCGGCCCCGCCGCCGCGGCCCCGCCGGCGGCGGAGCGGAGGGAGCGGGGCGGGCGGCGGGCGACGCGCTTTAATTTATTCCTCAGACTGGCCCGGCCGCGCCCGTCCCCGCCGGAGCCGCCCGCGGCCGCCGCAGCAGTAGCCAAAGGTTTGCGATCTCTAATTTATTCCCTTCCTCGCGGGGCGGCCCCGTCCCGTCCCGTCCCCGCTCCGCCGGCCCGGCCCGGGCTCGCCCGGAGGATGCCGCGGTACCATCCCCGGCCCGTTTCTATTTATTTTCTAACCGTGCGCGGAGCTCTCCCCCCTCCCGTTGGTGGGTTCGGTCCGGTCCATCCCCTTGGGTTTCGGTTTTTGTTTGTATCTTTATTGCAAAACCAATGTAGACTGCGAGGGTACGTTTCTATTTATGTTATAGTAAATATTTTATTACTTGCATAAACCATTTACCCAGGAACCGGTCTCGTGTCGTCTTTGCGGGCTGCAGCGGGCCGGGCCGGGCCGGCGGGGGCCGCCCCGCTGCCGGGGCCCCGCCGCGGCCGCGTCCCTGCGGGCGCAGGCGGCTCCGGTTCGCCCCGTCCTTCCCGGTCGCTCCTCGGGCGGAGAGAGCGGGGCTCGGCGGGATTCGCCCGTCCCCGTAACGGCACCTCGGGGAAACCTCGTCGCTGCGCGCAATTCCGCGCTTGATGCCGCCCGCAGCGGTGGGAACAGCCGAAAACCGAGAGTCGGGGCTTAGGGCGCACCCGCGGAGCCGTGCGGCTGCGTTCGCGGGACTGCGGGGTTTCACGGATCTTAACCTAACTTTTTTGCAGTCTACAGCGTGAGCAGAAAACGTTCTAAACGCAACTTTCTTCCCGCTTATCGCAGAAGTAATAAATGTACGCTAGTATAGCTGAGAAGATTCCTGCTTTCCATTCAAACCATGCTCCCGGGTTTTCTGATGTCACCAGTTTTCCCTTTCGTGGTGTCATGCCCTGATATTTTTCTGCTTATGCCAAGAAAGGTTGAAAATGTAGTTATTGCATTCTCTTATTTCTAGAAGAATCAGCTTCCATCTCTACTTTTAACCTCTTCTCTTTCAGCAAATCCCGAGAAAAGTCGCATGTGAGGATTGTGTTTGCCTTTGCAGGTCCTTTAATTCCTGCAGTATTTTGTGTGTTGGGGGGACTTTTGAAATGTGCCTATATAGAGCTCTTACACTGCTGAAATACTTAGTCAAAATCTGTTAGTAAAGCACCAATTTCTTTATTTTTTTATTTGGCAGAGCACTTGCTGATGTTCTTGAACATCTGGCACTTGCTCGTTTCCCTACTTGACTCTTGGTACAAATTATATGCTGTGAAAACAGCAGGCTTAAAGGCGATTTTCTAGTGATAGCACTGCATCCTGCATAGGAATTCGTATATAATTATTTTTATATATATATATATATAATTATTTTATATATATATAAAAAAATTTTAAAGTCAAATGTAACTTAGACTTGAAAATTTATGCATGAAAATTCTTGTCTTCTCTGTGGTTTGATTTTGTTGCATTCTGTGCCTTTGGGGGGTGTGTATAATACTTGCCCAAGCAACAATGCATTCGCAATAGATAATGTTATAAATTACCGCAATGTCTCTTAAATTGTAGCTATTCTACATCAGCTAGTACAAAACTATTAAGTTCTCTTCATTCAAAATTCTAGTAATCTGGGGTTTGAGATTTTGAAATAAAGTCACTTTGAGCAGTTATTTCATTAAATACTTTGATGCTCTTGAGTATGTAAATAAATGGTTCACTTTGTGGTACAAATAAGCTAGCAAATGCTGCAGTTTAGTATATTAATAACTTTCCTTGGCATGCAGAGCATAATAAGAAATATCACTTAAAGGATTCAATGTGCACTGTATGTTTTGTCAGCTTTTGTTACAGACTTAGCTTCCTTTTTTGTATTGTGACTGGTTTGTATAGAAAAGCACAGGATTGTAGGGTTGTTGTAGAGATCCTGGATTCCAAAAGTTTTGCTGTATTTACTGAATATTTACTAATTTATGAATAGTTGAGCATATACAGTAGATTAGATGATACACTTCAGTAAAAAAAGTAAAGGAGCATGATGATTCAAGGGTTTGAGTCAATGTATCGTGAAAGCCCTTAAATTAATTTTCAACTCTGAAACAATCTTTCCTTCGCTCTTCTTTTGTGTCTTTCACACACATGTGCCATTGTGTTTAACGTTTGGTAACGCTGTAACTCTGCAGCCTTTACTTAAGAATGTCTGTGTCGTAGCCAGGCTTTAAGGGAAGAAGAAACAAAATCGGAAATGGACAAAAGCCATTTAAATTTTTGTATTTTTAAAGAAAACAAACTCTTGTTTGCATTGAGTGATTAATTGTACCGCTCTTCAGTACCAGGGGTGATTTAAGTAGCCTCTTCGTTCTGGACTAACCTGGCTGGCAAACAGCATTTATATTGATACTTGGAAGGGAAGGGTCAGTTTTCACATTGCGTTCTCGTAATGGATGAGATGTGCTGTGAGTGCTGGGGAGGACGAGCACCCTTGGGTTGTTCAGTTTGTCAGATTGTATAAGGCGCTGGCAGCCCCACTGCATTAGCTCTTTCATGCTGTTGAGCAGCAAAAATAAAATACACTTTATATATCTTATTTCTGCAGTGCCGCAGTGCTCAGCCGTTCTAAAAATCAAATGCCCCAAAGGTTTGCCTCTCTTAGAAGAACGTGTTAGTTTTCTTGGTCAAGGATTAAATAGCAATTACTGGAGGGAGACTTGATTTTTTTTTTTTTTTAAATATATTTTTTTTTGGTGGTGGTTGTTTCTACCTAAAGTCTGAGCTCATCCTACTACATCAGGAGTAAACACACGAAGGTAGGATTGCGATGTTGGTACATTAAATAACTCTTTGTACATTTGCTTTTCTTTAACAATGCATAAGCAAATAGCAGAATATGCAAAGCAGGAAGTGTAGATAGGGAAAAGGAGTTCTGCACATCACCAATATTAGAGGGGTTTAGCTCTGCGGTGATGTGAAATCCTTCCTTGTAACCTAGGGAGCTGCGGGAGCTGCAGGAGCGCTCTGCTTTGGGCACATGCTCTCCAGAGCAGTGTCCCTTTTGCGCCTGCCCTGGGGCTGTGGCTGGTCCCTGGCCAGCAGTGGCCGTGCCCGGGGCAGGCACCGTCCTCCGGCTGCCACCTGCCCATGGAGTGACCGGGGGAGCCCTGCGCCAGTGTGCGGGTCTGGAGTGGCTGGTGCCCGGCCGGCCAGGCTGGAGCGACGAAGTGGTGGCCGAGGGGTCTCTGGCCAGCGGGGGCAGGTGGCATCAGGCCACCACGTCCCTGCTGGGAGCTGAGGCACAAGAAGTGCTGTGCCTTCTGTGCGCTTCACCCGTGCTGGGGCAGAGCAGCCTCTCGCCGCTCTCCAGGTGCTCGGACGGCAGCTGCGCCCTCCAAACCCTGTTGTCTTATTAATTGGTCATCAGCAATTTTAGGAAATTGCCGGCTTCTGTTAAGGCAGACGATATTCAGCAGAGTATCGCTTGTTTTTCCTTCTGTTTTTAAAAAGGTGTACGGTTGCTGCTCAGCTTTCCTGTGTGCTTAGGAAAAGGTTGTGGCGTTCCAGGATCCTGCTTTCTTTCCAGATTTCTTGTCTCAGAATATTATTGCCGCTACTTGCAAGAGCAGGGAGCGCTTGCTCAGTAATAACTGCAGAAGTGACTACAGCACAGCAGTTTGCCTCGCTAGGCACAGTCACACATAATTATTGATGCCGTATTCATCTTATGCTTTCAACAGAACCTGGCCTCTTCTGCCGACTGCTATCCGCTCGGAGCCTGAGCCCAGCGAAGCGCCAGCGATGCCAACTGTCCCCTAACTAGCCCAAGCAGCAGCGGGATCACCGTAATCTCTTTTCATGTAAATTTGGAGCATCAGTGTTAACACCTTGGAATCTTGTTCCTAACTCTGCCCATCCCTGCTCGCTCTCTCTCCCACGAGGAAAGATTTCAGCACAGTCTGGTTGAGCATATATTTTAATTCTGCGCTAATGTTGTTTGCATATATTTTAATTTTACACTAATGCTACCGTTGTTTGGTTGGAGCTGGATCAGCCCCGGGAAAGCTCAGCGTTGTTATTTCACAGGTATTGGAAACAGGCTTGGGTTGTGCCCCGGGGCAGAAGTCCACGACTGTGGAATTGCTTCTCCTTAGCTGCCTTGTGTTGTTTCTTACAGTTGGGTTGTTTAAAACCAGTGCATCCCGGCCAACAAACTCCGAGGCGGTGCTGGTAGCTTGTCGCGTGTGCTGAGGACCGGAGCGCAGCCTGCCGCGGCCGCCCGCAGCGGGGATGCTCCTGCTGCGCTGGGAGCAGATCAGCCCCAGGCAGGGGCAGGAGCGAGCTGAGATGGGGCGGGGGGGAGGGCTGTTTTGGTTCAAAATGCTAAATGTCCTTACGTGAAAGTGTCTGGTCTCGCTAAGGTGTATATTGCTGCTTAGAGAGCCCTGGCCCGACAGACCCTCCTGACTCCAAAGGACAGGATTTCTCCGGGCTTACGCCAGTGAATGCGATGTGGCTCTGATCAGCACCATCCCTCTGTTTTCCACGTTTGTGCGTATATAGGAATAAACGCGGAGAAAGGAGCTTGTTAAGTCTTTCATGTGAACTCCCACTGCGCTTTGCAGAGCTGATTTACGGGCGTCCGGCATCTCTCCCTCCTGTGATTTGTTGGTGAGCGTGCCTGTGGCTGTGTGCGCACCCAGCTCTCGCCTGCGCGCGGGGGTAGAAGTACAGGCAACTGCACTTCATCGGGTGTTTTCCTTTGGGATTCATGTAAACTCCAGCCACAAACGTTCCCCCTAGTTTCGATACGAACTATTCAGACCAGGCTGCTCCGTGGAACCTCCCGTGCTGTGCATGGGAATTGCAAGGTTGCAAAGGCAGCGTCAGAGCATCTGATACCGTACACAAGATATAATGTGCGTGTTAGATCAGACCTCGTGAATATTTCGTGTTCCTTGATACCACGTTGGTTTTGGTGTTGGTCAAAATGAGTGTTATTTCTTGTAAGCCTTGCAAAGTTGTTGTAGTTACACGGGTGCCCCAGCTCATACACTGCTGAGAGCACTTGCTGCAGAGGAGAATCCTGTCCGTGACAAACTTTAAAGATTTTTAAAATTGATTTTCCTCTTTACCACCTTTCTTTTGGAGCATTCTGCCCGATAAAGACATCTATGCGACACCTCCAGCACCCAGGTCCTGTTTCCCTGTGGACACATTGACTTCTTACAGCTCCACAGAGGGCAATCCGCTTTTGATCACTTTGCCACATTATCATTCTCCCAAGGCTTTTTGCTTTTTAATCCCTGCAGCAGCTGCTCTAGGGCCAAAACGGGCAGCAGTCACCGCAGCCAAAGAACAGTGTTTCTTTCATAATGGTCCCAAGCTGGCTTTTCTGTCAACGTGTTTAAGAAAGGCGGATGGGTGGCTGGAGCTGCTGGGCTCCCAGTTCTGGGAGCTGTACGCGTAACAGCTGAGCGCCTTGAAAGTAGATGAACGAACAAGTGCCCCAAAACCTCCTGCAGATGTCACGTATATGCCCAGGAGCTGTCAGATGCTCCGTGGAAGTGCCTGCTCCTCGCATGGGGATTGATACAAGGTATGAGAAAACCAGTGGGCATTTTTTCATTTCACTGTAGGTGTTTGGGTTTGGTTTGGGTTTTTTTGTTTTGTTTTGCTTTGGTTTTTTTTGTTTTTTTTTCTGGGGAAATTTGTCCTGTGGTTTTTCATTACCTGGAGCTCAATGTGTACTAGCAGCACTCACTCACCCTGGAGGCTGGGCGACTTTGAGATTATGCTGGGTCTTAAATTTGTAGCTAGCCAAAAGTCTGGGAAATGAATTTGATTTACATGTTTGCATCTTTTGCAGTCATTTGCAGGATTGGTTTTAAAGAGTCAGGCCATTGCATCAGATGTCTTTATGTATTTTTTAAAAATATATAATTAGTTTTAAATTGGAGAAGTTTTTTCAGTCATGTTTAAGACTAACATGGTTAAGACAAAAGAAGTGATGTCTTTTGAAATAAATCAACAGAAGTATGGGCAGTGAGAGAACGGTAGTACAGAAGGGCAGTTACAGCTTTGCTACAATGGGAACTTTCCTCTAAATGAGTATCGGAGCTCCTGGAATTTACTCCCAGATTTCTTTGAGGACTAGGAGACATGTTTTGGGTTGGTTGTTTTTTTTTTTTTTCCCAGTGTTTTTACTTCTCATGAAGTGATGTAAGAAATCTTTCCTTAAGTTACGGAGTGCTGAGAGGGCCTCAGCAAAAAGGGTGAGATGCTCCTGGTGGTTGGTGCGAGCCGGGAGGGTCTGCAGGCGGCAGCTCCGCTGGAAAGAGCGCTTCCATGTGCTGGACCCCGAGGTGCGGTGCGGGCAGAGCTGTACTGTACGGAGCTGCTCTCCCGCGTCCCTCTCTCTTACTAGTCTGTATGTGGGTCTTTTCCTGGCCTGTGCAAAGTGTTCCTGACGCTGCTGCCGCGGGGCTGGGGAGAGCAGGAAGGGCGTGCTGTGAGTTTTGAGGAGAAGCGCTGTGGAAGGGCATCACCCACTGCTGAACGGTCTCCGTCAGCCCGGGAGCCCCGTGGAGCTGCAGCTCGCGATGACAAGCACAGCCGAGTGTCGTCTCTCCGGCTCCCGGCTGACTTGCTTCAGCACAGCGTTATTTTTGCTTACGTTGCCTGTGGCGCGTCTCTGGCGGAGCTGTCTGGAGGAGCTCCAACATGCCGTGGTGGCTGGCCCTTGTCCCTACCCTCTCTCCCAGCCAGGTGGGTGTCAGGGTGCAACTTTGGATTTCTCTTCCTTAGGACCAACGTCCACCTCCCTTATGCTTTTGTGTCTGCAGAGCTCCAAGTGCCAGGCACTGGCAAGTACTTAGCGCTCAGAGCAGCTTTAATCACGTCTTTTCTCATGCCTTAGCATGGTCTCAGGCGTCGGAGCATTATTCAGGAGCAAAGGGATGAAAACTGTTGCCACACCTGACCTCTCGTGTTGCTTTCTGTGTCACCCCCACGGTGCCCTGCTGAAGGGTCCAGGCGCTGGCGCGGCAGAGGCTGGTGGGACCCGCTGGAGCGGTGGGGGCGAGGGTCCGACCTCGGTCCCCGCGGCAGCGAGGGAGAAGCCTGATGGGCTGCCACAAGGTGCAGAACCTCAACAGGCACGGGAGCGATCCAACAAACCCGCCATCACAGAAAAGCCTTGTATCTTGTGGCTCAGGCTACAAATCATCACAGGGCCTAGGTTTGTTGGTTTTTTGTGTTTTTTTTTTTCTCTCCTTCTTTAAATGTTACCACTTCAGCGGATGGAGCTGGAGTCATCGGCAGCCTCCCAGCTGGTGGGAGCGAGGGGGTTGCTGAGCCCCGCGGGAGGCAGGACGAGCATCCTGCTTGTCAGACGGACTTTGGTGTGGGGAATGTTGATTCTTCAGCAGATACAGGCAAGCAAAGAGCAGCGGGCAGCTGCAGCGTTGGGGTCATTCTGCCCTGTACTGCTCTCAGGTACGTGTGAGAGTTGGGCTCTTGTTCACCATAGGGTTGTGACACAAAGAGGATTTGCTCCCGATGGGAGGATTCTTAGCTCTTTGTTTTCCTAAAATTACTTCATTTGCTCTCAGCAGCAACATGCAATTTTATTTTCAGATGAGAATATAGAACGACTTAGCTCATCGCTAGCAGAACTTGCCACCTCGGACTGCAGCAAGTCTGTGACAGCCTTTCTCCAACCAGCCTCTTGTTGCTGTATCAGAGAAAAGAGTTTTCTCGGGTCTGGCAGCACCCTGCAGTTGGCTCCCACTCCGTCAGTCTTACTGCTTGCTGGGTTGCTCTGCTGCTTGCACCAGCCACTTGCCAGCCCTTGGGCCACGAGGATGGGTGCGGGGCCGAGCAGCAGCACCATCCCACTGTCCACGTGGCTCCACCGACTCCCTGCCTCTGCCGAAGGTGCTGCCAGCCGGGGAGAGCTGCTGCTGCGGCCTCCACAACGGCTACGTTCACCAGACATAAAAAATCTGAAACTGTCCCCAAAGTCACTGAGATGCTTTTGCTTGTCTCATGGTGTGTTTGCCCTAAATATACTTCTAAAGCAAAAGATGAGTAGGCAGATATTTGCGGGGTCTGAGCCCGGGCTCCACGGCACGCCGGTCGCATGGGCTGCACAATTGGTATATGCACCCTGATGGCCTCGCATTTGCTTTCCTGTCGCTATTCATCTTCAGCCGTTTCTTTCTAGTGTAGATGGCAAAACCACAGCGCTCCGTGAGACTTTGCCGAACGTGTTTGTCATGCGGCCTCTCTGCAGGTCACCTGGTGGTGCTGCGTTTGGGGGGAGCTGGGCACCGCGAGGGCCGGGAGAGCTGAGCGGGATGAGGAGCGGTTGGCACAGGCCTGTGTTGGGGTGTTTGCCTGGTCCAGCGATGCTGCCGGCCCATTTGGACCCTCCCCAGGACACGGCGGGGTCAGCCTGACTCTGTCCCCAACAGCCGGCAGCGCAGAGGCGGGAGCCCGCAGCCGGCGCAGGACGGAGCCAGGCTGCCCATCCCAGACCCAGGGGCTGCCCACAGTGCATGGATCAGACGCGTGTCCCGGTCTGTGTGCTGGGCTGGCTCTGGTCAGCTACTGGGGAGGGCAAGGGTTGGACCCGGTGGGCAGAAGCCCCCTGTCCCCAAGCCCTCCCGCCATTCTCGACCACCCTTCGGCCGTGCTGCTCGTGTCCGCTGGGGCAGGGCCTGGCTGTGACCCCAGGGAGGGGACTGGATGTGACCCCAGGGAGGGGACTCGCCTCCCCAGTGCTGGCCTGGCCTTGCTGGTGTTGGGGACAGGCGCAGGTCAGCGTCATTAAGAGGGAGAGTATTGAATCGATACCTGGAGTGTTTGATATTCTGCTTAGTGGAACACTTGTTATGTCTTTAATTACTATTTCTAAAAGCACCATGGGATGGAAAGCAAAAGGCAGAAATAAATAGCGAGGGGTGATCAATTGGGCATGAAACCCTTGTTATTGATCACCTTTAACCTCTGCTTAAACTAATGACAGAGCTACCATTTAACTGTCCCCAGGCACAAAGCGCATCAATTGTACAAGTGCCACATAAATCACAGTGGGTCGCGGTGTGTTGCCGAGCGCCCGGGAGCCCGCCGGGGTCCTGCGGGAGCTGCGGAGGAGGCACTGCCCCACGCCGTGCTGCTGCGGCACCCCCGGACGGCCACCTCGGGTCAGCCACGGCCCCGGGAACTGGTGTTCCACACAAAAAGGCTCCGACAAGCAAAGGTATGTCACGACTCTCAATGTCGTGCAGGGCTGCAGGAATGACAGTATTTGCCCTGCCTGCCTCTTTCCCCAAAGCGCTAAAAAAAAAAGATTTATACTATTGAAGATCCCGTTGACGCCTCTCCTGACCGCCGGATAGCAGGGCTGGGGGGGTTCCTGACACACGGTGAGTTTGCAGGGGGAAGGACAGACAGGACTTAGGTGAAACAACGATCCCGTTTCTGAGCGAGCGTTCGGAGCAGCAGAGTTTGAGGAGTGACACGAGCTGGGCACATGAAGGATCACCTTTTCCCGTATGCCTGCAGTTGGCTTCCTGAATCGTCAGCTGTGCTGGAATTGCCCCTTCTGTTTGGTACAGGGGTAAAAAAAAAAAAATAAAAAAAAAAATCAAGATGTGCAATTGGCAGCAGAGTGAAGTCAACGCAGCCTCTCCAGATAACAACAATAATATTCATTAACATTCAATCTACAAATTATCCCTTGAAACCCCGGCCTGGAGACTTGCCAGTTTCCAACACAAAACAATGTTGTCTGTTACGTTTCCAGCGTGGTGGCGTTTCCAAGGCCCTGTCTGACATACGGCGTCACGCAGCTATCAGCTGTACGTCCCGCCACGGACAGGGCGAGGGGCTACACCCCGCCGTGTGAAGGAGCGCGTGCATTTCGGTAAAATAGGATGGCTGCTCTGCACATTCAGCTCCCCAAAGAATTAGGAGGTGAGCTTTTCCTTGATGTTCCCTACTCTTAGTTTTGGTGAAACCAGTTGGCTTTTTCAGCAGCTTCCAAAAAAGCTGTTTGTTTCCAGAAATTGTTTTGTAAGTGTTCGCGCTGAGCCCTGGGTAGGGAAGGTACGGATGAATCGCAGCAATTGGGAAGAGTCCCATTGAGCAGCGTGTCTGTCCCTCTCGGAGAGCTTTCGGGATTACTCCCGTCTCCACGGGGACAAGGAAAAGGTCCCCTCTTGTCTGCTGTGTGTCCACAGCATGATGCTGGGCACACGCTGTGCCTGCGGCTGGCGTTGCTGCGCGCATCCCTGGAGGGCTTCCTCAGGAGACCCTGGATTAATACATACTTTGCCTTTGAGCTGCCATTTGGAGGGTTTCTACTGAAACCTTAGAAATCATTTGGGTGTCCTCATCCATCAGCTATTGGAAACAGTATTGATAATACAATCATTCCTCCTTTGGTCACTCTGTTTCCCTTTTTCTCTGCCGCAGATGCTGTAATTTGTCACTGCTGTCCCCCTGAAACGTCGAGAGACTGGAATCTGCCCAGGTGGCGGCACAGGAGCGTTGCAAATGCAGCCCAGGGAGGCCTCCTGCCTCTTGCCACCCAGGGCTGCAGCATCCTTGCCCACAGCCGAGGGACGTCCGATATGGCCCTGGGGACACTGAGCAGCCTTCCCGCCCTACGTCTGCTCGCGCTCTGCGCTGCCCAGGCTGGGCTCTGCTTGGTCTGTGCCAGCAGGACCCCGCTCCGGGGTGTCAGGGGTTTGGGTCTCCGAAGTGCCTTGTCCCCTCAGCTCTGGGTATTTCACAGGGACTTGGGTGATGCGTAGTCACCCAGGTATGTCTGCTGGCCCTGGCCACGGGGCTGCTGGGGAAGAAGCCTGAGCCTGCAGAGGCCCAGCTGGCACCGAGCAGGGCAGCGCTGTGCCCTCGTCCCAGCCCGGGTCTTGGTCAGCGCAGGAGAGCCGAGGGGCGAGCTGCCGGCTGGTGCCGGGGGGGGACAAGCACAGCACCCTGCGGCCCTGCTGCAGAGCCCCCGCGCCATGCCGCTGGGTGGGCAAAGCCTCCGGCTGGGCTGACACAGCACCTCAGCAGTCACTTGTGATAGACCTCAGACTTCAGAGGTCCCTTTTTTCAGGTAGTACTTTGCTTTCTGGCTTCCATCAGTCCTTTGGCTGGCAGGGTTGGCTTGGAGGGCTCACCGTCCCACTTTGCTCCTGCCCTGGGCCTGGGGGGGTCCCTTCAGGTGGGTACTGCCAGGTCACCCTGGGGGTTTGCTCCATGTCCCCAGAGGGTTCCTGTTCACTGTCACTATAGTCACTAGAGACAGCTATTGGCACAGGCAGCACTGCTGCTCCTCTCATGGTCACTGAGGGAATAAGCCGTAGGTGTCACTAGCTTTGAGCTGGGAGGTAGCTTTCATTCTCAAGGGACTTCTAAGGCCTGGCCGTCTCAGAGCAGAGGGACGAGTGCCGTCCCGCCGAGCCCTGCTCTGCATCCAGCGCTGCCGGGAGGATTCGCCCCTGACGCCCGGGATGGCAGATGCAGGCCACGGGGGACACCGGTGGCTGCGGTCCCTGTGCAGTGAGCGGCTGCTGGTCTGGCAGAGGCAGCGTCTCAGCGCACAATAAAATCTTCTTCCATGTCAGTCCAGAGGGGCAGAGCTCCCTGCTGACAACAGCTGCGCGGGGAGCTTGGCATGGATTTGCATAGATGAAATGATTTCTCCTGCCATTCATTCAGTCTTTCTGTCTGCCGGCTTCCCTGCTCCCCTGTGGAATCCGGGGTCCACACAGAGAGCATTCAGCCGGCCGCGAGCGCGTTGCTGCGCGTTGCTTTGCACAGATGTCCCCGAGCAATTCCATGAATTGTTGCTCTATAGTCACTAAGCTGTTTGGGAAAACATTTCAGATAACTGTCCTACGCATTGGGGTGACTGAATTAATGGCATTTGAATGGTCAAAAAGATAGTGTGAATTGGAAACAATGCTCTCCCTGTAACGGGCAGCAGGAGAATTCCAGCTGGTATTCTCATTGTTAATGAGCAAACCCGGGGCGCTCTGTGGCCTCGCTACCTTGGAAGGGGCTGGAGAAATGCACAAACCAGCCCGTCACTTCCCCTTCTGAACTTTTCAAATGCCAGGAAAGGAATGCTTTTCAAATTGTCTTTTAGAGCTCCACAAGTGCGACACTATACCTCAGCGAAGGGAAGGGGGAGGACTGTGGCCCTGGCCGCGCTGCCCGAGCGCTGTGCTGGGTATGCGTGGATCCGGGACCTCCTCTGCCCTCGGGCACCCAGCAGCACCTCTGGCTGAGGGTGCCCACGAAGGTGGAAGCAAACCCCGCGGCACTGTCACCCTTTGCCCGGACTCACGCGCCTCCCTGCGTGTCCCCTGCTGACCGTTGCTGGAGTAAAGGTGCGGGGCAGCGGGGACACCAGGGCTGGTGGGGAAGGAGAAGAGGGAGAAGGTGTGCTGGCAGGAGCACCCTGTGTGGGGAGCTGAGACCCACCTTCACAGCCGCCGTGACGGAGCCTGTTTCCCCGCAGACACCGCAGAAACAGCCCATTGACCACAATCATTGTTCTCAAATGCACTGCACAGTCCCAAACACAGTTTTCAGTCAGTCATGAGAAGTCCCCACGGTGACAAGAGGTGTCCTTCGTGGCAGGAGGAGGGTGAGCCCACCTGCAGCCGGCCGGTGCACGCCGTGTGGTGGCAGGCACCGCTCCGAGGAGGCGCTTGGCGGCCGGGAGAGCTTTGTTGCATCTGGGCTTGGCAGAGCACAGCGATGTGAGCCATACATCATCGGGAAGAATGTGCGCTTGGGTAACACATTAGAATAATACATTATTAGAGCACTGTTGCTATGGTGATGTATTAGGGCAATATATCATTAGATACCTTCCATTGATGATGTATTACTCCAAACATGGCTCCTCCCAGCACCAGCACAAGGGCCACGAGGGAAGACTTGTCTTTTTGCAGAAACTCTACTCTTTCCCTAAGGAAAAAAAATCCAACTGTAATGGCTTCATTAAGGGGATATGGAGCAGGGGCTGGCCTGGGGCACCTCTTCCTCTCTCCTAGGGCCCTTTACAAGTGAGGCTGGCTCCGTGCTGAGCCACTCGCTGTGTTTCCTGGGGACCTGGTACCTGCATTTTAGCGCATTTGGGCAGAAGGATCTGCCTGTGCCTTCCAGACAGAGGGATGAGATCTGCCAGGCCCCGCGCTGAGCTACAGGAGCTGAAGCATCAGCGGGTGCCTCTGCCGGTGCAGTGTGGAGTCCCGTCGGACACAACGCCTGCCACGCCGGGTCCTGAGCTCCTCACGTCCCTCATGCAGGGACCGGGTCTACATGGGCTGGAGCACGCTCCAAGGAAGCTCCTCTTCTCCAGGTCTCCTGGTGGCCAAACAAGCCGGTGGCATGTGCTGGTGCCCAGCCCCATGGCAGAGGAGACAGACGGACTGAACTGGAGCCCAGGGCGCGGGTCACTGCTGCTGCTCACCTCCCCATGAGCCGCGTTCCTTGCTGGGCTCCGTTCCCTTGGGATCTCTCGTCCCACACACATGCCGCTGGGCAAACGGCACTGTGCTGGGTCTCTCCCTCGGGACAGGACATGGGCACATGCTACTGTTTGCTGGACCAAGGTGAGGGAGATGTGAGCCATTCGCAGCCCTCCCTGGGCACGGGTTTGTCACTTGCTGGAGGAAGGAGCTGATGGCAAGGCTGTGAGCGCTGTGGCACCGCAGCAACACGCACCACCGTGCCCGGCAAGCAGCACTCTGCACTCACAAGGCCGTGTCCCATTCGAAGGACAGAGCGGAGAAGACTTAATGAAGTGCTGGGCGCTGGAGGGTGGTGCAGGGAGGCCCCTGACGCAGCAGACTGAGGCCTGCGAGTATCCTCTCTGCTCCTCTCTGTGCCCCCAGGTGCCTTGGGGCAGGCACCTCCCGGGGCTGGTAGGTGGGCACTGGCACTCTGGGGGTGGCGAGGCATGGCTGGAGACCGGCATGGGCACTCCTGGTCCTCCACAGCCTCCCGCTAACACCACTCATCGCCTTCCCCAGCTGCTGGGCAGCCTCTCCTCCCCGCCAGCGTGGAGCGAGGCTGTTGGGGTGCTGCACTGATGCTCTCCCCTGGGGGACCCTGGCCCCAGCCTGCCACGAACCCAAAATGTTGAGCCCAGGAGAGGCTCCAGCCAGCTGGGTCCTCAGGCAGCCCCGCGGTCTCTGCAGGGCTGCACTCTTTTCAGCTCAGCAGGATAAATAAATTGCTTCAGCGACAAAGGCTCCAGAGAGCAGAGCGGGAAAGCAGGTTGCTTTCGCTGTGAAGTATGCAGTGTGCATCAGATATAATTTGGTTTTAATTAACGGACAAGAAAGTAGCAGAGTTAAAGCATGTGCCGCCTTTTGCAGGGATGTCAGTGCCGAATGCCTGAAAAATGCAACCAACTCAGAAAGACAAGTGGAAGGTGAGCAAAGGCTGGCCGTGCTGGGCAGTGGCGTTGTAAGCAGAGCGCCGGGAGAGGTTCCCCGTCCCCTCTGAGGTCCCGCAGTCAGGCTCACTGCAAAGAAACAGTTTGCGGAGCACATGCTGTCGCTCAGTGTGGAGATGCCGCGGTCAGATTGCTGCGTGTCAGCTGCACCCAGGAACTTTTCAACCGGCCACTGAGAAAGCGCTGGCTCCCCTGCCCAGCTCCCCTCCCGGGCACGATGGGCTGCTGCTGGGGCTGTGCGGGTGCCCATCGCTTCCCTCCCCATCTTTTCCCCCCTGCCTGGAGGGACCTCAGCGTTCACCCCTTCCCCAGCTGCAGTAGAGCTGCTCCTGGATCTCCCCCATCCAGCGCTGCTCGGAGGATGCATGTTCACGAGCAGCCCTGGATGCAGCTGCTCGTACGCACAAGCGTGTGTTGGGGCAGCAGGTCTTCTGGGCTCCGTTCCCAGCAGTGTGGGCTAGTGGTTACACCACTTAAGAGCTGGGCTGCCCCCACATCGCCCTGCAGATGCACACTTCCTTCCCTTGAAATCTCTGCGGGAGCAGAGTCTGCCCACTGAGGGCAGAGAGGGCAAGAATAAGAGGCTGTTTGTGCAGACTTGAAGTATGATAAATAATATTCCCCTGGAACTGCCCTGCCGCTGCCGGTTCCCGTTCATAATAATGATGTGTGAGATGCTTTAGGAGAGCAAGACTGTGTCTGCCCTTGATGCCAATGCTTTTAAGGGTTCAGCACGCTGCCCTGCTCCCAGGCACCATCTGCAATGCTCTAAGCCAGGGCTGCTTTTAGCTTCGCAATCAATTGGATTCAATTAAGTGATAACGTGAGCCTGTGGGTAGAGAAGTGATTGCTTATCCCTTAATCAGCAAATTCTCCCCAGGTAGGGCAGAGCGGTTTGCCACCCAGTGTCCCTGTGGTTTTACTGCTGATGTCCTCCGGATGGGAGCTGGGGGGGAGAGCTCCTGGCTCAGCCCCCTGGAGCCCCGACCTCCAGCTGGTGCCTCCTGCCCATGCTGCCGAGCCGGCGGTGGGAACGGGGGGCATCCTGCAGCCACGGACTCGGCTGCCTTTGCTCTCCGAGGACGCTATTGCTGCGCCCCGGGGCTCAGGGTGCACCCTTTGCCATGGGGGTCGCTGCCCCACGCTCCCCAGGAGAGAGGGCCAGCAGCACAGAGCCAAGGCTGGGGGTGCTCAGCACTGCCGGCGCAGACAGGAGCAGCCGCCTCGGGAAGCAGAGGTACATTTATTTAAAGCCCTGTCTTTTTTCACCCTGTGCTCAATGCCATGTTTCTGCAGGGAGACGCTGCCAGCATCCACCCTGACACATGTGGGAGCGAGCGCGCGAGGGAGGCTCTGGGCATCTCGGTGAAGCGGAGCTGGCTCTGCCCCTCTCCCTGCTCCTGCTCCATGGCCATGGGGTGCGCGGGGCACCTCGGCTCTCTGAGGCCAGACCTGGCTGTAAGGGATTTCAGACATCAATAAACATCAGTGTCAAAAAGGACAGGAAAAGGTTATTTATCAGAAAACAGGCCAAGAAGCAGGATTGCAGCAGGGGTGACATGTGCTCCGGCCACGCTGCCAGGGTGGCATCCTCTGGCAGCTCAGAGGGGTCACAGCCACCGCTCCGGCGCTGCTCGGTCCCGCACCAGCTGATAACCGTGATAACCCCGCAGCCCCACGCGGTGCCCAGGGCCGGGCTGTTGCCACCGGCCATGACAGCAGCCCAATATTTCTCTCGCTTCCTCCGGTGTAATTGGGACTCGGCAGGAGTGACAGTCTCCTCAGAGCAAGTCAGGCTTGGCGAGGGCTGAGGTTTCAGAGTGAGCTCTGCCGCCCCGCAGTGCTCTCCTGGCTGGGGCTCCCCAGGCTGGGGGGGGGCGTTGTTTTGAGCGAGGACCGGAGGCTCCTGGGCCAGCAGGGAGCTGCAGAAACCACGGGTGCGCGCGTGTGTAAGCACCATGGGGGAGATTTAAGACAACAATGTTGTACAAAACAAGAACAGCAGAGGTTATGAATTTTCAAGATAACACCGACAAGAGGCAAACGCTGAGCTGCTGTTGAATTGTGGGTCATTTTCTGGTGACTAGCTGGTGAAGACTCTCGTGTGCCATGTGGGCTCGTGTTTCTCCTCTGCCGCCGCGGGGTCGTGTGGGCTGTGCCGCTGCTGTGTGTGGGGCTGACCACGGCCGCGCTGGCGGTGGGGAGGATGCCGAGCGGACACCACGCCACAGACCTCGGCTCAGAGCGGCGCAGGGGATGGGCGCACGACTCCTGGTGGTACTCCTGGTGCCACTCCTGGTGCCGGGGCTGTTCCTGCAGGAGCACAGAACGCACCAAGGCCTCGGGGATGCCGCCAGCACATCCCTGGCATGGCTGGGAGGTTCTGCATCCTTCAGACCTGTCCTGACGCCGCGGTTCAAGGTGCAGCCCCGGTGCTGTACCCTCCCTCCCCCCATCACCTACCTCTGATTAGAGCCCTCAGAACAAACCTGCTAATGCCTTTCCCAAGCTCTCGCCCCCACACTTTTGCCATATAAATCACTATAATTAAAGTGTTTGGAAAATGCTTTGGGAGCCCAGACAAGCATCCCCACATGCTACACACCCAGCTCGGCAAGCCCGACTTCCTGCTGCACCCACCCGCCGCCCCGGGCGCTGCATCCCTTCCCTCCCAAAACACCCGGCAGGACAGGAGTGAGGACCGTTCCCAGGCTGAGCTCGCCCCGGGCTGCGGGGCTGCCTTCGCCCCGGCTCCCGGCCGAGGCCGTGCGAGGAGCAGCTTCCCCTGGCAGAGAGGAGCCCGAGAGACGGGGCAGGACCCCCTGCAGCCCCTGGCGCTGCGAGCGAAGCCTGGACCAGGTGGCCCGCGATGGGAGAGAAGGGTGCTGGGGCTGCCGGGGAAATCGCCGCTGTTCACCTCTCTGTTATCAGCTCGGAGAAGCTGTGCCCTCGGCTGGCTCCTGGCACCTGGGTGCAGAGGAACCTGGGGAGAAAGCCCCATCGAGAGGGCACGGAGGGCACGGCACATCCCCCCCTGCACCGGCCCTTCTGCTGATGACAGGGGAATGAGCCCCAGCAGCCCGGCCACGTCCGCGTTCTCGCAGATGAGGAGGAGGCAGTGAGGGTGAGCCCTGGGGGAGCGGGCATGGCTGGCGGCAGCCACCGAGAGCTGCAGCCCCGGCAGAGCCTGCCAGGATGCCTGGGCACTGCGGCACAGCCACAGCCCCCCATTCCACACGTCTCTGGGGCAGGAGCGGGTCCCATCCTGCCGTGAGCCAAGGTGCGAGGAGCCCAAGAGTTTTTGTCCCCAACTGTTTAACTCAGAGCCAAACAGTCCTTCAGGAGTTGGTGCGAGCCACTACCTGGGGGAGAAAAGCCATTTTTCAAGCCATGGGTAGCAACATCCATGAAACATTAATTTTTAACAGTGAGCCCCTGGAGTGAAGATCAAAGCAATTACGTGAGGAGGCAAAGGCAAAGGGAAGAAGCGGAGTGGGAGGCGAGGAGGGGAGAGGAGGGGAGAGCCGGCTGGGTGGGAGCAGTGCGGGCGTGCGGCAGCTCTCGGGAGCCCTGGAGCGGGGCTGAGCAGGGACCGGCCCCCGCACAGAGCG
This sequence comes from Larus michahellis, assembly GCF_964199755.1. Taxonomy (NCBI): domain Eukaryota; kingdom Metazoa; phylum Chordata; class Aves; order Charadriiformes; family Laridae; genus Larus; species Larus michahellis. The sequence continues at coordinate 3,000,396 of NC_133914.1, read as the reverse complement.
GCTCCGGCTGGGGGGGCTCTCGGGACGGTGGTGTCCGCACGCAGGGAGGTGTTTGCTGGGCTCATCTGAGCGCGGTAGTTGCACATGCGTCAACATCCCTGTTGGTGGAGGAAGCACTGGCTGGAAGCTGGGAGGAATCAGGGCTGGAGCTGGTCATCAGTGCCCAGCTGGGCCCTGGCATTGGCCAGGGCAGTGGGGGCATCTGCCCGCAGGAGGGTCCCTGGCCCTGGGGCAGAGCACGGCACCCCGCTGCCATTCACTTGTGGAGCCTGTCGGCAGCGGGCCGGAGCTGGGGCCGCTGGCCATGCTGGGCTGCGGGGAGCTGTGGGCGCAACCCAGCAGTTAAAGTCTGTTCCCATCCAACGCCCTTCTCGTCTTGCCTTGTGAAACAGGGGTACCTGCATCTCCTCATCCCGCTGCCCCTGGACCCGCCATCACTTGGCAATCTGGCCCCCTCCTGGCCTTCCCCCAGTGACCCCCCAGACCACTTCTGACGGGCGTTCCCAGGCCCCTCGTCCCGTTCCTGAGCCCCACCGCGCTCTGTCCGGGCTCCTCCAGCGGGTCCCTGCCCGCTTGTCCTCCTCTCTCACGCTGTGCTCGGCCGGCATGCGCCCCGTGCCAGGAATCTTTGAGTCACCCGGACTTTCCAGTTCTGTTCCCAAGAGCCCTGCTGCTCCCGGGTGCCAGCGCTGCTGGCCCTGCCGCCGCAGCCCAGGTGCCACCCTGCAGCGAGGGCACCTTCCCACCCAGCTGCTGCAGCTGGTGCCGAGGGAGGAGAGCCAAACTCCCCAGCCTTTCCCCTTGGGTTCGGCTCCAGGAATGGGAGCCGGTTCCCTGCCAGCCCCTGTATGCTGTCTGGCAATAGCCGGGCTGGCAGAGGCTGCCTGAGTGGTCCCGTCCCAGGCAGGTCACAGCCGTGCCCCTGCCCGTGACAGCCCCTGGATTGCCATGCGTGGGCACACCTGCATCCCCTTCACCGTCACCCCTCGGCTTTCCCAGTCACCCAAGACGGAGACCCACACGTGAGGGTCTGCGGGCTGTCCGTGAACAGAGGCATCGCGGGTATTTCACGGGCTGACAGAGTCCGTCACCGCACCAGGGTCTGTCTTTTGCTGCCCCATTCCCTCCCCCTGCAGGGAGGGCTCAGCAGCCGGCTCTCCGCGCAGACGGAGATCAGCCCTGCTCTCAGCTCCTGCTCAGCATGTATTTTTCACCTTTTAATGAAAGCGACTGAACTGTCTGAAGTTGACTCTCAACTCCTCTCTGGGGCTTGGATTGCCAAGAAATGATTGACGCGTTTAATGGAGGCAGTGGGTGCAGAGGAATTTGGCAGGAGTCCATCCTCATGATACACAAAGGACACTGCCGTTCCCGCTCAGGTTTTCTGAGCTCCTGCGCTCTTGGAACAAGCTGTCCTGCGCGGGGATATTTCACGCTCGCTGGGTAGCTCTGCGAGCTCGGGAGCATGGTGGGGGATATCGATGCATGAGCAAACGTTTTGGGCAGGCGGGGGCTGGCGGGGGCTGCCGCACCGAGCAGGGGCCGGGGAAGCCGAGCCTCTCTCAGTGCCTTTCTCGTTTTTTCACCACCGCTTTGAGCCGCAAGCGGTCCCGTACCCATACCGAGCGTGAAGGCGTAGGGTGGATGCTTGCATGTTTTTGCATATACGTGCTCGTGTGTGAACCTGCACGTGAGAGGTTTTTTTTTTCTTCTTACGTTTCCTGGAGAGACGGAGAGACGCCCCCCCCCCCCCCCCCCCGCCATGCATAGACTAGTTTGGGAACAGCCCGCACAGACATACCTCTGCATGCGTGCTCCTGCGCACACTCGCATGCACACACGCGCGTGCTCACGTACACGCGCGGCCGTTCGCCTGCACCGCCGCATCCCTGCAGACCGGCCGCCTGTGCTGGGCGACACTTGCACGCAACGCAAATGTCAGTCTGAGCTAACCCACTACTTAGCACTAAATAACAGTCATTACCCGAGTCAGACCAGCCTCCCCTCAGCAAAGGAACGCTTTGTCAGCCAACTCCAAGGTTTAGGACAAGCTTTAGGCCTCCGTTTGCCCAGCCTTCCTGGGAGGTATCAGAGTGGCCATTAGCCATTTCTTAAGCTCGGGAGCGGCGCTAGGCACAAAGTCCCCTGCCAGTGCCTGTCCACAGTGTCTGACCTCAGCTTAGCTTTATCCCATTGAAAGGCACCGTGAAGCCAGCACTGATATTACGAGTAGCTCTCCACAGCAGAGGGAGCTCCCTTGGGTATTTTTGGAGGGGCACCCGTTTCAGATATCCCTAAAAAGGGACTTCCAGGAGCAGACTAGCTAATGGGCTTCTTGTGCATTCAGTGTGTACATTGCTCATCCCCTGGAGCTTCCCATCTCCTGCAGATATAAAGGGCAATTTGTGCAGCTTACACAGGCTTATTAAAATATCATTGTGAAAGGGTGACATAAGTACCTGAAGAGAAAAGAGGAGGAAAGATTTGTCACATTAACCGGAGACTTATAAGTCTTATTTCCTCTTCCTCGTGTCTTCTTCCCATAGGAGTATAACGGTCATTTATTATCACGCGGGGAAAAAAAATCCTTAGCTCTTTGGAGGATGTGCTGGCTTCTTGCGGGCGAGTGAAGCCACTGTGTCAGTGTCGCGATCTGACGCAGGCAGGCTGGCAGAGCCAGCGCCTGGTGCTCGGATGCCTGGCACATTCTTTCAGATAATGCCAAATGAGCAGCATTATCCTGAGAGCAGCGCAGCCTGAACCCCGTTTGTGTGGCCATGGCTAGTGTGGGCTGGAATACAGCTCGGGCTATTATCATGTAATGAACACAACAATCACTCTGTAAGGGGGAGAAAGGGTTCGGGCCAGATAGAGTCTTAAGAATAAAGGCTTGTTTGGGAGAATTATTCACTGGGTCCCTGCTGTAGGTGGACGGCAGCAGATTAGAAGGAAACATTATCTCTCAGGGCAAGTTCAGAAGGACAAATGAAGCCAAACTGGCACAGGCTGAGAGTCTCAATACATTATTCTCTTTGCTCTACAAATCTGTGAGAACAAAGTGCTCAGTGTAAATGCTCACCAGGGCCTTTTTTCCCCCCTGTAGGACCACAAAAGTTCAGCATGAGACGAAGGGCCACGTGTTGGCTATTAGTCCACTACAAAGAGCGTTTGAGTTCAGAATTTAGAGTCTCATAAAAACATTATTGTCTGCATCCTGGGACATTTGTTTGTTAGGGCAACACGGACTGAAAAAATGTGACCCTCTGCGCAGCTGTGGGCCTCACCGCTCTTGTCACCGCTGGCCCACCTAAGGGGCCACCTCAGGCCAGCCTCCCGAGCCTGGCGTCACCCTGCAGCCAGCCCCCACTGTCCCCGCGCCCCCGCTGTCCCCGCGCCCCAGCCCTTGGCCACCTTCTGCATCCCCGAGCGTCCCCATCGGTCACCCAGCTCCTGGCCTTCCCATCCTGGGCTCCTCTTCACCGTCCCGTCTGGGTGGTGGGACTGCTCCAGCTCAGCTCCGTGGAGAGCTCCGAGAGGCCATCCCGCTGGCGTCCTGCGCTGTGGGGAGTCAGGGTGACTGCCAGCAAGGGGTAGCTCCCCGGAGCAGAGGGACACTAGCCATCGGAGCAGCTGGCAGGAGAGACTGAGCTCCTCCTTCCTCAGACTCCTCCTGAGACAGGTCTGACACCTGCTTCCTGGGGAGAAGCCACGGGAAGGCTGTCCGGAGCCGAGGGTCCCACCGGCCGGGGACCCCTGGTCATCCACCACCTTTGCAGCGTTAGAAGGGGACGGGGATGTTCGCGTTGCCCTCAGTAGGCATGTAACGCCAGCAGTTTATACAGGCTTGTAATCAAATCCCCTGCTTTGAGACCGTGTCCTGGCACCTCCAAAAGTGAAGAAGGATTTTTTTTCCCCCATGAACAGTTGTCCTGATGTATTTTGTTGGGGCAGGAGGTTGCACCTTACCCAGAGGCCTTTCACTCCGTGGAGTGAGGCACAGGACTGCGGAGCACTACCCTGAAGCCTCCGTTGGCGTTTCTGGCTATGCTCTGCTCACATACGTCTGCGGTTTATATGTTCACCAGGTTTGAGGCGAGGAAGAAGTTTACGTCCAAGTGAAAATGCCGAGGATATAGAGGTCTTGCCTTCCTCTGCCCCAGGGGTCAGGGTTTTGCTCTGTGGATCACCGAGGCATCTTTCCCCTCAGCACTTCTCTGCCGTCACCGAAGCCCCGGGCGGGGGCGAACCTCCTGCTTGAGGCTGCCGAGGCTCAGCCTCCTCGGGACTGAGATGCCAAAACCCAGCTTGAGCCGCTGGACTCGGTTTTGGCTCTCTGAGTGAAAGGCAGTGCGTGGCAGCATGCAGGCGATCAGCACACAGGATCTGACAGTCCCTCCTGGACTCGCAGTCTGGAATCAACAAAATTATGGACAAACATTTGCAAGTACATCTGTGACACTTCTGGGCTGTAGCTGCTTGCTGCCTTCCTGGTTTAGAACGTCTTTGACAAAAAGCATCTGTGTGATTTTGATACAGTTAAGCCCATGGCCAGGCTTTATAAGATGCTTGGCAATCTATGGGACAGATTTTAGGAGCATTTTGTTTTGCATTTGGATTGTCTTCCAACTAACAAGATGATCAGCTTTGGGCTTAGTCAGTACCGGGAGGAGGGTTTTAAGGACTGTCTCTCTTTTGAAGCAGGAGTCGTGGGAATCAGCGGGGCCACCCCAAGCCTGCGGCTGCCCCGGGATGCTGCGGATGCTGCCGTGAGCTGCGGGCCGGCCAGTGAGCGCGGTTCAGAGCAATCTGCATCCCCCTGATCTGTTTGTCCTCCCCGCCTTTCACAGCAGCCTGCACGCAGCAGCCACCGCTGCCTCCAACTGCGCTACGAGAAGGAGCATGTGCTTTTAAAAGGCTAAAAAAAAAAAAAAAAGGTGGAATATATTACCTGTTCAGAAAGTCAGTGTAAATATTAAAAAGCCTGCGAGGGGAAATGTCTCTGATGATGTCTTTTCAGAAGTGTGGGAGAAAAATCCATCCAAAGGCTCTACTGAGGGGTATGGCCAAAAGGCAAGCGATGCTTTGAAATTGTTCAAAGCCACAGGTCAGCAGCCTTTCGGGGGCTGCAACGGGAAGCAGCTGCCCACCTCTCCTTGGAGTCAGCTGAAAGGTCACTTCAGCAAATCCACAATTTAAATAAAAGAAAGTGAATCCCAGAGAGAGCCATTTGAAAATGAAAGGCATCAAATGTGAAGATAGATGCGATACGTCCGGCTGGCGGAGGACCTGGAGAGCTCTGGCTTGGAGAGCGAGTGTGTGTGGGGTGCCAGGAGAGGACAGGGTGCTCCCGCCTGGCAGGGATGGAAAGGGAGCCTGCATCCCGCCGTCCGCGGGGCACAGAGCAGGGTCCTGGGAGACCCTCCTGCCCTGCCCCGCCAGTGTCCTGGGGCTGGGGAACCTTGTCCCCGCCGTCAGGGGCCGGTTCCACGGCCGGGCTGAGAGAGGCGTCTCCGGGGAGGCTGAGAACTGAGCCCTGCTCTGCGAGGGAGTCGCGGGTTTGGGGGACTTGTCTTCTGTGCTCCAGAGCTGCACCGGGGAAGAAGGACAGGAGATTATTAAAAAAAAAAGGAGGAGATACTTTGATTGATAAAGGCAAGCAAAACAGTCCGTGGTGTTAAGTAACGCAGCTCTGTTGAAACAGTGCAGGGAAGTTGCCTTTTGCCAATAAATCAGGCGGCGGCCACAGAGGAGCAGATGTGAATCACACCTTGCTTCATATGCCCTGCAGTGTTTTCACTTATTGTTCCAGTTTTAAAGATTGATGGCACTGAGAGATGAGTATTATCTATGCTTCCATTTCATACTCGTTATCAGAAAGGCTTTTTTTTCAGCATAATTAGCATGGATCAAATTTTCCAAGTGGCTCGGCAGACTCGCTGCTGTACCTTGGCTACCCAGGACCCTGGGGACATCCCGCTGCTGCCGCTGGTCACACCGGACCCAGGCTCCCCACAGCGCCCTGACCCCGTGCTGGGGAGAGAGGCAGGTCTGGGGGCACCCAACCGTGCTGCTGCCCCAGGACACACATCGGAGGGGCAACAGGGCAGGTCGGGGTGGTTAACTGCAAGCGGTCCCCTCTGCCCTGCCCAGTGATGACAAGCAGCCTGGTGGCGATGGCTCCAGGACTGCCTACACCCCGCACCCACAGTCCCGGGGGGCTCTGCCCTCCCTGCCTGCAGCCCCCTGGGAGCCGCGGCTCTGGCTGAGCCCCCAGCGGAGCTGCCAACGGCAGAGCTGGCGTGGGCACAGCTCTGGGCCCTGCGCCAGCGCATCCCTGCGGATCCTGGGGCACGAGAGATGGCGGCACGCCTTGCCTCGGGTCTGAGTAGGGTTTGTAGCCTTTAAAAGTGGAAAGAGAAGGGTCACTGCCACCTCCTCTGCCAAGCAGAGCTGCGGCTGCTGCAGCCCAGAAGCAAGGGTGATCTGACCAGGGCTGCCAGGAGCCCCCACATTCTGACACAGCACCCCAGCAGAGCTGCAGGGGGCTGACAGCCCCTCTCTCTTTAAGCAGGAGGAGAAAAGGCTCAGGTGGCGGTGGGTGGCCCAGCGGCAGGTGTTGGTGGTCACCCAGCCTCTGGCTGCCCCAATCAGCTGAGGCAGCAGAAGCCTTAAAGCCCCCACTGGGGTACAGGCAGAGGTTCTCCACTCCAGGCTGCCTTTTGTCATCTGGGGCTGGTGCAGGGGTGCTCCGCAGAAGATTAGGGCGTGGGATACTCGATGCCTGGAGGAGGAACGGAGGTGGGTTCCTTGTCCTGGGAGCCCAGCCCAGCCTGGCCGGAGGGTCCGGAGAGGGTGGTGGTAGCGGTGTCGGCATCGGCGTGGGAGGGCTGGAGGAGGGGTTGGCCGGCGAAGGGAAGCCTGTTGGCATCTTCTACCTGGCTTATCTGGGCTACCAGCACGTGGTGAGGGCTTTTGCACGCTGTGTGTGCCATGTCTCGCAGGTAGGTGTGTGAGATGCCGGGGCGTGGGTTGGTGTGTGCTGTGTCTGCCCGTGTGTGGAGGGGCCGGCGTTGCCCTGGGGGGAGCAGCCGGGCTGTGGGGTGCTGGCATGGGGCTGCCGCTGGGCTGGGGGAGCCCAGGGAGCTCAGTGCCAAGCTCCCTGCTACATGCGATCAAGCCGTGATCGTTTCTATCATGAAGATAAACTGGCCATTGTTGCCAAAAATAAATGTTAGTGTTCCAAATCCACACTTCAATAGCACCAGCTCATTAGAGATGCATATCATTTGGCTCCAGTCCCACACCTTCCAGCTCGTTATAAATATGCAGTTGCTGCTGGCTCTACCCCAATCATCTCTGCAATCAGAGCTTTTAATTAGGTTAATTAAATTGTATCAAACCTCGCAGGGACGCAGTTCACTGATGCTGATGAGGCAGCCAAAACAGACCTTAACTCTAGCTCTAATGAAGGCCCTGCTGCCTGCTGCAGCTAATGACAATGCATAATAAATTAGAGCTTCCCTAGAAAGGTGCATCAGGGCTTGTGCTCCAGTAAATGATGATCTATATGCACTAACTTACTATTTCAGTCTTTAGGTCTGCCAAGCCAGGCACATCCTGGGAATATGTTCTCACTAAATAATGGGTTCCTACCTGCTCAGAGCAATGCTGCTCACCTGGGTTCTCTCAAGGCACTAAAAGCTCTGGGGATGTAACTGTAGAGATGGCAAAGCAAACATTTGCTGCTTTCACCTCGCGCTTGCTCTGCTCCGATGCCTGGCTTCTCCCGACGGAGGCAGCAGCAGGTATTTATTTGTTTAAACCCCCCTGTAATTGATTTTTGGGCAGGAATATCCTGTTTGGAGGGAAGTGGGGGGCTGTGTCTAGGTGTGGGGCAGTGGGGCCGATGCCCCGTGCCCAGGCTGCCCCTGGCTGTCAGCAGCCCCCATCCTGCCCCCGTCCCGCTGGCCAAGGAGCCCTGGAAGAGAGAGAGGTTTCGGGCCACCATGCTGAGCAGCAATTAGTCACTCCTGATTTACATCCTGCTCTTTCAACTCCCTGCTGTGAAGCTGCTCGGGCTTGAGTGGAGGAGCTCCACCACCCTTTTCTCCTTGGTGCCCTTGGGCAACTCACCTCAGCTGAACCCCGCCGTAAGGACGGCATGGTCCCGGTGACAGAGCCAGGGCAGCCCGTGCTGGGGACGCTCGTGGCCCCATGCCCGGACCACCGTCCCGCCGGTGACCCCAGGACGGCAGCACTGTGGGGCGAGCGGGTGCCACTGGGGCTGCCCCACTGCTCGGTGAGCGGGCTCTAACACATGGTGTGGCACCTGCGGGTGTGGGGGGGTCAAACCTCCCCACTCTGCGCAATGAAAACAGCGGGGAGGGCTCTGGGGTTTCCGAGCATCCCGATGGCTGCCCATGGGGGTTCCCCCAGCACGGCGGCTTCTGGCTTTGTGCCGTGCCCCCGGGACGGGGCGCGAGACCCCACCGTGCTGGTCTCCAGTTGGGTTCAGGCTCGGAAAACGGGGCCTACAGGAAACCACCCGCGAAGCCTAAGGGCTGGCAATGGTTCTCCTGGTAGTAGTATGTTGCTGCAGTTGCCTAGAGATAATCCTGCAAGCTTTTAATGTAGCCTGCTATTAACTTTTATAGACAGTCATTATCAATTGAGTTCTTCAGCTTGAACAAGGAATTACATGAAATTATCATACGGCACAATATTATTCTGAGTCACCTGAAACCTGAGCTGTGAATCTGTGGGGTATTTTGATATCTGTATCTTGCAAGCTGCAGGGAATCTCCTTGCTAAAGAACCTGTTGGTTCAGCCTTTGATACTATAATTATCACAAGCAGAAAATAGCCGTGGGCTGTTTCTCTGTGTCCTTCCCCACCAGGGCCCAGCTAGGGGATGGCAGATCCCACCAAGGTCTCGCTTCCAACCTCGCGCTGCGGTTGAGTGGGCTGGGTGTTCTGCTCAGCTGGAAGGTGCTGACTCTTCCCAGCCCCTTGCGGAAACACTTCGGTGCTGTAGGATGAGGAGACCCAGACAAGGACTCTGGGAGTCAAACCAGGAGCGCGGTCTTGGCAGAAAAAGTGCAAGGTTTGGCCGTTTGTGATGTGCCTGGGAGGGAGCTGTTGGGTTGGTGACTGACCCGCAAGGACGGGTGGTGCCCACCACGTCCCGTAACCCTTGTCACAAGCCATGTTCTTTCCTAAGTATCTCTTAGAGATAGAGGCTTTTCCAGAACCTCCCGGAAAACATGATTTCCAGCCCACGTTTGTTCCTGGGCAGTTTATACACTGTGCCAGCACTTTTCTTGGCCATAAGTGTTTTTGTGATATTTGTCTGTAAGCTTTTGAAGGCACTTGTACAGCCTTCATCTGAAGGGGACGAGACCTAGTCCTGTTTGTAGGGCACTCTCGGTTCCCTTCTGCATCTTAGAGGCTCTTTCCTCTGTCCCATTGTGAGCTAATCTTTCTTAACTCTCGATGGCCTGCATACGGTGTTCCAGATGAAGTTTCATGACAGTCCTGTAAGATACTTCCAATATTGCCTGCCTGGTATATTGGCTTTTTTCCTCTGGCAGCCTGCACTCATTCTGTGATTGCACCCACAAATTTTGCCTTTTTTTTTTTAACGTGGAATTAGCATTCTCAAGGATTTGTGCAAATGCACAAGATAGGTGCTATATGAGCAAGCACCCGACTTTCCTATGAAAGGTGAATTGTGAAGCTGAGGGCAGAGTCCAGTGCTCTCCATAAAACTCTCCTTGTTTATTGCCTCAAATCTTTAATTGTTTTGGAGTGTGATGTTGGATGTGGGAAGGTGTTTTCAGATAGCTCCTGTCCAGTTTCTTTCGAGAGGTGAAAGGGACTGGGGATCTTCCTGAGAAATGGCCAAACAGGACCATTTTGGGCACCACTTTTGCTCCCCACACTTTCAAACATCCACAGGCTTGTCTGCCAAGGAAAATAAAAATGGATTCTCTCTTCCAACAGGCAGCTCCTTTCCCATTGATCTGTGCCGTGGGGAGCAGGTCTTGGCACAAAAAGATAGTGTTTAAGCTGTGATGGCATTTTCAGCAATACCTGCCTGAACGTTTCTCTGGACACTGAGCCACAGTGATACCGTGAAATGCAATGATGGATGTTGGTCAGATAAAGGTGCTTTGGTTTTGCTCTTTAAGATGGCGCAGGTGTTTTGCTGGCGGACGCTGGGAGCTCTGCAGGGCCGTAGGTGTCTCAGCCCTGTCTGCTAAGGTGGAAGTTCAGCGATTGGCACCCCCCAAATCCTTCACGTTGCAGGTAGGAGTAAGCGAAATGTCTTTGTGCATGAGAGCTGGCACCTTCTTTCGGTCTGTTGTGGACACAAGATGATAACCCACTCTGCCCTGACTGGATTTGTACCTAGGCTTTTGTGGTCAGGGCAAGAAGTCTGCTCTATTCTCAACCGGATGATGAACAACGCTCTGGTTTTGCTTTAAGACCTTCAAGGTTTCCCAGGGAAAAGTAACTCAGACCAAGCACCGCTTCTGCTCCTCGTATCCCGTGCGGCGAACACGAAACTCGTGTCCTCACTCAAAGCTCGTGGCTCCTGCGTGCCAGCGGGCGGAGGAGAACCACCACAGGAGGAGCAGCGCTACCGCACTCAACCTGTCATTTTCTCTGGTGAGAGCACTGACCGCTGGAAGCCGCGCAGCCACCAACGGCATCCCATAATGTCTGGCTCCTTTACTGGGGAGAGATGGCTCTCTTCCAGGGATTAGGTCATTTGTGCCCATTGCTACACTTGAGCTGCCAGTGGGATCGGAGGCATCAGGCATTTTGAGCATCGGGCTAATTAGCTGTTCTTCTTCAGGTTGTTACTTTTCAGCTCCTGCCAGACAGCAATTCCTTTAGGGTCTTCCAATGGAATTGTTGTTTTCTTTTCCCTTCCTTTTCAGTAACTCTCTCAATGCAGGTAAAATGAGTCAGGGATAAGGATCGAGTATTTATCCATTTAAATCTCAACCTAGAAGAGACTTCACTCCAAAGACACCCAGGCAGTGTCGTGGGGACCTTGATGTATGTTTTAAAAACAACTAAAACGTGGGGGAACTTGGCAGTTGCCTTAAAATCTAGCTTGATTTTCATTCCTCTGGCTTTTTGCATTTCTCCCCGTATTGCCAACTTCAGCTTTCAAAATCAGCGAGTTGCGCGTATGAACTCCGCGGGTTCTCTTCCGAACAGCCACCGAAGGGCCGAGCCCGCTCTCCTGCGCCGGCTCCGTACCCTCGGAGCCGGGAGACCTGGGAGCACCGAGAACGGGATGCTCCCGGGGCAGCCCTTGGCCGCGGGAGGGCGGACCCGGCCCTCCCGGTTCCCCCCCGGTCCCGTCCCCGCCGCGGCGCGCTGCTGCCCCCTCCCGGGGACCGGGGCTGTCGGCGCCGCTTCTGCCCCCGGTGGGAAGCGACGGCGGCGGGGAAAAGCGTGTCGCGGAGGTGCGGGGGCTTTCCCCGAAGGAGCGGGAGCCGCGCTCCCCCGGCGGGTGTCGGATGGGTCATCGTGTCCCTTCAACGGTGACATCGCAAAACTTCACCTCCCGCACCGGAGAATCTTCACCGCTTTTACGAGCGAAGCGTAGCACGGCCCTTCACGCTTCCCGCAGCAAAACTCACCCCACCGCTGGTGCGAACTTGGCAGAAACAATGGCTGAAGCTGCATTTTAGCGAGTGAAAAAGTGGCATTTCATCCAAGAGAAGCTAGGAAAACTCCTAAGTGTTTGGGAAGAGATTGAGAAGTGCATCTTTTCTTTTTTTTTTCTGTTGTTTTGGGTTTTTGGGGTTTTTTTGGTTGTTTTTTTTTTTTTTTTTGTTCCCCTACCATCTTGCATGGGCATGTGCTCCTTATTGGCAGACCTAGGTACAAGCAAGATAAGAAAAGGAATGTTTACGCCCAGGCTCCCGCAACTTGCCCAAACTGCTCCAGGACCCTCAAGGATGCGTCTTCACTGCTCTTGGCTGAAACCCCCTTCCAGCTACCCACGCTGCAGCGAGCATAATGTCAGGGACACACTTTTGTCCCGCAGTCGGCTTCTGTATTGTCTCTCCCCGTGTGTGAACTCCAGTATCGCCTTTCTGCAAACTTGGTGGGTGACACTGGAAATTCAGTCTGGCACCCGTGCTACCCCATTGTACAGGAGAAGAAAGAATAAGCACAAACAGCTGCTCAGCTATGGAAACTATTCAAAAAGGTAGTTTTTCTTCCTTTTTGTACAGTGGAAAAAACAATTCCCCGCTGCTAACACCATTCCAGAAGAGTCTGGCTAATGTGGTGCCTGAATTCAGCAATGCGCCCTTAGCAGTGCCTTTCCACTCCTACATTTTAAAGTGAAATACTTTGTGCAGATAAAGCAAAATGGGAAAATTATAGAGGGCTTTGGGGGGGGGTGGTGGGGAGTGATGAGGAAGACAGTAATTCAACTTTAACCTGCTTGAAAAGATAGCTAAAAAAGCTGACCTGAAATCTCTTCTGGTTTTGGACGTGTCGTGCTCCGCTGGCCCGAGCCGAACCCGACCATCCCAGAGCCCCTTTTCTGCCCCTGTGCTGTGCGCAACGCGGCTCCCCGGCTCTTAATTTTGACCTTGACTTTTCAAGGATTGTTTATGGTGCATATTACTAGGACATTCAGGCACCTCTTGTGGCTTCCCACTGTAAATACCAAGACAACAAACTCTCTGATTTATTAATCAATTAATTAGATACAATATATTTATGGCTACCGCAGGCCCACAGCAATTTGTTTTAACAAATTCACTGCTAGGCTGCAGTGAAAACCAAACTGAGACGGTCTATCAGTCCTTCTTCATGACTAGAACCCTCTTTCTTTCTAAGCAAAGACGGTAACAGTTATTTAATGGAATGGCTAACGTTTCCGCTGAAATTTGAATTTGTAAATAGCTGGACTATTTGTAGTCTCTTTCTTCACCTTTACTTTGTGAGTTTTGTCCTGGAAAAAAAAAAAAACCAAGAAAAAAATATTTGCTGGCATGTAAGAAGGAAAAAAACCAAAACAACCAACCCACCCTCATGTAACTAAGAAAGCCCCTGTCTGGGGCTGACAAGGTGTTAGGGAAAAATGGTCACTTTCCACTGTTCAGCTGGAAATTATATTTCCGCCTGCTCTTTCCTCCTTTAAGTTGTCAGGCACAATCTGTTTTGTTCAAAAGCACCAGCGAACTGTAAATCCCATTGAGACAAATAACTTTTTGGTCATTGGGATTTTTAAGCTCTTCTTGTAACCTACAGAAATGGTTCCTTGCCTCTGCTACTTGAAAGTATTATTTTGGTCCTTGAGAGGAGGCAACAGTATTTTAGAGGAGACTTGTGAGCACCATTTCGAAGCTGAGTCTTTGTCCTTGCTGACCTGGTAAGAGTCAGACTAGCAGATACGATTTACTAGCCATGGCACAACTGGAATGCTTCATCTCCTTGCTTTTTCCATACTAAAAGAGGATTACTTATTTTTAGGAGTTATCTGGAAGCATCAGTATAAAATCAGAGTGAAGAATCACGTACATACAAAACTAGACCTAATGACCTTCACAGAACAGATTCAAAGAACCAGAAGTAAATCTCTCACCAAGAGATCTTTACGCGTCTGGATTTTCTGTGCAACAACAAACATGGCCTTTTCTCGTTCAATGCGCTGCTTCAGGAGGTCATACTGATTCTTCCTTTGCTGGGCTAATTTCTGGAGGGGAAAAAAGAAGCGTTTTTAAGACAGAGAGAGGAACAAGGCACTATGGTCTATCACTGACCTATTCTGAGGCACTTGGGCCTCACAAACATTTTTTTACATTTTTAAATCACAATCACACTAAAGAATGCTGTGGTTGGATTCCAGAGAACTGTTTTAACATCTTAATTCTCATAGTAGAGGTTTTCTAGTTAGGACTTAATTCTTTGTGCTTGTTTTAATCTCCGAAATCCAATGTAATTTTTCTAAATCCTCTGGATTTCAGTCTTGAATGCAAGATAACATTTAACTCTCTAAAGAAAACCCAGTTTACTGGGGGGGGGGGGGGGCATGGGAAACAGAGACCAATTCCTGAAGTGCTTAGAAATTGCACAGAGGCCTCCCAAAATGCAACTTGTTTGGTCACGTTTACCTAATAAGAGCGGATGGCTTTCCCAGCACAAAAGTGGTATTACTGCAGGTGTGATTGAAGTAATTAAATTAAGGAGAACAGATCCAAACATGCTTAAAATATGACTCAGACATTTAGAGGAGAAAACTTGTCAGTCTACAACTTGTCCGACTGCTTTACTGACAAGCCAAACCGAGAAAGCTGGCAAGAAGAAAGGGACCACAGGGTGTTTGTTATCTGCCATCTGATTCAGAAAACAACAGGTTACAAATCCACCAATCGGCAATTTTAGACAACTTTGTTTTTACCTTACGCAGACCAACTCAAGCTTATAGGTCTGCCCAGTACATCTGAACTAATTAAGCAGTATTTGCAGTGTTAAAGCTGAGCGTAACTATTTCTAGGAGAGAAGTGCTGTGATATTAAAACATCAGAATCGGAGCTGATTGCGTAAGCAATTCACCCCGAAGGATCACGAAACGCTTTAGGAAAGCCAAGAAGTGAGACTATAGCTTAAATGTCCTTAAGAAGAAAAGGGAGGAGACAAATCCTGAATCTCAAGCCACTTCAGGCTCGGAACCTAACTGAAAAATACCGTAAGATCAGAAATCCGACAACAGATAGGTCTGTGTTGGAATAAGCTGCAGCACGTTCCTATTCAGCGGTGCAAGAGTTTTTGGTAAGGTGTGAGGGGAGACTTCACAGTGGATGCTGCAAAAATCACAAAACCGCAGCAATCTAAGGAAAAGATAGTTCCATAGTTGTATGTTGTGTAACGGAGGAGAAATACATCAACTTTGCCAAGGAAACTGCCTAGTCAGATCTGTACCATTCCTTTCTGGCCCATGCATCACAACTCTCGATTTATAATCCACAGTGGACTGGGACACAGCTGAACAAGTTCTCCATGGCGGTCCACTACAGCCTTGCATCGCCAGTAAAAATTCTAAGACAACAGAACAACTTTGTTCTCCTTCACAACGGTCCAGCGAGTCCTCTTTAGTGCTTATTATATAAAAGATGTAAAGCATTAAGAAAACTAGAGTACAAACAGTGGCAGTACCTTTAAGTGGACAGGCTCGGTGGCTCCTTTCAGCGTCTCTTTCTGCAACGTTGCAATGGTTGGTCGGTTGTACACCCTACCTACGAGCTCTGGAAGCGTATCCAGCTGAGTTGCAATATCGAACTCCTGAACTATAAACACAAAGAAATTTAGGAACAAACTCACGTGGATTTCTTGGACTAGTGCTCAGCAAACCTTCCATACGTGTAGCTTAAGTACAGCCAGCGATGGAAGCCCCAGCATCTATGATAACACCACACTATTTTAAACAGCCTACAATAAAACACCACACAACGCTTTGTCTGGCAAAACCTATTTAAACCTTACCTTCCTTTTTGGTATCCAAAAAGAACACGTGCTTGTTGGGATTCTTCCCCTCAGCATCCAGCAGATGGAGCTCCGACTTCAGCCTCTCGATTTTCTGCAGGAAAGAGAAGCTCATCAATGTGGCCAAACATCCCTAACAAGGTAAATAACGTCTCCCTGAAGTAAATTCCCCTTTGTTTCTCAAGCATCTGGACTCTTTCTTCCTTTTTAACCTTTGAAAACATATCTAGTCTGTATTTATGTCGTCTTCATAACTTTTTTGAGTAGAGGTTAACAGTAATTTCCAGTATTACCCAGCCAAATAGGTACAAATCAATTTTCAACACAGTAAGTTACCTGTATGGCAGACGAAGTAGGAACGATTACCATGAAATCACTAGCAAAAGTACGAAGGGAAATTCAAAGCTGATTTTCTCTAATTTTTTTTATCTGCAGTGATGGTGTGGGGATCAACATCAGAGCATAAAACATTTTCAGAACGGGGTCATATTTCTGTTGATTTCCTGCCTACCATATTCAAACGACCCACTTCAGTAACAATAATCCCCAATTCTTTATAAGAATGGGAAGCGAGAGTATGTGTTTAGTGTCTGAAATTTACATAAGAAATTGTGGTGTTTTATAATAATGCATAGCGTAATTTTTATTATCCAGTATACCTTTAGGTTCTATATACAGCGCTCCACTGACATTTCCATCACTTCCAGTATTACATAAATCAGATTTCACTAAACATAAACACAATAGCCTACAACAACAAAAAACCACAAAAAGAACAATTCTGAGCGAACTGGAAAACTCAAAAAAAAAAAAAAAAAAGAGGTATTACCTTGGCTTCTGCCACTCTTTTCATTTCCACATATTTAATATCCTGTGTCCTCATCAGTTTCGCCTGTTCAGGGGTCACCTCATCCTTTGGCTGCTTTATTATATGAACTCCATCCTAAAACCAGACGGAACACAGCACTTGCAGACAGGTAACATTCTAGCTATAGTGTACTACGGGTCCTAATAATAAAAGCACAAAACCCTTTTTGTCCTCTGCCCTTCATTTTCTTCCAAGCCTTCCACAGTTATCAAACCAAGTCTGCTAATTTATTTCCTAACTCATAAATTAAAAACAAAAGAACATAGGAGAAAAAATGCTACTTAGAGTAGCAGAGTGTAACCCTGCTTGAAGGCAATTTAGATTCTCACCTGGAGCTCTGCACGTATCATTTTAAAGTAGAATTCATCAGGATTCTTGTCCAGAGCTTTCTTCTGAAGTGCTCTGAGGGCATTCTGTTTCTTGTGGTAGTCACTGGGGGAAAAAAAACCAACCAAACAGAAGCTGTTCAGCAGTTTCTCCACGTTCACACTCCCTGATGAGATGCTGAGTCCTTCAAAGTGATGCTCAGAGCTTCGAGCCAGCAGACAAGGCTCCTTGTATAGAGCTGGCCACCAACAGACGACTTTAGCTTTACTCTTTATTCCTTAACAAAGCTGGAAATTAACAAGTGTCCAATGGTGTTATAATGGAAACACATTCATCTATTCTGCAAAGCTGACCGAGCTGCTTAAGACTCTTGGATCTACAGAATCAGCCATTAACGATGAAAGATAATGCTTGTAATTTTTTAATTAACCACAGTAACAATGATTTTGGGAGGCCTTGGCCATCCACATCCCCTGACTTGGCCACAGGGATGTCACCCTCTGCACCAGACGGGACCAGGACCATGGCTCTGCGAGTGATCGCGGACACTGGCCCGGCGGAGCCCGTTCCGGCCTGCTGCGACCCTCGGTACCGACCCCCGGTACCGGCCCCCCCCCCGGCTCCGCCCGGGCCCGCCCCCCCCCCCGCCCGCCGTCGCGGCGACCCGACTCACTCGGCGCGGAGCCTGTAGTCCTTCTTCTTCTCCAGCAGCCCCAGCCTCCTCCGGGCGGCGGGCTAGGGGAGAGGGAACGGCATGAGCGGCGCGGCCCAGGAGACCCGACCCGTCCCGTCCCGTCCCGCGCACTGACCTGTGCCCGCTCCCGGTGCGGGCGCTGCCCCGACTTGGCGGCTTTCTTGAAGGCGGCCGACATGGCGGCGGCCTCCCCTCGCCTGACTCGGGCCTCGCCGCGGTGCCCCCGCTCTGCCCCGGCCCGGCCCGGCCCGGCCCGGTGACGCCGCCGCCCCGTGGAACGCTCAGCCGTCGCGCATGGGCCGGAAGGGGCGGGGCCTCGGGGTCAAGGGTTGCGCGCGAGGCTCGTCGGTCGGTAGCCCCGTCTCCATGGCGACGGCGGGGACCGGCCCGGCCCCGGGGGGATCCGCGGCCCTGCCCGGACGCTGCTCGGCGGCTGGACCCGCTCGGGGCGGCGGGCGGCGCCTGGGAGGGCACGGCCCCGCGGGTGGATTGAGTGGAACGATGCCGGGAGCGCTGGGCTCCCGCTCGCCCTGTGCGGGGCTTGTCTGCGCCTGCCTGGGGCGGCTCTGAGCCGCAGCCCCGGTGCGGGCAGAGGGCCGGGTCCCCCGGATTCAGCCGCGGGGCGTGCAGCGAGCACTGGCGGCGCGGGGAGGAGCCGGCGCCTCCCGGCGGGCAGGGCTCCCGGCGCCGTAACGGGACTATTGTGTGGGGCGGGAGGCGGCCGGTTCCTCCGCCGCCCGCTTGGAGCCGGGGGACCCCGCAGCCGACCGGACCCCCGGAGCCCGCCGCTACCCCCGCCGTGCGGGCGGCCCACGCCGAGCCGAGCCACGCGGCGGGGGAGCGGGCGGGCTCCGGGGCGGCCGCTCGGAAGCGACAGGGGAGGCGAAGGGGTTAGCGCCGGGACGGGGCCGGGGCCGGGGCCAGGCGGCCCCGGTGCCGGCGGGAGCCTCCCGCTCGTAGCTCGTACTCCCCCGCCCGGCTCTCGGGGCGGGCACCGGGCGGCAGAGCCCGCCGCCCCCGTCCCGTCCCGTCCCGCCGTCCCTCAGCCCCGCCCCGGGCCGGGCGGGGCCGGGCTCCGCGCCGCGGGGCTGGGGAGCCGCGCCTGGCCATCGCCGGGGCGAGCAGCGAGCGGGGCGGCCCCGGGACGGCGACCAGGTGGGTCAGGACGGGACGGGCGGCGGCGGGGGGAGCCCGGGGCGGCGGCTGCCGCCCGCTTTGGGCCCCGCAGCCCCGGGCGGGTCGGGGCGGCGGCGAGGGTCGCCCCGGGGGCGGTGGGAGGAAGGTGCCTCCGCGGCGCTGCCCGGGACGGGGCATCCCCGCGGGCCCCCGGCTGGGATCACTTTGTCGTTCCCCGGGATGCGGTTGGCTCCGGGAGCTCCGCGCCGGTTCGTTCTGGGAAGGGCAGCTCGCACCGTTGTCTAAAAGAAAAAAAAGAAAAAAAAAAATCAAATCCTTTCGGCCGTGTCTCTTTCTCAGACTGTAAAGTTCCAATGCTCAAGCTGTACTTTATTAAAAAAGCTCTGAAACTTTACCCAACCAATAAATTTAGGAGTAAACGTAAACCAAATGCTCAAACGTAGCATAGGGAGATTTTCAACACATCCTAAATGGTTGCTATGTTTCCAGAGAATCCCAGGGTAGGTATGGGGAAAGACTACTCGAAGCCTTGCTTTTTTGTGTGTGTTAAACAAAGACTCCAAAGGCACAATTTGAATCTTGCTATTAAAAAAATAGCTTAGCATCTTTTAATTTTTTTTTTTTTTGACTGAGCACAGTTTTGTTTCAGAATGTTATGTTTTCTTAACAGGTAATGTTTTATTTTTTGGTTTCCAGTTTTGTTGGTATTTTGTACTTGCGGTTACATGAATCACTTTGACTCTTTCACAAGAATTCATGGATGTACTTTACAGTCAGCCTGGGTGAAGCCTGTGAGCAGGAATTACACTCCGCTGGCTCAGAGCTCAAAGGGATGGCCTGCAATGATGGTTACTTACCTGCACAGTGCAGGCTTTGATACTGAGGTCTCTATATTTAGATTTGAATTTAATTCGTTTGCTATTTTCCCAGTTTTGAAAATCATAAAGAAATCTTTCCAGAGTGGAAATCCTATTGTAGGAGCGCAGTGAAGATCGCCTTGGACCAGGCTGAAGGTCCGATGAATGCGGTATCCTGGTGAACAGCCAAGGAAGAGTGTGGGGAGATTTCTTCTAGTTTTCTGACTCCTCTACTTGGCATTAGAAATCTGTGGCTCTTCTAGCTGCTATGAATGTGTGATTGTCAAATATTCCTTTGCTGTTAATTTTTGAGAGGTGTTTTCTTGGATATTTCCTTAGGAGCCTGTCATATTTAAATATCTGTCTTTGGCATGGGTAGTATTTTTCTGGTGTTTGTAGAGGTGTTGAAGCTACCTCATTTCCCCAGTTTGCTTTGTCAGAATGTCATTTAACTGACTGATAGGCAGGCCATCAGCAGGAAAGGGGAAGTCTGACATTTCTCTTGTCTTACTTTTGTGCCATTTTCTTTCCCTTTCCTAGGACAGAGACTGCTTGCTTCTCTTGCTGGCTCCTTCCTTAGAAGGCACAGAGTTGCAAGCATTAGTTTAATTCTTACCCAGCTAGGTCTGTAATTTTGTATACTTTTAAGACTGGTGGCATAGCACAGGAGACAAAAATAGAGGTAGTTGTGGGCACTAATTATAGTGGATGCTATACAGCAAAAGGAACTTGTAGCAGGAGCTCCTTATACCTGCACATAGTGAGTGGTGGGGACACCAAAGGCAGCGCGGTCGTTGGAAATGTCCATAATTCCCTAGCAGGGAGCCCTGTCAACAGTTCCATGGTCTCAGCTTCTGGAGCACCACTGTTTCTCCATGTTGGATGTTTCTGAGGTGCCTCTTGGGAGAAAATCTGTGCCTCTCCCCTGCCTGCCGAGAAGCATCCGAGAAGCCGAGTGGTGACTTGTGTGCGGAGATCAGGCTGGTTCCGTGCTCTCTGGGAGGGTGTAGGTTGCTGCCGTTCCCTCTGCAGGGTTTGCAGCCGTCTGCAGCGCGTCTGCTGCCAACTCTGCTTCCTCTTTACACCGCGGATCCTTCAGACTGGGCTCTGGAGCAGCTGTGCTGTCCGGGGACACAGCCGGCTGCCTCAGCTCTCTGAGATCGTCATGGGGAAGAAGGACAGGAGTATCTTTCCTGGCCCATGTCGTGGTTGCCCTGATCAAGCGTGTTTCTTTTTTCTGTAGAGTACCAGCCTTGTGTGGCTATAGGCACTGTTCACTGGGCGATAGATTTCTGAGGGGTGTGGGCTTGTTGATGTTCTCTCAGGTTTTGGACCTGGCAGCTTTAAGATGGAGGTAGACCCTTAACCGACGGAGCCAGGAAAAACATCTCTGCGGGCAGGTTACTGAAATTCCCAGTGCTGCACCAACTTTGGAAGCACTTGGTTCTGTTCACAGCCAGGACTCGCTTGCTCTATTGCTTGCTCTATGAGGTACGATGCTTTCTGCTGTGTTCCTAATTGTGGCTGAGCTGATGCTGTTACATGGCCTGCTGTTTTTTCAACTGCCAGCAGTAAAATGGAATAAATGTATTACTCTTAGTGCCCAAGTGATTCCCACCCCCTCTCCCTGGGAAAGGACTTTTATGCTGATCACAGCACTGATACACAGGATTTTTATGGTGGCCCGCTTGGGTCCTCGTTCATGTCTGTGAGGTTTTCACTGTCCTTAGCTTGCATGAGGTCATGCTTGGAGAGCCCTAATTGCAGCGGTAGCCTCAGGAGAGAGACACAAGTGTAAACCTTTTGCCTCTGCTTCACCTTTCGTGTGAGAGAGTTTCCATAGACAAAGAAAGTCTTTACGTAAAACTGGGGGCTGGCTGACTGGTCTGAATAAAAGCCAAACTTCTTAACTAGACAAACAGCTTCATAATTTATTGTAATTGCTCAAGTAAGGAAACCATTTCTCCTCCGGCGTTCATTATTCAGTATCCTTGGTCAACATCCCCTTTTCTTGGATTGTCCACGCTGGCCGTGGAGCACCCGGCTTGGTCTGGCGAGAAGGTGGTGAATGACGCTCGCAGTTTTGCTCAGCATTCGGCTCCAGAGTGCAAGCGGCTGCCCCTCATCCCACAGGGGACTTGGGCTGTTTCTGCTGAAATAGGTGTAATTTCAATGGCTAAACTGTAAAATTCAGGGAGAATTTGACAATGTTTTGCCTGGCGATGTCATGAAAACAAATATAAATATTTTACTGTGTTAAAAAGAAAGAAGAAAGGACAGTTATAACAAGAGACTGCATGTAGGAAAAGACCTGTTGTTGAGGCACAAAAACTTTCACCAGTATTCTTTAATCTACCAAGAGTTTAGGATCGTTTCTAGAGGACAGGACGTTCAAGTATGAGGGCTGAGTTTAGGAGCAGAGGAGTTTCGGAGGGACCAGTGTCCCGCAGCCAGGCTGGACGGCCCTGGCTGCTCTCGGAGGGGCAGCCGCCGCGGAGCTCCCGTTCTGCCGCCGCGGAGCTCCCGTTCTGCCGCCGCGGAGCTCCCGTTCTGCCGCCGCGGAGCTCCCGTTCTGCCGCCGCGGAGCTCCCGTTCTGCCCTCACTCCTCAGCGAGGGGGTGGCGTTTCCCATGAAGGCTGATGGGCAGCTGCTAGACTTTGTCCATTAAGAAGTGGTGGGTCTTTAGTACAGTTGGGAAGAAAAAGGCTCCATTCTGCAGAGATGTAATTGCTGGGAAAAGCCCGTGGGCTTTGTTTCTTCTCTTCCTTCCGTTTTGCACTGGTTTTGCCAGGTGTAAAATACAATTGTCAGCAGTTTACAGGGAGGGGGAGTGTCAGTTTTCCGGTGGAAGAAAATATCAAGGGTCTGATTGTGAAAGGAAAGGGGAAACTGAAGAATGCCACATGGCTTCCACCTTCCTGTATTTCATCCTAGCAGAATGCCTCTGCGAGTGACTCGCTTTGTCTCTGTGGATATTTGCTAAATAGAGAACAGTTCTAACAAACAATTCTGCCCCTACTCAACAGGAGCCCACCGAGAGGATAGTGTTACCCTGGGAGGAATTGGAAAGACACGTCCATTGGGGCTAATGTTAATAAGTTATATTGTTATAAGTGTGATAAGTTAATAGTTAATGAAGAGTTATTTAGAAATGTGTAAACCCAGAATCCAAATAGCAATAGAATAAAACTCCTGAAATTTATGTTCTTGTTCTTAGCGCAGTCTCACTTTGGCGTTGTTTGCCCTGTGGTCATCTGACTGTTAGCATTAACTCATATCATTTTTTTATTTGGCTCTGAATATATTACTGAAGTTTGGCCTAGGCTTGCTAGTTGCAGAGTTCTTCTACACAGTATTTCAAACTTCTCAAATACAAAAAAAATTATTCTTAAATCAGCACCATGGATAAATATTACCATGCGACCCTTCTGATCGGTGTCGTCGCTGGATGCAAGTTTGTTGATGTTTATGCCCAACCTGCCCGGTGCCAGTTCTGTTCAGGAATATAAATTATGTTCCAGCACCAACTCGGTGGCTGATGCCAAGGACATAATCTTTACTGCTTCCTAACTTAGTTTTGAATGTCTGAGCCATAAGCCAGAGGAATGTGCTGTATCTAACCTGGAGCTGTTAGCAGCCTCCGAAGTCGTAAATCCAGTGCGTGGAGGAGCCAGTGCAGGTGACTGGACAGCTGGAGCCGTTCTCTCGACGCTTTTTTTCGAGGGGAAAAGGGACGTCTGAATAGCTCAGGGAAACGCTCGGTGTTGTTGGAACGGCCGTGGATCTGCTTCCCTAGTGCTTCCTTCAGCACATGTCACACTCGACCCTGCCAGTCTTGAACACCAATGGGAGTCAAGTCATTGTCCCCAGTGGCAGATTAAACTGCTTGGCCATTGTTGGGAGTCCAAGATTTTCCTCTCTCGCCCTGTTTAAATGACTGCTTGGATGTGAAGCCAAAGTAAACATGAGCTAATAAAAAATGTAGAGATAACAGATACGGACTAGCTCTTGCGGAGTCAATGGGCATGCTGCAGCACAGAGATGTGTGACTTTTGCTTGCATCTTTTTCTGCTTTAGTTGTAAAGCTCAATTACCTGAAAGAGGTGGTACAGATCATGTATAACTTCCTTTCTGTTGTGACAGGGGAACTGTATTTATGTGTATCCTTTGAATGGGAAGGGGGTCTGTTGCCGAGGATCTAGTGCCTGCCTTGCAAGCTATAGCGCGCAAACCCCGGGCCACACTTCTCTCGCTGGAGGTGCCGTGGCAGCTCATGCAGCTTTGGAATACTTTCCTGTATTTCCCCACAATGCGTTTCCTTGTTGGCAATAAATGCATTTTCAGCTGACATTTTACTGTTTCATTTACTCAGTACACAGCCTGTGAAGGCCGTTGCTCTGAGATAACATTGAGATCAGTGAGTAAGGAGGTAAGATATCTACGTGGCTATCAGGAGTGCCTAAACTTATGGTAAAGGAAGGAATGAGATTGCGAGAGGATCAAAAATCTGTCTGTGTGTGAGCCACTGTGGAGCGACAGGGGTTGGAGTTGGATTGTCCCTGTATTCCTGTGATGTGGTGCTACCGAATACTGTGATATGTTATAAAAGGTGCTGAAGCGACTGGCTGGAGAGGTACCGTAACTGTTGGGATATACAGCTGTTTTCAGTGCTCCTGTGTTGCTCGTATGCTCAATTGCAGCGTGCCTGAAGATCCCTGACCCGCCAAAGCCCGTTTGCAGTGGTTTTCTTTGCTGTCTCCTTCCTGAGGCGCAGGCTGTGCCTTTGGCTCTGGTGGGGTGGTGCGGGCTTGCGCTCTGTCCTCCGCTGTCGTGGCACGGCAAGCGGTGACCAGCAGGTTACAGAGAAACCGAGGGCCGAGAGTGTGATATGACATTAAAGGCTGCTGGGCAATAATTACCATCAACGGTACAGATGAGTCCAGGTCTAGGAACGGTTTTTTCCTCTTTCATCCCAAGCCAGCGGTGGCTCACGCTGACGGCACACCTGGAAATGAGGTAACCAAATACTCTGCCCACATTGTTCGGATTAGCTGGGGCTTGGGCACAGACGGAGCGTGTGTTTTCTCTGCTCCTGGGCAACCTTTGTTCTCCTGCAGCCGGAAAGCCTCGCTGATGACATGAGACAGGACAGGGCGCTTCTCCCTTTCTTGGGAAGGATGGTCCCGAGCCACCCGTGGTGTGACTTTCCTGAGAAATGCCCTTTCCAGATGCAGAGATCTTGCTGCCATTGAAGTATGAGGCGGAAATACTTCCAGCGCTGCCTGAACATGTTATTTAGGTCAATTGCAAGGAAGATGGCAACATGAATCAGAAAAGGAGTTGGAAGAGGAGGAAAGGCATTAGACAGCACCTTGACATCCCCTGCCAATGCAGGATTTTCCTCTGCCAGCAGAGAAGCACAGTTAGAGATCACATTCATTGTCTTCTGTGCTCTCCGTTCGCTCCTGTAACTACGAGCAGCTGGACTGGAAATGAAAGAGAAGACTGCAAACTTGCCTTGCCTTTATCACTCTGCATCAGTGTACTATTTCCTGGTGTATTAACTAATCTCTCCGAAACAGAGAGACAGAGCAAGGTCTCCTTATCCGCCCAGAAAATAAGATACATCAGAATAATTGCTCCAATTGCATCCATTTTGGGGGAATGAGTCTCCGGAAGATGCGTTTGTGGAGGCACAGTCATCGTTTTTGTGGCGACTGCTCGCTGGTGGGGTGCTGGCCGAAATCGCTGGGATGGTTTTCCCACCAGGTAATGGCAGGCGGTGCCGGGGCGGGGGTGAAGCAAAGCCACCAGCCGGCGCTGGGCTGGGGGGACGTCAGCCACGGTGGGAAACCTTCTAAACGTGTCCCGCTGGGCCGGGCTTTGCCGAGCGCTCCGCTTCCCTTCCCAGAGGAAGCAGCCTGAATTTACCCATTGCTCTGTAGAGACCTGTAGGCTAAAACAAATTATTCTTACGCAGTAGAAAACATTGGGACCAACCTTAACTGATGAAGCAATTTGCCAGCCTTTAGCCTCAAGGTCCCGAGTCCCTCAGGGCTTTCCAGCGTAATGACTTGGGTCTGTTTCCCAGAAAGATTCTCTTGGATATGTGCTGTTGGCAATACTCTGGCTCATTACTGGCCGTTTTATTTTTACAACAGCCAGCTCTTGTTAGCTTCGTTCTCACAGTATTGTTTTCTTTCTAGAAGAAGCTTTTGCTGGCTCTCCTAAACTATCACATGGGAATTGCTTACTAGCTTAGATTTATTTTTTTTTGTTTTGACCCAAAGCTGCGCTTCGCTCTCCTCTGTAACACTGCCAACATCATTTCCAGTCTCTTTTAAGCATATGTTTTGCAATAATATCTAAACTCTTGGCTCCAAATAACTGCCTTACAGAGAGATTAGTATCTTTTAACAAAGAGAAGCAAATAGTGAGAACAAAGGCAATATCTTGAGAGCCTGTAAGACTATCCTGACCTTTCCCAAAGGCCTCAGCCTAGACCTCAGCGTTTCACTAGCAGATGGCAGGAATCAGGGTGGACTTGAGTTTGCGCAGTCCTCTGCTCGGTCGCCGTGTTTGCTGGAAATGTGCTCTGCACATTGTTGCCATCTGGGCTTGACTGTACTATTCTTATAATCTCCAGGGAGCCTTCTCTCGCAGAGCTCATCTCTGATGGAAGTCCTCTCTGGCTGACCTTGCACTCAGACTAGCGTTAGCAGCCTGGATTTTGGAGATTTTGACAGCAGCGTTTTTCAGGGGAAGAAAACTGGCCTGGGAGAGGTTTTGTCCTGGCTGGGGAGGAAGGTATGCCACGTGCCAGCGGCGTGCCCTGGGTATGCAGCTGGGTACGGGGTATTCAGCTAGGGCGTGAGGAGGTCAATATTGATGTTTTCAAAACTTCAGGAGAAAGTGCTACAGGAACGCAAAGGCCTTCAGAAAATCAGCTGAAAAATCGCCTTTGCTTTCGATGAGAGAACTGGATGTGTAGGTGGGAAGGAAGTTGCGTGATGCCATTCAGGAAATCCGCAGCAGTGGTGGGACCATACCCCAGATTTTCTGATATTAAAAAGCTCCTCCTTGGTTTGCATCAGTGCGTGTCTGGGAGGCAGTGTTGTCTGATCTGCAGAAATAAAGGTTGATGGGTAGAGAATTGGCATCTCTGGAAGTGAAGTGTCTCTCCTAATTAGCACATGGCTCAATTTGGGTTGCAGGTGAGTTGAGTTCCAGTTGCTCCATGCATTTTTATGAGTTTGCTGCTTGTTAGTGCAAATGACTAATGTCTAAATGCAGAGATTTCAGCATCTCCCTAGGACTAAATACCACGAGGGTTAAATGTTTTTGCTTTTGTTAAGGCTTTGGCTACAGAGTTTTGTGGCAGAATAGCAGAAGCGTGTGAATCTGATGCTCTGGTGAATGTTAAATGGGACTATCTACACTTACATTTCTAGCCTCATTGATTCTTCCTTTGTACTGCTGTAGTTTCATAGATCTGGAGGTTGAGGATTTCAATTAAATTTGCGCAAAATGGCTTTGGGGCAGTTTCTGCTTGGGCATCTGTGTTGTTGCCCTTGTAAGTATAAAACCCGATGCACCAGACTAAATTAATGCAATCAGAATGGTTTTTCTAGAAATCTTTTTCTAATCCCTCTGAATTGCGATTCTTAAGATTTGTATTCAGATGTCTCCTGTCACGCAGGCAGAATGAGGGCTCCCAATGGTGTGAGTAACTGCTCTTGGCAGCACTGTTTACCACAGTAGTAGCTAAGTTTTGGATCTTGTACGTTCCGAGCCGCAGGTCGGAGTCTGTCGCTGCACCAGTTGCTGCAGTGTCCTGGAGAATTTCCTGCATTGCTTTTTAAAGATTTATATAAGCAGGGACAAAAAATAGATCAGAAGACTCGCATACACCATGGAGATCATCTCCCGTGCCGGCTCCTCAATGGCGCTGCTCTGCGCTGGTGACACCTTTGTGATGGTTTGCTGAACACCGACCCTACAGCACCCGTTTGTCTCCTGCTCCCTCCTGTCCCGGTCCATCCTCAGGAAAAGTCTCCCTCTTTCCTCCGCCTCTTGCCCTCTCCGGCTGTGTGCCGGCTGGAGCTCACTTGGGGCTCCTTTTGACGCAAAATCCCAGGAGAATTGGTGCGGCGGTGCCCAAGAGGCTCCTCTCCACCTCTGTCCCGCTGTCTCCCAGGCGTGGGGGCTCCTGCCTTCCGCAGGCTCCCGGCGCAGCTCTTGAGAAATCTTAGTGGAGAGTTCGACCTGGCAGATGGAGGCTGTTACCTCATTCCACAAAAATGCTTTGTTATTGAGAAAATGGAAACTGTCTGAGGTTTGGGAGCTGAATAGAGTCATTGGTGTCTGTTTTAACCGCAGTTTGGTGGTGACTGCTGAAAGTTCCCTTCTCCGAGCATTCCCTTTTCCTACACCCATAATCTTCAAGTCATTGGAGAGCTGCAATGATTTAACTCATTAGCTGAGCAAATGCTGAAGACTGTTGCATACTCTGCAGAAACTTTGCTAAAACCTCAGCATCTTCCAGCAGAAGAGGAATGGCTAGCCAATAAATAACCCTTTGCAAACTGTGGCCAGAAAAGCAATCCCTGTGGATACTAAGCCAAATTCAACTCTCTTTTTACAATCTCAGCTGTGCTTCTTGTTTACTTCATTTTTTTAAAAAAGCTGAATTGCGATTATGCAGGAACTTCTTGGAGAGAAAAGGCACGCACGGAGGCTGATGCTTTGTAATTCTTTTAACACAGGTCTCTCAATCCCAGTTCTGAAGAGAAATTTCTTTTCATCGGTAATTTTTAAAAGTAGATTTCAGCGATGGGAATTTGGGAGCATAGGAGAAGGAATGAAAGTTGAGATTGAACCATTTGCAAGCTGGTTTTCGTATTGCTCCGAATAATGAGTTAGTACGGAAGAGCATTAACCTAAATCCAAGACTTGTTTTAGTTAACAGATCTTTGTATGCATTTGTGAAACTGTGGCATCTGATACCTCCTGCTGAGAGCATCGCATAAGCATTATTCACCAAGCATCCTGACAGAGCTGAGAGCAGCAGCGTTAGCTTTTTGGAAATAAAATGAACTCTTTATTTATGTATTTTTAAACTAATGAATCTTAGTGGGCCAAAT
Organism: Larus michahellis; assembly: GCF_964199755.1. NCBI lineage: Eukaryota > Metazoa > Chordata > Aves > Charadriiformes > Laridae > Larus > Larus michahellis. Next base: position 2,971,847 of record NC_133914.1, on the reverse strand, counting down.
GAAAGCCTTCCAGTGGCTACAGATGGTTTTCACATGACTAACTGCTTTGGTGCATAGAAAAACCGAGAATACTGGAACAACAAGATATTAAATATTTAATTATTACCCCAGAATGTAAATATGGCCTTGATATTTTGAATTTGTTTACTCAAATTTCAAGTGTTCACTTAGAAACTTAACAAGATTGGGACTGTATTAATTGATATCTGGGAAGAAGAGTGGCTACTCAGCATCTCCTCCAAATTTCCTCTTTAAATATCAGAGCAAGTTTCAGTAACAGGAATTTGCTCAACTGGAGAAATAATCCCAGCTGTTTCAGGCAGAACCCAGGATCAGTATTTTAGCTGTAACGAGCTGTTTCCGTTCTAGATCCCTGCTTTCTGTGGGTTTACAGTGTAACCATAAAAATCCTTTCCAGGCTGAGCTCTGCCTCCTGAGGTCTTTGGGAGGGGTTTTTTTTAATGTAAAATGCAAATTGTGAAAACACTTAGCAGTTGATTTTTTTCAAGCTGCATTTTACCAGTTTAGAGCCTATTCTGGACACACAATTTTCCTGTAACTGTAAAGCAACGGTTTCTTGAATGGTGCGAGCCCCCAGGATTTCCCTCGTGAGCGTATCAGACATGGGGTAATTTCTGCTGTAGTTCGGGTCTGTGTGGCTGCAGATCATGCCATTTTCCGCTAAAACAGCGTGCGTACTAACTTGGCATTGCTGGGGAAAAAACGTTTGCTTTTTTAAGGCTCTTCTAATGAAACAAAAGGAACTGGATAATAATATGAAACGTCTATCTGAAAGGCCTAACCTCAGCATGGTTGAAGACAGAATCACAGAATTATTTAGGTTGGAAGGATCTCTAAGGTCATCGAGTCCAGCCGTAAAGACAAAAATTCCTCTTTAAGATCCACATCCCATGGCAATATTCCTAGATATTGCTCAGGATGGGAAGATGGTGAAGAAATAATAGCAACAGAAGAAGTGGATCCTGAGCTGTCTCTGAGTGCAAGGACTGCTTTTGTCAGCATCGTGATCCCACGTATGGCCTAAACCGCTGACTTCTGCTGGGCTTTGATCTCACCTTGGAATTCCACTACCCTCATTTAAGGAAAACGTGGCTTTTTCTGTTCCCCAGAACTAACACAGTTTGAACTGGTGCGGAACTCCCCGCGCTGCGCTATTCCGGCGCCGCCTTCCAGCGCAACGCGCTCGCTCTTAAAGCCCAAAGTTTAAATAGTAGGAGCGACTCGCAAAGGCATGGTGTTACTGGGTCAAAAGATCTGGAGTCTGGATTAACTGTACTTTAACTGCGCAGTACTGTGTCTGCCTGTCACAGAAGGGTTTGGGTTGGAAAGGATCTTAAAGATCATGTCCTCCTCTTCCTTTTTCCCCTGCTTCTCACGAAAAGTTCAGTTTATGGAATCTGTTTGGCCGTAGGTCTACAACGTGCATTCGTGGGTGTCACAGTTTCCAGCTGACGGGGATATGTGCTGCGTCTCAGAAGGAGAAGAAAGATGGACAGGGACTTGGATCTTGGTTCCATTTTTAGTTCTACCAGGCTTGCCTTGTGCCAAAACCCTCCGAGGTGCAAATCCCAGGAGGGAGATAAAATGACTCCCTGCCCTGCAGGTATTATAAGGGTAAATAATGTTTTTTCTGGTGACAGCTGTTTGGGAATTGAGGAAGCAACAATCCGATGAGAGGTTTGGGATGTCAGCTCTGTGGAAACTGAGCGCTCCCGCATATATTTGTTATTTGCAGTAGGGAGCTGGGGAGCTAAACTACTTTCCAAGTAAAGAAACTAATCTTTAGTTCGTGTCCTCGAAGAAGGATTAGTTATTCTCATCTGCCTCTTTTCTCAGCACATGGAAATCTTCAAATAGAAAAGTCAGCGTTTAAACTTTAAGGTGTTTCAGTGGCTGCCTTTAACTCAGTGAAAACTTTATATCAAGACAATTGCTGCGATGCCTAACTCAGAGGGTTCTGGAATATGTAGAATAATGGTGGTACTTACTGAGGGGTCATTAATAGCAACAGGTAGACAGTGTGTTGCATGTAACTCAGCCAAGAGAAGTTTTATTTCTAGTATTTCTCAACCCTACGCAAACCGTGTAACTCACAGGAAGATTAAATCTGCCCCATTGCGCTTGTGGAGGAGCCTTGGGTGTGTTGCTTTTGGGGAGCCTGAAGAGCTGTGTGTGGAGAATCCCAAATGCAGTTGGGGCCGGTGAAGGTGTCAGACCATCTGCACAGCCCCTGTCACGCTTCATGCGCTGTGACGCGGGGACTCAGCTCAGGAGCGATGAAGTTGGTGCTTCCAGATCATGGTAGCTTGGAGTCTTGACTTGAGACGAAGACGCAGAGCAGAACGTTGAATAAGAGTTGAAGAGGGAAACCCAGAGGTTTTGCATGACTGGGCTCCGCGTAGATCGTGCTGTTTGAGTCACTGACCCTTTCCTCTGGAAATCAGTGAGTTCTGTGGTTCACCTCATTAGTGCCTGACTTGGTAGGTCAGGCTAATAACAATGTTCATTAACTTTTTCACTTTCTGTTAGGAGTTTTGCTTGTTCTCTTTCTTCTCTGCCATCGTGACATTGAGAAATAGAAAGGGTTTGGAAATGAAATGCGTCTACACAAAATTGGAGTCGGAATTCTTATGTCTCTTATGAAAACTTAGAGTAACTTGAATTTGAAGTGTCCGATTTCCAGTCACAAGTAGTGACATTTAAACCTCCGTAGGAAATGCAATCCCTGTGCTGATGTCACCCCCTGGTTTATGATGGGGCTGCTTTTGTTCCTGGGCAAGCACTTGGGTGTTTTGCTGGCCAAGTGATGATTTACTGGTGAGTCTCTCGCCGGTTGCACCTGCTCCGGCCGTCTGCGCCCTGAGTCACCGGGAGAGCTGCGTCCTACCCTGCGGCCGCCGCGTTCTGCGCTGCTCCATCGCATCCCACAATGCAAGGTAACAGAGACCTGGTCTGAGCGTTTGTTTCCGGGGGTTCCCCAATGTGGGACAAATATCTTGCAAATAGAGCACTTCTGCTCAGTGAGAACAGAGAGAGGGTTTTTAGGGCGTTTTGGTGGTGTCTTGGTGCAGTGAAGCACACGATCCCTGAACTGCCTGAGCAGACAAATGGCTTTGGAGAGTCTCTCAGCCTGGGCAGAGAGCTGGCCGCTGTCGCTCCCCTCGGCAAGCGGCTGTGGAGCATCTCTGCAGCAGAGAAATGGGGCTTTGCTTCATATCTGCTGCTTCAGGGGCTGAAACATCAACTCTTCTTGGACTTTACCCGAAAGCCATCATGAGAGGAGCCTCCGTTAGTTAATATTCTGACCTTTCAGTTCCTTTTTAATCTGTGGCAAATCTGTTTCATGTAGGTTTCCCTTGTAAATCTCAGCTTTGAATGAGAGAATGAGGCTCTGTAAATGAGCCAGGGACCTGGATCAGGGGGCTCTAATATTGTTACTTCTTTTCTATTTGCGTGTTTGGTGGTTTGGTTGTTTTTTTTTTTTTTTTTCTGTGAAGGAGCGGTTTTCCTCCCTTTATGAGTTTCCAGGCACGGGTGCCTTGCTGCACCGCCTGCCAGCCGCGGTGCCCCGTGGTTGGAGCGAGAGCAGCAGCGCGAGTTCTGAGCGGGCACATCAGCGCGCGGGGGCATCGGTGTTGGAAACTCTGTGTGTGGCTGCGGGATATAAAGGCGTTCAGAAATTTTGTGAGCATGGATGCCCATAAAATAGCTGTTTCCACTTAGGCTTTTGGATGTGGCAAGAGTTTTCCCTTTGGCAGATGCTGCTAAAGACTCTTTATCTGCAGGCATGGCAGCACAGCGTGGCAGAGATTGGAAAGCATGTCGCATCTTGCAACTTTCTTTTTAGTGCTTGCAAGGAGTTGTTTCTTAGAGATTTTTTTTATGTAAAATATGTGACAATTGCAACCAATGGCTTCTGTTGTTTAAAACGCGCAGTATTTAAGTGGTTTTTAAAGGTGCCCGTGAGAAATGCTTGAACAAAGAGACTGATTTGAAGCTAACCAGCTCTGTATAGTAAAAGTAAATGATAGCTGGTGACCCGATCACTTAGCAGGGAAATCCTCCGCCACAGAAGCAGGAAACTTGTTTTGCTTCTACTAGAGTGGCTAAAAGGAGAGGTCGCCGTCTTCTCCCAGCAATGCCAGTCCTCGTTGTGCAGCTCCCCGTGCTCGGCGGGGCTCGCCGCTGCCCTGTCAGAGCGGTCCCTTTTCCAGGCGGGCAGCAGCTGGCACCCACAGCATCTCCCAGGCAACAAATGAGCTTCGTTTTGTTTCGGACCACAGGCCAGCAGTTCTCGGGACGGAAACCTGAGACAGTTCATCTTTGCCAGGATTCGGTCCTTCCCAGATTTAGAAGCTGCTCACGTGGCTGCGAGCTGCAGCGCTGAGGTTGCCTTCGCTTGCAGGGGACCCCAGCAGCCGGGAAAAGCGCCGTAGCGGGAGACCATCCTCAGCGCTGGTGGGAGCAGCGGCACCGTGGAGAGCCCTGGGGTCGGTGCTGGGAGAGGGGCCATTGGGCAAGAGCCTGTGGGGCACAGGGGTGTCACTGCAGTGTCCCCCCTGTCACCTCCCTGGCTTTCTCTCCGCTCCGTTGACTTTGCGTGCAGGTTGGAGAGCCCCGAAAGGCACAAACCTGCCAGGGTTACAGTGCAGGTCACCTTCCTCAGCCAGCAGATCCGCTAACAAAGAAACAACAACAAGAAACCAACTACAAATGCTCATTTTTGAGAGGCAAAGAATCAACTTGGAAAAGGGAATATTTTGACCAAATTTGGTGAAGAAATTTGCTTTGCCCTTTAAGTAATAGGCATGCATTAAATAAAACATGTCTGGTTTATATCTTTTCCTGCTACTGTAAGTCAAAGTTGCTTTGTTTATTAAAAAAAGAAACAAACAAACCCAACTGAAATTGAGCAGAGTCTTGATCAGCAAAAGAGCTGCTGGGCTTTCTGCAGAAAACAGTTAATAAGGGATTGGGCTCGGGCCGCGCAGGTTTGCTTTTCATCATGTGAGCATGGAACACGCGCACTGCGGCTGCGCCCGTCCCCCGCAGCCCGTCCACCAGCTCACGCGTGTTCTTGTCCAGAAGCAGCCCTTTGATTGCCTTTATGTGCAAAAATAGAGGTATAATCGGCTAAGCACCTTTTATTCAGGGACAACAAAAAGCTGAGTAAGCACTAACTTAAATTCCGGATCACCTCGGAATTAAGAATGGCTTCATCCTCAATTTAAAAAACAGCTGCCTCTAAGGGAAAGAAAAGTGAAAACTACAGTATAAGCTGGAATTGTAAGAGAACTTTAGGGAAATAGAGTGGAATTCCATTATTTTGCAGTGATATCTGTACTGAGATGCACAGACCCCAAGAACTAGCAACTAGAGCCGTCAGATTATTTTTTCTGCGTGTAGGCTGTGATGTCTGTTTGCATTGCAAGATTCTTGTGTGCTGAGCAGATCTAAGATGAAGGTAAATTGGCCTCCGTGCGCAGTTAGTCATTTCCTCTCATGCTTTTACATTTGAAATCTCGTGTACTGGATGTGACCTTTATTTCACAGGGCGAAGATTTTGAAACGCTATTGCCGGAGCCCTGGGTTTGAGCAGTTGGATCAGCCATTGGGCTTTTCCATGGCTGTGGGCCAACTGTGCTGGGTTAGACGGGCATAGATCAATCCACTCTAAAATTAAACTTTCATTGCTAGATTATAATCCTCACGATATGCTTATTCTTCCGGGCTCCCTTTTTTTTTTCTTTCTGTAGTAGCCAGGGCACTATAAAGATCTCGCTGGTTTTCTGCCTTGGGAAGGTTTAGGACATCCCAGGCTCTGTGCGACAGAGTTCTGCCTTCTGAGTTTGGGGCGTGGATGCGTTTTCCCATTTTGTTGGTTTCTGGAGAATGCTCACTTCATGCTGGTGCCCTGTACCTCGCGCGAGGTTGTAACTGCAAATGGTGGCGTTACGAGGCTGTAGCACACAGGACAAGAAAACCTGTGCTCCAACAGGCAGGTGGCACGAAGCCCCGTATGGACCAGTTTGTAGTTTTCACGTACATTTATATGTGCTCTCTTCATGACTTTCTTGATGAGACCTCATCTGGTTGCAGTCCCTCCCCACCAGCTTTTCTTGTCCATCACTTCATAATGACGTGGGCAAAGAAGGTTCACAGGTAAATCGTACAAGGGACGGGCATTTCACTGTCCAGACCAGCTCCTGCCTGGGCCTGGTGTGAAACCTGGGGCCTGGCAGCCGGCCACTGCCCGTTAATTTGTTTTATATGGTTGATGACTATCTTCAGGGTTTGTTTTATGTTCTTGTGTTCCTGTTTGTTGCCAGTAGGGTGATGGTTAGTGTATGGTCTGCTCAATACATCTAAAAGGCCATTCAGCCCTGCACGGACAGCAAGTTCCTCGTTCTTGCCCAATTTTCTAGCTAAAAGAAGAAAACTAAGGGAATTTGTGGATTTGACCTTGGCAGGTTCTCATGATGTGATTTCTCAAGCCCCCGCTAGCTGACGGCGTTTTTGCCAGGGCTGTTGAGGCTGAGAGACCACAAGTGGGTGGGAATTGTGTGTGTTGCCACGTTGGGGACGTGGCGTGAGCTGATGGTATGGTCCAGCGCTGGCAGCCTCTGCGATGGCAGCGCCGGCGTGGGGTTGGGACGCCGCGGGGCCGGCGTGGGGTCATGCTGGTGTGATGTCGTGCTGCCGCGGGGCTGGTGTGGTGCCCGCTGGCTGTCACAAGCGAGGAAAGCCTGAGGATTTTGTGCCCTCCCTTTCAGTATGACTCTGATGCTTTTGATATCGCCGTAACCATATTGGAAGGGGAGCATATCCTTCTCTCTGAGATGGGATGACCAATGTGCTCGAGAGGAGAAGGGAGCAGGACTTCAGAAAGCATCGCACGCCTGTTCCTTGCTCCTTTTTAAGAATTGATACGAGCAGCCGCTTCCCTGGCCTGTGACTCCCGCTCCTCTGGTCGCACCGAAGCTCCTGTGATCGGTCACGCTCCCTGAAACTTGGCGCCAGCGTCTTTCTTCCTATTATGGTCACCCTGGCCACGTCGGCAGCTGCTGCCCCGCAGCCCCCTGCGAGCTCTGGTGACCGACTGGCTCGGTGCAGGCGGCCGCTGCCAGCGGGCTCCCGCTCAGCCCACACTGGGCAGGGGAAGGAACCCGCCATGTGGAGCTTGGGCCAGGACATCTCTCCCTTCTCCCAAGCCTCTCCAGAGGTCGGCCAGAATCTCTCCTGGCACCTTCCTAAGCTGCAGGTTTCATGACCATCTGCTAAAGGGGACTTTGTTCAGCTGGGAAGAAGTTTCCGATGTGTTCGTATCTTACTCCTCTGCTCTCGGACTTCCTCCTTCTGTTAAGTCGTCTGCTTGAATCATGACAGGTCCAAACTGCCCAAATGGTTTCAATTCCAGACTTCCTGTTGAGTGCACGGAATTCGCTTTCTTTGTATACATTTTGAGTAAGATTAACAGCTGATCTCTTGAGCAAACATTCAGTTTTAATGTTAGCAGAATGACACAGGCTGCTTGTTCTGAATGTGTCCTGGCAGCTCTGCTGCCGTTAGCTCTGCCCTCGGTCCAGGCTGCCCCCCGAAGGGGGAGGATTTTGTTCAGAAACTGAAACAGTTAATTAACCCTTACAGCTGATTAGTAATAAATTTTTAACTCTGAAATCACCCCTTCCTTTCTTCCTGGGCAGAGTTTTTCTTTTTACGGTTGCGTGGTAGGGACTCCTAAGCTTCTTTTTCTGACCCTGGTAGAATTAACTTTCCCCAAAGCAAGTAAGTCTAGAGCGAGAGCTGAACTGCATGTTGCCTTTCTCTGTGTCCGCCTGCGCTCTGCTGCCCCTCTGCTGGGCCTGTGGAAGGTGGGTGGACGCAGTGAAGCCGGGCACCCACGGGAAGCCTGGCATTTCTCACTGGTGGCGTTTGAATAGAATCTTCCGTTTCTCTTCCCGCAAACCACGTATCTTCATGCTCACCGTGTGGATGCTTCAGCTCCCGGCTGGGCTCAGGGGACCTGCTCGGATAGGAAGGATGTGGGGAGGAAAGGGACAGAAGTAGCTGAAAACTAAGTGCAAAGCAAGGTCTCAGCCACAAGAAATTACAGTTTGTGTCTCAGATGGGCAAACCCGCCTGGTTTTCCACTGTAGCATGGAAAATTGGATTCCCCTGCAACTGCGGCCTCATTAAAAAGAGATTCTTTCTTTAAAGGGTAGAGAAGGGACAAAAGTCCCAGTGTGCACAAATACTGGCTCAGAGCTTTGTCCCATTACCTTGTATGGGGATGCTGCCTTGTGAGAGCCTGACTTACTAGCAGCAGGTTTTCCTTTCGCATAGGAAAAGTTTTGTTCTATGTTTCCTTATCTTAGGAGAAAGAAGGAGGAATTTAGTGCTAGAGGAAAAAGGTCTATGAACTCATGGGTGTTTTGAAACCAGAGCGGCAGCGGTTTGGAGTTCCTTAGGACTCTGAACTTCCTGCAGCCCTGGTCCACAGGCACCGGGGGTGTCGAGGTTTCTTACGGACCCCCCCAGACGTCGACTGGAGAGCGTGTGTAAGCACGTCAAGGCCAAAGCTGTTTGCATGTGCGGATAGCTGACTCTGCATATGGTCTCTCTAAGGTTTGTCGGCCTTCCTGGGAGACCTGGCCAATCATTTATGGTAATTCGAAAGTTTAATTTAAACTTTAAAACCAAAAAAAATTGTTGCTGCTTTCCCGATCTTCTGAGCGTATCTGGACCAGGCGTGGTGTCTCAGTCAGGGCTGCGCAAACAGCGCGGTGTTTCCCGCCAGGCACCGCTGGGCGGGCTGTGGGCCGACATCAGGTGAAATTTTTCTCGATCTTAGGGCAAGATCAGACATTTGTGGGACAGTCGTGCTTTTAGCAATTATCTTGATCTATATGCAGAGCTGTCAGGAGGGAGTCCGTGCGATGTGGTTTTGCACTTTGAATGGTGGGCACCTCAGAGATCCCGTCTGAACATTAGGAAATCCTCAATTTGCCATTCTAAGACTGTAAAAATTGCGCAACAACCTAGGTATGCCTTGTGATTTGTCAGATGCTTTAACAGTTTCTGCCACTTCTTCCTCTGAAAGTCCTGGGAAGCTGCCTATCTTGCTGAGCAAGGATGAGTCTAACAGCACTGATTTCACTGGAAAGGCAGGGTGTTTCCTCACAGCTGTGCCAGCCGTTTTGCTGAGCGTGTTGCGGATCCCGGAGCAGCCCGTGACAGCTCTGGGCAGGAGGTTGCTCTGCCCGTGCCTGGGGAAATGACTGCGGTGCAGCCTCCTCAGCAGAGCTCGGGACCTGCGGTGCGTAAGCACAGCATCCCAGGGGTGCCGGTGGGGCTGTGTGGCCGTACCCCCCCGCTGATTCATCTGCCTCCTGCTGCCTCCTCCCTCGAGGCCGACTGCAGGAGCCAAATCTTCCCTACGTGTTGGAGAAATGACCTGCGGCGTCCTCCCGTTGTGCTGGCGATGGGGAGGTGCCGGGTGAGGTCCATGGCCGTGCTGAGGGTCCCTGCCAGGACTCAGCTCCTCTGTGCCGGAGCCCCCCCCCGGAGCAGCCCCTCGTACTATGGTTTGCGAGCTGCCCCGAGGTGGGGAGGCTGCGGCTGGAGGCAGCTCGGAGATCCGAGGGCAGGACGCGACTCCGTGGTGCGGCACCGCTCCCGGGGGTGCGCGGTCTGGCGGGGGCACCCTGATGAAACGCTTGGCACCTCTCTGGGAGCTGCCTCCAGCCGAAAGCGGGGTCTCCTCCAACAGCAGATGGGGGATGCTGTTCCCAGCGCCCCAGGTCTACAGCCCCGCGCGTGGGTCTGGCAGCAGCGTGAGGGAGCGCGGGGAACCCCGGCGGCCCCCCGGAGAGCTGGTCCCCTCCATCCCCAGAGAGCCGGGGCTGGCCGTGCCACCCCTGCCCGGGGTGCGCAGTGGCCCTGGGCGGATCCGCAGGAGCCGTGTCGGGAAACGTGGACTGAAAACGTTCCCAGCCTAATGGAGGGGGCTGGAGCTGCTCCTCGGAGCAAGCAGATGGTTTCCCTTTTAGGGCCGGTGGCAGGCAGAAACAATTTCACGCAGATTCCAGGACCCATAATGGTTCTGGAAAGCCAACAGGAACAGAAAGCGTTCTTCTCCTCTCCTGACCTTGGAGCGCGTTGAGGACCGTCTTCCAAAGCCGTGTCCCTGGATGGTTTCATCCTTACATGGGGAGCGCTGGCCTGTCCCAGCGAGGTTGTGCTTTCCCTTTGGCATCTCTAGGTGTGAGCTGCGCCTGCACGAGCAGTTCCCTGCTCAGAGCAGCCCAGGGGAGACACGAATAGGCAGGAACCTGACAGCCAAAGGCAGGTCTGTTCCTGTGTCCTGGGCAGATTAAATGTTTCCCTAGGAATAGCCTTATGGGTTGCTCTGGGATCACTGCGGAGCAGCTGGTTGTGACCCGACAACGAGCAACAAACTGGTGTGAAGTTACGCAGGGTTATAGGCTCACCATATACGTGAGGCCTCTGCTGAAGGAGTTCATTGTAGCAGGAATCGTTTCAAAAGGCTGGTTAAACTCTGAAGCGATTGCATGCAGGAGAACGCCTGGCCCTGGACAGCCTGTACTGGCTCCTTTGCATAACAGGTCCCCAGTTTATCGACACTAAAATTAATGCAATAATCTCCTGGGGCTGTTGCTAAGCCATCTGCTGTGTTGCTGCGGACAATGACACCGGGGTGGTGTTAGGTGCATGTTACTCTCTAATTAGAAAGTGGGCTCTGTGGTGCGTCCTTGACAAATCGCTGACCTTTCTCATACGTGAAGCTATTCTGAGCTCTGTTCCAGACTGATCAGATTTGCATCCTGGAGCACTTTAAATGTTGTTTGCGAGGGGAGCTCTTGTTCCCAAAGCTGTTTGTTCATGGGCACAGGAGAGGAACTGAACTTCCTTTCCTCCATGAGCACAACTATATCTGTCAAAGGGGAAGGGTAGGCAGCTGGCAGGCATATATCTGTTATTTATTTTTGCCCTCAGACAGCCAGCGAGACAGCTGAGAGAACACCCCACATCCAGCTCCACCGTCCCCGCGTACGGGGCCCTGCTCCAGCCGACCTTGTCCCACAGGGACCGCGGCCATCGGGCAATGGGCAAACCAACCCCCTCTTTGCAACTGGAATCCCATCATTTTAGGGCAACGCCTTGGTTAGTATTTGAAAGCGATACTTACATCAGCCTAGCACGCAGCTAATGTTTACAGGGTGGTGCAGACTGCAAGGTATGAGCACATGCTAATTAGCACGCATAGTGATTGCCTATATTGTGCCTTCTACATCTGAGCCTCAATTAAAGTGCGGTTTTTTTAATGCATTTTAGAACTCCACCTCTTTTCTTCACGAATGGAGACAATTTCCAGGTTCCTCATTACAGTCACAATAAGAATTGTGGGCTTTTGTGCTGTTCCTTTCACTCTCTTTCTGTTGTCTCACCTTCCTCTTCTCCGTGACTCGGTCTCCGGCAGTGCCGTCTCCTCGGGGGCGAAGACGCAGGGTTTGCTTTGGCGTTGCGTAGGGCTTTGGCACCCCTGCCCTGCGCTGCGTCTGAGACCGGAACAAAGAGAGCAAAGGGCTTATCTAATACAAATAACCCTGAGCAAACTTCCTGGGCCTGTTCTTTTTTTCTGTGGAAGAGGCAGCGCAGAGTCTGATCCCGTGGGCTCCCGTCGCAGTCTCGGCCACATGAGGCTCCCAGGAGTTGCTCTGCTGGCGTCGGGCATCTGCCAGCACGACAAGACCGGGCTGTCCCTGCTTTTGGCTTTGAGAACCAGGGCTCACAGAGGGACAGTGTCAAGGTCAGGCATAACAGTGCTTGGGAGGACGAGTCCCTGTCACTGGTAAAACCCAAGGCTTCTCCATTCAAGTTGTTTTTCCTTCCCTTGCGTTTTCTGATGTCCTCTGACCCCATATTACAGACCACAGAGATAAAGCGCAGCCCATTGAGCAAACATGGCAGCTCCTGGCTCCGGCGGCTCCCAGGGTAGGAGTGCTCATTAGAGGCCCTTTTATTACAGACACACCTTGGAAAGTTCCCTTCGACAGGGCTGGGAGGAGGAGGAGGGTTAGTAATTTGATTTTCATTCTTTGCCAGAGGAAAAGGTCCCGGGTGGCTTCAGGGAGCGAAGGCGAGTGGGGCCGAGGAGGTGGCGGTGGCTGAGAAGCGCCAGGAGCCGTCGGGGTTGCGGGAGCCGCTGCGTGGCCGGGTGAGCACTCGGGGGGTGCCCCGGAGGGGGGGTGCTGGGGGTCAGCCCAGGCTGTGGCAGAGCAGGGGCAGACTGAACCGGCAGCAGTCCGGTTCGGCACGCCAGCACCCCTCCGGCTCCGCCATGCGAACTCTCCCAGTGCCCCATCTCCAGTAACAGACTGGGAGTTGCCCGGCGCGGGCTGCCTTGTTCCATGGGCAGCTGCTGCTGGGGCTCTGGGGGACGGGCTCGGCGCGGCAGTGGCCCAAAGCCCCCACGGGTGGCAGGCACACGCTGTGGCGCTGCTGCCGCCACCGCAGTCCCCCGCAGCAGCCTGCCATGCTGCAGGGCACGGAGCGGTCAGCGGAGCAGAACATGGCCGGGGCAGCAGCTGGGTAACGAGAGCGTCTGAAAAGGGACTTTGTTCCCCCTCTGTTGGTCACGTAGCCATGTGGGAACACTAGATTTATTCACCGGCAGCCCTATCGGCACATACCAGGCTTGACAACAGCTGGGAGCTGTGCGGTTCGACCAAGAATAGCCCTGGGGAGCTCGCTGCCATGAGTCAGAGCTGTCTGGATCGGCTCCTGTCCCGGAGGGAGCCGCTGCTGCCGGGGAGCCCGTGGGGAGGAGGCGCGGGGGCTGGCGGTGAGCTCCCGGCACCACGAAATGCCAAACTGCAGATTGAGCCAGAATAGCTCTTTCTGAAGTGGGTGGGTTCCCGAAGAAAAGTGCAGCGTGCGGCGCTCTGCAGCTGACTGCTCAGATGTAATTCCCTGGGCTTGTCTACACTTGATAGCAACCTGTAATAAAGAAGGGTGTGATTTTGCAAGTGGAAAACTCCATATTTAGGAATAACCAGGTTAAACCAAACAGAAGGAAGATGCTTTTGTTCTGGAGTCAGTGCTCCAAAGAAAGCGAAATAGTTCCACAAACCTCTTGTCTGAGAGGGAGACAAGAGGCAACGAGAGATGTCTGATCTCCTGCGTGCAAAACCCAACACCTCTGTTGCTTGTAAAACTCCCGCCCTCCCCAACACTTTCTCCCTGAAGAGTGTTTGTAGTTGGAGCAATATGTGTAAAACGGTTTGCTGGGATGTGGTTCTGTAGCCGGGCACGGTGTGGGGTACCCCATTTCTGCTTCCCTGGGGAGCAGCTGCTTTAAGGTTCTGGAGAAGTTGCGGAGTTTGAAAGGCTGACGGCCCCATCGGGCAGAGCATCGGCTCACGGGCCGTCAGCGGGGATCTTGCTGGTGGTGCTGGTGGCTGAGCGCGGGTCTCTGCTTGGTAGGCAGATCTCCCTCGAGGCGGCTGGCTCTCTGACGTGGCAGTGGATGTGCACCCAGCGGGTGCCTGCTCCTGTTCTCAGTGCCAAATCAAAGCTTCCCAGGAAAGCAAATTCTCTCTTTTGGTCATTGTTTACACTTTGCTTCCCAGCAAGGAGGCAGGCAGCGAGAAGCTCGACTGCACGTGTACATTCTCTGAGCGGTGCCCGAGCTGTTGAACTGGAGCACAAACCCGCAGCGAGGTTCGTGCCAGGCCCCGACTGTGTGCAGGCTTTTTTGGAAGTGCGTACGGCCACGGGGCAGTTGCCGCAGCTCGGGTCTGTGTCCTCTCCTGACAGCAGCCGTTTGCCGGCTCAGGGATTCGGGTCCTTGCCCTCTGGAGGTGGCAGGGCTGTGCGGGGACATCTCAGGCAGCGTAAGCCGATGCTGACCCAGCATCTCCACTGGTCTCTTAGCAGGTGAAGGAGCCCCTCAGACTGGCACCATGACGGAGTGCTTTGACTGCGACAACTGCAAGGAGTCCTTGTACGGGCGCAAGTACATCCAGATGGACAATGGCCCGTACTGCATCCCCTGCTACGACGCCCACTTTGCCAACACCTGCGATGAGTGCAAAGAGCTGATCGGCCACGACTGCAGAGTGAGTATGGGGCCCTGCGGCCGGGCAGGGCGCTTCCCTGGGGCCATCGGTCCCTCCTCACCTCGGCTGTCCTCCCCAGGAGCTGTACTACGAGGACCGCCATTACCACGAGCACTGCTTCCGTTGCTTCCGCTGTGACCGCTCCCTGGCCGACGAGCCGTTCACCTGCCAAGGCGAGGAGCTGCTGTGCAATGACTGCTACTGCAGCGAGTTCTCCTCCAAGTGCGTTGCCTGCGAGAAGACGGTCATGCCAGGTAGGAGCAGGCAGACTCGAGCGCTGCGGTTTTTTCCTGGTCCCGGCGGCATCAGCCAGGGCTGCAGGGTCCAACACCAGGGCAGCAAGGAAGAGAGTGGAATTTCTGCTCTCCTGCCGCACTCTCACGGCACGGAGTGGGGCGGGCACTTTGTCTGACAAGACAGCGGGATCCTGTGCTGTGGTCACCGCAGCAGCCCCGTCCATCTGTTCCCCTTTTTCATGGGGAAGTGAGCCAGGGAGGAGATAACAAAGGGTTTCCTGGGCATTTTCTGGTGTGTGCTGACGAGAAGAGAAGGAATGACTCAAGATGTGTGATCATCCCTGGAGATGGCCTGAGGCAAAGGAGTGTCTTTGCTTGGCCATTCTGGCACCATCTTCAGGTGCAGGTTACAAATGGGTTACAACAGGCGTCTCTGCTGTGGGCTGTGTGCGGGTCTGAGGGCATGTTCCCACAGCCCCCCCTTGGTGGTGGGGTGGGCCCGGAGCCTCCCCGCTCCAGCTGTTGCCATGGGGAGGGCAGGCAGAGAGCGGGGTGTGCAGGACCGCGGTTCATCCCACACAGCCTCCCGCAGCTCCCTCCTTCACTGAACGGCTCTCTCTGCAGGATCCCGTAAGCTGGAGTACAACGGACAAACCTGGCACGAGCATTGCTTCATATGCAGCAGCTGCCAGCAGCCCATCGGGTCACGATCCTTCATCCCAGACAATAAGGATTATTACTGTGTCCCCTGTTACGAGAGCAAGTTTGCTCCTCGCTGCACTCGTTGCAAAAAGGTATGTCTGACCCCACAGCCCGCAGCCCCCGCGTTCTCTGATCCAGGGCCACGTTCCCCACTCCGGCCTGAGCCCCGCCAGAGATGGGTTCAGGCGCCACCACCCCGGCTGGCTGCTGGTCCTGCGCTGCGGCCTGTTCGCCCGTGTCCCTGTGTCACCAGTGTGCGCTCTCTTCCCGCAGACCCTCACCAAGGGAGGAGTGACTTACCGGGATGAGCCGTGGCACAAGGAGTGTTTTGTCTGCACGGGCTGCAAGACCCCCCTGGCTGGGCAGCAGTTCACCTCCCAGGACGACAACCCCTACTGCATCAAGTGCTTTGGGAACCTCTATGCCAAGAAGTGCAGCGCCTGCACGAAGCCCATCACAGGTGAGCAGAACGGCCCCGGTTACGGGGCGCTTCCGCAGAGCAGGCCATGACCTGCCTGCCCTGTTGGCGCACACGCGGTGACTGCTCTGGGTGAAGCTGCGCTCTCGGGTGCACGTGTGACCCAGGCCCGTAGGATGCTCATACACATGGCCACCACGCAGCCTTGCTCAGGTGTCTCCAGGCACTTCAGGCCTCCCCGGGACAAATGCTAGGGAGTACAAGGTGCCCTCAGGCACATCCCCCCAAAACTGCAGCTGCTTTCCAAGGAGCCCCCCAGGAGAGGGGATCTCTCTGCTGCAGTGGCCCTAGGGCCACTCGTGTCCCTTCATCTGCGTCTTTCAAAGTGGCGAACTGTGCCCTGTGGGAGGATTTCCCTCTGCCCAGGGGTAAAGGCTCCCAAAGTGACCCCTCACAGTGTGGTCTTGTGTCTCAAGCTTGCCTTGTTGGAGGCTAGTTGCCACGTCCTGTGTAAAGATTGCTCTCAGAGAAAGCCAGAGACTTCCAGCCGTAGCTGGAGCAGCAACTGCTGCAGGGAGTCTGGACCTGCAGTACCCTCCTAAGACAGGGGAAGCAGAGGGTCCTCTTCTGCAGAAACCCCTGAGAGGGTCTGGCCTCCTTCCTGTCCTCCCCCTCTTGACCTTTCCCTTTGCAACTCCCGTCTCTTGCAAAGCCGTGAATCAGCTGGTGACTCAGAGGATGACTCCAGCTGAGGACAGGGCAGCTCCTGGGCACCCCGCTTCCCGTCTGGTCCTTATCAGTTTGTCGCAGTCCTGGGGAGAAGGGGGTCACAGCCCACAAGTCCGAGCGCTGCGGGCAGAGGAAGGAAGCTGCCTGCGGAGCCTCTGCAGGAGCCTGGGACAGGGCTGGTGGCAGGAGGGCTCTTCCCAGGACTTCCCTCGCGCTGTCCTTGGAAGGAGCTGCTCCAGGCAGTGCTGCCAGGAGCTCCCCGCAGCCCCCTCCCTTGCTGTGACAGCTCTGCTGTCCGCTCCTCTGGGGGGAGAAAATGGTGATTCTGGCCTGAGGATCTCAACCCTGCAAAATCTGGTGTGAAATCATTTTGGTTCTCTCATCCCCCAGGAGTCGAGATCCACGTTTCAGATGTATTCAGTATGGGGAGGTGTTTGGGTGCCCCAGTGCAGCGAATGAGGATCTGACTCAGAGATGAACAGTCCAAGCCTCGGTCTGTGCGGGAAGCTCGTCCCGGTTTCTCCAGGGGTTCTAACACTGCGCTCTGTCCCTCCCGTAGGCTTTGGCGGTGGTAAATACGTCTCCTTTGAGGACCGTCACTGGCACCATAATTGCTTTAACTGCGCCCGCTGCAACACCTCGCTGGTCGGGAAAGGCTTCATCCCTGACAACGATGAGATCCTGTGCCGCGACTGCAGCAGCGACCTATGAGCCTCCAAGGACACCGTGGGGCAGGGGCTTTCTCTATTCTTCAGGGTCTTTGTGCCAGATACCCCAACAACATGTCAGGGGCAGGGCACAAGGCACAGGAGATGGGGGCTGACCCCGAACCACGGTGTGTTCAGGGGGTTCCTGTGCCCCTCTCTGAAGGCTAGAGTACGCTGTGCTATGGCTCTGTGCAGAGTCAAAGCTAAATAAAGTTGAGAAAGGAGCTTCAAGACCCCCCCATTATTTACTCTTTCCTTTTGCTTCCTGTCTGACCAGGCATGAGCTGAGCCCAGGGCCCTGGCAAAGGGCAGCAGCGGCAGCTTCAGCGATGGGCTGCTGGATCTGCGCGCTGGCAGCATGTATTCGCTCCCCCTGGCACAGTGCTGACTTTTCTCTTTCCCCCCTGTTGCTTCCCTTGCTCTGTGTGACATAAGGCAGCAGCTCCTGTCCATGCGGCTTGGCCGTGCTGGCCTGCGCTGTGGGTGGCTTTGCAGCACAGCCTTTCTGTACGCGTGGCTGGCGACCCGGGCATGGAGGGTGCTCTCTGCCCAGCTTGGGACGTTTTGGGGACACCAAGCTGGAGTGTGGCCAGGAGAAGAGCGTGTGTGCTGCCAGATGGGATCAGCCTCCGGAGTTCTGTAGCCACCTCACCGTTTGTGGGCCAGAGTCTTTTGCTCTGCCCATCTGCATGGAGGTGCTGTCGCTCAGGTGTGGATGAGGAGCTCAAATCACTCGCAGGTACGGGGCGTTCTGCCCCCACCACCTCCCTGCCCTGTTCCCCGCCATCCGTGCCATGATCTGCCGTGTCTGAGCTGGAGGGTATTGACCCGCTGCTGGTCCCCCCCTGAGACGCGCCTGGCTGAGCCCTGGAGAAGGGCGTGCTGACGGCTGAGAGCACCCAGGGCTTTATTCCTGCTCCATCCCTCTCATGGGGATCCGTGGGATGGGGATTGCCTCGCTGAGCCCAGCTGCCAGCAGCGCAGGTGACACCGCAGACCCATTAATGCGGGGAGGGGACCTTCCCGCAGGCTGTGGCTGCTGGGAGCACTGGAGGGGGGGGCGTCCACAGGAGCACGGGGCTTGGGGCATCCACAACCTGCTCCTGCCAGGGCTGAGCATCCCCCTGCCCCGGCGGCAGCTCCCACAGCCACACTCATCCCTCGCTGTGTCCCAAACGAGAAGCAAAGGTGGCACCTGGGCTGCCCTGAGGAGGGGCTTTGCATCTCCCAAGTCCCTGCGTTGGCCCTAACTGTGCCAAATAGGACATCGTGAGCCATCCCAGGCTCAGGCAAGGGCTGGCGCGATGGGACGCTCAGTGGCTGCCTTGTCCCTACATCCCTCCTGCTTCTGTCTTGCTGGGGCACCGATGCTGACCCTGCTTCCCTGCTTAGACAGCCATGTGCTTTTCTGAAAGCATCTTCTTGTGGGTTATTTTTTTCTTCCTTTTGTACTCTTTTGTCATGAATATCCCATTTTGTAACCAACTGCAGGATGAAGGGGCTAGCCCCCCCCCCCGCCCCCCCCAGGCTTCACTTAGGAACAGAAAATGTTATGCATGTTGAAGTGTTATTAACTCTGTATGCAGATCCTTGTTGAATCCTCGTTTGAAAGCTTTGATGCAGGCAAATCAGAGTTTGTGTGTTTGCTATTCTGAGGAGCTTGGAGCAGTTTCTAGAAGGAAGTGTCCTAAACCTCCTGTGTATTTCCTACGGCTTTATATAATAAACCGTTTTAGTGACGCTCGCTCTCATGTGTTTCTCGAACAGCAGGTGCAGGGCAGAGCACTGTGTGAAGCGGTGCTGTGGCTCCTGTGCTCAGCCCTGTCCTCATCCCTCACCCTGTCCTGCGTTTGGGCGATCCCCCAGTGCTCGTGCCTCCCCAAACCACACGCCCGGCATCAGCTGTGCCAGTCCCGAGGGTTATGGCTGAGGAACAGCAGCTCCTTCTTCCTGCTGTGGGGCTGCGGCGAGTTCCTGGTGCCGGGGCTGCCTGTCCGTGCCTGCTGTCTGTCCGGGCAGGCTGCTCCGCAGGACGGGCCTGAGCAGGACTTGGATGATGTCGGGCACGATGACTCGGCCGGTGCCGGGCGCGATGCCCCGGGGCTGGCTGTCGGTGGGGTTGGGCTCGGCAGACGCCGGGATGCTGCACGGCTGCAGGAGCTGGTCTGGATCGCTGCGGTACCGAGTCGTATCGTTGTATCCCACCGTGCAGATGCTTCCTTTTCCCCCCCCGCGGCGCGTGCTCTCTGCTCCGCACACGTAGGCTCTCCGGAGGATGTTTGGTGGGGAAGTTGCTGTCGTCTCCAGCCGGGGTGACAGTGGTCTCCCTCCTCCTGGCAGCCTTCCCCGAAGCGGTGCATGCTCACTACTCACTTTTTATCAGCTGGGGAGCCATTTATTCCCCTAACATCTGAAACTGTTTTCCACAGATTCCTTTACATTTACTAACAGCTGCCACGGCTTCCTCTGGCTCCGGCACTGTGCTGCCTTCCCCTGCGGGCGCTGCTCCGGCAGCGGCACCGGCACAGCCCCGGCGGGATCATGGCTCTGTGCGAGGCACTCCTGGCTCCTTCAAAGGCTCCTGCTCTGGCAGCTAACGGGGCTTTTAAAGTCAGGTTTTTGTTGCTGTTGCTGCCCTGTGACCTGCGCCGGGCTCTGGTTTTGCTGCCGCTCAGCCTCAAGGGCAGGCGAGGAGCTCCAGCCCAGGAGGTTCCCAGCCGAGCCTGTCCTCCAGCTGGAGCACCACAACCCCTTGTTTCTGCATCGCTGTTTCCAGGGATTAACCACAAAAGGTTTCTGTACAAAGGGCCCCCGGGCTCCTCTTTCACTCAGCCTCAAGAGCCTCACGTTTTTAGCCAAAAAAGGAAATGACCCAGCTGCATGGAGCACTGGAACATCTGGATTTTATCCCTGTCATGAATGGGTCATGGCTGTGCGTGGCCCAGAGCCTGATTTACGGGAGGGGGAGGGTGATGTCATGCACAAACATCCCCCGAGACTCCCAGAGCGCAGATCTAAAACACTCATGAAAATATTATTAAGCGCAGGCGAACCGCGACGGGGGGGAGGGTGTGGGGTGAGGTGGGAGCAGGGAAACGCGCTGGGAGCCCAGGGCGGCACTGGGGGTGCAGAAAGAGCCCCCGGCGTTAACCAAACGTGCCTGAGCTGCGCTTCCCAGCACTGCCCGCCGGAGTCTCAGCCTGCTGGGAGCTCACTTGGACCAGGGGCTGCACTGATGGGCAGAGCCAGGTCTGAGCCGCTGCCGGCCCTGACGAGGTGTCCCAAAAGGCCTCCCTGCACTGGGCCAGGGCGAGTGCTGGAGCAAGAGCAAGGGCCCTGCTGCAGGGGCTCAGCTGGGATGGGGATGGGAACAAGGACAGGGACGTGATGCTCCCTGGTGTGTGGAAGAGCCTCATGTCATGGCCCAGGGCACCAGTGGTGGCGATGGCGGCTCGCTGCGGGCCGTGCAGTGGTGCCCGTGCTGGGCACGTGCCGGCCGTCTGCTCCCTCCCCAGGAGACAGACATGGCTGCTCCTGGCTCCGGCTCACCGCGGCAGCGGTTTTGCTTCCCAGAGGTTTGTTCTCTTTCCAGCTGGGTTTTCCCCCGGGGGGAGCTGAGCCGCTGATGTACCAGGGACAGTCCGGGTGGCAGTGACATGTGCTGGTGTCCCAGAGCTGGCGGGAGCTGCACGGCCAGGAGTGAGCTCTACCTGCTCCTGCCTGCGGCTGGGCAGGAGGGAAGGGCTAATTCCAGCTCCCAGCTGCCTGCTGGCGTTTGCCGCTTTTCCAGTTGTGGCTGCACACAGGTTCAGACAGCGTGTCAGGTTACCGTGCCGGTAATGCCTTGTCTGAGCTCCCCAAACCGAGCACGGACCTGCCTTGGCTGCTCTTGCATCCCTCCAGGTGACCGGTCAGGAGGCTGCGCTGGTGATGGGTGAAGCTGGAGGCTCAGGCTTGGCCCCACGGTGGTAAGGGGCAGGTCCCAGGGCTGGTGTTAAAGGGTGAATAGCTCTCCTTTGTCTCTAGTGCTGGGAGGTAGGGATGTGGGTTTAGCCAGGCTGAACCCTGTGGGCATCCTGTGAATACTCCCCCAGGTCTTTTTTGTTTTCCCTTTGTCTCCACCCTGCCAGGGTAGCGCCTGATGAAGGTCCCAGGGAGGTGGGGAAGGAGCAGTAGCTCAGCTCAGGTAGGTTTGCTCCCATCATCCCACCTTTCGTTCCAGGAAAACTGTGCCGTGTCCCTCCCTGGCCTGTCCTGCAGCCCTGAGCACGAAGGTGGCTGTTGCGGCACATGGCACTGAGGGGCTGCGGGGGCTGCGCTGCTGCCCGGGATGGACCAGCACCCCCCGGCACAACCTCCTCCCCCGGAGCAAACCTGCCCCGGGTGCACTGCCGTTCCTGGGGCGAGGAGGAGGGAAGCCACGCAGGGGCTGGTCTTGTCCCACCTCAACCCTCCCAATGCCAACAGCCCAAAATAAAGAGGCCATGTGGACATTGCTAGATTTCGACTCCTTCCCATTCCAGGGATGAAGTTTCATGCAACGGGAAATGGAAGAACACTAAGTTCAGAATCTTATCTCCATTTTTATTTTTAGACAGGCATTCATGAGGAAGAAATGACGTACTTTGGGGCAGCCTGTAGTGCAAGAGAGCAATTAAAGACAATGTTCTTACCTTTGGTATCACTCTCTCCTCAGTGAATCGGCTGTTCCTGGGGCAGGATCATGTTTGTCTGCCATAATTAAGCCAAATTTTTTTGTTGTTTTTGCTTTTGGCTTAAAGTAATTTATCGTGCATGGTAGAAAAATATGAATAATATATTTGTGAGTTAAAATTTAATTATAGCTTTGCGTTTGGCAAAGTAGGGGCAAAGCACTGGCATGATCTCTCCTTGGCATTTAGGGTGGATCTGAAGAAGGCAATTAAAATCCAAGTGAAAGTGGAAGGTTGCAGCCACAGTTTCTGTGGGAGGACTTCCACCGGGATGGTGTCACTCAAGCGCAGTCATGTTATGAAAGCCTGTCAGGCAGCGAACGTCTGCGCTCCCCAGGTACCAAGGGCACCAGCTCCGACCCGTGAGAGCAGAGCGAGGGCTGCGCACCAGATCCTACGCGTTGATTTCTTTCAGGTCTGTTCCAGTTCGGACTCTGATTCATGGCCCTGTGATGCTGCTGCAGCCTGTCAGCTGCCGGCCGCTGGCACCCCACCTGCCTGGCATGGGGAGGGCTTTCTCCCCGGCCACGGGGGCTCGTAGCCAGGTGGGGGCACAGCGCCGACTGTGGGGCCGGGGGCTCTGCCAGGGTGGCTGTGATGAGCTGAGGTGACAGGGACACCCGGCGCTGCCCTGCCTGGGCATTCCCTGCCTGCCCTGCGCTCAGCCCTCCCCTCGAGCCCAGCCGCAGGAGGAGATTTGACAAGCCGAGGGACATGGATGACAATTGCGTCTGGGCTAAGCGATCATGCCCGTGAGACCCCATCTCTCCAGTTTCCCGGGCCTCCAGAGTTTTTGCAGGAAGACAAGGTGGAGGCAGGCTTGCCAGCAGCACAGAGTCACCGCACGCCTCTGCCTTGGCTCTCGGCGCCCAGCGCTGTGTGGGCTGGACATCGGAGCTGCCCCCCAGCCCCGGGCAAGCCCCAGGGAGCCGTGCTCCTGAAAGGGCAGGCCAGCCGGCCGGGGAGCTGCCTGCAGGCTGCCTTCCCTTCCAGATGGGTCCTGGAACGTGCGGCATGGATGTTTACCTAAGCAAGCTTGCAATAATTTTGATAAGGTTAATTAAAGCCATGACATTTTCTAAGTACTTCTTCCTGTTTTCTCTGTCCGCCCTGTGTGTCCGGCAGCAATGGGGTGGTCAGCGCGTGGGTGCGCGGCAAAGGGGGCTGCGGGCTGGGGTGCTGTCTGCACGCTCTGTGTCCGCACCGGGGGATGAGCAGGTTTTGGAGCGGTTGCCCGTGGTCAGGACGTCAGCACGTGAGCTACCAGTCGCGTGCTGTGCCGAGTGTGCGGGAGATGCCAAGGCTGTGCGAAAGCGTGTGCAGTTGCGTTTTTGCACGCATAATACTAGGGAAGGCAGCCACGCTGGCAGTGTTTGAACGGGACTTTTGGGTACCTCTTTAGCTTTCCCCGGCTCCGTTCCACCTCTTCCACCTTCTGGCAGGGCCCAGCCTCCCCCCACCCCACGGGACCGCTCAGCCGCAGACCTGGGGGTGGCTTCATGAGAGCTGGGGATGGCTTCACGCTGTAAGGACTCCAGGGAGACCTTATAGCATCCCTCCAGTGCATGAAGGGGGCTCCAGGAAAGCTGGGGAGGGGCTGTTTGCAAGGGCCTGTAGCGACAGGACGAGGGCCAATGGTTTAAACTAGAGCAGGGCAGGTTCAGATCAGACATGAGGAAGAAGTTCTGTACACTGAGGGTGGTGAGACACTGGCCCAGGTTGCCCAGAGAGGGGGTGGAGGCCCCATCCCTGGAGACATTCAAGGCCAGGCTGGATGAGGCTCTGAGCAGCCTGATCTAGTTACAGATGTCCCTGCTGACTGCAGGGGGTTGGACGAGATGGCCTTTAGAGGGCCCTTCCAACCCAACACAGTCTGTGATTCTGTGATTCACAACGGGCTCCTGTGCTTAACTCTGACCCCTCCGCTGCTGGAGAAAGGTCTCTGTGCCCTCAAGGCTGGGGTCGGGGCTGAGCCCAACCCCAAAGGCAGCGACGGGGAGGCCGGCTGCTGCCCAACCGCCCCCGGGCCTCGCCGGAGGGGACCCGCCGGCCTGAACGGCTCCGGGCCGCAGGGGCACGGCCGGGCTGGGCCCGCCTCCCACCGGCGGCCCCGAGGCGACGGAGACCGCTCCGCCCCCGGCTCCGGGCCCGGCCCCGCCCCGCCGCGCTCCGCCCCCGGGCCGGAACCTCCGCGCAGGGCCGGAACCTCCGCGCCGGGCGCGGGGCCGGGTCGGAGCCTTCCTGCGGGGCGCAGGCGGGGCCGGAAGAACGGCGGGGCGGCGTCGGGTGGCGCGGGGGGAATGGAGACCATCCTGGAGCAGCAGCGGCGGTACCATGAGGAGCGGGAGCGGCTTATGGACGTGATGGTGAAGGAGATGCTCACCAAGAAGTCCACGGTGCGTGCGGGGCCGCGGGGGGGGGAGGGGGGAAGGCGGCCGCGGCCGGGCCCGCGCTCACCTCCACCCCGCTCCTCTCCCCGCTCCTCTCCCCGCTCCTCTCCCCGCTCCTCTCCCCGCTCCTCTCCCCGCTCCTCTCCCCGCTCCTCTCCCCGCTCCTCTCCCCGCAGCTCCGCGACCAGATCAACTCGGACCACCGGACGCGGGCCATGCAGGACGTGAGTGCGCGGGGGCGGGCGGTGGGCCCGAGGTGGGCCCCGACGGCGGCCCCGGGGCCGCGCGGGACGGGCTAGGCCGCTGCCGGGGCGCCCGGGAGGGAGCGAGCCCCGTCCTCCCCGCGGTGACGGGCGCTACGGCGCCGGGGCCTGCTCTTGTTTTGCAGAGGTACATGGAAGTGAGCGGCAACCTGAGAGACTTGTACGACGACAAGGACGGGTAAGTGGACAGAGACCCGTCTGGTATATGCCTCGGAACGCAGACACCCCATCCGTGTGTGCCCCGGCGTGCCCGCTGCTCCTGTGGGCATGGGAAGAACCGGGGGCTCCTGTAAGTCGTTTGTAAACCCATGAGGAGAGATGCTGGTATGTAAGACCAGGGGTCAGGCGTTGGAGACTCAACCTGCCAGAGCAGGACCCAGGTTGCACATTGGGTGTGTATGTGCTGGATATACCCATTTTGTTATTTTCTTGGTTTAAGTCATGGGGGGAGGCTCTGAGTTGCCTTGAAGGTTTATAAGGTGACACTGCAGCACATTCAGTAGGAGACGTGATCCGGACCCTCAAAGCGTAAGCCCGGCGGACTGTGGGGTCTGATGTAATGTTCCGAGGTCTGCAGTCAGCCTTGCTGGAGCTTCGTGACATCAAAATGCAGCACGAGACTTGGAAAAAGGTTGTAGCGGTGTCAATGTGTTTTCCTTTCCACTTGTAATCTGTCCTTTTTCATGAACTCATAGCTTACGGAAAGAAGAACTCAGTGCCATTTCAGGGCCAAATGAATTTGCAGAATTCTACAACAGACTGAAACAAATCAAGGAATTTCACCGGAAGCACCCGAATGAGGTAAGTAGTTATCTACTTCGTAAGAATAGGTGATTTCTGGTCTGTTGGACCTAATCCCTACAATAAACAGACTTTCTTTTTTCCAGTTTAATTGCCTTAATATACAAGTATTAAGTACATTAAAAAGTCACTTGAAGAAAGAAAATGTTCAAGGTTAGGCAGTGCTTCAGAGGCAGTGTGTACGCTCCTGTGAGAGCAGTGTGGACATCAGAAGATGCAGGATGCGTTCTCTAACTGTATTCTCTGCGTGCTGTGTGGTAGCTCAGGAACATTCTGCTGCTGAGCTGGTGTTTGGTCTTGCCCATCTTGTGCTGGCTAAAGTCAGACTTTTTCCTTTGTGCAAAAATAATGGTGAAGAAACGCTTTGGATGCCTTTTCAGTTAGCAGTTTAATTAATATAAAATCACAATAGATTGCAAACTATAAATCTGGGACATCAGCTGAAGTAATAAATTTTCCTCTAACTTCTCTGCCTGTTCTTGAAGATCTGTGTTCCGATGTCAGTGGAGTTTGAGGAACTGTTGAAGGCCAGAGACAACCCGAGTGAAGAAGCTCAAAGTAAGTTTGTGGTTTTTCTGAGGCCAGTTTAAGTGACAATATGGTGCTTGCATGAGAGTCATTATTTAATGAGATGTTTGATCTGTTTTGCACATTTCAGAGTTCCACCTCCCTTTTACTAAATGACTTGAAAATTTCTTTTACCATTTAAATTTTTCTGAACTGCAGCCCCTGGGAATATTCCACAGTAGTGGTGCCCCTCTTGAGGAGTGTTCTTGTGTGCTTACACAGAGCAGCGGTCAGGTGTCTGATCAACGGGTATCCCACTTCATAGAATCACAGAATGGTTTGGGTTGGAAGGGACCTTAAAAGATTATCCAGTTCCAACCCCCCCTGCCCTGGGCAGGGACACCTCCCACCAGCCCAGGTTGCTCCAGGCCCTGTCCAACCTGGCCTTGAACCCCTCCAGGGATGGGGCAGCCACAGCTTCTCTGGGCAGCCTGGGCCAGGGGCTCACCACCCTTATGGTCAAGAATTTCTTCCTAATCTAAATCTCCCCTCTTCCATTTTAAAGCCGTTCCCCCTCGTCCCATGGCTCCCCTCCCTGATCCAGAGTTTCCAGCTTTCCTGGAGCCCCTTTAGGGACTGGAAGGGGCTGGAAGGTCTCCCCGGAGCCTTCTCTTCTCCAGGCTGAACCCCCCCCAACTCTCTCAGCCTGTCCTCCCAGCAGAGGGGCTCCAGCCCTCCCAGCATCTTTGTGGCCTCCTCTGGGATGGAGAATGTTTACCACTTGCATTATAAACATCTTAAGCATAAATTAGTCCACGGTTACTCCTTTTCAAGTTCTAAAGCATATGCACAATAAGTAGGGAAGATTAAGCTCATACTAAAGCTCTTCATGATCTTTCCTATAGATCTGGTGGAGTTCACGGATGAGGAAGGGTATGGACGATACTTAGATCTGCATGATTGTTATCTCAAGTACATTAATCTAAAATCATCAGAGGTAAGTGGCTGCATGTGTTTGGGCAACTTCAGTGCTTAAAGCTGAGGGTTTTTTTCTTTGGTTCGTTCATGGTTATTTGTTGTTTGTTTTTTTTCTTACATAGATAAGTTTATTTCCAAATAGCTATTTCTAAGTCACTTTGTTGCACGTACAGCTTGACAGCATCTGGATTCTGAATGCTGTTTTGTGACTCTTCTGTTCTCTTCAGTTGATATCTCTCTATTGTTAGTGTAAGGTTGGCTTTGTAAAAAGCCTCTGTTTTCTCCTGCCAAGTACTGCCAGGTGTCTAAGGCAATGTGGTAGCTCACAGAGGCCTCTGCAGTCCAGAATAATGGCATGAGCTAGTGCTTTTCTTCTGGTCTGGTAACTGGAAACTGGATGTTAAGTTGGCTCCGTGTGTCTAAAGACTGACTCAAACTTTTTCGTTCTTAGAAATTGGATTATATCACTTACTTATCAACATTTGACCAACTCTTCGATATTCCCAAGGAGAGGAAAAATGCTGAATATAAGAGGTGAGCCTTTTTGCCTACCTGCTGCTTTTATGACACTTGAGGAGAAGGACTTGCTTCTTAAGTGTACAGCTGCTAAGAATATAATTAACAGTCAAACTCAACTCATGTAAATTGGGTCACGGAGCTATAGTAAGTCAGCCGTGTGTCTGAGCCCTGGGATAACATGCAGTGCAGCAAAAATGTGCTCTTGTGGAAGGACCTTACTTTATCCTTATGACAGCCGCATCTAGAAATTGCGTGTTGAAAACTCATAATCGTGATGACTTCCCTTTGGAGTACTAGAGGGTAATTGCTTTCCAAAGATGTGGTTAAATAAATATGTTAAAGGTTGATACTGAATTACCTGTTCTCCTGATTACTCTGCCAGGTACCTGGAAATGCTTCTGGAGTACCTACAGGATTACACAGATCGAGTGAAACCGTTACTGGACCAGAATGAACTTTTTGGGAAAATTCAGACTGAGTTTGAGAAGAAGTGGGAAAATGGAACGTTCCCTGGCTGGCCGGTGAGCAGTCGTTAAGCCCCTGTGAATGCTTCTGTAGTTGCGATAGGTTTTCTCTGAATCATTTGTGTAAAGCCATCTCTGAGGTTAAGTCCAATAGCAAGGTGTGTAACTGTGTATCACAAAGGTGCAACTTAATATTAATTTGAATTTGAAAACCAATGTAACAGGTTTGAAGTGAATTTTGTCTCTTTTCTGTTGCTCAGTTTAGTGAGAGAATTTTTCTCTGTGAAAGGAACCGCTTTTCTTGAGGTCAGACTATTATATTGCATGAAGTGTTGTAGGATGTCACGCAGATCTTGTGGTTTTTCTTGGCAGAAAGAGACCAGCAGCGCACTCACTCATGCTGGAGCCCACCTGGATCTCTCAGCGTTTTCCTCTTGGGAGGTATGTTTCCAGTGCTCTGCACTTAGTGCTAAATTTTGGGCAGGTGGAAGCGTACTTATTTTGATTCTTCTCATAATTTTACTTGCTGTGCTTTCACCTCTGGCTCTGTACTGTCTGAATAAAACTTTGATTATGCTGATGACTTAATTTCACCCATTAGGGGGATGTAACTTGAAGGATCTGGTTAGATTTGTCACGTTCCTCATTTTTCAGCGAGGAGTGGTGCACCCTCGACAGTCCTTTATTGAATGCTGTTCGTTGTTTGGGGTTTTTTTTTCTTTTTTTAATGGACATACATCCATATTGTATTTGTTTAATAGCCTCTCTCTCACTGTGACTTACTTTAATTGAACAGGAATTGGCCTCCCTGGGACTGGACAGATTAAAATCGGCTTTACTGGCCTTGGGACTAAAATGTGGCGGGTAAGGTGCAGTCTTTTTATAGTTCCTTTTCAGTTGTTAAGGTCTTCCTTCTTTCATTCCCTTATGGGATACTGGTTTTGTCCTCTCTGTGGTACAAGCATTACTTGAATGATGTTTGAAATACAAAACATTTAGAACCAACCAGGGGATACTGCAATCTGCTGTTTTGAGAAGTGTCCTGTGCTGAAGCCTCTTGTATAGAAGAATTTGGCTTAAGGAACGAAGACAAAGATAATAGGAAATCTCATAATCTCTTAAAAGCTAAATTTAGAATTTTGTTGCGTGAATTCAAATAGTTTTCGGGAAATGTAAAACTATAGTTTGGCCTTGTCTACGCCCTGCATCTCCACAGGACTCTGGAAGAGCGTGCTCAGAGACTTTTTAGCACTAAAGGCAAATCCCTAGAAGCGCTTGATCCTTCCTTGTTTGCTAAGAATCCAAAGACAAAAGGAAGCAAAAGGTGAGTTCCTAAAGGGCCTTCTCAGGTTGGTGGTGTTCTCTTCACTTGGACGAGAAGTATTCTATAGACATCAGTCCTGTATAGTTGTGACAGAGAGATTCTTGGAGTCTTAGAAGCTGGTCATGTTGGACCAAATAATCCTGAACCAAATGGAAGATACCAGAGCTGAATGGTTTGTGTGCAGTTTAGTTTACGCGAGCAGCTTGGTACTTGTTTCTGTTTTCTTGCTGTATTCAAGTCAAATGTGTCTTTAGAAGTTCAGTGTACGTGTGACGTTTGCAGTTCTGGAATGGACTTCATAAAGTTCCTTTATCTATTTCCAGAGACACTGAAAGAAATAAAGATCTTGCATTCCTGGAAGCTCAGATTTATGAGTATGTAGAAGTTCTTGGGGTAAGGATTTTATTTTGTCTTTGAGCTTTTTATTTCAGAGCTGTCAAATAGTGACTGGAAGGTTATCCACAACTTTACCCAGTGCTTTCATAGACGGCATGCTCAGAAGAGTTAACTTTCGTGTCCAGAGTTGTAACGTTTTAAAGTGCATGTTGGCAGTTAGCTTTTTCTGTCAATAAGTAGAATAGGATGGATTACATTTATATTTCCATTAGTTATGCCGAAGTCACAGGGGATTGCCGACCTTTACTTGGTCTGCCTCGATGCTTGCCTTAAGTCCTTGCTTTAGCTTGAGGTTATTGCTTTTAGCAGGGTGGCTGTTGCTGTTAACTCGTCATCTTGGAAGTGCTACTTGTACTACAAGTTTTTCATTCTTTGAGGGTAGGAAAATATTATACTAAAAGCTTAAGTTGGGCTACATAAAATGAGTTCTCTGTTTCATACTGGTCTTCCATTCCCGTCCTTCTGTACACTGAGGAAGCGTTTCACGCTGCCAGAGTTTGTCCTTATTTTGTTGCTGTCGCATTGTGTGGACAATTCCTTCTCTTTCCTCACGCTCTAGGAACAGAGGCACCTCACTCACGAGAACGTGCAGCGTAAGCAAGCACGGACAGGGGAAGAGAGGGAGGAGGAGGAGGAAGAGCAGATCAGTGAGAGTGAGAGTGAAGATGAAGAAAATGAAATCATTTATAATCCTAAAAATCTGCCTCTTGGTTGGGATGGCAAGGTAATGAGATTGTCAGGTCTGGAAAAGAGGGAGGTGTCACTGACTCCACGCTACTCTTCTGTTTGAACCTGCCTTGCCATTTGGCCTAATCGTTGTTTTCTTCACTTGCCAGCCGATCCCATACTGGTTGTATAAATTACATGGTTTAAACATCAACTACAATTGTGAGATTTGTGGGAACTACACCTACCGAGGGCCCAAAGCTTTTCAGCGTCACTTTGCAGTAAGTATTTTTTTGCTACAAAAGCATCAGTGCTATGTTCCGATAGTCTTTATAATAAGTGACTAGTAAATCACTGGAGTGCCTGAGTGGTGCTTCTTCCACTTCTAAAACGTGGGCTTGGGCTGGTGCTGCAGGGCCATGCGATTGGAACTATAAATTACGTAGGGCATGCTAAGATCTCTTCTGCAGATTTTTGTACAGTCCCTTCTTGTTTGAACACTAATTCCAGTATCCACATCTGAGTGGTGCAGAGTGCCTGTTGACTGCCAGTGTATCGTTACTGTCTAAAATACAGAAAAAAAATCTTTTTCTAGAGGTTTTTAGGACCGGTAGATTTGTATGTTGATAGCATTTGTTTCGCCCTGTCCAGATGTTAACGTATCTTTTGTAGTCTTTGGCATTGCGGATGAAGTGGCATTCCCTCTCAGACACTGACCTCTTGCCTCTTCTCCCCAGGAGTGGCGACACGCTCACGGGATGAGATGCCTGGGCATTCCCAACACGGCGCATTTTGCCAACGTCACACAGATTGAGGATGCAGTCTCATGTAAGTCCTGATGGCAGAACTGGGAACGCATGCCATAAGAATGCTCATTTTAGCTCTTGCCGAAAATTTGCCTTACCCAATGACCAGAGACTAGTTGTAGGAAAGAGGGTAAAAAACATGGTGCCTGTGGGATGATCCTTCCTTGGACCATCCCTCCCAGCTCTGAAAAGGAGAGTGGCTTTTTTCCTTTGTTGGATAGCCGCAGGAGTAGGTGCTTGCTGGGATGCCAGGGAAGTGTTCATTTGTTGCCAGCTGTTTTGTCAGTGGTGGTTTGTGTGTGAAATCTCAGCAAAGTGCAATGGGTCACCATTTCGTTAGGCAGAGCGTGGCCGTATCATCCTGTGTAGCTCTTAATTGATGTTTGCCAGCATCTTCGTGGGGAAGCCAGAAAAACCTTCCGAAATGGTAGAGCCTACGGGCCAATTTTGAAAGCCTACAGTCCTTAGGACTTAACAGCGGTGATAATTGAATGTGGCTTATCTGTGCTGATGTTTTGAGGACGCTGCCTCACACAGAGGGTGTTTCTTGAATCTGCACCACTTCAGTAGACAGATACAGGTTATGGTTCCTGGAGGCAAATTAATTCTTGCCTAGAAGAAAACAAATAGGTAAAGCCTTGATTTCCCAAACAAGCTATTATTGCCTTTGGAGCTGTATCTCTGCAGTAGTGTTTCTGGACCTTTGTCTCTTGTGTTTTATCCTGAATGATCACTTTAAAGCCTTGTTTGCTTTAGTTCTCATGCCTTTCAGTAAATCATACGGGGGAATGATGTGTTTGTAATGGGTATTAGATACATTCCTGGACTGCTGAAGTGACAGTGTTTTAAAAGAAAGAAAGAAGAGAAAAAAAAGCTCATGTCTGTATTTTGCTAGATTAAAAACTAGTATCTCAAGGGAAATGGCAGCAGATCCTGTGTGACTTTGTATTTACAGTGTGGGCAAAGCTGAAACAGCAGAAGGCTTCAGAGAGATGGCAGCCCGATACAGAGGTGAGATGTTGCGGAGACATTTGGATGTCTCTAGTCCTGTGTACAGGGAACCCCCGTTTACGGTGCACGAACTGCCTGGTCCTGTCAAAAGAATTTCTAAGAGAGTGCCCTGCACGCTGGAGGGATGAGCAGGAACCTCCGCTGCTGGTTGCACAGCTCCTGTTAGTGGTGATGTATGACAAGCACTTCTTGTGCTGTATGGGAGGGTCATTCTGGTAGGACAGACTCAGCCCTTCGTCTAAGAATCTTTTAATTACAGTATCAATGTCATCCTTGTGAGAAGAAAAAGGAACTGCTGTGAGCAATGTGTTCACTTATACTAGTACCCTTTCTTAAACTTCTATCTCAAACCGTTTTTCAGCAGTATGCAGAGCGACTGTGGAAATAGAGCCTGTAGTACAGCTTGTAATTACTGTGGCTCTGCCTGAGCTCTTCTCGTGGAGCCTGCTGGCGGACCCTCTGCACACCTTCACGTGGAGAGGTTCTGGGCAGGCTGGTCCTCTTCAGTAGGTGCTGCTGGAGCTAAAATTCAAATGCGGTAGTACAACCTGAGTCAGGCTGTGTCCAGGTGCCTCTAAACTGTTCATTCCATTCTAGGAGGAATATGAGGATTCCAGTGGGAATGTGGTGAATAAAAAAACCTATGAAGACTTGAAACGTCAAGGGCTGCTGTAGCTTTTCCCAAGTGAAGGATTTCACGTCTGAAAAGCAAGTGGAGATGTGTCGGCAGCTCTGACTCTTCTTCAGTTTCTTGATTTTCTATGTGCATGAGTATAGATTTCAAGAATACTTTATAGAATCACTTTCTAGTAAGCCCCTTGTGAAAAGCAGACTTGTGATGTTATTTTATATTTAAAAAAAACAAACCTTGAAAAATAAACTGGGTTTAATTTAGGAAGTGCTGAGAAACTTGTCTCCTTTTGTATGCTGGAAGGAAGAGTTTTAATTACGATCTTTTTAAAATGCTTTTTATGTAGTTTGAATTGTCAGAAACAATTGCTTCTCTCTTATTCCCATTCTGATGGAAATTTTTGTGATGAGGATTGACTGTAAAGCACGCGTGAACATTGCATGCTGACAACGAGTAACGCTCCTGTGCTGTATCTTGCTCTAAGAATATGGTTGTCTTTGGGCTCCTTTGCAAAACAAATTTATTTGGCTTGCGTTGCTGCTTTTACCTCATCTCTGTCTCCCTGTGGAGGTTTGGCCGCCGGGATTTTTTCAGGGCGTTAATAATAGAGCTTGATTTGAGGTTGGGCTGTGTGGGCAGTTTGTGGTAATTTCTCCGGCGCTGTGGGAGCCCTCCCCCCTCCAGCCGCTCAGGTGGGGTTTCATTTGGTAGCGAGTTGGCTTGTGTGGCATCTCCAGCCTCAAAACCCCCTTTCTCTTGTTGCCGCGTAGGGCTGTTTGCATTTCCAGGTGCCGTGGAGCAGCAGGTAGCGAGCGCTTCCCTCGGGTGATGGTTTGCGCAGCCGGTGGTTGCTGGGGTGGGGCTGGTTGCTGGCACCGGGGCGCAGCCTGCGCGGCGGCACCACAGCTGCCGTCGGTGCTCGCACGGTGCTTGCAGGCGCTCGCTCCACCACCAGCAGCGGCTGCAGGCGTTCGCTGGGGCCTCGGGGAGCAGAGGGACAGGTGAGTCGATGCCGGGGGCTCTTTGCTGTTCTCTGGGATGAAGCCACGTCTGGTGGGCGTCCGTTAGCCTGCCCCGGGGCTGGGCTGTGCTGGAGGCGCACCCTGCTCAGTAAGGGTCTCCCAACCTGGCCTGGGTGGTGGCTGCCCTGGTTTGGAAGGTCAGAGACGCCAGCCTGCATTGTCTTCTCTTTCACTCTGAAGGAACAGGCTCAGTGGTCTCTACACAAGCTTCAGCCATTCCTGGCCCTCGGGGAATGCTAACTGGGCCTGGATCATAAGACAGGAGGGGAGTGTTATGGTTCTCCTTGGAGAACTTGGCTGTGGAGCCTGTTTGGTGTCACGTCTCCAGTGCTTCCTTAGCTAAACGGGTAAAGATTTTAAATGAATGCAGAGAGACTCCAGCAGTGAAGAGCCGGGTGTCATGGGAAGCACCAAAGCAGGTAGAATTTCCCAAACCATGGGGGCGAGCGGGTGGGCAAGGGACCCGGCGGGGAGAAGCTGCGCAGACACCTCTCTGTAGTCGGGACTCGACAGCAGCGTGGAGCCACATGCAAGGACGTAATTGAGAGATTTGCATCAGAAAATTTCTGTCTATTGAGCCCGCTCCGTCGTGAAGCCTGGACACTCGGCAGAACCCTGTTCTCCTGGCTGTGGAGCAGGGGTGGCTCCGGTGCCCACCCTGGGGAGCCAGCTCGTGTCACGGCAGACCTGCCTCCTGCCCCCTCTGTACTGCACTCCTGGACGTGCTGCCTGGTCTGGCTCGGCCGGGGCAGCTGCTCGAGCCCAGGGCCGTGGTGGCCGGGCAGGGGGAGATCCTGCACGGGAGGGATGTGTGTGCCACCCTCCTGGGCCAGGGGCTGCGGTGTGGGCTGGGGGGGAAGACGCAGAGGTGGACAGGTGGGAAGGATGTGACTGTTAATTGTGAGTTAACCAGAAATCCTTGAGCGTTGGCAGCGCAAGGGCTCTTTACGATCCAGAGCACTTCCACCTCTCGCTAGGGAAAGCTGTCGGTGTTGCTGTTACGTTCCACGTGAGTTTTGTGTGCCAGAACTGACGGGGCTGTTTTGCTCTTTGCCGGGTCCTGAGGGCCTGTTGCATTGGTGTGTCTGGAAATTTTTCACACCGGACTTTTTCTTTATCCGTCCACAGCAAGAACTGCTACGGCGGGTCTCTCTCGCTGCTTTGAGGGCTGGTGGGCTGAGTGATGGCCTTGGCTCCTCCCGCGGCGGGTGCTGCTGCCGGGGGAGTCACATCTTCATTTGCAACAGCATCAGCAAACTGCTGCCGTGGTCCAAGTGTCACCGTAACCACCCTTCCTCCGCGCTGACGGAGAGTTGCCACACCAACGGGAGCACGTGGCTCCCCGGGGGCTCCTGCTCGCCAGCAGCCCTGCCCCAGGGCCCCGCCGTGGAGAGCCCCTCGGGAGGCAGCGGCTGTGGATGTCCCGGGGATGAGCATGGCTCCAGCCCCCACCCTGCTCCAGATGTGGCTGGAGGGGCCCAGCTGTGGCTCCCTGAAGTCCAGGCAAGCGCGGTGATAAGGGTGCCGAATTATTCAGTTATTTATATGTTAGATGGCTTCTGGGTTGAGAGCCTGTTGAGATGACCTGGACGGCAGTTTTCAGACACTTATTTCTGCCTCAAAAGCATGTCCTGCCGCTACAGGGACCAAAAATGGAGTGCTGAACAACCTGGATTTCCCTGGTGTCCCCCTGTGTCTGGAATACAGGCTGTAGAATTTCCTAGAAGAAAGGTTTCTTCAAAAAAACCCAAACAAACCTCAACAGGAATACCTCTTTTATGTCACTTGTCGTGATGTTGTTTCTGCCACCTCCTCCCGAGCTGTGTGCTGGGCAGACTTGGGGAGCTCGTGCTGCTGTGACCGCGGCAGTGACACCGGGCTGTCCCCTCCTGCTGCCCGGCTCTGACCCTGCCTCTTCCCACCAGGTCCCACTGAAGTTGCTGGTGGACGAAGATGGCAGGTCGCCGATGGCTCGTGTCCCCCGTTCAAGGTAACGGGGGCTCTGCTGCAGCATGGAGAGTGACGTCTGTCCCAGCGTGCCCCAGGCGTCCATCCCTGTCCTGGCTGCCAAAGGCTGTGCCAAAGGCTCCCTGGGACGAGGGGTGGCCACTAGTCACCCGGGGATCTGGGCAACTGGAGGGGTCTTTCTGCAGCAGGGCTGGCCCCCTGTGGCCAGCACGGGTCCCTGACCTCAGGTGTGTTTGTGGGGCTCCCCATGAGTTCCCCGAGGGGACCTGGCCACCGCCCGCTCCAGGGTCGCCAGTGGGGCCTGGGTTTGGCGTTTGTTTCCCCGTGCTGCTGGGGAGGCTCTTTGGGCTGGGGGGAAAGCGGGTGGCAGACGCGGTGGTCTCAGTTGTCCCCGCTCCATTCCAGGCCTGCTGCTCTGCATCTTGGCTCTGCACCTCTGCGCCCAGGACCCTCTTGCCACAGCAGGTGAGCTCTCTGCCCCACAGGAGACCTGGGGCCGCTGTGGGGAGCAGGGCAAAGGCAGTGTGGTGCCACGGGGACTTTGTCCCTGTCCCCTCCAGGCTGTATTCTGTAGGATGGAGCTGCACTGAGGAACCTTTTTTCAGGGTTTAGAGCCTAGAAAAGCCTGTTCCTCACATGCAGTGAGGCTGGAAGGGGGAGGGAGAAGCTGCAGGAGCCTGTTGTCTGACCTGCTCGTCGGGCTGCCCAGTTGATGGCTGAAAATGCACTTTGTTTGGGCCACCCTGTCACCTACTGCCATCCACATCCCAAACACGATGTCACTGACGCTTCCTGCAGATGCCTTTGCACCCTGCAGAGGCTCAAGAGGGGATGCAGGGCTCGCGGAGCACGAGGTTGGTGTTTCCTTCACCAAGGAGGAACTTTGTGTCTTCCAGAGCATGCCGCGGCCCCCAGCGCCTCGGTGGCCCACCACGGCGTGACTGCTGCCCCCAGCACCTCGGTGGCCCACCACGGCGTGACTGCTGCCCCCAGCACCTCGGTGGCCCAGCACGCCACAGCCGCCAACGCCTCAGTGGCCCACCACGGCGCGACTGCTGCCCCCAGTGCCTCAGTGGCCCACTACGCCACAGCCCCCAACGCCTCGGTGGCCTGCAATGCCTCGGTGGCCGCCAACTCCTCTGTGAATGCTACAGAAGAAACACCGGTAAGAAAAGTAAAGCCGCCGGCCAGGCTGTTACAGCCCCAGGGACGGGGTCTCTAACCCGACTGGTCCCTTGTGGGAGCCGGGCATCCCATGAGAGCATCTCCCGAGGAAGGAGGGGGCAGCTCGGGCAGGGGGTGGCTGTGCAGAGGCAGCCCCTCCAGGGCCGTGGCCGGGGACAGCGCGGGGGCGCCGTGTGAGGAGGCTTCGCTGCACGCTGACGCCCTGGTGTGTTCCCCCTGCAGCTCACCTGCCAGAGCTTTCAGTGCTCTGGGGAGAGGTGTTACCAGGACGAAGCCCACGCCAACGAAACGGTGACCTGCCATAACGAGACCCACTGTGAGGTACGGAGCTCGCTGAGACGGAGGCGTGGGGGGGCTGTGATAGGGAAAGCCTGTTTTCCCTTTCTTTATATCAGGAATCCACAGTACCCTCTTGTTTGTGTCAATCTCCTGTTTCCCTTCTCCCTGTTGCGGTCTGTGGGTTATTTTTGCACCTTCGCAATGGCCTCTCTTCCCACTCCTCGCATTTTTTTCCTTTGGCTCTGCTGTTGCAGCTTTATCGTTTCTCCAGCACGAACTACACAGCCAGGTGCAGCAGCGCCTGCGGCGCAGAGATGTGCAGGACCAACGGCAGCGTGAGCAGGCAGCAGTGTGCCCTGGACTGCTGCGACTCCCGCCTCTGCCTGCAGCTCAACGCCAGCTCCTACGGTACCTGCCCACGGGGTCCCCGGGGGGGATGTCCGGGGCTCCAAGGTTAACGCTGCCGCACAGGAGGGAGGTGGGTGGGCACAACCCCGTCTCAGAGGACTGGCCGTGGATGCGTCGCCACATCTCCCCCGCCTGGGGTTTGCTGCCCTTCAGAGCTGGGGCGAGGGGAAGCGTGAGCCGTGATGGTGAACCTGTGCCGTGCGCGGCTGCGGAGGGCTGTGTGCTGGGCGCAGCCTCACGGGGCTCCTCCTGTGTCCGCAGGTGACCTGCCACCCACCACTGCGCCGCCTGCGACCACCACCACCACTCCCCGACCGCCCCCTCGAAACGTAGGTACCGTCCGGGCAGCGGCCACGGGCTCTGCAGGGGCGGCCACGCTCCCACCAGAGCGGGGCACAGGGAGGGTCCCTCCTGCCCCTGCGTTACAGGGTCAAAAGCCTCTGGGAGGGGAAAAAATCCTTAACAAGCTTTGAAAGGAAAGAGTCCATAATAAGCTCTGTCAAAAAGGATTTTTCCAAGCCCAGCACTTACGCCGGTCCTGGCAGGGAGGGTGCGGGACGGACGGGGCACTGCAGCCTTTCTCCCGAGCCTGCGTGGAGGGGAAGGTGCTTTGCCTTTGCAGGGCCCTGTTAAGAGGAAGGAAAAGGGGGTTTGAAACAGGTTTGCAACGCTGCTGTTTCACTGAAGTTTCCTGCAGTTTCAGACGGGGCACTCTCGGTCTTTTATCTCTCTGTGTCTGCAACGCCC
Organism: Larus michahellis; assembly: GCF_964199755.1. Taxonomy (NCBI): domain Eukaryota; kingdom Metazoa; phylum Chordata; class Aves; order Charadriiformes; family Laridae; genus Larus; species Larus michahellis. The sequence continues at coordinate 2,933,816 of NC_133914.1, read as the reverse complement.
GAGACAGCGCTGGCCAAATACCAAGACCAGAGTGATTTAGAAAGGAGCCCCCAGGAAAGAAGGGCTGCCTGAAGTTCCGTTCTTGTCCTGGGAGTCCCGCTCTCCGGACCGATGAATATCCAGTGTCTCCTCTGGCCCTCTCTTGTAGGGGAAAGTGTGTGCCGCGTTCTCCTGTCACGGGGATGGATGTTTCAAAGGCAAGAAGACTGTTGCTAGATGCATCGTTGGGCATGACTTCTGTGAGGTATGGCGGGACGGCCCGTGAGCTGGGATGTGCCCAGCAGCCTGGGTGCCTCCCTGTAATGTCAATACCAAAGGCTTGGCAGGACCTCCAGGCTAACGTCTCTCTCTCTCTTTCTTCTAGATGAAGAAGACGGGCTTGAATTACATGGCGGGGTGCAGCAGAGCCTGCAAGGCTGCCAAACCAGTCTGTGCCGGCGGGATGAAGGCTGCCTGTTACCAGGAGTGCTGCCCGGCTACCCTGAAAGCGAGCTGTCTGAAACTGGATGGCAAAGTTCACGTCAATAGCGCTGGGCAGGTGACTCTGTCCCAGCTGTTGAAGCTCATGGTGAGCGGGGTGGTCCTGCTCCTGAATCGCAGGGTCTCAGCTTCCCTCCGGGGGTAAGCAGCAGTCCGGGTGCTCTGCAGCCTGGCCTCCCACAGCGGAGCTCCCCGGCGCTCTTTAGGCTCCCTGTCTCCCTCTGACTTCAGCCAAGGCTGCTATCGGACGCCCTCTGTTACCTCCCTGTCCCAGAAACAAGGTGGCCCAGTGGCAGGTGGCTGCTTCTCCCCAGTGCAGGCGCCCACGAGGCGGCCCCAGGCCTCCAAGCGAAACGCGGTGGCCGTGGCTGCAGGATGCTGACGGGCTCTGGGCTCTGTCGGTGTTGTCCTGCGGCACCACCTTCCTGCGCACTCTGCTTCCAGAAGAGGCTGCGGGCGTCTGCTGGGGCGGACACCTGCCCGGGGATGGCTCCTGCCATTTCTGAGCTGCTCTGGGGATGGCGGGTCCCAACCACGGGTGGACGTGGGGCTCCGGCTTCATACCTCTGGCTGGTGAGAGCAGTGACGCTGGTTCCCTGCCCCAGCTCCTGCAGAGCAGGGGGGATCTGAGCAGCAGCCCCGCGGGATGCTCCCCTTCCCTGGGATGCTCCCCTTCCCTGGGATGCTCCCCTTCCCTGGGATGCTCCCCTTCCCTGGGATGCTCCCCTTCCCTGGGATGCTCCCCTTCCCTGGGATGCTCCCCTCTTTCCCCCTGCTTCCTAATCCCAGTGCAAGTCTCTTCTGGGTTACAGCTGGAGAGGATGAATTTCTGGTGCCCCCGTGCCTCGCTCGTGACTCATGAGCTTTGTACCTAAGCCAATGTCGTGTGCCAGGGACACCAAACCATGTGGCTAAATCCACTCTCAATCCTGCACCTTCCTGGGACTGGTGAGTCCTGGCTCCTGTTTCAGTGAAATTTAAATACTTGTAATTAAGACTCCCCCAGTGTATCCAGAGGAAAAGCACTTAATCTACGCACTAAGGAAGCGACAAAGATGTATTCTTCCCCGGCCCTGCCAAAAAACCTGTAGGCCTGTGAGACTTGCGAGCTAATTATGGTTTCTGAGCACTGTGCTGCCTGCCTGCCGCTGTGCTGCTGGGACCAGTGACCTCAGGAGAAGGAACAAGAGGGTGTTAAGCCTGCTTAAAAACCGGAAAATTCAGCCTTGGCTGAAGGCACAGGGTCTGCTCTAGTTAATAATCTGCTTTCTGGGCCCCCTCTTACTTGTTAGTTTAAAACTGCTCTGCGATGGGAAATATCTCTTGTATGGGTGGGTAAAATTAGTAACTCTCCGATTCTTAGGCAGGAAAATGGGATTACTCTGCAAGCATCTTGTGTTTTAGATGATCCTGTATTGCATCTGTGATTCTCTGCTGCTAAAGGCAGAGCAGAGTCGTGAGCATTCGCCTTTAACGTGAACCACCGCCGGCCTGTTATTGCATCACATGGAGCTGGTGCGTGGCTTTTCGGGCGTGGGTGTCAACGCGCTGCCCGTTGTGCAAACACACACTCTGCTGTCCTCTGTCATTGCTGTCTCTTTAAAGAAAAGATGATAAAAACACAAAAACCCGTCTGCGAGTCCCTTGGTCAGCGGTGGGGAATGCTGAGCGAGGCTGGACGCTCCGGGAAGGGGAGGGAGAGCCCGGCCCGGCTGCGCCGGTGGCAGGCTCTGCCCTGGGAGGTGCTGCTGGCTGAGAGGTTCTCATGCCGCGGATGTGGGACGGGGTGGAAAAAGCCTGACTGAAGCGGTAGCCGGCCCCTTCCACGTCGCAGGGCAGCCGCAACCAGCCTGCTCTTCTGCTGCACCGAAACCGCAGCGCGGGGCTTGGCGTGCTCTGAATTTGTTTCAGGCCACAATGTCAGCATCTCCGTAGCGAGTGAAAACAGGATCAAACCCAAGGGTTTTCTATCTCAAAAATACCATCCAGCACCACGTTTCTCGTAAGAACAGAGGTTTAGCGTTTATAGCAGATATTCCGGACTGTTCTCCTTTCGTTTCCTCTCGGCAGCCTCTCGCCATTCGGCACGGCCGCGGGAGCCGCGGGAAGGCCGGCAGCAGAGCCCTTCCGTTAACTGCTCAGTTTTTTTCCAGTCTTTAGATCTCGGCTGTTTCTCCCACATCTGTGGAAAGAGCTGACTTAGGCCAAACTCTCCCATCTCTCGTATGCAAAAGACGATGTCTGGTGACATTTTCTAGCACCTGCTTTACACACTCGGCAGCAATTCATTTGCATAACGAACCGGCAGCCGGAGGGTCGGCTTGTGCCAGCCGAGGCTTCTGGATACGCAACAAAAAATGAACTCAACGTCCTACTGAAAAAAGGCGAATCTCCCGATTTCACGGGAAACGAACCTTCCCCACTCCTCCTAACCCTTTCCCGTCGGGAGAGGGCTACAGCCTGCTCCCGCCCGGTTCCTGCCCCCTCCCACTCGGTTCCTGTCCCCCCCCGCCGGTCGCACCCGCCGTGCGGGACCCCCTCGGTTGCGACCCCGCTGGCCGGGGCGGGGGGCGGCGCCGGCCGCGATCCCTCCTGCTGTTCCCGGGACGGCGCCGTTATTTCCGGGGGCGGCAGCGGCGTCTCCCCCCGGTCCGGCCCCGCCGCGTCATCCAGCGTCCGGCGCCTTCCCGGCCAGCGGCAGCGCGGGGCCCCGGAGCGCCGCGGGGAATAACGGAGCGGCGGGGCCGGGCCGGGGGGGCCCCCGCCGAGCGGCAGCGGGAGCGGTAACGGCGCGACGTGTCGCGGCAGCCGGGGGAGCCGCCGGGTCCCGGTGCCTGTCCCGGTGCCGGGCAGCGCGGACCCGCCTGGCGAGCGCCATCCGCCGCGGGGCATGGACCAGTCGGTCGCCATCCAGGAGAGCCTGGCGGAGGGGGCGACCTGCCGCATCGTATCCTTTGCTTCGGCCTTGGCCCGTGCGGCCGTGTGCGGGGCAGGGCGGGCTCCCCCCCGGTCCCCGCCGGGCTCCCCTCGACCCCCGCCGGGCTCCCTCCCATCCCCGCCGGGATCCCCTCACCGGGATCCCCTCGCCGGGATCTCCCCCGTCCCCCCACTGGGCTCCTTCCCATCCCCGCCGGGATCCCCCTGCTGGGATCTCCCCTGTCCCCTCCGCGGGCTCCCTCCCATCCCTGCCAGAATCTCCCCCGTCCCCCCACTGGGCTCCTTCCCATCCCCGCTGGGATCCCCCCACTGGGACGTCCCCCGTCCCCTCACTGGGTTCCCTCCCATCCCCACCGGGATCCCCCTGCCGGGATCCCCTCGCCAGACTCCCCCAGTCCCCCCGCCGGGGTCCCGTCTCTCTCTGCTCTTCCTTGACCCTCGGCCGAAGGCGGTGCAGGGCGTCCTGGCTGCGGGGCAGAGCGTGGAGAGCCGGCTGCTGGGGCTGGTGGAGAGCAATGGAGAGCACGCGTGGGTGCTGTAGGCCGTGTCCACGGGGTGCCAGGGAGGGTGGGCAGGGTGGTCCGGGTGGAAAGAGCGGCTGTGGAAAGGCCAGAGCTCTGCGGCTCTCTTGTGGGCCTTGGAAACTGTCTGAAAACTCCTTCCCGTCCAAAAGAGTTTCTGCAGGGGTGGAGTCCAGCAGGGCAGCGATCCGCAGGCCTTGTGCCTCGGCATTTCTCCTGCTGCGCTTTATAGGCGGTTAGTGAGAAAAGCCCCGGCCCTAGAGGTTTTGATCTGGCGCGTTTTGCCAGTCACATAAAATCCGTTCATGTTTAAATGATGGGGTGAGCAAGTGGGTGGGCACACGGTCGAGAGGCTGCTCTGGGGTTTGCGTTGAGGCTGCGGCAGCAGGCGCTGCGGGATGGGATGGGATGGGATGGGGTCTGCCCCTGCCTACAGAGGTGCCGGGATCAAGGAGGCATTACTCTGTGTCTGCTCCGTGCTTGCAGGATCTATGTGTACACTCACCGGCGGATGGCCATAACAGCTGAGGATGTCTGGCTGGAGAAGGTCATCCCCATCAGAGAAGGGTTTGCAGTGGAAGAAGGTACCAACACGCTTCGGTGGCCACCTCCAAAGAAGGGGATGAAGGGGGTTGGAGCGCATACTTTATTGTTCTACTTGCTAAAATTTGGGATCTATTCAGCCTTCACATTTTTTCTTCGATTTATAATCCCTGGCGATGCTTGTGCGTCACACGGCGTAGCTGGAAGGGCCCTGATAGATTAATGGCTCTGCAACCCAGAGCGGCCTGTGTCCTTCCAAGCACCAGCCACGGCCTCCCGCCCCGGCAGGTCCGTTCTGCCTGTCTGTGTTTGTGCAACCAGTGTTTGGGGTTTGAGGAACTCCCCGAGCTCACTAATGCCAGAGCGCGGCGCGGTCTGCGAGCCTGGGGCTGAGCTTTTAACTGAGCTTTGTTTTGCTTTTGCAGTTGTACTTGACAGCGACCTTCGCGTCATCGGTGAGTTCTGTTGTTGCGTTAACACCTGTGCGACGGGGTTCCTGGGCCCTGCACCAGCTACAGCCGGGGAGGCAGGAGGGGGGCTCTCGTCATCAGACTGTTGACCGGGGGGATCTTGTCTCGCTGCTGCTGGGGGACTGGGCGTGCTGTTTGCCTTGATGCTGTTCGTGCTAACGAGTGTTGTCACCCCAGTTCAACTGAAGGAACGTTTTTTTCCAAACGCTTTTAAACTGCTACTGGAAAATTAATTATTGTCACTGAATGAGCAGCAGAAGAATTATTATAAATGCTGATTTTTCTGTTTTTAAATGGAATTCTGGTGTAAAGTGTGGAAAGGGAACATGATAAGAAGGCATGAGGAGACTTGTTGCTGAAGTCTGCATGCATGCACCAGCTGCTGTAGAGTGGAGAAAATGCTCAGTTTCTGAAGGCTCTTCTTCTCCTGATGCCTTTAGGCTCTGACGTGACTATCCAGATCAGTTCAGAAGATGATCGGCTCACAGTGCGGTTGCCGTTTGGTTCCCACACGCGCATGTTCCTTCAGGAGGTCGGCAGGTGCTGCCCAGGTAGGAGCTGCGGTGTGCCGATGTGCCCGCGGGGTTGGCGGGGGGGGTGTTGGCAGCTCGGCTGGAGTGTTATGTCTGCGCGTTGCTCTCCGTGTGGAAGAGCAGCATCGGCCTCGCTGCTGCTGAAACTTGCACGGGACTGTAATGGTTCAAAAGTGCAACAAGTCCTCATCGGCGGACAGCCACCAATCTGGTGGCCTTCTGGGATGGCATGAGTGGCTGGGTGGATGAGGGGAGAGCAGTGGATGTTGTCTGCCTCGACTCCAGCAAGGCTTTTGACATTGTCTCCCATAACGTCCTCACTAGGATGGGTTAGATGAGTGGGCAGAGGAGGACGGAGAACTGGCTGAATGGCAGAGCTCAGAGGGTTGTGATCGGCGGCGCAGGGTCCAGTTGGAGGCCTGTAGTTCCCAGGGGTCAATACTGGGTCTGGCCTTTTTCAACATATTCATTAACGACCTGGATGAGGGGACAGAGCGTACCCTCGGGTTTGCTGGTGGCGCAGAGCTGGGAGGAACGGGTGACACCCCAGAGGGCCGTGCCGCCATCCAGCGAGACCCGGACGGGCTGGAGAGCGGGGCGGAGAGGGACCTGGCGGAGTCCAACCCGGGCAAGTGCAGGGTCCCGCACCTGGGGAGGAACAACGCCCTGCACCGGCACCGGCGGGGGCTGCCCTGCTGGAAGCGGTTCCGCGGGGAGGGGGCGCCCGTGCGGCGGCGGGACGGCTGCGGGGGCGGCTCCGGGGGCGGGACGGGGCGGGCGGCGGCACGGAGCGGCGGCGGCGGCGATGTCCGCGGGCGGGCGACCCCGCCGAGGTGAGCACGGGGACGGGACGGGACGGGACGGGGACGGCGACGGCGACAGACCTCCGGGACGGGGGGGGAGCCGCGCTGCCCGCCTGGTCTGTGCGGCGTCCCCGGGGCCGCCCGGCGCTGGCCCCGGGCGGCCGCAGCGGGCGAGGCCAGCGGGGCCGGGGCTGCCCGCGGGCACCGCTCCCCGCCGCCCCGGCCCCCCCGGGGGCGGCAGCAGCGCTCGGACCGCGCCGTGCCCCGGGGCGGAGCCGCCGGCATCGCCCCGGCCGGACCCGCAGCCCCGCCGAGCCCAGGCGCTGCCCCCGGGGGTTCCCGGCTCCGGCAGCCGGTGCCGCCCCTCGGCCGGGCCGGGCCCGGGGCGTCCGGCGCTGCCCGCGGGTGCCGGTACCGCGGCCGTTTCCTGCTGTTGCAACGGGGACGGGGGAGAAAGCGCAGAGAGCTGAGGCAATTCCTGGAAGTCAGCGCGGGGTTCAGAACCTGAATTGTCCCATTTTTAGTTTACCCACCTTCATTGAGGCTGGGCTGCGCTTAATTGGTGAAGGCGCACTTTGGTGTAGCTGGCATTCCTGCTTTTTATTTCCATGTTTATCATTTAAAAAAAAAAAAAGAGAAGGGGTGAACTTTATAACTGCAGCAGCGTCTCAGCATGGGTCGAGCCAAGGTGGGGGTCTGGGAACACCCCCTTGGGCGCCGTGTCTTAACTTGTGGGTTAGAAACGACTGGGAGAGACTGGGCCACATCTGCGTGTTTAGGAGCAAAAACATGCCGAGTGAAACGCAACCCTGGCTCCTTTGTTGGTGTTTTTGTTGTACCTGGAGCACAGTAGCGCTCTTTGAACGGTAAGCTCCTTGGGAAGTAGTTCTAGCAAATCATGCCTTTGAGCTTTGACAAAGTTGCCTTTTCAAGGCTTCATTGTGTTTTTCTTGAGTCAGAGAAGTTTAGGGATCTCTTTCTTTTTTTTTTTCTTTTTTTCTTCCCTCCCCCTCCTTTGTACTAGCAGAAGAAAATGCTCTCTGCCATCTCTTGAGGTCTTTTGGAACCTACGGTGACATGGAATGAGGTTTTGTCTGCTGTTTTCTAGGAATAGCTGTAACTCATTCTGTCCTTAAATGTACACGCGTACTGAGTTAGCAACTTTCATACGCAAATCAAAGCACGTTTAATGCCTGGAAAGAACAATCTTACTTCCCTCCAGCCCAGAGTAGCGCAGTCCCACATGGACAGTTGCTTACGCTTTCATTAAGTAAAGAGCAAACTGGCCAAGCCTCATATAGCTAATGGTAAAGCTAATTTAATTCTGCCTTTTGAACGCTAAACATGGATCCTACTTTATCCAGAAGACACGGTACGTGTTCTTGCTGTAGAACAGTACTATAATGCCACTGCACATTTTTAACAAGAATGTCTTTATTACTGCTTAAATCTCTCTTAACTGCAAATCCTCGGATTCGGGCCATACGCGTTCTGCTGTTCTGTAATCTCTGCACATAGCGCTTTATTTCTGTGCCCAGTTCAATTATCGAACACGGTCATTATCTTGCTAAAATACTCCCCTGCAGATAATCTAATCATAATCTATGCTAACGTATAGATCCCTCTGGCTAGAGCAATCTGTATCTAGATACAAATTTACCTGAAGGAAACAGCCCTTTTCCAGGGCTGATCTCTTCCTTAGGAGAATCCTACCTAGAACTGATTTCCGCTATGGAGGTGAGCGTGCGTAAGTGTGGTATCTGACCGTGATCTTTGGCTCGCGTAGCAGCTGTGTCAGCAGCACTGAGTGGGCACATGAGTCTTGCCATTCCGGCACCAACGTGCCGCATGCTGGCGAGTGGCATCGTCCCGTGCGGGTGATAAAGCCTGAACTTCTGCTCCCTTCCTGTTACAGCTGTAACGGTTGTCTGTTAGAGCAAGCATTCGAGTTGGTTCTTATCACTGTCAGGAGGCATCGCATGGTCCTTGTGGGGAGAACTTGCAGAGGCTCAAGGAGCGCTGTGTGCTGCTGGAGAAAAGTCACGTCTCCGTCCCAGCTCCCCGAGGCCGCGCTCCTGCTCAATTCTACATGACTTTGGCTGCGTGGTCTCTAATGAGGTTTGCGTCACGTGCGCTTCTGCAACCAGCCTCTGAGAAATCCTCTTACACGGGCTTTATTCTCAGAGGGCTCTTGGGCAGAAGAGGCTTTCCAAGCTGAGAATACGGCCACTTCTTGTCAGCTTGTTTATATTCTGAGTGCGTAGGTAAAGTACTTCAAGTTCTGTTTCTGGTTTGCGCTCTTGTCCTGGAGAACATACGATGACGGCACTAACGCTTTCATTTTTCTGGATTGTGCTCACTGAAGGAGTAGCTCAGCTGAACGACTAGAACCTTATGCTCTGAAGAACAACTTCTCTGTCATCACTAGATTCATGTGCTAAGTAGCATCACCTTGAGATTGCTGTTTGTGCGTCTTAAACATGGAAACCCCCATGCAGAATCCTCTTTTTTTGACTGTTATTTTGCCACTTATAGGAGCAGAAGGACGTAACTGAAACCAAAGGCTGAAAGATCGGTGAAATTTTGCGAACGCAGTGTGATGTGTTTAGTGCCACGCCTGTATTTGGCTATATTTGCATGGTAGCTGCCCTCTTATTTTTTTTTAGGAACGCACAGTTTGCATTGAGGCCCTTGTTTCTGCCGAGGTGGGTTCGTACAGCGGCTCTGTTCCGCGCTGCCTCGAGGGGCGAGACACTTGCGCTTCGCTCTGTATTTGCAGATGGGTAGAAACCCTTTAAATGGTAGTGTGGAGTTTTTAACACCACCCCCCACTTTTTCTTCCTTTCCTTGTACTTCCTGCCTTGCTTCAGAAAGGAAAAACCTGTTGTTAACATACATTTTTGGGATTCCTAGGATAAAGCCCTGGATTTTGTGCTGCTAAGCCTTGGTTTGGCGTAGCTGGAAGGGAGAGCCAACAGCAACCTGCGCCGGCGGCGGGCAGCGTCCAGCAGTTCTGCTCTCCGCGGCCGCACAGCTCGTGTCAAGTCTTCCTCTCGAGGGGAAGCTGCGTCGTCACAGAACAGTCCTGTCAAAATAAGCTGAATCTATCAGATAGCTGAAAGACTGCGGGGCACTTTGATTCTCCACACAGCCATAAATTTTATTCTGCTCGCAGATTTTTGCCAGTGTTTGCGTAAGTGTGTTGATAAATCAAAGAACACGTTGTGTTTAATGTGAAACTCTGGGGTTTTTGTGTTTTTGTATTTTTTTTTTTCCAGAAGTGGCTGGCTCTGAAGGCGTCAAACAGAATGGAAGAAAGCTGACAGTTAGCCAGAACCGGAGCCATGACAGCACCGATAAAAGTGCTCCCAGGTATGGCGTCTCTCTCGCTTCTTGTGTAGCTTTGGTGAAGCGCGAGTTGTGCACGTCAGCTCTTTGTGGAAGGTCTAGTGAGGAGGAAAAGTGGTGGCAACGTCTCTTTGCCGGTTTAGCTGTGCCTCCCCTCCACAGAGGATCTCTGGGTAGCGACAGTAAATATATATAGCACCGAAGTTCTGGGTACTTCTGGGTGACTGTGCATGGATGGAATGAGCTGCGGTGGGCAAACTGTTGATGCTTTGATGTCTAGAAGAAGAAAATGAAAGTGCAGAGAGCTTTCTGCCTGGGCTTCCTGGTTTTCAGCTGGAAAGCGAGTGGGGAAGTTGGTGTCTCTGTGCAGGCGTGTGAGGTCTGTGCACACCCCGGTGCTCCAGCAGTCGTGCGGCTGCGTTATCCGCTTCCATCTGCCGACGACCGTGTCGGTTGCAGTCCCCAGAGGCGGTGGGGTCGAGAACAGAAGTTGGCAACTTTTTGAGAAGAGAAATCTGTAGATTCTGATTAGGAGAGAAAAAAGTTCAGCATAAGCGTGCTGTCAAAACTTGAGTGGAAACTTCAGCCCAGTCTCTCGGAGGCAGTCCTCCTAGTCCCCTATTTGGGCATATTTTTGCTGTTGAGTGGGACTGGACCCACTAGTGATGTTTATTTTGATTTCAGAGAGCTTTGGCTTAGGGCCACCATGCCTTCAAATGTTACGGTTTCGTTTTCCAGTTCCCAGGACTTTGCGGACCCTGCTGCATACCCTTCAAAGTCTGTCTGTGTGCTGTCCTTGGCACTGGTCTGCAGGTTGCTGACCTTAAATTTGTACCATCCACTTGCTTGTGGGAACTGCCAAGCTGCGGCGTTATTAGCGTTGCAGAATGAGTTTGCAGAGTCTCAAGATAATAAATGAAACCACCTCTGCCTCCACCCGCCCTGCGCTGCCTCCCTTCTGGGCAGAGCTGGGACTTTGCCACCAGAGGGCTTTTAAAACAAACAGAGTTTTTCATTCTTCTGCTGAGGTCAGAAGGGCTGAGCAGAGGCAGCGGGGGATGAGATTTGCATCTCCGTGCTCCCGTAAGCGGGAAAGGTGCGCAGGTTTTGTACCAGCGTCGGGGCGTGAGTAAGGCCTGCTCGGAATTAACAGGCTGCACCAGGTTAGTGAAAACCGTTTGTTACTTCAGTTCGTTAAACTGGTTTTATCTAGTTCTGAGAGATGCTCGTTTCAGTCTTGTTTGCTTAACCCAAACGTTGATTATCTGTCTTTAGTGAAACAGGCAGATAAATGCGAATCAAGCCCTCAGTGGCAGGAATAAGCTGCTCAGGAGGTGTGTGTATCTGGGTTTCATCACGCGGTTTTGCTTTCATTTGCAGGCAAAACAAACTCAAACCTGAAGCGACAACTGAAATGGTACAGTCCTCCGGCGAAATGGCTTCGGAGAAGGTTTCAGTCTTACCAGAACCGCAGTTTGGACTAAGAGATATTATTGTTAAGTCTCAGCTTGTCCAAATGGAGGATTCCTACACGCACATCCAGAGCTTCAGGTAGCGATCGTTCCTGAGAAGAACTTATTTTTGTTGGAGAGTAAGTTAGTCAGCACAAGCTGTCAAAGGAACTCATGTTCGTTACTTCATCTAGTATCCCTGCAAATAGGAAATTCTCTAGAAAAGTATGATCTGTGCTTTCCAGAACAGCTTGTTTTCCTTGTTTAGGCATTCGCAGAGAAGAATTTCATTCGTGTCTCGGTCAAGGCTTGCCTTGTGGTTTTGGTTGAGGAAATGGCCTTTTTGAAATGACTTTTTCCTGTGCTTGTTTCAGACTGTGTCTGGAAATGCTTCTGTTCTGCGCACCTCTGGCTTTCTCCCTCACTGCTGCTGTTCGCTACTTGTCCTTGTAGTGGTTCCAAGAAGCTAGTAAGAGCTTGGGTGAAATATGTCATTAGGACCAACATTTGCTGTGGTTGAAATCCTTTTATGCCTGTCATTCTATGAATTTATGATTTCAAACTGCTACTGCGCAGCTCTGGTAGTCTTTTTTTTTTTTTTTTTTAAATACTGCACGTAAAAATATGTATCCTTCTGTAAAACACGTCTGTAAAGATGCTACTGTGGTCAAATCATTTTAGGGATTTAAACTTTGTCACATTTTCCCAATTCCCTCCTGGAAACATGTTACTCCTAAATAGTTATATGTAGTATTAAGCGCACGGGTTAATAATATTGGTATTTCCATCAGCTCTGGGATTTAGTTAATTTCTTTGCAGGTTTTTTGTTGGGACGTACAATGTGAACGGTCAGCCGCCCCGAGAAAGCCTCCAGCCATGGCTGAGATGTGATGCTGAGCCTCCAGACGTTTACTGCGTGGGGTGAGTGTCTCCTCCTGGCCCGTCCTGCCAGACCCGGACCGTGGGTTGCTTGTTGGGAACGTGCACGTGGAGGCGTTGTGCGGGACGCCGCAGCTGAGGAGTGTTGGCAGCGCTTTCCTCCATTGCACAGCTCCAGGGCGGGTGTTCGCGTGGCCGGAAAGGGCTGCGGTGCTGGTCGTGTTTGGACTCTCCGGCACTGCAGTGTTACAAAATCTTTAATGCCATTCAATTTAATACTAACAGTAATTTAGCTTTACACTTAACATACCTCTAAAATCAGCATAACTGAATTTGAGTTTTCAGTTATAAATTTAGCGAGTATAAATTGATTTAGTTCTTTCCCAGAGGAAAGGGATGGAGGGTTATAAACAAGTGCATGCATCCACGGGTTCCTTCCTCTAACACAGTTTCCAGGAGCTTGATCTGAGTAAAGAAGCCTTCTTTTTCAATGACACACCGAAGGAAGAAGAATGGTTTAAAGCTGTAACTGATAGTCTTCACCCAGATGCCAAATATGCAAAGGTAAATGTGGCTTTTGGGGAGGTTTGAGCGTGGAATCATTTTCCACTTGGGCCTCTTTTCCCTTTGCTTTTTCTTCTTCTTCCCAATCGCTGTGTCCTCCGGAGGCTCGCTGGCTGCAGGCTGTCGCTCAGCCGCAGCGCCGAGGTGAAGTAGGTGGTGTAGCTGTGCAGGGTGCCGAGGCAGGGGCAGGGCAGGAGACCAGCGCTGGGCATCCGCGCGTAAAGCATGCATCTGCTCTCTTGGGGGAAGAGAGCAGCAAGTATCTTAGCTTCTCCCATGTCTCTCTTCACAGTGTGTGGTGGAACGAGTTGTGAAGGTATCTTGGTAGGAATACTGCTCATGTTTTGGCTCCTGCTTCTTAGGTCTGCTTTGTCTCTTGTCACTGTTGTTGAAAGGAAGCTCCTTCCATGGGCTCTGCCTGTGCTGTAGGTTTTGCTTTGGGCTTCAGCTTCGTTTTCTGGGGTGTTGGTCCCAGGCTCCTCCCTGTGCTGTGCTGCTGGGGTGCCCGTGAGCCCAGACGGTCCGTTGGATGAGCCTGGAACTCTCTCTTTCTTCATCTGTATTTTGGTGACCTGTGTTCTGGACTTGGGGGCGACGTGCCTTCTCTCGTCAAACCTCTCCTGTTCTAGGATTTAATGGAACAGGATCTGTCTTTCAGGTGAAACTTGTGCGGCTCGTGGGAATCATGCTTCTGTTGTATGTGAAAGCAGACCTTGCTTTGAACGTCTCTGAGGTGGAAATTGAGACTGTGGGAACTGGAATCATGGGGAGGATGGTAAGAATGGCAACCGTGCACGAGAAGGGGTGAGATTTAGAAGAGCCCCGGAGAGCCCCTCTCCTTAGATGTGGTGGTTATTCCTCCAGCTGAGGGACGCAGCTGCCTCCAGAAGCACACAGTCCTGTCCCTGCGCCAGCTCGGGGCGTTGCTAGAGGGAATTGCCATGTGCTTGCAAAGGCCCAAAGACCTCAGGGAGAACCTTCTCTGAAGGCTTTTTTTTCCCCGATTGCACGTGCTGGGCTGTGTGGGGCCTTGATTTCATGCGATTTTGATGCTCCCCAAAGCAAGTAACACAAGGAAGCATAAGTAGAAGAAACGTGTCTATCCAGATTAGTTTTCCTGAGAAGGATTTCCTGGCCCCTTGCCATTCCACACCTTGGAATGAAGTCTGTGCCCTTTGAATGTAGTTTCTGTGAACATTGCAGCTATAACTTGTCACGGGTATTTTTGACCACATGTTTCCTCTTCTATTTACAATTTTTTTTTATGGGTTGTGTTGAAAGATCCAGTTTGTTGCTAAACAGGTTTCAGGACTTGCTGAAGTAACTGACCAGCTCTCTCACTGATTTTAATCTCCTTTTGTACTAGCTAATTCCTGAATTATAAACTGAGTTCCACGTGCTTGCTTGCTGTGTTCTGTTGCTGTGTGCAGCCCTCACATGAGTTACTCACTTGAATTCATGAAGTAGTTATTGCTAATTGGTGTTTTCGGCCTTTTCCTTCCTCTGGAATTAAATGGTCTGCCTCAATGTCTCCTGGCTCGTCCACTGCTAGTAACTCATTTGTGGATTCATCTGTTGTGTAGAAGCTTCTGACCAAAGTCTTTGTCTTTATCTTTCAGGGTAACAAAGGTGGTGTTGCCATAAGGTTTAAATTCCATAACACTAGCGTGTGCGTTGTGAATTCTCACCTTGCAGCTCACATGGAGGAATATGAGCGGAGGAACCAGGACTTCAAAGACATCTGCTCTCGGATGCAGTTCTGCCAGTCGGATCCAAATTTGCCCCCTCTCACTATTGGCGAACATGAGTATGCTTTCCATCTGTGAATCACTGCATGTGGCAAGGAGGAACCTTGTGGACGCCTGGGGTGTGAGGTTCTCTCAGCAGGGATGTGAGAAGGGCTGCCCAGTGATCTAATCGTCAGCCTGGAAGGGCCAGAAATGCTTTCCTGTAACCCTGGTTTTGAGAGTGGCCACCTAGACGGCTCTGACGAGTCACTTGCCTTCTTATGCTGTTCCAGGCCTTGTTTTATTTTCACGCATGAAGGGGGAATGGGGCAATAATATGCATCGATCCCTCCCAATGGCTTTTGGGATTTAGTCAGTGTGGAATATTAAAAGCATAATTTATTAAGAGGTAGTGACAGACATGCAGAACAGGAATTAAAAACAGCAGAGGCAGAAAATGTAGCTTCTCTCCCAGTTTTCACTCTTACTTGCTCTCTCTGTTGGAGAAGCAGACACAGCATCCGCCTGATGATGGTGAGATTAGGAGAGCTCACGCTTGCATGAGATGGTTTAAGGCTCTGCTGCGGAGCTGGGCCTCCAGCTCAACAGCTTGTGTCTTGGACGTCTTTAGGCCCCTGTGTAGACTTCTGGTGTACCTTCTCTTTCAGTGTCGTCTTATGGCTGGGTGACCTCAACTATCGGCTGGAGGAACTGGATGTGGCAAAAGTGAAGCAGCTTGTAGATGAGAAGGCATTTCTAGAGCTTTGCCAGTATGACCAGGTACTGATGTCTCGCCTGCCTGCAGGTGGTGCTGGGGATGCTCCTTAGAAACTGCACTCCTTAGCCTTCCCAATGCTGAACGTCTCCCTTTGAGCTCACATGGGGGTTGTGCTTGAGCTTATTTAAAATTAAATTTGTCTTTTTTTTTTTTCTTTCATAGCTGAAGAGGCAAATGAATGCAAATGCCGTCTTTGAAGGCTTTACAGAGGGAGAAATTTCTTTCCAGCCAACGTACAAATACGATGCTGGCTGTGACGACTGGGACACAAGGTACGGTGATTGCTTCATACGTGATGCTACCAATGGCTAATGTTATCACTGAAGGAAGTAAAAACAAAGCTAAAAAGAATTACAGACCTAATGGCTATAAATAGTAACAGTTCTGAGATTATTGCAGTTGGTTTCATTCTTTTTGTTTGGTTTGTGGGTTTGTTTTTTTTTTTTTTTTCCCCCAAGCAGAATTTTAGGATCTTTTATTTGCTGATACCTGCTATATCTCCTCAGGTCAGATCAGGTAGGGTTGGAAATGGTGCGTTTGTGCTGTCTGTGCGTTCTCCAAAAGACCGCGAGAGGCATGGTTCCTGTAATGCACCGCACAGAGCGGCTGACCTGTTGTTACTAAGCTGGGAACGTTGGCTTCAAGTGCAGGAATGGAATCTGCAGCAGTCAGTGGGGAAAAAAAATAAAAAAATTAAAATGTGGACTTTAAATGTAGAGCTTGAGTTCTTATTTTTCAGGGTTCTTATAGTCAAAAGTATCTCTGAGTATTGCTTTGTATGTTAATTGTATCAAAAGAACAAAACAAATAATTGCATCTTTGAAGAAGCAGGAAGTAAAGCACGATATAGAGATCCCTAGTAGTAGGGAATCAAACTTCTTATAACTACTCAAAGAGCCTGTGGAAAACAGAACTTCAATAGAGAAGTAGGTGCGGGCCGTGTCAGGAAAGGAGTCCCCGGGAGGGCAGGATTCTGCCGTGCGTTGTTACTCCACCGAACTGTGCCTGGAAACTGTCATGTTTCCCCTCTGCTGCAGTGAGAAGTGTCGTGTTCCCGCGTGGTGTGATCGGATACTCTGGAAAGGGCAGAACGTTGCTCAGCTGAGCTATCGCAGCCATATGGCTTTGAAGATCAGTGATCATAAGCCAGTTAGCTCTGTGTTTGATATTGGGGTAAGTACGTCAGCGCCGAAGGAAATAACTCTGCTGACCTCGTCCTCTGTGTGGGCAGAGCGGGAGGAGGGAGGTTCTCCTGCTGATTTCCCTCTCCTCCAGCTTTTATGGCATCCACAGAGAACAATGGCTTAAAAGGTGGGCTAGATAAGATACCGAGATAGGATTGTTGTTTGCAGTAAGCTGGGGTTATGTTAAGTGATATTCAGAATAACGCATGAATATCTGTAGGTCTTTTTTCAGAAATGTTCTTTTGCCTTTTTTCTTATTTTCCTAATATGAAAATTATTATCCTAATATGAAAATCATACAGAAACTTTCAGTGTAGGAATGCTACATTGCTGACAACACAGTAGTGTGTTGTCAAACTTTTTTTTTTTTTAGGTAAAAAAAAAAAGCTGATGTAGAACTGACTAGGTGCCTCTTGCTAGTTATGGCAAGGTTCTTTACTGTTGGATCCCGAGGAGATCGTGCTCCAAGTGGCTCTGTTCATTACGTGTGTTGTATACGCCAGTGTGCTGCTGAAATCAAACCACTTTATGTGTTCCCAGCTGTGTTACAGCTCCCCTGCAGAGGCCCAGTAAATGCCAGCTGGTGCAGTGTGTGGTGTGTGTCCTTTTCAGGTGAAGGTGGTGAATGAGGACCTCTATCGAAAAGCTTTTGAGGAAATAGTCCGCTCCCTGGATAAGCTGGAGAACGCCAACATTCCCTCGGTGACGCTCTCCCAGAGAGAGGTAGGGTTTGTCCACGTGCCGTGACTTGCTGGAGACACGGAGCCACCCTGGACCCCAGAGTGTATTCCAGTGGTAGAAGCACATTAGATGGATTCTAGACCCTGGGGTCTGCTTTCAAAGAACTAGAATATTTTGACTTCCAGCTGTTCTCTGTTTGCAAGTCCTAGAAATAGTTGTTTCTGTCTAGATACAGGTAAATTCCGTTCCTAGTACCATGCTGAAGGGCAGGGCGCGTTTTTACGCCCTGAGGTGGGGAGAGAGAGAGTAAAAGGGGTAGCTGGTGGCCCTTGCTCTGACCTGTTTGAAACATAAAGTGTAAAATCTGAAGGGTTTGGAGAAGGTCACAAAACCGGCATTTGCTTTGTGTGTTGGGGACTAAAAAAGATAAGCAAATGAGACATTCGAGGTTACAGCTATCTTGCTCTCGAGTTTCATTGAGGTTATTTGAGGGGAGCATTTGTTTTAAAGGGCCCACTGATGCAAACGACAGAGTAAGTCAATGTAATCCTATGTAATCCTGGAAGAGACGGAGTGTGGGAGCAAGAGGGTTAATCTGGGTATCACGCTGCTTAATGATTAAACCACAGGACAGGAATTGCTGCTGGTGCTTGGCAAGGTGGAACGGGCTGATGATGTTCACTGACGTTTGTTTCTAGTTCCATTTTGAGGATGTTAAATACATGCAGCTGCAGGTGGAGAAGTTTACAATCTGCAATGGACCAGTGCCCTGCCATTTCGAATTCATCAGCAAACCAGATGAGAACACCTACTGCAAGGAGTGGTTGATTGCTAATCCCAGTAAGGGCTTTCTGCTATCAGGTGAGCTCCTCATTGTTCGTCTCATGTTAATGACCTGAATTGTCACCGCCTGGCTTAGTTCTCTGCCTATTGGCAGGCACATTGGTTTAATACCTTTTTTTAACTGTGTATGGGTTTTTTTTATCATCTTTTGGCAGGCGCTAAGATCACAATTGAGTTGGAGGTGTTTGTTAATAAATCAACAGCCACACACTTAAACTCTGGAGAGGAAAAACTTGAAGATATCTTGGTCTTGCATCTTAACAAGGGGAAGGATTATTTTCTATCTGTAACAGGCAACTACTTGCCAAGTTGCTTTGGGTCTCCCATTCATACGCTGTGTTACATGCGGGAACCTATCCAGGACATGTCAGCAGAATCGATTCGGAAACTTGTGAGTTAAAGTTTCCCTTCAGAACACATAAGAACCATTAAAAGTAGCTGTTAAGTTCTGTTTATTGCTGAAGAGCCTTCTTCCACTTCCCTGGTCCATAGTCTGAGAACGCTGATACAGCTTGTGCCCTCCAGTGCACCATCTTCACACCTTGCATTAGCTCTTCAGGTGGATGAACCAGCCCATTTCATACAGAGAGCACTGAAAGTAAGGTCCCGTTTGGTCTGCCTGCACATTTAAAAAAGGCGTGCAACTTCTAAATGTAGACCTTTTCCCTGGAGCCGTGTGTGTGCATGTGGGGCTTGATGTAACATTTCCACAGAGCCGAGTGTACAGGAGTTCTGATATAACTGTGCCTCTTGTACTAGTCTTGTGTGAGGACTGGTAAGTGGAGCTGCACAGTTTCTTAAGTCTTAATTCTCAGGTATAAGCTCTGCGAAGCATTTTTGCAGAGTTGAATAAGAAGTTGGCTAACTACCTTTTTTTTTTTTTTTTTTTTTTTTTTTTTTAATTAACCTTCCCGACACCTCCCTCTCTCAGACCCTGATGCCACTAGAAATGAGTGATGAGGATGTTCAAGCTGAAAAGCCTATGGACATTCCCAAAGAGCTGTGGATGATGGTGGATCACTTGTATCGCAGTGCTTCCCAGCAGGTTGGCAGTGTTTGTCCTGGAAACACAAGATAATATGTTGAGTTCGGTTTAGTTTGGAAGAGGGTACTGGTAACAGCAATCATTGCTAACTGTGGATGTTTGGACAATGGTGGAGAGATAAAGGACATCTGTGATAAGTGATCCGGGTACCTCGAGTTGCACGGTTTCGTGATGGTGGCCTTGTCTGTGTGTGGCATGCATCAGATTCCTCTCTGCTGCAGTGCCACAGCCTTACTAGAGCTGCTTGCGGTGGGACTTGTGCTGATAACTGCCTATTTGGAGAGATTTTTCCAGACAGACTATAATTACATTGCTGTATTTACTCAAATAACTTTTATTTTCCTTGAGACTGACGATGGTCTGCTTTTGCAGGAAGACCTGTTTCAGCAACCAGGCCTCAGGTCTGAATTTGAGCAAATCCGAGATTGTTTGGACAAAGGAATGCATGATACCCTCCGTATCCTTTTAGACTGGTGTCCAGTAAGGCTGACCGTGCCTTAGAGATCAAAGCTAAAAAAGATTTTATCAGTCTTCTATGCTCCATCATGGTCTCTCATCTTGGGGTAACCGAGATCTGCAGTTCCTCATTCCTCGCTGCTCCTTGTAATCAGTACGAATGCCTCTGCTGAGGCCTCGCGATGTTGATGAATGATGGCTGATAGTTTTGATCAGACATAAGCGTCTCTCTGCCAGTGGAAACGGCTTGCTATGTGGAGTCAAGTGATTGAACTCAAAGCTGTGAACAGCAGGAGGAGTTCTTGGAGACCTACGCAAAGATTAATATTTCAGTAGGAATACAAGCAAAATAGATCACGCTGTGCTTATCTCTTCCTTAACCGTCTTTGGATCAGTTGGCAGCAACCACTCGGTCGCAGAAGCCCTGCTGCTCTTCCTGGAGAGCCTGCCGGAGCCCGTCATCTGCTACAGGTTCTACAGCAGCTGCTTGGAGAGTGCCAGCAACTACCCGCTGAGCAGCCAGGTATCGCCGCTCTCGCTGCAGGAGTTCTCTAATTCCGCAGGCAGGGGAGGCAAGCTGTTTTATGCCAGACCAGTAACATTTTTTTTGCTCTCAGAAACTTCATCATCTGATAATAGAAAGGATCTATAACTGGTGCTTCTTGGTTATAAAGAGCCGTTGGTATTTGCAGACAGGGTGATGTTGGTAGTAGGTAAAGCTGCTAAGCCATTGCCATGTTTTCAATTTAAATGTGTTTGGTGGTTTTTTTTTTTTTTTCTTTCCCCCTCCTCAGATTATCTCTAACCTGCCAGGGTGCCATAAAAACGTATTTCAATATCTAATGGCATTTCTACGAGAACTACTGAAAAATTCAGGGAAAAACCATTTGGATGTGAACATTCTTGGTAAGGCGAGCAAAATAACCATTCCGTTCGGAGGGGCTTTGTAACAAAACACATTTCTCCAAAGCGAGTGCTGTCATGGTCTCGGCCGTTTTGAAGCATTTAATAATGAGCAAACGGGCTGTAGAACAACAGCCATTGCAGTAGCTTGAAAAGAGTCGTGCAGTGACTGGGAGATGGGTCACCGGCTTTACCTTACCCGGTTCTGAAGCTGGGCACTCTCTCTCTCTGACTGGTGGGGCTGGGGGAATTACCCTTGATATCCTGCTGCTGACAGGCTCTTACTGAGTGGCTGTGTGGCTTTTTTGTTTCTTTCTTTTAATGCAGCTAGTATATTTGGTGGCTTGTTACTTCGACCTCCTCCTGGACATCCTACGCCTGACATAGCTGAGAAGAGGAAAGCTCAGCAGTTTATCCATCAGTTCCTCTTGAGAGAAGACAATTTACCGTGAAATTCAGATGCAGCTAATCTGATGTTTAGATATCAAATTACTGTAAAAATGTTTGGGTGTTTTTTGTACAGTATACCGGCGTTTGGGGTTTTTTTTGATATCACAGTATTTTATACAATCTTGCTTTTGAAGGCACAGATCAGGCAGGTTGAATCAGGTGTCACTTTGTAAGCTGTAAAGTGTATCAGGTTTCTAAATAAGCTGTATGTAGACAGGCAAAAATATAAAAGCTGATATTTACACTGTATTTTATTTAACTTGTATTAAAACTCAGAATTTTTAAGTCCTTGTTATTTAAATAAAAAGATCTCGGTGCATTTTTCCAGCCTCTCTGACTATTTTTGGTGTGGGCTGGTTTAGGCTCTTGGTTTGTTGAGTGATGTAAGTCACGTTGTAGAAGGCCTGTGCAGCCCCCTTCTGTGGTTTAATACCGTGTCTTGGTGTTACACGAATCGCTCTGTGGCCTTCCACCCCCCATCTGGAACTCTTCGAGGCTGTGTAGCAACGCGGAGAGGCGATCCGATGGGAGGTATGGGGCTGCTCTGTGAGAAAATGGATTATTTTAAAAACACGTGGGCGGTGGGGAGGGAGGGGAGGACCGCAGCCTGGAGGAGGCCTGGGGTTCAGAGTGATGTGCAGACGCGTTTGCCCTCCATCGCGGAGTGGTGACGGCCGGTGCCTGATCTGTCCTGTGGGGAGCCAAAGACTTCTTGAAAATGCTGAGGTAAAAACGAAGCATGAAGGAAAACTTGGCTTTGTGTGCTCTACTTTGAACCTGTGCTCATTATGGAAGAAATAGCTGGTTTTTTCTATCGTGTCACTGTATTTCGATGCTATAACCCCGCTTTGACACTGGCTGTGGTACGTGTGTGTTATCTCCGCCGCTGCCAGGCTGGGCCTCGGCCTTCGGGGCCCCTTCCCCGCCCGGGGCCTGTTGCTCTTCTGGCGCTGGTACCGCGCCTTCCCGTGCGCGGGGGCCGGTTTCGCTTGGTGGGAGCAGAGGAGCCGCCCGGGGTGGGTGTCAGAGGGGGCCCGGCCCGGGGGGATGGGGAGCAGAAGAGCCCCGGTGCCGTGCGGGCGGCGGCTCAGGGTGGCGCTGGACGCCGCTGCCGAGTGCGCAGGCGCGGCCCCGCTCCGCTCCTCCCCGCCTCTTCCCGTGAGGCCCCGCGGCGGGCGCGGCGCTCCCGTCGGGCCGTGCGCGGCCGGAAGCGGAAGTGAGTGTGCTGGTAATCATGGTGCCGCCGGGGCGGGGAAGGAGGTGCCGCCGCTGCCGGGAGCTCGGTGAGCGCGGCGGGGGCGTGGGGGGCGGGCGGCGCGGCCCCGCTCAGGCCGCGGGGGCGGGCCTGGGGGGAAGTGTAGCACCGTGTTTGGGAAGGAGACGCCTTCCCCGGCCCGTGGGGCGGGGGCCGCGGCGCAGGGCCCGGCGTCTCCACCGCCGCCCCCGCCGCCGCCCGCCTTAGGGCTGGGGGGCGGCCGGGGCCGCGGGGCACCTGCCCGGCGTCCTGCGAGCGGAGCGGGGCCCGGGCCGGGCGGGGCAGAGCCGACTGACCCGGCGCCGCCCGTCCTTGTGTTGCAGATGAGTCGTTCCGGGCTGAGTGCGCGGTCTCGCAGTGAGAGGCGGTGAGCCATGGGGGAGAACAGTCCCGACGGCAGCGCTATCTACTATGAAGCGGAGGAAGACGATTTAACCCAAGATGACAATATGATGAGGTTCGCTGATAAAAACGGGATGGTTTCTTCATCATCTGGGACGGTCTACGACAGGACAACTGTTCTAATAGAGCAGGACCACAGCGTGTTGGAAGATGATGAGGATGAAGGACAATGTGGTGATCACTTGCCTTTTTTACCAGAGGGTCATGAAGAAGGATTTCATTTAATAGCAGATCATGAAGGAATGTCCCAGGGTTATGTGCAACATATTATTTCTCCAGATCAGATTCACCTAACAATAAATCCTGGTTCAACTCCTATGCCAAGAAATATCGAAGGAGCAACGCTCACTTTGCAGTCTGAATGCCCAGAAACTAAGCTTAAAGAAGTAAGTGGCTAAATATCATTCTGAATTTTGTGCTTCTTGTGAGAGCTTTTCACCTGGTGACCTTAGATGCTTTGAAAACGTAGTTTTCTAAAGCTGTTTGGGAGGTAGTAGTTTTGTGGGTAGAAGTTTGCCTTGTTCTTAAAGGTTATTGTGTAGTGGAGTGAATGACACTCCATGAAATCTGCTGTTACTCTTAGCGATAGTAATGCTTTGTGCTGATAACAGGCTGTTTCCCACAGTCACTTAGTGGGTCAGCAGCAAAGCTGTGAGTGTCACTTTCTTGTGAAGCAGCCAGGAAGCACTTTTTGACATGTGGTAACACGCTAGATAGCAGGAAAATACGGTACTGAAAATGTATTTATATTAGTAGCGTATGTGATTTTTAGCGGTCTTTTATTTTTCTTTCGGTTGGGTAATTATTTCCTGAGTTCAGAGTTAACTAAAAAGAACACAAACTCTGTTATGCTGTGGTTAACCACATTGTTGAGAAAAGCACATCCAAGTTGCAGGTTAAATTCCAGACTGTTGGCAGTAGCTAAAGTATGAAACTTAAGATGCTGAACTTGTAGTTTTATTATGTCACTTATAGGGAAACTATGAGAAGAAAATAAAGGAAGCTGTTGTATTTTGAAAGCTTAAGTCAGCTTACATATTAAAAATGGTGATTACTTTTAATTCTGTTTTCCTAATGAGTTCTGCCTGCATGAAAAGTGATGAGGGCTTGTGCAGACTGACTTGAGATTCTTGCTTTTTAGGCACAAAAGTAACGCAAGTTTGACTGAAATACCAACACAGGGACAACTTTGTGCTTCCTTTTGGTGCTTCTGAGTTAAATAAGGGATGATCTGTACGAATGTCTGTGGTAGTATCAACTGCTTGTGTAACCGATATTCAGTGTAAGAGAGAATTACAGAAATGGGCCCTTGCTGAGAAAGGAAGCTGGGTTTGAACGCTCTGAATAATTTAGATTAGCAGGGGACCTTCATTATCGCTCGCTCAGCAGTGAGGAAATGGGGCTGTAGGAGGTCAGCTCTGCGATTGTGAAACTTCTGGACTGAGGTTTGCTCAATAAGCCCATTTAAGTCTAAGGAACTCCTTTTGCTCAGTTATTATTCCTATGAGCAGCTGCTGTATCCTACCTTCTTAGCTGCTAAAATGGTTAATTTTTTATGTCAGTCATATCAGTATTTTCTTTTATTTTTGTAGGATAATAAGCTGCGATCTGTAGTGTCTGAGAACAGCGTGTACTAGCTAAACAGATGTTGATGACTGCACAAGCAATTATACTGATTTTATTTCTTCACTGCTTCTTTTTAAAAAATGCTTGTTAGACCTGGGATTTCCTAGTGAAATCCTGTATGTGAATTTATTTTCCATCTCTTGAATTAATTTTCGGGGGCGGAGGGGTGTTACCCTATAATTTGAATGCAGTGGAAATAAGTCCTAAGCATATGTGACACTCTTCCATCTTGAAAAGCCCTTTTTGTCCTGCTGTTTCAAATGCTTGATAAATTTTCTGGAGGTGGGGAGGGGAAGCTCTCAAACCCCTGAATATTTGGCTCATCTTGAAAAGTCAGCAGTCCAATTATTTGGTACTTCCAAAACATATGTAGCAGTTCTCACCCTGTTTTAAAGTCTTAAATTTTCAGGTCAATCTTAGATGTTTATGAAGCAAAAGAAGGTTTTACACTTCATTAACTACCTTTAACTTCCTTTTGTTATATTATAGTTCTCTCACTATAATTTTGTCTGTAAGAATAAATGTGATTATAGTCTTCTATTTCAAATTCATTAATTTTTGTGTTCAATGATGACATAGAAGAAATTGCAATTTAAGGGGAACCTTGTCAACTCAAGATGAGTTAAAGGCAGACTGAGTTTAAGTAGACTTTGGCACAGTGTGTCAGATGCGGCTTTTGCCAGTCTGGTTGATTATTGGACAGTTAGTTCCTACTTCTAAGGTAAATGCTTAATTAAGACTCTTCTGGCTTCCCTCTGGTGTGGCTCCTTGGGAGAGACAGCACGCTGTCCTTTGCAAAAGCACGTGCCGTGCAGCTACAGCCCGTGTCTTCAAGGCACCTTGTTGCTGTACGCTGCGTATCCCGGCCATGTGTGGGTTTTCCTGTTGCTGCCATGTTTCTTTGTTGTTGTTGCTTGTGCGTGGTGATGGTCTTGACTACTTGCTGCTGTAACTGGAAGTCTTTCATGGTCAATATCTGCATAATTTTATGTGTGTAATCAGTGCTTATTTGATGTGCTAATGTTCCTAACGTTCCTAAGAGAGGACTAAATGCTTTGCTGCTTTACAGAAAGTTTTATTTTAGTATCACTTCATGCCTGCAGTATCCTTCTCAGCATGATTTGTGAAATAAAGATTTGGCCTTTGAGAAAAGTGGGAGCACTGCAAGGCCTCTGTCATAGTTCAGGCCATTAAACTGAAAGTGTTACTGTCGTATTCCTTTAAATGTGTGCACTGGCAGCTAGGAACCAAATCCTTAATCTATAATTAATATTCTTTTCTTTCACTTTCTAGACCTAAATGTGAACACCTAGAAAGCTTAACAGACTCCTCGTTTGACTTTTAGGTAGTTCATGCCTGTGTCAAATTGCTTGTGTATTATGGGAAGTACGGTGGAGAATGTCCTGTAATGCAATATGTAAAATGTTATTTATAGTTGTCTTATGCGTTGCTGGCTTTATAGTTATGATATTTCTGTGCTCTCTGTAGGATCTCTTATATGTCTCACCAGCTTTAATATTCAACAAATACTAAGGTTTTATCAAAGGAAGTTGAAGGTAAATGCCAGCCTGTTGTGGGATCAACAAGAGATTGACTCGTGTAACTTGTGAGACTACACAAGAGATTACTCAGCTCCTATATACTCAGATTTTATAAAGCTTTGTTAATGGAGTCCTACTGGCAATTTTGTCCCCTAAAAGTGATTTTATACTTACTTGACAATAGATCAAGGCATCCCATGTTATTCCGTTCTCAGCTTCCAAGCTGTGGCAGTAAAGAACGGTGATTATCAAATGCTCTTTTCTGATGGGCGTACGTAAAGGAAAAAAAGAACAGTTGAGTCATGAGATGGGTAGAAACCGGTGTTACACGCTGGTTACGTATGGGTTTGTCCGGTTCTCCCCAATTCAGTGTCTGGTGTTTTTGAAGGCAGTCTGCAGCCTTTTCTAAGCAGTAGTACTAGGTATTGTGAGAGAGGTGCTTTGTGCCTTGGAAAAGAGGAAAATTGCTGGCTGATGCCCTGCTGTATTATCTTCCTGACTAGTTTTTAGAATGCTGAATCTGCAGGTTCCTGCTCCTCTGCTGTGAGTTTGAGTTGCCTTTCTAAGCGTTTCCAAATTAACATTTATTGGAATACTCTTTTGCTTCTTGCCTGTCAACCATCGAGTTCTCTCCTGGGCTCTGTAGCCACTTTTACATGCTAAGGTTTCTCCACTGCAACAGTCAAATGAAAGCTGTCAGTCTGATAATTGATGTTGAAGATGAATTTATTCAAGCATATCGGATGGCTTATTCCTTCTACTTCACAAGAGAGAACGAGATGTAATTAAGCGTTATGACTTGCACGCTGGAAGCTTCTACATGGTCTCTTTCTGCCTACAGAACTCTTCTTCTGTAAGGTCAGCCTGCTTTCCAACGTTTGCCACTCCTTCCTCGCATAGTGCAGCAGAAATATTAAGTTATCTGATAACTAAATGGCAATAATTTTTTTTTTTTTTTTGCCTTAGGGGTCAAAATCTATTCCATGGTCTTTGACGTTTAACTACAGTTCTACCCTGCCTGGATTCCAGAAATGCTTAAAAATTAACTATGCAGCATTTTGTCTCTTAGGTTAAGAGATACCAGTGCACCTTTGAGGGCTGCCCACGCACCTATAGCACTGCCGGAAACCTGCGCACTCACCAAAAGACACATCGTGGGGAATACACGTTTGTCTGCAATCAAGAAGGCTGTGGCAAGGCCTTTCTTACCTCCTACAGCCTCAAAATCCACGTTCGAGTGCACACTAAGGAAAAGCCGTTTGAATGTGATGTGCAGGGCTGTGAAAAGGCATTCAATACACTGTACAGGTGGGAAGGCTCTGCTTATTTCTCTTGTAGTTGTGGCTGTTGCTGTTTTGCAAGTTGCGTGTGCTTTTCGTTTGTGTCTGAATACAATTGTTATGCTTCTTTCAGGTATATGGGTATAAACCCCCCAAAACATGGAAATGCGATACCAAGAGTAGCATGGCAGAACCTATCATGACGTACTTAGCTTATTTATATTGTAATAGTGTTGAAGATGGTGCACAAACACAAGGAATTCATAGATTTGCTTGAGGACTTTGGAAGTGATACCAGTTACTTCTATAAGCTAGTTACCTTCAGTTCAGAATAAGTTAAGCCTTTGATCTTGTCCTGCACATTTGAATGAATGGCTTGCTTGCCTCAGGTAGGGGCCGTCTTGTACTACAAGTTGTAAGAGGGACTTTTTTGGCATGCTTTTTAGGTTGAAAGCACATCAGAGGCTTCACACAGGGAAAACGTTTAACTGTGAATCAGAAGGCTGCAGTAAATACTTCACAACGCACAGTGACCTGAGGAAGCACATTCGAACACACACAGGAGAAAAGCCATTTCGGTAAGATGCTGGTTGGCAGTTTTTACTTCCGTAGGACTTCTGTAATAGGCCACCTGTGTCAAAAGGCAGCTATTATTGTCCTGAATGAAAAGCTCTTCTCATAAGAAAAAAGTGACGGCGGCGAGTGTTTGAGCACGTTTGTTCTAGAGCTCCCTCCGTTGCCTGTAAAAGTGGGTGAAATGACTGTCTTCAAAGACAAGAATAGCCAAGCTCTTTTTTTAAATGTAAACGTGTGTCACGATGAGCACGTTTCTAAAACATACTGCTGCTTCTCTGCTGTGAATGAATGTTTATCCTGTGAAGGAGGTCCCCCCCAAATGCAGACTTCATGCTTGAATTTTCAAGTCCTATTCAGAGCCCTGCTGTAGTCTGTGTAGCACGCGTAGCAGCTGTCGGGAGAGATGTGGTTGCTAACACAGAGCAGCGTTAGGCCTGATTTTCAGAGTCCTGGGTCTATTGCAAAGCATGATCTGAAGTTGTAACTAATGCATCGAAGCAGCCTGATGCTAACTCTTCTGTGGTGTCATTCAGGTGTGAGCATGACGGCTGTGGAAAGGCTTTTGCTGCGAGCCACCACCTTAAAACACATGTTAGGACACATACTGGTAAGTCACAAGGGTTTGTTTTTTCTTTGATTGAGCTTATTCAGTTTATACTAACTCTCAGAATCCTAATATGCTTTTATACTTTTTTATATATATATATGTGTGTGTGTATAATATGGGAGTGACACCAAGACGAGTGGTGCAGTTGATCCGCTGGAGGGAAGGGATGCCATCCAGAGGGACCTTGGCAGGCTGGAGGCGTGCGCCCGTGTGAACCTCATGAAGTTCAACAAGGCCACGTGCAAACTCCTGCACCTGGGCCAGGGCAAGCCCCAGTATTCCATTTATGCCTGACGGGCCTTGAATTTCATGAACATGTTTCACAAATGTATCGGTAACAGTGCATAAAAATTAAATGTTGTGTTCTTGTGTCAGTTCATGTGGTAAAATGGAAGCTTTTATCTGCAAGACTCCCAAGAATGCTTAATGCGTGAAGTGGCATTAAACAATCTTGTTTGTATAAAACATTATCACTCTCCTATGTGCTTTAAAAGTATGTGTCTCATGTAGCGTTTGTAAGTTTTGCTATATGTGTTTTTGCTGTCTATAGGGGAGAAACCCTTCTTCTGTCCCAGTAACGGCTGTGAGAAGACTTTTAGTACACAGTATAGTCTCAAGAGTCACATGAAAGGTCATGAGAAAGGACATTCCTATAATGCACTTCCCAATAACAATGTGTCTGAGGTTAGTAGCACTTCTTCCTAATGCTTCCGTGTTAGGTGGATACGAAACCATACCTTGCGGAAGAAGTTACTTGGCCTGCAGCTTCTTCTAAAGGTATAACTTTTGAGGCTGGGATTTTCAAAGGGAATTGTAACTACTTGGTGCGCTGTCTCCCATGAAGGGGCCCGCGGGCGCCTCTCTTTTGAATTGAGAATTCAATTTCAATTCCGAAATGGCTGGCATCCGAGAGGGCAGTGTAGGGTTACTCTCATCTGCTGTGTTTGTAGCATGCTGATAGTAAGCAGCAGGATCAGTATTTCTGAAACTTCTAGCATGGTATTTGGTTATCAAGTTGGTTTGGGTTTTTTTGTGTTGTTTTTTTTTTTTTTTTTTTTTTTTTTTTTTTTTAGAAAAGCTCATCTAACTTTGTCTATTTATTTTAATCATATTAAAATTAATGCTTGGGCTACTGCTGCTTTGACGAGTATGCCACATACTGACACAGGTTTATAGGGAATTATATATTATCGTGCTTTCCTTGTAGATCTTATGTTTTAATTGAGACTACATAATAAGCACGTGAAGTAAAATAAATACTAACTGTTAAGGTTTAAATTTTTTATTTTCTGTAGGCTGACTTGTTCCTGTGCTAATTTCAAATTCCAGCTTATTTAATTTTTTTGAAGTGATGTGGAGGAGATGTTAAGAATCCTTGACAGTTACTAAATATACTTTGCTTAGTAATATTGCTCCTTTGATTTTAGAACTGACACTTGGGTCAAAAAAATTCTGCGTAGGCAGAATTGTATGGACTCTAAAAAGTAATTTAAAACATTCTGACACTATCTTTTTAATATATAACTCAATTTCTTTTTTCTTCTTTACAGGATACAAGCCACTCGCTTTGTCTGAGCGACTTAAGCCTCATATCAACAGATTCAGAATTGCGGGAGAACTCTAATCCGGTGAGTTACTGTCTGGGAATTGCCTCACCCATAATCTGGGTTTTGCGTTTTTTTTTTCTGGCGCTGTGCTTGTCCTGTCAGCTAGAACACAGCAGATCTGGCTGGCTGCTTCTGTTCCGCGTCTTCAGGCCTCCGGCATGCTCTGCTTTGGGCTTTCATTTTGCTGGTGGAGATGAGTGCCTCTGGGTAGAACTAGTTTAGATGTACTGAATGCTGCTCTCTTGGGTGTCTTGCCGTAGTTTGCAGGACAAAAAGCGTGTTTCTTACACACCCTGTCGAGCCTGTAAATGTGACATTATTGCTGTCCTTTTTGGAACGTTGGAACAAAAAAATAAACGCTTCTGTCCAAAAGCAGAATAACTGAGTGAAAGAGGGATTTTCCTCCAAATTATGCTGTGCTTAATTCAACCTGTTTTTTAAAGGGTCTCCAGCTGATTTTACCCTAATACTTGCTTATTGATAACTGTTGACTGAGGTTAAATTTTACATTGAGGAAAATTAGATATTAATGAGACCGTGTAATTCTTTTGTGCTTCGATGTGGAGGCAGTATGCAGCTTTTCAATATATTCTGTTCCTAGAGCAGCGTGGGTGATGGTAGTGCATGGTCCAGGATGTAATCTAAATGGAGCCATTTTGTTTCTGCTCCAGAAAAGGTTTCACAAACAGCCAGGAACAAATTAATTTCTGTTTCTAACAGAGCATTACAAGAAATAAGGGCTAAACAAAGTACGGATGCAGAAGAATATATTTTACTTTTGAAGGACTTATTTATTTTTGTAAGGATTTGCTCATTATGTTGGTAGTTTTTATTACCCACAATGAAAATCTAAGTGTCATTTTACACTAGATAAGTGAAAAATGTTGCCTTTCCTGAAGGTGGCTGGTTAATTGGAGAGTTATTTCTGACATCCGTATGCTGCTTGACTGGGATTTGTGCAAAGTTTATGGACACCTGAGATCATAACATTGTCTGATGTCTTCCTCTTTATTTTCTGTTTGCCAGACACACGGACAAGACCTTAGCACAATCTCACCAGCAAGCATCTTTGAGTCTATGTTTCAGAGCCCAGATCATACCACAAATCAGGATGACTCTCAGCAGACAGGTACAAATTCTATCTGCACTATTTTAAGAGAGAGCTTTTTGACAGTTTCTCCCCCTCTGCGTGCTTGTACTTCATTCATCGTTTCAAACTGAAGATTACTGCCCCACATAACTCCGAATAGCAAACAGAACTTTAATTTCAGTGTTGAAACTCCTTTGTGTTGAAATGCGTTGGATTCACAGTCGGCGTGACACTCGGACAGTGACGGGGGAACCGCCCGAGTATTTACAGCATGCTGCTGTACAACGCTGATGGTGATGCTCTTGGACTTGCCGCATAAACGTTGTTTTCAAGCTTCGTCTCTTGATGTAGCTGCACAAACCCCCTGATAAAACGGCTTCTTAGAGAGAGCTAGTGAGGCTGATCAACTTGTGTGTAGTATTGAGCGTCACCAGCTTCCTGAATTTGGGCCTACTTTTAGATTTCACCGCCTAGTGTTACATGGTTTTGAGCACTGGTCTGAAGGTGTGAAAGTGGAAATGCTTTACTTTGCAAAAATCCATCAGCCAGCTGATAAGTTTGTTGAAAAAGTTGTTTATTCAGATCTTAAGAGAACTGATGTATCTCTTTTTCTTTCTGTCTTTTGGCAGCTGCCTTGATTGAAGGTTTTAATGGCGATGCAGACTCAGTCACTGCTGTTCCACCTTCTGCAGGAGACTCGGCGTCGTTGTCTCTTCCACTTGTACTGCAGCTTGGCATCTCTGAGCCTTCGCATTCAGCACTACAAGCCTCAGCAGCACCTGCTGCTCCCTCCTCCATAGGAACCAGCTCACAGCAAGCTGCATTTGGAAATCCTGCAACTGTTTTACAATCCCCAGAAGTGCCTGTTCCTCACAGCACACAGTTTGCGGCCAGTCACCAAGACTTCCTGCAGCACACTCAGACACCGCCACAGCCCATCGTACAAGGACTTTCGGTGGTTGCTGGGGCATCTGCCCCAACAGCATCGAGTGCCACTGAGCCCCTGCCAGCTGTAGTTCAGACTGTGCCTGTTGGTGCGAACTCTGTTCTGACCAGTAATCCGACTATAACAATTACTCCTTCTCAGAGCACCGCTATTCTGCAGTCCAGCATTGTCATGGGAGAGCAAAACTTGCAATGGATCTTAAATGGTGCCACTGGTTCTCCGCAAAGCCAAGAACAAATGGTTAGTATATGCAGCACAGCTTTGAAACAGCTTGAACCGTCCCTCTTCCTCCTAGAGTCCTTGCCTTTGAAAAGGATGGGCATCAAACCTGGAATTGTAAGATACAAACCAGGAGGGACTATATGTGTGTCACCAATACAGCCCCTAAAATAGATAGAGAAATAAATTGAGAATAGACAGAGAAATCCAGGGTTCAGAAAAAATTTGCTGTCGTCCTTTCCCCAGGGACAGACTTCTCCCAGCAGGTATCAGCTTGCTTTATCCAGGAGAGCGCACCACGTGGCCTGAGAATATACGTGGGTTTTAATCTATTACTTTGGACAACTAGAAGCACAAAAAGCGCTGTAAAGTTTGTGTTTACACATTTTGTAATCTGTCTCTTCCTGATACAGCCTGATAAAGATAACGAAAAGTTTTCGAGGAAAACAGTGTTTCTGGTTCTCCAGTAAATCTGGACAGCTGAGACTTTGAGTGTTTTATCTTTAAGAATGCTGTCGCTGTCTTTAGACTTTCTCAGTTGGAAATAGTCAAGAGTGAATGGCAGCAGGTACAAGCAGTAGGAGCAAGCACAGCAGGTTTTTTAAGAATACGGTCATTCAGATGTCAAAACCGACTAGCTGTGTTAACAAGCAAGTAGTGGGGAGGGTGATTACTCCCCGTCTTTAGGACTACTGAAGTAATGCTCTGAGTTCTGCAATAGCCAGAACATAGCCCAGAAACAAGCTTAAGTGTTATATTTTTTAACTTGTTGGTTTTTTTTCTGTGTGTTCTCTTTGCAATGTGTGTATAGCTGTTTCTTTTGATTGCAGCTATTTAGAATTTGAAGAATAGAAATTTGATTGGAATCAACTCACACTTTTTTCTTTTTTTTTTTTTTTTCCTTAAAGCCACAAGTTCCAAAAGTAGTAGAAAAGGTTTTTTTTACCACTGCATTACCAGTAGCTGGCAACACAGGTAAGCTTGACGCTGAACTTCCTTTCTTTTTCTCTGTTGTACTGTTACTTGACCAGGTTTTGTGGTGATTTTATTGCTTGCAGAAACGTTGAAGACGATCGTTTTTGTTTTTTTTTTTACCTTCCTGGGGTTTTAAGCGCAGTCTGCGGATTTATAGATCGGTGCTGAGATCCGTCCTGTAGTAATTTCTCTAACAATAATCAGGTTCACAAATCAGATCTGGTATTCATAAAAATGGTATTTTAATGGAACTTACAGAGAAGAATAAGAGATAGAAATGCAAGGACACAATTTGTTTTTTGTTCTTTTAAATGAAGACATGAAACGGGTAGTAAAACTTAAATCAGTTCTTTAGTAATTGTTTTTTGTAAGCACTATCAAAATGATACACAACTGTAGAAGTTCTGTTCCATAATGTGCTTCCTACACGGTGTTGTTGTATTGCAAAGATGAATCAATCAGAGTCAAGAGAGATCAGGTAAGCTTAAAACTTAAATCTTCAAAAAGAAAGGAAGCCGGGCAAGTAGAGCAGCATAGGAAGAGTGAGGAGGAAGCGTGATGAGCAAGATGCGAAAGGGAAGCAGACAAGAGAACATGAACAGGAAAATACCTGTGTTGGTGTCAAGGAGTAGAATTACTGGTGTAATGTTATATCATCGTCTTCAAAGATCGGGGGCATTTGGATGCTGCTCTTTATCGGATTTTATGCTGTAAAGGTTACAACAGTTGTCAGAAGAGACATACTGTGCTGCGTAAAAAATTTAGATTGGAATTCTAGTGCCTGGGTTCAACCTGAACAGGCTGCTCATCAACAGAGTACCTGCCGCTTTTTTCTTATTTATCATCTGCTAGAGGTATTAATTGTGCTTGGACAAAGTAACACATAATCTGTGCTGCAAGGTGCGTACAATCTAATTTAACAAAGATGATTTGTCTCTCCCCGCTGTGAAATTATGTAGTTCCGTTGTGTTTTGTCTTTGTTTCACCTTCAGGAAACGCTGTTCAGCAGATTGGTCTCAGTGTTCCTGTCATTATTATAAAGCAGGAGGAGGCCTGCCAGTGTCAGTGTGCCTGCCGAGACTCTGCCAAGGATAAAGCCACCGTTAAGAAGGAATGTTCCTCACCTGATTCAAAAGCTTTGGAGCAGCCAGCTCCCCAGCTGCAGCCTCAGACCTTTCCTTCCTCTTCCCCTTCTCCTTCCTGTGGGCAGGGCAGTCAGATAGTTAACCCTTCAGACTCGCAGACTGAAACGTTAAGTGCCATGGATGTATCGGACTTTCTGTCCCTCCAAAGCCCTGAAACCCCATCTAATATAATTCCAATCGAAGCACTACTGCAGGGTGAGGAAGAAATTGGTTTGAATAGCAGCTTCTCTAAGTGAAGATGTTCCAGATTTTCCTTTGCACCTGGAGGGTAAAACCCTTCTCCTTAGAAGCAGAAACTGAAGGATCGATTCTTTCTCCTTCCTCTTTGGAAGTTTTGTGGCTTATTTCTGCTTCACAGATGTCATCTTAGTCACGTCCCAGGTACATCCGTCTTTGAGAATCTATCTAAAAAAAGAAAAGGAAAAAAAAAAAGAAAAAGCTAAGTTATATATGAACTGTTTTGGCTGCACTGTCTGTCACTTTTGCTTGTCATATGTGAACACAGAAGTTAAGGTTACTCGTTTGCAAAAAGATTTTAAAAAGAAAAAGGGGGGGTTAGTTTGTCTCCAATTGCACATCACTTATGTTTGGGATTAAGGTACTGGCAGCGAGTGGGTCTTTGTTACAGCTCCTTGGGTCTATAATTTTCCTCTGTCTCTTACGTCTGATACTAACCATGCACTATAGGGGGAGCCCAGGAAAGGATTTGCTGTAGTAGAAAATGGCATTATTGTAGAAGATGATTTATCCACAATTTTATTGGAATGTGATTGTCACATCACTGAGTTGGGAGCTGATGCCTGGGTTTGCTTTGTGGCAACGCTGTTACTAAAGCCTATGGAAACTTTGTGGAATTTATTTCAGTCGAGCGCAAGCACCTTGTGCTCCTGATAGATCTGTTCATTTAATTTCATTAGGACTTACAAGTGTGGTGGCAGACACACTGTTTCACAACGTGGGAACACAATGGGAGCCCCTGCTTACTCGGGGTCGAGTCAGGTTTTTTTTGCCTCTCTCTGAAGGCCGCGGGGGGTCCCAGGAGTAGTCAGAGTGGTGCCTGTTGCTCTTTTGATTTATTTGGCTCTGTTCAGAAACAAGTCATCCTCTTAACCCCCGCGACTGTTTAATCAGGAGCATGGTGCCTTTGCTGGTTACTCTCATCTTCTGTCAAGAACAACTCCTAGGAAAATTTTCAGAATGATTCAACATAAATTCAGTTTGAATTCAGTGAGTCTGTCCTTCAGCTGTCCCTAAACGCTTCCTTTTTTTTTTTTTTTCTGTTAAGCTACATAATTTCTGCCTGAATCTGCCTCCAACCTACTGCAATGCCAGCTTTTTGTGCACGGGGCTATTTCTTGACTAAAAGATGTTACACAACATAGTAGTTTTTCATATCAAACTGAAAGTCTATATTCTAACCTACTCAGGGTAAATAAAACACAAACCCCCCTTCCACCAAAAAGCCTGTAATGTTGCAATAAATGCAGTCTCATTCTAAATAGTTTATTTATGCTGCATTGTTTTAAAAAATGTAATTTTATAGTGTTTTATCCATCTTTCTGGCTTTGGCTGTCAGTCTTTTTGTGTTAAAGGAAAGAATATTAAATAGTCTTTATTCGGCTTACAGCGTTGTCATTAGCGAGATACAAAGATAATGACTGTAAGCCAATTAACGTGGAGTGTCTCTGCGCACTAAATTTAGGAATGCAAGCTCCTAGTGGATAGAGATCTTTCCCTCTGATCAAAGCTGCTCTCTGTACCTGCTGGGGGAGGATCATAGGAGTGCAGCCAGACCTCGGGATACGGATGGTTAGCAGGTTTATAGCCCTCTTGCGACATGCTCTGTGTAGCCTTACCAACACCGCTGTCACAGTCTTCCTGGGACAGTGGCGTCAGCGATCTCGTGTGTGCGATCCCCTTGCGAATCCTCTGCCAAGCACGGAGGGAGTCGGGCTGGAGGGAACTGGCGCTTCGTGCCTCTGACAACTTGCTTCCAGTCGTTAAGTGCAGGAGGGAAAACTGTGTCCCGTTAGGGAGGAGAGGCTGTGCAAAGAATGCTTTTTGCCTGTCAAGCGTTGTCTGACTCTGCCAGGGCAGAGTGCTCTCTTTTTTTGGTAATTGCAGTGATGAGCTTGGGGGCACCAGCTGAATGGGAAACACTAATTGTGTTTCCCCTCTGCGCGTGTTGGCGTGTGTTGCAGTGCTGTGGCAGCGGGGATGTGGGTCCTGCGGCAATAAGGTTTGCATCCGTGAAACACGGATTAACAAGGTGTTTTCCTTTTTGTTCTTGTAGCAGGAATCCCTCGAGGGCAGTGAGATGGTGGCCTCCTTTGTTTTTCTCCTATAGCTTCATCTGGTGATAGAGTTTGGTGTCACGGCAGCAAGAACTGCTTTGAACACACAAGAAATAGTC
Organism: Larus michahellis; assembly: GCF_964199755.1. Lineage (NCBI taxonomy): Eukaryota > Metazoa > Chordata > Aves > Charadriiformes > Laridae > Larus > Larus michahellis. Next base: position 2,897,538 of record NC_133914.1, on the reverse strand, counting down.
TCAGGCCTGCGTGGCTGGGACTGTCCTCCCAGGGATGCGTCTCCTGCCAGCTCTCCTGCGTAGAGCTCCACTTCCGAGGAGGGCAGGCAGCGCCTGGAGCTGCTGGGGGGTCCTGGGCACGGGCGCTGCGACGGGCCTCTCTGCGTGGTGTGGCTGTGGTGTTTGAGGGTGAGTGGATGTGTGTGTGTGCGCGCGTGTGTGAGACTGCTGATGCGGATTCCTCTGGAGTTGTGGGGTTTTCTCTGATGGGGACAAGGGTACCAGATGTGGCCTGAAATGTGACAGCTGGGGGACGTAGCAACCTCTTCCGAGTCTTTCCATCCTTCAGGGAAGCGTTTTTCCATGCTACATTTGCTACTCGTAATTTAGTCCACCTAAAACACGCTTGTAGCATCTTCAGAAACTGCTTTGTGGCAGAAACGAGTAGAAGAATCTACCAAAGGCTTTGAGACGGGAAGCTAATTTGAAGTGTGGTGACTGGCTGCACGTGTCCTTCCCGAGCGAGCGGGTGTCGGAGTTTAACTCTGCTGCTTTCTCTTCACAGCTGCTGTCCTCTGTTGGTGTGTGCTGGGAAAAGCAACGTGTTCCAAGTTTACGCTGACTTTTAGGTGCATTGAGTTTGCTGTTACCCTCTTGTTATGTGCATCAGGCAGGCTGCAATTTAGGTGAAACTAATTAGGGTGTGTAATGAGGCAAAAGCAGCGTGATTCTGTGAGCGCCTGCATCCCACCTGGTCGCGTTGTACAGATGTGTGCTTTCGTTGTTTAATTGTTGGTCTGCTTTCCCGCGTGTTCCATGCTGCATGTATCTGATCGGTTTCGCAGTGGACATGTGCGTTATCCCAGTGCTGTGCGATGGAACGCTGCCCTGACAGGGGGTCAGTAACGCGCTCGGATGGGAGGGGACCTGCGAGCAGCTGGCAAGAGAGGGCGGTTGCAGCAAAGCCCTGAGGTTCCTCGGTGCCAGAGAATTTTCTGCCCTTCTCCCCTTGTTGGCCCAGCATTTAGCATATTCACAATAACATTTTTAATAAAGGGAGGAGTTTCTACCACTGTAGATTTGGTAAGACATTGGATTCCCAGAAAGGGGTATGTTTTCTGTTAATACGCTGGAGCCCCCGAGAACAGCGTGCCCTCCCCTTGCAAAATCTTCATTTCACGAACCCCTTTAATTATCAGTCAAAGAGCAAAACTGCACGGCTCCGGGTTGTTCTGTGTTAAAGGTTTTGCTGTTTTGTGTCTTTTGGGGATTTACTTGGTTACTTACAGTTTCTAGATGGGTGCCGAAGCTTAAACGTGTAGAATGGGTCTAATTACCAACGTGAGTAGCTCTAGTCGCCAAGCAGTGACCCAAGCAAGCAGACTTGGCGTGCAGCTGAAGGCTGGAGAAGTCGCTTTTCATGCGTGTAGGTGGTGGAGGGATGGAAAAATCAGCACTGTTTAAATGCTGGTACTGAATTATATAGAACAAAGTACGAATTGGGCACTTCTGTAATGCTGACTGTGTCCAGGAAGACTAGTTCGCAGAACCTCATACTGGTATCTAAAATGCACTTTAGGTTATTTTATCTTTAACCCAATTGCTGCAATTTCTTTTGTATATACTTTCACAAAGTTTATTTTTGCTCTGAGTAAAAGTTAACAGGGGTGTGCAAAGATGAGCACTTAACTTGGTGCAATACTTGTAGCTAAAGATCATTGTCCCGCGTGGTCAGTCTGTCTGTGTCTGTCTAACCGAATCTCCGTAGTAACTAGCTCCGTGACATACTGCCCTTCCCTGTCTGTGCCCAAGAGAAATTATGCATCATTAGCAAAGTCCAATCTATGCAAATATTCCACTGAGAGCACTGTGCTTTCGCAGGCCTTTTCTCTCACGCTTTCTGGTGGGCTGCTTGTCACTTCTGTCGGACGCAACTGTGTTGTTGGCGTATATTCTTTCTCCCTCGTCCTCCGCTCTGTTCTGCCACGCGAGTACGAACAGAAGTGACAAGCTGGTCTGAAACGGGCATGTTGCACCTTTAAAATTTGTCTTGGCAATTGTTTTTGATGTCATGTTACCTGCCTTACTTCATGGAGGATGGCGCTTCTGCAGCCATCCACGATAATTGTTTTTGCAACTGCAGCAACGTCGTTAAACTGTTTACAGTACTCTTCCTGCACCGATTATAAACAGAGCTCGGAGAAGGAGCTGCTGACTGGCCTGTTGGTTGTGGAGCTGCTGGGGGAGAGGAGTTGAGGTGAAATTGCCCTTGGAATTGACTGGAGATGAAAAGCTGTTCCTGATTCCGGGGGGGAGCACGGCTGGCAGCCGCGTGCGGGATGTGGAGCAGCCGGATCTCGGTGTCGCGGTCTCTGTTGTGCCGCTGGCTGGCTGCGAGACCTTGGGCAAGTCGCTCGCCCTGCCCCTGCCTCCCGTCCCTCCCTCCGAAATCAGGAGCACGAGAACTTGTGTTTGTCAAATGCTTTGAGATCTACAGGTGGAAAGTCCTTGGCATGAGCGATCTGAGCTAGCTGGGCAGAACTGGTAGAGTCAATTTGGACTATAAGGAAAAAAAAATAAGAAAAAAAAAAAACCAAACAAAAAAGAAGAAAGCATGTCTTTAATAAACCCTACAAATTTCTGATTGCATAGTTTTTAATTGGTACACTATTTTTTCCGTAACATATTTTGGAAACAATGTCAAGTTTTTATAAATGTTACCTGTAGTTGATACTCATGGACAGGGCTGAACTTTTAACTTTTTTGCGTCTTGTCTTGATAGAGATCATATGTTCTAGAAGTTGGATTCTGTGTCTGCACTGAGAAATGCAAATTAAACTGGATATTTATGTAGTAGCGTACGTAGTCTGAGTGTGTGTGTTCTTGGAACTAGTTTAAAAATCCCACACCATGCTTTTGATGGTGTGCAAGCTGGCCAAAATTTGGTTTGTTATGCAGTGTACACTTTCTCAAATAAATGCAGTTTCTACTTTTTTCTTACAAGAAATTTTTTTCATATGATCTTTTTCAGCAAAATCAAGGGTATGTTTTTGCAGTACCGTAGTTACAGTAGCTGGTATTTCTTGCTGTGTAGCTTTGTGTCCTTCCACTTGCTTACTGAACCGGAGCTGACTGTCTGACCCTTGTTCTGGAGAGTTGTAGTTGCAGCCCCATCTCACCCAGCCCGGCACCGGCGCGCAGGGCTGCGCGGACCTCGGGTCCGGCTCCTCCCGAAGCCGCCTTCAGCATCGCCGTCCGCCCGGCAGCTCTGGGAGAACCGCAGTCTGGCTGCTTCCTGCTTTTGTTTCATTCGGCACGTGTGGGGAGCTGGGCGCTGGTCTTGGAGATGACGAAATAAAAGAAAACCCCAGTTTTTCAAGAATGTGTGTATGGTGTTAAAAGGAATTTATTTAACTATGAAACACGGGAACAAATGTGCTTACATTGAGCAATGTGAAGATGTTAGTTACAGGTACAGTACTTCCAAAGGAAGAGCATCTCCAAAACCCAAAAAAGAGTAAAATATGAATTTGTATTTTTTGAAGAATGTAAAATGTGAAATAATGGTGTTTGCTTAATTGCTCATTTTGTATGAAGTTAATATTGTACTTTGAAATATCTGCAAAGAAGTGGAAATTAACTTTTTTGGAATTGAAAGCAATATTAATACTAATGGAATCCTAATTAAATGCTTATTTAAACATTGTGTTATAATAGTCTTTCCTAAGAGCATTTATAACTTAGCTGGGAGATGAGTGTGAGCGTCCTCCTGCCCCCTAGGCCAGCTCAGGCCATGAAGGTATTTCCAACAGCAGGTGCTTCCCTCCCTCACCAACAGTGACTTCGTAAACAAACTTCACCTGGGCACGGATAAGAGTTAGAGTGGATGTTGTGAATCTATGTGTTATTCTTCATTTTTGAAAGTGGGAAATGCTTGCGTGGTCCCTTTCCTGCAAACACCAGCTGTGCTCAGCATACCTCCCCCCGCCCTGGCGAGCGCCAGCGAGGTGCCGTGAAAGGCAAAATTTCCTCTGGTAAAGATGGTCATTTTAGTACCTAAAACCTTCACAGCGGGGATGCCCAGTACTTTCCAATAAAGAGAATGGGAACTTTGGGGAAAGCTATTGGCAATAAGGAAAACAGACTGAATCTCCACTCTGAATAAATCAAGATTTCAGTGTAGTAAAACAGTGTTTTAAAACATGTGGCAAAAAAACCTTCCCCCAGCAGCTGGAGGAGGCTCCAGCCCCTGCTCACGCAGCAGGGACTTGGGGAGTGCGGTTATGGCCGCGGGCCGGCTGCTCCCCACAACCCGGGTGCCACTGCAACTGCTCCAGCCCCGTTAGTAGCCCAGGAAAGTGGCCACGTGTGACCCCAAGGGGTGCCATCCCCCCGAAGGCCGCGCTCCTGCAGCGAGCAGCTGCCGACCGCTGTGTATGGAGGGGACGGGACGCGGACTGAGCCAATACCGCTTTATTTCAAAGTGCAGATTAATAAAATAAGGGATCAGTGCAACAAGAGAAGGCAAAGTCCAGGGCCGCAGCTGGGGCAGTCGGTGACAGTCGCTGGCTCCTCAGGGCCGGGCTCTGCCGGGGCGCCCCCGGTCGCTACGGGCCGCTCGCCCCCTCGGGCCACTCCCGGCAGACCCGGTCCCTCAGACCCCCACGTCCCCCCGGGACGGGCCCGGCGCCCGCCGATCCGGGGAGCCGGGTGAGGCGGGGGCCGGGCCCGTCTCCCGCCGGTCGGCGGCCAGGGCGGCCCGCAGGGCAGCCATCCCCGCCGTCAGCTCCTCGCAGGCGGCGATGCGGGCCCGCAGGCGCCGCTGCCGGGACTCTATGCGGCGGCGCAGCTCGTCCTCCACCTGCGGCAGAGGCGGCGGTCACCGTCGGCACCGCGGGCCGCCAACCCGCCCCCGCCCCGCGCCAGCACCCACCGTGCGCCGCCCGCCGCACCCCGCCGCCGCCATCCCGGCACCGCCCCGGATTTGCGTCACCGCGCCGCCGGGCGCGCGCCGGAAGCGGCTGTTGCATGCGGCCGGCGACGCTGGCGGGGCTGGCGCGGGCGGCGGAGGCGGTGGGGCCGGGCCGCGGCTGTGGCGACCGCCTGCTGCTGCCGGCCCGGCCCGACCCGCGGGGTGCGGTACCGGTGGGAGGCGCGGGCGGCGGGGAGGGTAGGGGAGCCGGGGCCGGCGGTGGTGGGAGGGCCGGGGGTGCGGGGCCGGCGCTGGAGCGGGACGGGGTTGTGGGCCCAGGGGTGTGCGGCCGGGGCCGCCGGGCCGGGGATGGTGGGAGGGCTGAGGCCGGGGGTGCGGGGCCGGGGGTGTGGGGCCGGCGGCGGTGGGAGGGCCGAGGCTGAGGGTGCGGGGCCGGGGGTGGTGGGAGGGCCGAGGCTGGGGGTGCGGGGTAGGGGCCGGGGGTGTGGGGCCGGGGGGGCCGGGTCGGGGGTGCGGGGCCCGGGCTGAGGGTGCTGGGCCGGGGACGTGGGGCCGGGGGTGCGGAGCCGCCCCGCTGACCGGCGGTGTGGCGCAGGCTGGAAGGAGGCGGTGGCGGCCGCTGCGGGTGCCCTGCAGGCGGGCGGGCTGGTGGCGCTGCCCACCGACACGGTTTACGGCGTGGCCTGCTTGGCCCAGGACTCCGCCGCCGTGCGGAGCATCTACAGCCTGAAGGGGCGGAACGGGGGGAAGCCGCTGGCCATCTGCCTGGGGGACGTGGAGCGGCTCTACAGGTGGGTGCAGGCCGCTGGTCACCGTGCCGTGCCCCGGGGCTCTGCACCGGGCCCCAGCCCTTGTGCCGTACCAGCCGGTGGCGGTGGCTGCTGCTCCCGGGGGGAGCCGGGTCTGGGTGAAGCCATGAACCACCTCCTGCCCCACAGGTACTGCCAGGTGAACGTGCCGGACGAGCTGCTGCGGGACCTGCTGCCAGGGCCTGTGACCCTGGTCTTGAAGCGTTCGGAAGAACTAAATAAAGACTTGAATCCTTTCACATCGGTAGGTCTTCGCACAGGATGAATCTCTGTGTTTTTGGGGGACGGTACACTGTTTTTGTGCTTCTGCTGTAGTAGCCTTTATTCTTACGCATGTGCATAGCGTGCTTGGCAGTGACTGGCATTTTCCTGAAGCTGGTCCCTGTGCTGTTGTGCTCCCCGTGATTTATTTGAACACGGCGTAACCCAACTCTAGGGGCTAACTTTGAAAGCGTGTCTGTCATTATCACTAATTCAGCAGGCGTTGATGTATTGATTCTCTAGAGTATCAGCTTTAAGTCAAGAGGGTTTTAGGCAAGGCAAGGTTAAAAATGGTTACTGTGTGTGAAACCGTGCTCTCTTCTTCCTTGTAGCTGGTGGGTGTTCGTATTCCAAACCACCCTTTTGTTAGGGAGCTGGCACGAGCTTGCTCTGGACCACTGGCTTTAACAAGTGCTAACATCAGCTGTCAGGCAAGCACGCTGACGGTTTCGGTAAGTCTGCTTTTGCCCCTAAGTGACATTTTTGTGGTAGTCTGTCAGAGCCCCAGCCTCTCACAATTGGAAGCCAGCTTTGGCAATAAAATAAGGATTTCTCTTCTGCTATTATTCTTTTTTTTTTTTAAATGGTAATCTCTAGTTAAAACAGCCTGTGGATATGTGGTGTGGGGTAGCTATCTTGCTGTGACCCTCACCTTAAGGGGTGAGGAGAGCAGAGCTGAAAAGGGATATTTAAAGGCTTAGACGCAGCTTTTGAAGTGGGTGCCAAATCTGAAAGACAGAAATTGCTGCGGGAGGGATGGCTGTGCAATGAGACTGCTGCTGTCTGTACAGCTCCTTGCAGCCTGGTAACTAATTGTTACTCAAGGAGATGGCTTTTTGCAAAGCTTGTGACCCTGGCGATGGTGTAGCTGTGCATAGTACCGGACAGACACCCTGTCCTTGCCCCCAAATGTCTTAATAGGTCTCTAGCTTTTTTTTTGTGCGCTCTTTAATACACAGTGGTGCAGCTAAGAAGTCTCCAGCCAGAGAATCCTTGTGGCTTTCCTGCATCTCTGAGATAAATGTGTTCTCAGAAATCAAACTGGGATGTGTTTGTGACAGAAAAAAGTGAGCTGACCTGATAGAGGAAGGAGAGGGACCACGTCCCTTGGCAGCGGAACGTCCAGCAGTGTCTGTTAAAACACGATCACAAACCAGCTTCAGGGCTGTTAGCCACATCTCTCTTTTTTCAGGAATTCCAAGACCTGTGGCCTCAGTTGTCCTTAATCATCGATGGAGGCCCGATAGGGGATGTCCAGAGCCCAGAGTGTCGTTTGGGGTCAACCGTGGTCGACTTATCTGTGTCGGGGAAATTCACCATCATTCGGCCTGGCTGGTGAGCACTCTTTGCTGAATATAAACGTATCTTTTTATTTACTTGAAATGAAATGAGGCTTTCAAGTTAGGGCGGGTTGTGTTTTGCTTCTTTTCCCATAGCAGTTGAACCTTGACATTAATGTCGCTTAGCTTAATTAGCAGGAGGCTCAGAAATCCTGAAAGAGCACTTCAAATTCCGAGCCCAGGAGACCCCTTTCTAAAAGCTTCTATGTAAACGCTGTGGTTTCTGGAGTTCATGTTCTCCTTGGTTCAAAATGCAGTACTGCGTCTAGCTGATGCCTCTTTCCCGGAAAATGCAGTTTAATCCTTAAAAACCCTTTTTCGGATGGTTCTGTTTCCCCCCACAGCGCACTGACATCTACAGTTGAAATCCTGAAGCAGAAGTACGGCTTGATACCAGAATCAGCTTAAGACTTGGGACTCTGAGGAGGCTCTGCAGAGCTGGTAAAGCTGGGCACCGTGTGCCCGCGCATTCAGGAAATGGGCGTTCATGGCCTTGTTTAATAAGGTCGATGGGTTATGTCAAGGTTAATAACCAAAAGATTTAAAAAAAAAAATTTAAAAAAAAAAAAGAGAGAGCAACAGTTGATATGTATCTGTTAATTAGTATCACATCTGCCGTAGTCTGAGGAAACCAACCCAGATACGTATGCTGAGCTCTTCGTGCTGCTGTACCATTCCCAGATACCTGTCTGGTTCGCTAACGTGATTAGGCCTTTGAAATTTGAACTTTAGACTGTTCTCAAGGCGGGATGATGAAGATAGTGTCTGATCCACCCTCCCCTTAACACTCATTCCATGTCTTTGTTTATTGTATCTGCACTGAAAGACAAGCAAAGTTGGAAAAGAGGTTTTTTTGCGCTTTCATGGTGTTATAGCTAAGGTGTTCTCTGGCTGTTTTTCTCTGTTCTGAATGTAATCAAAACCTGCTGCTGAGATGAAACTGTGTAAGTGCTTTTGAAAATTAACAGTTGGTTAAAGGGTCCCTATCTAGACAAGAGCTGCTCAGAAAGACCTGATTCTCTCCTCGTATAAAGAATGAAAACAAGCTCTTAGTGTGCTGGTCTTCATTTTTTTAAACGTGGACTTCCCGCTCTTGATTCTGTTCTGAAAGCAGTGCTAAGCTGAAGTAAATAGGAAATGGATGGAAGTTTCCTCTGGTATTTATTCTTCGTTGTTAAAGTAAAGTTTATGGAGCTGCTATTAATTTAAAAACTGGTAAGCAACTTGCCTGATTTTGTTATAAATACTTATTTTTAGACATTATTGTCCATCACTGTTGACAGACTTAGGTGCTTAGTAAGAACGTGTATGCAGTCATCATAAATAGAATCTTGTTTCACATCCAGAGCTGCCACTTGTCATTTTTTATTGATACAGACAAGTATAAATTAATTTTATGGCTAATTTCGGAGGGTCCAAGCATGGCTAAAATCACTGGGAGCTGAACCTTTCTCAAAACACTGCAGGTTCTGTGGCTGCGTCTCCTCGAGCGCTTTTTCCCGAAGCGCTGCTCTGTGCCTCAGCTTCGTTGGGTGGCCCGGAGCTGGCCTGTGGCTCTCCCAGCGCGGTGGGGGCTGAGCGTGGGGTAGAAGCGGGAGCTGATGGCGGCGGGCGGGCGGTGGTGGCCAAGATGCAGGGGTCCAGGTGCTGGTACCGGCCCCCGGAGCGTGGGCATGGCCCCAGGCCTGCTCTCAGCAGAGGCTTGTCCCGGCCCTGGCGCGGGATCCTCCGCTCGGCAGGACGGCGTGCATCTCCGGGGGTCTCTCCATGCGGACGGCACTGGGGACTGATCCCCTGCCAAACTGACGATGCTCCTGGCAAGACCAGCCCGAAGCTCGGACCGATCGGTGATGGGGAAGGACAGGGGCCGCCGTCGGCGCTCGGTTCCCGAGGGCAGCCCTTGAAACGAGGGGTTGACGGAGGACTGAACTTCACTCTAAGGTAGGTAAACACGCTCCAGCGAACACTGAAATGTGACTCTGAGCTGTTAAAGGAAATAACATTTTAATTGGGTGAATCTATTATGCACAAATGTTACAGGTGATAAAACTCCTGCTAAATGGTAGCCCAGTAATGAGATGAACCTGTTGAGGGAACAGATTGCCGGCAAATCAGAAACAGGCTTCCGAGGTGCCCCGGTGGCTTTGGGGCTTCCATTATTTTGCTTGGCTGAAGCTGGTGTCACCCCACAGCACCGGAGTCCTCTGGCAGCTTTTCCTCATGGCAGTCGTCTGTGCGGAGCCGTGTCTGCGGGGGGAGCGTGGGTAAGCGTTAGCCAGCAGCAGAGAGCCAGGAGTTGGCCTTTCAGGGCTTTCTGTGGTTTTTGGCTGGGTTGGATTTGTGCAAGAACCACTTGTGGGTGGGTACCAGGTTGGCAGCGGAGGTTCTGGTGGGACATCGGTGTTGGGAGAGTGTCCTGGTTCTGGTGGGAGGGTCATCGGTGTTGGGAGAGCGTCCTGGTTCTGGCTGGGACTATAGGGGCCCTGCCTGGCTGGCCCCTCCTGCCGTCCCATGTGCTGCTGTATTGCCTTGGGTATGTTTTGGCTTCTAAAATCCCTGTTAAGTAGTGCCACCTGAGTTTGCCAAAGACACTGGGCAAACTTCCCCTTGTTGCTTCTACACGGGTTTTCCAATTTTTCCTGGAGCCCCATCCCTGCGCCCACCCGACTCAACCGCCCTGTGGCGCATCAGGGCCAGAAACACGAGTTCCCAAAAGTTACTGTGCCGGGGCACTTCTGACAGCTGCATTGCTGGAGATGGTGGTGGTCCTAAGGGGCTGTCCTGTTGCCTTCCCGGTGCTCTGTCCATGCTGGTTTGTTCTCTGAGCAGCCCCAGGAGCCAAGCTGGGCCTCTGGCCTTTTGCTTCCAGAGTGGCTGAGCCACTGGAGCCGTGTCTCCCACCACTAGATAGTGCTAGGCCACCGCAGGGAGCCTCGGGGATGGCAAGATGGCAACTGGACTGGCTGATGGCATGTTACCTTGCTTAAAAGCATTAATAAGTGAGTGCTGTGCCGGGGCTGTGCTGACGTGGGCTCGGCGTGGTGCCGATGGCGGCTGGCGTGCCGAGCTGCAGGATGCGGTGCTGCTCTCCTGCCGGCGCCTGCACCTTGCAAAGCCCACGCTGGTTGATTTTTCCCAGTGTCTGAGTGCCACAGAGTGGTTTTGTGTCTTTATTGCTCATGAGCAGCTGTCTCGGCCGCTGCTGATGGGCTGTAATACACACAGAGCTGACCCCAAAATGATGTCTTCGCAGAAGCTGCCTGTCTCTGGAGCTTCTGCTGTAAAAGCCCAGAAGCTCCGGGCTGGGAGAGTTACTGTCAGCTGCAAAGCATGTGCGTGAAGGGTCTCTGGGTGCTTCCCCTTCTCTGAGCCTCTGCTCTTGCCTTGGCTTTCCAAACCAGGCATCCTGCAGGACGGAGGGGCCGAGGGAAATGGAGGAGGGATGGCTTCCCTTTTGCCTGCTGGGGACCCTCTCCCCTCCCCGGCTGTCCCCGCTGATGTGCACACAGGGATGTGACTTGGCGGAGGGGACAGAGCGGGGCACAGGGGGGTCCCTCCTTGGGCCCCGGCAGGTGCTGGGTGCGGGCGGTCTCCTCTCCACAGCCCCCCGTTCACACCGACGCCAAGCGGAGCTGGGACCAGCTGCCCCGGCGCCTGGCGGGGAGGGATCGGCTGTTCGGGGGCTCACGGTGACGTCTCACCGTAGCGAGCGATTTCCCTCCCGATTCTGCTCCCTCTGTATTTGCATGGTGAGCTCCCCCTGTCTCGCTGCGCAGCTCATCAGCTATTCATTGATCTTCGCTGGGCTCCTCCAGCACTCATTCATCACTCTCGCGCCGGCCGTCCACTTCCCAAATGCTTCCTATTTTTCCGGTGATGTATTTTCCTGTTCAGACAAGCTAATCTCGCGCCATCAATAACCGGAGCGCCACTCCTGACCTCTCTGCTGGCACAGGCAGGGTGCGGGGGATGTGGCTCGGGGACGCGGTGCAGCCGCAGGGGCCTCCTGGGAGCCGCTTCCTTGGCCGCTGGGTGTCTGCGGCAGGAGTTCGTCCCTCCCCTTGGGGAGGTGGGAGCGTGGGGATGGGGGGATGCCCTCATGGCCGAGAAGGGCTGTTTTCCCATAGCTGGGTGGGCAATGGTCTCCGAGAATCACAGAATGGTGGGGGCTGGAAGGGCCCTCTGGAGATCATCCCCTCCAACCCCCTGCCAGAGCAGGGTCACCCAGAGCAGGTGGCACAGGAACGCCTCCAGGCGGGGTTGGGATGTCTCCAGAGATGGAGACTCCCCCACCTCTCTGGGCAGCCTGTGCCAGGGCTCTGCCACCCTCACAGCAAAGAAGTTCCTCCTCGTGTTGAGGTGGAACTTCCCATGGTCAAGTTTGTGCCCGTTACCCCTTGTCCTGTCCCCGGGCACCACTGAGAAGAGCCTGGCCCCATCCTCCTGACACCCCCCCTTTCAGTATTTATAAGTGTTGATGAGATCCCCCCTCAGCCGTCTTTTTTCCAGCCTGAAAAGAGCCAGATCCCTCAGCCTTTCTTCATCAGAGAGGTGTTCCAGTCCCCTCAGCTTCTTGGCAGCCCTTTGCTGTCCCCTCTCCAGCAGTTCCCTGTCCTTCTGGAACCGGGGAGCCCAGAAGGTGAGGTGAAGGGCTGGGGCAGAGCAGCCGTGTTTGGAGGGGGCTGGCTTTGTCACCTGCGCTGGGGCACTGAAGCCTCGTCTCCCTGCCACAACCCGACACCGCCTTTGGGGCAGCCTCGGTGGGCAGCGAGCTGGGGAAACGGCATCTCCGCCGGTGCCTCTGCTTCTGGCTCATTCCAGGCTGTTGGCGTCCAGTGTCCCTGCAAGTGACAGCTTTATTTGTGCCGCCAGCGTGAAGAGGATGAGCCGTGCGTCGGGCACGGGTGAAACGGTGGGTGCCCTTGTTCCCTTGCAGGAAATGCAGGCACCATAAATTACTTCTTTCCTCTGCCCTCTGGGTGTCTGCAGGCCCCTGCAGCTGCCAGGGCAATGTGCTTGGCACCAGCCAAAGTGACTGGCCTCTGTGACAGCATTTGGGCACCGTCGGCGCCTCTGGAATGTGCCAGCACGAAGCAAACCCAAGCTTTGTTCCTTATTCAGGTGTTCTTGGCGCTTTCCAAGACGGAGACCCTGCTACTGCGCTGAGGGACTTTGCCGCGGGCGGGGGGACGTGGCATCGGGACTGGTGGCCGTGGTGAGTGTCAGGGACGCCGCGAGCTCTCGGCTGAGACGCACTGCGAAGGTACACTCGTCACGTTAGGACCCGCTGATTAGTCAAATAGCTTCCGCTGGAGTGGAGAGAGAGGTGCCTTTTTAGATCTTGTAGGTGGAACTATAAACACTTCCATAAGCCACCTCGCAGGAGCGGTGCGGATCAGGGTGACTCTTGTGTTCGCAGCCCCTGTTGAAATCACGTTGGCATGAGCACTCGGAGCAGGAAGTACACGCCTTGCATTTTAATTAGCACTTGCCCTCCAAATAAAAACGCGTCTTTAGAACGTCATTAGAGGAGCCAGTTCAAACTCCTATAGCGATGATTCAAATGAGCTAAAGCAGGCGGGGCAGGCTCAGCCCCTGCTGGGATCAGAGGTGAAGCCAGTGAGTGTCTGACCCTCTCCGTCCCCACTGAAGCCATTGGGGAGAAACGCTGTCAGGGGGTTGCGTTGGGAAGCCTTGGCCGAGTAATCCTGTCTGTCTGATGTCAGGCAGTTGCTGGGTAACTTTTGCTTGTCACTGATCTCATCTACTGATGTTTATCGGGTGCTCCCCCGTGTCCACAATGTCATTCTTGCTGCTGCAGTTGGTGGCTAAAAGCTCGTGGCTTTTCATAGCGTTTTTTATTTTGTGCAGCTGTGTCACAGCAGATGTGGTTGTGCTGAGAGCTTTTCCCAGCTCGGTGTATTATTGTGGACTTCTGATTATCGCTTGTGGTACCGTAGGAAGCAGGACATCAATTAGAGCAGGACTAACTCTTGTTACAGGAAGGTGCCTCAGAGAACGTAATTGCTTTAATATTTTTTACGCATTTTTGGCCGTCTCTAACTACGACACTAGATGTATTCCTCATCCTTCCTCGACCTCTGCAGGTCCGTGTGAACGTGTAGGGCTTCACTGTGCCCCAGTGCAGGCAGGGTCTGCCGGGTGCGGGTTCAACTCGGTCATGTCTTTGATGGGGCAGGCAGGAAACCTTTGCCGGAACGGCCGGGTGCGGGCGCAGGGCTGCGGTGCCCTCCCTGGGGCAAAGCAGCCGAGTCCTGCCTTGGTGGGCACCGCAGCAACGTGCCCGCAGGGCTGGAGCACCCTCCTCCTCGCAGGGAGGCGCGGGAAGCCGCCGCCGCACCACTCGCGCTGCAAAAAGCAGCCTTCCCCAGAGATGCTGCTACCGGGGGCATCTGCCAGCCCCAGCCGGGCGAGAAGTTCTCCTCCATCGCCGCAGACCGAGATCTGCAACGCTGCTTCTAAACGTCCCCCCTCAACCCCGCTCTACTTCACAATACGGAGCAAAGAAAACCAGGCTCGGGCTAATTAAGCTGGAAACATAACATGGCAATTTGTAGCTGATTAAATCTTTCAAACAATATTTATGTTAATCTCCTCCTGATTTATTTTCTTATAATGCCTTGACTAGGAGATAGTCCAGTGCATGGGGAAATGCTTCCAGATGGAGCACAGTCCGCCCTGACAGATGCTTGAAGCCCAGAGTGAGGATTTTTCAGTCACTGCGGTTGTATCCAGGAGAGATGATCTTGTCCATCTAGGCCATTTTTTGTACGTAGAGGGGGATGCTGAGCTGCAGTTCTTGCTTCTGCTGCAGGAATGAGTCCGCCTGTGACAGGAGAGGGCTGCGAAACAGCGCGTGGGAAGGGGCATCCGTGAGGCAGGCGGCTCCTGGCGGGGGATATTCTACCCACCTCGCACCTCCGAGCCAGGGCTTCGCTGGCGCCGGAGGAGGCTGCCGTAAAACGCTCCTTTGAGTTTATCTCCGGAGACTATAGGGGCCTATTGCAAAAAAACCCCACTGTCCTTTTACATGCCGCGCATGAATATCCATTTACGCTGTCCTCCAGCCCTTCTTCCAGCTCCAGAGCTGGCAGGATGCCTGGCCAATTTCCACAGGATGCTGATTTAAGGAGTTAGTCTGTGGAAGCGTAGACGACAGAGACAGAAGGGACCTTGAGGCCATCTGGAGAGTCCCCTTCCCCAGACACCCCCTCTCCCAAGTCACTCCAGACACATTTGTCAGATTTGCTCGCCGCTCCCTTTACTGGAAGAAATTCCACCTGGCTGCTCATCTTCTTCCTATTTTCCAGTCCCTGAAAAAAAAAAAAAAATTTATTGGGACTGGTGTCTGTGTATGCCTGTCTCTTGTCTTTTTTTTCCTCCCTTTTCAAAAAAGGCTGTAATTTACCCTTTCTGGTGTTGACACCTCGGAGATGGCTGCAGGGCGAGTCCCTGGGGAGGGGGCTCCGGGCAGCACGGGTCGAGGTGGGGATGGGATGGGATGGGATGGGTTGGGATGGGGGTCCAGGGCATGCCAGGTGGTGCCACCGCTACCTGAGCCAAGTGCTGGAGTGACGAAGAGCCCGCGCTTGCAGGGAGGATAGCTCCAGAGGTCGAGGGGTTTTCACTGCGGAATTGTTAAATTAACTATTAATTTAATTATATTTTTATTAAATTAGAGCCTCTTTTTTTTTTTTTTTTTTTTTTTTTTAATTTCACCAGCAAATGATTCCGTGCATAATTAATGGTGGCTGATTCTGCTAATTCCCGTACCGCTGCTGAGGGCACAGGGGTTTCGGGTGTAGCCTGAGCCGTCGGCTGGTTCCCAGGGGCCGGTGCTGCCTGTGCCGTGCCGGGAGCTGCCCCGCAGGGAAGCCATGTCGTGGTCTGGGGGTCTCTGAGACAGGGAAAGCACTGGAAAACCCCCCTCGTACAAGGAAGCTATCCATTTTTATTCATGAGCCAGCTCTCCCCGGGTCTGCGATGCTGCTCCCCATTAAGTGCCCCCCAGCCGCGGGGAAGTGGGCTGGCGGCGGCTCATGGCAAGTACTTCGTTACGCCATGACGCGAACTGTCATTAGCCACAGCTTGTTTTGATGAGATTTCTGGGGAAGCAGGAGCTTGCTGCCCGACATGGGCCATCACCGCCCGATGTGGGCCGTCCGCGCATCGTGTGCCTCCAGGTCTGGTGGCATGTGCCCCCCGGGCCAGTGGTGGCTATCAGCGCTGGCCTCGCCGGGTGCTGGAGCTCCTGTGGGGAGCTCTGCGAGACAAGCAAGAATTTGGCACAACTTGACCCTACTCTTTCTTGGGGACAAACCGCAAAGCGTCCCCTGCTTCTGGGGGACGTGCGGGAGCGTGCGGAGCTGCCGTCGTGGGCTGGGCAGATGAGCTGTCTCCTGGCGAGACGCAGATTTCGTTAACCTTAAATTAGTCAGGAGAATGGGAGACTCTTCTTTGAAACGGCGTCATTCAAGCCGTTGCACCTGAAATGATCCCCACTAGAAATGCAGCTGGAGACGGTAATTAATTCCTCGTGCTCCCGTATTAATTCCGCAGCCGCTCTGCTCCAGCGTGACTTTGACGAGCTGTGGCCGTGGTGGTTCGGGGCAGGGAGCCCTGGGACGAGCAGCCAGGTCCCCCTTGGTTTCTGCGTAGCTGACTGTCAAAAGATAATTTTCAGGTTTTTTTTCCCCTCTGTGTATAGTTTTATCCTTTAAATACCCTTCAGCCTCTGACAAGCTTCCCGGGGCGTGGAGAGAGCACTTCCCTGCCTCCAGGTGTCTGGAGGCAAAAGAAGTGGTGAGTCCGCAGGGATTTAGGGTTTTAATCATGAAAGATCATCTTTTAAAAAACTGCAGTGTGAGCAGGACGATTGGTTTAATTCTACAGAGCACGTTTGGCCAAAACCCTGTGTTTGCTGCAAGATGTCCCTTCCCTCGCTGCTGCTCCTGCGGGGGGGGCGCAGTGCGTTGCTGGGGAGGGGAGTGGTGGGGCTGGGACCACCGGCGCCTGGCTGGTCCCGGCATGGCGGGGGCTGGCGTCTGGTGGGGTGTGCAGTGGCTGACCCCCACCGAGAGGTGGCTGACCCCCACCAGACGTCCGGACCAGTGGCTGGTCCTGGCTGAGCAGGGCTGGTTTGGGGTGGAAGTTTGTGATCACCAGTAAAACTAAGGGCTGCCAAGATGCTGAGGGGACTGGGACACGTCTCTGATGAAGAAAGGCTGAGGGATTTGGGTCTTTTCAGGCTGGAAAAAAGACGACTGAGGGGGGATCTCATCAACGCTTCTAAATACTGAAAGGGGGGGTGTCAGGAGGATGGGGCCAGGCTCTTCTCAGTGGTGCCCGGGGACAGGACAAGGGGTAACGGGCACAAACTGGACCATGGGAAGTTCCACCTCAACACGAGGAGGAACTTCTTTGCTGTGAGGGTGGCAGAGCCCTGGCACAGGCTGCCCAGAGAGGTGGGGGAGTCTCCGTCTCTGGAGACATCCCAACCCCGCCTGGAGGCGTCCCTGTGCCACCTGCTCTGGGTGACCCTGCTCTGGCCGGGGGTTGGAGGGGATGATCTCCAGAGGGCCCTTCCAGCCCCCACCATTCTGTGATTCTGTAAACTGGGCGCCCAGCCCGTTCCCCAGAGGCGATGCTGCCGGCGCGGTGCTGTGGGTGTCGGGAGCTGGCTGGTCCCGCATCTGGCTGGGCAATGCCGGGCGGCTCGGCTGCGATGAGCATTGGGTGCAGGGACCGCGTGTGGCTCCACTTGTGCCTTCCGTGGTTAACGCTTCTGCGAATAACCTCTTGGAAATGATTCCAATTAGGCTAGCACATCTCTTTGTAATCTGGATCCCTGTTGTGCTGTCAGACTCAATTCAAATTTAATTTGCAGAAGGTGTATATCGGGCAGCTTTTTTACTGAGCACAAAACTGAGAGGAAGATAACATTGATGGAAAAAATAATACAAGTTCATATTCTTCTTACCTTAAGGAAGGAAAAGAGATGCCAGAAAACTTAGCCAATTTACATTTTAATGGGAAATGTTACGACTGCCTGCTCCAGGAGGCACAAATTGCTTTCCGGATGGGACCCTGACTTTATACCAAAGTGCTGGGAATTAAATCTAGCAGCCTCTGATGAGATCAAAGGGATGTCTGGAAACGCAGCCGCTGCCAGCGGCCAGGCGCTGCGGGGAGTGGCAGGGGACGGCGGGGAGCAGCCCCTGGCTCCAGGGGCTGGTTGTGTCCCTGGGGGGCTGTTGGCAGGGAAATCTTCTGCGTTCCAAGCCCTGGGGTAACCCTGCCCCTCTGATGCTCCCCCCTGCGCGGGAAGGGGGGCTGCCTCGCCCTGCCATGGCTGCCCGGGCGGCGGCGGTGCCACCGCAGCAGGGACCGTGCTTGCACCAGTGTCACCGCAGCCTGAGCCCCGCCGAGAGCCCGGCTCAGCGCCAGCCGCTCTCTTCGGCGCTTCTCTGTCCTCTTGTCTAATTGTTCCTCGTCGCAGCAGCTCGAGCCTGCAGACGGGCTCCAGCAGCACGTCTCCGCCATGCCAGCCCCGCGTCTCAGACCTTCACGCAGGGACAAAAGCCGTGCCCAGGAGAAGCTGCTGTTAATTCCTTAGCATCTCAAAAGCTCTTTGAAGATGAAAACGCGGTGCGGTGCTGCGTAGCCTTATCTCTGGCAGTGCCTGTCACCTGCAGCCGTTCCTGGCACGCTCAGCAGCGCGGCGAAGGCTCGTCCCTGCTGGGACCAAGCCTGGGGAGGCGCAGGGCTCAAACTTGGGATGGATCCTGCATCTCCGGCAGCTCTGCTGGGCTCGGGCAGCCCCTGGCTGGGGCAGGCTGTGCAGCTCATGTCCTGTTGGCTGCCCATTGCACTTGCAACGAAAGAAAATATGACCTTTTCTTAATATCTCTGGGTCCTCACCCCTCCTGGGGGCCCGTGGATGTCCCAGGTGTCCCCCAGCTCCCCTCTTCGTATGCACAGCTGCATAGGGATGCATTTGGAGGATTTGCCAGACTCTGAGCCTGTTTTTCAGACAATTCCTCTGTGCTTGAGGGTTTTGTATATGTATTGGATTTTTTTTTTTTATATTGGCAGCACGATAAGCAAAGAGTTTTATTGGCAACGGATATTCTTGTTAGTAGCGACCAAGGTGTTTGAGCAGTTGAACTGACCATTAATAATTCAGGAGGCTCAGCTCACCAGCTATTTATTTACTTCCAAAAATGGCTGGTAATTATTTTTCCTGCTTCTAAAGCGAGGGGTTGCAGCTGCCAGTGTGGACTGGCAGGGTCTTGCTGTGAGTGGTGCTTGTCTGTGCCCGTGACAACCTCCCTGGCTGCGCCGGCTCTCCCAGCCCTGGGGGAGGCGGGATGGGAGCTGGGGGAGAATCACAGAATCATGGAATCTTTATGGTTGGAAAGGACCTTTGAGGTCATCGAGTCCAACCAGGACAGCCCCCCCGGGGCAGGGGGGCGCAGGCAGGAGGGCAGGGTGTGGGCTGCGTTCGCAGAATGACAGAATGTTAGGGGCTGGAAGGGCCCTCTGGAGATCATCCCCTCCAACCCCCGGCCAGAGCAGGGTCACCCAGAGCAGGTGGCACAGGGACGCCTCCAGGCGGGGTTGGGATGTCTCCAGAGACGGAGACTCCCCCACCTCTCTGGGCAGCCTGTGCCAGGGCTCTGCCACCCTCACAGCAAAGAAGTTCCTCCTCGTGTTGAGGTGGAACTTCCCATGGTCCAGTTTGTGCCCGTTACCCCTTGTCCTGTCCCCGGGCACCACTGAGAAGAGCCTGGCCCCATCCTCCTGACACCCCCCCTTTCAGTATTTAGAAGTGTTGATGAGATCCCCCCTCAGTCGTCTTTTTTCCAGCCTGAAAAGACCCAAATCCCTCAGCCTTCCTTGATAAGAGAGGTGTTCCAGTCTGGCTCAAGGGTCTCGCTCGCTGTGGCAGGTGAAGGGAGGCTCCACGGGCAGGGGTCTCGGAGCCCCTCCGGCACTGCTGAAACCGCAGCTGGGCTGGGGATGCTCCAGCAGGAACCGGAGCCTGGGGAGGGCGTGCCCAAGCGCACAGAGAGGCCCGGGAGGAAGGGTCTGTGTCCGTAGCCCTTGCCAGGCCAGCTCGGCACCGCAGAGGCTCTCCATCGCAATCGGGATTGTGCTGGAAGGTGCCGCTTTCCTCCGGAGTGATGCTGGCTGTGGCGGCGTCCTCCGCTGGCCCATCCGGGCAGGACCGGGGGTGCAGGGGGCTGGCACCGCAGAGATCGCCCTGTGTGGCAGCCGCCTGCGGCTCCTGGAGTTTGTCCTCTCCCCAGATGGTGCTTTTCCAGTTGTCGGAGCAGTTGTGCACAGCGGAGGGAGTGTACGTTTACAGCCTTGTATGGCAAAGGCATCACTCAAACAAGCGGACAGTGTGCTTATTGGGGATGCGTCCAGTCCCATATAGTAAGCAAAACCGTCGCTGTTAGAGGCTCAGCCAGAGCAGATGCTCTGGCACCCACGAGGCCACTTCCCTGGGTGAAGCAGTGTCACTGTCTGGCATCCAAAGCAGTGATAAATCATAGGTGACCTTCAGTAATTTATTACTGCCTTGTGCAAAACACTGCTGTTTCTCTGGGCCGGTTCCTGAGCATCTGCTGGGATCACAGTAAATTCCAATCTTTAGCATCGTAATGGGTTTGTCACGGGTTGGATAATGACAAAAGGCCGGGGATGTGGAGGAACGGCGGATACCGCGCTGCTGGGAGTGGAGCAGCGTGTGCACCAGCGGCAGCCAGCGGCGGCGTTCGCTGAGGTGGGAAGCGCTGTCCCGGGCTGCCCAGCCAGCGGGATCGCGCAGCCCTGGGACGGAGACGGTTGTTTCTAACGTTTTCAGATTGCCAGGTCCGCCTGGACGCGTTCCCGTGCGACCTGCTCTGGGGACCCTGCTCTGGCAGGGGGTGGGATGAGATGACCTCCAGAGGTCCCTTCCAACCCCCACCATTCCGTGATCCTGCCGCCCGCCCTGCTCCGAGCAGTCGGACTAACACTGTCAGCGGTAAGCGATGGAGCAGCGCCCAAGGCCCCGCGCTGTCTGCGGCGTGGCACATGTTCTGTTAGCGCCACGGAGCAGATCGGGGCCAGCGCCGTGGGTTTGGACTCCACAGAGACGATGTTATGGTTTGAGAAAACCCATGACAGTTTATTGTCGTTTAGACAATTATTCCATCCCCCGATGACCCCTCCTCACCCGGAAAGGGGAATTGGGGAAAGAAAGGAAACACGAGGGTTGAAATGTAAATAGATTTAATAGGATAAGACTAAATAATTAACAATAATACTAAAGAGCCAGTATTAATCCCAATACTAATATAAGATACACAAGAATTGTGCTCAGCCCATTCTATCCTAGGAAGCCGTGCGCTCCCGGCAGGGACAGTAAATGTGGGACGCTGCCAGCGCTGCGGCTTCGGGAGGAAGGGAAGGGCTCAGGGCTCAGGGCTCCGGCACCGGGGCAAGGAGTTTCTCTGGACCGCTGCCATCAAGGGAGAGCAAAACTACGCAGCAAACTTTCTAATTTATATCGAATGTGACGTTCATGGTATGAAATAACCCTGTTGGCCAGCCCGGGTCAAACGCCCAGGCCTCGCTCCTCCTCATCCCTGCACCTGGCAAGGCTTGAAACCACTGTGACCTTGAATCTCCCATAGCCTAGCTGGCTATAAAGCAAATATTTTCACAAATTCAGACACTAGAGTCTTCCAAAAGTGGAGTTTTCCCCAGCATTAGAAGAGAAATTAGTCCTGTGTCGCTCAACCCAGGACAGACGTCCTGAGCTCCTGCCCAAACGCAGAGCTGTGTCTGGAGGCGGCAGGGCAGGGGCTGCAGGGCTCGTGGGTCGCTCTTGGGGGCTCTGTCCCCGTGTCAGCGTTTTGGTGTCCGGGAGGACTCGGAGGACGCCCTGTGACGCTTGACGCGGGGCAGCCCCCAGGCACAGGTGCCCCAATTCAACCAGCTCGCTCTGTGTCTGTGAGAATCAGAGAATCCCAGAACGGTTTGAGTTGGAAGGGACCTTAAAGATCATCCAGTGCCACCCTGGGCAGGGACACCTCCCACCAGCCCAGGTTGCTCCAAGCCCCGTCCAACCTGGCCTTGAACCCCTCCAGGGATGGGGCAGCCACAGCTTCTCTGGGCAACCTGGGCCAGGGGCTCACCCCCCTCACCGTAAATATATAACCTGGGCTTGGCTGGAGTGAATGTTATTTTCTCCCCAAAAAAGTCACAGGGATAGAAAAGACTTTCTAAAAGCAAAAACTTCCCCCAGCACTTCAATTGTGAGGCAAAAATTTACATTTTGATTTTGGAAATTGATAGCAATTCACAAATAATTCTCCTGGGCTGCTCCAGGTCGTCCATCAGCTTTGGGTCCCTGCTCGATAGAAGCCATTATCGGTTTTTGTTTGTTTGTTTGTTCAATATTAGCGGTTTGTTCAGCTGTTCTCCGGGTCTGTATGATAATGACAAATTACAGACTCCTGGGCTCTTTTTTCCCCAAACAGCCTTAGCAAATGCAGACGGATGACATCATTTGGGTGCCACGGAGGCAGGGCGCACTGCAGCTGGGAACATCTGGGGTGAAACGGTGCCGAGGAGGCCATGTCCCGAGCTGGGGGGGGCCACTTCGGGGAGGGTCCGTGAGCCCAGAGCTGGGGCCATCCCCGACCCGCTGGCCTCCAGGCGTACGCCGGAGCTACGGGGCTGTGTGCCATTATGGGCAAATTACCTGTGAAATGCCTTTTTAATACTGAAAGAAATAACTTGATTAGTAATTATTGGTGCAGAACGCTTGGGGAGTCTCTGCAAAGGAGGATGGGCGTTTTCACAGGAGCTGCCTGTCAGTTTGTCTTCTAATTATGAGACTGTTCAGTGCCAAGACTCTGGACAGAGAGAGGGAAAAAAACCCTCAGTGTAATTGTATTGGTCATATTTTGTAGCCACTAATTACTTGCTTAACAATTAATGTTTCTCTGGCTCGCTGGGGAGCTGTCGTTGGCCTTGGCTTAGGCCAAGGAGCTCGGTGCTTCTCGTTGCAAAGCTTCCAGACCTCGTTAAGTGAGGGGCTGGGTGGGGAAGGGGATCAGCCCCCCGCTTTGACCCCCAACAGCCCTCCTGGGGCTCCTGGGTGCCAGCGCACACCCCTGGGTGCTGGAGCAAGGGTGCTGGTCACAACCATCGTGCTCCCACCCTCGTCACAATGGGAACAGGCTAATTCCTAAGCCCTGCGTCCTGCCTTGCCTCTCCGCGGCACGCGTCTGTAGTAGTCGCTGGAGAAAGATGGATCGGGGTCGGCTCTTCCAGCAGGGAGGGAGAGGCGGGTGCAGAGCGCGGGCAGGCGGTGGCGGTGGACGGTCCCCCGTGTCTGCTGCAGGGACGTCGCTGGGGCTGCGTGTCAAGCTTGTGTTTCATTTGACGCGCGTGTTGCACCTCTGGCAAGCTCAGCCCCTTTCCACCCAGTCCCCGGTGCCGGGGGTCCCTCCGTCGGCGTTGGCAAAGAGGGAAGGGTCTGGGGGGGCTCCGCCGGGGCGCCCGCTCCCGGTGGCTGTCCTGCAGGTGCCCCGGGTTCACTGCCGTCGCCGCAGGGAGCACCCCGGTAATCCCACACACGGCCCAACCCCCCAGACACCCAAGACCCCCATTTCGGGCGCTGCGGCTCCCACCAATGCCGCTCATGGCCGCTCTGCGAGCGCAGGGGGAGAACGGCAGAGTGTGAGCCTGAGGGAGAGGAGTGACGGGCACTGAGGTTATTTATTGTTTACTGTTTGCTTCTAACAAGCATTTTCGGCTTATTAATTGTGGCAGGACGTGAGCTGGGTGAAAATTGATTTGGACCCCACTATCCAAGTGGTCAAACAGTTAAGTACCTATTTTACGCTCCCTAAACAGACATGGTAATTTTTCTCTTCACACACTGTTTTACACCAGCTTAATTCCAACAGCAAATTGAAATCAAATGAAAAGCAGCTTTCCAGCCCAGAAGACCTTCCTGGCACGTGTGAGAGGAGAGCAGCCCTGGTCAGGGAGATACGTCCCGAAGCACCAGGTAGCGTGAGCAGACGAGCAGAGCCAGCAGATGGATGGATGGACAGACGGACGGAGGAGGGCTGTGCCTGTGGCTGTAGTTGCTCATGTGTCTGGTTTGTGTGAAATACGTGGTGGAGCGCCTACCATTACCACGGTGCTTTTGCAAAATCATAGAATCACAGAATGGTTTGGGTTGGAAGGGACCTTAAAGCCCACCCAGTGCCACCCCCTGCCCTGGGCAGGGACACCTCCCACCAGCCCAGGCTGCTCCAAGCCCCGTCCAACCTGGCCTTGAGCCCCTCCAGGGATGGGGCAGCCACAGCTTCTCTGGGCAACCTGGGCCAGGGGCTCACCGCCCTCACAGCCAAGAATTTCTTCCTGAGATCGCATCTAAATCTCCCGTCTTTGGGGTTAAAACTGTTCCCCTTGTCCCATGGCTCCCCTCCCTGATCCAGAGTCCCTCCCCAGCTTTCCTGGAGCCCCTTTAGGGCCTGGAAGGGGCTGGAAGGTCTCCCCGGAGCCTTCTCTTCTCCAGGCTGAACCCCCCCAGCTCTCTCAGCCTGTCCCCACAGCAGAGGGGCTCCAGCCCTCCCAGCACCTCCATGGCCTCCTCTGGCCCTGCTCCAACAGCTCCGTGTCCTTCTTGTGCTGAGGGCTCCAGAGCTGGACACAGGACTCCAGGTGGGGTCTCCCCAGAGCGGAGCAGAGGGGCAGAATCCCCCCCCTCGCCCTGCTGCCCACGGTTCTTTTGATGCAGCCCAGGATGCGGTTGGCTTTCTGGTCTGCAAGGGCGCATTGCCGGCTTCTGTTGAGCTTCTCTGTTCAGCCTTGCAGGTGGCCAAGCCCCTTTTGGGTCTCTGTTGGCCTCCTGCAGCCGATGTCTCAGTGTCTCTTGGCTCCCAGCTTTCTGCTCCAGCCCTTCTCCCTCCAGCCTGGCAGCTCTCAGCAGTGAGCCTGCGCCAGGTCGGTGTCCTGAATTCTGCAAAACCTCAGATGATTCCAGCCCACCTCACGCTAGTGTCTGTCCCCGCCATAGACCCTCACGGGCGGTGGGAAAGGGTGTCTCCAGGCGAAGCCAAGAGAAACAGAGAGGCAGGGAGAAGCCCCACCTGAGACGGATGCGTTCTGGACGAGAGGGAGCATCCTTCAGTGCCCAGAAGGCAAACCTCTCGCTGTCCTGGTTGTCTGCGGCAGGGAGGTGAGGAAGGCAGGAGCTGGCAGAGGAGGCGGAAGCTGTTGGAGCTCAGACACACCTGCAGTCACTTGGCCATGGTCCACGGGGACCTCCAGCCCCGCAGGACGGGAGGGAGACGGGGCTGGCAGTCACCGGAGCGCAGGTGAGGGACACGCTGCCGTCCAAGTCTGGGACGAGGTGCTGGACCTGGGGCTGATGGCTCCACCTGAGCTCAGCGTGCTCGTAAATCAAAATCTTGATGTGAACTTTAGCAGCATCCATAAATTCTTCATTTATCATTATTAAAGATATGTCAACATTCGAAAACTGATTTATAGCTGGTAATTTAGATCATGGATTGTCTCCGATACAGTAAACTATTCCTACCCAAAGCCCATCATGCAGTTTTCTACTTATTAGGAATTAATGACTCCTGAAAGAGGGGCAGAACAGGCTGTTAGTGTGAATGAAGGGAAGGCTGTGGCTGTTGGGGCTTCCCTCCCGAGTTAAGTATGAAGGAACCCCCGACGAACAGCTAATTGGGTCCATACAGCCTTGTGAACGTGCCCTGGGCTGGGTGTTGTGGTGGGTCCTGGTCCTGGTCCTGCTGGGGTCCCCTGCGAGGCAGAGCCGTGCCAGCCACCATCCCACCGCACCTCCAGGTGCTCTCCTCTTAAATTTCACAATACATATGTTAAATCTCCAGTGCTCTGCACTGGCAAAGCTTTGAAGTCCTTTATCTCTAGGAAAGACCATCTGCTGCTTCAACACCATGGAAACAGCTTTCGGCAGATAAAAAACTTGAGTTTATCATTTTAATTCAGCACCAACTGCCATAAAGTCAATAACTTATCGTGCAGTTTACAAGGTATTTCTCTAAGTCTCTAGTAGGGCTGTTGTTTCTTTCTGGTGTTGTAGTGATTTTGCATTTGCGTGAGTGCCACAGAATTGACATTATACAGCGAGACAGATTGTCCTGTCTTGAACAGCATCTCATAGTAAACTAGCAACAGCTGCTAAATTGATATGCTGTGTTGACATACCTTCATAAATAACATATTAACTCCTAAAATAAAACTCTTCTAACATCTAAATTAAATGGAATCAAAGCTTAAATCGTCAGCTGAGTGCATTTGCAGATTCCGTGCTGGTGGTGGGGCTGGGCTCGGCCATAGGAGATGAACCAGGTTCCCTCTGCAGCCACCAAGTGAATATGGAGTTTCAGGTGAGGTTTGCTAACGAGGCTCGTTAGAGAAGAACATGGTTCCCTGCTAATTGGGTTCCTGGGATGCCAGGAGAGCTGGGAGGGGTGGCAGATCCCCAGACCCTGCCTGCCTCCCCCTGCTCCCCCTCTCCCCTGGCTCCCTCGACGTGATGATGGAAAACCTTCTCCTGTTCTGGGGGACCGCGTGTCACCAGCCCTGCCCGCCTCTGGGAACACTGCCAGGTGAGTCTCTTGGCTGCCTGCAGGGCTGGTGCTCCTGTTTCCGCATGCTCCGTGGCGGTGACGGAAGGTCTCGGCAGGAGCCACCCCATGGTGCAGGCACTTGGGGTGCTCGGGGCTGTGTCACACCTTGGTCCATTGGGGGCGAAGCCTCCCCCGGATGGTGGGGACACCGCTTTGTGGCTGCTGCTCCATTTTGTGGCAGGGAACAGCTCTGCGATGGCTTTGTACCGAGCCGCGTGCCGGCCTGTGGGTTCCTTTTGGTTTTGTAGAGGATGTTTCGCGTCCCGGCGCCTGATTAGTAAAACCTCTGCTCACCCACTGTGACAAAAACTCTTGTATTTTGGTTAAAATATTGCAGGGACATACTGGTGTGATAGAATATGCAGCATTGTCTCTAATAAGCAATTATATTTCATGATATGAATTAATTAAAATCTTACACTTAAACCAAGTAGCTAATTACAGACCTTTTAGCTTAATAAAGATAGAGTGTGGAAAGGGATAATATATACGGTAATTATTGAGTTAAGCGGAATGTAATGTGCATCCGGGGCTCGCTTAGGACGCTCTCAGTCAATACTTAATTACTTTACTGCTCTCTGAAGTCTACGTGGCATCTGGCTGCGCTGCTCGTGCTCCCCTTCCCGAGGCAGCGTTGCCGCTGTCGTCTACCTGCGGCTGCCCTTCAGCAGCGGCCAGTGGGCGAGGGGGACGCCAGGGCAGGGGACGTGTCTCGGTGGGCGAGGGGGACGCCAGGGCAGGGGACGTGTCTCGGTGGGCGAGGGGGACGCCAGGGCGGGGGACGTGTCTCGGTGGGCGAGGGGGACGCCAGGGCGGGGGACGTGTCTCGTGGGGCTGTGCATGGTCACAGCCAGCTCTCGGTGTGACCGACCACTGTCGGTGCCGCGTCGGTGGCCCAGCTCTGCCTGTCGCCATCCCGCGGGGTCTCTGCCATGGACCCCACTCGGTGCCTGCGTCACTGTGGCCCCACATCCTGTGACAAAATGGGCTGGGAACTGCTCTGCACCCTCCAAAACTCCTCGGGGTTTCTGGTGTTACTCTGTGCCGCGGGGAGGCAAAGGCGGGCTGGTCCGGGCGTTACGAGGCGCGGGTCTGTGCTGGCAGAGCTCCCCGGGCCCGTGCGTGACCCGCGGAGACCCTTGGCTTCTCCGGCTCGCCTTGATTGAGCGTCGTTCCTGGCATCGCGCAGCTCTTACGGTAACACAGGGGAAAAATTTATTTAGCGAGGCTTAAGGTCAGATTTTGAGAGTTAACAGTTACAAGGTCGGGAACAGATTTAAAAGAAAAAACCAAACGTAAACCGCATCCTACGCCGAGGGCCAGGCTGCTCCCTCTTCCCGATGCCGGTGCTGTGGGGCATGAGGATGCGCAGAGCCCTGCTCCCTGCCCCGGGCTGTCTGCGGACCCCTATTAATTACGCTCGCTGACGATGGAAACGAAGGTGATGCTCCTGGTGCCTCCTGCGGGGCAGGGACGGATAGGAGGGTGTCTCAGACCCGACTGCCACGGTCCCTTACAGGGACGTTTGGTGCGGCTAAACCTCGTGTCAACAACCCCAGAGAGCTGTCACTGACCGCGGCCACCCTGGCTGCGGAATGAGGGGCCGACAGCTGATGTGAGCTTAATGACTGGACATGAACTTAACGACTGGCAGGCAGTGGGACTCGCTGGCTGGGGAAACTGGAACTTGACTCAAAGCCAGAGGCGTCTGGCCGGAAAAATTCTGGCTTGTTTGGGGAAGGCCACTGGGATGCTGCAACACTTGAGCTCCAAAAAAAACCAGCAGGACATGGAAAAGCGGGATAAGATCCGGGAAGGGATCTGGGGAAGCCGTCCTGTGTGCTGGACGGGGGGAGAGCTGAACCGCACACACTGCGGTCAAGTGCGAGACAAACTGGGCTGAACCGCAGCAAACTGAGGTCAGAGCAAGACTGGCGAGGTGAGTAAGGACCGGTAAAGATGGCAGGTGTGGGGCAGCGGTGTGGGGCGGCGGGGATCGGGCTGGGGGACCCCTTGGGGCTGGGAAATGCAGAGAGGTCTGGGATATTTCAGAGAAAACTGCAGGAGTAAGGTAACTGGGGTGAAATTTGTTATTACAAAGTGCAATGCTGGTAACGCGTTCTGCTGTAAGCGGAGTTCGGCAGCTGCAAACAGCTGCGCTGGGGAAGGGTCTGAGTTTATCAGTGCGTCATGAGATGGTTCCCTCTGGCCTTCAACACCACCCTCCTCTGCCCTGCGGAGCGTGGCCCGAGCTGCTTCGCCAGGAGGCTCTTCCAGCAGACGCCCGGTGCTCTCGTAGGGCTCGAGCATCGCGCTTTGGGTCGCGGGTGCCCGTTCCCCCTCTGCCGCCTTCAGGCTCGCTGTGGGCGGGGGGCTCGGTCCCGTCCCACTGCGGGCACGGCCGCCGCCAGGAGAGCGGGGATGGGGACGGTCCCATGGGCGTCTGCCGCACCTCCGCAGCAGGAGGCGGCACGGCCTCCACCCCTTCAAAGGCCACATGCTAATTTCCGTCTGAGCAAGAAGAGCCACTAATTGTATGTAAGCCCCTTCCGCGATGTTTGATTCGTGCTTCACGCAGCAACCCTGCAAAGGGCTTGGAGAAGGATGAAAGGCCCCTTTTAGGAAGAGAGGCAGTAGGATTAAGCAGCTCTCTCCGCTCAAGTACTGTGCTGGTTGGCAGCTGCTCTGCGCCTGCGATAATTATGTCAAAGCCTGGGGTGCCATCAAGGGTCTCCGACCATCTGCAAGTGAAGAGCTGCTTTCCAATTACTAGCACTGGCATCTCATGTCCTCTTTGGTCCGAGCTGGTGTTTGCTGAAGGATATTGGAGGAATTAGTAGATATATTTCTCTCTAATCCTGTCCCAGGCGACGGCAAGATCAAACTAAAAAGCAGCCGACGGTGTGCTGTTGTTTTAGGCAATAACCCAGTGGTATTAATGAAGGTTTTTATCATTCTGGGGGCTCCATTGATTAAGACAACGAAATATCCAAGGTAACAAAGCTGGATGAATTAAAAGCTTAACAGCATGAAGAGGTATTACAGCACCACGAATTCTTCGGGAACTTGTCCGGGCTATCCCACTCCTTCTCGAGACCGATGTCCCTGCCGGGCAGAGCGCTATCCTGCCTTCGGCAGTCGTCCACGTGCCTTTGGCAGTTGTCCACACACGCGATCGCTGGGTTTCCTCTCTCTAGGAGGGGGGGCGTTAGGGGAAGGCAGACCAGGGGGTGCCGCTGCCTGCCCCTTCCCCCGGCCGGAGAGCGGGTGCCTGGCTCACGGACACACTGCAGCCGGCGAATGGGCAGAACGGCCGAGGGGCTGCACTTCGCATGGGGTGTATTTGGCAGGGATGGATGCGGGGGGGAGGGGGAGCACTCAAAAAGCCAGGAGACCATTTGTCACCGTCTGTGTTTTGGCTTATATTTGATGAGCCAAATAATATAAATAAATGGGCTGTATTTGCAAAGGTGACGCTTCTGTGTTTCCAACCGGCATGAACAAGCAGCTTTGGGGAAGAATATCAGGGCGTGGATGTTTCTGAGAATCTTCTTCAGTCGTTGCTCCTCTTTCCTGGCAGGATCCGCAAGCTCTCAAGCACCTCTGCTCTCTAATCTAATCAGTTCTGGGGAAACAGGGTTTGACGCAGTGTCTGACCACTTACGTACCCACCAGCAGAGTAAATACCAGATATATTTTGTGAGAACGGCATTGGAGGTGGGGGTGAGCCCGGCGGGTGCGCTGGGCAGGGGGGCGGCTGTGCCGAGGGATGGGGACGGGAGGCGGAGGCTGCTCAGCGAGGACTCCCTAGTCCAGCTCTGGCTTCCAGGTGGCAGGGAGAGCCCTAAATTACTTCTAAATTACCACTCAATTTCTTATGGACCTGGTCCAAATGCCACTTTCCTGACTTAACATCACACGTGTTTTCCAAGCAGCCACCAGGCTGGGTGGTAAGGCAGGGGAGATTTGATTAGTCTTGTGAATGCTCTGTTATTAAAGCTCCAGCGATGGGAGGTAATGGACCCTGGGGGTCCACCCGTCTGGGGAGCGTGAACCTGGCAACGCTCTGGCTCTGGGTCCAGCCCCTCATCCCCCAGGCAGGAGAGGAGCTTCTGCCGGACGCTCGGCTCTGCCGGGCTGCTCCAGGCAGGGTGACGCCACGGGGACGCGCAGCCAGCGTCCCTCCTGGCCCTGGCGCAGCCCGGGAGCCCTGCTCTCCGGCCAGGGACCGCTTGGCAGCGACAGGCCACCCTTAGGGATGGCTAGGACCCCTGGTGCGACGCTGCCACCTCCAACGCGGGTGGGTGGATGGCTGCGGGTCTGTCATGTCCGATTGTCCGGCAGATGCCTCGGCCTCACAGACGGTCGGTGGCGTCGGCGCGGGAGCTGCTGTGCCAGAACCGCCGCTGCCGCGCTGAGTTGCGGGCTGCAGGGCTGGGGCTTCCCTGGGGACGCGTTAGGGGATTTATGGGTGTCTTCCAAGGTTTTCTCCTTTATGATTCTTGATGAGTAGATAAAAGGCCCATTTCTTCTTTTAATGGAGTCTCTGATGTTAATGGCCTCCCTCCAGTCAGATTAAGGTGCTTTGGCCTGTTTTACTCTAATAGCGGATGATTGAGAAGCGTCTGGCTGTTTCACAGTTGGCTTCCTCACACTCGTGCTGTGCCACGCCACCGCCACCCCTGCCGTGAGAAGCTTCCTGGAAATTAAAAAAAAAAAAGAAGGCTGGAGGAGCCCATCCCTCCCCTCACAGGGGCTCCATCGCTCCCTCCTCCCGGCCTCCCTTGCTGCCGCCACGTCTTGGGACCACCTCAAGGAGCGTGTGGCCATGGTGGGACACTGCTGAGCTCCTCGGGCAGCTGGTGGGGCAGCGATTGCGGTGCCCGGGGGGCTGCGGCACGGGGCTGCCCGCCCTGGTGGCCCCAGCCACCTCCCACCGGCCAAGGGCGAAGCGAAGCGCCGGAGTCTGCAGGATAATCAGAGCTATTAGAGGCACTCGTGTGTGCGAGAGGGTGTGAAATGCGGATGGATGGAGGACCCTGGGGAGCGGGAGAGAATGAGTGGGGACGTGCCTGTGTCCCTGGGAGCGCAGGCTGCGGGAGCCAGCATGGGGGACCCCGGTGTCCCTGTGTCCTGGCGTCCCTGTCCCCTGCTCAGCCGTGGGCATCTCTGAATCGTCACAGAGCAAGTCCCCAGGCTGCAGTCTCGTTGCATTAACAAGGCACCATTTCTGCATTTTAAGTGCGCGCTCCTTGATGTTGTCCTGCCTCTAAATGATCCTGGAAATGTATCGTCTACTTAACTACCTTTTAATTAAAAGTCAGGGATATTAGAAAAGAGAAATCAATTCCTGTCACAATTAAGACTTGGTTTGAACAATTGCAGCGTGTTTCAGCAAAGGATCCTCTCTGGACTTATTGATCTGTATTGTCATAATGTCTGCTTTATTACTATGGCTCAGACGCTCTTAAATGAATATTTCGCCTGAATAATGCGTGTCATCTGGCAGGCAGAGCGGGCTGCCTGCTGCCAGTCACAGTCTGCAGGGCTTCCATGCCCCCGCGCCTGCCGGCCGGGGCTGGGACCAGGGCGAGCAGCCTTGTCCCCCCGCGGCGTTGGGCTCGTCTGCGAGCACCACGCTTGCACCATGGGCCGGCGCCTGCTGGAGCGAGCTGGGGAGTCTCGGGGTTTGCAGCCCCAGAGCCGTCTCAAAGCCTGGAGGCAGCCATGGCGAGCGGCGCCAGGGGAGCAGAAACCAGCCGCCGGCAGCGCCCACCCGAGCATCCCGCACCCAGCGCGGTGCCACGTCTCCCTGCTGGCAGGAGCGGGAGCGGGACCAGGAGGGACGGCTGGTGCCAAGGCTGGAGCCTGCCCTGCACGTGGCCGTGTCTCCACCAGCAGCTGAAGCCTCCCTCTCCCTCTCCCGCGGGGAGGACCCTGATGCTCTCCCCCGTGGAAGTGACAGTAGTAGGAGGCTGATTAATCAAAATCTAACATGATAAAGGACCTTTTTAAAGGTAGAAGACATCCCGGTTATGTTTTTTTTCTGCCCTTTAAAAGTTCTTTAAAACTAGGGGGTCTTGGAGGAAAGAAAATTGATTTCTCATGGTTTCTTTTGTACCTCGGGGCAGAAAGTAAATTCAAAGGGGCCCTGACATGAAATGTCAGTGTCTCTGCTGCTGCGGCTGATAATGAGATCTCTCACAGACAAATCAAAACACCTGGATTTCACCACAGAGGAGCTACTGGTTTGACCCAAGATGTTGGGATTAGGAAGAAGAGAGGGCATGTGCTGAAATCCTGTCTGCCGTGGAAGCAGCCTTGGCACCGGGAACGCTGCAGCTGCAGTTATCCGGGGGTGGGGGCCGCGTCCTACTGCCCCGTGGTGCCTCCACCAGGGTGTCCCCCGTGCCGTCACCGCTCCCCCTCTCGCTTTGGGCACTGGCAGCTGCTCCTGTCGCTGCTTTCTCTGCCTCTCCCCCCGTCCTGCAGGCTCCCCGCTCGCCCGCAGCCCTGGTGCCCAGGCAGGGGGGGCCGGGGAAGGAGGAACCCCACCGCCTCGACGGTGCTTCTTGTAAGCCAATGGCCATGGCTCCCGAGGCTGCAGCCTGCTCGATACCGTTCGCTTTGTGATAAATAGGATTCCCATAATAATTTCTGGCTCTTATTAATGCTTTTAATCTACAGACCTCAGGAGCTCTCAGGCAGGGAGAGGTGAGCCAGAGGAAACCAGGAGAGAGAGATGCTCAGAAAAAGAGGGAAGAAGCAGAGGAAAGTGAGCAGGATGAACTCTTTACCTCTCTATCCCATTAGTGCTTTCTCTGCAGATTAAAAACCCTGTCAGGAGCAGCGGCCGGCGGAGCTGGATGGTAGTACAGGGCCGCGGTGACGGCGGTGGCTCTGGCTCAGCCGCGGGGCCCAGACAAGCCGGTGTCGGGGACGGCTCCAGCCCTGATGGCCCCTGGTGCCTCCTCCTGGCCAGGACGGCCTCCGGCTCTGGGCTTTGCTCCTCTCGGTTGTGGGCTTAAGTGACTCTCGGGCTCCGTGATCATGCCTTTGGTGTATGACTAATTGGAGAAGCGTCTAATCGTGTCCTCCACCGATGTCACCGTTACGCAGCCTGTGATTAAACATGCTGTCAGCCACTGCTGTTTACAGATAATAATGCTGCTTTCTCTCCATTCCTACACTATCAGCCTCATTAGGAAGGTTTATGGATAAATTAGTCACTCTGGGATTGAATAATGTCTCAAACGCATCCACTGACTCCGCACCCTCTGACTCCGGCTGGCCGGGGGGGGAGACTGGTGACCCCCAACTATGTTTGGGGCAGAGCCCTGGCTGCACACCAGGGTGACCCCCAGCCCCGGAGCCTACCTGCTGTGCTCATGGTGGCTCCTCCTCGTGGAGACTGTTTCGGGGGTGCAGGCCCCACTCTTGCCACCAGGCTGGAGGCAGCAGTAAGTGTCTTGTGTTGATAAAATTCTCTCTGATGCTTCATTACAGCAGAATCTGCAATACATGCAAAAAGATGCTCTTTTTCCACTCTTGCTGAATGAAACATTCATACATTTCCAGAGAAAGCTCCTGGCACGGGTGGAGCATGGCCTTTCAGCTACAGTGGGAACAAACTGCAGCTGCAGATGGGAACAGGTTGTTTCTGCCATTTTTCATTCTTTCCCCTAATTATAATGCAGATTGGACACTCTCTCCAGCATTTCCTCCCTTTCTGTTTGCTTAAGCAGTATTTTTGCGAACCTACGTGGCAGTCTCGCCCTGGGACACGACTGCGCCGTTAGAATAAAACCGAATTTATTGCTTCCCTGGGCTGTGGGTCTTTTCCCCCAGTGCCCCTTCCGTCGGCCACCAGCGCCGAGCCAGCGGCTGGGAGCGGGGACGGGACATGCCGTTGGGGACGGTCCCTCTCTGCATGGTGGGGACGGAGCTGGCAGGACCCCCATGGCCGGCGTCCCGGGGATGGCGTGTCTGGCGGTCCCTCCGCAGGGGCTGCATCCAGCCGGCACGGCGGCAGGCGGAGCGGAGGCGCGGGAAGCCATCCAGCTCTCGGCCGCACACCAAGCACTGTAATTACCGTGAGCTTTAATGGAGCTGGACACACCGTGCTGGTGCCTTTATTTAGAGTCCGCCCAAGCGCCGAGTCCTGGAGTGCAAAATGCATCTAGGAATTAGCCCCAGCTGGAGTAAATTGCTAATTATCATTTGCAAAGTACATTATCCTCTCTTCTCATGGACAAATGGAAAAGACTCGTGCTGCATGACCTGCCTGTCTCTCTCACCCCGTGACTAAGGGATAATTGGCGAATGCCTTGTGGTGATTGAGTTACAGAGCAAGTCCCAAAGTGTCTTTCTTCATCAGTGTGTCATGCAACTTGCGTCCCTGATTGCCGGATGAATAGGAGCCGGAGCCGCGCTCACCCCGAGGAAACCCGCTGCAGCTCAGCGCCGTAACGCCAGCGCCCTTGCTGTTAAGGGACATTTGCTGACGCTTTATTGAGGGGCCAATGAAGTTAGAAATCTTGGTAATTGATTTTAAATGGTAA
Organism: Larus michahellis; assembly: GCF_964199755.1. NCBI lineage: Eukaryota > Metazoa > Chordata > Aves > Charadriiformes > Laridae > Larus > Larus michahellis. The sequence continues at coordinate 2,862,936 of NC_133914.1, read as the reverse complement.
TCAGCACAAAGGCTTAAATGTAAAAAAGACTCTTAACAAATAAGGGAAGCACTGTGAAACAGGGAGCTCCACACCTGAGACGTGCTGGCGCTTTGGGGTCCCCCTTGGGGGTGCCCTTGGGAGCGGCGCCAACCAGCCTGGCGCTTACGTGGTCTTCAGCTTTACAGAGGTTTGGGCTGCAAATTCCGCACAGCGCTGCTGGGAACAGGTGAAGGAGATCTGGGAAGAGCCTGGACTGCGGTGAGAGCTCGGCACCGCGGCAGGGGCCAGTCTCTGCCACCGCCACCCCGGAGCACCCTGCCCCGGCTCGCCAGGGCAAGCGACCAGCGGGACCTGTCCATCTGAAACGCATCTGACCGCAAGTGGCGGCCACATGCTGCAGATCCCTTTGTAAAAAAATAAACAGCCTGCTGTGAAATTATTTCCGACGCCACCGAAAATGAAACTCCTAATGACAGCACTTCAAACAGAACTGCTGCAAATCTCTGTAAGTGATTTTAATGAAACCAGCCAGGAATACAAGGAGAGCAAATCAAAGCTAGGACAACTCCTTTCTTCAAATTACACGTAATTGGTATCAAAATTATGATAATGGTTGTTTGCACCATTATACTTGAGGTATATCATCATTTCTATCACAGGCCTCGGCTCTCAGAGGTTCAGACACCTGAGCTCTCAGGCTGCAATTCCAGATTTCAACCAAAGCAAGGGGAGCAGCAGACAAGGGGCTGCCCGAGCGTGAAGCTGTCTGTCTGTGCGAAGCCCGGAGTGCCGGCATCCTGCCCTGTGCTCGGCACCACCGGCAGAGCATCTCCGCAGGGCAGGACCTGCCTCCCTGGGGAGCAGGGGCATCTCTCCGCTTGGGACCCCCCAGCTCGGCTGTGACTGCACGAGGGTCGGCTGGGAAGGGGCTCCGGGCTCTGGCTGGGGGTGGCATCAGCCCCAGCGCCTGTGCGCATCGGCTGTGGGAGCAGGTTGGGATTCCTGATCCTGCCGCTCAGAAGGGACTGAATGGATGTGGCAGGACACAGTCCCAAATTCAGGATGTTTACTTTAAGTAACTGGATGTTAATTAGCACTAAGTTACAGCTGGTTTCCTCTGAAGCTCTAAATTACTTCCTATTGGCACCAAGTGGTTTCCTCTTGGTCGGTGCTGCCCAGGTGAGTGCTGGAGCCGTGGTCAGTGGCCGGTCGGTGGTGACTGCCGGGACGCTCGGGGGACGTGCCGGTCCCCTGGGTGCCGCTGTGCAGGGCATGCGGGGAGGAGCAGAGCTGTGGCTCCTCTCTGCATTCCAGCCCCGTGTCCGCCCTGCGCAAGGCTCTGGGTGCTGCTGCGGGCTGGGATGGGATTTGCCTGGCTTTGTCGTGGCTTGGGCTCCCTCAGCTCTCTAGCCTCAGTAATTTATATGCCATTGTGTGACTGATGAAAACCTGCTATCAGATAATTGATTCCCTTTGGTCTTTTTTTTTGGTAATCCTTCAAAGTCTCTTTGCTGATACTAATCACCTGTCTGGGGCCCTTGCCCGGACGGCCCCTCGTGCTGAGCCCGCTTACGGCCGAAGGAGTGCCCGAGGATGCTGGGCTCGTCTTTGCCAGGCAGCCGGCGGCTTTGCTGCCCTCGTGCTCTTGGCACCAGCTCCAGCTCTGCCCCGCACCCCTATTCCCACATGTCACCGACACGGAGCTGCGCGGCTGTGGGTCTGAGTCCCCTGGGAACAGCACAGGGAGCCTAATTAATGCATGTAATAAATCTGCCGAATTAGGTGGCCTGTCTGCTCTTGTGCATCCGTTGCTTCCTCCTCCACAGAGATAATTACATCAGACAGCTCTTAAAATAGGTGCTTTTTTCCCTCGCAGGGTTTTTGTGCGTGGAGCTGAAGGCAGCACGGGGACTCGCCTGGGCTGGGCACCCGGGACGGCCGGGTGCTGGGAGTGATGCTGAGCCCCGACCCCTCTGCAGCGGGAGAGGTGAGGTGGACTGTGAGAACGCCCCTCGCTCCGTGTCCCTGCCACGTCTGTCCCTGCCCTGCGGGTTACATGAGCCGAGGCCCGGCTTCTGCTTGTTCTCAGCAGGGCCGGGAGAGCGGGAGGCTTTCAGCTGGTCACAAGGAATGAGAGGATGAAGGTCCCGAGGCACGGCTGTGCTGCACGGCGTTCCCGGTGCCTGCTCCTGCATGGCTGCTGTGGCTCTCACCCCCCTGCCAAAGCCACCAGCGCGACCGGGGGTGGAGACAGCGGAAGGCTGCTGCGCAGGGCGAGGGCAGAGCCACCTGCGGGCACTCCGTGCTGCGGGGCAGGGCATGGAGCAGGACAAGGAGAGCCGTCGCACGCAGGTGTGACGTGACAGCGAGATAAAGCATGAGAGTTTTGCCCAGGGACCGTTGCTCACTTGCTGGCGTTGGGTCCCGTGGGGTTTTGGTGGCAGGCGATGCGCCGAGAGCCCTGGAGCCCGAAGGGAAGGAGGGGACGGGGCTGCAGCGCTCCGAGGGGAGCAGGCAGAGGGGCAGCGGGGGTGTGGGGCTCTAGGGGAGACCTGCTTTGCAAAGGGGTTTGCACTCACCTCTGGCCTCCGCCTTGGCAGGGCACGGCATCACCCCCCGCATGCCCTCCTGCTGCTCCCCGCGCCGGTCGGGATGCCAGAGGGAACATTCTCCACGCACGAGTCCGCAGCTCAGTCAGTGCCTTGACTTGCCCTTCAGAGCCTGTCACCAGATTGCGGCGCCTGGATCCCTCCTGTCTGGCTCTAATTAATAGCGTGTGATAATTTGTCTCCGGTTGAGTTGGAATTTAACACTGAACGGATCCTTGCCCCCAGTGAAAGGCTGGGTTTCGCACTGATGATGACAGAACGGAGTATTTCCTATATAAGCATAATGATCTTACGCTGCCTGGAGCTCTGGATTTTCTCAGTATATGACGGATGTGAAGCGTTTAAAAATATTAGACACTTACTCTATTTTACATTATTTTCTAGAACGCGGATCTCTCTGGGTTGCCTAGAAATCCATTAACAAGAAATGTAAAGATGCTTAAAGGCATTTACCCAGATTAGCTGCCTTTATGTAGTCAAGGATCTTTTATGTGATTACCTTAAAAGCTAAAGAGCTGCTGCAAAATATTTATAGTACAGACATCCTGAGGCAGAGAGTACACATCTGACAGAAAAATTAAGCCGTTAAAAAGAAACGCATAGCTCTGGTTGCTTGTGTTTTCAGACAAACAACACAGAAGGTAAAAGGAGTTAATACACAGAGTGTTTTCCTTTCGCAGCCCAGGATTGCAGGGCTGGGCGGCTTTGATCGTGGGATTTATGGGGAAGCTTTACATTAACTTTTATTTTGTCTGTGATTTCTACAGTTAGCGGCGAGTGAGATGGTGCGGGGACGAGACGGCGCTGTCAGCAGCGGGCTGTGAAGGCACCAGCTGCGACGGAGCGTGATCCCCCCGGGAAGCGGTGTCTGAGCCCCGGGATCAGCCGGGGGCAGCGGGTTGGCGAGATGCCGACGGTACGGGGTGTGGATGGTCTGAGCCGCAGGAGCTCCGCCGCCTTCCTGCGGGAGATATCTACTGAATACATGGGTGCTGCGCTGCTGCTGCCTGCGCTCAGCCCAGCCTCCTCGCAGCACGAGCAGCAAAGCTCAGCCTGGAGCATGTTTTTGTGACATGCCCAAAACAGCACGAAATTGCACAAATCCCTGGTTTTCCATTGTAAGAAAACCCTTTCAAGTGTGGAAGAGGAGGGAGAGGTGCGAAAGCTGCCGTGAGGTTTCCGCCTGCTCCTGCTTTCTCCAAGGGCATCTCTTACAGCCACGTACCGCGGCCTCCTGGCTCCTTTGCCCTTTAGCACGAGAGTCATTTGTCAGCAAAAGAAAAAAAGTTTTGTTTTTCGGTCCAGCTCTGGCTGTCCTCCCACTGAGACTTTCAACTCTCTATCTCAGGAATTGATGGTCTTGGATTATGATCCTCTTTCCTTGGTGTTTGTATTGATTTTTTTTTTTTTTTTTTTTTCCTTCCAGGAGGGTTATTTTCACCATGGTTTCAAAACTATCTTTCCGTCTCCGCTTACAGCAGGTAATAGCTCAGCTCGGCGGATGACACCGTGCTGGCGCCGGCGCGGCCTGGAGCCTGGATAACTGGCCGTCTTTGCTTTCCCACTCGTCTCTCGGGCTCATCCCGTGGGGAGTGGGGTACGGGGAGCTGCCCGTGGGCTGGGTGGGAGTGACAGAGGTGACCAGACAAGGTGTATGCCTCTTCCTTTGCTTGCAGGAACTGGCCCCTCGTCACGCCGCGGGTGCTGGAGCAGGCAGCCGGTGTGCCGTGACGTGCCGTCCCGGGAACAGCATCCCTCTGTCCCGCTTGCTCCCTGGTGGGGCCGAGTCCTCGGCGCTGGCTGGTCTCTGCCGCGGCCCCCTTTGCCCGCCCCTGGTTCATCATCTGCGCCTGATAATGAATAAATCCAATAGTCTCCATTTAAAAGTCTGCTCTGTTTCCTTCACCCCCAGCAATGGCTTTTAGTCATCCGGTCTTGCCAAAGAAAAATTCATGAGATCATTTCCCCAAAACAACGTGATACTTCAAAATCGTAATTAAAATACCTCTGGCTGTTCTAATATTAAGCTTTTATAAGTGCTTGGAATAATATCTCAGATAAATGGAAAAGGTTTATACTCTATTAGCATGACATACCCTTCTCCTAATGAAACATATCTCTAACATCAAATCCTTCGTGTACATTGAAAACGCTCTTCCCTGTTTGGTTCTTCAGCGACACGAACGCGTTCACCTCCCGTGGGGCTCGGTGGTGAATGGAGCCGTCCCAGGGGGCCGTATTGATTTGCTTCATGACATTAATACCTTCCAGCGTACCAGCGGCAAGATCCTGCGCGTGAATACTAAATGGGAGGATGTTGTGCCCCAGAGGCTGGTAAGCGAGATCCCATATATTACACCATGTGAGTCGTGTGTCATATTAGAGCAATCTCGTTTTAAAGGGCATCTTTCAAGCACAAACTAGCTTTTTCCCACACTTGACTGATCACACAAATAACTGTGATTAAAGGTCAAGTGCCTGGGTTTTTCTGTTTTACTCCTTAAAAATTTATATGCGAAAGAAAACCTAGAAGTTAACATAGCATGAAATTGTTATGCAGTTATGAGCCTTTAACGACAACTAAATGTCGCTTCTCTTCCTGGGTGGCTTGAAAAATCTCCAGTAATAATGGGTCACTTCTTCTGGTTTCCACTCGAGGAAGATTATAAATAAACCCTGTCTTTTGCTTCCCTGCCCTGTGATGTGGTGGAGGAAGAGTTTTAATCATATGAACTCGTGGCCCCCGTCACCAGGGCTGTACTCTGGGCTCGCTGGGGGCTCCCGGGCTGCAGGCGCGCGGTGGCAGCGTCAGTGGCTGGAAGCTCTGACGTGGTGCGGCCGCGCTGGCCCATGCCAAGCTCTCCCGGATGGAAACAGCATCGATAAATGGATGGGAATTTTCTTGCGGGTCCAGTTAACCCAGAGAAAAGGTAGTGGCCGTATTTTCAGAGGGGATGAGAAATAGAGGGTGAGCTGGAAACCCCCCCCTGGCTTCAGGCGCCCAGCTGGGCTGTCTGCACCCCGTTACCGTCCCTGCCCGGATCTGCCCTGGTGGCTGGATGGCAGCTGTCGGAGCTGGAACACGGGAGGTGGGTGCTTTGGGGTGGGAAGGGAGTGCTGGAAGACATGGAGGGCAAGTAGAAACATTAGAGGTATAGATTGTCAAACCCAATCGTGAATCTTCAGCGCGCTTGAAAAATCTTTCCTCCGTTTCTGCAGAATGGCCACAGCGGCAGCAGCATCTTCTTCTTAACTGGTCAAGAGCCCCAGATTTCCAAGAGGTTTATACTCAGATGCAATGCCTCCCAAACCTCTCGAAAGCAAATATGCCTTAGGTGGTAAAAAAATGCTTGCAAAGGCAAGATTCCTGTGGAACAGGTTAAAGAAACATTTCACGGGGGTTTTGAGCTGGTACCTGGGCTGCTCAGGATTCCTGATCCTGCAGGGACTTTCGCATACGGTTCAATGCGTTCACGTGGGCTGTCTTATTGACTCCGGGAAGAGAATACTTAGAAACTGGAGCATGAGGCAAACGAACCGCAATCACCATATCTAATTAATCTTATTATGCAATGTGCAAATTGGAGTCTGAGTGGCAGCAGGCTTCAATGGGATACCTGCCGCAGGAAACTTTCTGCAGAACTCAGGCTTTGGTGCCTTAACACTTCAAGGTGTTTCGGTGCAGTGCCTTTACGCCGACGCACCGCACCCCTCTTTCCCTGCAGCGCCGCGCCCCCCGCCGGTTTTCCTGCGGGCATATTCCCTGGCTGCTGCCCCCCAGCAGCCCTCGCCGCACCCCTCATCTCGTGCGTGGGTTTTGGTTTCGCTGGTAAGTCCCGTTGCCGGCATGACCCAGCACTCAGCTCTCTGGGTCCGGACACAGCCCCGTGCTCTGGGCGCTCCCCCTCCCTGGGCACCCACCACCCTGAGCAGGGGCTGTGCCATAGCCCAGCCAGCATGTATTAGATGGAGACTCAATATTTTTATTCCAGGCTCACAGTGTTTTACGTTTGAGAGCACATAAGCACAGGGAAGGGAACATCCCCCAGGAAGAAGTGTTGCTACATAAGCAAGCTTTGGCGTCACGGCTTCAGCCATCAGGTGGGAAACCGTCGGGCGTTCAGCCTGACTCAATTTTGCAGGGACCTGTAACACCTACAATTAGTGACAATCAAACCTTGACGAGTTCCTCCCCCGGTGCTGGCGGCTGTGGGCCTGGAGACACACACCTCGCCTGCTGCAAGCTGGGAATCGCCTCCCCCAGCCCAGCCGAGCTCCCTGCACTGCGCTCACCGCCGCCACTCTGCCCGTCACGCAGGGCTGGCAGGGAGCGCCCTGCCTGGGGCTGCCTTTTCCTGGGGTTTCTTTCTGGCCACTCGGACTTTTATGGCAGCCACTGGGCGTAATGGACCTTGAGACAAAGCTGGGAATCAAATTCCAGCCCAGAAAGGCAGAGCAGAGGGCTTGATGTAAACCTGGCGTTCCTGGGCAAGGGCAGAAAAGAGACCTGCCCCGCTGCTCTCCTGGGCCCTGCGGCGCAGCAATAAGGCTCTGACTCGCCACTGCCTGGTAACGGCAGCAGGGAGCAAAGGTCGGCCAGTGGGGCAGCCCCACAGCACTGTTAATTAGGGCTGTGACCACAAGGCCGCGGTGTCTCAGCACCAGCAGGGGCTGTCCATGCCACAGCAGTCCTTTGGCTTGCATGGGGGGGGGCAGCCCTTGCCCTCGGCAGCCCAAAGCTCAGCCCCGCTGTGCTCAGTCTGTTCCAGCCCGAGCCTGCCCCGCCGATCGTGCAACGAGACTCAGCTGGTGGCAGACGAACTGCCGCTGCCATCCTTAGGCTTCAGAGTGAACGGCGCCCCCGCGCCCGCCCCTGGCCCCGCCCCTTCTCGCCGCGCGCCCCGGCGGCCCCCGCGGATTGGCCGAGCGGCCCCGCGGCCCCGCCCCGGCGGCGGCGGTTGGCGGCGCGGGGCTGGGGCGGGGCCCGGCGGCCGGCGCGCGGCGGCGGCGCGGGGCGCGCGGAGTCGGCGGCGCCATGGCGACGGCGCGCGGCGGCGGCGGCTTCCCCCGAGCGCTGCCGCTGCTGTTGCTGCCGCCGCTGCTGCTGCTCCTGCCCCGCGCCGCCGCCGAGCAGGGTGAGACGGGGCGGGACGGGCCGCGCCGCGTCCCCGCCGCGGTGGCTCCGGCGGTGGTCGCCCGCGGCGGGTCGGGCTGCGCGTCGCGGTGCCGGGAGAGACCGGCGCGGCTCGGCGGGTCCGGGTGCGCGTCCCTTTCCTCCCACCGGTGTCGCCTCCAGCCCCCGCGGGGTGGCTGTGCCGCGGCTCTCCGGGGCGCGGGGACCCGCTGAGGAGCGGAACGGAGCGAGCGGGTCAGCCCGGGGGGTCCCGGTCCCCGCCATCGCCAGTGGCGCCGGGAGGAACGAGCCGCTGCGGCGCCCGCTGCCCGCGCAGCGCTGCCGGTACCGGGAGCGGAGCGGCGGGAGCCCGGCCCGGCTGCGGCGGCTCTGGGGGCAGCCGCGGGGGGTGTCTGTGTGCGCCGGGGCTGCGCTGCCGGGAGGGGTGACCCCCCCCCGGGGTTATCCCCCAGCTCGCTTGCGAAGGGAGCGGCCGGGGATGCGCCTTCGCCGGCGGTACCTGGTGCGGGGAACGCGAGAGGAGGCACCGCCCGCCCGTCGGGGATGGCCCCCGTTCGCTGGCTGCGGGAGGATCGTGAAACTGTGAATTTGGGGGAAATGCCTCTTCCTGTCGCGCAGAGAATTGGCTGGTTTGTGGAAAAAGGATGTGGGCTTTCAAGGAAATTCTTGTTTCAAAGCAGCCGCTGGTACCTCTCAGTTCCAGGCGACGCACGGGCTCCGGGCATGGTACAGCTGCAGCGTTGGCTGGTGATGTCAGGCGGATTGTCCTGCAGGATCCCTTGGGAAGGGCTGCAGCCTTCCCTGGGACATCACCCTCGTTGGGTCAGGGTGCTAATCGCCTAACTGCGAGGCCAGCTCTGGGTGCGCAGCCTCCAGCCCTGCAGCGTTGAGTCCTGCTGGGTGCTCGGGCGATGGCTGGTGTCGCTGGGGTGGGAGCTGCCCCCCGCGCTCTGGGACCTGACCCACTGCTGGGGCTGGTGGGTGTCTGGGAAGGGCGCATGGCACTGAGCTTCCCAGCGGAGTGGCCGGGGGGATGTTTACCGGCGTCGCCTGTGTCAGTGAGTTTGCTTTCTAACGTGTTGTCTTCCCTGCAGTTGTCCTGCTGGACTCGAAGGAATCGCAAGCGGAGCTGGGCTGGACCTCGCACCCGTCAAACGGGGTGAGTGTGGCGGTGAGACTGTCCCTGTGCGCTGCCCTTTGGCGCTCAGCAGCATTTAAAGTCCCCACATGGAGCTGGCGGAGGGGGCCGGCAGCCTGGGGGTCTCCCCGAGACGGGGGTGGGCAACTTGGTGCGAGCTGTGGTGTTGATCAGCACCGGGGAGCCGGGCGAGAAGTGAAGTATCGGTTACGTGAGCGGTACAACCGCTGGGGAACCGCTCCTCCAAACGAATTCTACACTCCTGCAATGAGCAAATGAACACCAGCCAGTGAAGCCTGTGTATTGTAGTGTGCACGCCAGCGCGAGCTCCTGGGGGTCAGCTCAGCTCTTGGAAGAGGCTGCGGCTGGCGTGGGATTGTAGGGAACTCCGCATCGTGCAGGGTTTTTCTGATCAGGTCCTTGCTTTGCTGCCGGGATCATTCCATAGCCGTCTTCAGGAGAGTGTGCTGGGAAACTCAGAGTTGTGTTCCTTGCTGCTTTGCGTTCGTTTTCCAGGATGGAAACAAACCATCCAGAGGGGACAGCGATAGCTCCTGGAATCATCTGTGTTGCCCAGCTGTTAGTCTGCAGAAGAAACTCTGTTTTGGGTACATTTGGCAGTCTTGCGTGCGTTTCCCCCCAGAAAGAATTGCTTCGGGAAGTTGCCAGGTCATCCTTAAGGCTGTGAGGGTTGAATCATCGTTTCACTAATCAGAATCTCTGCTGGTAACTTTGGGGAAATACCGTTTCACTTGCAGTCAGAGGATTTGTCCTGTTCTAGCTGAAACTCCTCCTGACAGAGAAGCTGCTGCTGTTGTTCACAAAGATACTCGTCCTTGTGTGATGGTGTGACTGGCATCACATCTCCTTGGCCATCTTTCACTTCTCTGGGTAGCCCGGCCCCGTCTGGCATTACGCTGGGTGGTAATGCTGAGCAGACGCACCTTCCCAGGGACAGAAAATCCGCGGCATGTGTGGGAGATAAAGGCTCTGGCCGCTCGACAGATGCTGTGTCCAGTTTCATATTCAACTTCGGTTTAGAAGGTCTGATGCTGGTGCCCTCTCTCTGGTTGCGTCTCCCTGTTCGCGCCTCTGCAGAGAGCTCAGGTGTGAGGTGGTGCAGCAGCACCGCTGTGTTCCTACAGCTGGTGGTTTTGGTGGGCTGAGGACTTCTAGTGCCTATAATATAATGGCCTGTAGGTGGGGAGGCTTGTGGTGGTGATATTCATACCGGGCGGTGTGTTTCTGCTGGGGTGGCTGGTTCTTGCTCATGGCAGCTCTGGAGCCGTAACAGCCCTTTGTGTTCTTTCCCCAGTGGGAAGAAATCAGCGGGGTGGATGAGAACTACAAGCCGATACGCACGTACCAGGTCTGCAACGTCATGGAGCCAAACCAGAACAACTGGCTGCAGACGGGCTGGATTGCCAGGCGCGATGGCCAGAGGATCTTCATCGAGCTGAAGTTCACCCTGCGGGACTGCAACAGCATCCCCGGCGTGATGGGCACCTGCAAGGAGACTTTCAACCTGTACTACGTCGAGTCTGACTCCGACCTGGGCCGCAGCGTTCATGAGAGCAAGCACACCAAGATCGACACCATTGCTGCGGATGAGAGCTTCACGCAGGGGGACCTGGGTGAGCGTAAGATGAAGCTGAACACGGAGCTGAGGGAGATTGGGCACCTGAGCAAGAGAGGCTTCCACCTGGGCTTCCAGGACGTGGGCGCCTGCGTGGCGCTGGTCTCTGTGCGGGTCTATTACAAGAAGTGCCTGGCCACCGTGCAGAACCTGGCCGTGTTTCCCGACACGGTGGCGGAGACAGCCTTCGCGACTTTGGTGGAAGTTAAGGGCACTTGCGTGGCTCATGCCGAAGTGGATGTGGATAACCCCCCCCGGATGCACTGCAGCGCGGAGGGCGAGTGGCTGGTCCCCATAGGGAAGTGCGCGTGTGGTCCCGGCTTCGAGGAGAAGGACGGGGGATGCAGAGGTAACGGTGGCCGTCGGTGTCCTCTGGCAGCTTTTGTCTGTGTCAGTCCGCGTTGCTGCCAGACTGCTCCAGCCTGCCTGGTGCCTGGGCACAGCTCAGACGAGTGGAATTGCCTTTTGTCAGCAACATTATTTTTCAGTTGATTGCAGCTCCCCAGCTACAGCCTTATTTTGAAGGGTGGCAATTGGGAAAATGGGGCGCGTTGCTGGTAGCCGCTCTGCAGCATGGTCTTGGCTGGGTGGAAGTGCCAAAGCTCTGAATACCATCAGGCATTTCCTACGGCTTTATCTGTAACTATAAAATTACTCTAGAACACTAATATCCCCATTGTCGTGCTTCAGACACAACTTAATAATTCGGTGACTTTACGGCTCACAAGGTTACGTTTAATGATAGCTGTAAAAATGGATATAACCTCTACCTTAGCAGGTGTCCCTCTGATGAACCTGGCGCTGTGACCACTCCGATCTCACTTTCAAAGGCAGGCGAGGGCCAGGCATGGGATCAGCCCTGAGAGTGCGGGATACGGGATGCCGCACTCCTCCTCGCGGAGTGCGTGAGTCTTTTCAGATCTCGGTTGTGCCCACTGTGCCGCCTTCCTCCGACATGTGGGAAGCCTTTCCCGGCGCTCCGGGTAGTGCCTATTCACTTGGTGCCCTCCTTAGGAAGACCTTATTAAAACTATCGGATTGAAATCTCAGTGCTGTTCACTGCTTCAGTGGCTGCGTGGCAGCTCGCCATGCTTTCCCCATCTGTTTGGAGCGGGAATTTACATAGCGAGTCCCAGAAGGCTTTTGCTAATGTTTCAGGTTTCTCTGTGTTGAGTTTAAATAATTCATATTCTCGGAGGAAAAATATTTGAAGTAATTTAATGGACATAATTAAGTTTTTCCCCCCTCTCACAGAAAGCAGGTCATTAGTCACTCTCTGAGGAGCAGCGTCTGATGTCTGGTCAAATATCAGAAAATAGTTTTTAAGGGTTGAAAGTTTTTGGGTTTTTTCTTTTTAGAGCCCCGCATTAGCATAGCACTAAGTGAGTAACTTTAAAAGATTTCTGATGAAAGCATCCAGGGCTGCAGAAATTCTTCAACAAGGACAAAAGCCCTTGGGCTGGAGGCAGGTAAATACGGTGGGAGTTTGGAGATGTTGAAACGGGCAGGTGATGGCGCAGCGAACCTGGCTCCGCCGCGGTGGCTTTGGAGGGCTCAGCGGGTGCGAGTCCGCTGGGTCCTCCTTGGCCGCGAAACTCCTTGGCCGCGGTCGCTGTTGAAGCTCTCGAGGTCGTGGGAGGCTGGACCCTGCGTTGGTTGAAGGAGCTTTGGGGAGCAGGGACGGCCCAGGGGCCGACCCCCCGTCCTGTGCCGGGCTGGCCAGCAGCTTTCCAGGCTGTCCCGGGTGCTGCTGCCCAGCTCCTGCTCCTCTCCCTTATCCTTCCATCTTTTCTGAGGACTTGCTGGCACATGGCCGGGAGACGTGGGTCTTCTCTGCAGGAAGGACGAGCTTTATTTCCCGCTGAACTGATGAAGCTGTTGGAACTCCATCACAAAGCTAGCATCCCCGTAACCGCGATTTAAGTGCTGAAATCATCCTGGCCGCTGAGAGAATGTTTGTATCCTCACACTGAAATTAGGAGAGACGAAAAAAAGACTAATAGGATTTACGGCACCGCTAATTACCGCTGTGAGAAAGCCTGAGCCTTTTCCCTGTCCGTCCCTCTCCATCGCACCGCTTCTCCGAAGGAGCCCAGCGCGGCTGACGGCTTCCAGGGGCTTGTACGTTTCTGATGAATCATTTCAGCGGTCGTTGAGACGCAGCCATCTCTAAGGGCGGAACCGGCAGCTCTAGCAATCTGTTTAACATCTACTCTCAAATAAGAGGAGAGGTTCTGTCACTGTAAATACATTTAGGCTGTGTTTCTTGTGTCGTATATATCTATAGCCAGATGCTGGTCTGCGCTTACTCTGATCTTAAAACCCATTTCCAGCAGATGCACAGCAGGCGGGTGAGAAGTCCCGTTGCCCTGTGGATGATCACCTGTCCATCCCTATTTCGTTTTCTCAGCACTGGTGTCTTTTTACCCGTTAATTTTACCAGGCGTGAGCTGTGTCCCCTTCATGCCGCTTACTATTTATTTGGGGCGTTGCAATGGCTTTTTGTGCGAATGAATCCGTGATGCAGGGGATCTGCCTGACATTTGCTGTAAAGTTGTCTCTTTCTGCTTCGTCTTTTCCATTCAATCCCTTGTAATATCTGCAAGGAGAATTTCAACAAAGCCCAAGGTTAATATTTACCAGCCAGATTTGCTGCAAATGAGACAACTTCAACCAGACGTTGAATTAATATGATGGAGACCAGCTTCCAAAAATAGCTGTCAGCCACTCTTCTTTGACAGAAACGTAAATTTGTGCTGTAGTGAAGTTTCCTTCTCAATTTATTTCCCTCCCGAGCGTCGGGAGCCGGCTCTGGGTGGCCGTTGTGTGGGGAGATGCCCCGTGCCCGGCTCCCACACCATGTGCCTCCGGTGGGTGATGCTCTAATTAGCAGAACGGAGCCCTTGTCTGCGCGGGGTGACGCTGCCGGAGCCAGGTTTAGGAAGGAAATCGTTTCTAGTGCTCTGCCAGGATTTTTAAATGATGTTTGAATTGGATGCGGCCAGGATGGGTTTGATGCCTCCAGGCCGTGGGGCCCAGCCTGGCGCGGGTGCTGAGGCCAGTCCCAGCCCAGCGCTGCTGTTTGATGGCCCAGAGCACGTACGTGTATTTCTCTTCCAAGCAGCCAGCACTGCCGCTTGTCAGGGAAGGAAAACTTCGCCTGAGAAGCTGCATTGGTGAGTGGCTGTTTGTGGCAGCCCATGGGCATGAGGAGCAGCCGCTGATCACAGAATGATGGAATCACAGAATGGCCGGGGTTGGAAGGGACCTCTGGAGATCATCTGTCCCACCCCCTGCCAGAGCAGGGTCACCCAGAGCAGGTGGCACAGGAACGCCTCCAGGCGGGGTTGGGATGTCTCCAGAGACGGAGACTCCCCCACCTCTCTGGGCAGCCTGTGCCAGGGCTCTGCCACCCTCACAGCAAAGAAGTTCCTCCTCGTGTTGAGGTGGAACTTCCCATGTTCGAGTTTGTGCCCGTTACCCCTTGTCCTGTCCCCGGGCACCACTGAGAAGAGCCTGGCCCCATCCTCCTGACACCCCCCCTTTCAGTATTTAGAAGCGTTGATGAGATCCCCCCTCAGTCATCTTTTTTCCAGCCTGAAAAGACCCAAATCCCTCAGCCTTTCTTCATAAGAGACATGTCCCAGTCCCCTCAGCATCTTGGCAGCCCTTTGCTGTCCCCTCTCCAGCAGTCCCCTGTCCTTCTTGACCCGGGGAGCCCAGCACTGGACCCAGCACTCCAGCTGTGGCCTCCCCAGGGCAGAGCAGAGGGGGAGGATGACCTCTCTCCACCTGCTGGCCACGCTCTTCTTGATGCACCCCAGGATGCCATTGGCCTTCTTGGCCACAAGGGCACATTGCTGGCTCATGGGCATCCCATTGTCCCCCAGGACTCCCAGGTCTCTTTCCACAGCGTTGCTCTCCAGCAGGTCAGCCCCAGCCTGTCCTGGTGTGGGGGGTTATTCCCCCCCAGGTGCACTGATGTCCACAGTGAAGTTTGAAAAGGGGATTCAAAGTAGTTCCCCCTTTTCTGCATTACTGAACGGATTTTTGAGCAGCGTGTGGGATTCAACGTGCCATGGACGGGGCACAGGAAGGTTTACCATGTCTCACTTAGGGAGAAAGTAACTCATTCTTTTGTACCTTTGCCTCTAAAGCGTGTTGGTCTTCTGGGCTCTCATGAAAGAAAACTTCAAGGCTAGAGAGGGGAAAGGTGCTGCTGTTGTGGGATTTTCCCTTTTCCCACCCCCTTCCTATACATTTGTGCTAAATCAGTGCGAGCTGCGAGGCTCGGCTGGGCAGATTTGTGCCCTGGGTCGGATATTCCTGTACGTTTTTCTTGCACAGAACCTCTCCGCCGCTCTGCTTGTTTGCTGAGGTGGAAACGGGGCTTTACGAGGGCTGGAGGCGACTTGCCTCCCGGGAGCCTGTGCCTCTGTCACCGGGGTTCTCCTCCGGCCGAGGGGGACCGTCTTCATCTGTGGTGGCTTCATCCCTGGCGGTGTCTGCGTGGAGGACTTCAGGGGCTCCATGAGGCGAGCTGGCACGGCTGCCGTTCTCGAAACGTGGGGATAAGATGAAAGGCACAAGTCAGCGCTAATTAGAAGAAAGCAGCCTTTGCTAATGGTAACTGCTAGCGATACGCGACGTAACGCATGCTTGACACTCTGCAGGAGGCAAGAAATGGCTTCTCTGATCTGCTGTGGGGTTTGCCAGCGGCCTGCTGAAAAAAGAAGGGCACCAGACTGCAAGTCCGCTCTGCTCGTCAGGCTGGGGTGTGTTATTAATGGCTGTAATTGCCCGATGAATCTAACGCCGTGTGTAGTATAATTACACTTTATGGCAGCTTATAATTGTTGCTGTTAATGAGGAGACAGGATTTGTGACAGCACAGCTTTGATTCTGTTGTGGCCCTTCGTTGTTGCTGTTTTCCTGACCCGTTTGCAGCCTCACCCCCCCTGTAATTCCGTTCGGAGCTGTGCCCGTGCCCAGGCAGCGGCCGGGCTGCTCCTTCTCTTCTGCCGGCCGTGGCTGGGGCTCCAGGGGGCTGCAGGTCTCCCTGGACCGGCTCTGGGATGGTTATGCCACTCTCAAATCCCTCCAGCGGCGCCTCTGTCGCCTGCCCGGGCAGGCTGCACTAGCGCCTTGCTCTCCTCGTGTCTAACACGAATCGCCTTTGCAGTTGCTTAAGCTTATAACTTCTTGTCCTCGCGCCAGCGAGCGGCGAGAACGCTCCTCACGCGGCGGATTGTGCCGTGCTACAGATAGCTCAGGGAAGTCAATACTATCTTTCCTGCGCTTGGCTTCTTGAGTAGTAGGGGAGCAAACAGATAAGCAAAGCCTTTGGGAAGATCATCCTGCCTGTTGTGGGTGGTAGGTTTGCGGACGAAACAGCAGCTGTAAATACTATGAAAGAGAGTGGTTTCTTCATTGCTACCAGCCAGTACTTGGACATAAACTTGGTCAATGTTTTGAGCAAATGTAAAAGGAAGTTTTTCTGGGAAGAAAAGAGGTTTTGGATTAAGTCCTCGATTTTTATTTTTCCAAAGGGAAGTGCTACAACAGAGAAAGTGCTTGCTTTTTCAAAAACCAGTCTTTCCATTTGTCTCCTATTGTACCTCCCCTTTTAGTGCTTGCCTTTTTGCTGCCGAGCATCCCAAGCTGAGTGCAGGGAGAGGGAGCGCTCTGGTCTTGAACCTCTTTTACGCTCGTCCGTTGAGACTGCCATGATGAGCGCCTTTGGCTACTGGTACTTGTCTCTCCCCTTCCTTGGGAGGGGGAAACGCAACCGTTCGGTCCCTGTGTCGTCCATGGGGAGGCAAGCAGCGTTCCCGCATCCCCGAGGCTGAGGCTCGGCTCCGGGCGCTGGCAGCTCCTGCCTGGGCTGTGCCTGGAGCATCCTCCTGCCCGCACCGTGCTGCCAGATGGGGCTGGTCCCTCCTTCCCTGACGGTGCCTTTCCTTCTGCCAGTCAATTGCAGACTTTGACTTTACAAGAAGAAAAAAAAAGTCCCAGAGCAGTGGCCTGGCCCTGAGAGCTCCTGCCACCATCTTTCTCTTAATGACAGCGAGCTGTGAGCGAGGCGTGTGTCCTTGTAAGTCTCAAGGGCTGTCGGAGCCTGGCGCGTCAGCCGCTCTGCTGCGGCTCGGCAGGACAGGGAAGAGCAAGGCCTTACCCAGCCCGAGTGCCTCCTGTTCTTCTGGGAACCGGCCGCTTCGTTTGCTTGGTGGCAGAGGAGGAGGAATCGAAGCATCTGGAGACCATATAGGCTGGAGACTTCCCGAGCAGGCTGTCTCCTTCGGGAAGATGTTTTTGGAGAGCGAGTGCCCGTGTGCTCTGCATGGCCAGGGCTTGCTCTTGCTGAGCAAACGTTTGGGGCAGGAGTGGGCGGTGGCGTTGGTAAGATGCTTCCCCCTGCATTGCATGTGTCCCATCAAGGCATCATGTCACTACAGTGCCCTTAGATGGGAAATAAATAGTTCAACTGAAAGTTAGAGAAATTTAGAGTAATAAATTACACTATTTTGTAATTTAGCACAAAGATACTTCCTGAAGCCTAAGGTCTGCTTTTCCATTTAAATACAGATAAGATGGATCCAAATGTACAGTGCTTGGGGCTTTTGATTTGTTTCATCTTTTATACATTAGCTTACAAACCTGTACGTGCTTCTGGAGTTTATTTTATCTTCTGACTGATGCTTGAGTATTATGCAGAATAAGTTTATTTTTTTCTCCTGGGATTCGGTAAGTTGCACGAAGCGCCAGGTTTTACTTTCATCACCGACGGAGCCATCGGCATCCCGCAGACAGACGCTGCGCTCGGGGGCCGGTGCTGACGGCGGGTTTTAGCAGCACTTGTCAGGGCAGGAGCCAGGCACAGCGTGGCTGCGCCGGGTGGCACTGGGGTGGGAAAGGGGGCTGGAGGGGTAAATCTGTGCCTGTCACTGAAGGAATAAGCACTGAGGAAATGTCTGCTTAGAATCATAGACTGTGTTGGGTTGGAAGGGCCCTCTAAAGGCCATCTCGTCCAACCCCCTGCAGTCAGCAGGGACATCTGTAACTAGATCAGGTTGCTCAGAGCCTCATCCAGCCTGGCCTTGAATGTCTCCAGGGATGGGGCCTCCACCCCCTCTCTGGGCAACCTGGGCCAGTGTCTCACCACCCTCAGTGTACAGAACTTTGTCCTGCTTCAGTTCCCTTTCTGAATTATGGTTTAGCTTTCTCCTCCTGGGTCTTGTGTTCTAGCAGAACGTGGCTGGAGCGCCCTTGTGACCTGGGCAAAGTGACGGTTTGAGGACGTGGAGAGCTTTGTCCTGAATGAACTTGGAGTATGTGCATCCGTCAGCCCATTAGCAGCCTCCTTGGTAGCCGTAATGCCGTATGGAGGATGCTGCTTTCCATCAGTCACGCTTATGAAACACCCATGTAAAATATGCTTTCTCTTCAGTCTCTTTTTGGAGTAATGATCAAGCTTGGAGATATTTATTATTCGGGATTGCATATTATATTGCTGTTTTACAGTGTGTCTGAAATAATTATGGCTATGGAAATTGTGGCAGAGCCAGACACAAATTACTCTCTGACACTTAATTTTAGAGGAAACTACTCAGAAAATTACAAGCATCACCATTCGTTTGCAGAATTCTTGTCAGGCTTAAGGGTATAGATACCTGGCTGCTAGATGGACGTGCTGGTTATTCTGCTGAAACACAGGGGGAAATGTGTCTCGCCCACGGCTAAGGGAGTTTGTGCGCTAGAAAGCCCTTGGCAGGAGCAGGGTGCGTGTGGGATGCAGGTCACTCAGTCCTTCGCGGGGGATCATTTGGTAGATGCATCAGGGAACTGGAAGAGACACCAGTAAATTGCCGTTGGCTCAGGGGATGTGCCTACGTTAGTGTGTCCTTGAGGAACATGCCCGCATAAATAGCGATGAGGTTCCGTTCAGTACTGCCGTAGCGCTGAATTCAAGCAAATGCATTCTTTTAGATATCTCAAGACTGTCTTGCTAAATATCCTTGGGTGTTTAATTTTCTTCTGGACTAAATCACTGAATTTAATTTCAGCTATTAAGAGCTCATTGTTGGCGATGCACAAAGATCTAGCCTCTGGACATAGGTTTTCATTTCAGTGCTCTTCAAATTATTTAACAAGGGCAGAAATTACAGAGTGGCATTGTCCTAAAGGTTTCAGAGAGGCCGGGAACGTGTTGGACTGTAGGCTGCCGAAAAGTATTATTGAAAACCACTTATTAAAAAAAAAAACCAAAAAAAAAAAAACTTTGTGGAAGACAAGCTGCCTTTGAATTCTCTTGAGTGGCGCAGCCTGAAATACCCGTGCTGGCAGGCCGGGTACCGAGGTAAGAGGAGCTGGAGACCCGATCCCGTGCCAGTATTGATCGCTCCCTCGCGCTGACGCTGTCCCTCTTGCACAGGCGCGGAGATTGGACACGATTTCTTTCCCTTCCTCACAGTGGGGCTCTGTAGCGTCATCGCTCTCCGCCTGCAAGGTATTGATTACAGTTTTTGCAATAAGACAAGGCAAGATTGCAAACCCAGCATGTAAGGGGAGGACGGGAGCCTCTCTATTTCCCGAGGACATTTGTTGACAAGGCTCTTTCACCGGCTCAATACGCCCCTGAAACCTTATTCTGTCGGTGTGTTTTGCACAAGGTGCCCTGTCTGGATTTGGGCAACTTGTCCTTGTCTGCAGGCGCTCGCTGACAGCCGTCCTTCTGGGGTACCCGCTCCCCTGATCCTCCCCTTCCCCTGGGGGCCGGCTGCCCTCTCCCTCCTGCCGAGCACCTCTCCTCTTAAGCGTTGGTGAAGAGTTTGGAATGCAATAACCGGTGACTTGGTAATGGAATTAAGTTGGATGGAGGCTGGATGTGCCAGCCTGGTCCGGGGAGGGGGCAGCGGTAGCAATAGCTCCCGCAAGAGATGCGTTGAGAACCACTGCGTATTTTATACGACCGATGGTAACGGCGAGTTTGCAGAGACAGGAGAAATGGCGTGTGCCGTTGCCTGGCGGGCTGTGTCGTGGGGTGCTGGCGGCGTGTTTCCCCTAGCTGCTGCCTTTCCTCAATAGCGTTTTTATGAATGCCTGCTTCAGCAGAGAAAATTAACACAAGTTAAAAGCAGATGAACTTTGTCAAATGCAATTTCGTGAAAAAAAATGGAAAGGAATTGATTTTGGAAGACGACCGAGTTGTAGTGTTAATTATAAATGACTGTATAGGCGTTTTGAGTGAAACTGCAGGCGTTATTGATTCATGCAGGCATGCGCGTGGCTCTTCTGCTGTCTGCAGGAGTTCAGCAACACGAAGAAGTTCAATAGTGCTAACGCAGGCAGTGTCCTTCGTGGGTTTTTTTTTTTTTCTTTCTTCGAAGATATCTGCAAGGTTTGTGGGTCAACAAGCTGACCTGAGACAGTTTGGTAAGGGGGGGGCGGGGAAAGGCAGAACCCATCCAAAGCATTAGGACTAAATGCTGAGGAGGGTGTAAACAAACCAACAAACTTCAATATGATGAAAATGACACCAGACAGCAAGGAGGGGTAAGCGTGGAGCTCGCCGCTGAGACAGCGAACGCCCTCCACAGCCAGTGAGGGGTTTATCCCGCTCGTGTGTGGAGGAGCCGACCCACGGCCGTGGTCTTTGCCAGGCACTGGTATGGGCACGCTAGCACAGAGCTCCCTTCCCCTTCCCCTTCCCCTTCCCCTTCCCCTTCCCCTTCCCCTTCCCCTTCCCCTTCCCCTTCCCCTTCCCCTTCCCTTTCCCCTTCCCTTTCCCCTTCCCTTTCCCCTTCCCTTTCCCCTTCCCTTTCCCCTTCCCTTTCCCCTTCCCTTTCCCCTTCCCTTTCCCCTTCCCTTTCCCCTTCCCTTTCCCCTTCCCTTTCCCCTTCCCTTTCCCCTTCCCTTTCCCCTTCCCTTTCCCCTTCCCTTTCCCCTTCCCTTTCCCCTTCCCTTTCCCCTTCCCTTTCCCTTTCCCAACATCCGCATTAGGAAGCGGTATCTCTCATGCGTGGTGTGGGTCGGGGGCCCAGGTGCAAGAGTTGCGTTGGTCCATATCCACATCCAGGTCCAGGAGGGGAAGGGGGGCCGTGACCGAAGGTGAGAGGAGGCCGTGCCGGGGTCTGTCACTGCTTTTGTGTGGGTGGGCTGAGAAGCGCAGACCCGGAGCAGCATCTTAAAATGGTCCTTAAAATGGTCCTCCTGAACCGCACCCTGGGGGGGATCCTCAGGCCAGTCCTTCCCTGTCCGCGGCACAGCGCAGCGTGAGTGGGCAGGGGGGGACGGGAACACGTGCAAACACGCATGTTTTTTCCAGCTGTGGAGATGTGCAGGAAGTATGTCTGATGGGGTTTGCCTGATTTTTGTGTTAACATTAACGTGAAGTTGTCTGGGTTAAGTAGCTTTATTCCTAAATCCATGTTATGAAGCAATTTCAGCCTGGTATTTAATCTTCCATCTGTGCTTCTTCTCGTAATATTTTATGCTAAGCTTCAGTATTTACTTAGGTCTCGGCCCCTCCTTCTCTGTGAAATGATGAACACTTTTTAATTAGCAGAGACGTGTTAAGCTGCAGGAAATGGATTTTTGGTTTTACTGGACCCTGCGATGTGTCTGGGTTGGTGTTGGTGAATGCTTCTATACTGATGCTCGCATTTGTCTGCTGGAACCCGGGGCATAACTTACAAAAGGTTCTGCAGCTGAGGCACCTAGGTTGTGCGCAGCAGCCGGACGCTCGCACAGCCACAGCGACACGGCCCCAGGCGCGCAGTCCCCGCCGCGGGTGCCAGAGGGAGGGGGAAATTTCCTTTAAATTTGCCAAGTTACAGCATTGCACCTTCGCGGGCTCCCCCGGGCTGTCTGCTCTTCTAAAGAAGACCGTCTTTACCCTGGGAGGCGAGTTGCTGCCGCCGCGGTTCCAGCAGCGCGGTGCCGCTGGGCTCTGCTCTCAGGGTTGCGTGTGAAGCTGCGGGGAGGGGATGCGCCATGGACAGACGCTTTGCGTTGAGCTTAACATGGGAGAACTCTAGCAAGAGCTGCGCCTCTCCAAGAGGTGGCTGGAGTAGGTCTCAATCACAGAATCACAGACTGTGTTGGGTTGGAAGGGCCCTCTAAAGGCCATCTCGTCCAACCCCCTGCAGTCAGCAGGGACATCTGTAACTAGATCAGGCTGCTCAGAGCCTCATCCAGCCTGGCCTTGAATGTCTCCAGGGATGGGGCCTCCACCCCCTCTCTGGGCAACCTGGGCCAGTGTCTCACCACCCTCAGTGTACAGAACTTCTTCCTCATGGCTGATCTGAACCTGCCCTGCTCTAGTTTAAACCATTGCCCCTCGTCCTGTCGCTGTGTGCCCTTGCAAACAGCCCCTCCCCAGCTTTCCTGGAGCCCCTTTAGGGACTGGAAGGGGCTGGAAGGTCTCCCCGGAGCCTTCTCTTCTCCAGGCTGAACCCCCCCAGCTCTCTCAGCCTGTCCCCACAGCAGAGGGGCTCCAGCCCTTTGAACATCTTTGTGGCCCTCCTCGTGGGCCATGTCCTTCTTGCGCTGCGGGCGCCAGAGCTGGACACAGTACTCCAGGTGGGGTCTCAGGAGAGCAGAGTAGAAGGGGATCTCTCTTTGGTCTTATTTGGTTCTCTTATTATCTCAGTCTTTGGTCTTATTTGGTTGAAAGCCCATTTCTTTCTCGGTGTGTGTGTGCAAGCCAACATGCAGAGCCTTTGCAGAGGAAAGTTGGGAGTCCCTAAGGGTCAGCTTCTGCCTTTGGTTGTGCAGTCATTGCGCTGGGCGGACCTCCAGAGACCCGAGCCCTCTTCTTGGTCCTGCTTGTCTTGTGTGACTTTGTGCAAATCACACGCTGGCTCTGTCCCAGTTTCCTGCTTGTCAGTGTGGTTAACGTTTCCATATGTCAAAAAGAAAACAAAGGTTAACTTAATTGTTCGAGATACCCATCACTGCAACAGTTGACGTAAAAGGCTGGTGACCAGCTGGTAAATGCTGCCGGGTGATTAATAACTTCATTTTACTGCTGCATGCAAAATCTTGGCCGTGCTTCACTTGAACTGCAACTCTCAACCCTGGAGCTTGCGCAGCCCGTGTCCCGCAGTCAGGTTGTCCTGCTTGATGCACGCAGTGAGTCACTTCTAATCACTGTTCATCGATTAACAAGATAAAGCTGCTCAAACTCCGATGCCCTTTTGCCGATTGATCAGGATCTCTTCTGCCATTTTTCAAGCCCAAACTTGGACGTGCAGCTGACAGTGGCTTGGCGGATGTTGAGACCCTTGCTGGCGGAGGAGAAGCTTCAGCATCCTTGGAGCTGTGGCTGGCTGGAGAGGGAGGTTACGCCTACGAGCCCCTGGTGGGAAAATCTAGTTGGTAGGCTTCGTGATGCTGGGAGATGGAGATGTCTGAACTGCTAAGGAGGGAAAATGAAAGGTGTCCCGTGCCATATGAGTAGGAAACCATGTATTTTTCAACTCTGCATCCTCAATTGCTCCCGCTCTCCCTGTGGCACAGACTGGGCGTGAGAGAGGACACTGCCCTCTGCTCTCGGGAGAGCCATCCGCTCTTGTCCGAGGAGCTGCGGCAGATGGGTCGGTAAGAGAAACCCTTCCCGTGGGTGCCTCGTGCCGGGTAATCTGCCAAGCTGCGGCACAAATCAATGTTGCTTGTTCTGCTACTAGTTTGGTGGTGTGTGCGTACAGTGTTATATCAAGGAGGGAACATGTGCTCTCTCTGTCAGAGGAATGACTACGGCACGCCTGGTGAGCAGGGAGTAGCTTGTGTGGGCAGCGATGATGGAGCTGGAGAGAGGCAATTAATCTGTCTGACCCATCCGGCTGCTTCTCTTTTGCTCTAGGAGAATGTATTATTGAATTTTATTATTTAATAATTAAGTTGCGGTAGTACCAGAGGACAAGGAATAGGATAGAAGACAGCGTACAAAAAAGAGAATTTCATTCTATAAATTGATGGCCTGATCTCTTGAGAGCTGTCACATACCCGCTGCAAAAATGAGCACTGCGAAATAACAGGGACACCTAAACCAGCTGGGGACCAAGAAAAACACTTGTAGGATGAGGTGGGAGAGGGTGGGAGTTTATCCGAGAAAAGAAACGGAGGTGCACACATGATGCATCACATGTGCTGGGGCGCTTTTGTTCTCAAGTGTAAGATGCAGACACCCAAGGAACAAGATGAACGAGTAACCCCCAGGCTGAGCTGTGCCCGGGGGACGCGGGGGACGGGCTCACGCGGGGTCCTGGTACCAGTGTTTCTGGGAAATGCAAATTGCGGCGCTTCGTACTGTCACTAACTGCCATACCTTCTGACAGACACCTGTGTAAACTTGCTTCTAGCTATTAGAAAACAGGGAGGAACAGCCTGAAAGATGCTGCTAATTGAAAATGTTCAATTTCCTACGATGAGATGTCAAATTCCTGTGACCGTCAGGCTCGCTTTCACATCTGAGGAATGGCGGCAGAATGCTCTGGGTTTGGTGCTCAGGTCCCATCAAGTTTGTAAACAAGATTGATTTTTCCGTTCTGCCTGACAGAGGGTGCGAGCAGGAATTTCGCGCCAGCGTTCGGGCTTTGATGCCGTAACGAGATGGGCTTCTCCCCGCAGGGAGGAATGAGCCGGACCTGCCGCGGACAGAGGCGGCAGTCGATGTGCGGCACCGAAGCCCCCGAGCCCCCGTCCCAGCTCCGCTCTCGGGGTGCAGGTGTCCCCGTGTCCTCCAGCTGCTGGGAGAAGGGCCAGTTCAGTGGTGGCACCAGCCCCGGCTCTGGGCGTGCGCTCGGGTCACCGCTCTGCAGGGCCGGGAGGGAGCGCTTGAGCGTTTGGGGGAGTTCAAACCTTGTCCCCAGCCCTTGGGGACGGCGGGGTGCGGGGTCTGCCCGCTCTCTGCCTCTTGGGGCTGGGCGCAGCACGTGTTCCGCTCGCTGTCGGTGGCTCTTTCAGCAGAGACCTCCAAGCGCTCAATGCCGGTGCTGGGTTTCGTGGTTGAAACCTGGCCGCCGCCTCCGGTGCGGTAGGATGGGCTCAAAGGCTTCTGCTGTGCCCCGTGCCTGCGGGGCGTTGGGACCTTCAGCGACCTGCTGGTGATGTTTCTGCCCTGTGTCGTGGCCAGTGCTGCCTACCTAAAGGAAAAAGCAAGCCACGTCTCCATTATATGAAGGTCACATTAGTTTTGGTTTGATTTCTCAAATATAAAGAGGAAGCTGGAAGTTTTGACAGTAATTTAAACACGTGCTAGTTTTTCCTGTTTTATCTAGCACCCTAGGTAGGGAATGACATTTATTATGCATTGTGGCTCTCCGTCTTAATCTTACTTCTCTGTTGTGTTTGTCAAGTCCACGCTTTTAAAGGTTAGCTTTATCTGGTACGGGAGGCGTGCAGGCTGTGAGGCAGGAGCCGTGAATACAGGACCGCAGGCTCTCTGGTCCCATACTGGCAGCAGCTGTTGCAAGATCAAGGAGCAAACATCAATAATTCTTCCTAGAAACACGTAGTTTCCTAGAAATCCCTCCTGCAGCACCTCTCAGGAGAGGATGCTCCAGCTGCCCGGCAGACCTTGGCCTGTTGGCGGTGCCTGGGCTCCCCTTGCAGCCAGCGAGAGCGACGGGGACGTTGGGACGTGGATGGTCTCGCCCAGTGCCAGCATCGCGGGCAGGTTGGGCAGACAAACACCCCTGCCTCTCTGGTGACCACTGCGGGGTCCCCATGTCCAGCTCGGTCACCGGTGATGAGGCTGCCCTTTGTGTCTGGCTGACTGCAGCACGTGCGGAGATGCTTTATCTTGTCCAGGTCAGGTAGGAAGCACAACCAAGAGGGGCCCAGGAAGAGTCTGCTAATTTTGGTTCCCTCATTTTGAAAAGGTATGGACTTTTTAATTCTCCATTTTAACAATTTAACTCTTCAGTTTTTCTATAGAAATGTAATGTTTGAAAGTTGCAATTTCCATTCCAGTTAGAAGGAAGTCTCTCCCCATTACTTCGGCATGACTGAAATGGGCTTGAGGGGGCCCAATCTGCTGCTTTCTGCAGGCTTTGCTTGCGCTGGGTGACACGACAGAACAAGATCTTGTCTGGCAAGGAGGCAAGGCTTTTAGGCAGCTCTTGAAAGGTTTTATATATAATGTAAGAAAAGCAAAAATATCTGCTGTGTGTTGCTGCTCCCAGCTCTGCCGGGCTGCTGTGTGTCGTGTGCCAGCGGCCGGGGCGGGCAGGGACCGCTGGGAGCACAAACCTCAGCCACGGTGCTGCCGCTCCCTCCCCACCGGTGACCGCAGGGCGCTCAATTTCTAAAGACTTTGCGGTAAATTAAATAATCTCCCCTTAAACAGTTCACCCATTTTCGGCATCCCAGGGAAGAGTCCTTTCCAGCCTGTGCTGCGTCTAGCGCTTTGTCCTCAGATCACAGCCGTAGCTGCCAGTTTTATATCACGCTAAAAATTAATGAACCGGAGTGCACTGGAATAATCTGCTTTAAAAGGAACAGTCTCAGCAGCCAACTCCTTAAAAATGATAAGAGAGGGGACTGCGTTAGTGGAGCTGTTCATCTAGGAACTTTACGAGTGATTAAGTTTAAATATTCAGGGACCTGATGAAGGGACAGCAGACAGCAGCACCACGCCGAGAAGGTGAAGAAGCCAAGGAAAACACGAGTGGTTCTGTTGGGGTCGAAAAACCAGCTGAGACAAACTCTGTCCCTGGGGCTGGCCCTGGGGGGGTCCCGGCTCCGCGCGGGGGGGCTGCCAGCCCAGGGGAGCACTGCGCAGGCAGGAGGGGTGCACGGCAATGACGGACGCACGTTTCTTTGCAGGCTGCTTCCTTTTCAGACGTTTTAGGGTCAAACTGAAGCTGTTGCAAGCAGCTCTGTGGAGTTTTGCAGCCTCTTTTTTGTTGCTTTTGTAAAGTGGTAAGTCTTTTGTACAGAACCAGCCTCTGGGTGTCCTGCTAGGGGTGCTGCCTGTGGGCTGCCTGCTGCTTGTAGTAAAGATCAATCAAATCCTTGAGCGACATGTGAATTACTTGTTTGTGTATCAAGGGTTCTTTCCAAAGGATAAGGGAGGCCTGTATGCGGCCTGTAAAAGCAAATTTATACTACTGTTGTTTAACTTCACTGTGACTTCTGTATAATCCGCGGTGATAAAGCTGTGGCTGGCAGTGACGTGGCCGTGTGGCTCTTGCGTCTGTATGTGAACCTCTGGTGACTGATGAGGTCTACAGCTTCTCTGTTTTCAATATTCCTCCCCTCTGGGGGCTGTTGCTGACTCTTGCTGTGGCTCCCACATCATTTCTGCTCTGCTCACCTGACTCTAAACCCTAAGCCACGTGTTTTCCATATCCTGCATCTTTCTGCAGCCACCTGGTCCCCCGTGTCCCTCCAGACCCTCCAGCTCCCTTCACACGTTGCTCCAGCTGATGTCTGACTGTTCCTCCAGCCCCTTGAGAGAGTCAGTGCAGAGCTACAGCACCCGAATGTCCATGCCGGGTCAAACCAAAGACACGTCTCTCTTGGTGCCAGGATCACACCGGTGCTCGGGGAAGGTAGCTTGGAGGGTGGTATCTACTGGGCAGTGGCAGGCAAAGGATGTCCCGGGAAAGAGGAAAACACAGTCAGTCATCAGTCATCAGACGTGTCCCCCATTCACCTTGTGGCGTTATTCCCATAACTCCCTCTCTCTGTCTTTTCAGCTTGTCTTCCTGGATTTTACAAGCTTTCCCTGCGTCTCCCTCTCTGCTCTCCTTGCCCTGAGCACAGCTTCACGCATGAGGAAGCCTCCACGTTCTGTTCATGCCAGAAGAACTACTCCAGGTCCCCATCAGACCCGCCATCTGCCTCCTGCACACGTATGTCTCGCCGAAATGCCATCTCTTTGTCAAGCGAGGAAACACGGGTCCGGATGCTGCATCTGTCCCACAGCGCAGCGCCTGTGGGTGCCCAGGAGGCTGTCCGGGGCTGTCCCCTGCCAGGGTGCCCAAGCCCATGGAGCTGCGCCTGGGGGGGGTGTGTCCGTGTCCCTGGGGGTCCCAGTCTGCGCTAGGGTGCTGCCGTGGTGGGGAGGGATGAGGGGCTGTCCCTACGCCATGGAGCTCGCGGGCCGAGGCTGCTGTCTGATGAGACAGACGGTAAAACTCCCTGGTAAAACTAGGGCACAATCATTTAGTCAATATAGTTCACAGATTTTAATTAAATGGCCTCTAGTTAATTGGATCGGACCCCGGCTACTCCAGTGATGGATGCTGTAGAGCTGCCTGCACAGTGATGAGGAACCTTCCGCTTTGCCCGAGAGCGAGCGTGGCTGGGCGGTGTCTGACCGGCAGCGGGGCTCCTGGCTGCTTGGCCAGCGAGCCCTGGGGTGGTGTCAGGTCCGACTGGCTACTTCTCACGCTCTGTGTGAGCCCTGGCTTGCTGTGTATAATGTGTCCCTCCGGCGGGATCCTCTGTCCGGTGTCCCCGCTGTGCCACACGCATCAGTGCGTCCATGTCCCCCTGTGCTGCCACGAGCTGTGGCTGCCCGGGATTGTGCTCTCTTGCTCGGCCACTAGTGCCTGTGCTGCTGCTCCCGGGGGACCCGTAGGTTTGCCCTCGTCCCCAGGCAGTGCCCAGCTGTCCCGCGCCTGTGCAGACACTCCTCTGCTTCCAGGTCCGCCCTCTGCCCCGAGGAACCTGGTCTACAGCCTGCGGCAGTCCTCGCTGGTCCTGGAGTGGAGTGCCCCCGCCGACGCGGGTGGCCGCAGCGACCTGACCTACAGCCTGTGGTGCGGCCGGTGCCCGCCGGCTCTGCGGGGCCGCTGCGAGCAGTGCGGCAGCGGGGTGGGCTTCCTGCCGCAGCAGACGGGGCTCGTGGACCGGACCGTCACCCTGGTGAACCTGCTGCCTCACGTCAACTACACCATCCGCGTGGTGGCTGTCAACGGCGTCTCGGGCGTCAGCCCGCTCTTGGGGCAGCAGTACGCCGAGGTCAACGTCTCCACCGGCCTTGCAGGTATGGCTGCCGTGTAGCACGTGCGACTGATTAGAATCATAGAATCATAGAATCTTCATGGTTGGAAAGGACCTTTGAGGTCATCGAGTCCAACCATACACACACACACACACACAAAACCCCAAAAAACCGCCAACCCCATAAACAAACAAAAAAAATCCCAACAGCCTACGATCTCTGCCCTTCAGAGCATGCCCTGAAGTGCCAAATCTAGACGTTTCTTAAATACCTCTAGGGATGGTGACTCAACCCCCTCCCTGGGCAGGCTGTTCCAGTGCCTGACTGCTCTTTCAGTAAAGTAATTCTTCCTAATATCTAATCTAAACCTCCCCTTGGAGTCCCCGTCGCACCAAGAAGACGGTTGCCTGCACTATCCTATGCTCCTGTGTCATCTCTGGGGTGTGTGGGTCTGCTCGGCGGCTGGTTCCGTGGCTTTGTCACCGGGAGGACACGGGGTCTGGAGGTGGTGTGGGCACCGTCCTCGGGCTTTGCCTGCCCGACGCCCCGACGGCGGTGCCCTGACTCCTCTCAGTTTGCCGTGGTGGCACAGACGTGGTGCTCAGGGGTGGTGGGCGGCACGGGCGGGAGGGGGAAATGGAGACCGCCCTGCAGCGCTCTTGGGGGGGTTTGGTTGGTGCCATGGGGAGGCAGGGAGCTGGCTGTGCCCAACAGCCCGTGGCCTGTGTGTCTGCCACAGCGCCGGGCTGGCTCGCAGCCGGGTGGCAGCGAGTGTGGTGACAGCCTGGGCTCTGCTTTGTGATCCGGCTGCGGTTTGAATTTACAAATCACAAAAAAGAAGCAACATTTTCAGCCCGTCGCAAAAACCCCTCTTTAAAATAGAGAATTCAAATATTGGCTATCCTTTGGGAACAAAAAAAATATTGATTTCATCTCTCTCTTCTGTGCGGGTCCGTGGCACAGTTTCTCGCTGGACGTGTCCCCTTCCACTTTGTTTCACGTTTCTCTTTAGCGAGGGGAAGCCAGCACCCAGCCTGCCGGTGCGGATGGGGCCCCTGGCCGGCCGGAGGGGTTTGGTCCCTCCTCAGTTGTTAGCTGTGCCTAGGGAAAATCAGCTCTGGCTTGTTGTGTCCTTGTCTCTTCCTCCGTGGTTACGTTATTAATTTGCATGAAATCCCTTTGCCAAGCCACAGTTAATGGAGACAGATGATCCTCACATACCTCGTGGCAGGAATTGGCCAACAATTTCATCTGAAGAGATTAAACTTTGATCTTGTTATAAATAATTTTCCCACCGTTTGATCAAATGGTTTTGTGCGCGTTGTTGCTTTCTCTTCCCTCGTGTAATAATTTCTGTGGATCCGTTGGGTGGATGCTGTGCCGCAGACTGCTCTTCGGTGGAGGTGTCATTCCTCATTAGGATCTTTGCTGTTCAAGGATGGATTTAGCTCTGGGAAGATCTTCTGTCTCCTGAGCTCAGGCTATTCCCGAGCCAGCATACGAGCTAGGGAGGGGTGAGCTTAACGAGGTCTAATAACGAGCTGTTCTTCCAGAGGCTCGTGTCAGGCGGGGGGACCAGAGCTCGGGAGCTGCCTCCTCGCCTGGAGCTTCAGGTCTGAGCTGGGGACAGGAGGCTGGGGAAGGGCAGCAAGCGCCCTGTTCTCTCTAGGGAGGGAAGCAACAAGTCCATGGTACCAACCCGTGCCTCAGCCGTTTGTCCGTTTAATGCAGCTTTTCTCCTGGGTAAGCGGGAATCTCAACACTGCGTACTCCTGAAGGAACTGAAATACGCATGAAGAATATGGCATAATTAATCTCGTAATCTGTTCAAAATCAATGTCTCTTGTCGAGCTGTCGAGTCTCCGGATGCAGATGGTAGCTCAGATTTAGCCAAACAGCTGAGGCTCGGGAAGTTTCATGAAACGCTTGAGTTTTTTGCTGGTGAAGGTGTCCCCTCCCGGGGGCAGCGCCAGGCGGGGGCTGCTCCTTCCCCAGGTGGCTTGCGGAGCCGCTCTGCAGAGCCTGCCATCTCCAGTGAGTCCTGGAGTCCCCCGGCATGGAACCCATCACAGAAGTGCCTGATGGGACCGGGGATCAGGAGAAAGGGAGATTTCAGGGATTCCCGAAGCAGCAGTGACTTCCTCGGTGGCTGCGATGCGATGGTCTCGGAGGTCGTCTGCAGCCCCAGGGAAGCTCTGGCTGCAGGTATGCAGATTCAGAGGAAAAATTAAACGAAGAAACGAGACCCTATTTAGCTGTCAGATCCCTGCTCCTCTAAATATAGCTCTGAGCGCAGCCCTGGCGCTGCCCTTCCCCTTCAGCAGTCACAAGAGGGAATTAGCAGTTGTTCATTGTATTTGCAGGGGAAAAGGAAAGATGCTATTTAGTCCGCGGGACGCAAAATTAATACTGTGTTTTTTCTAATCTGGCCCCAGCGTGGGACTAAATAAAAATGTTTGAGGAGAGAACAGAGCTGTTTACCTGCAGGAGTAGGGCTGCGTTAGCTATGTAAATGTACACTCTAGGACAATGTCATTTATATTCCCGGCAGGGATCGACTCCTGTCTTAAAGGGCTTTTAAATCTGTTGCAGATTAATAATGCAGCCAGTGCCGAAATGCATTCTCCTTTCTGAGGCTGTGGAGAAGGGGTTTGTGCTGAGTGAGGTCCTCGGAAGCAGACTGCGCTGCCCAGGCTTGCTGCTGGCGCGGCGACGCCAGCACGGGGGCGGGGGGGGCCACAGGACGAGGCGATGCGGGGGCGAGGGTCTGTGCTGCTGGGGTCCGTGTCCTCCAGGCAGCGAGAAGCGAGCCTGGAAGAGCTGCAGGGTAACCGGTGAGGCCGCTTCGCTGGTTTGGAAAGAAGGACCCTGGGGCAGGAGTTGCCTGGGACGGTGCCCAGTGCGTTTTCTGTGTTGGGGCGTTAATAACTGGTGGCGGAGGGGAGAGGCTGGCTGTCCCTGCCGCGAGCGGTACGTGGTGCAGGGTGGCAGAGGTGCTTGGGGACGATGGCAAGCTCTGTCCATCCGATGGCCTCTCGCCCTGTGCAGGGAGCAGTGGACAGCACGGCGACGGGTTGTGGTCTGCTCTTGTTTGCTGCCCCAGCTCTGAAAATGTGTGGGGAGAGCGTTCCCCCAGGTGGCCGGGCACCAAAGGGGGCTGCGGGCTCCCTCGGTCCAGCTCCGGCTTTAGGTGTGCGCTCTTGTCCCTCCCTATGGGCCCCCGTCGGGTTTTGGGTCATTCAGCAGGGGTACACGGTGCCCACCTCTAGTTTTATGCCTCTTCTGCTTGTACACTGGTTAAAACCCACATACAACGGCCTGGAGTTTGTAAAATCAGGCAGAGTGGTGAATAATTTAATGTTTGCTTTTTCGGAAGAGAGGCAATGTTAGGGGAGCTTAAAATATTGATAGGAAACACATTTTTTTCACAGTGTGAAATGCTTTATAGCCTGCGTGATTTTCTTTAATCCCTTTTAAACATGTTTGAGGCTGGCGCCTGCCTGCTTTTCTGGCACGTGCCGTGGGCTCTGCTCTACAGCCCAGCACTGAGTGTGATTTTTCCTGGTGGCTTTGTTAACAGCCAGGATGACTTGTGCGGGTTTCTTCAGTCCATTTCTAGATGCAGAGATACAGGAGGGCACCTGTGTGATGTTTTATTGATGGGAATCGCATAAAACAGCAAGGAGCACTTAACTTAGTTTACGGGAGCGAAACCCAAGTTAAGCGCCAGGCTGGCCTCAGCCGCCCGCGTCACTTGCCGTGGCGTTGGACGCGGGGTGATGTGCACCCTGCGGAGGCCACGGGCTTGTGGTGGGGATTATGCCGCTCCCCCAGCGGTGAGAGCTGCCAGCCCGCCCCGTGCGTTCCCGTAGGAGGGGTTCGCCCCGCGGGCACCCCTGCGGATCTCTGTAGTCCTGTCTTTTACCCCGCGAAGGAGGCAGACCTCAGCAGGCATTTGTGCCGCAGGTTCGTGGTGCAGCCGCCCGGGGGGTCGCAGCCTGCTTGTCCTGGTGGGAGCGTTAATAACCTTTCTGCCGCGCTTCGTGAGCTGTCTCCCCCTTCTTTACATGTGGGCAATTCAATATCCCCTTAAAGGTCAGCTCTGGGGCCAGTGTATTTACTCTGAGAATGATTTTTGCAAATGTCAGATGACACGCAGCCAGACTGCAGCAGGGGAGCGGAGCGCGGGGGCTCCCGGCTGCCCTTCGGGTCCTCTGGCTCCTTTGGCAGAAGCCGAAGGGACTTGGAATCAAGGAGCAAATCATCATGAATAAAACATCAGGAGGACTTTTTTTTCATCAGGAGGGATTAATGAGCTAAGTAATAAATACAAAATTTCACAGATACTTAAGTTTGCTTTCCAGGGACGTGTTCCTCTCCGCAGGAGTCTCAGTGGGATAGTCAGGGTCCAGCAAACGCCTTGATGTGGTGGAGCAGCGGGACAAGCTGGAAACCGCTGAGTTCCCCGCGCAGCTTTCCCTGTGCCTGCCGTGGGGCCGCTGGTGTAAACGGGTGACTCGGTCGCTGCAGCCCCTTCACCCTGGTGTGTTCTGGCCCCTGGTGCCTACCAGGGTGGCCTGGGACCACCCTTCCGTGAATCAATCCTAATTTTCTCTCTAATCAACCCAAAGCAGACCCAAGAGGGTCTAACAGAAGCTTTTATCAAGGTACCAGGTATGAAGTTTATTTTCCCTACTAAAAAATACTTAGTGTCTGTCTTGAATGGCATCCTCTGCAGCAAAGACACCGCTGTCTTAGCGTGTCCCCAGCAGCCGCTGCTGCCTTGCTCCGGGCAGTCGGGGGATGCCATGTCCATGGCTGGCTCCCGAGATGCTGCAGACGGTCTGGCAGGTCCAGCTGGCTTTCTGCTGGTGCTTTTGGAGGAGCTGCTGGGGTGCTGCCTGCAGGTGGGGAGCCCGGCGCGGGCAGTGCCGCTGCCTGTGCCAGCTGCAGGAGCTGTACGGGCGCTGCGCGCTGCTCAGCGGCTTGAAGGCAGGAGAAGGCGGTCGGAGGAGGAGAGGACGCGGAGGAGGCTCTGGGAAGGCAGAGATGAGCACAGCAGGGTAAGGCGGGCAGGGCCGTCTCCGCTGCCGCAGACAGGAGAGGCGTCAGCGTCAGGCGCAGAGCCTGTGGATGGCTGGGGACAGCGAGCCGCCCGCGCCGTGCTGCAGAAGTCCGCTCGCAGGGAGCCAAACCTGGTTAAAATGGGAATAGTTGGCAAGGGCGTCTTGCATGGCGAGATGAACTAAACGGGAGCACACGTGCCAGGGAGGAAGACTGAGCGTGGAGCATGTGCTAACTACAAATCAGCAGCCAGCTCCTGGGGCAGAGCCGGCGTGTTTGGCAGCGGGCAGGGCAGGCAGCGCGCTCTGGGTGCCGGCTCACTGGGCTGGCGTGGGGCAGAGCCTGTGCCAGGGCGGCTGGAGAAGCCTTGGGATGTCCTACAAGCCCTGCTGCTCTTAGCAGCAGGTTCAGAGCACTGGACGTTAGCCAATGCTCAGACCCCTCCACGGCACTGTGGGTGGAGGGTAGAATTAGGGTGTTTTTTCTTGTTTTTGGGCAGAGCATTACTAGCTGCCCACAGATTACAAAGCTGTTGTATTTTTACAACCGTTTTCTCCCGTTGGATGATCACCAGCTCGGAGTTTGCCTTGTTTCAGTCCTGATTCAGAGAGGGGGAGCTGGTATCTGCAGAAGCAGCGTTCTCTTCAGCTGTTTAAATTGTTCAAGTTTTTACTGTGCCGTCCCAGGGCAGAAGCAGAAACGGAGTAACCACTGAACGCATTCGTGCTGACGTGGGACTCGCAGCCAAGATGAATGTGAGGACGGAGATAAAATGCCGTGTAATATGTGATCTCCTGGTTGCATTCACTTGGCTGTTCAGAACCAGAGCAACCGAAGCATGGTGGCACGCGGTGTCACTGCGCGTGTTGCCGGGGCTCTGCCCCAGGCTTGGGATGGGCTGGCGGGGGGCAGGTTTGGCTGCCACTGGCCATAGGGAGGGCGCGGGGACGCTCTGCCCCCGGCAGCGCCGCAGTCACCCGCTGTTTTCCTCTCCGCTTTTTCAGCGCCGACTCCTGTCACCGACATCCGCACGGATAAAGTTGAGCAGAAGAGCGTCTCCTTGTCGTGGCAGGAGCCGGGCTTCCCGACCCCCAACGGCACAGAGTACGAGGTCAAGTACTACGAGAAGGTAAGCTCCGGGGGCTGGCGCAGCTCCCGGGTGCTCCCTTTGCCAGCCGGGTCTGTCCCTGGGCAGCCACGGTCACGGTCACGGTCGCGCTCAGCCACCGCCACGGGAAGGCTGTACGGGGCTGCTGTGGAGATTTTACTGGCAGCTGACAGCAAGAGGAGCGCTTCAAATGGGGGCCAGCAAGGGCTTTTCTCCTCTGACAGTGTTACACAATCTGCTTATGCAAGTTATAGGAAATTTGGATTATTTGTAGAGTTCTTGTTAATTAGTGGTTTGTTTTTTTTTTTTTTTCCCCCCATCTGTGCAGCGAGATTTCATCCACTCCTAATGTTGACATCTCCCTGGGAGAAAGAGTAAAGCTAATAATTTTCATTCATTCATTCTTTTTTTTTTTTTTTTTTTCTTTTAATACATTGCATGGCTTGTTTCAAGGACATCAGAAATCTGAGGTTTGGGCGCTTGCCATTAGCCAGCCAGCCAGGGACTGCTAAAGCCCACGGGGCTTTCTAAATCTCTGACGAGATGACACCTGGATTCATAGTCTGTGTTCTGGGAAAGCGTTGGACCTTCTGGTCTTCACTGGTTTAGGACTGAGGGCCACAAGACCCGTGACTTTGGTGGGCTGTGAGTGGTCTTCCACACGGGAGGGGACACAAGCAAACGTTTTTATGACAGTCTCCTAATTTTAAAAAATAGCTGCTATTTGATGAGTGCGGTGAGTTGAGAATTTTAGAAGAAATACCGCTGGGCAAAGAACGGGGACAATGCTCTAAATCAAAATAAATGCAGTTTATGACACAGTTCTGCAAATTACCTTATCTGCGTGTGCTCAGGCTCGTTATGAAACTGATTACATGTCAGGCAAACTGTGCAGGTGACATGTTGGTGTTCTGTATTTAGAAACAAGCTACCTTGAAGCTGATTCATATTAATGTGATTTTTAGCATCTGATAGATTTGAAAGGAGGAATCTGTGGGTGAGGGCGAATGCTGAAGCCTGGAACAGTAATTCCTGTGCAAATGGGCTGCAGCAACGAGGTACTCGGGGTATGTGAAACGAGGGAACGTCCTGCTTGAGTAGGGAATTCTGACTGTAGTTTGGCAATTATTCACTGAAATGAGACTCTTGGTGCTGATGTGAAAATCAGCCTAGTTCCTGATCTTTGCTTTTAAAGATGTACTTTAACTGTGGAGATTCAAGGGGAAAAGCGTATCAAATGGAAAATACATTTCCCAGCGACGTCCCTGGCCCTGGGAGCAGCGTGATGGCCAGGAGCCTTCACCGGCTGCAGGAGGAGGGCTGCCCGTCGCCCTCTTCCGTAGCCGAAGCAGAGGGATCTGTAGGTCGCTGGGCAAGTGAATAAAATCCCAGGCTCTTGGCAAACCCGCCTGCCAGCTTTGGTTACTCGGCATGTGCGAATACCCGCGTGTTTACGCCAGGGCTGGAGCAGGGAGCGGGAAGGGGCCGGACGGTGGCAGCAGCCGAGCCCCAGCGCGGGGGCAGGCGGGAGGAGAGGAGCCGTGCAGGACGGCACAGCTGCTCCCCACCACCTCGTCCTCCGCCTGTCTTCATAGCGCATCATCGGGCTCCATCTGCCATTTCGCGTGACCTTTCCGTGTAATTTCTGTTAATGAGACATCTAGTAAGTGTATTCTTTCAGTTGAAGGTTTTATGTTTATATAGACTGGCCTGACGGGACGCAGAGGCGAGGCGAAGATACAGCTGTGCTCTGCCCGCTCCGCAGCGCAGCTGTCAGCCCGGCTAGATCTCGGGTATCTCATTATTTCACAGGATCAGAGAGATCAAAGTTACTCAACTGTGAAAACCACATCAACAGCCGTGACGGTCAATAACCTGAAGCCTGGCACCCTCTATATTTTCCAAATCCGAACATCCTCCTCGCCGGACTACGGGAACTACAGCCCGAGCATTGAAGTGGAGACGCTGGCAGAGCGTAAGTGTCGGCAGGGCTCGTCGTCTCTCACACAGGCACCTGCAGGTGTGAAGCTCTGAGACGAGTCCTGGGGACGCTGCTGCTCCTGCCCCAGATGCTCTTGGTTTTGTGGAGCAGCATTTGTTCCTCTGGTTCTGCTGCTCCAGGTTTAAGAGCAGGTGCTTCCCAGGACTTGCTTTTACAGAATCACAGAATGGTTCGGGTTGGAAGGGACCTTAAAGCCCACCCAGTGGCACCCCCTGCCCTGGGCAGGGACACCTCCCACCAGCCCAGGCTGCTCCAAGCCCCGTCCAACCTGGCCTTGAACCCCTCCAGGGATGGGGCAGCCACAGCTTCTCTGGGCAACCTGGGCCAGGGGCTCACCGCCCTCACAGCAAACAATTTCTTCCTGAGATCCAATCTGAATCTACCTTCCTTCAGTTTGAAGCTGTTGCCCCGTGTCCTATCATTTTCATATTTGATTTTAACAAGGTTGCTACTGCTGGCCTTGGAGGTGCCTGTCCTCGCTCCTCTCAGCGCGGCGTCGGTGAGGGCAGCCGGTGTCTGGCTGCTCTGTCGCGTAGAGGCTGGGGACAGAGTCTCTGCTCTTTGACTGGGGTTGCCCTAGAAATTGCTGAGCAGAGCCGGAGTGACCAGGGGGTGGCTCTGCCTTGGCGCGGTGTTGGTGCTGGAACAGATCTGAGCGGGTCCCTTTCGTGGGGCCACCGAGCAGGTGCTGGAAGCGAGCGAGTGTCGGTCACTGCCAGTGTAATTGCTCAGGGACATGATCCAGCCCGGGTCTGCGAAGCTGTGCAGCCCGGAGCGGGCGCTGCAGAGCCCGGGTGGCCGGTCACACAGGCTGCGGCAGAGGAGGCAGGGCCAGCATGGAGCTCCGGCTGGCCTGGGATGCGTGCCCCAGGTAGGAGACGGCTGCTTACCCGCGCTGCTCCCCTGGCTCGTGAGGCGCTTGGCTTGTTAGCCACTTGGCTGAGTAAGGTCAGTCAGTGTTATCTGCTGGGGCTTTCCCTTTTCATGGTTTCCATTCATAACATTCAGAAGCATCTTATTTTACTGAAGAGAGCTTGGGGAGATGGTTGGGCTTCAGCTTAATAACCCGCCCTGGCTAGGAATGAAAGCCCCGAGATGGCTGGCTCTGTACGACTCTCACAGATTGTGTTTAACAGGGCTTTAAATTGCATCCGTTTGCCACACAGAAGACGTTTTCAGAATGAATTGAAGCCAATAAAAATTTTATATAGAATGTAGCTTTCTAACACCCCTGTTTGCAAAAGCAGGAAGGGAAGGGATTAATGCGATGTAGGAAAACTATTTGTAAGCCATAAATTTTAATGTGTCCCTCCGATAAACGGGAACCTTTCCTCAGCGCTAACAAAACCGGGCTGCTGGTGTGGCGGCGCCGGGGGTGCTCCATCCGTGCCCACAGCTCTGGTCTTGGTCTGATTGCACCAGCTCCAGCTCTTAAAACGGAACCAGAATGTGAATTGTTGCGTAGCCTGTCCCACAGCCTTGCTGGGGGACGCAGGCTGGCACTGGGAGGACTGGCGGGGGCTGCCCCATGCCTTGGTCTTGCCCTAGGGCGCGTTGCTGACCCGCTCTGTGTCCCTCCCGCAGTGACAGTGGCCTCCAGCGAGCAGAACCCCATCCTCATCATCGCGGTGGTGGCCATCGCGGGGCTGACGGTGCTGGTGTCCATGGTGATCGGCGTGATGGTCTGGAGGAGGTGAGCGGAGCCGCGGCCGAGCTGGGGCGCACACCCAGGCTGGGCAGGGGAGGGGGACCAAGGTGCAGCCCCCGCAGCAGGGGGTCTCGGGAGCGTGGGGCAGCGCTGGCTCTAAGAATGGGAGGGGGCTGAGCCTCCTCATGCCGTGGGCCTGGACTCTGCTCCTCGGCGCTGCCGCTTGAGGCTTTGACGGCCAGCGAGGGGCTGCTGCCCAGGTAACGGTGTGTGTCTTCATTCTCGTTGCAGACAGTGTGGGTACAGCAAAGCCAGCCAGGATGGGGACGAGGAGCTGTACTTCCATTGTAAGT
The DNA here is from genome assembly GCF_964199755.1 of Larus michahellis. Taxonomy (NCBI): domain Eukaryota; kingdom Metazoa; phylum Chordata; class Aves; order Charadriiformes; family Laridae; genus Larus; species Larus michahellis. The sequence continues at coordinate 2,824,306 of NC_133914.1, read as the reverse complement.
GAAGCCTGGCTGCTGCGGCCAGTGTGACTGTGTTTGGGGATCCCTGTACTTGTTGCTATTAATAACACAGCTTCCCATAAAGCAGCCCTGAATCCTTGCTTTTTGAAGTGTTGTCACCCCGCGTTATCCCAGAGCGGGGGCTCGGCACGGCGAGGCTCTCTGGGGACAGCGGGCTCGACAGCTTCATAAGCCAGTGTCCGTCCTGGACACAGGTCACCGCCGTGCTGAAGGAAAGGAGGATGCTTTCAGCTTTCCATGGGGCATATGAATTATTCCATCAGCTTTACACAAACGGCTGCGTGAGAATACAGCTTTGTTTTCTGGGGCTACTCTTGATTAGTGAGCAGCAATAATTTTACAGACAGCAGTTGTCAAAGGAAATTCGGATGTCAGGATTGATGAGTTTATTTGATTCCTGGCATATGCCTGTGCAGCGCACACATGCTCTGTTCCTCCCTGAAGCATTTCAGGAGCAGCAGAGCCCGCGTGCTGCTTCTCAGATGCAGCTTGGCCATTTCACCTGGCTCCGAAGGGCCTCGCGCTGCTGAGCTGCCCGTGGGAGTTTGCCGAAGGTTTTCCGTGCAGGGCGAGGGGAGCACGGCAGCCGCACGCTCTGGGCAAGGCGGATGGAGCCGGGGTGCAAGGGAAGCTGTGCGTGGTGTGACCCCTTCCCGGGGCGCTCTGGCTCTGCCCTTTGCCCGTGTGCAGGTTCTGGATGGGCCGAGCGGCTCGTGCAAAACATCCGTCGTCCTCCCACCGTTGCCCGGGGCGAGGAGGAGACGCGGCAGCGCCCTGCAGGGGCCCAGCGAGCGGCAGAGCTCGTGTGCTTACTCCCTTGTTTTGGCAGTTTGTTTTCAAGAGATGAGAATTAGGGTTTTGAGGAAGCTCCAGCAAGCGGGCGGCTGTTTGCAGGGGCTGCTGTAAGCGGGTCGGCCGCGTCCCGCGCGGTTCTCCTGGATGTGCTCGGCGTGCAGCAGATGGTGGCCGCCTGTGGGAGGTATTTTGCTGCCCATGCTGCTAATCGAGGGGACCTGGAACATGGCTGTTGTTCATGATTATAATTATCTCTCCTAGAGATCTTGGGAGCGGAGGTGATTTGGATACTCAGGATTAGCGCGGGAGGCAGATAGGCTCAGTCCTGGCGGGAGCTGCGCTAGAGTGAAGGAGCTGCTGTCCTTTAACCTGGAGGTTGTGGCAGTGGAGCGGAGCGATTGGGTTCATTTTATCCCACAAGGAATTTCCTAGCAACCTTAAAGCTGAGTCTTCTGCTTTGCTTATAAAAAGGTGGCAAGTTAGTCCTGCCATCAGACCTGAAGATGGACGACCTGCAAGAGCGTTTCCTGGGATGGGCGGGCGGGAGCTCTGCTGAGCCTTTCTCACACGCTCTTTGTGCCTTCCCTCCTTCCCTGCAGTTAAAATCCCAACCAGGAGGACGTACATCGACCCGGACACTTGTGAAGACCCCATGCAGGCCGTGCACCTCTTTGCCAAAGAGCTGGATAACGCTAGTATTAAAATCGAGAGGATCATCGGGACAGGCAAGTTGCTCTTCGGCAGGCACCGGGGCGGTGGCCGTGCCGTGGGGCGGTGGCCGTGCCGCGGGCTGTGCCTGTGCCTGGCCAGCTTGGTCCCCTCTCACCCTGGCACGCAGGGACGCGGCGGTGCCCTGAGGTTGCTGCTGGGGTCCTGCCCATGCCGCAGTGCCGCGGGTGCGCGCCGGCCCTCCCACCGCTGCCGTGGGCTCTGCCAGCCTCGCCGGCAGCTCCTCGGCCTCCCGCACCGTCAGTGCCACGGACCTTTGCTGCTGCTCTCGTCTCGGGGGGGGGCACACGCTTGCAACAGGGAGGCGGGAGCGGGGCTGGTGCGTATTTTGTTTGGGAGCCTGATTTTTTTGCGTTCCCGTTTGTTTTTCTGAGGCACTAAGTACAGCCAACCGAAGGAGGCAGAAAGCATCAGCAATTATCTGCATCTGGGCAGTTTGACAGCAGCATGAAAACTATTTATAAATATGTGAACTTAATGATTTATTGATTTTCATCAACTTCACTGCCTAAAACTTAAAAGCAAATTAAAATCCCCTCACTGGGCCCTAGAGCCTTAATTGCTAATGTGTGCCAGAACATGGGAAACACGATTTTTCTTTGTCGTTTCTTTTCCTAAAGATAAATTCAGCTGCAGAAAAACAGAGGTGGAGGAAGGGAAGAGGGAAGGGCTCGTGCACCAGCTTAAAGGACAGTGTTGAAGGGAAGAGGACACTGAAGAGGAGAGGGGGTTATCTTTGTAGCTGCCAAGCGGAGCAGCTGAGATGCTTTTCAGAAGCAAATTGGTGTTCGAAAAATCAAGAAAAATTAGTCAGGAATACACTTAAATGTAAGGAATTTGGGAGTGCATTTGTCTTACTGCTGACCTAACGAGTACCTGGCTTTCAAATCGTTAAAGCTTTTAATAGCTACACATTTTTTTTTTGCTGTAAAGCCAACAATGTTATGTTATGAATTGGGTAGCTGCTGTTGCCAGGCGCGTGGCTGTGCAGAGCGGGATGCTCTGTCTCACGGACTGCTCTCTCCCGGGAGAAGCAGACCCTGCCTGTGCCGAGCTGGGACGCAGGACGGGCCAGGCCTGGCGAGCATGAACTCGGTGGCTGGGGGTTAATCTCCTTTTCGTGAGAAAAAGCGCAATACGCACTCGAGCAGAGCGTGGAGAGAATGGCTTAGAGGTGTAGGAAGAGGAAGGAGAAATTCTGTCGCGCTGTCACACGGTTTTAGTATCACACGCTGACGCCAAACCTGTGCGAAGGGTGGTGGGTTCAGCAAAGGCGGGGGAAGATGGTAAAACAGACTCTGCAGGGGAAACTTGCAGCCACGCAGGGCTCCGTGCGTCTCTGAATTCATGGATTGGCAAATCTTCTGATTAACGGTGGGAAAATCTTGCTTGTCTACACAGCGAGACACATCGCTCCGCAGGAACGCGCTCTGTGGTCCCGAAGCAATGAAAATATCCCTAGAGGGGAGCTGCGAGGGACGTCCCGCCCTCGCTGCGGGCGCTGTTTAACTCCTCTCTCTGCCACGCAGGGGAGTTTGGAGAAATCTGCCGGGGGTGCCTGAAGCTGCCCAGCAAGCGGGAGCTGCCGGTGGCCATCCAGACGCTGCGGGCAGGGTGCTCGGAGAAGCAGCAGCGCTCCTTCCTGGCAGAGGCGTGCACCATGGGCCAGTTCGATCACTCCAACGTCATCCGCCTGGAGGGGGTCGTCACCAGAGGTAGGGGGTCCCGGACACGGGGCGGCCCGAGCCCCGCGCAGCGGAGGAAGGCTCCTGCGCAGGCAGCGTGCTTCGGCTGTTGCTTTGGAGCCATGGCCTGGTGCTGGAGGTGCAATGCTGTTGCTCTCTGGAAATCAGGTGTTTCCTCCTGCATTAGCTATTTTAGTGTTCTGGTGATGAATAAAATGCTTACAGCTAGACTAATGAATCCAGGTAGTAGGACTGGCTTAGCAGCAAAACTGCGCGCTCTTAATAATAGCAAATTGAAGCAAGGTTCTGTCAGTAAAACAGATGACTCTGACTGCTCCCGGCTCTCGTGGGAGCGTGTGCGCTGAACTAGTCTGCGGATGCTGTAGTTAAATGGATATTCGTGTAAATCCAAAGAAACGTGAGCGCGTGTGCTGATTTTAACTAGCTTTTTTATTAGGTGAGGAAGTATTTCTGTCCCGAGTCTTGGGCTGAGCTGTTGCTTTTGTTTTCACTGGGTAGTGCTGTGCTCCTTTGTGATGTGGTGCAGCGTCCTGATAAAAGGAGCACCTGATATTGGGGTCCAGTGGGTTCCCAGCTGGAACGACAGGAAAGCCTCGGACCCACCGCTCATGACAAACTGTCTGAGATAAAGTCCTTGTCTCCCTTAATGGCCGGGCAGCGCAGGTTGGCCTCGCTGGAGGCCAGCACCCGGATTTCTCAGCCCAGCAGCGTTAGAACTGCCTGAGCAATGGGCAGGGCTCACGCAGTGCTCCTTCTGTGTCCGCGCAGGGAGCACCATGATGATAGTGACGGAGTACATGGGGAATGGCATGCTGGACTCTTTTCTCCGGGTGAGTGCTGTGGGAGCCGCTGGTAACTGCTGGGATCTGCTGGCGGTGCCCCCTTGGACCGGGCTTTACTCACCCTTTGGCTTTTCCTCCTCTTTTTCTACAGAAACATGAGGGACAGTTGACGGCCGCCCAGCTCGTTTGCATGTTGCAGGGGATTGCCTCTGGCATGAAGTACCTGGCAGAGATGGGTTACGTACATAAAAGCCTTGCCGCCCACAAAGTCCTGGTGAACAGCAGCCTGGCTTGCAAAATAACTGGTTTCAGACGGCCACAAGAAGATAAGATGGAGACCATCTTCTCCACCATGGTAAGCTGCGTTTCCAAATTCTGTTGTCACCGTTCCCCAAAAGCAAAATGGTGACGCAACGGCTACAAAACCTCCGCGGAGGTGGATGTCCCTGGCTGCAATGTACGGCCATGGCCGAGAGCGCTTGGACCGGGGCCTGGCATCACTGGAGAGGTTTGCAGCCTGCTCTGAATGCTGAATAAGGATGAAATCCAAAGCCAGCCGGCTTCCCCAGGTGGAGTTAATATGCCATATAGCAATTCTACTCCCGAACCAGTATTTTTCCTAGGCTCCCATTTCCTTCCTCATGTATAAATGTGGGCTCTTCATCTTAACAGCTTCTTTCTCAGCTGGAAATCGAATGCTTTTAGCCAGGGACCCGCACAGCAGCCGCCCGGCACCGCTCTTCCTCTGGCCGCAGCGCTGCCACGTGTCTGCGCAGGCTGGCGGAGCGGCGGCTGGAGGCAGCTCTGGCAGCCTCAGGGCTCCTTGTGTCTGTTTTGTCACTTGTAATGGAATTCATGGGTTTCAATTAAGAATTTAAGTCCTGCTTGATTCACGCTCCTGCCTTGTCAGCTCTGCTAGCTAGCGCGTCTCCTGAGTGCCTGCACGTGTGCGGAGAAGCTGCCCGGCAGCCCCTTGGTGCAGAGCCGGGGGCTGCCCCTGCACCCCGTGGGCCCCCGAGGCGCCACAGCCCCTCACTCTCCCTCCCCGCTTCCTTCAGGCACCGCTTCGGCGCCTTTCCGTCGGGGTGCATCCGTGCCTTTCTGACTGCAAGAGCGATAGGACGTATTTCGTTTGGTACGCGGCAGCCGCCCTGTGTCGGCTGGGGCTGTTAGCGCATCACATTAACCGGGTATTAATATTTTAAAGAGCATTGATTCTTCAATCAAGTGAGCCCGTGCCGTTTGCAGGGAGCGGTGGGCAGCGCCGCGGAGGCAGCAGCTGATGTGTGCTGCCTGCAGGGACCCGGTGCCCGTGTCCCGGTGCAGGGCACGGGCGTCCCAGGGGAAAAGCTTGTTTGCAGGATTTGGCCCAGGCTCTGCGGGAGCTGCAGTCCAGTGCCAAGCAGGCTGGAGGCAGGAAGAGTCTTGGAAAACTCTTCCAGCCGTTACCAGCTGTGGGGAGGCAGGCTCAGCGTGCTCCGCAGGGAGAGCGCCACCGTCCCGAAGAGCCCCTGGCAAAGCGTGACCCACCTCGCCCGCCGTGGCGAGCGTGTCCTGCGGGCATGTGGCCGTTGAGCCGCAAAGCTCCCGAGCAGAGCTGCTCCGGCGCTGGTGTGCTGCTGGGTGCAGAGCAGCCTGCTGAGCCGGGGGGATGGAGAGCACAGCAGGAGCCCTGGCTTCTGCCACCACAGTGCAGCGGGGCTGTGGCTTTGGGATCAAGGTCTCCCCACTGTTAATAGCAATTAGCTGCAGTGTCTGTCACCTGCTTCCCTAGTGCATCCAGAGGGCTCTGCAGATGCCGAGAGGGGGATTGCTCACTGCAGGAGAGCAAGCCAGGGTGGAGGCACTCTGTGTTTGCACAGCTCTGAAACGGCTTTCGTTAAATATTAATGTATAAAATGCCATCAGCTCTTCCCAGAGACATTATCTTCTCCCGTTAATATTTCAGGACTCGCGCTTCCATGTAGCATACAGTTGCGTGGCCATTTTGAAACAAATTGAGGCGAAAGTTTTCTGTTAGTACGAAACCTGCACGTGGCATGGGGGCTTGCTCAGTGTCTGCCCTGCGATGCCAGGCAGGGCAGGACGAATGGCCACCCGGGAGCTGCGTCCAGCGGCTATGCGAGCACATCTTTCCTCCCTTTCTGCCCATCCAGCATGGGAAGAGCCTGGTGCTGTGGTCAGCCCCCGAAGCCATCCAGTATCACCACTTCAGTCCGGCCAGTGACGTGTGGAGCTTCGGCATCGTCATGTGGGAAGTCATGTCCTACGGCGAGAGACCCTACTGGGACATGTCCAACCAGGACGTGAGTCACCGGCAGCCGTGCGGTAGATGACGATGTTGCCATTGCTAATGGTGTGCAGGTGGCTCCGTGGTGCATGAAGGAGCTGCTGCTGCTCCCCTGGTGGGGCGTGAGGAGGGGGGCTTCCCTCGGGGGCTGCCTGCGATCGCAGCGCCTGACCCTGTCCCCTCACCTCCTCTGCTGCAGGTGATGAAGGCCGTGGAGGACGGGTTCCGCCTGCCCGCCCCCGTGAACTGCCAGCCGCCCCTCCACCAGCTCATGCTCGACTGCTGGCAGAAGGACCGCAGCCAGAGACCCAAGTTCTCGCACATCCACGACATCCTGAGCAAGATGGTGCAGAGCCTGGAGCCCCCGCAGTGTCCCAGCTCCACGTGCAGCAGGTGACCGCTCTTGCTGTGCTGCCTGTTGTTCTGCCAGTTCCCAGCTCAGCCGTGTCGGGCTCTGGTCCCTCCTCACCGCCCCGTTTTGTTGGCAGGTCCCACAGCACGTCCATCCCCCTCACCGAGCGTACCTTCTCGGCCTTCCCCTCTTTCAGCTCCGTAGGCGAGTGGCTGGAAGCGATAGAAATGGGCAGGTACAAAGACAACTTCACCGCTGCGGGCTACTGCTACCTGGAATCGGTGGCCAGGATGACAGCCCAGTAAGTGAACTTGACTTCCTGGCTATAACCTCGTGTCGCTGGGTGCAGCGTGAGTGAGCTCTGCTCTGTAGTTACGGTCAGGCGTCGCTAAACAAGAGGACAGACCCTCCAAAACGTGTCTGGAAGTGGGTTGGGCTGGCGTGGGTTGGGCTGCGTGTGTTGCGCATCTCAGTTGCTGATTTTTAAAACTGGAGTTTGTGACTTTAACCTCTTGTTTGTGACCAAGCGTAGTGTTGCCTGTCCCTTCCAGAAAGCAGAGTCAAATCTAATGCAATTTGCTGGTAACCTGTCACACAGACATACTGAGGGTTCTTACTCTGGCAGGTCCACGGTGGGCTAATAGTCCGAAACCTGCGTTGCCCTTGCCTGGGAGCGGTTGGCGTCGGGGCACTTTCCATGTTGGGTTGGTTTTTCCTGCCTGACACGGGGCTCGTTTTGCAGAGATGTCCTCAGCCTGGGGATCACGCTGGCGGAACACCAGAAGACCATCCTGAGCGGGATCCAGACTCTCCGGGCCCAGGTGATCCAAATGCATGGCCGAGGCGTGCAGGTGTGAAGCAGCCCCCGTGGAGGTGCAGAGCACGGAGCCGGCGCTCGCGGGGAGGAGGCAGCCAGCCGGCCCCAAACCCCGCACCCGATCTCGGAAACTTCGCGGTTTCAGGTGGGATGTAGAAATCGCCGGGCTGCTGCCAAACAAGTCATTCCACATGGCAAGAGAAGCAGGGCTTCCCATCCCCTGTGCCAGGGAAGCCGAGGATTCCTGGGATGTGTGCGGTGGGCCTAAGTGGATGTGGCTCTCCCTGGCACTGTTTTGTAAGACGAGTCAAACTGTAATGATGCCATTTCGTATGGTAATTAGGTTAACAGGGTGGATGGACATTTGTGCACTGTCTTAATCCAGAGCTGACAGCATTTTCGTATCTAGCATCCTACTGGTGAAATCCATGGGTATTTTTATACAAGGTGACACGTTCTAGCAACCCCACAAGGAGCTTTTATTGCTTTTATTTTTAGAGACCAGAGCACAGCTCACACCCAGCGCCCAACTTCTGGAAGGTGACTTTCCCCATCTGCTTTGCTGAAAGGAAACTCTTTCCCAGCCGGGTCCCTTCCGCTCCAAGAGTTGCTTCACTGAGTCTTGACACCACAGTTGGTGAATGAAAAACAAATACTCTCCACTAAATCGCAGAGCAAACGGTGCTGAATGTTTCTAAGGTTCTCTTGACGAGACAATTGCAGAGGAAGAAATGAAAAGCTTGGATGAAGAGACCCCTAGCCAAGAGAGGGCAAGCAGTGGAGCCCTTGGGCTGCCCTGCTGGTGCTTTCAGCCTTTGCTGCTTTTTGTGCATGTCCCGGTCCCTCATTTTACTGCTGGAGCCCCGACGTGGGGTGGGAACTCGTGGACCAGCACGACAGCAGGCAGCACTCTGCTGCCCTCGCGCACGCTGAGCCCACGGGCAGAGACCTGCCACCCATGCAGGACCGATGCTAAAGCATCTGTTGCTATTTTTGCCTCTCCTCCTGCCTCCTGCCTTGCAGTTTTGCAGGCAGAGTGTCCCGCATCTTGCCTTCGCTGGCTCCCTGGGCAGCTGTGGTGGGCTCTGACCACTGTCCTTAGGCTGCGGAGCGAAGCAGGCAGAGCTGTGGGTGACGCCAGAGCCCGGGGACTCCCTGCTGTCAGCTGAGCTGGAGCATCCGCGCTGCCTCGGAGCAGTAGATGGACGAGTGCTCTTCCCTCTCTGGCTCTGGGAGCTTTTGCAGAGGAAAAGGTTTTTTTGAACAGAACTTACTCAACCCGCAGCGGTGGAAGGGAACCTCCCAATTCAGCCAGAAATGTGAGGAAAACCTGGGAAATGGTTTGGAGTCAGAGACGGCGGGCACGGCTGTGCTTTGGGTGGACACTTCCCGTGTCTGCTCTGGCACTGGAAGGGCCACCGCAGCTGCAGTGAGTGCGTCCCCTCCTCCTCCGGCTGCCCCGTGGGCGGCTGGGAGCAGGGAAGGGAAAGGCAGCAGCCTGCCTGGAGCATCCCGCGGGACCGTGCCGGGGTGTCAGTTTTGCCCTGCGGGTGAGCGCTGGGCCAGAGGTCCATGCCTGAGGGCTGCAGTGCCGGCGCACCCCACAGCACCCGCAGCCTCTGCAGCGGGCGCACCCCGGGTCTGGGAGCGTGAGTGGCTGCAGGGCTGTCCCCAGGGCACCCCGCAGCCCAGCCCAGCGCCGGGGCATGGGCAGAGCTGGCCATCGCATCCATGGGATCCCTGAAATCCTGCCGTGCAATCCAGGGCACATCAGCACTTTATTCTGTTGCAGACGGTAGCACGGCACTGCCTGCCTCGCGCGCTGGCAGTTCCCACTGACGCAGGCCTAATCCCTGATGGAAGACATAAATAGCATCTGCTTAATAATACAAGTTTCCTTGAAGTTAGTTAATTAAATGGGTCTTTGCAGCCTTGTACAGAGTTTTGTAGGCCTTTTGTTATCATCTGTAAGTATTGCAAGTGAATTATTGATGAAAGGCAAAGATTTACAAAGGGAATGAATGCTGCGGGAGGTGTTCACAGTGTGGCTGGAAAGCTGTTCCGAGTCAGATCCTCCTGTGAGCCTGCTCCCAGGGGCTGAGACTCTAAATGGTGATGGTGAGACACTGGCCCAGGTTGCCCAGAGAGGGGGTGGAGGCCCCATCCCTGGAGACATTCAAGGCCAGGCTGGATGAGGCTCTGAGCAACCTGATCTAGTTACAGATGTCCCTGCTGACTGCAGGGGGTTGGACGAGATGGCCTTTAGAGGTCCCTTCCAACCCAACACATGCCATGATACTATGGAGCGAAGGGCCCAAAGGCAGCCTCTCAAAGGGCCAGGGCAGATGCCCGGGCATCTTCCTTCTGGTCGAGCGGAGCGGCACGACCATGGGCGCTGGTGGCTGTCCTGTGCCCGCTGGCCTTTGCAGAACACGTTACTGTAGGGATCCAGCTTCTGCTTAGTAAAGTCACAGAATCATAGAATGGCAGGGGCTGGAAGGGCCCTCTGGAGATCATCCCGTCCAACCCCCTGCCAGAGCAGGGTCACCCAGAGCAGGTGGCACAGGAACGCCTCCAGGCGGGGTTGGGATGTCTCCAGAGACGGAGACTCCCCCACCTCTCTGGGCAGCCTGTGCCAGGGCTCTGCCACCCTCACAGCAAAGAAGTTCCTCCTCGTGTTGAGGTGGAATTTCCCGTGTCCCAGTTTGTGCCCGTTACCCCTTGTCCTGTCCCCGGGCACCACTGTCACGATGGTTTCCTTTTCACTGGCCCTCAAGCTCTCCTGGCTCGGGCGCGTGGAGGGCAGAGGGCTGGTGGGATTGAGCCAGGCACCCCGGCACGCTGGGGCCGGGAGCTGCCCTCGCTCTGCGGGCACAGACGGAGCTGCCCTGGCATTGGGCGAGTGCTGGGCACCCTACGGGGAGTTTGCTGCTCTCCGGGGTAAATAAGATCTCTCCTTCCTGCCACCTCCTGTGGTTTAAGCAACATTCCCCAATGTCACTTGGTTTCATTTTTTAATGGAAATAATTTGTCTTTAAGTTTGGCCCGTGTCCGGTCTGGTCGATCACGCGCCATCCTGCTCTTTCACACCCAGAAGAGTAATAATGGTGAACTGAGACCCTCACATGGTAGAAATGCCAGATCCCAAGGGTCAAGTGCAATTTGTATGCTCTTTATGTTTACATTTTATCTAGAGAGAAAGTATATTATAGTTCTCCAGGCAGCGAGCTGAACCAACTTGATTCCGGATCCTCTCCCTACTCTTGTCCTGTCTGCTGGGATTTCCAGCAGCCTCCTGCGTCGGGATGCCCGGAGCGGTGCCGGGATGTCACTCTTGGGGCTGGCTCCAGGTTGGTGCAGCCGCTTTCAAGGAGGTCTGGGTGAGCCCAGGGCTTGGTGACAAGGTGACAGAGTGCTTCCGGGTGTGGGAAACAGACCTGGCAGTGAGCAGGCGGCGACACGTTTCTCCCAAACCCCCCAGGACAGACCCTGTCTCCAAAGTTAGGGGTGTGAGGAGGGGCCGGCTCTGAGCTGCTGGGATCTGCTCCTCGGTCCTTCCGACTGTTGCCAGGCTGGAGAAAGAGAGAGAGACCTCGGCACAGCTTGTCTGCTGTGGTGGCAGCTCTCCTGGGGCTGCGGTGCCCGGGGGCTGGTGGGAGCCGTGGGCCCCTGGGCGGCTGCCGTGGCCCCACGGGCAGTGTCCTGCCCCCCCCCGCAGCGGCCCGGGGCTAGCAGCCGCCTCTGCCACTTGCCTGTGTCATCCTACGACGCTCGCTCTGGGCTAGAGCACTCCCGGTAAAAATGAGACCATCTTTCAATCGTCTCTTCAGCGTTTTCCCCCACCGAATCAGGCTCCCGTACTGCATCCTGTAGGACAATCAGAACTGAAGGCATAATTCCTTCGTTTGAGTCTCTCTAGCGGTTCCCAAAGGAGATTCGGTGTTTAATTACTTCTCTGACTGACTCTGGTGAGGGATGCGCCGTGGTGTTTCAGGAAGCTGTTTCCTGGAGACAGTCTGGTTCTGGGGCTGAGCCCCTGCTCTAACTCAGCAGAACCAAGAGGCGTTCGCTTTTCTCGTCTCTCCTTCGAGAAAGAGAAGAAAAAGCACGTGATGGAAGTATGCTTCCTAGCGCTGCAACGAGAACCGCTTTTAACTGAGCTCCTCATCAACGCTGAAGGTAATAAAATGAGCAGATTAAGTCAGAGATTCGGGAAGCTCCGGCCGCAGCGCTGCTGGGAGCGGGCAGGACACGCGGCTCCACGGTCACCCCCCCCCCACCCCCCCCCCCAGCCCCGTGAAACCAAAACTGGAATCAAGTTGGTTCACATCCAGATGCTTTTTGATATTCATTAACCACGTGTTATATACTGTAAATACTTACTTGAGAAGTCAATATATATTTTTATAAGCTTGAAAGAAATGTAATATAATATCGTAAGGGACACTGTGTGCATTTCATGTTTGAGCTATAGTCAGACATCTCCAGGGAATCACTGTTGGTTTGGAATAACTACTAATAGTAATAATAATAAAAAACGGTAATAAAGATCTATTGACATTTTTGTTAATTTTCTATTTATTGAACTATGTTTAAAGATCGCAATAATGAGATACCTAAGTAAAAACAACCACTAATTCAGCACTGGCTTGTCTCTGTGGGTCATTTCGGGTGTTCTGATGAGCGGCACCACTTCGGCGGGTGCCAGGGGAGGAGTTGGAGCAGCAGCGAGGTGTGAAACGAGGCGTCGTTTTGTGGAATAGCGTGTGCGCGTCTTCGCTCCTGCCGCAGCGGCCGTGGGACTCGGGATGGTGGTTTCTTGCTGTTGACGCTTTTTTAGGGGGAAAATCCCCATCGCTCGACTCGTGCTGGGGTGTGTCCTGCGGGCAGGAGGCTCCGATGCTTGGCCTGGCGGGGCAGAGGCTGCTCGGGCAGGCAGGATCCTTCCCGGGGCCCGGATAACCTTGGAAGCGCTCGCAGCGTGGAGCTGTCAATACAAGCGCAATTGCCAGGCTCGTTCACGTGTTGCTGGGTGAGCGTGGAGATGCTGCTGAGCAGAGGGAAAACACTGCCGAGTTACTGTGCTCAAGGCATGTAATTAATTGCTTAATTGAGTAAATGAAAGCGGTGTATGGCCAGCATGTTAAATGCAAACACTGCGCGAACGATATTTAGAAATAATTCGCCGTGACTCTCTCACTCGTTCACGTTTCTTTGCTTTTTCTTAGGCTGCTTAATGCCGAAGTCCGCGCACAAAGGTCTCGTTTGGGTGTGCTGACAGCAGTGACAGCTGCGGGGAAAGAGGAACCGAATGGGTGCTTGAAACGGGTGAAGTCTATTTGCCTTCTGTCGATCAATTAATTCAGCCAGTCTTCACTCGGCGCCTGGCCAGGGCTATATTGGCACTATAAAGAAATAATTAGGGCTCTGAAGCAGGGTTATGAATAGCGCGTTGCAAGTCACAGCCAAGCAGATATATTTTTCGCCCGGAGTTATCTGCGCTCGTGCCTCCTGTGGCCTGCGGTGATGGGTTTTACTCCTCGTCCGTGACCATCCTGGCACGGTCTTGGCCATGGGACACCTCGCCCCCGGCTGCCGGGGGGCTGGTTACCCCCAGCACAGACCCAGGGGGGTGCCATGGAGGACGTGGGTGATGCTGGGGGTGGTGGGGGTCTCCAGCTGCCCTCCCTCGGGGCCGGCGGGCGGGTGGGAGGACGGCGGAGGTACCGGGTGGCGCTGCCGTGGTGCGTGGGCAGCGCCAGCCCCCCCGGGGAAGGTGGCAGGCAGAGGCCGCGGCGTGCCGGGTAAATCCAGCCATTAATAATTGAGATCGTGTCACACGGAGACAAGTCTGCTGTAGGCTGCGTGCGGTGGCTTGCGGAGACAGCCCAGAAATCATTAGCAGCGCTGTGAAAGGCGGGTGTGAGAGGCAGCCTGGGGCGGGCACCGGCCGTGGCTCCGGGGCTCCGCGGCCGCCTGCGCGGCTCCCCCCGGCTCTGCGCCCACTGCCAGCTCTCAGCCCGGGCAGGTTTGAGCTCCGCTCTCCTCACGCCTTGTGTGAAAAGTAAAAATAAGGAAGGTAATTGCCCAGAAACGAGTTGTTACACACCCGTATAATTTGCTGGCGTTAATTAATGGCACAAAAGGGGCTCCCTCCCCTCTGCCACCCAGGGAGCAGAGTTCCCCGGCTGTCTCACCGCAGGTCCGCACTCGAGCGCTTTGCTGCGTTGCCTGCCATGGAGGTGGAATTTCCGTCTCACCGGGTCAGGCTGCTGTAGCGAGCGGTGCCGGTGTCTCCCTGGGCCCTGTCGGAGGTGGAAGCTTCATCCTTCTAACTTCGTGCTTGCGGTTTTACGACTGCCCTGTTGCGGTGATGGATGGCGCGGGCTGACGCTGAAGCTGCTGCTTCGCCCTTCCCCCACCCTCTGCTGATGGAGCTGCCCAGACTGCGAATGTTTTCTGCACAACAGACCAGAGAAAGCCTCTCTCCATCTAATTCTACTTCCCTGATCTGGAGGTTTGAGGGGAAAATTACAACCTGGTCTGCAACTGTGCATTTGTCTTGTGTATTCAGCAATGGACTCACCAGCTTCTGACACACGCAGTGTCTTTGAGGAAGAAAATGAGCTCTGGAAAATGTCTGGAAACATCACAGTAAACAACACAGCTGCCACACCGTGCGTGGCCGGCCCATGGCTGAGCGGTGCCAGCGTCAGCTCCTGCGCCCTGGAGAGCTTCCCACCGCCGGCCCCGCACCGCGTGTGCCCATCGCCCCTGCGGCCATGGGGACATTGCTCTCTGGTGACAAAGGGGGGATCAGTGAGCTGTTAAGGCCGAGACACAGTAAAATGCGAGATGCAGCAGCGATGGGTCGGGGAAGGGCTCAGTGCTTGGCAGGTGCTGCCTCATGTGGGGGCATTTTTTAAATCATTGATTGCGTGGTGCTGGCGAGAGCAGCTGGTCGCGGCGTCCGGCCAGCCCCGCGCCGCAGGGACAGCAAAGGAGGAGCCGGGTCTCCTCTTCCTGCCCCTCGCTCCCGCTTAGCGGCCCCAGGCATGAAATCCATCGCCTTCCTGGCCATTCCTGGGTTGGAGTTTACAGGGGAGGCTCCGTGGCCCCATCTCTGCGGCAATGGCTGACGGGGCTGGGATGAGCCACTGGTGCCGTGGGATCGAAGCAGCCCGGCCTTATGGCGTGTGTCCCCGTCCTGCCCACGCTGCCTCCGGGACGAGCACGGGGAGGGGATGGGCAGGGGCAGAGCGATGCCCAGGGAATGTTCCAAAGAGCCCGGCTCTGGAGGAAGAGCAATGTTTAAATATGAACGACTGCTAATTATCAGGAAGAGCCGGTGTCATCTATCATCCTAATCAGCGATCTGTCAGTTCAAGTGTCACTGAGACGGATGCACCTTTCCTCCTCCTATTAATCTCCCACCGTCCCGGTGCGGGAGCAGGGTGCTGCAAGCGCTGGGGCACAGCCGGACCCCACCGTCTCCTCCTGCCCTCCCCCAGCTCTGGGACTTCGCCGGGTCCCCTCCCCACCACGGTGCCACGCTGCTGGCACGGGCTGGTGGCCTCGGCAGGGGGCTGGGTGGCCACCAGCAGCACCCACCCGTGGGTCACCTCGGCTGCCGTTGTGCTTGCCGTGTCCTGCTGACAATAGAGCCATCTGCCCAGCAGTGAGAGATGCCTGGAAGGCACAGGAGCCGTTTAATTACACAATTATAAATGTCTTTGGCTGCCTTATCTCGCCGAGGCTGGCAAGCACCTTCGGCGTCAGACAAAGAGCCGCGTTATCGCGGGCGCAGCAGCTGCATCCCTGGGCAGCCGCGGCCGAGGGGGCACAGACGGCAGCAGAGGAACGGCGCTGGGTCAGCGGGTCCGGATCGGTCCCAGGGCCACCGCCTCGGCACAGGCTCTGCCGCGCGGCCGCACCTCGGGGAGCTCGCGCTGGCCCTTCTGCCCCGATTTGTTGTATTCCAACAACCTGCCGCGTGCCCGGCCCCACCAGCAGCAGCCGGGGGCTGACAGGGGCCGTGCCCCCCAGCTAACGCTGCTTTAGCTTTATCTGCACCGTGTTTGGAAGCAAAACACGCCTGCGACGGGGATGTGCTGCCGGCTGGACCGTGTCCTTACCCAGCTGTTGCTGCAGGCTGGTGGCAGGTCTCTGGTGGCAAAGGGGGAAAGAAGAGGGACAAGACGTGGTTTAGAGGGTTTCTGTGACAACGAGGAGCCTTTATAAGGGCTTGTCACCAGGCACCTGCCCCCTTGCCCCTTTTTTTTTTTTTTTTTTTTTAGGGTGGCATCTGACTTAAAGGATGTAAGTAATTAAAAGGCCGTTTTAATGAGTCCTGTTTGTTAGCAGAGCAGACTTTCAGGAATCAGCTGTGCCAGGAGGGGTCTGCACGGCTGCTCCCAGCACACGGGCGTTCTCGCAGCGAGCCCATGGGCTGCCGAGCGGGTGAGCGGCCTTGGCACCTCCTGGGGGAAGCAGATGTCCTCGGTGCTCGGCGCGACGGAGCAACCAGCGGCACCCTGAGACCACACGGGGCACCCCAACTGCTGCCAGTGCCGGCACCTCCTCTCCCGCCGCTGCTCCTGCACCCAGCGGCCACCCTGACCTGCGAACGCCAGCGGGGCTGATGGGAGCACGCACAGGTCTGTATCGCAGCTAATAAAACTCATTGGGTGAGAGAAACTCCATGAAGTGCCTGGGAATTGGCAGCGGCTGAGCAAACGCATGCCTTAGAGACGCAGCCGCATCAGGCGTGGGGGTGCCGCTGGATGTGGATGTTACAGAATCACAGAACGGTGGGGGCTGGAAGGGCCCTCTGGAGATCATCCCCTCCAACCCCCGGCCAGAGCAGGGTCACCCAGAGCAGGTGGCACAGGAACGCCTCCAGGCGGGGTTGGGATGTCTCCAGAGACGGAGACTCCCCCACCTCTCTGGGCAGCCTGTGCCAGGGCTCTGCCACCCTCACAGCAAAGAAGTTCCTCCTTGTGTTGAGGTGGAACTTCCCATGGTCAAGTTTGTGCCCGTTACCCCTTGTCCTGTCCCCGGGCACCACTGAGAAGAGCCTGGCCCCATCCTCCTGACACCCCCCCTTTCAGTATTTAGAAGCGTTGATGAGATCCCCCCTCAGCCGTCTTTTTTCCGGACTGAAGAGACCCAAATCCCTCAGCCTTTCTTCCTAAGAATTTCTTCACGTTCTTTAAATCCCGCTTTACAAATGGGTGACGAAATACTTACCCACAAACATTTAGCACAGCTGAGCCGTGCGGCAGCAGCCGTGGGGTTGGGGATGTCCCCCGCTGTCCCTGCGGAGCCGCCGGCGGTGTGCGGAGGAGCAGGTGGTGGGGACACCCCCAGGGCCACGACGAACCCCCCCGCCCCGGGCACCGGCAGCCTGCACAGCGCCGGTCCTGCTCTCGGCACGACGCACTGGGAACACAGCTCGCTGCTTTATGGACAGCCATAAACATCTCCATTAACTTGCACAGTATTTAAATTCCATAATGGAGCTGAAATAAAGCAGCAGCATCTTATCCCCGCCGGAGCCCTAGATCATCTGTTACAAAGAGGCACTTTGGGGAAACCTTGCGCATTTTCTTTGAATAAGAGCTTAGAACTGGGCAAGTCAGGTTTTTCTTGCCAGTCCCTTCTCCTCAATGAAGGCTGCTCTCCCCGGTACGTTCCCAAGGGAACGCAGCGTCTCTGTTAGCTGGATGCTTAACTAGCGTGCTCAGGTGTGGTGGGGCAGCGGTGGGGCAGCGGTGGGGCAGCAGTGGGGCTTTTGCGTTTGCTGACAAAAGAAGCGAAGGCCGGGATGGGCCCTCCAGGAAGGACATCACAAAAAAAAGCTGTCGGTCCGATCCTTGTGCCAGAGCCTCTCAGAGCCATGGCTGCGTCTGACGGACAGATGGACCCTTGTCCTGGGTTGAGCGACACAGGACTAATTTCTCTTCTAATGCTGGGGAAAACTCCACTTTTGGAAGACTCTAGTGTCTGAATTTGTGAAAATATTTGCTTTATAGCCAGCTAGGCTATGGGAGATTCAAGGTCACAGTGGTTTCAAGCCTTGCCAGGTGCAGCGATGAGGAGGAGCGAGGCCTGGGTGTTTGACCCGGGCTGGCCAACAGGGTTATTTCATACCATGAACGTCACATTCAATATAAATTAGAAAGTTTGCTGCGTAGTTTCGCTCTCCCTTGATGGCGGCGGTCCAGAGAAACTCCTTGCCCCAGTGCCGGAGCCCTGAGCCCTGAGCCCTTCCCTTCCTCCCGAAGCCGCAGCGCTGGCAGCGTCCCACATTTACTGTCCCTGCCAGGAGCGCACGGCTTCCTAAGATAGAATGGGCTGAGCACAATTCTTGTGTATCTTATATTAATATTGGGATTAATACTGGCTCTTTAGTATTATTGTTAATTATTTAGTCTTATCCTATTTATTTACATTTCAACCCTCGTGTTTCCTTGCTTTCCCCAATTCCCCTTTCCGGGTGAGGAGGGGTCATCGGGGGATGGAATAATTGTTTAAACGACAATAAACTGTTGTGGGTTTTTTCAGACCATAATAACCCTGTAGGGAGGCTGGTACCTGGCGCATCCCAGTGCTGCTGCTGCTGCTGCCCGGCCACAGCTCCGGGGCTGGGGAGCGTGGGCAGCCCGCGCTCCCTCGCAGGGGGGTCGGAGCACAGCGGGGACGGTGCCCGCTGTGTCCCAGGCACAGAGACGGCCGGGAAATCTCACCAGGCAGCCACAGGGACGGCACCGAACCATGGCGATGCTGTTAAATGTCTGGTGGGGGTTGGCCTCTTCTCCCAGGTGAATAACGACAGGACCAGAGGAAATGGTCTGAAGCGGCGGCAGGGGAGGTTTAGGTTAGATATTAGGAGGAATTACTTTACTGAAAGAGTGGTCAGGCCCTGGAACAGCCTGCCCAGGGAGGTGGTTGAGTCACCATCCCTAGAGGTGTTTAAGAAACATCTAGATGTGGCACTTCAGGGCATGCTCTAGTGGCAGAGATTATAAATTGTTTGTTTGTGGGGGGCTTTTTTGTGTGTTTTTTTGTTTGTTTGTTTGTTTGTTTTTTGGTGTGTGTATGGTTGGACTCGATGATCTCAAAGGTCCCTTCTAACCATGAAGATTCTATGATTCTATGATTCTAAATATTTTTAAGTGCATTCTACTAAACGCCAGGAGACCAAGAGATTAATAGGGCAATGAAAATGCCTTTTTTTTTTTTTTGGTGAGATTTAGGGTGCTCTGGGGTGATGGGAAGTGGTGTGCTGGATAAACAGTGGTTTGTGACTGTAAATGCTAGCTCCCGGGGTAGGCGCTGTGTCAATTGGCAATGCTGAACGCCTCGGGGGGAAAACTGACCCAGGCTGCCTTCACCGGGGCTGTTTCTGGGCAAAGTCAAATGAAGTGCAGCTACAATGCGGCCTGGCAGGAGAAGCAGAATTCATTGCAGAGGTTCACGTGAGGACCAGCAAGAGAGTCATTCCCTCTCCACCGTTTGGTCACCAGGAATCCTGAAGACGCTGGTTTATCCTCCTGCTGCCTGTACACGTGTGTGTAACCCAGGGGGTTTTGCCGTGGCGGTACCCACTGTCATCCTCCCGCTGCCGGGCGGATGCTCCTGCCCAGCCACCCCCAGCCCAGGCTGCGGCAGCACCTCGGGATCATGCATTGCCTTCTGAGGCTCTTCCCTGCGCGTTTCCCCCTTCCTGACAAAAAACAAAAAAAAAAACCAAACCAAAACAAAAAAATTCTCTTGCGGTTGTAAAGATGCTGCCAAATTCTTGCTGGCTGAAGATGAAAACCATCGCATTAAATCCCAGTTAATTAGACCCCTTCCCTGCCAATGCTGCCCAAATCTGTGGGGTGTGGAGCCCGGCGCTGGCCCCGAGGAGCCCCCACAGGCTGGGGCGGGGGGTGCCCGGGGGGGGGCTGCACTGTCAGGAGGGGTGACAGGCCCATCCTGGCCATCTCACAACGTGCCCGAGTCCTTGCCATCTGAAGTCCCGGCCAGCGAAGGGCCGATGCCAGTGGGGCTGGTTGTGCTGAGCCGGGCAGTTCGCAGTCAGCTCGGCAACAGCCTTGATTTCCTAATCATCGTTAAGTGCATAATGGGGTCTGCAGGGCCTGCAGCTGGGGCAGGTCCTGGTTTCCACTTAAATTATTTTATAGGGAAGCTCGATTATGCGTGTAACAATTGCCCAGGAAAGGATGAGAGTTTCCCTGAGTTTGTTAAAATTATCGTCACCGGAGTATTGTCCTGCCTGATAAGAGCAGGGCGGCTCCCGGCCCGGCGATGCATAAATCTCTGCTTTGACTTGCAGGGAGATGGGATGTGTCAGGTACCGCACCGCGCTGCCTCAAAAATGTGACGAGGCACAATGAATCAAACTTCCCAAAAATAAAACTTTCTTCTCAAAATAGACTTGTCGCTGTAAATTTAAACTCTTGCCAAAGAATCGTGATTTGATGCGAGTTACTTTTGCCAGTCGTTTACGAAAGTGGGTGGTTTTAATTACTATTTATACCATGTGTAAGAGTCTAAAAAGAGAGAGATGAAGGTGCCTTTATCCAAATATGCGTTAGCTGTACGACAGAAACCCCAGCGCCGTGATGTAGCCCCGATCTAGCAGCGACAGGAGAGGAAAGACGACAGCAAGATGTATGGGCTCAGAGCAAAATTTTGTCAGACGCCCCGTGTCAGCCAGGAGCTGGGAATAAAAGGAAAAAAAATCCATCAAAGAACCTAAAATAAAAGACACGGCGAGGAGCCGTGGTTATTGATGGTGAAATCCCTGAGATTCGGCTCCTGTGCATCAATGTCTAACTGCACGGAAAGATTCTGTGTGTTCCTCTGATTTAGTTTTTCAGGAAGACAAGAGCTGATTAAAATTCAGCAGCCTGAGGTACTTTAAGTGGTTATTTAGAGGCAAAAACTTACAAAATTCTGCAAGGACAGAAGGGATCCTGACTTGTCAACAGGCCTCGAGAAACATTTCAGTTTCCCAGCCTGGGGAAGGGCGTTTGTCTGGGAAGAGCCCGGATCTGTCGGTGATGCTGATCAGCAGTCACTAATCACAGCGGCTCCCTTGTTCACACACCTGCTCACCAGGGACCGAGGAGGCGGTGACATCTCTTGGGCTGCTTGGCTGCAAAGACAAAACTCTCTCGGCGGTCGTGATTCACTCGTAAGAGAGAGGTGAAATATTTATTAACATAAAACAGTGATTTAACAAAGTTAATAGGGAATGCGACGGTGTTTTACGAGATTCGTTGGCAAGGTACACTTGCTTATTTCCTGCACGGAGGCCGGGGTCAGACAGAGCTGTCAGGGAGCCGCCCCCCGTTGAGTCCCGAGGCTCAGAGCGGACCCCCTGGATTTCTGAACTCCTCCTCAGAGAGGAGTCTGGGTGCGGCTGGATCCAATCCCAGTCCCAGACTTGGTCAACGGTTTGTGTCTAAAGGATTAGATAGGCGCAATCAATCCTTTCTATCCCGTAGCTGAGATTTCAAAGTTTGGCATGCTGTTAGTCACTTACCGAGAATCTGTTGCGGCAAGGAATCTCGCAGCCTCGAGGAGCAGAACCTTAAGCGAGCGTCCCTGCTCACAGGGAGACGCTGGCGTGCAGCCGCTGCCGCGCAGGAGAGCTCCGAGGGCTCTTGGGCTGCCCGCTATTTATGGAGTAAGAGAATTGACCTATAGTCATAGTCGCGAGGGAACAAAATGTCTCATTCCCCTCTCCACACAGTGTTTTGACCGTGTTGCCAGCCATCCCCCCCCAAAGTCCAGGTGCAACTCATCACATCTCCCGCTGAGTGTTAATCCTGATTCTATTCTTAAGAGGGCCTACAGGAAAGCTGGAGAGGGACTTTTTAGGATGTCGGGTAATGGTAGGACTAGAGGGAATGGATTAAAACTAGAGATGTGTCGATTCAGACTGGGCGTTAGGAAGAAGTTCTTCACCATGAGGGTGGTGAGACACTGGCACAGGTTGCCCAGAGAGGGGGTAGATGCCCCGTCCCTGGACTGGCCCAGGTTGCCCAGAGAGGTGGAAGTTTTTAAGGCCAGGCTGGACGGGGCTCTGAGCAGCCTGGTCTAGTGGGAGGTGTCCCTGCCCATGGCAGGGGGGGTTGGAACTAGATGATCTTTAAGGTCCCTTCCAACCCTAACGATTCTATGATTCTATTCTTAATGGCTTGAGCAGGAGCCGGGGGGAGGGGGGGTAAGGGGGGAAAAGGGAGAGCACACCGCCACAGCGGCGCAGGCAGGGGGACAATTGGCCCCTGGGCAAGGGCTGGCACCGGCTCCTGGGACGCACCAAGCCCCTGGCCCAGCTTTCAGTTTGCCCGTGGGACCCACCTGAGCCCCGGTGGGTGCTGGAGATGCCGAGCCCCCGCCAGCCCCCAGCCCCTGTCCCCAGCAAATGGACCTCGGGCCACCACCCATCGCATGCCAGTCGTGTGCCCTGCTCATCCTCCCTGCTCATCCTCCCTGCCCATCCTCCCTGCCCATCCTCCCTCCCCATCCTCCCCTCCCGGCCACCCTCACCCCTGCCACCCTCCTCCCGGGACCCCGACCTGTCCCAGACCCATCCCAGCCTCGTCCGGGACACGACGAAACGCAGGTAACAAAGGCTGAAGGTGGCAACCGCAGAGGGCTGGGGGGGAGCGGCGTTGCCTTGGACGCCGTTATTGATTTGAGGAATGTTTCAAACAGATCATTTATTTTCATTAGACTTCTGCCGACGTCTTCATATCAGTGTCCCCTACGTAGGTCGACATCTGTCCTCAGGAATGCTTTAATTGCATTTTCTCTGCTTTACGCAGCTCTTAGCTAATGCATTCTGGCTTCATTAGATTAGACACCTATTGTCCTGAGGATGTTGTCATGTTTTCAAATGGCTTCAATCAGCACCTCCCAGGCACCAGCTATTTCGGGATATAATAAAACCGAAACCTCATTCAGGCTGGGTGAGTAATGGAGGTGCATTTCCCACCCCCCCATCCAGCCTGGCTTTAAATTTGACTCGCTGACATCCCCCTGGATGCTGGCAGAACACAATTAAGCCTCTTGTCTTGCAGGCATCGTCCGTGTGGTTACACACTGCTCTGAGGAAGAGCTCTGCAACAGGAACCGGGTTTCTAATGATCTTGTCATCGTGAACAGCACAGAGAGATTAAATGAAAGACGGGGGGAACAGTCAAGATCAAAACTCAGATTTCCAGATGTCCGGAGCACGGCAGGCTCATGACGCTCCATCTCCTCAGACCCAACCTGGCAAAGCCATTCCGGGCACGTGTGTGTGCACATACTCTAAATGAAAGAGAATAAATACGTGGTGACAGAACCAGAGCCCACCCGCCACCAGCAGCAGCGCCGGGGGTTTCTTTCCTTGGCAGCTGCAGGCAGAGGCCATTCTCGGACCTTGTTCTGCAGAACCTCTTTCCCCCAGGGGAGCGCCAGGATCCTTTACCGGCGCTTCCAGCAGCTCCTGTCCCTGCTGCACGGCTGCGAGCCGGTCACAGGTTCAGGAAATGAAGGTAGGAGGTAGAGGGACCGGCCAGACCCCGAGCAGGGGCAGAGATGTGTTGGGACAGCAGAGGCCCCGCTCCCCTGGCGAGAGCTGACGGCTGTGGGACGGTCCCTGTGCCATGCCATCGGCTCAGCACACGGATCCCCAGGCAGGGACCCTCCTTCCCCGGCCGCTCTCCCTCCGGCAGAAGGATTGCCTCAGCCCTGTCCTCCTGGCACGAGCTACCATGCTACCCGCATCTATCCTTTTCACCCCACAGGCGGCATTTTGACTTCTGGAATTCATCTTACCTACCGAGGGACTCTAAATATATCCCAGACAATTTCCTCTCCTCATTTTTAATAATCTCTTTCAGCATTAAATTAGTTTTTGAAAATATGTATTGGGATGATAGGCTTTTTATCACAGCTGATAGACAATATTCATCACCCCCGTGTCCTAATCCTCACAACACGCGCGCATTCGTTACAGCAGCCCTGCATCAATTTTAACAGCACTTAATTCATTACAGCTCCATTACTGCCTGTGCAGGCTCCCCACAACAACGTTACCGCAGATTTGTCACCCGGGTCCCCACCGTGCCACGGCCTCTCCTAAACCATGGGACGGGACAGGACGGGGCAGGTGGACGATGCCGCTCTGTCCCTGCACAGGAGCAGGGCTCGCTCTGGGAACCTCGGGCAGGCGACAGATGGAAGAGCAGAAGTATAAAATCCCTTCTCCTGCCCAGGATCCCTCTCTCCGCTCCCAGGGCCGGGAGCGCAGGGGGTGTCTGCAGCCCCCATGGGCACAGGGAGGCCGAGGCGATGTGCTGGGACAGGCACGTCCTCCCGTCCCCCAGCCCTGGCAAGACCGAGCTGGGAGCGATGGAGACCGATGGAGCCTCCCTGTGCCCTCAGCTGGGTCGGGGATGCCGGGTCCCAGGGCATGAACCCACTGGCAGAGCCCATTGCAGCAGCGGCTCTCCCAGGACAACTGCTCTGGCAAACCCCGGGTTTAGAAGGAACCTCTCTGTAAGCAGAGGCTCCAACATCAGGGCAATGAGGAGCCACGACGCCTGCGTTGGGCCAGAGCCGAGCGCGGGACGAGGAGGTGACATGATCCAGAGCCTGGTGACAAGGAGGAAAATCGCTGAAGCCTGCGAAGCTCAGAAGTTGCATTACAATGAGCGGAGATGGTGAAGCTGCAACATCTGCCGTGTCCCGGGAGTGCAGAGTTGTCTACTCAGCAAAAAATAAATCTCCTGGGGCTCGCTGTGCCAGACCAAGGACACAGCAACGTGGCACCCCGGTCCCCGTGTCAGTGCCTCTCGTTCTGCGCCCGTCCTTAGCCGGCATGTAGAAGAGCAAGTGCAGGATTTACGCCCCTCAGCCCACGTGCCGGGAGGTTTATGGCACCATAAAATGGCCAGGCTCTGAGCAAACACAGCAAATTCTGCGCGGTCCTGTGGTCCTGCGGTCTCCAAAGCTGCTTTACGATTCCCTTTTAACGCGGCTGACTCCCTTTTACTGCACGGGCTGATTAAAGGTATCTATGGGATGTGACGGCTCCCTCTTGCCTTTACCCAGAGCAGGGGGGTGGGACGAGGAGAGGGTCCCCCCACGCTCCCCCTTTGTGCCGGGGGGTGCTCTCCCCCCGCCAGCCTCGCAGAATTACCCCAGAATCGATTCGAGCCACTCTGCCAGGAAAGGAAATACCCCGCGACGCTGCTGGTACCGCAGGTGTGGCCAGAAGAGCGCTGCCGTTGAATACCCGCAGAGAAAGATCCACCAGCGACCCTCGGAGCCGAAAGGCAATTATGACCGTAGCAAATAATTTCAGCCTCCAAAAAGGACAAGGATATCGCCGGTGCAGGGAGATCTAGGGAAGAAGGAAAAGCAACACGGTGGCTCTGTATTTAAAACGGTATTTCTACTTCTAACCAAGAGCAAATTATTGTTTTTAAGCACAATAGAAACAAAGAGCAGAAACGGTCTGACGGTTTAGCCAGAAAAAGGGGTGAACAGGCAAAGCCTGATCATTAGCAGATGCAGAGAGAGAAGGAAAGCTTGGCAGAGACCTTCCTTGTTGCCTGCAAGTCCCTGCCTGGATCCATTAGTTAATGAGTCCTGACCCAGCACCAGATCGGAGAGTGATGGGATTCATCTCAGAGCTGCTGGGTCCCACTGGTGCCGGCAGCCCCCAGCCCGGCAGGCGAGGGGCCATGGCGAGCCCCCAGCCTCCGAAAGCCCTGTGCCGTGCTGCCGCCGCGCTCCTGCCCGCGGCCCCGGCTCGCCTCCCCTGACCGGGAGCCGGCTCTGCTCCGAGAAACTTCCTCCAGCAAAGCGCAGATAAGTGTTGTGGGGAACAGATGGCGAGTGCCAGATGGGTAAGGTGTCTGAGGAGGGAGATGTTATTACATGGAGTGAGCCACGGACTCCAACGAGCCCACTCCAAACAATCGGCAATTAACTCAGGCAATTAGCATCAAACTTTGTCTCCGAAGTTCCCTCCCTCCTCCCTTTGCCCTCCTCATTTCTAGGTGAGCTGGATATTTGATGAGAAATGAACCTGTAATGCATTCGCAGCAAGACGCCTGGTTCCTCAAACAAGTGAAAAACCGCCAGAGGCGTTATTTGCCAAAAATAATGGGATTACTATCGGCCGGCACTGTCCCAGAGGGAAAGGGAAATTGGTTCTCTCTTGCAAGGGCTTTTATTTATAGTGAGCGGGTGGAGCCTCATGTCTGCTTTGTCCTGGCCCAGGCACGGGACGTCCTTGCAGGGGATGCCGTGCTCTGCCCGCAGAACTCTGCCCCCCGCGCGGCCGCCACTGCCCTCACCGCTGCTGGGGCGATGTCGCCCTGTGCCGCCTGCTGTGAAGCACAAAGCCATTGCTTTTCGGGTCCCTGCCCCTTTCCGTCTGGCGGGATAACAGCATCCCTTTTATCTGCCAGAGCTGGTCAGGGCTGGCAGGACTCAGAGCTGGCAGCTCTTGGCAAGCAGTTTCCTTGTCCGGGTGATTCCTATGGAGCTGCATCTCCCGTCATCTTTGTGTGCAATAATTGAAAGGCAGAAAGAGAGGGCAGGAGCGTCTGCAAGCGCGCACGAGCCGAGCGCTGGTCCCCAGCCTGGCCACGCTCCCCTCCCGGGCCACACGCTCCAGACAGAAGCGTTTTCAATCGCACTTTCCATCTGGCATTGATTACTGCCCAATTTCTCCTGCCTTCATTTGCAGTCAGCAGAGGCGGGCTGACTGACATTGAGGGAGAACGACTCCTCAGATCCCATCAATCAAGTGCCATCAGGATCCAGCTTCCCGGGCTCCCAGGCAACAAGGTCACCCCCGGGGGGGGGAACCAGCGTCCCCTCCAAAGCAGAGCCCTCCTCGTGCCCCTCTCCCTGCACAACGGCCAGGGGGAGACAGATCCGTCCTTTGCTGTTCGTGTGGATGAGCCAAAGCCCCCCGACATCAGGGACAGGCACAAACAGGGCCGCCAGAGCCAGCTCTCCCCCCCTGGTTTGCCCACTGGGGATGGCTGAACTGAGCGAGATACACCTCCATCGCTAACGCACGCTGCGGCAATGGAAAAAAAATCCACTTACTGCTCACAGAAGGCATTGCTTGCAGATGCTCATCACACCAAATTACTCTGCAATTAGTGTTCTTCATGAAGGTGAACCGAGGCCCTTTGCAGAAGGGGAAGGTTTGGAAAGAGAGCGCAACAGGCTAAAGGAAACCAAAGAAACAATCTCCCAAGTTGGATTTATTTAATTGCCGTTAAGAGCGAACGCACAGAGGGGCAGGTGGGCTCTGCTGTCACCAGTCCTGCCTTTCACCCTCCCACCAGCATGGTCCTGCCCGGCCTTCCCCTGGACCACCAGATCCTGGGGAGGCACTGGCTCCTCTGGAAGCCCTCGAGGTGCCGCGCTGCCAGATGCTGCCCGGAATCTGCAGAGTTGGTTGGGAGAAGCTGAAATTGGTGCTTAACACCCCAGCTCTATTTTTACGAGCAATGCAGAACAAGGATGAATTGCTCTTTTCCGCTGGCTTTATGTTTTGACACTAAGGATCGATGGTCACTTCCCCCCCTGCCCCCTCATCCTCTCGATCCAGGAGTGGTGCAGGGTCCTGGCACCACTCAGGATCACACCACCAGCCCAGATCTTATTAACATCTTCAGTTACTACCTCACTGCAAATGAATTAGTTTCAAATTGTGTACAAAACGCGTTGGCTTCCCCGCTCTGCATAGCCCTGAACTGCACAAAATGGGCACGGTTTGTCCTGTATAAGGAAGATTGACCCATAACTAGTAACTATTGATTTTTCCCGTGAAAGCTGCTCTCAGGCAGTGGCTGCAGGGCCGCACTACACCAGCGGAACAGAAGACGACAGACACCATTAGAGCATGGGACCGTGAGAACATATTTTCTCTTAATGAGAATAATCACGACTGCAGTTCCAGGTGCTCTCTAGGGGAGCACTTGGGCAGCGATGGCCGCTGCTCCGGAGGTGCTGGGAGCAGAGCCTGCACGCCTCCGCGCCATAAACCACCTGCACCCCCCCTCTTCTGCAGACGTGCAGGGGTGTAACTGCGCCCACAGCAACACGGCGAGCACAGCTCCACAGGGACCTTCCCCGGTCCCTTCGGACGCAGCTCCTGGCACCAGGGGCATGGGCACTGCCCTGGCCACACTCCTCAGCACGGCCAGGCTTAGGGATGGCCACGACTTTCCTATTAACTGCCTCATCCCCATTACGGGAAATTAGATTAATTACATTGTAGCAAGCCCTAGATCTTTCCCTGGAGAAACAGGGAGGGTGCCTGGGATTTTGATCTCTGCGTGCGATGTTAAAATTAGTGATTCTGTCTAATCCCATTTTTCAGTGTAATAATGCTTCTGGGCAAGAGGAGGGTAAAGCTCTGGGGCTTATGGGCACTAATTTTCTGAGATAAATAGAGAATTTCATCCCAGCTCCCATCAGAGCTAAGGATGAAATTGCTCTGAAGTCTGCACCCTGTAAGCTCCGTTTCCCACCTCTGTATTTTAAGAGAACATTTATGCTTTCTCCAGCTCCGATGTGACAGCCGAGCAGCGGCACCCTGCAATTCCACAGCCGGGTCCAGCCACATCAGTTTTCATATTATCTTGCTCTAAATGAGATTCACTGGACAACACGGATCTGATTTGCAGCACAGCTGTGAAAGAAATCCTGCCTTTAAGCAAGCTCCCATCTATGAATAAATTGGATATACTTATTTTGGTCTCCTGACAGGCACAGGCTTTCAGCCGAGACCCAGCCTGCCTCGTGGGCGCCTCTCACAGAAGGAAACACTCGATGGACAACCCAGGAAAAGGCTCGTCTTGCTGGAGGGTGCTCGGCACACCCGGATTTCCACCCCCCATGGGGACAGCACCATGGATGGGGGGGAACTGGACTCACAGGTCCCTTCCCAGAGGGCTGGGCTGTTTGGGCAATCACCTTTTCCCTCTGTCCTCAGAGGCATCAGACCCCCAGAGCCAGGCAGCAGAGAGTGGTGCTGGCCCTGCCACCAGGAAGGCAAAGCTCTCCTTGTTTTGCCAGTCGGCTGCTGCAGGATCCAGAGGGATGGGCTGTGACCCAGCGCCAGGAGAAGCAGCGATGGGCCAGGGAACAGCAGGCACTGCACACCGGACAATCCCTTCTCCCAAGGACCTCACCACAGAGCAGCGCAGCTTCCCAGCAACTCGTCTGCATCATCAACAAATTTCCTACACAGGAGTTAAGGTGCGGCCCCTCTGGCTCCTGACACAGGTTCCCCAAGGATGAGTTTTGCCAGCCAGCATTCCCCTCCCTGCTGAGCCAGTGGGGAGTGGCAAGAATCCCCCTGTCCCACCTCGGAGCACATCTGCACATGGGAAGACAAGCACGCACTGCAGCATGGCTCTTCTCCCACCGCACACCTCCAGGATTCACGCGGGGTCCTGCAGCACAATCAATCAGCACAATCACAAGCTGCAGCTAAATGCATGGCAAACAACAGCGTATGATTTGGTTCCTGGAATCCCCATCACATGCAGTGACACATGACACGGGATCAGCCGGAAGGCTGTGAGGTCCTGCCAGGGACACAGCGTCGCGGCGGATGGCGACAGGCAGAGTCCAGCTGCCCAAAACACTGCAGACATCACCAAACTCTGCACAGCACAGCCTCCCTGCGGCCAGACACCAGCCTGGAAAACCACAACCATTCACATCATCTAATTAATACATTATACCTCACTGAGTGCCCAACTGCTAAATGATGTCAGTCAGGTTAATTAAATGTTAAACCTTCATCAGTTAGCAAAAAAACCAACCAAACAAAAAAAACACCAAACAAACAACCCCACTGGTAAAAAGCCCACAAAGAAAGGAGGAGGAAAAAAGCAAAGTTAAAGAAGCTTACGCAGCGTTGGCAGGCTGCGCCCCCAGCTAGTGAGGGGTAATTCAAGCCTTGCAACTCTGGTCTTAGAGCATTCGTTCCATCAGCAACCCCAGAGAGAGGGGTTTGATGAGCCACAGGAGGCAGCTGAATCCCTGTGCTCACCTATGCTCAATCCATTCCTTCTCTTTCCACAGGTGGACTCGCAGTTCTTCAGCGCAGGCACCACTTCTCTGCATGCGATGGGAGTCCTCACCCCGCGCCAAAAAACCCCATCCACCGGCCGGGCCACCCCATGGCTGTGCTGCCAGCAGCTCTCGGCACAGCTGGCTGCGGCTCTCAACGGCCCTCTCAATTCACTGAGATGGGGGAACTCATATTGCAAACTCAGTTTGTGCACAGTGACTACGACAATTCGTCCTATTGACTAAGCAAGGAATGTCTTTTTTTTTTTTGAAAATACCTTTTTCTTGTTATTCCCCTGACCCCTGAGCCTTACTTGTGTTTTCAAAAATGACTCAAATTCCACAAATAGATCAATTTTTGGTGTGCAGAATATCTTTACTGCCAGCCGCAGGCACTGCAATTGAACATCAGATTTGGAGATGCAGCCTGTTCAACTAAACCCACCAAAACGTCAGGTTTCCAGACACGCATTTCACCTTTGAATCTGCAGTTCTCTCAATCACTAATCTAGAGAAGACAAATGACTTACAAACTCCTCCATACCTCTTTCAGTGATGCTAAAAATCATTTCCCCTTCTTATGCTTTCAGCTGACCCAGGAAACATGGATTTCTGGTGGAATTACACAGGTCAGCTGGAGGAGTTGGACGTGCCATCCTGCACCTTCAAATCAAAAACTCCTGCACGAAAAAATTGCCTAGAGACAGGTGTAATTTGTTCTAAACAATCATCCCTTCTATCAGCAAGCAGGGAATTGTTATCTATTTCTTTCTTACAATGTCATCGAATTAGTGACCACCTGCAAGGTGTCTGTGATGATAAACGCTTGCTTTGTATACAGAGCTACTTCTGACAATGCTTGATAGCGCACATCTATCAAATTGCCTGGAAGAGCCACCCATTAGGATTGTTATCTAACACCATCCCTTTGTGGGAGCTCCATGTCAGCACATCCTGGGGAAGGGACCTCACTGGTGGTACCTATTCTACTCATTGTATCTCTAGATTAATAGTTTCACATTTCCATTATGAATTTGGGACGAACTTTGGAGTTCTCACCCCCAGAGCAAAGCTGTAGCACCAGCACAGAGGCTCCCGAGCATCGTCTCAGCACACAGCGTACTGCTGCACCCACTTGGTGCGAGCAGGAACTCCTCGTCTGGAGCTTTGGCTGAGCTCTGTGCCAGCCTGCCGGGGGAGGCAGGACTGCCTTTTCCCTGCACGACTGTAGTTATCCAGCACTATAAAAGCCCTGGTGAAGCACAAACACTCCCTGCTGGGTCTGTGTTGCTGAAAGTGCCACTAGCTCTCCCTTCTGCAGCTTGCTCTGATCCAAGGGAGTCTTCTTTTGAAAGAGCTCTGTTTCAGGTCAGGAGCTTTGTCAGTGCTCAGCAAGTCATGGCCATTACTCCCCAAACCTCCCTTCCTACAAGAAAGCCACAGCTCTCAGCCCTGGGCAGTTTGTATCATGACTGAAATCACAGCCAGAAAAACCACTTTTTCTCATGGAACCAGCTGCAAAACATGGGGGCCTTAATTCCTTCTGCAGAGCCTCACCTATCAACACAAAACACAGACCTTTGGAGGTCATGTTGCTCAGTTCTCGAGAGGAACGATACAGAAGTGAGATTCTGAGAAGGCACCTCAATGACCTCTGGCCTTTCCCCTCAAGGCTGGCTCTGTTCAGAGGACAGTCCCCAAAGCCATGCCCACGTCAGACCTAGCAGCAGCTCAGGTGACACAAGCCAATGTCAGTCTCTTCTGTAGGCTGAACTACTCTGGCCAGTGACATACACAGCCTCTTCTAAGAATGACAGAATAGTTATTTTTTTATTGTTTTCCTCAAAAACGCAACCTAGTCTAATCCCATTGCATATTATAGGTAGAAAAATTAGTTCTTAATTTCCATTCTGCAAATTAACAAAAGGAAGACAAATCAGACCAAGAACAAAAGGCAGCAGTCCCAAGTGTGACAGTCTATATTTACAGAGAGATTACATTCATTGAGTCTCATCCAACAGGCTCTTGCACCGCTGCAAGCTTGTGCAAGACGAACCTAGAAAGAGAGAGAAATTAATCAGTACTCAATCAATGCTCTGAGAGACTCTTATACGCCACAACCGGGGCCACTGCTGCCCGGTGCAATGATGTCATGGGCCAGGGAATGTTTCCATACCAGTGGGTTGCCATGGAGGCAGCAGCACAGCCAAAACCCCAAAACTGGCCTCTTGTCACTCCCATCCCTTTTTCCTCTCCAGTTTGGGTCATCAAACCTTACTGAGGCAGAGGCCTGGGAATACGCAGGGTATGGCAGAGCCTCACACTCCTGGCTGTGCGTCTCTCCTGGTCCAACGCGGCTCCATTAATCGCTGTTACAAGCTCAGCAGCAGCAGCGTCCCTGCTCTCACCAGCGCAGGACCCCCTGGCATGTCTCCAGAGATTGTTTCCTCAGAGAGGGACCTCCGGGGCTGCCTGTTCTTGCGTTACATGTCTCTAAAGTGGGAGAAATAAAACGGGCAGTGGGTGATGCAACCGAAATAAGAAAACCCAGTGGACAGACTAAAACACGGGGCTTCGTAGCCACGCCCCTTCCCCAAACCACGCCCCAAAACATTGTTAAGGGCCCACCCCCCCCCGCCATTGCCCACCCCCCCCCCACCGCTCCGGCGCCGCAGCCGGCCAAGGCCCGAGCTCCTCAGCCCGTGGCAGAGCCGAGGGACACGGCCAGCACCGGAGCAGGGGGCTCGGGGCGGGCGAACGCCGCAGTAACAGACTCACCGGGGAGGGGATGGAGCGACCCGCGGGCAAGGTCCCTGCGCAGGGCAGCGCTGGCGCTCCCCGAGCCGCCGCTTGGACGTGGCCGCTGCCGGCGGCTCGGGCAGGCAAGGAGGTAGGAAGTGTCATGGCCAACAGCGCCCGCCGGATGGCCCCCGAAGGACGGGGCTGGGAGAGGGAAGAGAACGGTTAAGGAAAGCAAAACCGCGGGCTGAGATAGAGACGGCTAAATAGAACCGTAACGGCATCCCCAGCAGCTCCGGTCCCCCTACGGCCCACAAACCCCGGGCCTGCCCCATCCCCGGCAACCCACAGCCCCGTTCTCCTGCCCCCCACCCAGCCCCGGCCTAGGATGCTCACGGCTCCCCAGGAGCTCTCTGCCCCACCAGGGCTCGCAGGCCCCCGCAGCCCCGCGCCTCTGCTCCCGCCAGGGCTCACAGACCCCCGCGGTCCCACTCGCCCCCCAGGGTCGCAGACCCCGGCAGGCCCCGCTCCTCTGCTCCCGCCAGGGCTCACAGACCCCCGCGGTCCCACTCCCCGCCCTGGGGTCGCAGGCCCCGCTCCTGCCAGGACTCACAGGCCCCCGCAGTCCCGGTCCTGTGCCGCGCCAGGGCTCGCAGACCACCGCCATGTTCAGTCCTCCTCACAGGCCGCGCGCCCGTTTAAGAGAGTCTCCTCAGCCAATCAGCGCGCTGGCCGCGCGGAGCACGCCGGGAGTTGTAGCTTTCAGGTCCCGCCCCCGCGGCCGCTGCCCAGCCAATCGGGGCCCGGCGCGGCGCAATGACACCACGGGCCGGGGAGCGCTTCCGGGCCGGCGGGTCGCCATGGCAGCGCCGTGGCTGTTGTCTGGGCCGGGCCAGCGTGGGGCAGCGGGCCGCCGCGGAGCTGATGTCGCGGCCCTGGAGGCTGAGGGTCTGGCTCTCGCCTAGGCCCGGTGCTGCTTGCTGGGTCGCTGTCGGTTCGGGGGGTGATCTCGCTCAGGTTGCAGGTGATCTTTGCGGCCTGCTCTGGATCTCCTGAGTGACTTCAGTCGTAAATACTGGCTGTCACGCCCCGGGCACAGCTGGAAGCGACATCTTCTCTCGTAGCGCAGCGAGGGGCTCAGTGATCCGTTCCACTTGGTCTACAAAGTTGACTTTACTTTTTTCTTTATTGCTTTTAGAAACAAGCTAAGTTTATGTGGGTACAGAATACCAATAAAGTGCCGTAAGTTCATGGGGTTGGGTTTTTTTGCTTCCAACTCAGATAACGCTTCCTAAGATCTCTCCGCTTGTGGACAACCAGCGAGAGCTGTGCTGCTCACCAGCTGGAGAACAGGAGGGACTGGCGGTGACCAGCCTCTACGAGAGCCTGGTGTGTGCTGAGACGACCACAACGGGGATGATGGTCTGAGGAAGCTTTACTGGTGCTTTTTGGAAGCTGGAGGGGCTGGGTCCTTGGTCTCAGCAGGCAATGCTTGGACTGTTCCATTGTCAAGTGGAAATGAACGTGGTGTCTGACGAAGAGGCTGAGCTGAACAAGCCGTGAAGATGGAAGGGAGTCACCTTCGGCTACAGAAGTCCTGCTTTCTTTGTCCTGCCATGG
Organism: Larus michahellis; assembly: GCF_964199755.1. Taxonomy (NCBI): domain Eukaryota; kingdom Metazoa; phylum Chordata; class Aves; order Charadriiformes; family Laridae; genus Larus; species Larus michahellis. The sequence goes on along the minus strand of NC_133914.1, from coordinate 2,790,333 downwards.
ATATTTTGTATACAGAAAAAACTGTTGAGACTTACCAACTTGAAATGCTCTGCGAGTGAGTGTAATGTAAGGTCCAGCAGGCTGATACCGTGTAAGAAAGATGTTTAGATACTGTCTTTAGAAATAAATAAAAGATGTCAAACCAAGGCTTTGCACCTCGTGCTGCCTCTGAGCAGTGTGTTTGCTTTCACCCCACCTGTACATTAAAGAGGAAGGAGCAAATTTGTCTTGAAAATGTAATTATGGAGGTGCACAGACACCTGAGTTCTGACACACTCAAATGTGTTCGAGTATGCCCCTCTGATATCTCTGCTAGGGCACGTTTAAACCACAGGCTTAAAACTTCATGTTCTGCGTCAGGAGCAGCTGCTGACAGTTCTAGGGACATCTTTTGTTGGCCACTACACTGATCCTCTGTGAGGTTCCCGTAAGGCGGCCTGTCTCTTGATAACATATTTGGTAAGAACTGTAGCTTCTCAGGGAAGGCCGAATACAGAATCGTGCTTGGGCAGGTTGCAGATGTGCTTGTGCTGGCTGTTTTTGCGGCGCAGCGGGTCTCCGACCCGGGCTGTGCGTTTCACCACCCGAGGGCACTGCTCGACCTGCGGAGAGCGGCGCTGGGCGCGGGAGCCTGCCGGGGGTGCGGGTCCGGGGGCTGCCGGTGCCCCCCGACCGCTGGCAGCTCTTCACCGGATGGTGCTTTACATACAGTTTGGATGGCAACGAAAAAACCAAAAAGTCACCCTCCCGGCATTGCTCTGGCATCTATGTGTCACAGCTGGTGAACTGGGCGTTTGCCAAGGGCCAGGCGTGAAGCCTGGGGAAGTCACGCAGGTTCTGCTCCCAGCACCAATGGGGCAGGGGCCTGGGGGCTGCTGGGGGCTCAGCGGCTCGGTGGTCCTCCTCCGCTGCTGACGGTAGTTAACTTTTTGTGCCTGCGTGCCCCATGTCGCCGGGGGACCCTGGCGCGCTTGCTGGTGCTGACCCTGTCCTCGTGTCTGGACAAGTGGCCTCTGCTCCGTGTGTCCCCTGCAGACCCTGTGCGAGGCTGCAGCGAAACCGCGTGCTGTGGGTCACAGTGTGGCTGCTCCGAGCCTTTCACTGGGCCTCCTCCTTCCCAGGGCGGTGGGGAACGGAGTCCTCCTCCTGCTGCTTCAGCTTAAGATAAAGCAGATGATGCAGTGAAGATGCCGGTTTGGCACATCATCCAAGAATGCAGTTGCTTTAGCAAAGGGCTGTACAGCAGTCCCCGTGCAGATACTTCCGCATGCAAAGCACTTCCCATCCTTGAGTGTCTCTGTCTCCCCGTGACCTGTCCCTGACTCATTTTGTCAGTGTGCTGCTGATGCCCTGGGTTGCATCACAGCATCAGTTCAGCATAAGGCATTTATTTTCCTGCCCGCAGCGGAGTGAGCAATCTCATCTAGTTTCCTTTTCCAGAGCTTTGATTCCATCCACAAACTCCTCCCAGCTCTAGAAATTCCCCTCCTGCGTTCAGGTTCCAGTCAGTGAAGCAGCGTAGGTGAATTTCATTAGCCATCTCCTGCTGCTCGTGTTCAGCCCGTGCATCTTCCCTAGGGGCTTGGGTGGCTTCTGATTTTAAGGAAAGGGCGAGTGTGTGCTGTGGGGTGGCACAGACCGCAGTACCTTTGTGTAGACGCCCTCCTGGCTGTCGCTGAGCCGGGAGCTGGTGTCTGCAGGGGCTGCGGCTCTGAAATCCCCCTGACAAACAGAGGTTGAATATTGTGGTACAGTGAAGAGCAAAGGTAACAGCAGTCTCTGTCATCCGCCTCCTGTTCATTTCTGACATGGTTTTGAACCGTGGCCGAAGCGCAGAGGTGTTGCCTGTGTTGGGGGCGTGCTGCCGAGCTACACGGCTAATGGCGAGTGTGCACCACCTCCGCCAGTGCCGACGGCTGTCAGCGCAGCGGGTCACCTGCGCAGTTCTGGTTTGGGGATGGGGGCTGAGGGAGAGCAGGGAAACGAACAGAGAGCGGCTGTACGGCCTCGTGGTCATCGCATGTGGCTTGAAGGGCATGAAGGCGGGTGCTGGCAGGGTGAATCCTGGGGTGTCATCCTGGCTCAGGCCTCGAGGGATCATCATCATAAACCAATAAATTGGGGTGGTCGTGGACATAGAATTGTGTTTACATGCACACACACTACACAGCCCTTCAACACCCCGCTTCTCCGGCAGTCTGTCTTTAGTACAGCTGCATAAAGAATAAATAGATTTAAATTTTGGAAGGTCTTCAGAACAGTTGGGTGGTGGCCCTCCTGCTCCTCCCCGACGTTTAGCCCTCTGATGTCTGTCTGTGGGACAACAGCAGCCCTGCTAAAAGTGCTGAGAGCGCCTTCTGAATTAAAAGTAGCCGTGACCTGACTGAAGTGGGGTGAAGGAGGTGCTCATTGAAGTTTTGGTGTGATTAATTACTCCGTACTCTTTCTGGCTGATGGGCCGTGTCATCAGCTGCGTTTGTCTGCAGTGCTCTGGAAGGGCAGGACTGAACCTCCACATCAGAGCGCTCTAATTGGATACAACTGTGGGTTTGTTCCGTTTCAGGATCCGGGCGTTACCGCTCAGGACAGCTGCCAAGGTCCTCAGCTGCTAATGAGAACACGGTCCCTTATGTGTGTGAGACCCTCAGCTGGCATTCGCTGGGGCATCTCTGCGGGTTCGAAGGTTCCAATCATGAAAATGGCCGGGGTGGGCGGTCAGTTTCTAAGCAATTAACCTGGGAGCACTCAAGTGGGGGGCGCTCAAGTGGGGAGCTCCTCTTCCCTGGCCAGGGGGGGCCGAATGCGGGGCTGGGGGCTCAGCCTGCGCGATACCTGAGCAAGGCCAGTGGGTAAGGGCAGTACCAAGGGCTCTGAGGCGAACTGGTAAAATATCACCATAAAAATAAATCTGAGTGCCTTTACTTTTGGAGCAGAGCTCTTGAAGTATTCTTGCACGGAGATCTGTCTTTCAGGAATGCAATAAAACGAAGTTAGCAGCTGGAGCTACCTTGTTAAACGAAAATTTTCAGGAAACACAAAGCTCATGCTTTGATTTTCAGCTTTGCCTCCTGCTAACTTAATTTGAAAATAGTTATTCTTCACTTACAGGGAAAGCACAAACTAAAATCAGTTACTAAATCTGAATACCCACGAACATTTATAGGGAGCATCTGACTTCTATCTGGTTAGTTTGTTTTTTCACGTAGGGTGAAAGTTAGCTTCTGATGCCGCGGTGTCTCTGCTTCAGAAAGGAGGACCCGCTGAGGGTAACCCCAGGCTTTTCGAAGAAACCCAAAAGCTCTGCTTCACCATAAGCTCCTGGATTTCAAACAGATTTCAAAATCGAATTTACTACAAGGGTCCATAGTTAGGAAAAAGACCAAGGATTTGGCACCTGAATTTCAGTGTAAAGTGAGTCGGAGGCAGAAATATGTGATAAAAAGTTTCGTGAGTCATTTAATAAACCAAGCATGGGTTTCACAAGCCCCGGTGGTTTTCGTGCTTATTCTTTGAGATTTTCATCTTGGCCTGAAGCAGAACTCCTTTGTGATTTTGCGGGGCCCAAGAGGCTGTGCGAGTGCTTAACGCGCTCAGAAATAAAACAAACATTCTCCCGTCTACATTAATCGGCCGTGTAGCTCCGTTCCTGGCGCTTGGATGGCTACGCTTCAGTGTTTCTCTGCTCCTCTTGACTTTATCGCAGCATTTGCCCTGTCGAGTTGTGGGTGAGCTCCAAGAGGGAGGGGATGCGAAACGTGCTGATCGCTGTGGGTGGAGTGGGGACACTCCGGCTGAGGAGCAGGGAGGTGCTTTCCCGCGGCGCGGACGTGCTCAGCACAGGCTCTGGCAAAGATGGGCACGAGCAGTTATTTGCCTGGCTCTCGGCCACCGTGGCTGATCCCCTGTTGCTTCATCCAGCCCCTTCCATTCCAGCAGATCGTCCAGGCCGTCCTGCACTCCGCGCTTCCGCAGAATGGAGGCTGTTCTCATCACTCACCCTATCTGCCAGTCCCGCGTAGGTTTTATTTCAATCCTCCCTTCCTGCTTTTCCCCTCAACCCTTTCACTCCTCCTCCCTCCTCCTGTGGAAACAAATCTACAGTAGGTGTCTCCTGAACTTGCCTGAACTCCTTGTCCCAAGCACCTTCCTGACTAATCCTTTCCAGATGTCCAGGAACTTTTATGTTTAGCTGTTTTGCTCAAGTTCCTCATTCATTCTCAGACGGAGCAAACATTATATTTCCTAATATTATTTGAAAAATAAAACTGATCGTGGCCTGCTGAGAAGTTGTTGCTGCCTCAAAATGCAGTATTTTAAGCACCACTGCAGCCTTCTACCCCCAAACTGGAGCACAGCAGACATTCACAAATAGCACAGGAGTTTAATTTTCCATAGCTGACTCTGCTCCGTGGCTGTCTATGAAATCCTGAAAGCACTCGGTGCTGCACTTGTACCCAGCCAAGCGGCAGGGCTGTTGGCTCGCAATCTCCCAGCTACAGCAGCACGGAGAAATTCGGAGATCTGTTCGATGCTCCTCTGATGGTGACCCAACAACGGAAAGCGAGTTTCTCTGCCCATCCTCTCATCTGGTTTCCAGCGTAACTTTGGTTTTGGGGAGATGACTGTTACTTCAGGCAGGGGACTCACCGTCAGTGGCTTCTTTTGCTGATGCACTCCGGGTGACCTCTGCATCCCATCTCCGATGCCGAGTGTGCCAGGCTGCACGCAGCCTCGTGGGTTGGGCATAAAGGCTGCGTTTGGCATGAGCCTCTGGGGAAAAGGGCTGTCTGTCATCCCTGAGTCCAGTGGGATGATGAGATGGGTAAGGCTGGAAGAAATGCCTGAGCCAGTTTACATTCCTGGAGACTGTCCCTCCAGCCCAGCCCCTGGCTTGTCTTGAAGTCACGTCCTGTGGTTCCCCATGTGCATCCAGTGGCTTTTCATCCCTCCCCACCGCACTCCCTGTGCAGCCAGGTGGGTTTTGGCTATTGGAAAGGAGCTTTGGGCTGTTCAGGGGTACTTGGGAAATTCCTGTCTTTTTCCTTCCGTTTTTCCTTACTTCGGGCTTCACCGCGCATGTAACATGTTGTTTGCAAAATGCCAGTGGTAGGAGAGGGACCTTCCCAAAGTTCAGATTGTTGTTATGGAACAGTTTTGTGCCATCAGCGGCCTGGGCTCCAGGAACGGGCACGTGCTGGCAGGACGAACCTGCTTTGTTGCCCTGTGCTCCCACCGGCTCCGCAGTTGCCGTCGCCTTCCCACACAAGCAGCACTTACAGAAATATGAAGTAGCTTTTTAATTTCACAGCAAAGCAAACCTCTGTGCGATTCGGTGCTCCTCCGTCCCCAGTGTACTACAGCCGCCCTCCTCACGGGGGGCTGACACAGGATGGCTCCCCGCTCCTTTTTCTCCCCAGTCCAGACAGTCTCCAGGCCACCTGGGGAAGGCAGAATGAAGAACATCAAGTCGGTAAGTCTCCTAACCATTCTGCTATGTGAAGAATGAATCCAAGAGCCTTTGCACACCATTAATCTTTTCCAATTCCTAAGAAAGCAAATGATCTCCTCTCGCTCCCATAAATTCAGCCTCTCTCTCCCGCTTCCCCCCTCATTGTTTGAACTGTTCGCCAAGAGCTTTATTAAAAACTACAAGATGCAGTTCTGTTTCTAACTGAATCCCAAACAACTGCGTTAGGTGGAGAAGAAACATTTGGTGCAGTCAGCTTTAGAGCATTTTTGTGTATAGTCCATAGCCACTTGTCAGCCAGAGACCAGATTCAGCTCTGCTCTGAGCATATTAGGACCTTTTCTCTTTTCTCCTGAGGTTAGGAGATGAATTCAAGCTGGTCAAACCTCATGACCTTGTTTCCAAGAGCACCTGGCAGAGACTGCAGGGAGTAGCTCACAGGGCGCAGCAGAAGAGGTGCTCCCCTTGGGATGGCAGCCTGGCCCAGTAACACCTCACCCTCCGCTGGCCCTGCGTGACCTGGCCTGACACTGAGCCTCCAAACGACGCTGTGCTCCAAACGACGCTGTGCTCCAAACGATGCTGTCCTCCGCAACGTGCTGTCGGCCCTGGGAACACATTGTGCTGAGCAGCTGCCAGGTCCAGGCAGCTTTCCTGCCGCCCCGCTTCCCTGCCCTTAAGGGGGAGGTTTCTGAAGATGCCGCGGACCTTGCTGCTGTCCTCTTGGCATGGCCTCAGCCACTGTCACCTCTGAGGGAGGTGTGGAGCCCCACGTGATGGTGCCCAGCTTTTGGCAAGAGCAGAGAAGCTGCAGCCGGTGCTGGGAGGTGGTGAGCGGGGCAGCGGGGGGCACGCTGGGACAGCCGGGACGGCAGAGCCCCAGGGCCGGGACGGCAGGGTGCTGGGAGGGTGGCTCCGCACAGCAGCACCGGCGAGGGGCAGCCCAGGGTCCCCGCCAGCTGCCGTGCGTCACCGCCATTCCTTGGCACTGCACGCAATGTGTCACAGCCTTCTCCCTCTTCGTTTCCTAATGCTCCCTCAATCTGAAACCCATCAACCAGTGCTGAGATAAAAAACATTTGCGGAGGAAGCCAAAGCAGAAGTAAGCAAAGCTGTTCCTTTGGCTGGATTTCTCCAGCTCGTTGTGTCCCGCTACTTCATTTGAGCAGGAAGAGCCTGTTCCTGCCATGTGCACCTGAGCCACGGGGCGAGGACAGCAGTGACAGCAGCCTCATTTCTTGCTTTTACTCCCTGTTTTGAAAACAAACGGGTGGCTCCACTGTAATGCAAGAAGAATTGTGATTCTGGAATAAATCCTATGATTTTCATTGCTTCGGGTGTCTGAGAAATAAAATACCATCATGCATTTCCTCGCTTTAGGTGTTACCCTCAAAAGTGGGTCCCACCATCTCCCTCATGGAGGAACTGAAATGGCTAAGGAGTTTGAACTGAGCTGATCTCGAAAGCAAAGTAGAAAATCAGAGGCTTGCCCATCAGGAATTGTAAAGGTCTCATTGATTTAGACAGGCTGCACTTAAAGATGGTCGTTAGGTCAATGGGTTTGATGTTCCCTCCAGTCTGTTGCAACAATAGATAATCCCTGCCATTCAAAAACCAGGCCTAATTTGCCAACTATGATGACTTTTTTGCAATGTGTTGTAGTTGGCTTTTCTATGCTGTTTCATGCTCAAGGAACCTTGAATTTTTCACTCATTCCTGGGCATTTCAAATCAACCTCTGCTTAGCAGCCGGTCTCAGAGAGCTAGGGAATAGGACAACAAGAGATTCAATGAGAACAACACCTGAGCGTGGTGTGTGGAGGATGCACCTGGGAGATGAACGGCACATGGGAGAGCAAGACAGAAATATCTAGAAGCACCTGCTGATGCCAAGCTTGAGACAGGGGAAAATGTTGAAAGCAGTATCCCGAGTTGTCCGGGACAGTTCTCTACACCGAGCTTTCCTCCCTCAAGAAATCCCCACGCCGTTGTGCAGGGCGAGGCAGAGCTCACCTGGCCTTCCCGAGGAGAGCCCCGTTCCAGGGTACGGTTTCGGTCCCTCCCTGTCCAAACCCCAGGAGTGAGGGTGAGAGCAGGTTGTGCGAGTGGAAGATGGGGCCATGGCGCGTGGCTTGCACAAGGACTGCTTTTAAACTTAAACCTAGCCGTGAGGCAGATGTCAGGAGCAGAGGAGGGGAGAAGTAAAAGATGGGCTGCATCAAAAGAACCGTGGCCAGCAGATCCAGGGAGGTGATTCTGCCCCTCTGCTCCGCTCTGGTGAGACCCCACCTGGAGTCCTGTGTCCAGCTCTGGAGCCCTCAACACAAGAAGGACACGGAGCTGTTGGAGTGGGGCCAGAGGAGGCCACGAAGATGATCAAAGGGCTGGAGCCCCTCTGCTGTGGGGACAGGCTGAGAGAGCTGGGGGGGCTCATCCTGGAGAAGAGAAGGCTCCGGGGAGACCTTCCAGCCCCTTCCAGCACCTGAAGGGGGCCTACAAGAAAGCTGGGGAGGGGCTGTTTGCAAGGGCACGCAGTGACAGGACGAGGGGCAATGGTTTAAACTAGAGCAGGGCAGGTTCAGATCAGACACGAGGAAGAAGTTCTGTACACTGAGGGTGGTGAGACACTGGCCCAGGTTGCCCAGAGAGGGGGTGGAGGCCCCATCCCTGGAGACATTCAAGGCCAGGCTGGATGAGGCTCTGAGCAGCCTGATCTAGTTACAGATGTCCCTGCTGACTGCAGGGGGTTGGACGAGATGGCCTTTAGAGGGCCCTTCCAACCCAACACATCCTATGATTCTATGAAAAGCCCAGATAATTGCGCACAAAGGAAAAGCGATGTGAAACAGCTCTGGAGCGGGGGAGGCCGCGGCTGATCCGTCACAGCAAGGGGCCGGGAGGGCACCTGAGGCAGTGACAGAACCGTTCTGCTAATGAGGAACCTGAAAACGAGCCCCTGCTGCTGTTTGTCATAGTCAGGTCTGCGGGGGTCAGGACTTTGGGTGGGCCAAGCCCCTCGGAACGGCGGGGCCCGGGCAGACGTTCCCCATCCGGCGCTGCATGGCGCCTGGCAGCTGGGGGTCCCGTGTGCCCCCGCCCTGGGGGGACGGGAGCCAGCGGCATGGAAAAACCCCGCAGGCACCAGGGGAATAATGCGGAGAAGCTTTTGCTGGACGCGGCTCCCCCGACTCTAAAAGGCTTTTTTTGCTCGAGTTTAATAAGATTAGTCTGTAAGCGCTGGAGATGTCAGCCTGCTGGCAGGTCTGCGTTCAGTAGTTCTTCGCGCGCCAGGGAATGCTGCTGCTCGTTTCATTGGCCTTGGCGTCGCTGGATCAGGCTGTGGCTTTGCTTCTCAATTAGCCGCATCTGCACGGCAGCGACAAGCCGGAGACGAGGAAGCCCAGAGGAGGGGGCAGAAAAGTTCACCCGGGGTGGAAGGGAGCTCCCCACACCCCCCGTCCCAGCAGCGCTGGGGCTCCCACCCCGCCCGACCCCCGCCCCCACGGGAGCCCCGCCGGGATCCCAGACGACCCCTATCCCCACGGGAGCCCCACCAGGATCCGGCCCCCCCTTATCGCTGCGGCAGTGACACCGCACAGCGTGTTCTCTTGCTGGGGAGCGTGCGTTCTCGAGAGCTCCAGTTTAGGTCTGTGCTGACATTATTGAAGCTACTGGTAATAAAACATGTCACTACAAGGGCCAGGGCCACATCAGATCCTGCAAAGAGAAAGGAAAAAACCAAACTAAACCTTAAAACTCCCCCAAACTGAAACCAAACACATATTGACAGGAGGTTTGGGTTTCCAGGGGTGCAGAGCGCGTGGTGCTGCTGCCCAGAGCCATCAAAAGGCACATCCCAGAGCTGCCGCCTTGGCCATGCCGAAGGGACAAGTGGCACACGGGAGTCACAGCTTCCCGGTGCCACATCATCGTGCAAGTGTTGAACACTCCCAGAGCAATGAACTACAAATAAATGCTGTTGATGCCTCTGCCATCCCGTCAGGGATTAGTACATGCTGGAGCAATTTGCATGGGGATGAAACTTGGAAGAAAGGGCAATGCTGAGGGAATACGGTATTATTTATTATTGCCAGTTGCAAGGGAACAGCAGCAGCCTCCAAGCTTGTATAACTCTGGAACATGACTATTATTAGAACGGAAAGTTAGCAAGCAATTAGCTAATTGCAATTCACATTGTCTGTTGGCAATTATAAGGAGAACAGTTATAAACTCCACCAGATGGAACTCAAATGGGTCAGTCTCTCTTTTTTTCTTTTTTTCCATCCCCAAAGGGCATTTGCTATGAACTAAACTACAGGTTCCGACCAGGGATTCGTGCAAGAAGCCGGTCCTGTGCGCAGACACGCTGAGGGGGTCCCTGCAGACGGCTTTCCCCGGCCGAGGCGGTGCCCAGCAGCCACCTTCGTCTGAGCTCCCCGCGCCCGCAGGGCTAATTGCTCTGTGGTTTCGTTCATTTACTCTGCCGTGCCGATATTTGTTTAGCAGCCCTGGAAAAGGGGGAAGCAGAGCAATCTGGCTAAAATACGTATTTCTTCTAATCCGTTTGTTTATGACTCTATACAACTTCAAATAATACCTTCTCTTCTTTCTCCAGCAGGGACGCAAATCAGTGGTGCCTCCCTGAACCTGGTTTCTAAACCTTTTGCAGTTATTTGAGGCATCTTTAGTCCCTAGTGAGACAGTCAGAAAAGGGATCTCTGCAAAGATTAGCGGGAGCTGAGGCAGCTCTCCGCTTCCCCTGGCAAGCCACAGGAGATACCAGCAGGGAACTTCTCCCGGGACAGAGATTATCTCGTTGCTTTTGTTTGAAATACCTGAGTGATGCAGCGCTCAAGCATGACTGATGGCATGAAACATGAGGCTTGGACCCAAGGGATCACTCAGGGCATGTTGTACAGCTGTTTAAGCCAATGAAGGATGCAGACATGCTCACTACCTGTGCCGCTTTATTGTCCTCTGGATGAGTTCTGTGCTCGACGAGCAATATTTTAAAGGGATGCTATAGATAGATGTCTACTGAATGGTTGAGAAATTATCAATTACCCATGAAGCATTTTTCTGTTGACGTATGTCAAGAGCCAAGCGTATGAATCTGGAGTGGTGTCTTTAAGGCTAGAGGGATATGAGGGGCATACGGGAAAGCACAGAGACGTGGTGGTCCATTTGTCCTATTTATGGCCCATGTGCGAGCGTGGCATGCAGCGCGCCTTTGACAAGTCGTGTGAAAACTGTTTATGCAGCTCAGATTCCTTTTTAGAGTATGGACAAGAACGGACAGATTCGGCTTTAAAAATATAGCATCCCAGAAGATATTCTGGGGCAAGCGTTTGGCTACAGAACCTCCAATCTACAGTCGGACTTTCTGTGGCCATGGAAGGAGCTTTGCTCCTTATCTCCTCTGAACGTCAGTGATGCCAGTGATGCCGGCAGAAGAAGAACATCCCTGTTTTGGGTCAAGCTGACACTGATACAGACACAGCTGCGGGATCTGAAACAGATTAAGCCTAGATATATGAATTTCATAAATAGTAATGCAAACCCACTGCACACCTTAGGCTGATATTAAACAGAGGATGAGTTGGTATTCATCTTAGCGTGAATGCGCTATAATGAAATGGAAACATCAGGTTTTACTTATAAACCCCAGGTTTCCCATAGGAGGCAGTTTATGGAGTGACCATTTATTAAAGACAAATGCTATCATTTGAAACATATCTCATGTAGAGCAGGGGACTGCCTGATGCAGAGGAGTAGTAACTGGAGATGGAGCTTTGCGTTTACAAGCCATTGATTTAAACAGGCTCCGCATGTACAGGAACGTGTGATGATAGCTGCCGGGTGCCCCAGTGTCCACCAGATCCCCGGCCCGCGCCCCCCACGGCGAGCACAGACCCGCGAGGTGCTCAGTGCCGCCACCCAGGCCAAACATGCTTAACTTTAATATATATTTAACAGCAGGTGGAAAGATAATCCAGTTATCTTGAGTCGGACCAGTCATGCGCTTAAAATCAGCAGGTGCTGGCCGGGGGTCCTGGCCCCAGCGGGGCTGCTCAGCCCCCGGCACCGAGCTCCACTCCCCACTCCAGAAATCCCCAGAAACGAGAGCTGGATCCTGCGGAGCATCTGGAGAGGACTTTGTCCAGAGGAGAGCAGGGTAAGAGGATTCCTTCTTCTGCCCATGGATGGAGGGCAGTCAGTGAGCTGTTACCTCCTCCCGGGTCCCCCAGCCTCTGGGGTCTCTGATTTGGGGTCCTCACTCAAAAAGCCTCAAAGGGGTTCACCTTTCGGAGAGGAGATCCTCCCCATTTCAGTCTGTTCCTTTTGAGGCATGCCAATGCCAGCACCCACTAGTCACCAGCTTGATTTTCCTTTCATTTCGTTATTTAGTGATTTTGAGCTGCAGGGCAAATGTTAAATGTTAACAACTGTTGTTAAAGTCACATCTGCAGGTAATTTTGCTATTCACCTGGAAAGAAACAGTGCTCATTCAATTAACTGAAAAAGTTTATGTTGCCTTTTTGATATCTTTCTGGACAGATCCTGGCACCCTGACAAGATGGTGCTATTAGTTCTTTATTTTGGAACTCAGGAGTGTAGGGCAAGAACGTCTCTCATCGGCAGCGGCAGGTAAAATTGCACGCGTTCTAGAAGCGCAAATTCCATTTGTTGCGCGTAGGAGAACTTTCTGGCTCAATGTAGTATGACATTTGCAACCATTTAATTAGAATAAATTCCATTTTTATGCTCCATCCGGCTTTTAGTATATCAGCCAAACCATTCGTAAGGGACAGAATGTAAATCCTGCCTGTGTTTCCCCTCCTGTGCTCTCATCAGGGATCTGTCATGCTAACGCCGCCGTTCCTTTTGCTGTCAGAGCTCCCAGGGCTCAGCAGCTCAGTTCCTGGGGACCTGGGTGAAACCACAGATTCCTTTTGGGTAGAAAGAGGCTCTGGAGCAGGAGAGGTTGGGGATCTCTCCCTGCTCCTGCTGCTGGGAGCTGGGTTGGGAGGCAGAACCCCAAAATGACCCCAAAAGGGTCTGCGGAGGAGGAAACAGGGTCTGGAGCGGGTGAGATTGGTGCTCTTGAGGAAGGTGCATGAAGAGGAGGGACATCCTGGAGCAGGGACATCCCGGAGCAGGGACATCCTGGGTCAGAGACAGCCCTGAGCAGGCACAGCCCAGGGCAGGGACATCCTGGAGCAGGGACATCCTGGGGCAGGGACAGCCCTGAGCAGGGACAGCCCAGGGCAGGGACATCCTGGAGCAGGGACATCCTGGAGCAGGGACATCCTGGGGCAGAGACAGCCCCGAGCAGAGACATCCTGGAGCAGGGACAATCTCAGCCATAGAAACAGCCGCTGGAGAAGCAGAGGAAGCTTTTCTCGTAGGAAACAGCCAACAGAAATGTCTAACCCCTGCTAGCCCCAGGGTGGGCAGCAGTGCCGGCAGCAGGTGCTTCCTATGTGTCTGTCTTGGGTAGAGCCGTGCCATGGGGACACGGGTACGGCTAGTGGTGGCCAGTGGCCAGCGTGGCTGGCTGTGGCACTGCTGGCTGAGCGGGGCATGGCCACGAGCGACCGTGAACAGCCCAGAGGCCAGGAGCCCTGCTGCAGTGCTGGACGGCTAAAATTAGACATTCAATTAGGGCCAGCCTAGAAAAACGATCAGTTTTTCATCGACAGAGAAAATTGAACATAACGAGAAAATTGAATTCTCTGCCGCAGAGCTTCGCGTTACAGTTGACTTGTTCCTGGGAACGCAGCTGGAGGACGATGGCCATCCGCGCTGAGCCTGCCCGGCCCCTGTGTGGAGGGGAATCAGCAGCAACCCCCAAAAAGGCAAATTGTATCCATCAAGGCATCTCCTGGCTGCTTTATCCTCCCAGCTCCACATCTGGCAGGGAGAGCAATGGGGCAAGGGAAATGCATTGCCTGCCTGCGTATATAGCTCAGACAGGCTGGTGACAGCTCGGCAATGTAAATGATGCATATTAAGCCTTAAATAAAGTGTGAGGAACATGTTTGGGATCAGTAAATCCATCCTGACAAAAAGAAGCAAAGGAATGAAATCCCTTTTCCCAAACAGACCGGTAAGTCCGTGGACTAAATGGAATCTAGTCCCACTGAAAAATGGCTCCTGAAGATTTATGGTTACGGACTCTGTGCTCTCACCAGCGGGACGCACGCGAGTGTGTACCTGGCAATAGGGAGCCCTTGGGGAGGGTGAGGCTCGGCTGGGGAGTGGGCGTCACATTTTCCCCCTCGAAATGCTCAAGTTTCATTGAACCCACTTCATCTGCATTTATAGCCGGGTTCATCACATTTCCCGCTGCGTCCCCCCATCCGCCGTTTATCAGACCCAAGGAGCAGCTGCAGCCAAATGTCCCCCTGCCTTTCAACAGACTTGTGGCCTTTCTTCTCTGCACAAGTGGTCGACTTAAGATAAGCCCAGGGTCACTTAAACATGCCTCCCTCTGAATAAACACGGCGGGCGGGATGTGTTGCAGGCTGCGTTACTGAGAATCACCCAGCTGAGGAGAAGGGGATGCTCTTTGTATTGTTGCTGGTGATGGAGAGTCACCAGCCCTCAAAGGATGTGGGGCAGGCTGGCCAGCCGGCTGAGCAGCTCCGGCACACTCAGTCATGACATTTGGAGGCAATAATCAAAGGCAAATGGCACCTGAGCGGTCACGTTGCAGACAGCGGTGTAGGGAGGAGCCCAGGGCTGCGTGTGCTGCTGCCCGAGCCTGGGAATGCTCGGGGTCTGCTCCCGGGAACAGAGGCAGCCCCATGCTTAATGCAAAACAGCGTCCAGCCCAGCTTGCTCCGACTTTGCACTGCTGATTTCCCAGCAGGTCCGTGTGCCCGCTCCCTCTGCCGAACCACCTGTTCCGGCAGATTCATATTTTGCAGGGAAAGCCTTTCAAAAAAGACAAGCAGCTGGCTGAAGCCCGCAGCAGCTGCTGCCTGGCAGCTCGGGGCAGACCCGGCACCTGTCCCATGTGTGGGGGCAAAAACTGGCAATGGGAGCCTGAGCACCACCCCCCCGATCATCACATCCCTCCCTCCACTAAAAAACGTCGGATGCTCCTGGCTCCCCTGGGACCAAACGGCAGGTTCTGTGTTCCTGAGGACCGTTTGGGCGAGAAATCAGTAATGCAGGTACAGAGCAGGCCAGTCCTGCGATCGGCAGGGGACTGGGTGAGCCACAGGGAACGGGCTTTTCTGAACTTCATTAAGACCGCGAGTTTTTAACCAGTTTGCTGGATGTTCTTTGTTGCCCTTTCATTTTGAACGGGGGCCAAAAAGGTGGGATCCAGATTGCAGGCATTTTCCTAGCGCCTCTCTCACTTCGGGGGCTGCTGTACTTGGTCGCTGTGGGCTGCGGCGAGGTCACCCCGCGCTCCCTGGGCCCTGGTGACCACGGTTTCCCCCCGGGCTCTGCTGTTCGGGGTGCTGCGGGTCAGGCCATTGTTGTCCCAGGACATGGGGCCACGCTGCCAGCGCGAGACGCCGGCCCGGGGCGCGGGAGGCTGCCAGGACACCTCACCAGATGCATATTGTCTCTTTGTTCCTCTGAAAAACCACAAAAAAGTTTCTCCCTTCACAGTTCAGTGATGCCCAGACAAAGATGACGTGAAATCTGTGGGAAGACTTATTTTATTACAATATAGGAATTCACAGAACCAGATGTTTAAACTTAGCCGTTGCTCCTCCATACCGGCACCACTGCCCCTCCTCCGTGGAGCTGTTTGCAAGATTATTTACAGTGCTTTAAACGTGTCCACTGCTTCTTGGGCCTCCGAAAGCTTCTCAGAGTCTGGGATGATGCCACAGAGAGTCCCCTCCATTCCTCGGTGCCCTGGGACCCAGGGGAGAGGAGGTGGCGATGCCGGAGCCGGGGAAGGGCAGGACAGCGCGGTGTCCCTTGGTGACCCCACCACCACTGGCTCTGTCTCTGCTCCCGCGGGGTCCCGGGGGTGTCTCTGCTCCCACAGGACCCTGGGGGTGTCTCTGGTCCCACGGGACCCTGGGGGTGTCTCTGTTCCTGTGGTGTCCCGGGGGTGAGCAGCCTTTCCGTGGTCCCCCGAGTCAAACCCTGCGCCTGGTTTTTCTGGTTTTCTCCGCTGTTTCCCAGCGGGGCTCCTGCAGCCGGTTCCAAGGAGCCCCGGCTGGAGCGGTGTCGCTGGTGGGAGCCGTGCAGCGGCAGCTGTTTTGCAACAGCCCAGCACGGCCTTTCCAAAACCAGGCAGCATCTGTTCATCAACCCCAGCGCAGCGGCTGAGGGTCCCTCGGCTGGAACAGGGAAGCGAGGCTTACACGCACGTCCAGCCTGGCAGTGCTCTTTGTTTCCCCAGCATCCAGAATTTCATCTTTTCCACCTTCCCGCTGCCAGCACAGTCCTTATCCGCTGCGCCGACACCTCCAGGGTTTATTTCAAGCTGAGCCACGCTGCCTCCATATGTGCTCCCGCCACTGCTTGCTGGTGTTTGAAAGTCGGTGCTGGTGTTGGTCCTCCGTTCCTCCATTCAGAAGTTTGCAGTCCTTAAAAGCTCATTCATCTTAGACAAGCCTAGTGGCAATTACAGCCCTCATCCCGCAGGATGGGTTAACTCCTTCCCCACCGTCAGCCGGCAGAGCAGGGACCGGCACTCACGCCTGCTTCTCATTACAGCGGGGCAGAAACCCAGCGCGTTCCCAAAACCCTCACAGGAGACAGAGGTGGCTACGGAAAGGGGGAACACAGTGTAACTGCGCAGAGGCAGGAGATGGGCTAGATCACTGCACCCGAAAGGCGCATCCAGCCAGGAGCTGTGGGCGCCGTGTCCCCTCGCGGGGGAAGGACACGGCTCCCTGGGGCAGGGAACGCGGGAGTGACGGGAAAGGGAAAGGGCTGCGGGGAGCCCTCCGCCACCATCCAAAGCATCGGCGCGGGGCAGAGAGTGAAAATGGTATTTCCCCAGCGGACTTCGTAAAGTTAAATTGTAAAATTATAAATTTGATCACCACTCGGTGCCTTCCCTCCCCCTGTTCCTGGCTGCCGGAGGAAGAATTAGCAAACGCTTGCGGAGAATGTCGGAGTCCGTTCACCAGCTCGCGGGAGGTTTAGGCTGTGAATGTGAAATTCCAATTAACTACCTGGAGAAGTGCGGGGCTCACACCAGGCTCCCCTGTTCCCAGTGCACAGGAGGGGCTGTTCCCGTAGACCTGGACATTGTTTAACAAAAAAATCCAGCAAATCAAAAGCTCTGAATTAGGCCTGGGTACCAAAAACCCCAAAGCGCGTAGACTTTAATGACCAGGAAGAAGTGAGCCTGAGCTTTGTGGCCCCTCAGAGCAGACCATTTGCAAATCCTTCTGCTCCAGGGGTTTCCCCAGGTCTGCAAGTCATAGCAAATGCTAAAAAAATATTTTTTATGCAAGATCAACCCCGGAGTGAAATACAGAAATGTACAAAGAAATCTCAATTGACCATCTGGCTCTAACGTTCCCGAAGCTCGTAGCCATTTATCTCTGTCCAAAAGCGTGCTTTAAAGATGCAACAGGAATCTTCCTTTGTAGAGAGACTTTGCGAGTGTATGTTTGGCCTTCAAACATGTTAAGCTAAACACCGAAGCCTATGGAAGTACATAAACACCAGAGAACAAACAAGCTCGCTTCATACCTGAAATGAAGCTTGATTTTGGATGCAGAAAAGTGTTTATTTTCTTGGAAAGAAACAGGCCCTGGCCTTTCAGCTGTTACGGATTTTCTCAAGGGAATAATTTTTCTAGCAAACCTTGTTCCTTCTGTAATCCTTTGTAACAACTCACCGACTCACGCTGCCCTAGCTTTAAAAATACATTTTCAAAGCCCATTAGCAAATTCACAGGTTTTTTTTATACACTGGGAATTAAAGTGGAAACATAAGACCTAGCAAATTATTTTCACTTTATATACAGTCTCCCTAGTAAACAAGTGTTGCAAGAGCCTGTGTGCTGTCGGCAGAGCACTGAGGGATGGAGAACAGAATGTGGTCACATGTGGTTTTATTCAGCGAGTTATTTATATAATCTGAAGTATAGTAACAATCTCCTCGGATCCAGAGGCTCCCAGCTCCGCAGCCCCTGCAGACGGTGCTCCTTGGCTTTCCCACCGTATCTACGCGGACGTCCCTGAGCTCCAAGTGCTTCGCTTCCACACATCACCACTGGGTCACCATCCTTGCTCCCAGGACTGAGCTGGGACCTGTGGGGCTCCCAGGCACGCTTCCAGAGCCATGGCCTGGTGTTCCCCTGGTACAGCATCCCGCATCCTGGTACAGCATCCCACACCCTGGTACAGCATCCTGCATCCTGGTACAGCATCCCACATCCTGGCGCTCCCCTGGTACAGCACCCCACACCCTGCTACAGCATCCCACACCCTGGTACAGCATCCCGCATCCTGGTGTTCCCCTGGTACAGCATCCCGCATCCTGGTACAGCATCCCACATCCTGGTGCTCCCCTGGTACAGCATCCCACACCCTGGTACAGCATCCCGCATCCTGGTGTTCCCCTGGTACAGCATCCCGCATCCTGGTACAGCATCCCACACCCTGGTACAGCATCCCGCATCCTGGTGCTCCCCTGGTCCCACGGCCATTCAGCATCGCCTGCGCCTGGGGCTGGGCAGGAGGGTTTTGTGACAATGTCTGGGGGACAGCACATCCCAGGAGCCAGTGTGACCCCATCCTTCCTGGTTCCCACCTCCCTCTGCCTTCCCAGCAGCCTGATTTCACACCTAGAGATGTTCAAAAGAACCATGACTCTGCTTCCTTGCTTCCTCTGCACCCCACCACAGCCGGCATCTCCTCTGCTGCCCTCCCAGAGCAGCCCCACAGAGATGATGTTCTGTTTCCCGCACGTTCTCGCCCCATGGGCCGGATCCAGCTGCACGGTGACGGGCAGCGCTGCGTCCCGGGTCCGCATCCTCTGGGGCAGCTGGGGAGTGGAAGCCCCTGCCTGACCTCAGGAGCTGGCACCGCAGCACACCTCATTTCTCCATGCGGGAGCAAGATGGTGACGAATAACCCGGCTGGAGATTGTGTGCCTTCCCCCAGGAACTCGTGGCTGCCGGGACTGAGCTCTCGCTGCCGGCAGGACACGGTGTCCGTGTGACGATGGCTGTGGCGGTGGAGTGGAGCTCGGCAGCGCCGTGGCTCATCTCTGCTCCAGGCACACTCCGAGCGCGTGACATGCACCAGCTTATTTTCTAATGAGGCCAAGGAAGACGCCTGTGCCAGGGCTTGCTCTGCCTCCCACGGCAGCCGCTGGCAGCGTGGCGAGGGGGAAGGCGCAGGTGCCGGAGAGCCCATGGAGCGGCGAGGAGCCGAGCAGGCGGCGGTGGCCGAAGGTGACGGTGCCCTCGGCGCCCACCTTCTTGGGTGGGGGTCCCGGCTGGCACCGGGTGCAAGCTGCGGCCGCGGGATCCACTGTCCAACATTGCAGACTAGTGGTGCGACAGGGATCAGCTGGAGGAGGCCAGAGGAGGTCTGAGCAAACCCCCGGTCGTCACAAAACGTCTGATCTGCTCACCCGCAAGAAATGGTTTTAATCTCGCTGGCATTAAAGGTTACAGTCAGTCATTCGCCAGGCAGGTGAATGGAATTCTTTATTGTGGCTATTTGGTTATATCTTGAATAGCAATAAGGATTATCCTCCAGATTTCTGCATCTCACTCGGAGCCCCTAACATGTGTTTATAATTTTCCTCTCCCTTTCAGGCAATGCCAGCAATCTCCTGAAGTTCTTAAACTGAACCTGTGAAATTTAATGGCTGGCCAGTGTATCTGACATATTCTTCTAAAATACTGTTTCAAGTGTGCTTCTCATACTGATTTATGATTTTTTTTTTTTTTCTCCAACAAAGTATACGTTGTATTTTATCACTGGTCTTTCCCATGCCATTCTTTGTCAGAAAGGAAGGTCAGGCCGGCGATGCTTCTATGAATTTCCAAGGAGGAGCAGTAGGTGGCTGGCTTGGATTTCTTTACTCTGGGTTTGCTGGTTTGAGCGGGCAAAGGCTGGGTCGGGGCAGGGACTGTCCAGGGCTGGCCGGGGTCTGCCCCTTCCCCCCAGCACCGGAGCCCGCGGGGGCACAGAGCGGGGCGGGTTGGGGCTGGGGTCCCGGGGGGGGTGACACTGCCCAGGCGTCGGTGCCGCATTCAAGTGCGAGCGCGGCTCAGACGTGAGCGCGGCTTCTCCCCTCTTGGCTGCTTTTCTTTTACGAGCCAGTAGTTTAAAACTTGAAATAAACAACGCTAATTTCCTGATGCGAGGGGAGGACGCTCCTTCTCTCCCTGAGCCAAAGGAATGAAAATTTGTAAGGACATAAAAATACCGTAGGCTTTCCCTACATGCACGCTGCTCCAGCGGTGGCTTGGGACACGCCGGTGGCCCCGTACCAGATTTTAGGGATCCTCTCGTGTCCCATTGTCACCCTGGTGTGCAGGCGAGGCTGGTGCGGGGATGGCACGGGGCGGCCGGCTCGGCTCTGGGCAGCGCGTTTAGAGGCAGCGCTCGGTGGCAGGCGGGATGCTGAGCTTCATGAGGCTGTAATTGCAAATGTAGGGTTGTGGTAATAAGGGAATTCAATGAATCCACGGATTTCATATCTCCGCTGACCCTCTGTGGCCCATAAACGGTCTAAATACTGATTCCTCTTGTCTGTGGCCAAGAGGGAACAGTTAGTTCTTGTGTTTTTGAACAAGGCGGCATCGTCTGGCAGCGGATTTGAGGCTTTATGGAGTCATCATCTCTGTTTCTCAAAAGCTTGTTTCAAAAGTCATTTATTTCACTGAACCTTTAATTGCTGCCCTCGTCCCATTGCAGCCCTTCCCTGCTCTTGTCACATCCCCAGCCGTCATGTCCGTGTCTGATGCGTGTTTTGGGGCTGCTCCTCTGCCACAGCACATACGGGGGATGCTTTAACCTACGCAGGCTCCGCTTCCCGGGCTGCGAGCACACAGACGCGGCTCTCCCCCGCCGAGCAGCCGTGAGCAGGAGGAGGTGGCGATGCCAAGACAAGGAGCTGCTCCGGGATGTTGCACAACCGCGAGGCTTTACAGGAGGGATCCGGCTGCACCATGCTCCGACGTCTGCCAGGAGGAGGCTGGCAGAGAAACTTCTTTTCTTTTCTATTCAAATTGCCATCCCACCCCTGTCACCGCCGCAGCCAAGTGTTTCCAGCTTCCCCGGGAAATGGCACAGAGCGATCTGCCGCCTTCCCCTCCACCATGCCACCGGGACGAGCCGTGGTGGGCACCGGCACTGCTGCCATCCCTGCGCCCATCCCGCGGCGCGGGGGCTCCTGCGGTGCTGTCCCCGCCGTGGCCGCCCCGGCTCCCCGCGGCCTCTCCGCCAGCCCGGTGCCCTGGCAGAGGGGGGGCTGCTGCCTCCCGCGCCCGCAGCTCCCCAGCCCGCTGCCCGCTGCCCGGTGCCCAGCACTGCGTCCCCGAGCAGCCCGAGCTCGGCCTCAGCAGCCGCCAAGCCCGGGACCCGCTGCCCGGGACAGACGGGCTCTTTTCCAGCCGAGCAGAAATCCACAGCTTGGCTCTCTGCTTCCTCCCATCTGCCCAAGTTTATTTTCCTTGTTTTCTGTTTATGAGCTGGGTGAGTATTGAATTTCCCAAAGTCATTGCCATCCCTTGCCACAGGTCTCGCACACAAAGACTCCCTCGGTGCCAGGATCCAAGTTTTGCAATTGGACCGGTTCCCTTTCCCTCCAACCATTGTGGAAACAGCCTTTGTTTTGCTTCTGGATCTTGTTCATCAGGCCCAAATCAAGGGCCACTATCCAAAGCCTGGGTTTTTTGAAATCCGATTTCACTGCTTTAATGAAAACAGCATATTTCAGGGGACAGGGCTGTGGTCCTTAAACAGTAGGATTTTTTCTGCGGGACTTGTGTATCTGCAAAAGCTGCACTGTCCGGTCCTGCCAGCTCCCGCTGAACAGCAGAAACTGGAGGGATGGGGCACAAACGCTCCTAAGGGACTTGTTAAAAGAGAAAACTGCATTTCTGGCTCAGAATCTCCATCCCAGCTGCAAACTGACAGCCGCGGCTGAACACCCCGTGCCCTCGGAGGGGTCGGGAGCCCCCGCCGCGTGCACAGGGAGCGGGCTGCGGTGTCCCAGCTCCTCTGCGGCCCCGGTGCTGGAATGTGGCTCCTTTCACCGGAGCCGCTCGTCGCCTCCGGTGGGAGATGTCTCTGCACCGTGTCCTGGCAAAGGGCAACTGTGCTCCTCCGTCCCGCGTAAGGCGGCTGCACCGACCTCAGACTTTCCCGATGAAAACCCCATTTATTCCGGGCCTGTAGGAGAGGAATCCCCTTAACTGCGTGCTCAGGCATGTGCTGTGACTGCCCTTGTGTATGTCAGAGCCAGGGAACGGTTCTGTAATCACCCATTTTTATTTAATTGTAACGCCCCTGTCCCACTAACTGTTCCAGATGCTCTAATGGTTCCTAGCTCTGGGCTCTAAAACATGCTGTTCTTTTCACCCTGGTCCCCGCCCTTCAAGCACAAACAATGGTTTTGCTGGTTTTTGAGCCTTTTGTGTGCCAACGGGATGTGGGGAGAGAATCCCCTCCATGCCAAATTCAGTTGATAATAAAAAACAGGAAAGGCTCTGGATGCCAGCGTAGAAGGAGTGGAGCAGCCCCGGTCCGCTCGCTGCGGCGTGCGGATGTCGCCATCGCCCAGCAGCCGGGTGGGATGCGGCAGGGGGAAAGAGGGACGGGGGGAGGTTTCAGGGGGGCTTCGGCTCCAGCGAGTCAAACCCGGTGAGTCCGCACACGCCAGCCCTGCTGCTCCCCAAAGCCCTGCCTGCAGCCGCAGCGCCCGGTGCGAGCTCCAGGGATGGCGTGGGGGCGAAGGCACTGCGGGGACCGGTGGGCAGGGCATGCCCTGGCGCTGCCTTTGCGCATCAGGAGGGATACCGGGGGCCGCGAGCATCCCGCACCCTGGCAGAGCCACGAGCATCCTGTGCCGTGGCCGTGCCGCAGCCTGTCCCACGGCGGGAGCTGCGCTCACGCTGCTGGCAGGTGGCAAAGGCTGGTCCCCGTGGGACCCCTGGCCTGGCCCTTGCCAAAACTGGGCTGGGAAGCCTGGCTGCTCCATCCTGCCCGCTGCACAGCTCATTGGGGCACTGATGGCCCTGGTTATTAACAACCTAATGTCACCTTTGCTGTCCCTTGCGGGGGGACCAGTTATCCCTGTCTCCGTGCTGATGGCGGCGACGGGGAGGAGCAGCCCTGGGAAACGGGTGTTATTGGCGCTGGGGGCACATGGGGCTGGTGGCCGGAGGAAGAGGACCCTGGCTCCCAGGGCTGATTGTTGCTATAGTCTCTGCAGGTTCCTACATCTCCTCTTTTATCCCTTCTTTATATATATTTCAGAATGATATAAATTCTCCGCTATGAACCCCGCTGTGTGAGCACAAAGGAGAAGTTGCAGGCGGGCCCAAGAGAAAGGGAGGATAAAAAAAACCACAGGAGAAAATTAATAAAGCATTTGAGAAAGGGAGGGGGCGCCTCGCTGGGAAAGTGTGTAGCACACAGGGCTCCCCAAAGCACATCAAAGCCTGACTCTGAAATTAGCCCAACTGTTGGGAATGTAAAGCAGGGGATTCTCCCACTGGGCTGTGGATTGAGAGTCCCCCCACGGGCTGCGAGGCACTGACATTTGTATTTATCCAGGCTAGAAGCTCCATCATGGAGCTTTTCAAAGGGCACTGCTGGGACCCAGCAGGCCACCTCCCCAGCATGGCAAACACTGCACTTTTAATTACTGCTCCGAGACGGCACATGTGCCCGACCCCCACACTAATTCTTGTTGCAATTACAGCGATCTAATTGAGTTTATTCACTCTCTGCAGCTTTTGTGTCTTTCTTTCTCGCACTCCCTGCCGGTGAGAGCCGGGCCCTCCATTGATCCGCTAGGTAGTAATATGGGCAATGCCGGCAATGCCGCCCGCCGGCCTCATTGTGTCCATTGATCTGCCGTCGCCGCTGGGAAATGCCAAATCCCTCCGGCGGCAGAGCCCTGCCCCGCCGCCGGCAACCCCTCCGCCGGCTCAGCCGCGCAGCTGTGCTCCCGGCATTTCACCACGTCGGCACGCGGCGGCCGCTCGGCGCTTTGTTTGGAGAAGCAATTTTACATTTTTATAGGAAAATTACTTCCAATTAACAGAGAAACGATGCCATGGAAGTCGCAAAGAGGCTCTCTGCGCGCCGGGGTGATGAGCCGTCCAACGGGGACCATAAAGGTCTCCAGCCGCGTTTGTGCAGCCAGGGGAGAAGCCGGAGTCTTTTGGCCCTGGGCAGTCAGGGGTCCCCGTGTCCCCTGTCCCACCCAGGGAGGTCTGAGACCCTCCAGGTTCCCCACCAGGAACCGCACCTGCCTGGGGGGGAGGAAGGGGCTGCAGGAAAGGGGGTCTCCAGGGTGCTGCCACCGTCTCCTGGTCGCCGGCGTGGTCCGTGCCCAGCGAGCATCGTCCCCGCAGCGCCCGTCCCCCGGAGCCCACCGGGAAAGGGGCCTCAGCAGAAACCTGCTTATTAGCCAGGTGCCCAGAACTCCGTGCCCAGCGGACGCAATTACATTTACAAATAATTACCTCATTAGAGGCCTGTCGCTGTGCCTCGCACCTGCGGCAGGCTCTGGCAAGCATCGTGGGGTCTGGGACAAGGAGTGGCCGTCACCTGCCCAGGGGGGCTGGGTGGCATCAGGGAGTCCCAGGCGTCCTATTGGAAAGAGCCCTTGGATGCTGCCCTTCTGGCTTGTGCTTTTTATATTCTGGCAAATGGTGGCGTCTGTTGAAAAAAAATCTGCCCCCCCCCGCCACCCTGCCACCTGCAAGCTACCATTGGAAGTATTTTAATTTTGACTGGAAATCAAACCAAAATCCACTTAGTTTTTTTAGTCTCTCGGGGAGGGGATTTTGCCCCCTCTGTTTCATCACTCTCACCGCTTCTGTTTTTTCCCTTCCTTTCTTGCTGCATCCCTGGATTGGGGGCAGTGGGGGGACATGAAGCACGCTCCCAGCCCCGCGCCCCAGCCGCAGCCTCTGCTGCCACCGCTCGCCCGCGTGCCCTCTTGCTTCTTCAAGCCCATTTGGTGAACAATAACAAAAATAAAGCCCGTTGCTGCTTGAAATTAAAACTTCCCCGTGCAACATTAGCTGAAGAAATGCTGGACCTTCTGCAGGCAAACCAGCGGGCAGCGGTGCCGGACCGGGCTCCCGCGGGAGCTGCCGTGCGACGGCTGCCCGGTCGCGGGGTGAGCCGGGCCCCCCGGGGCACCCCCCTGTCCCCAGGGGCTCCCGCAGGAGCAGCCCTTCCTGGAGGGCTCCGGTGGGAACATCTGCCCGTGGCTTCTGTGGATGCTCTAGAAGAAGGAGCTGAGCAGACACATGGTAACTGGCGACCGGCCCAATGAGGGAGGAGGGGGAGGAATTAACTCTCATTTAAGTCCACTTTTGTTGTAAATAAACTATAATCACTTCAAACCTTTTACTTAATCAGAAAAGGATGTTGAACATTAAGCAAACAGTCGGCAGGCTTGTCTTACTGCTGGATTAGAGATATTAAATGCCAGCGATACTTGCTTTTTTTAATCTGTCCTGCAGCTGCATTATTAAAACAAACACATTTGCAGACCTGCAAAAAACCTAAATGAAAACAAAAGATGAGATTAAAGCTTTCCCAAGGGCAATATCTGAAATCTGGACAGTTTTAAAATCTACGTTTAGTCTTCATCTTTTGAACCAAATAATGGAGGGAAATGACACATAATAAAATTAACCACTGGAATTAGCAGCACATTCTCGAACGGAGCCAGGTTAAAACCCAGTAACCTCTCTGTTCGGAGCCTGCGCACTGCTCCCCGCCAGCGCGGCCGGGGGCTCCTTCTGCCTGTCTGTTGGGGAGAGCAACCAGCCTGTGGTCTTATAAGGACGCAACTTTTTGCAGCAACTGATGTTTTGCCTTAACGCTCCAACTTCTGGACTCCAGCGAACGAGCCCCGAGAGAGAATCTTGCAGGAGTTCATGAAACTCTCACCTTTATTTGAAAGAATGAAGTTTCTGCCTCCTTTGGTGGCAGGGAAAAGCTTGGAAGTATGGTGCCTAAAGACCCAGCGTCCAGCTGGGGTTAGAGAGAAGCACGTGTTCCTCGTTTTTTCAAGTGCTGAGGGCTTGTGCTGGCCGGGCAGTGGCAGCCGGACCCCGGGAGCTTTGAGAAGCCACGGGGAGAGCTGCAGCCTGGTCAGGGAAGAGGCCACCTGGCTGGTGTCGTCTGGGGTGTGACACCGCCCCTGCGACGGGTGTCAGGGGGGCAAGGGGACGCGCAGGGGCACAGCCGGGGTTTGGGTGGCCGGGGACACCTGGATGGAGAGAACCGTTCCCTGGAGAGCAGCAGGATGGGCAGCTGCTGGACTCAGGTCTCGTCCCTGGAGAGGCACCGAGGAGGAGGAGGATGATGATGAGGAGGAGGATGATGAGGAGGAGGCTGAGGAGGAGGCATCGCCCTGCGAGGGCAGGGAGCAGCGAGCAGTGAGCGTCGGGGTCCTGCCCTCGGAGCAGGGTGCCAGCGGGCCCCTCCTCGCCCAGCTGGAGTTACGCAGCCTCTGCCACCCTGCCCAGAGCTCTGGCATCCTTTTGTTCCTCCCTCCAGCCCCGGGGACAATAAAACCAGATTTTAAAGGAACCAGAGGAAAATGCCAGCTCCGCGGGGCTGGGTAGGCTGGGATGTGCAGCTGTCTCAGGACGGCAGAGTTAAAGTGAGTGTCCGTTGCTGACAGGGATGCCAGCCAGCAATTTATTTTCCACATTAATTTTGATTATGAGTTCTTATATGGTTGCAAAGTCCAATTTTCACAAGGGAAATTTCCCCCCTACACACACAGGACAACAAATCAGATTGACCTAAAGTTGTTCTTTCCTAAATTTCTTGTGGAATCTTGGCTGGATACAAGTTGTCTCAAATGCAATTACACTGTCATAAATAATTTTCCACCTCTTTTTTCTGTCTCAACCATCCCGCTCCCCTGTGGTCAGTGGAAATTTCCCCCTTTTATTAGGTTAGACGCGTTGGCACTGAGAAAAACCCTGCGCTCATGGCATCATTGTCTGCACTGAGCCAAATCTTCAGAGACCTCCCTCCCACTAGCACAAAAGCTGGGGCCGGGGCTGGATAACGAAGCTGGAGCTGGGTGACGAGCTGCCACCCTTCCACAAGCCCGAGCTCTCCTTGCCCTGGCCCGGGAAACACCCACCCAAGTGTCATTAACTTTGAGCACCCACATGAACGTCTGGGAGCTCGGGAGCCCGAGCACCAGCTCTGCACCGGGGGGAAGGAGGGACGGTTTAAATCTCCTGCTTCAAGACAAATACGTGCTGGAAATGCTTCGCTGCAGTTAGACGTTAGCGCAGGGTTATTATACACACATTTCTCAAGGTTTTGGACAATATACATCGTTTTCTAGTGCCTTGCTCGGCTCCCGAGCCATTCCCTGCTCTTTCCTCGTATGTGGCCGCGTCCTGCCAGACAAAGGGCTCGGCAATGTGACTAACATCTGCCACATGTGGACACGTCCTTCTGCTATTTAGTACTCCGCTGTGCTCTTTTTTACTGTGCCTTTCATATGAGCTGCATCCCCAAACCACTTCACAGAGCAGACTAATTAAAATCATGGGTACAAAGCCACGCAGGGAGAAAAAGCCCTCTTCCAGCCGTGCAGAGAGTGGGGGGGTCACGTTCAGCCCCCAGGCTGCTCTGCAGGGTGAGGGGCAGCTCCCTGCCTGGGCTCAGTCACACCCAGGCCAAGTCTGGGCAGATTTCCTTAATTCAGCCCCTTCGAGGGCCGGTAAACATTTTTCAAGGGTCATTAGAAGTATTATTGGTCCTAAAAGCCCCGTGTTCCCGGTAGGACCGGCACAGGACAGCTGTGGCAGGGACAGGGGGCGGCTGCCCCTCGCTTTACCCCCCACGAGCCGCCCGGATCCTCCATGTTTCCGAAGATGAGGACGCTGCTCCTGCCGCCGACCCGAGGGGGAAGGACGGAGCGTCCCCAAACGGTGCGGGTGCCTGCCGGCAGTCTGTGGGACGTGAGTGGGGCATCTCAGGCCACGGATCCAATTTTGCGCTGTTTCAAGTAAAGCCCCAAATGGTCGGGTGCATCTTCTGCAGCGAGAAGTTTGTTTCCTGACAGCTACTTCACGGCCCTCTCGGAGATGGGACCATCGCGCTCCGTCCTTGCCTGGGCTCTGGTTTCCGTCCCAGTGAAGAGTTTGTCCTCTTCCCGTTCCCGTGATCGCGTGTTTTGCCTTAAATATCGGAGACATTCAGGAAAGCGCGAAAGTAATTTTTATCTGGAGAATGAAAAAGTTTGGGGGAATAAAAATAAGGCGATGCGATGGAATTGCGCTGCCCAGTATTAGTAACCGATTAACAGGAATACGTAGAGGAGTCTGCAACCACGCGCCACGCGAGAGCACTGCCGGGACTGCGCGCCACGTTACTCAGTAAGTGGAAAGTCCAGGTAAAGCCCATCCCCTGGCTACACATGTGGTAGTGATTTGGGCAGATCCTCGTCAGCGCGGCTGACATCATGGCGAGAGGTATTTACAGCCGGCACGGAGAGCTCGGCGCGGACCTTGGCCCCCTCCTCTTTTTTTTTTTTTTTTTT
Organism: Larus michahellis; assembly: GCF_964199755.1. Lineage (NCBI taxonomy): Eukaryota > Metazoa > Chordata > Aves > Charadriiformes > Laridae > Larus > Larus michahellis. The sequence goes on along the minus strand of NC_133914.1, from coordinate 2,762,142 downwards.
TTGTTTTATTCTGAGCTGTTATTATAAAGTATTATTTATGAAGTGGTGAGAGCATGAGCAGCGCAGCCCTGCCAAACTTAAAGCACTTTTCATTTAACAGAATGAAAATTATTTTAACATGAGTATCTGAAGCAAAGATCCGGGGATTCTGGACAGCTTTATAGAGGCAGGCTATAAATTCTGAGCTCACAAACGTATTTTCTTCACCAATAGGCTTCTCTTCACCTCTGAGAGTTTATTTTCAATAAACACAAGCTAACTCTCTAGCGGTTTCCAGAGGAGGATGTTAGCAGCTATTACTGTACCTAATCAGCGGGGATCCGTGAATGATTCCAGCGGGACACTTGGAGAGGTGTTTCGGTGCTGGCCCCTTGCTACAGACCCGACCCCAGCCCACCGCGGGCAGCAGGACTCCTTCTGCTGACGTCCCCAAGGGCTCCGTTAAGCTGCACCAGGACAAATACCTCTTTGGTGAACCCACTTACCTCCTCCGGCAGAGCCCAAGCTCCGAGTCCAGGGGATGGGCCAGCCTGGCGGGCCGGGGGCCAGAGACAAACCAAGAGCTACGGAGCGAGACCTGGGGACTGCGGATGAAAAGCCACCGGAGCCTCCCCCCGCTCCCCTCCCGCCACCCGCCGCAGCGTCAGTGGAAACCTACAATGGTTTTCAAACGTGCAATTGGGCGTTTTCCGTCCACAAAAGCCAGGGATCAGTGTCAGGCTGGCGGGGCTGCGAGGCCCTGGCCATGGTGGGTACGTTCTGTGGAGAGATGGAGACCCTGGATCTCAGGTGACCTCCGTTCCTAACACTCGGAGGGGACCTGCTGACACTGGGATGTTTTGCTTTGCTTCCTCGTCTGGGCCAAACGCAGCCAGCGGGGTATTTGTATTTCTTTCTCACATAGCTTAGAATGCCAATTGCTGTCATATTATTTTTGTTTGGGATTTCATGTCAGTTCAGTATGCTACTGAAATGTATCCTCCCCACAGACGAAGGCTGTTGGGAAACCACAAGCTTCGTGAAATTCAAAATTGGTAAGCAACAAAATTATGAAACCACAGGAAATGAAATGAGCAATTCCTGCAATTCTTGCTTTTCCCCCTCAACTCCTCCATTGCTCTTAGAAAAAAATGTGCATTAAATGGGGCGTTAGCAAATGCTTCCTGTCCTCCAGTAAGATTCACGGCTTTCCGAGTGCGGAGTGGGTGCTGAGAAGGATGGAGGGGAAGAGCCGGAGAGGGTAACGCTGACTCATACCGACGGACACCACAACCCTGGGGGTGAAAAAAATACATCAGGATCAGTGGGAAGAGGATGACAGGAGACCCCCAGGACGACAATAGGCAGTGACATCTGTGACCCGCCAGCACACGAGACGTGCGCTGAGGGCAGCCCGGCGAGCAGCGGCTCGCTCTTTGCTCCGCTCTGTGTTTTATGGGTCGATAGTTCATCTTGCTGTTTGCGCGGCTGTGGCGGGAGAGCCCGGCGCTGCCGCTCCGCCTGCCCTCCCTGTCTCCCGGCAGCGTGTGGGACGGCGTGGCCAGCGCGCAGGACGCCGGCCCTCTGCCTGGCATCGGGCAACTGGCTCACGCCGGGTCAGACGGGCTGTTGGTCCTTCCCAGCCCCATGGGGAGAAAGTTTCCAACTTTGAGAACACCGTCCGCCGCAATGTGACCCAGGGCAGGTGCGGCACAGCTTGCAGCACCTCTCCTGGCCGCGCTGAGCCTTCCCATGACGTGGAGCCCTGGGGTCCTTCATCCTCGCTCCACTTCTCGTCGCAAGTGCAATTACAGACTAAGCGCCAAACCGGCTGGTGCGATTCTCACTATGGTTGCACTTCTCTGCTGCAATTTGGTTCGTGTTTCGCTGCTGACATGTTTATGGGGTGATGATGCTGGGGCAACGGCCCCTGTGGATAAGCGAGAGACATCAGCATTTTTTTCCCCACGTTTGAAGAACGCACGAGTTGCACAAATAGCCAAAAGCTGGAAGTTGTGCTACAACTAAATCCAGGACTCCATGATGCTCCGAGGCGTGATTCCACACGGCTTCGCGAAAACAGCGCTGGCGGCAGCAGCCCCAGGCCCGTTCTCCGCATCGCCAAGGTGCAGCTGGAGCCCGGCGCTGGAGAGGCAGGCCAAGCCCTGGCGAGCGAGCAAACGAGCAGGGCGCTGCTTGCGTTGTTCTGATACTTCATCTTGCTTTTGGAAAGGGCGAGGGTGACAGCGGGGTCCGTGGACTGCAAGCACCCAGGTGTCTTCTCCAAAGGGGTTTGCAGAGGGGCCGAGGGGTTGCCAACGTTCCGGCTGCAGCCCGCGACGCAGCGGTTTGTCCTTCCCGGGCAGAGCTGTCGCACTTGTGAGCGGTTTCAGCCACAGGGTGGGTGTCGGGGTGACCGCACGAGGCGGAGGACGAGCAGGGTCTCGGCGGGTCCGTGCTGCAACACAACCCCCCTCGCACGGCCCCTCAGCCCAGGGCAGCGGCAGAGCACCGCCGGGCTGCCCCGCTCGGCAGCGTCTCCGTGGGCTGAGGCGGGATCACAGTGAGCCTTGCTCTGCATTCTCCTTCAGATCCTTTCCCAAAGGGGCCGGCGAGGACCAGATACCTTGAAGACCATCCATTGCCACCCGAGGGGGTGTCACGGCCCGCAGAGAGCGAAGCGGCAGCTCCCGAGCGGCTGCCTCCGAGCATCGAGCGGCGCCGGCTCCGGCAGGATGTCCCGGTGCCTTGAGGAGCTGCGAGTCTCCAGGATTTCCCCAAGAAATGTCAAGGGACAGTGCAGAAAATGATGCTTTTCAATAACAAGGAAATATTCCCTGAATGAAACCAGATCTGTTTATTTTGAGTTCACTGTTGCAAATCATTGCAGAGAGAACCCAGTCCTACAGAATGGATCCAATGTGGATGTGAACCACATGAGGTGCAGGTTTGATCCAGCACAGAAACATTTTGAATTTGCTTTTTTTAATCTAATTTCTTATTGAAACAATGTGGTTTGCATGAAGGTTTTGATGTTTTGTTTTAAAACCACACATCTAATTTTAAATGTTTAAGGCTTATAAATAATACAGTAATTTTGATGCAGCCAAAGAAGATCTCATGCGAGAAACAGATAAATCAGTAAATCAGTACCTCATTTACATGTTTAACATGTGCCACATTTCATTCCCTATCCTCCTTGGATGGGACTCAAAGGGACTCTCCAAAGAATTTGCCCCCACATCCCTGCTTCATCCCGAGATAGAAACAAATTCCAGTTTGGAAAAAACAGCTTTTATCACAGATGTCAGCAATTAAATTGTCCATTAAATAAACCTTTCGCTCACCTTATTTTTGCCTTTTCTCATTTGCTAAGATGAGAAATATTTCCCTCCATAGCCGCATTCCGTCGGGAAGGCTTCCCGGGGGGGCTCCGGTGGGACGTGAGCTCTGGGGCGGGAACACGGAGCTGCTCGGTGCAGCCATTGCCCTCACGCGGGACCAGCCCCGGGGTCCCGGCAGAGGCCAAGCGCCCAAGTGCCGCAGGAGCACGTATAACCTGCTTTATATTCATACTGCGTCATGCAAATTTACCTCCTTTTGAGGCAGGGGGTCGAGTGTTGAGGTTCATTCTATACTAAGTAATATCTTACTAAGTAATATCTTTTGGTGTTTAATACTGAGGCATGTTTTGCAGAGATGTTCAAAATCAAAAACCCACAAAACCAGACTCTTCGTGGATTCAGTTCACCAGCGGCATATAAAATTCAGAACGGGAGAGCCGATAAGGGTCATAAATATATTTTCAGATTTTTCTCACCACCGGGATGGGTGGTGAGGCCCCGGTGGGGGCACCCGGGGCTGGCAGAGGCCAGGGCACGGCCCCGCGCCGCTGCACGGCACAAGCCAAAGCTTTAGGGAATCAAAGAACGAGCTGAGATTGCTTCCAGGCACCCACAGGTCCCTCTGCTCTCCACGCCTGCACCCGTCTCCCCAGCAAGGACACCCCAACCAGCTGCCCCAGAACCGCTCATTTTCACCTGCGTTTGCACCTGCCGTCAGCCATCCAGTAATCACTCGGGTATTAACTAATTTCCTTCTTGCTTCCACCTGAGGTAGCTGCTGCCTCCTGCAGAAGGGTTAATCTCAGTCAATTAATTCAGCCGCTCCAGCCGTGAAAATGAAACGTCCCCCAATTATTGTCTCTCCTCCTATGGTGTCAGAGTGAAATCTCATTAGCACTTGCGTACAACCGAGAGTGCACTAATGGGGGTGTTAGACGTGTTAATGGAAACCATTTTCCTTTATCCTTTGGCAAATCCAGCTGTTTCCACCAAGGAAGTGTGGAATTTGATCTGGAAGAGTCTGCACGGCCGGGCTTTGAGGGCGTGAAGTGTTAAAAAGAACAGAGCACCAAGAATTGCACTAATCCCGGGCTCCCCGGTGTCTGTCCCTCTGCTCTCCTGATTAGCGCTGTCGGATTTTTGCAAGGTGCAAGGACCCAAATTTTGAGCCATATTATCGGCTGATGGGAGCCAATGCGTAGCTCCCGGCCTTATAAGAAGAGCAGCTTTAAGCCTGGCTGAGCTGAGAAGAGCCCCGTACTTGGGAAAAGATATTATGATTGCAAATGACACATTGTTTTGTCCATTTCAGTATTTCACTGCAAAGTGGATGAGAAGAATGTGAAAAGCAAACCCCGAGCGTCTTTACATCCTGCTGAATAATTGCTGTCCCATTTTTCTTGACATTTTTATATGAAAATAATACCGCTCTGAAAGCTGGATTCAAATGCGATGCCAGCGCAGCCAGCAGTGCTATGCCCTGCTCTTAGTTCGCGCGCTATGGAAAGCAAAGGTTTTTCACCAAATGGAAATTCCAGACTGTAGGATGCAACTCTGCCAGCTCCGGCTCCGGCTCCGGCAGCTGCACAGAGTGGGAACCCCAGTGCGAGAGGAGACTTAGCACACTGCAGGCAGCCGGGGAAAGAAATCCTCTGGCAGAGAGAGAAAAACTGCACTGGGGCGAGTGATATGAGGAACAAATAAATCTCTTTATCTTAATACGACAGCTCAAAAAGCTCTCATGCCAGATAAATGAGAGCGCCAGAGGCAGGCGCACTATGAGGCAGGCAAAAAATGGGGCGGAAAATTTCCCAAGGTCCAAGAAGAGACGGCTGAACGTTCGGCTGCATGCTTGAATTTCAAGAAACTGGAGTCACAAACAGCTGCAGGTCATTTCAAGCTCAAATCTTGCCTTTCCTTGTGCCTTCTCCTGTGCTGATGTCCTGCTAATCCAGGTGCCCCGGGCCCACGCTGACAGCAGAGTTGTCCCTGCCCGGGCTGTGCCACACACCCCCCCGGCTGCGTTTAAGGCTAAAGCTCCTCCAGAGAATGTCAGGATACGCGGATTCCCATGGATCCCCTCTGCGTCTGCGATGCGATTGTCTCCCGGTGGGGCTCTGCCTGCTCGGGGGCAGGAGGGTGCCGCGCGGGGCTGGGACTCGGTGAGCAGGGAGGGAATCTGCTCACCCCGCAGGGAAAAGAGCTCGGTGTTGCAAAAGGGTTTGATGAAACCAGGAGAATCAGTGCTAGACCTCAGGCAGAGCTGTGTGGGCATCGGCGGGTACGTCCCGTTGAAAGGCTCTGAGCCCTGTTCTGTTCCCAGAGTTCTGGTAGATTTTTGTACTGCATTAAATTACAAAACGACATTGTGTTAAATCTCATCATCTTTACCAAGTACAGCTAATCTAAATTCCAGAAAGAAAAAAACCAAACAGTTTTCACAGGGGTGTCCTGATGGCTCCCTCCCTGCGTGCTGACAGGGGCAGCACAGGGAAGGCATGGCGGGACCCGGGGGGCCGGGGGGACATCGCTGCCAGGGCCCGGCACAGCCCTGGCCCGGGGACATCCCTGCGCGAGGGCCAGCTGCGGGGTGGCAAAGGCAGCTCGTGGCAAAGTGACCAAGGGAGCCTGGGCTGCCCGTCCTGAGACGACACACCGGCGGGAGAGCCTCCTCCTGCACCCCACGCTCCCGGGCATGCCTCCACCAGCCCTCTTTGAAAGGTTAAAAGCATTCTTGCTCTGGCCCCAGTGCAGGTCTGTATTAGAAATAAATGAAAAAGAAGAGAAGAAAAAACTATCATTCGACTTTTATTAAAGTTTCAGGAGGGATACAAGCCAATAACTCTCCTTTTTATTAATAAAAGTGCCATTAAACGTTGCATTCCCCCATCCCTTTCTGCTTTTCGCTGTGAGGTGCCGGGCAGCGGATGGGCAGAGGAGCGCGCCGCTCCCTTGGGGAGCCGGGGCGTTTTGGTGCAGGGTGCCCCGTACCCGCCGAGGGCTGCTGGCCCATCGGCACGGCGCAGGGAGCGTCGGCAGAGCAGGGAATGACGGCAGCACGATGCCCCTTGGCGCCGATTTCACAGGGATGCTGTAGCCCTAACCAAAAAGATACTGTTTGTTTAGTTTGGCAAGGAAATCCACTTTTCTTTCACTGTGTTTATTGACATATGAATCAGAGCTGGCACCGAGAGCGAGGACTCAACAGTTGTGTACAAGCAAGAGAGCGTGTGTCAGGCAGCGCAGTGAAAGCTGCAGTAATGAGACTATTAATCATGTCACTCCCAGCCAGGGAAATCCCGTGGTCCCCGGTGCGTGGGACACTCGCGCTGCTCTGCGAGAGGGAGCCCCATCACGTGGCTGCTGTGCTGCCTGCGCTGCCTGCGCTGCCTGCCTGCGGGACAGCAATCATTTCGAGACATATAGATGTGAGTTTGTGCCGCTCCCCACTGCTGCCCGCCACAGCCGTGGGGGTCCCGCTGCAGACCCCAACGCAGGGGTGAGATCTGCCTCGGCCCCATGGGCGAGCAGCCGCGGGACGTGGTGTGGGCATTCCTCTTGCTTTCTCCTGGTCTTTCCTAAGTGCTGAGCTGAGGTTAGCCCTGACCTCCCCAGGGGAGGCACCGGGGCAAAGCCCTCACCCTGGGAAGGCACGATGGATGGGGTCTGCACCCACCTGTCCTTAGGCGGGGGTGTCCGCCAGCCCAGCTCGGCTCCCCGGGACAGCGCTGGCACGTCCTCGCACTGGGCTGCAGCCGAAGAGCCGCATCCCTTCCCTCCCTGAGCGCCAGCGGTGCTGCAAACCCCCAGCCAGCACCAGCCCAGAAAGAGGACAATTTAGTTTTGTTTCCTCCTGCAGCCGGTTCCAGAGGAAGCTGCAAAAAGGAGCATTTATGGGGGTGAGGGTGATGGAGGGAAGCCAGCGGCCGGGCTGGGGCAGGAGGGGCTCGGGTGGAGCTGGGCACCAGCAAAGCCCCTGGCATTGCATCAGCCCATGGCACAGGAGAACCCATGGCACAGGAGAACCCATGGCACAGGACAGCCCATGGCACTGCGGCAGCCCATGGCACAGGACAGCCCATGGCACCGAAACAGCCCATGGCACAGGACAGCCCATGGCGCAGGACAGCCCATGGCACCGCAACAGCCCATGGCACAGGACAGCCCATGGCACAGGACAGCCCATGGCGCAGGACAGCCCATGACACCGCAACAGCCCATGACACCGCAACAGCCCATGGCACTGTAGCAGCCCATGGCACAGGACTGCCCATGGTGCAGGACAGCCCATGACACCACAACAGCCCATGGCACCGGACAGCCCATGGCACCGCGGCAGCCCATGACACCGCAACACCCCATGGCATAGGACAGCCCATGGCTCAGGACAGCCCATGACACCGCAACAGCCCATGACACCGCAACAGCCCATGGCACTGTAGCAGCCCATGGCACAGGACTGCCCATGGTGCAGGACAGCCCATGACACCACAACAGCCCATGGCACCGGACAGCCCATGGCACCGCGGCAGCCCATGACACCGCAACACCCCATGGCATAGGACAGCCCATGGCTCAGGACAGCCCATGGCGCAGGACAGCCCATGACACCGCAACACCCCATGGCTCAGGACAGCCCATGGCACAGGACAACCCATGGCACCACAGCAGCCCACACTGTCACAGAGGGGGTGGGTGAACGGGGTCCCTCCCGCTGGTGGCAGTGCCCAGGGTGGGATCCTGGCGCTCCTCCGGCCCCTCCGGCCCCAGCCCCATCTCACCCCTGCAGGGGCTCGGCTCTGCAGCCTCCCACGCCTCAGTGCTGCCCGTGACGGCGACTCCGCTCTGCTGCCACGTGCCCCACGCACACGTGCCCCTCGCCTCCGCCCCGGCTCTGCCTTCCCAGCTAGTTAAAAAAAACCAGTAATTTTCGTTCAGGATTAATAGACATTTTTAGTCATTATTTTTCATAACTTGAGAGGGTTTCTTTCGTTTGATCCTGGGATATAAAATCTTCCCCTTCGGGGAAATTCCCACTGAAAGTCCTAACCTAAATAAGAGGGTTGCTTGTAAAATTTCAGAAGAAGCATTCTTTTGAAAATGATGGCATTTCAGGGAGAGTTTGCAACGAGAGTTTTACTTTGAGTGCAACACTCGACCTTCATTATGGAGCTGTCCCTGCTGCTTCATTAAACAGATAAAATAAATAATAATAAGAAGCAGATTTGCTTAATGCCGCTGTGGAGCTAGCGGGCTAAGTTCAGTTTGACTTGTTCAGTGCTGCATCCATGTTTGTGCTAATACTTCAAGGGTGATAACCAGGGACAGCCATTGTGCACGGCGGACACGATGCTGCTGGAGCATCCTTCTCCCTGGGTCTCCCCCTGGGGGGTGCGGGAGCCCCCCGCTACCTGGCCGGCCACGGCTGCCGCACGTCGATGGCGGCGGTGTCTGAGGAGGCCGGCGACGTTTCGTTCCCTTTCTACGAGATGATCTGTGAGGTGCCAAACCAGGCAACGTGCCACACGTGAGAGCTGAGCTCGCCTGCATGCAAAAAAAAAGCCTCTTTGTGTTTACCATGAGCCAGCAGCAAAGTTAACCCCCTCCCCGGTGCCGCGGCTGCTCCGGTACCGCTTGGTATCAATAAACTACTGGAGGAGGCTGGCGAAATCAGGAAAACGCCAGATTCCGAGCACTGCGCTGGGGCACACATTAACAGCCTCTTGGCAAACGGAGCAGCCATCGCAGCATGTATTTCATTTATGAAAGCGGAGCCCCAGGACGGCTGGTAGCAATTCCGCCGGGGGAGAATGAAGTGAGATCTCTCCCTGCTTGGCTGCGATCGCAGGAGGAGGGGGCCGTGCCGAGCACTGGGCCTGCGGCCCTGGCCGGGAACCGGCCCGTAGCCTCACGCAACCCCGGCTCGCCCAGCACGTGGCCCGTCCCGGCTCCCGGGCACGTCCCCCCCCACCCCATGCTGCTGCTGGGGGCCTTGGCCGGGGGGGCTGCATCCCGGTGAGGGGGGCACCGACCAAGGCCGGGAGCTCCGGGGGAGAGGGAGGACGGTGCGAGGTCTGGAAACGGCGCTCAGTGGGGAAAGGTGGGCAGGACTGGGTTTGTTTAGTCCGGGGGTGTGAGGACCGAAGGGGGTGTGAGGACCGAAGGGGGTGTGAGGACCGAAGGGGGTGTGAGGATCGAAGGAGGTGTGATCGTAGTCCTCAAATACGCAAAAGGTTGTTGGAAAGAGTATGGAACTACCCTGTTCTGCGCGTCCCCGGGGGACAGGTTGGGCAGCGCCGGGTGAACGCGGCGGAGCGACGATCCGGATAAATTCGTTATTTCTCTGCAGGCAATCAGGGCGCTGGGCCATGCTGCCGCAGGGGTGTCGGTGCATACACACCCCCGGCTTTTGCTGAGCCCCTGCCATGTGAGGAGTCCCTCTGACGGGGGCAGACGGGACATGGGTCGGGGTCTGCAGCCCCCCTGCCAGCCCGGCCCCCGCTCTCCCGCGCCCAGGAACCCGCTCCAGAGAAATCAACGCCGCCGCCGCTCGTCTCCTAGGTATTCTGATTACAACAATGGAGCTGATTAATGCGAACCAGATATGAAATTCAGAAAGAGGAGGGGGGAGAATGAAAACTGCACGCCACGTCCTCCCCCGCTGCCCAGCCGTCCAGCCCTGGGTGCCAGGCAAGGGCGACGCCGGGGATGCTGGGGACACAGACCGTGCACACGGAGCCCGGGCTGGACGTCACCACGTGCTTGGATTTACTCCAGCGGGTATTTCCACTGGCTCCGTGCACTAGGGGAGCGTGGGGTACGGCTGAGATGCGGTGAAAAGCACAAAGTAAAGACGACGGGTGAAACGGAGAGAAACGCCCGCTCCTGATCTCATCCGTTTGGAGTCAGCACAAGATCTCTCCGATCTTAGCATGTAAACTAACTTATAAATTAAACATGAAATTAAAGTTGATGACATCCCTTTAAATAAACAACAACATCGGTATCTCGCTAGCAATCAGCTCCTGATCAATTATCTATGTTTTCGCAAATGTGCTGTTATTGTATAGCGTCTGCAGTCCCTTCATACATTGCAGCATCCTGAATCAAAGAAATCTTTCACACGAACATCATGGTCTGAAAACAATAGAACTGAACACCACTTCTTCAACTTAAATTGCTAACAGACCACAAAATTAAATAGATTTTTTCCATCTGAGAACTCTCCGCAGCAGAGTTGATCGTGAAGGACCCAGTGATATCTGAATAATTGCGCAGGAAGTGGATCTTGCTAATCATGGCAGCTTTGGCTCAGACATGGGGGGGCTACAGCGAGCAAAGCCCCCGGCCGGAGCCGCGGTGTGTCCCATGCTCTGCCCTCCCCGTGGGGCGCGTGGTGCTCTGTCGCCTTCCCTTGGGGATAGCGCTCTTTGAACCCCTCCTGGGTACGGGCTGGGATGGCTCCATCCCCCCTGGGGGGCTGTGAGCATTGGGGCTGTTACCTCAGGTGGCGTTTGAACTGCTCAGAGATGGTTAATTACTCTCCAGCTGCTGTTCCCGCAGGACGGACAAAGGGACCAAAGCTACCGGGAAGGCTGGAAGGTGAAACGCTCCGGTCCTGCCCGTGCCCAGCAGCCCCGAGGGAGGCTGGTGGCGGCGGTGGCACCTGCTGCCTGCTCGGCACCCGCGCCCGACGAGCTCCCAGGGGTGTGGGAGCCTTTCGGTCACGTTTTGGTTCTAAATCTCAAAATCAGAAAATTTAGCTTTCCCCTCTGAGTTACTTTCTTGGCAAAAATACAAGCTGTGTGACAGCTGCTACTCCAGACACGAAAAATGTTCATTCATCACAGAAAATAAAAATCCTTGTTGCTTTTCAGCCGAGAACCCGTGTAATCACCATGTAACTAAATTAGAAATGGGTGACTTTGCTTAGTTTCAGTTTCACATGATCCAAACGAGACCTGTTTGGTTGACTCATCTGGGAACTGTACTTTATTACATCTTCAAAAGTTCCATAATGTTCAGAAAAAAGATACCTTTTATGATATCTAGCTAGCGCCTGCCATGCCTCGAACTGTGATTTTACCACAATAACTTTTATATTCTGAATTTCTGACATCAAAATGAGCCTCTTTGAACTCAGGCTTTGCCGTTTTTCTCATTGCTGGGATTATTTTTCTGCTGGTGAATTGGAGATGCCCTGCCCAGGAGCTGGGGATGTGATACCAAGGCCCCGGGGGTGCATTGCCGAGGACCTGGGGGTGCAATCCCGAGGATCTGGGGGTGCCATGCCGGGGCCCCGCCGCCGCCGCCGGGCTGAGCCGATTGACACCAGCTGCGGAGGCTCCGGCTCCTCGTGTCCGTGGTGGCTCCGCGCCCTGCGGGGAGCTTTGCGCAAGGCGATCTGCTGTGAGGATTTGCACATAAGTCACAGGGTTTAACCGAAATCCAATTTGCCGGAGAGGAGTGTTGGTTTAGATTATGGAAGAACAATTCAGTTGTGGGTGTGCTGGGAGGGGAGAGGGCGCGGGGCGGGGGACGGGGGGCCTTTCCCTGCCCACCGCCAGGTTCGGCGGAGAGTTCACTGAGCCTGAATGAAAACAAATGTAAAACTGATAGGTACATTTGTAACCCATTACCAGGCGGGCTTTATGAAACCTTAAACTTGCTGGCGAGGAGAGGGAGGTGGAAGCTTCCAAAATATTTTTTCTTAAATGAGAAAGTTGCTTCAGATCGCGCCGGTTCTCATGCGGGTGCTTGGACGAGGCCGAGCCCCCGCGCCTGAACCCCAGCAGCCGCTGGGAAACAAACCCTGGCTGCACCTTGATCTAATTATTGCCACCACCACAGCCACGCTCCCCTCCGAGGGCTGCGGCCGCCCCAGCAGCCCCGTCCCCCTGGGGCAGGGGCGGGATGGGGGGTCAGGGTGCGGGGTGCAGGGTGCTGGGTACTGGGTGCAGGGTACAGGATGCAGGGTGCTGGATGAGGCGTGAAGGATGCAGGGTGATGGGTGCAGGGTGCAGGATAAAGGATGAAGGGTGCAGGGTGACGGGTGAAGGGTGCAGGATGCAGGGTGCAGGGTGCAGGATGCAGGCTGATGGTGGCAGGGTGCGGGATGCGGGGTGCAGGATGCAGGGTGCTGGGCTCAGGATGCAGGGTGCAGATACAGGGTGTGGGGTGTGGGGTGCGGGGTGCAGGATAAGGGATGCAGATGCAGGGTGATGGGTGCAGGGTGGAGGGTGCGGGGTGCAGGGTGCTGGGTGCAGGGTGCAGGATGATGGATACAGGGTGTGGGGTGCAGGATGCAGGGTGCTGGGTGCAGGGTGCTGGGTGCTGGGTGCTGGGTGCAGGATGATGGGTGCAGGATGCAGGGTGTGGGTGCAGGGTGCTGGGTGCTGGGTGCAGGATGCAGGGTGTGGGTGCAGGGTGTGGGTGCAGGGTGCTGGATGCTGGGTGTGGGGTGCTGGGTGCAGGGTGCTGGGTGCTGGGTGCAGGATGATGGATGCAGGGTGTGGGGTACAGGATGCAGGGTGCAGGATGCAGGGTGTGGGTGCAGGGTGCTGGGTGCTGGGTGCAGGATGATGGGTGCAGGGTGCAGGGTGTGGGTGCAGGGTGCTGGGTGCTGGGTGCAGGGTGTGGGTGCAGGGTGCTGGGTGCAGGGTGCAGGGTGCAGGGTGCTGGATGCTGGGTGTGGGGTGCTGGGTGCAGGATGATGGGTGCAGGGTGCAGGGCGCTGGGTGCAGGCTGAGTGCCCAGCCTCTGCTGCTGGAGCAGCCCAGACTGTGCAGATGCTGGCGGTGCAGGGGCTGCTCCCCCCGGCCAAGAGAAGCTGTGAGAGTCTTTCAGTGCCCGCTGCAGCTCGCAGAGGCTGGAGCGCGGCGGAGCGCGGCTCTAAGACGAGTATGTGAGCAGATACTTTCAGCATATTTGAGCAGCTTGGCCAAATACGGGTGGTGGGGTTTTTTTTCTTTCAAAAGGGCAGCAAAAACTGCATCCCTCACATGAAGCCCGCTCTCTGCCAAATTTCAGGGCATGAAAGTATGAGGGATTCTCAAAGAAGGGATTTGCCAGAAAACTTTTTTAGACATTGTAAAAAATTTTCCCTTAGTCTCATTCTCGGATGCAACTGAACCATTTCAGGTTAAGCTTTCCAGAAAACAAAATAAAATGCAATGAAATAAAATGCATTCTGAGGCAGTCACGCAGCTGAGAAAATGGCCATCCAGTTGGATGTCCCTCCAGCCCACTCGCGTTTTGCGGATTTAATAGCGGCTGCGTGGAGGTGTTCATAACAGGAGGTGCCTGGCAGCCTCAGCAACGGCCCATCTCAGGAGGCCTGGGAGGGATTTTGAATTTTCTACTGGTAGAAATAGAATTTATATTAAAAAAAAAAAAAAAAAAAAGAATACAGAATAGAAGAAAAATTAAAAAGAAATAAATCCAGTTTTCAGTCAGCACCACAACGGGGTCTGTATTGTCACTGCCCCGTCCCCAGTGTGGACCTGCTGGCACGGGAGGAGGCACCAGTTTGTGGCAGCGGGATGGGAGGGACGGGCGGCTCCTGGGAAAACCTCCCCAGCGTGGCAGCCGACGGCGCTGGTGTTTGGACTCCGGGAATGGAGCCCCAGCGAGGTGTCACTGGGCACAAAGGGGTTGCAGAGCCCGGCCCGGGGTGTGAGAACAAGGCGGTACCTGCCCCAGGGCAGCCCGGCTCGGGGGGCTCGGGAGGGCTCGGGGACAGCCACGGTGGCCCACAGAGCTGGGGCTGCAGACCCCTGCGCTGGGGCTGATGGGCCAGTGTGCAGCCCAGGAACGGCTTTTCTGCCAGAACCCCATCTCTGCCAATTATCCCTTGAAATTAAAAGGACAGCAAACGAGCGTCTCCCCGCTGGGACTGCAGGATGCTTCGGGATCTCTGCTTTTGCGTTTAACCAGAGGGGGGGGCACTAGTTTTCCGCGGCCTTTCCCCAGTGTGGCTGTCTGTGAAGAGGAGCCCACCCGGGGGATCTCACGATCCCCGCGGAGGGCGGGAGCAGCTTCCCAGCCCTTTGGGGCTTTGTCCCAGCTCGTCACCCCCGGGGATGGCTGGATACTCCTGAGCAGCAGCATCCCCCTCCCCAGCACAGCCCCCAGCCGCTGGGCACCCCTTCCCTGCTCCCAGGGGCTTGTTCAGAAGGGCAGAGGGGCTGCGGGGAACGAAGCACCCGTGAGCCGGTGGGTGCCCATCGGGGCGTCCCGTCCCTCTGGCCCAGCAGGGACGTGCTTTCCAATGCACACCGTTAGCAAAAGCCACTCCATTAACACAGGTGGGGATTAGCGAACAGGCCCCGGGGAAGTTTTAGCCAGGCAAGTTGGAGGAAATGAATCCCTGCACATGCTTCCTTTTCAGAAGGGGCACCATCACTTTATGGCGTGGAAGCGATGTGTGAGCATAAGTATCCCATTACAGACATCTGTGCGATAGCCTGGGCGCTCCCCAGCCCTCGCCACGCCGGCCGGCTTGCTGAGTGTTTGAAAATGGAGACATCAAAGGTGTCTGCTTTATTTATGAGTCATGTTCTAGTGACTCATTCTGGTCAAAGCATGTGTTGGGGGATGTTGTAGCCATTCTGATAATGTATTTGTATAAAACTGGTACCCAGCTGTTAAATAGCACGGCGCGTTCCCCCGTCGCATGGGGACGGTGTCACCGCAGGGATGCCGCAGCCCGACGCATCTCCGGGGCAGGAGGATCCCCGGCGAGGTGTCAGCGGGGGTGTGTGTGTATGTGTGTGTGTGTGTCGGTGTGTGCCTGTCGCTCGGGTGTGCCCGCACCAGCGTGTCCCCAGCGAGTCCCGCGGGACCATCGCCACCTCTTCCCGGCAGGGCGGTGGCACGGTGGCGGCAGCCAGGGCTGCAGGGCTTGGGGGCACTGGCAGCTCCATCCAGACGAGGGGTCACTGCGGGTCCCTGCACGCAGCCAGGCGGGAGCGGGCAGCCAGAGCCAAACCCACCCAACGGTGGAGTCAGTCTCTCTCCTGTTTTCATCTATTCACATTATTTTACAGCCCTCACCAGGGCAGAATCCGAATTCCTCCATGCCTCTTAGGTCGCGATACTTGTCCCCCAGCGAGGACGCCGGCGGGGAGCCCTGAGCTGCCCTGAGAATGGAAACGGGAGCGAATTTCCAGGCTGCAGCTCGCTTTGCTTTGCCGAGCGCCCGCACGTGTTCTAGTATCGGGTTCCCAAGTGTAAATGACGCTACCTGCCAGCGCAGGAGCTTTTTATGGATGTACTCACGCTTGAAAATTTGACCCTCAAATCCTGTGCAACGCACATGAATTTTGAAGGAAGAAATATTGGGTTTTATTTCTTAAAGGAAAATAAATGTGATTTCAGAATAAATCAATAGAACATGACTTTGCTCGGTGGAATAAGCCAAGTGGAGACATGGAAAAATAAACTCTTTCTGACAACTCCTGCTGAAAGATTCTCATCTATCCAGGTCAGGGGATCAACAGCAAGAATGGCAGCCACTTGAACTCTGGCAGGCAGCCTCATGGCTCCGACAGATGTTCCTGGCACCGGAGCACGGGGATGTTTTGCTGGTTATTTCTGCTCCGGATGAGGCTGGCTCCCGGGCAGCCGCGGAGCCTCCGTGTGCCAGACTGGGAACGCTCCTGGCTTTGGCAGGCGATGCCCTCAGGAAGAGCCCGGTGCTGGGTGGGCATCCCCTGGGGGGGAACATCCGAGACCCCCCGGCCTCCGCATCCCGTCCCGGTGTGGACGCGGCGGGCGGTGGCTCAGGGGTTGAGGCCGGCGTTAGGAGCAGCGAGCGAAGAGCTCAGGCTTCACCAGCAGCCTCTGAAGGGGCTGAAGCATTGCCACGGGCTCCAGAGGCACCGACGGATTGTGCGTCCGCCTCCCTTTGCCTTGTCCCTGGATGTGTGTCCCAATGTGTCGGGGGACGAGAGCCGCCCACCCCGGGAGGCCCCAGTCCCCCGTCTTCCCTTTGCCTGCGGGAGATGATGGTATTAAGCAAACAAAGAGCGTTTTGGGAAGGCTAGCAGGACAAAGTCCTGCTGCGAGCTCGAAAGGTGGCACCTGGAGTCCCAGCAAAGTCACTAAAACGGGGAGAAATTCTCATTTAATTTGGTTCATTTGTTATAATGATTCTTCACCGTGGGCCATATTAAACACTTCAGTGATTTTTGCCTCTAAAACCCTCTTGCAGGGATCGTGATGAAAGGTATATTTATTGTACTTCAGCTTGGAAAGTTGTTTCAGATGTTTCCAATTCATCAACCAGTTCAGACATCTGTTCCTGGTTGGGGCAGAAAAGCTTAACTTGCACACACACACAAAAAGCGCTCATTTTGGAGATTTTTATGATGAGCTTTCTAATCCTAACAAGTTGTCAAATAGCGCTAATAGCCAGGTCACCCGTGGCCCCCGTCTCCCCCCGGCCGGCAGGTAGGACCCATGGCAGCGTCTTGGCTCTGGGGGCTCGGTGACGGCCCCTGCGCGGGCTGCGTGTCACTGGGGGGGAGCCGAGAGACCCCCCGCTGCCGCTCCGACAGGGGCTGGTCCAGGCGGGATGGGTCCGGGGCTGCACGGCCGGATTGACGGGCTCGTCTCAGGATTGCAAAATCTCGCTTTAAGTCAGAACAAAACTGTAATATTTAGAAATGCTCTGCTACAGCAAATAAAACCTCAAAGCAAATTTTGAGTAGGGGGGACTGAAACGTTTCATCGAGGCAAAAATCAATCGCTTTGTGTCGGTTACAAGTTTTCAATAAATATAAACTATTTCACTCTACCAAAAAAGGCAGTGAGGTCATTCCAACTAAAAAAATCAAAATGATTCATTCAGAAAATGTCAAAACAGGATGTTTTGATAGTGTCAGCAGTCTATTTCCAGATTTCTTTCGAAAGATATTTTGGTTAAATCGACCAGGTTGCAGGAGGTGCTGTGATTTCGGAAGGAGAACCACATGCTCTGACAGGCCACGGGCAGACACATCTCCCAGCCCTATCGCTGGTCCAAAGATTTTCTTCCAGCCCTCATTAATACTGGCCGCTACGATGGTAACAAATCCCAGCAGCTCGCATCCCAACAGCCGAATCACGAGGCCAAGTTGAAGGCAGACACTGAGCTTCAGAAAAATAAACCCCCAAATCCAAGCAAGATGCACACTCACCCCCCAAACCCAGCATCCGTCCGAAGGCGGAGAGGGGATCTCATCAATGCTCATCAACAGCTAAAGGGTCGGGGGCAAGAGGATGGGGTCAGGCTCTTTTCAGTGGTGCCCGGGGACAGGACAAGGGGTAACGGGCACAAACTGGGACACGGGAAATTCCATCTCAACACGAGGAGGAACTTCTTTGCTGTGAGGGTGGCAGAGCCCTGGCACAGGCTGCCCAGAGAGGTGGGGGAGTCTCCGTCTCTGGAGACATTCCAACCCCGCCTGGAGGCGTTCCTGTGCCACCTGCTCTGGGTGACCCTGCTCTGGCCGGGGGTGGGACGGGATGATCTCCAGAGGGCCCTTCCAACCCCACTGTTCTGTGATTCTGTGATTTCTGTGCTATGACTTTCCAGTACAGCCACGGAGCGCAAGGAGAGAGGTGCCGCCTGCCGCCCACCCCCTGGGGCAGACAGGGGGCTGGGGACCCTCCGGGCAGCGCCGGCTCCCAGTGCCGGGCTGCTTTCCCAGGAGAGCAGGGCTCCGGGAATGTCAGCTCCTTAATTAATCCTGAGCCTTGTCACCTGCCCGGGGTGTGAACCCCGAGACGCACTCTCTGTCTGGCCCAAAGGGAGAGTAAGAAAAGTTAATTGAACTGCGTTCTTCAAAGTCACACAGAAGCTCTCCTGTTTCTCTATGCCAAGCAGCCGGAGTTTCCCGGAGCCTAATCCCTGGCGAGAGACAGACTGTCTAGCGACTGGTGAATGCAGCAAATCCCGGCCGGGTGAATCTGCCCTCTGGTGCCGTGCGGAGATTCTTTAATTAAAGCAAATGTTGCCATGGTGGGGCATAGAAAGCCCTTGACAGATGCAAGCTGGGGAACAACAGACAACGCACAATCTCATTAGCACCTGCAGCTCCATCTGGTTATTGGATTGGGATGCTTTGAATTTTTATTGTCTGGCCTCCTTTGGTTCTCACCCCTCTCACGGTGCGAGGCGCAGGTTCGTGGCAGGTCGCAGGCGTCCCCGCTGTCTCACCAGCACAGCTCCCAGCGTGACGGACCCTTCTGCGGGCATCAGGGAGACAACAGCTCCTGCTCTGATCTTTGGGAATGAGGCAGGTTCTAGCGAGCTCACAAGGTCCATGGACGAGGCACCCACCCCTCTGCAGATGGCAGGAGGGTGCGGATCCTGCCCCCAGCCCAGGGAACAGCCGCTGACGGAGAGCTGAGCATCTCACCCTGCCGCTGGAAGTGATGGGAGAGGCCGCGCCGTCTGATGGCTCTCGGTGCTGCTGCCCGCTCCCAGTGAAGGGCAGACTGGCTGCTCCGCCAGATGAACATGCCACACAGGACCAGTCACATCCTGGGTAGCTGGAGTGGGACACACTGGTGAAACGGCGTGCGATGGCACACAGGGGCCGCAGAGCAGGCAGCCACAAGCTGCGAGCAGGGTTACGGGGCGGAGAGGTGCTGCCCTTGCTGGGGATGCCGGCTCTGCAGGAGTGAGGGAAAAGAGGGTTTGTGCCTATCCCTGGTTTCATGTGTAAGATCCTTTCGTGGCCTTCCATCTTAGAAGCAACGACTCATGCTGGAGGCAGGCTCCCAGCTGGGCATGCCTGCTGTCCATCCCATCCCATCCCATCCCATCCCATCCCATCCCATCCCATCCCATCCCATCCCATCGCATCCCGGAGCGGCCATGCTGGGCTGTCCCTGCCCGGCAGCACATGGCCCATCCACTGAGCCTCCAGGTCCATTTCTTATTCACATCCCAGGCAATCAGAACAGCCTGCTTTTTGCAGTAATTATCACATTTGCCTTTGCTCAGCCAGCTTTATTTGCAAACTGGATGGAAATCAGAATGACCCAACTTCAAAGCTGAGCTGAGATGCTGGGAGCTGGGCAACACCTGGGGCTCTTACGCCGGCCAACGGTGGCCGAGCTTCAGCATTCACTGAGGTGCAGAGCTATTCAGCATCCTCCATCCCACCCTGGCACATCCTCCCGTTCTCGGTCTCTGCCCACGGCCAGTGCAAGTCACAACCAGGGTGTGATGACGCCTTTGTGGTGGCACTCGGCCCCCGAAGAGCCATGCAGCACTTGCTGTTGCTGCTGCTGTGCTTCCAATTAGCTCACATCTGTTCCAGCTATCCTTCCCTCCAGCCCCCACCTCGAGCGCCTGCAAGTGATTTTATGCAGTAATAACAGAAATCACGAAACCTGAAATGAATCTAAACAAAAGGAATCATTCAAATTACCCTTAACCCTTTGAAGACCAGGCCCTGCCCATAACAAAGGGGCTCAGGTCCGATGTACTCCATGACACAGACCCAGCGTCTTGGCCAGATGAGTCACGACCTGCAGGAGGACCCGGCTGCGCAGCTGACTTGGGCTCCGGAGCACAATGGATGATTTATGCTGGGAGTATCTGACCCAGATGTGCGGTGCAGCACCCCGTGGTTCCAGTGGCAACCAAACTCACTGCTCAGTGCATAGCAAACCTGGTCTCTGCTGTGCTGTGCGAGATGGGGGTCCCACGGTGACACCTGACTTCAGTTTCTAGAGTTTTCCTGCCGGAGGGGACAGATACGATTGCGTTGGGAAAGCTGCTGGGGTGTTCTGGCTTGCCCTTCCATCATGCGATGCAGTGTTACGTGACGCAAGGTTTAATTTCTCCTGGCTTAGGCTGGCTGCTCCTGCTGTATCGCCCCAGAGCATCCCGGGGGAGCGCTGCCCTGCGCATTTCTTGCAGCTCGGCCCCTGCAAGACCACGGGCTCCCTCTGGCCGGGCAGGGGGAACATTGCTGGTAGACTCAAGAACAGCAAACCCACCACCCAGGACGTGGTGAGCCACCGGCGGAGTTCGCAGGGAGCCGGCAGTGCCCAGAGCACTGGTGACATGCTGCCCTGAGCCTGTTGATCCCGCAGGGGTGCTGGCCATGCTGCTGACGCAGACAAGCGCCGCAGACTCGCAGGGAAATGAGCATGTCCTTCATGGAGGTCTGCACTCTGGTTTACCATGGAACCAGCACCGTCCAGAGAGCAGTTGTCTCCTTCTGGAGTTCTGCTTTAGCAGCCTGAAGACCTGCAGACCCACCAAGCGCTATCTCCTGGCTCCCCGCCGTCCCTCCCTGGGCCGTGCAGCCAAGATCTCCCGCTGGCTCCACCTTCCCACTGCCAATGTCAGAACCCGTTACTCCCCTAAACCACCAACGAGCTTAGCACGCTCTGTAGTGACTGCGTTTACCATGGCTGGTGGCCAGGCTCATCCTGGGATGGCGGGATGGTTTCGACAACAGATGGCTCGGTCGTCGGAGGGTGGGCACGAACCCACGTACGTCTGCAACAAGGCGGGCAGAGCCAGTGGCCATGGTCTCAGCCCATGAATGGAGCTCTCCTACACCATGGCCACCCTGGGATTCCTGGCCTGGAAGGCTCCAGATGTCCACAGCGTTTTTATTACTGTACTCCAGAATTCTCAAAGGCCCAAATAAATAAATAATAAAGCTTTTTTTTTTTTTTTTTTTTTTTTAAGGAACCCACCAGCTTCTTTCAACAT
Organism: Larus michahellis; assembly: GCF_964199755.1. Lineage (NCBI taxonomy): Eukaryota > Metazoa > Chordata > Aves > Charadriiformes > Laridae > Larus > Larus michahellis. The sequence continues at coordinate 2,741,094 of NC_133914.1, read as the reverse complement.
GGCCCAATTCTGAGGCATTTCTGCGGGTTGTTGCAAATGACCCCCAAGCAGGAGGTTAATGCTGGTGGTTGTGGTTAGCAGTCACCCACAAGCTGGAGGCTTCTGACACTGCTAATAAGGCACATGTGTGTGAACGGAGAATACAGCATGTGGCAGCACCAGGATTTCCTGCGTTCAGGGTTGTCTGAAGCTCCCCGGCATGATGAGCGCCGGGGCTCAGGTTTCCCTGACCTGCCGGGCAGGCTCCCGGCACATGGCCTCGGCCGGCAGCGGGGACGGTTCTGCTGCCTTCTCCTCAGCCGCCTGCGAGCGGCTGGGCAATGAACCCCAGTGCTGGTGAGGAGGAGGCTGGGGCAGCCGCGAGCACCCAAAAGGCAATCAGATGGGTGGACAATGCTTCCCTCCCTCTGCCCCACCAGCGGGCGGGCACACATCCTCCCCGTTCCTGCTGACCTCCAAAACCAAGGCCAGAGAGCTCAGATTTTGACTAAAGATCCCTCTACATCTAAGGCTGGTTGTGATTCAATACTGGTGATTCGCATTACAGAGACCTGTCTTGCATGGCAACAAGCATCTCTTGAGCCTGCCCACGCAGCCAACATCTCTGTAGGCTTTCTGTTCCACCACACAGCAACCCAGCCTCTCCTGTTCTCCTGGCTCCCCTCATTGCCAGGCTCCAAAATTCCCAAATAAGCTCAACCGCAACTTCACCAGCTGACTGGGGACACAACCGCAGAGCAAAGAATAAAGCACCAATTCATCGGCACCGGGGTGGTGACCACAAGTAACTTATCATTCTGTATGCCCCTTGTGAATATGGATGCCATGTGAACACCTGGCTAATTTAAGGGATAAAAAAAAGGAGGAGTATTAAAGGTGGTATATTCAATAAATTAAACTCCATATCTTCAGAGAGATGTCAGAAGAAGAAAAAGAGGAGAAGGCTCCCGAGCCAGATGAAGGGCAGGAAGATGGTGAGCTGCCCATGGCACACGGGAAGGTGGTGGTTTGCTGGCCACAGATCGATGTATTTGCAAAGCCCATTCTCATCTCTGTCAATCAGATAAATTCCGAACTCAGAATTCTTGGGAATTTGTCTCACGAGCAGTGCAGTATTCTGACAAGTTGCGCCGCTAAAGAAATGCTGTTTTTACAGTATCACATTTTGCTATCACGCTGTAACAGTTATTTTTGCAGGGGAGGATCTACACTCCTCTTACTCTGCAGTCACAGTAAATGTGTTTTTCACTTTCTTACCGTGCTTAAAAATAGCATTAAGTTTTTGCTGATCACATGATTTAAAAAAAAAAAAAAAGCTAATTGAATGATGCAGGGAGTAAAAACATGTGGCACAGTAAAAACAAATTAGGTTCGCATATGTTTTGTGTAACCCTCAAGACTTGTCTGTATTAGATATCAGTAATGAAAAGAATATTAAACTCTAACAGTACAAAATACCATATGCTTAGGAATTCAAAGAGGAACAATGTATTTGCGTTGGATGCTCCTGAATGGAAAATGCCCACAAATAAACATTTTTTCCTTAGCTGTGGAAAAAAAACAACTATCATTCCTCTACTTTTCAGTAACTTTTTAGTAAGTTCTTAGGCCCTGCTGCCGAGGCCCTGGGGGCCGCCTGTACCTTCGCCCCATGTGGCGGCTGCTGGCCTGGGGGTGTGGGAGTGGGGACACGCGTCGGGGACAGCCACGCGCCCGGTGGTGCGAGCAGCAGGCAGGGGGCTGCTGGCCCCGCACAGGCGGTGCCTGCCCAAGGGGCTGGCAGGGGCTCGGTGACAGCCACGAGGATACGGGCTTTGCCTTGGTTTTACCCTGCGTACTGAGGAGAGGCACAGGCGGCGACGGGGAGGCATGCCCCATCCCCGTCCTCATCGCCATCCCCGTCTCCATCCCCATCCGCATCCCCATCCCCATCCCCATCCCCGTCCCCATCCCGTATGGAGGCCCCCGGGGGCAGCCTCCGGGCGGGAGCGTGTGTTTCTCCCTCCTGTTTACGAGCTGCGAGTGGGGATCCTCGGCGTGACTCACCGCCTGCAGCCACGAGTCAACCACAACTGTAACTTTCCAGTTTGCCTTGGAAAAAGGGGGGGAGGGCAGCGTGAAGAGGGAGGAAGAGCTGGAAAACGTTAGGAAAAGGCAGCAAAGGCTCTAAAGAGACCAGAGGCAGCTGAGAAAAACAACAAACAGTCTTAGAAGGATATTAACATTTTAACGAGAATTCCTTTAATTTAATCACAATAAGATTCACCAGGAGGAGGAAGAAACAGAAAGCTTCATCTGAGCCCTTAACGAAAAAATCTTCATGCTACGGGCCAGTGCTCCTGCAATTAATTCCCTTTGGTGGAGCGTTTCCATGTGCACCTCCGGAGTCAGAGCTTTCACGCCTTGGCACTCGTGGAGCAACCGAAGGGATGGCAGAGATTTACTCTCTTTAATCTTCTGCATCTTCTTCTGATGTTTGTGGCATCGCAGACATTGCCACGGCCTCTTGCTGGGACGTCCCAAGTGGAAACATGTGAGGTGGCGGGAGGCTCTGCCCCACCGTCCTTTGCAAAAACACCCCGCAAGTCGCTGGGCATGGGGCTGCGAGTGGTGGGGACGCCTCGGGGGGGCTAGTGCTGGTGCCCCCAGAAATGGGGTGGTGACAAGGTACCAGCCAGAGACGTCCAGGAAATCCTGCTGTGGGCAGAAGTGAGCGGGAGGCAGCTGGGTCAGTCCCACAGCGCCCGTCTTGGTGGGAGCAGCATCCGCAGAGGCTCTGCCAGGGCTCCGTGTCCCCTGTGTCCCCCGTGTCCCCTGTGTCCCCCATGCTGTGAGACCCCCCAGGCGCTCGCAGGGGGACTCGGGGCCAGACATCCCCAGCAGGCAGGGTGACCCTGCCCAGGGCAGCAGGGTGTCACGGCTGAGCCAAAGAAGCTGCTCGGTAAGTGCTTCCCTCGCCCTGCCCCGGCAAATAAAATAAACTCATTTGGGTTTTACGTGGAAGCAGCGTTTTACTGCCTCTGAGATCAGCCGTGGTGCAAGGGAGCCCAAGTCAGACAATACAAATGACACGTCCTAAACGGCATTTTTAAAAGCTCAAGGCAAGCTTGTAAAGATTTTATTTGTATACGAGGCTGTAATGAATAAAGGAATTGGCATTGCCGCCTCCGCCACCCTCCAAGAGCCCTGTCTGCTTTCCCCGAGCAAACGCACCAGGGAGCAGCGGCCGTGACGCCAGGCCCTCGGCGCCCGGGCAGCCGCGGTGCAGGGCTCGGTGCATGGCCGCGCTGGGGCGGGCAGAGGTGGCTCTGACAGGATTGTCCTCCCCCCGGGCTTGGGGCGTGGGGCTGGGGGCACCTCTGCCCATTGCCCCCCGCACAGCCCGGCTCCGCTCGCAGCCGCAGCGCTGCCGAAGGGCAAAGCTGGTGACAAGGTGCCCCATTTTCAGGCTTACTGCTTTGGGAAGTACTTTAAGACAAACAGATTTTGCATTTAATCATTTTCCTTGGAGAAAAAAGCAGGACACAGAGATGCTGAGCGCCAGGGGAGGGCTGTCCTGGAGCGCCCAGCCGGGACACTGCCAGCTGGGGTGGCTGCACGGTGCCCTGCTCTGAGCCAACTGCCACCACCGTGTCCTCCGTGTCCCAGCTCCCCAGGCAGGTCCTGCCCCACCCCCGGCCTCCCCCGGCACAAAATCCACCGCTGCCCTTTCCCAGACGCCCTTCCCAGGCTGCGCGGGGTGATTTCACCACGTTAATCCTGGGCAACTGCTGAACCATTGTCTGCCCAGCGCTGAGCTAGGATATTATGGCTGGGAAAACTTCCTTCCGAACTGCAAGCTGTGTGAACAGAACTTGTTTAAAATAGCTGCTTTAACAAACAAACAGGGCCAGCTCCGTTTCCATCAGCATCTCCCCTCCTCAAACATCAACATTTATGTTTCAGTAACAGGAGACTGCCTTCAGAGCAGCCACAGCCATGGCCGCGCCGATCGTCGGGGCTCTTGCCTGCGTTACTGGCAAAAGAGAGGAGAGAGGAACCCGTTGAAGGGCCAATTTGTGCAGGACGGAATCCCAGACATCCCAGCAAAGGTGCTGCCAGCCCCGCTGGCACCCGCTGCCCGGAGCTCAGCCCCGCAGGGTGGCCAAGGGGCACCACGGGTGCCCGGGGAAGGGGCTGGTCCTTCTGGGTGCGTTCCCCGGGGTGGAAAGGAGCGTTGCTGACGGAAAGGCCACGAACCACAGGGCATCCTGAGGACCGACTTTGAAGCCCACATTGTTTTCATTTGGATGTTGTTATTAAAAAAGTCACTTGCATGTTTTCTGGTAAAACAGTTTGCTGAAATGTTTCCTCTTGTCCTCCAGCCCAGACCAGAAACCGACGGGAGCGCGCACGGGGCCCGACCGTGTGGGACCTGGGCAAGGGGCGAGAGGGCATGGCGGCACAGGGGGCTCAGCAAGGGGTGAGGGCTGGTGGCCACCCGAGCGTCCCGGGCACCGAGGCACTGTCGGGGCTGGGTGACCCTGGGGTGCCCAATCCTCCCGCTCCCACAGCTGGGGCTGGAGCTCACAAAGGGTTCCCAGCACCGTGCAGCCCTGCTCCAGGCAGGGCAGGGGCAGAGGGAAGAAGGTTTGCAGAAGAAGGAGAAGCCCGAAGGGCTGGCTCAGCCTCAGCTGCTCCCGCCGCTCTGGGCGCCAATGGGGACGGACCACCTGCCTGGGGAGCACGGCACCGCGCAGCTGGCACGGGTGCTCCAGAGGGGCAGGACAAAGCGCAGCTCATCCGTGTTCGCGGCGGCTGCTGTGGCCAAAGGCGACACCGTGGAGCTCATCTCAAGCCCACGGCAGTGGGGTCCCTGCAGCAGTCAGCCCGTGGGCTTCTCTGATGCCAGCCAGCCCGCACGGGGAGCACCGCATTTGTAACACACGGTCAAGTTGCTGTAGTGCTTCAGAGAAGTCATGCTGTATCCAGAGGTATCTGATAAAGCTAAACAGTTGGGCTTGTGCAAAAAAGAAGTGTGGTGTTGTGATGGGTGGGAACTCGGGGGTGCTGCCGCTGCCTCTCCAAGCCAGTTCTTGAGAAGAAAGGGTGGCCTGTGCTTTGGAAACCACTTTCACCAACTGGTAAACCCAGAGGATCCCTGCTTCTCAGCTGGAAACTACCCCTCCAACAAAGCAAATTAATTATGTTCCCAAGACAGTGCGAGAAGCAGCGAGGAGGCCAGCTGGAAGCCACGCTGAGTCCTCTCGCACCAAGGGCCAAGTTCCACTTCACATGACATCAGTGGGTGCTTGGACGGCGATGCCAATGTAATCTGGGTCTGTCCCGGGTGCAGACAGCCGCCTTCAGAGAGAGGAGAAAATCCAGGCCCCTGGGTGGTGCTCCCAGCTCAAACAGTCCCCTCCCTGCTCTGCCTTTGCCAGGGGATTTGGAGTTCAGGCAGGCTCTGCCCTCGGCGCGCACACGGCGTCCCTGAGCCGCTCACAGCCCCATCGCCCGGAGAGCCTGGCCAGGAGCTGCTTTGGGACAGGGCATCATCCTGCCTCTCCTGGATGCTGGCTAGGGCTGGCAGCCCCCCGGGGCTGGGCAAAGTGGTGGGGCTACCCAGGGCTGGCGGTGGGTAACCAAGTGTGCAGAGTTCCTTTGCCCTTGGGAAAGGGCAAACGTGGCCACGTGAAATGCTTCCAGCCCTGTGGTCTGGGGATGGGAACTGGCAGAGAGCTGTCCCCTCTCTTCCCCCCGGACTGAGGGGGGCCAAACCCCTCACTGATGGAGACCATTTCGTGACAGTGAACAGCTCTTCAGGGGGCAGCTCCTGCCGGTGCTGGTGCTTTGCTGGGTGACGCTCGGTGCCTGCAGCCCAGCGTGACGTGCAGCAGCCTGGGGTGGACATGAGCATCTTGCTCCCTCCCGCCCTGAGCCGAGCAGCCCCGTCCCTGTGGACATGGTGAAGGTGGGAAGCAGTGCAGGAGCAAAGGAAGCAGAGACCAGGTGCCAGCCCCGGGGGACGCCGCAGTCCTCCTCAGCCATGGTTATGTGTCAGGGACGGTCCTTGCTCAGCCTTGGCATTTCAGCACCAGCCCTTTGAGCCCTGCCTGCCTCAGGTGATGGGCAGGATGGGGACATCCCTCCTGGGACGAGCAGGGCAGCGCATGTGACGGGCACAGGTCCGACATGGCTTGTCCGAGCCCGTCCCCACGCGGCTCCCGAGCGGTGGCAGAGCCCGGCGGCCGTGCCATGAGCCAGGGGAGGCCTCGTGCCATGCACTGCCTCCCCTGCAAGCAGCGCTCAGGTTACACTTGACATAGCGAAGTGGCAGCAAAATGGATTTAATTTATTTACTTTTTAAATGTAATGATGGAAAACAAAACATGTTGCAAAAGTTGTTTGTTTCGTACCAGCTCTGCACAGACCCACTGAGGAAGGAGTGGCTCCTGGCAGCTCCCACTCTTCGGAGACCGGCGATTTCTGAGCCGACACGCTGTGCCAAGGACCAGACGGCTGCTGGAGACACCCTCCCTCCCCAGGGGCTGCGCTGGGCACGACCGAGCCTCAGAGTGGGACGTGTCCCTGGCAAGGGCACACGCTGGGACTCCGGGGGCCGGCTGGGCTGCAGACCCACTCCCATACAGAGGCGTAGGGGCCGCAGAGAGGACTCAGGCTTCAGGGAGCCTAAGTGAGCGATGGAGGCGGATGGAGCCGTAAGAGACAAGCGTACTCCTGCACACCCTCCAGCATCACGCCCGGTCCACTTTGAGGGGTTGGGACTGGGTCGTGCGGGAGGGACGTTGGCTGGTGTGTCCCAAAAACCAGGCCCCAAGATGCACCCCAAGGCGCCAGCCCCCTTGGTCCAAACCTTCCCGTGGCACCGTCAGCCCTCAAAATTTACAATGGACCACCGAGCCTGGGCATTGTCAAGCGCCTAATTGAAAACACTGTAAAGGCGACACGGCAACACGGCCTGGGAGCCCGATGCTGATGGCCACCCGGGTGCCCCGTGTCACTGGAGCCTGAGCGCGGCGCAGCCGGTGTGTGGTGGCCGTGCGGGGCCGGGGTCCCTGTCACTGGGCACTGCCCGGCCCCAGGTCCATCCCATCAGGCGCCTGCGGGAGAGGAGAGGCCCTGGGGAAACCTCCCGCAGATGTGCTGCCTCCCGCGCGGGAGGGTGCTCTTTCCCAGAACTTTGGTTAGGAGATACTCATGAGTTAATTAATCCTTGAGTTTTTAAGCAGAGACATATTTATGAGCCTTGTAAGGGGCTGGGGCCCGGAGAGACATTTCTTTATTCTTCCTCCAGCTCAGCTGAAGGAAACCATAAGGGGAAAGAGCGACTGAGCCACGAAAGCATGGAAGATGGATTTCAGGCTGGCGATGGGGAAACAAAACCCAACTTGCCTGGGTGGGAGCGGTGGCTAAGTGACAGCTCCCTTCCCTCTCCTTTGTCTTCTCATCCTTTGTCTACAGGGTGCTTGCTAGAGCCTGGCTGCTGGATGCCGGGGTATCTCCAGCGTTTGAAGTGCATATGTGAAGCACACATGTGGCGTGAGTGCCCACCATGAGTCTCCCTGGCTCCTTCGGGCTGGAGGGGGCAGCTGTCATGGTCCTATTGCCCCTGGCCGGCAGCACACAGCACGGGCAGTGCCGGGCAGTGCTCCGGGGTGAGGATTTGGTCCCATGAGTTCCCGGCACCCAGCAGCTGCAGACACCCAAAGAACAGGCAGCGAGGACACAGGGGGGACCGCGCTGCCCGCGCCGCTGTTGGCACGGCCCTCCTCCAGCCCCCAGTGCTCTGCTCTCCTCCGCCATCGCCTGGCTGGGCTGCCCTTGGAGGGGCAGGGTCATCACGGATTCCTTTCTGAGCCCCTGCTCAAACACACCTGCGTGCACTTTGCAGCTCTCCAAACTGCAACAGAAGTGGAATTGTGGATGAGGAAGGTGTTAAACCAGCTTCTCGCTCCCTGCAATTCTCATGTGCCGCCTCCCAGCACCAGTAAGCGAGCACTGGCCCCAGGAGCCTGCCTTTCCCTGCCAAGTGGATCTGATGGGCCTTTCTCTCAAGAGATCTGGGACACTGCTGTGAGCGGGTGGAAATTGCCATTGGTCGCCTGCAGCCAGGGGAGCAGAGGAGTGCAGAGATGGTGATTACATCAGCCAAGACACCGATGGAAAACCAAGAGTGGAAGAAACATCCACTGCTTTCGCTAGGCTTCTCTGCTGCATCACCAGCAGCCGAGAAAGTGCATGATGGGGACAACCAGATGCCTTTCTGGGCAGGGCACATTTTTCCAGGCTAAGAGCTTGGAACTGAGGCTATTTTGCTTTATCCCTTTCCTTAGAGTGAGCTGCTTATGACATTCCCTGTCTCTCTGCAATCACCGGTTTATCTATCCACCTCAAATGATGCTTCCTGAGCTTTACTGCACATCTTGGCCAATAGCGGCAGAGAAATGTGGCCACCACATGTTGGCAGCAATTGAATCCTGGGCACATTTTTTCTCTGCACAGCCTTTAAGCTGTGGGAACCATTTCAAAGGAAACCATTCCCCCTATAACATGCTTGTGATCTGAAGATGTCTATTTAGATGGCAGCCCGGCATTAATTTAGCAATTCACTACAGAGTTTGGCGTGATGTTTAAAGCACTAAAATAAATTGTGGCGAAGTCGTTTCCCTCAAACCAGATTGTGTGGTTTACATTATTTGTCAACCTTAAGTACAACTGGCATGTTTGTATCACTCATGCAAAGCCCCATTGTGCCTCTCTAGAAGGGGGAAGAATCCGCACAGAAACGCATCCAAGTTCCTGCCCCGGCAGTCTCATGTCCCTGGGAGATCTGCCCCGGAGGCATGCAGCCCAACTGGCTGGAAGAGAGCCTGGGCTTTCCTCAGGATGATGGGTGTTAAGTGCAGGCTCATATAGGTTATATTACAAAGGGCCGTTTTAATCAGACACAGATTTGTACTCTCTGCCTGCAGTGCCTAAAATCCACTGAGCCACAATGACTTAGACACGCACATCTGAGCGCACACACATGCACACCGCCATGTGAACGGGGCTGCATGGCTCGCCCGGCCGGCTGATCGCTCACCGAGCACCGTGCCCGCCGCCCTCACCGGGTGACAGCCTGACCCGCTGCCCTGCGCTCCGTGGCCCCTCGCCCTGCCCAGCATGCCCGGGGTCCGGTTGTGGCCAGGAGCTGCCGGGAGGGAAGGGGCAGGTGAGGGGAGGCTGCCCCAAGCCTCCCGGGAGCCTGCGGGATGCTTTGGGGCTGCCTTCTGGCAGCTCCTCTCCCTTCAGAGAGGCTGTTTGAGGTCCCAGCCACGCTGGCTGCCAAAAGGAGCTGGGACGGTCTCACATGGGATGTCTGCGAGGTGTTTGCCTCTGACCAGGCTCTCCCCAGTGAGAGATGCTGCCCCAGCCTGGCTGGAGCACCAGGGTCTGCTGCGGGGTCCCCCGGTATCGCTGGCCATGCCCAGGCCATTTCAATGCCACCAGACCTGGCTGTTCCTGCTGCCTTTGGCTACCAGTGTGCCACGGGGACGTGTGTGGGGTCAGGCCGGGACAGCACGTCGGCACTTTCACCCGCGCCGGCGGGAGCAGGTTGGAGGGGCGTGCTGTGGTGCTGCGCCTGCCTCCGGGCGAGCAGGCGGGATCCCGCCTGTGATCTCAGTGCTTTATCCCTTCCTTCCCTCAGTCCCTGCAGCCAGAGAAATCCCCGGATGGCTGTCACAGCTCTCCGCACACAAGCCGGCTGGCAGCACCGAGGGTGTTTCATTCCTCCACCTCCCAGCGACTCGCTAATGCCAAAAGAGCTGTGCTGCGGGAAGCAGCCAAGGCTTTGCACTGACACAATTGCACTCGCACGTCTCCTCCAGCCCCCGGCAGCTCTCGCAGGCTCTCACAGAGGGTGCTCCATACCCCGCTGAGCCACCCCCGGAGGGCTGGGACCACAGGGCAGGTCTGCTCTGCGGGAAAGGGGCAACCTCCCCTCCCTCCGCTCGGACAGTCTCGCTGTGTGCCCTGCTGATCACCATCCAGTGACCAAGGATCCTCTATCTCCCGCTGCCCTGGCCCCCCACCACCACCCAGCCCTTCCTCTGCGGATCTCTGGACCCCATTTGGAGCATGTGCCCCGCTGTGCTCCCCAGAGTTCAGCCAGTGTGTGCCCTCCGCGCTCTCCACTTCACCGCACCATCGCTTACACTCGGAGAGCAGGAGTTTGTCAGCTGCATTTCTTCTGCAGCATCTCTGAATTATAAGAGACACCCAATTTTTTAGAAATTGCACTCAGAGACTCAGAAACTCTGCTGCTCCCAAGAGCCGTCCGTGTGTGCTCTGGCCTTGTACGTGTTTGTGCTTTCATTGGATGATGGCAGGAACTCCCTTGCTCGTATGAAAATTCAAAGGGATGGAGCAGGAGCGGGGCCAGGCTGCACAGACATCTGGCAGCTCTGGATGCAGGCGCTTGTCCCCTCTCGTCCCCTGCACCCCGCAGCCCTGGCAGCCGCACAGCCAGCGCCCAGGTATCCTGTGCAGCGTTTGTCCTCGGCAATACTTTAGATGAGACATTGCCCAGGACAAACACATCATACTAAGGGCAGCACAAAAGCTCCCAGCCACGGCATTAAATAATTGTCACATTTTTCTTCTGTAAGGATTAACGTTCCTGCTAACCTTGCAAACTTTCATTGAACTATTGTCACCCCCCGAAATGCAGCACAATCGCCAAGGGATTAGGGTGTCTGCGGAGCAGCCTGTCCTCGCTATTGTGTGCTCCCGGCGGGGCGAGGAAATCCTGCGACATCAGCCGATAAGTCCCTGCAGTGGGGACGCCAAATTCACTGCAGGGCCAGGCACAGGCAGCCCCGTGGGACCCAGGGGCTGAACGCCTGCGGTGGCACCTGAGAGCTGTCCCTGTGGCGGGCGGGTGGCTGGCTGGCAGCACGGTCAGGCTGGTGGCACTTGTGCTTGGGGCTACCTTCCCAGCATGGGCAACCACTGCCGTGGGCACCAGGGAGCCAGGAGGGCCCCCAGCCCCGTCTCCTCCTGGCAGCGTGTCTCCCCACTTGGCTCTGCCAGCATCCGGCCACTGCCCGCACCGGGCTCCTGCGTCTCCTAAGCCAGGCGAGCACGTTCATAAATCTGAATGCTGAGGAAATCCCATAAAAATTTAACAGGAAATACGGAGCCATAAAGGGAAGCTCTTGGCATTTCTAGCCAGCTGTCGGCAATGCCCGCTGCGCGCGCGGCGTTCCGGCACCTGGCAGCCACAGCGGGACATTGGCCGGGACAGACTGACTGAGCAGCTGGTTCCCACAGCCCTCCCTTCAGAGCAGGAGGAGAGGAGCATGGCAGCAGCACAGATGGATGCTCTCGGGAGCAGGACTTTGGTTTCTGCAGAGCTCAGTCTCACAGGCATACAGCACAGGCAGAAGCTGTGTTGCAAGGATGCAAGAGAGAACAAGAATGCTAAAGCAAACACAAGATTTATGCACGTAGGTCCCAGGAGGGTCTTACAGTGCTTATAAATGACAATACATATTGTCGTCCCAACCCCCGTGTTCAGTAGCAAAGGAAAAGAAGTGGGAAGTGTCTCCAGCTCTGGAGCCATTGCACAATAACAGAGAATGGAAAACAACCTCATCTGCTCGTCCCCAACATCTGAGCCCTGCATCAGCATCCCCACTCCCAAGGCACTTTCCCAAGAGAAAGAGCCATCCCCTCCAGAGAGAAATGGGGAGGGTGGAGAGAGAGGAGAGGCCAGAGAAGGTGTGGTGTACAGGGAGCAGAGCCCAGTTTGGACTGCTCAACCAGCAAACACCAACCGCCTGCTCCAGTCCTCTGCTCAGCACGGATAAGGACTCTTCTAGCGAGGACAGAGTGGAGTCTCCATCATGGATGGGTGTTAATTTTGGGGCATTCGTTTCTGGCAAAGGGCTTCAGCAGGCTCTTGGAGAGACAGCTGGGTCCGGGCTTGTCTCTTGCAGACCTGCACGAAGAGGATCTGCGATGGCAAAAGCAGCATGAGGAGACCCCCGCAGCCCAGCAGGATCTCTACTTGCCTGCTCCTTGGCAGGGCACTCAGTATTTGGAAGCCAGCACTTGCTCATTGTTACTGCTGTGCAGTGGGATTTCATGGTAGTTTTTCATCAGCTTTGCACGTGTTTGATCATATGAATAGGGACTGAACCTCCCCACAAGTGACAGCAGCCTGGCTGCCCAGGGTCTGTTGGGGTTTTGGAGGAAAGATGTCCATTTTCATCCAGAAACTTACTCTATTCTCTGTGCACGTGGGGATAATTTGGCTTCTCTTTTCTAGCGTCATGGCAGGGAAACAGCTTCTCCCTCTGCTTTGGGGACATGCAGGTGGCCACGCGTGGTAAAAGAGCACTCCTAGAACACGCCTTCCACAAGGAAGTTCAGAACAAATATGATGCCAGCATGAACATAAAGAGAAGGAGCAGGTCACCCAAAACCCAAGTGAATTTCTTTTTCATTGGGCTTTGCTGGCAGGTGGGAACAAGTGTCCTGGGAAACGGTGTGGGTGGCCATGGGACCCCTTGGGGCTGCACCAGTGACACTGTCCTTGTCACCATCTCCCAGGGAATGCACCTCGGGGCACATGCTGAGGGTTTGGCTGGTGGTTGGCCATACAGCAACTGGGAGCTTCCCCTGCTAAATCATACACAGAAGCTTTCCCTGGATGCCTCTGCTGCAGGCGTTATGTGGGCTTTGCATTTTAATCTGTTTTGCTTCATCTGGAGAAGCTTTGAGAAGTGAGTCCTGCAGTCAAGCTGTTCTTCTCTGACTAGTCTCCTGAGGCTGAACTGAGCCCTCGTGGGCAGAGAAGGGCTGGCTGGGGACACTCAGACCCTCATTCTGGGCCACTGCAGGACTGCTTTTCATTGAACTCTTCTCAGACCATCCCTCATTTTCTACCTGGGTGTCCATTTTCAAAAGCAGGTGGTGATTCTGGTTACCAGGACCCATCCTGAGACATCTGGAGGAAGGCTGATTTTCAGGAGACAGCAGCAGATGGGCTTAGTGCCTGTCGAAAATAAGCCCTATATGGTCCTGAAGTTTCTAGTGAGTTTTGAAAACACAGCCAGTTGCAAAAGTCTCTGTCTTTTGAAGGCAGAAGATGGTGATGACCCCACTTTGCCGGTCTGGCTGCTGCACGGGGCACAGACCAGCGCTTGGCCACGCATGCGCAAGTGCTGCAGTGAAATCAGGAAAGTTTCACTGGATTCATTTTTCACCAGAGAAGGTCATGAGGGCCGGGATGGGTGTCCCACGCTGGGAGGAGAAGTCGGCTCATGCCAGCGCAGCCACCAGCGTGGCGGTCCGAGCCGCCGGCGGGCCGGGGCGGGCGGGAGTCCCCGCTTCGCCCAGCTCAGCGTGACTGATGGCTATTGGCTATTCCGGAGCTGGTTTCCATGAGGACTTTTTTTTTTTTTTTGGTAAAAACGTTGAACAATTCTGGATTCATCCCCATGTGGAGCGGGAAAAATTTTGAAATCTTGAACATTTTTGAGGGCTTAAAAACAATTTCCCACCCAGTTATAGCCACCAGTCTCATCAGGATGTGTTTGAAACCACTCCAGCAGGAGCTGAGCAGAGCTGGTCTCAGCTGGATACCGCTCTCGACGAGAAATGCCGTGGTCAGGGGTCATGTTTCTTCAGAAAAAAAGTATCTTCAATAGCTCAGGAAGTTATTAGTGTCTGCTAACAATAAGAGCTTTGGCTTGATTCAATAGATGCTCATTTTAATTGTAAAATGCCAGTAATGAGAAATGTGCCATCCAATGACTCATTTTTCCCTTGTAAAAATTATTGGACATTTTTATTAGTTTTACAAATGACAGGACCTCGTATTTCTGAGAACACTTTATACAAGCCTTGCACAAGCCCACTCTCATAAAAGCGTGTCTGTGGTGACATCCGGAGCCACAAGAAGGGGAGCGGTAGAAAGGCCCAAAGTGGTGAGGACAGCCCACAAGTGGAACTGGCAGGACCGAACCCCAAGAGGGTGGGAAGGGGTGGATACAGCGCCGGAGACATGAGCCTCGGCGCTCCTTCCCAGCAGTGCCTTTCTGGAGAGGCACGGGGCAGACAGGGGGATGGGTGCCAGCCGGCGCCCGGAGGTCCGCCCGGCGCAGAGCCCCGGCGAGGGGCAGCCGCGCCGGCGCTGAGTGGCCGCCCGGGTGGGCGATGCGCTGGGCGCAGGGAGGGCAGGAGCCAGCCCCGGCCGGGCAGAGCTGAGCCAAGGTAAGCGCCGTCCCCAGCCGCGGCCGGCACCGGGCAGAGCGGGACCACGCCACCTCCTCCTCCTCCGCTCCCGACGGAGACTCCGCTTCGCGCCGTTAACCCCAGCGCCCGGCTTTATCCATCTTGGCGTTATCTCTGCTGGCAGACAGCGGGGGCCCGGGTTGCGCCGGGCTGACTGCGGTGTGCGCCTGACCTTGGCTTGCCAGAAACAAGATAAGGGGTCGAGCACGGCCAGGGAGCCAGGGGCAGGAGGGCAGGGGGCAGGGGGCCAGCAGATGAGGGGCATGGGGACAGCCCGGACCCAGCCCGGCTGCGGCGGCATCACTGCTGGTCTGCGCGGCTGGATGGGGCTGGCGAGGAGCTCCAACAGGGTGTTCCTTCTCCGGAGAATAGAAGAGCTGCTTTGGCCAGACCGTGCTCTTTTATAAAATCCAAGCAATTTCCCATGGAGAATTAATTTGCACAAGGGGGAAAAAAAATCGTGGTAGAAAATTTCTCATTTCAGCATTTCGTTTTTCCTCTCTTGTTGACATTATTTGTATTTTTGTTTACATCTCCTCATGACAAGTCATCTGTAATTCTGCACAGTGTACCATGAGCTGGCATGATATGACATAATGCAAGAGCTGAGATAGCCTACTACTTCTATTTTAGTTTGGAGGATATTTTAAACTTTATGTTATCCAGGAAATTTCTGAAATATTTGTCTTCATTCCAAGCCAGAATGAAAACAATTTTTGAAATGTCGGAAGTTCCCGTGAAACAAGTAGCGAGAGTTTCCAGCTCCGCCGCCGCGCGCGACAGGGCAGCCGGCGGGGAGGCCCCGGCCCTGTGCGGGAGGGCGGCAGCAGGCAGCGGGCAGCGGGGAGCAGGGAACGGGCAGCGGGGAATGGGCGGCAGGGAACGGGCAGCAGGCAGCATGCTGTGCCTGCCACAGCCTGGCACTATTTGCTTTCCAGCAGCTCCACTGCAATCGTGTATTTGGGGCGGGGGTTTAATGCGAGGGATGGCTGAAGGAAGGACACGGGGAGAGCGCCTGGCATGTCCCTGTGCCCGCGGGCAGCAGCAGGCACAGGGATGGGGTCGGCTCAGACCCGGCACATGCCACAGCCTCCCGGCATCGTCCAGGCAAGGAGCTGGGACAGGGAGCAGGATGTACCGTGGTGTCAGCCAAGGGCAGTGGGGAGAGGCAGCTCTGCCACGAGCCCGTGCAGCAGGCGCTGCCCTGCATCTCCCCACCCGTCCGGGGCAGCACATGATGCTGGGCTGGGAGGGCTGTAGAACTCGGGTTGTGGCAGCTTCCCCCTGTGCCCTTCTTGGTTGGTGCAGTTCTGGGCCTTTCTGCGGGCTCTCGGCAGGGGCACCAGTCCACGCCAAGCCCTCGGGGCTGATGCCTTGCAGAGAAGGTTGAGGCTGCGTGGGGCAGAGAAGCCACTCCAGCAGCCTCCCCGTGCCGCAGGGCAGATGGCTTCCTCGCACCAGGACATGCCAGGGGCAACCCATGGTCATGTTGCAAAGTCCCTCTGCTTTGTGGGGCACCAGTCCGGGGAGGGAGAGGCTCGGCCGGCAGCCGCAGGGCTGCAGGCAGGAAGGATCTGCTCTGAGCCACTGGCCCCAATGCTGCATCTGCCGAGACTGAAGTGCCGCAGGACTGGCAGCGCTCTGCGGGGACTGCGGGAAGCCAGCGTCCCCGTATCTTTGTGTCCAGGTGGAAAGCACTCAGATTCCCAAAGTATTTGCCTTTGCCTCTGTGCTGAGATGCTCAGTCCTCAGAGCTTTTTTTTGTGTACTCTGGGAACCGACAATTTGTAAAGACATGCTGCTGGGCTAATCCTCCATCAGCTCCCGGAGCAGAGACCAGCTGGGATCTGGCAGCTCCCTCCCTTCTCCCACTTCAGTCTGCTGAAATAGTGAGTGTCTTAGTAACCAGTAGCTTACAGGTTTTGACTTATACGCAAAGCAGAGCAGCAGCTTTCTGCAGTCGGCAGCTGGGACTGCACAGGCACGTCGTCCTCCTGCGCCAGCACAGCGACCTGCCGGGTGGGCACGCCGGCTGTGCCAATGAGGTGCTGCGCGCCGCGCCGAGTCCTGGGGGCGATGCCAGCCCTGGTGGTGAAATCATCTTGGCGCTCTCCTGGCTGCAGAGCCGTTGTTATGCCCTGGAGAAGCTCTTAGGGAAGGAAGCTCTTTCCACAGCACAGTTTGCTGTGGCTCTGGTCCACGAGCTAATGCACCGGGGAAGTAATAAAATTAGACTCTTAAAAAACGTACCATCCTCTTAGTGCACAGGAAACCTCATGCTCTGCATGGAGCTTTTAACAGAGAGCACAGTAGCACCAAGAGTCCTCAAGTGAGTGAAAGATCACTTGTGCCGTCTCCTCTGTTGAGCAGCAGGCTCCACGGCTGTGCTCGACAAGCACCGGGGAGACCATTAGGAACGGGGAGACACCTGCGCTGCCTCGGTCCTTGAAGGAGGTTTGGGACAACAGGGGCGACTTGAGTCCCCGAGGTGCTGAGATTTCACTGGGGCCAGGAGTCAGTGTGTAGGTAGGTGCTGGCTGGCGTGAAACCCCATATCTTTCCTATCGATTAGCAGGTAGAGATCATGGAGCTTGAGCCGATGTGCACTAATCCTGGGTCTGCATGGGAGAAAGGCTGGCACAGTGACATCCTCAGCAAGCCAGCTGTCAGTGGAGAATAAATACAGCCCTGAAAGCTGTGCTGCACCCCAGGCCGATGCATGCAATTTGGAGGCAAAACAGCAGAATGCTGCTGTTAACCACTGGCTGCCCAAAGAGACCAGTGTCCCCACCCTCCAGCCCGACCCCAGTCTGCCTGTGCCCACTTGCTCCTGATCCCAGCCAGCGCTGCTGTGGCAGGGTTTGGGGTCAGCCATGACTGGCGCCATGGGAGGGCAGCAGAAGTGGTGCCATCAGAGAGACTGTGGGGCACCCCAACACCTTCAGCACCTCTTTGCCGAAGTCCTGCTCTGACGGTCCTCAGTCTGGGCTGCCCCACCTGTCCTAGGCCGTCCTCCCTGTCACGCCACATGGAAGCTGGCAGGAGAAACCTGCTGGCAGAGCCCTGTGAGGCATGCCCATCACTGGAGTGCCCCCGTCCCGGGTTTGGGATTGAGGTCCTGGTGCCATGCCCATGACCCCAAGGTGCGACTGGCACAAAAGCTGTCCCCTCCATCGCCTCTTGGGCTGTATCTGGCAATGGCAGAGGCCTTGTGGGGGGGGCACGTAGCTGAGGGACCAGATCTGCGGCACAAGGGGACCCACCCCAGGTCATCCCAGATGCCAGTGGCCAAGCAGGGACCTGGCATACCCCGGTTGTGCGCCTTAGGGGCACAGTCACATGCTGGGGTGGGAAATCTGCTGCTGGCCAGGACCAGACGGGCAGTGTCTCCCAGTGACGGGAGGGGCAAAGGGACACGGGTCCGTCGCTCATTGCCCCCGTGGCACCAAGCTGCCCCTGCAGTGGAGCAGGGTCCCTGCAGGCAGAGGGTGCCCCGGGGCACAGCAGGAGCTGGGCGTCTGCTGGGCTCGTCCCTGAAGGATGGGCTTGTCCCTGGAGGATGGGATCATCCTGCAGCCGCTGCGGGAAGGTACCAGTGCCATTGCTCCGCGTGTAAAGGGCCTGTGATTTTTGAGAAAACTCATTTTGAAGCTGACTGGAGTCTGTCAGAGCAAATTAGTTGCAGTTTCAGCTAGCCACTTATTTCTGGTTTAACCCTGGGAAAGCAACTGGGCTACAAATGTTTACCTTATGAGGTAAACCATCAATATCCTTGAAACTTTGATTAAAAAAAATACTGGACTAGAGCATCTTGTGGATTTCTTTTTTTTTTTTTTCCCCTGATTCGTTTCACAATATGCCAGAAGCATGGCTTGAGTTAGGGCTTTGGCAGGGGCTTTTATCATGATGGATATAGTGGAGGATAGAAAAGAAATTTGGTTATCAGAGGATGCCAGAACTCAACTTCCTAGCACATACATTTAATAATGCAAAAGTTCTCCTTTAAAGGTCTCCTTAGAACAAATCCTAGTCATCACAAAATCCATGGAGATAAATTAAATTACATTTTAATAGTGGAGGACTCATTCCTGGGCCGGGTGCAACAGTGAAAGTATGTTCTCTCTTAGACAAAAGTAGCCTCATCTCCCATCAAAATTCTGAATGTTACCATATGAAAAACTTAATTGGAAATGAAACCCTGAAGCTCCCAGGGCAGAGGCACTATGAGAGGCTGTCATGGCGATGCTAGCTGTCTTGCTGACATTGCAGTCACTGGAGCATCATTATTCTCCCCCCTTGGAAATGAAAAGGCATCTCCAAGAAATAGCATCTCGTCTATTTGCTGGAACTGCCTCTGGAAGCGGCTGACCACAGGCAGTTTTGTCCAGCGGAACCTCAGCTCTGCCTTGGGGAGAGAGTGGGCAGCCAGGAGCATCCCGTGCCGTGCTCCCCGCAGCCCCGGCCTGCCTCAACCTTCGACTCGGGTCATTGCTTTCTGCTCTGCCATCGTTTGACGCCAGGCTCAATCCATTCTCTCTTTTACACTGTCATCTTGAAGATATCTAAAACAGGTACAAACGCTTCCCGTGCAGACACAGTTATTTAAAGTGGACGGTGTGTGCAATAAGTGCTGCAGTACAGGGCGGTGTGGGGTGATGGGGGCAGGGCCAGCCTCACCTCGAGGTCCTGCAGGATGAGCGCTTGCAAAAACTGAGAGAAAGGAGGAAAAAAGGCAGAAAGAGAGAGACGGAAGAGCTGCCACAGCTCTTCTGCTCATCCCTCCTGTCCAGCCGTGGGCCTGGCAGCTGCGGCTGGGCCTGTCCTGGCATGGCGGCCGTCCTGCCCTTCAGTTCCTCATCTTCCCCTCATCCTCCCCATCTGGGGCTCCCCCTTCCCCTTGCTCCAGCCCCGGCAGCCTGAATCCTGGTTCTCTACCCTGCCTGCTCCATCCCCGAAAGCAGGGCCCGGCCCCCCGCGCTGCCCGGCCTCCTCCCTGCAGCTCCCTGCCGTGCGGGGCCGGGCCTCGCTCCTCGCAACGTCTGTACAATTACCAAAATCCCTCGGCAGAATTAGCTCCTTGCAGAGCACTGCATTCAATTAATTATATAGTTTAAAACACAATACGTAGACATACCCCATCCGCACCAGCACAGCTTTTGGCTCCACTGGAAAATTTTCTGGAAAGTCACAGTGCAGCAGAAGGCAGGCCGTACGCACAGCCCTGGCTGGGCTCCTTCAGCACAGTCTTTAATTGTAATTACAATTATTATAGGTGTACTGCAAATATCTCGGAGAACGCAGTGGACCAAGCACATTTCTACAGTTTCTGCCGCACAAGGATGCCCTCAACATATGCGTTTGATTTATTTAGGTTCGTTTCAGTACAGTGATATTCCTGCATGGGCCTGGGCTGACCAGCATGGCTCCGTCCCCCGGCTCCGCCGGCCCGCCATTCCTGGGGACACGGGGACAGGCACTATCTGCCCTTCCGTGCTGCTTCGGTACAACCTGGAGCACCAGTGTCAGCGCTGTGGCCCTTTGTGGGTCAGCAGGGTTCCCAAATCACCCAAGGGGTCCCAAAACCACCCAAGGGTCCCAAAACTGCCAGGGTGCCTCCTGCCGGCAGCCTGCTGTCTGCGAGGGCACAGCTGGGGCAGCGAGGAGCCGAGCCGGGGCTCACCCTGGCCCCAGCCGCTCCTGGCCCCATGTTGGTCCCAGGGCCAGCCCAGCCGGCCGTGGCTCTCTGCACTCGCTGCTGCAGGTCACTGACAGGGAGACTTGGGACTCCCGAGGTCACCAGCCCATGTCTCCATGCAGTGATGGGAGCCCACAACAATTACAAGCTTCCTGCATGCCCTTCCTCTGGGCTTTTGTCACACATGATGTCTCACATCTGGGATTCGACCAGTTGGTGGGGATGGTAGTGCTATTTCCATGCCAAGCTGTAGCTTTTTTACCCCCAGCCGTTTCAGGGCTTACAGCTATTGTGTGTTTTTTTTTTAATGTTGCAAGAATTTATATTGGGAAAAAAGTGCTTTTTTTTTTTCTTTTCTCAATGCCCTGGGAAATGTCATCCAGCAGGAATGTTCCCAAGAGTTGCTCGTGGCCGAGAAGAGGATGGGCTCGAGTAGGGGCCCTCATTCCCAGATCCCATCCCTGTGCCCAGCCCCCCAGGACCAGCTGTTTGGGCCGTGGCTCCCCCAGGCGCCCCATCTCCGCTCCCCAAACTCTGCCCCACGGTCCCAGGGAAATGGGGCCAGCCCTGCCCCATGGCAGCACCAGCTCCTGCCCTGGGGCTGCTGAGCGCAATGGCAGTGGAGGCAGAAGGGAGGGGGCAGATGCCTGTAGAGGGATAAGCTGTTTGTGGAGCCGCTCCTGCTGCAGAGGCTCTCGGTTTCGTGTCCTCTTGGCTGTGCCAGTGGCCTCTTCCACTTCCAGCTCTGGACAGAGTTACAAGAAATGCTGGAAGTCCCAGCCCTGTGGTGTGTCATCATTTAAACTCGTCTTTAATAGCGTCCCAAAGCAATTTAATTTTCCCAAACATCAAAGCCCCCAGAGCAATACTGGGAGAGGCAGGGCTTCCCCCATGAATCCTGGTGGCTCCTGTGCCCCCCTGCCCTGTCCCACTCATGGCGGCTAGACACCCTCCTTGGCTGTGGCCAGCACCCTGGACTGGTTGTCCCTCATGTTGGCCCACGGAGCAGACTTGAGTGAGAAGTATGATGTGCTTTGGAAAGGGATTAAGCACTGTGTGATGGATCAGGGTTTAAGAGGGCTGGAGCATCTGTCCTATGAGGACAGACTGAGAGAGTTGCAGTTGTTCAGCCTGGACAAGAGAAGGCTCTGGGGAGACCTTAGAGCCCCTGCCAGTCCCTAAAGGGGCTCCAGGAAAGATAAGGAGGGACTCTTTTTCAAGGATTGGAGCGATAGGACAAGGGGGAACGGTCATAAACTGAAAGAGGGGAGATTTAGCTTAGATATGAGGAAGAAATTCTTTCCTGTGAGGGCGGTGAGCCCCTGGCCCAGGTTGCCCAGAGAAGCTGTGGCTGCCCCATCCCTGGAGGGGCTCAAGGCCAGGTTGGACGGGGCTTGGAGCAACCTGGGCTGGTGGGAGGTGTCGCTGCCCAGGGCAGGGGGATGGAACTGGATGACCCTTAAGGCCCCTTCCAACCCGAACCATTCTATGATTCTATGATTCAGCTGGGTTTGTTGAACGGCTGGACTTTCATCTTGGGCAGAGCAATGCATCTCAGGTGGGGTGGTGAGAGCCAGAGAGGGAAGAGCAGAGACATTGCATGCAGGATGAGAAGGCAGATCTTCCCCATGAAAATACAAGAGAGGTTTATATCGATTGCCCCACTGTGAAGCTGCTGGATGCCTTTTTCCAGGCTTAGCGTTGTATCACAGACCACTTCCACAGGACTCACTATGGGACAGAAAGGCTGCGGGCCAATGGTTTTGCTATGACGGAACTCGGAGGGGTCTGTCTTATGTGTGGGGAAGGGAGGGCAGTGAGGAGCTGAGCTGGTGAAGAGCTGAGTGTCCAAGAAAGGTGCCGGCAACCCAGCCTGCCTGTTGGGCTTTTACACAGTGAGAAACCAGTAAACTCAGAGAGAGACAGCAGAGAGCAATGCCTGGGGCCATGCGTGGCGTAACGTATGGGGCAATGAGCAGGGCAGCACACGGGCTGTGTGTGGGGCCATGCGTGGGCAGTGCAGAGGGAGCCCAGCACTTGGTGTGAGGAGCGTGGCAGCCCCAGCTGGGCTGGGGACATGCACCCCTTGCCATAACCCTGCCATCCCCAACGATGACAGCAATGCTGGGGAAGAGCAGCACGGCACTTGTGCTCCGGCACTGGGGGGACAGCTCCGCCTGGCAGATGTGAAGTAAAGGTGACCTGCCCAGGTATGACACAGGGACTGGGCAGGTGCTGGCTGGTGGGAGCAGGCACGGCTTGGCTGCAGCTGTCACGTGCGGCCTGATGACAACACACTGCAAAAATCCAGCCTCAGGAGCAGGTACCATGGGAAAAAAAAATAATTAGGAGAAAGAAATAGCAAGGAGATGGCACCTCCTCTTCTGCTGGAATCCAGAGTGGCCCTCCACTCTCTCGCATACCAGCGGATGCTGGGGGATGCAGGTGGAGCAGCTCCTCAGCAGGACCCCCATGCCCAGGGTGCCCCCACTGTCCCACCAGCACTGCCCTCCTACCCAGCCTGAGAAGTTTTGTAGAGGAAATTTTATAGAAAAAATTGTAGCAGCTCCTGCCTCTACAAACACAGTGCGCTGCTGTCTCTGCCAGAGCTCAGTGCTGGTTTGCCTCAAGGAATCTGTGAGATCCGTCCTGCTGTGATCTGTAACAATATTGGGATTAAATTAGCTTCCCTGAGCTGCAGAGGGGTCAGTGTGTGAGGCCCCCTGGTTAATCCAGCAGGCCAAAGAGAACAGAAGCCTCCCTGCATTGGGAAAGGAAAACAACGGGGTCTGTTTGCAATCCATGGAGCTAATTCAAACAGCATTCCTTAAACAACAGGGGAAAAGGGCCTTCGAAGCAAATGAGAAAGGAGCGTTTCCCAACATGCGCATAATGTCGCTCCTTGGAAAGAGGCGAAATGTCCAGCCTGCACAGGGCACGGTGTCAGAAAGCCCGGCAGGCATGAAAGAGAGATCCTGAAAAGCAGGGCAGCTCGCCAGGGTGCACACGTCTGCCACTTAAACTCTGCCTTCCTGCCCCACGCCTGGCAAGCAGGAGGCAAGTCAGTCCTGTGGACCCGTCTTGATCTGCCCATGGCAGTGCAGGGGGTGCAGGCAGGCACCCAGCAGGCCGCCTGCGCCACGTCTGGGGTGGGTTGGGGCATGCGGATCTTGCTCTTCCATCATCCACGAAGAGTTTTACGCAAAAGTCATCTTCATGGCTCTGCAGCTCGCGACTTCTCACCACCAAACTGGGGTGACCTCCCTGGGGACACTCCCAGACGGAGACACGCTTCCCGCACGGGCCGCTGCCAGCGCTGGCCCCTCCGAGCGAGGTCAGTGAGCAGCGCTGCCCGGCTGAGAGCCCAGGCTTGCTGGCTCTGCCCGGGAAGAAGAGGCACGCCTGGGTGATCCTACCGGAAAGTCAGCTCCCTTTCCTCTCGCTCTCAGATCTCCCCGTGGAAGGCATTATCCTGCGTGCCCCCATGCCTGACCCCCCAGCGCGGCTTGTGCAGCCTCTGTCAGGAACTTGATAGTTGTCTTTGCAACCAGAGCAGTTGTTTATGCAATAAGTTAGGCACTTGGGATAACTGTATTACCAGGGACTGAGGCCTGCAGGTGTTCAGATATTATTAAAAACAATTGCCCAGGCTATCAATCATTCTGCAGGAGATAAGCCTTCTGCGAAGCAGACCCCTGTGTCAGAGCAGGATGCAGAGAAGCAGCACACCGCAGGTCGAGGCTAGGAGCGTCAGAGACAACTTCAGGACATTCTTGCTTTCCTTCTGCTTTCTCGGCGAGCGTCTTTTTTGCTTTTTGCTTATGCTGAGATATTATCAAAGGCTGATGAGGCACTAAGAATGAGTAATGCGCCCTCGGTGCCAGCCAAGAACTTGTAGGCACTGGTACCTGCACACAGGGTTAATGCGGAGGGCACAGAGCCCTGGGTCTGACAGAAGCTGTGGTGCTCAGTGCCGGAGCTGCTGGGTTGCAGATCTGCTGCCTCTGCCCCAGGGACTCCTGCCCTCAGCTGGGACCGGAGGCTGAGGGATGCAGCTCCTGGCAGGAGGCGTCTCGGCCCTATCCTGGAAGTCCCTGTGGTCCCCAGGCAGGGTGGGCTTGCCATGGAGGAGAGGCCTTTCCCCTGGCCAAGAGAGGCAGAGGGGGATGCAGGACAGGAACTGGAGATGGATGAACTCAGACCAAAAAATGGCAGGTTTTTAATTGGGAGAGGAACCCTGCACTTGAATGGTGGCCTGAGGGATGTGGGGAAACCAGTGGGTGAGGATCTTCCCTTGGCTTCCTGCAGAACAGGACACGGAGCCCGGCTGGGGAAAGGCTGGAGCCAAACAGGCAGGGTCACCCAGGCTGGGTGATACCTGTAGTGGAGGATTAGACCTGCTGCTTGCTTTTCCACCTAATGCGACTGCAACTGGTGAATTCAGGCAGCCTTTGTCTGCTCTGGGAATACCCCAATGCCCCTTTCCCTGCACAGCGTGTTCCTGAGGGTGAGCTGTGGGCCGTGGACAATGCTCCCCTGGCACCGGGAGCTGGGACTGCAGCTACTGCCCGCATGGCCCAGCCAGAGGAGCCCAGGCTGCCGGGCACCTGCTCAGCAAGGACTTTTGTGGGCGGCAGAGAAAATCTCCCAAGTCAGCAGCTCTGCTTTCAATCTGGAGCCGCTTGGCGTTTTTACCCTGCTAAAATGTGGAATTTCATATCCTTTTGTACAAGAGAGAAACAGCCTGTTTAGGATTAATTTAGGATCAGCCTCAACAGCCATTAGCTAAAGAAAAACAAAACGGTAAATTAGCTGCCTGTCAGAAGGGGAAGAAATGTGGGACGATGCTGGATTTATTGTGGAGGGTGTTAAGGCAGGATTTAGTGTGATTTATTGTCCTCTGCAATGATACCTTCTAACACCAGGGAGCTGGCAAGCACGTCCCCTTTGCCTTCATTCAGATATACCGCTCTGTTCGCTAATTATTGACGTGTCCAGTAGCCCTGTTCTTGCAGCTGGGTTTGTCAGCATTTCCATTATAGAGCTCTGTCTTTGGGGTTTATTGCTCAGTTATAAACATTTGCTCCAGACTGAAACTTGACCTACAGCTGTCAACTGGAGTTGCAGTGCTTTGAGAAAGATTAGAAAGAAAAAGGTTTGGCTATTCAATGCAAGCATAAAATACAAGATCTTCGGTTTATGAGATCTTTTTACTCTTACAGTTAACTAAGTGATTTTGGCCCAGAGCAACGTTTGATGGTACTTCAGAATTTCCTAGAATAGAAAGTGAAAAATCTCTAAATATAAACAGAAAACATCTTTAATATGGGGACTCACAACAGCGACCACTTTGCATCTGCCCAATATTCAAAACACATTCACTAACGCTCCTGTGAGACAGTGATGATCTCAGAAGATATCGTTTACAAGTAGGAAACTGGGGACATTTAACGAGGTGCCAAAGAAAATTCAGGATGAATAAAACTTCTATATACACACGCATTAACACAAACACAACGCAAAGGAAAAGCTCCGTGAAGGGTGAATTTTCCTTTTTGCCTCTTTTGGGTTATTTTGCATCTTTGTGTTCATACCTGCCCCTACACAAGCACCGTGCAAAGCAGAGGTGATTGCAAGTGTGTGAAGAACACAGAGCCGTGGGACTCTTCAAGCCCCAGCGTCTTTGGGGGCTGCTCCGTGCTACCTCCCATACCCCAGCCCTCCTCTTCCTCGAGGCTGCCGTACCAGTCCCACAAAGAGCTCCAGGGCTTGTGCCAGCAACTGCTGGGGATGTTCAGAGACCCATCTTCAGTGGTGGCTTGTGGGCAGTGGGGTATTGAAGGGGACCTGCCCTGGCCCGCAGCAAGGGACCCAGGTGAGGATTCATGAGCCACTGTAGGGCCCTTCACAGCCTTTGGAAGAGCCTGTGCCCTCCGGCTTCCAGCTAGGAGCCCTGCAAGCTTGGGGAGGATCGAGTGAAGATAATGCTGCTCCTTGTTGCTCCAAGACTTTTGCTAAGCGCTACAGGGTGAGTCACTCTGCTTGGCATGGGTGTCTCACCCATCAGCGTGTTGTCCTGTGATGTCCCTAGGAACACTTGAAAGCTAAGACAGAATTTTACTGATTACAGAAGAATTATGGCATCTGCTCGAATGCATCTTACACCTAAAATAAATACTGAAAGGTGTTCAGATGGTTGGAGAAGTTGACTTACAAAAGGGGGAAGATAAATATGGAGCATACAGTGCATCTCCCTCTGCAGCTCGCTGACTCTTGCCTATTGCAGGTCACTGGTTTGGACTTCAAGGAGGCTACCTTCTGTTATGGCCAAATAACCTTCCTGTAGAGAGTTTAAAAAATATTGCCATTGATTTTTGCAGCACCTCTCAAGAAGCACAGCCTGTAAATTACCTTCATCCAGAGAAAGCCAGAGGCAACTGGACAAAGAAAACCTTAGAGAGGGGCAAGCTTTCTGTCCGAGATTCCCAAGAAAGGGAAGGTGAACATGAAGAAGCAGCAGCCTCCTGCCCAGCTGTGGAGGCCAAGAGCACGGGTGGTTCAGCAAAGTAGGGAGAAGACATACTGCATCCTCATGTACTAAGGATGATGGTCTTAAATGGTAAGGAAGGGAGGATGGATAGACTTTGCTGTCCCTTCCACCACACCCTTGTATCCTCCTGAGCCCATCCTTGGGTGGGAGTAAGCCCTGAACCTGCAGCTTCCCAGGCTCTCGGGGGCACCAAAGGGAATTAACAACCTTCCCCAGGAGACTGCTGGGGTCTGAGGGGCTGGCCCGTGGCTTGTCACACAGCCATGCCCCTGGGACCACCTACTGGGGCACCAGGTCTCTTGGCAGAGTCCCATGGCCACAGGCACCACATCAGCCCCGCGGGAGCCGGGAACAAGTGTTGGTCATGCGCAGGGACCTCCTGCTGGTGGCCACATGGCACTGATGGGAAGCAGGCAGACACGGTTCCTGTTTATGGCTTGCACAGAGGCACCGACGCGGGGTCCAGCATGGCTCCATGGCCATGTGTCCCAGTAGCACCAGCTCCCCCACCCCCGGTCCCCAGTGCGGGGGACACACAAGCAGCCAGAACCCCCTACGCCTCCCTCAGGCTCCCCTGGGGCTGGGGTACTTCTGCCTCTTCCCTGGGGGACAAGTGTGCTGGGGATGCCCGCTGCCAAGCGCAACCTGCGTGGAACAGCATCGCCTGCCAGAAGGCTGGTGAGGGTGAGATGCCGGACACTGCCCAGGCCAGATCCTGCTCAGCCCACCAGGAGCAGTGCATCCTGGGGAAGGTCCCTGCGCCTTGACGTTCCCCTGTGTGACCAGGCGAAGCAGGGGTCCAGCCCGTGCCCCTCCTGGCTGCCCCAGCTAAGGCAGAGGAGGGAAGGGGAGCTGACGGCGGCGCGGGGAGGAGAGGTCCTGGGCTGCTCAGGTGTGATGGAGTGCAGGTATCCCAGCACAGCCTCACCGCAGTCACGCTGCTTTCCTGAGCACGAGCATTTCCTCCTGCTGTACAGCCAGAGATCGAAAAATAACCAGGCTTTCGAGCTCTTTGCCTTAGTGCCTTCCCCCCTCCAGAGGATAATAAGCTGCTTTTAATATTTGACATGTTTATTAACAGATGCAGTTGTGACAGCTGATGACTTCATATGCCAGTTACCACTGAAATGTTAGTAATAACTTGGAATTAACTGTCATAAATAAAAAAGACTACAAAGACAACTAGATGGTGTGTCACTCTGCAGTAATTTACTGAGACCCCGTTGGCTCTGGATGCAACGCTGGAAGGTCCTTTGTGGAGCTCCAGTCCGGGTTTTGCAACAGTCACAATATTTTGGCTGGATATTGTCTTAGGAGGTGGAACTAGTGGGGTGGAATTCCCTCATGCAGGAGTTTGCACTAGATGCCTTTACAAAGCTGGATACTCTGGTAATAATAATAATAAAAAACCCCTACCCGGTGGATGGGGATGGAGTCTACGGCATTGAGACCAGGATTTATTAATGTGCAAATTGCTCTGATATGATCACATACTTTCTGCTTTGCATACGCAGGGAGCAGCGTGGGCTGATGGAGTATGAACTAGCCTGGGCGATCTTTACGAGCTGAAATCCTGCACATCACAGAAGGGTTTGTTTCTCTGCGCAAAACCTGGGAAGCTGTTAGAAACCTGCTTTAAAAAACAAGTGAACAAAATCCCCAGACCCAAACGCACCAGACTGCTCCATGAACTCGCCATGAATATATTTTTCATTTTTTTTGACAGAAACGTGCATGTAACTTTCTCTGGAGGAACCGAGGATTTTTCTAGTTGGTCTTGTAGTCTTTTAAAACTGAGAAACCAGTAGAGTCTTTTCAGCAGTGATGAGGGAGTGACAAGTCAGAGGTAAGGGTTTCAGAATGCATGTTTGTTTAGATGAAGCTTTTGCAATGTGGGCTGCTAATGAGGAACGCAAGCCTTGTCAGCATCCGACTTGCGGGTTTGCCTTGTGCAATGTGGATAATGAGTTCAGACAATGAAAGCTGTGAGAAATCACAGCACGATCTGTTGGGATCCCCGTCTCCCCCACCCCCAAGGTGCATGGGGCTTTGCAGGGAAGCTGGGCTGCTGCGCGCTGTCCCCTGCCACTGTTTTACCTTGCCAGACCTGGGAAGGGGACACGGAGAGCTAGTCGCAATATCGATCTGTTCGCTGGAGCTTGTTGCTGATACTGGACCAGCCCCAGGGTCCCGCTGGCCCCAGCACAGACGCTGAGTGCCGCACAGTGGGCTGCAGTGCCCTGCCTGCTTTCCCACTGACTTCCAGAGCCGGGAGCGTGCCCGAGCTGAGCAATGAGGGGACAAGGTAGTTAAGCGGTTGCTGTCTCAATATTGTCCTGGCTGCACCTAACTCAGCCTCCTGCAGAGGACGGCACCCATGGGGGCATGGCAGGCACCTGGAGAGTGCGGGGTAAGTACGTACTCCCTGGGTTTTCGGACGGAGGATCAGTGGGGAAATGGTTAACAGCGATCATGGCAATAATTAGACGTCCGTGTTAACACCCCATGCTGATGTGCAGGGGAAGTGCTGCTGGATCTCGGCGCTGGGCTGCTGAGCCTGTGGGTTAGCGAGGGCTTGGGGCTCGCTGCAGTGTGTTCCCGCAGCCAGGCAGGGACACGGCTCCCCAGCGAGGGCTCGAGTCCAGGTGATATTTCAGCCTCCGTCCTCCTGGTCCTCTGTGCCAACTGAGCCAGGGTGCTGCGAGACACGGGTGCAGGCGACTGGGGAATGGTCACCCCTGGGCTGCTGGGGTTTCTTGTAGGCTCAGGTGCGTGAATTCCCTTGAACAGCCCTGGAGGCAGACGAGGGGGTGTTCAGGTGATGCGGTTTGGGTTTGAAGGGGTGTCTTACAGTAAAAGGCATTAAAATAGGGTAGTACCAGCAGAAGCAAATGTTGCAGGGCATGGCAGGCATGGAGCCTGCGTGGGTCGGGGGGTACCAGTACAAAAAATCCTGTTACCTGAAGGTCCGTGAACTTGGGGCAGGGCTTACAGTGCTGTTTGTGGTGGCCAGGTTTATGCTGAGATCCTGCGGGGACCCAGCACTTGCAGTGAAACATCTGCCCAAAGTGTTCTCCAGTTTGAATGATTTTGGCTGAAGCCCGCCCGTGACCCTGGAGCAGGTGAGCTCCTGACTGCCCGATCACCTCATCCCTGCTGCGGGGCCGGGGCCGCGGAGGCTGGGTGGGAGGATGGCAGCAGCACCGCAGGCCTGGGAATGCCGGCGCTGCGACATGCCTGGAAACCACCCTGGAAAAAAGGCTCATTTCAGCTGGATCAGCTCCCCAGCCCTGGCGTGGCTGCTGCGAGAGCAGCAGCACCACCCTGAGGGACATGGCGGGGAGCGAGCCGGGGTTCAGGGGCACCCGCTCTGGGGCCAAAGGGGCACAGATGTGACCCCCTGAGCACAGCCGAAATAAGCCGGCCATGCCAGCCCGTGCAGGCAGCGGCAGAGCAGAGCATAAACGCCATGTTTCCATCTCAAGATAGTCTTGAGCTGGCAGAGCAGCTCTCTGCCCATGCTATGGGGCTGTGGGACTGCGGTGAACGCCAGATCTGGGGGGCAGGTCAGCCTCCCCCAGCCCGCGGGGATAGCACCGGGGTAGGAAAGCAGGGACCTCGCAGCCGACAGAGGCAGGGACTGGCTGGAAAAGTCACCTTCCCCAGCGCTGTGTGAGAGGGACATGTCATCTCCCCTGAGGACAGAAGTGCCCGTCTTTGCCCGAGACCTTGGCAAACACAGAGACAGCTTTCCAGCCGTACCCATCAACAACCCGCCTCCAAGGATAATCCTCTGGGATTGCAGCTTCCCCACTCACTCGTGCGCAGCCGGGTGGTGTGGGCTGGCTGCACAATGTCCTTTGTCGCAAACCGCCCAGGCGATGCCAGGCTCTGCAGAGCTCAGAGCTGGGTTTCCCGCTCCCAGCAGTGCAGGTTGCTGTCACCCCTCAGAAAGGCAGAGCTCACAAGTGCTTGTGGCAGGTCTGGAGAGAGCCCAGGCTGCCCGGCCTGCTCCCTCCCACCAACCGAACGCGCTGTCCTGCCCAGTGCCCAAAGCTGAGGCTGCTGATTATTTTTCCCAGTTGTGTTTTCTTCTGCTGCTGAAATCAGTGCTGCCTCTGGCTCTGCAGGGCTCAGGTTTCCCAGGCAGTGACATTTCAGTGGGAGAGCCAGTGCCCCGGGAATCCCTGCAGGAAGCTCACACTTGGCAGATGCTTCCTTTGCACATGGCCAAGTGGAACGCCCCAGGTGCTGTTTAGGGTCTTTGCCCCTGGGCTTTGTCTCTGCTTTTGCCTGAAGAAGCTGATTAGCACAGTAGCTTGTGACTCCCTGGGCTCCTGTAAGCCCTGGAAACTTGCTTTTAAAAAGCATGCATTTAGAGTCAGTTGTGGACGGTTGCTGTTCGGACACATTTACACTGAAATAAGAGGGGAACTGGGTATTGACCCGAACGGGTGCATACTGGTGTAGGACAAGAGCCTTAGCAGTACACCCTGGCTGTGCTTCCCATCTTGCATTAGACCCCCTGCTCCCCGCACGCTCAGGGTCTCTGGGAGCAGGGGCTATGTGCTAACACCGTGTGTGTCTGCTCTGCACCTCCCGGGGAATCTGCTGAGCGTATTGCTGCGCGGCAATAGGGCCTTTAGGGTTGTTGAGGACCCCTTTTGATGGAAAAGCGAGGTTTTCAGTGCCTTGCTCTGTGTTGCTCTGAGATGGACTGTTTTGCAACTCCTGGTCTGAAATGTGCTTTGGTTGCTGCTGTTCTGGTGCATTTTGTCCCTGGCTGGCACTCAATAAGTGAGTTATTGAACTGTAGGAAGGCTTAAACCTGCAGGAAGTTGTACCTAATAGAAACAGGTTTGATTTTTTCAGTGACTGCATCTAAATCCCTGGGCAGCTTCCCGGTCTGCAGCACCGGAGATGTGCCTGCCGGGACGACTCCAGTGCATTTTCGGATGCTGCTCTGTTTTTGTGGGAGAAATAGCACACACCGAGCCTGCAGCCTGCTGCAGGGCTTCGCTGCTTCCTTCTCCTCCAGACCAACGTGCCGTCTCTCTGCGCCAGTTAGACGGTAATGGAAATCCCCCAGTAAAATATTTCCTGATGTTTTACAATGCTGAAGCACAAGCGCTCCCGGAGAGAGGCCTGTGGCACTATTAATCGCAGCATTACTTGGAGCAGCTACTGTGCCGGGCACGGCACAAGGCAGGCGAGGAGCTGGCACCGAGTGGAGCAGGGGGCTGGAGCTGGTGGGGAGGCTGGGGTGCTGCTGCGGCAGAGCCCGAAGAGACTCCCTGCCACCAGGCTAGGGCAGAGGGGTGGCCACGGGCAGGAGCCTCTCCTCAGCGTATTCCCCATCAGCGGGTCACAGCACGGCTCCGCAGATCCGGGGAATGCAGTGCAGAAGCTGGTGGAAGGAGTCAGACCTCAACAATGCTGTGGAGAACTCTGCTGCCAGATTGGTTTTTATTATTTTATTTTTTCAGTGAAGTTTATGGGTTAGGGATTTTGCAGAACTTGGCACTGGGATATAATATCAAATGAAGACCTTCTGGTTCGGAAATTTGACTTAATGCAGCCTTCTTTTATTGCTTCGGGGATTAAGCAGAACAAAGTGGCTCTGCATGTGCATGTGCAGAGATGTTTGCCGGCTGGAGGCGCGTGAGACACCCTGTGGCAGTCGCGACGACCGAGCCGTGTGTGCATGGGACCTTCTTCCGTGGAGGGTTTCACAGCGCTGCTCGTGCAGCGTTAGCACTATCTCTGCCTTGCTGACAGGGAAACACCTCTCGGAAAGACAGCGGGGCAGAGAGACTTTCCCAAAGAGCTGCCCGCCAAGGTCAGCTCTGGTGACAGTCTCTTCCCGTGCCTGGATGGAGGCTCCCGCTCCATGCGCCTGTCGGCACTCGCCTCCCAGGGCTGGTTCCTGACACCCGCGTCTCCTGGCAGGCACCGGGGGAGCGAGGGAAGATGTGCGCTTTGGAGCGCGCTGGCTCTGCTCCCTCGACGGGCTGGGGAGCCGCACAGCCACACCTGGGACTGCGAGCTTCAGATGTCTTGGGGAAACTTTGCTTGCCGGAGACTTTTGCCAAGGGAGGGCAAGGCATGCAGCGAGATAAATGCGTGTGTGGGCTTCTGCTTGTTTGAAAGATGCCTCCTCTCCTGCTGGCTCTATCCCATCTCTTGAGGTTCAGACGTGCTGCAAGAGCAGCTCGCTGCTTCCCGGGACAGGGCCAGGCTGGGTGCAGGGGCTCACGGTGGCAGCAGTGCCTGCCGAGTTAGGGTGCAGGGTGCCATGCCGGCATCGCCACATCCTACTGCTGCTTGACACTGGCCCGAGGGCTTTGGTGGGTGCCAGGGACCTGTACTACGCCTGGGCAGGACAGCTGGTCCTGATGCCAGTCTGAAGGAGCACGTCTCCTCCTGTCCGTGCATAGTCTCCTTTATCTCCCCTCCCGTACCCGATGGGATTTGTCCTGCTCTGAGCCCTGCTCAGACATTGGGCAGCAGCTCATCGTGCCGGGAGAGAGGACCAATGCATGCCCCACGGCCCCCGTCCTTTCTCGCAGCCCTGCTCTTCTTAGCAACCCTCTCGCATTTCCTTCTCCTCTTCCTCCTCCTGCTCGCCTCCCAGTGCTTCCAATATCCGGGCGCCACTATCATTATTTGATGGGCTTGTTGAAAGTTTACACAAAGGCAGGTTGGGGAATCTGCTGGCAGCGTGGAGCTGGCCCCTGCCATAAAGAGCCTCCCCGGGGCCAGGCTCTGCCTGCCCTGGGGCTGGGGAGGGCGCGGGGCGATGTGTCCTGGGTGCCGTCTCCCACCCCTGAGCCTGCCGGGCGCAGGGCTGGGACCAAACAAAATCAGGTGAACCCCTGCAAAACCGCGACTCTTCATGCAGGCAAAGGCACTTCTGAAAACCCTTCTCCTTGCATATTTGCACCCCCTGAACAGACTGCCGAGGTGGAACTCAGATTCTCTATCCAGCTCCAGGACCTGGAAACCCAAATTTCCCTGCGCTCATAGCTGATGTCCAGCCGGCTGTTGGCAGCTGACCTGGCAGTTCCCGGGGGTTCATTACTGAAGCTGCTGTAATCAGACTTTGTCCTGCCTCCAGCCCTCGCACAAGCATCTGGTCCTTCTCTCCCAGACTCAGTAAACCTTTGGAGAGCCCGTTTACATTACGGATAGCCTGATACATTCAGCAAGAGGCAATATATCAGCAATTTAGTTATTGTGGATTAGGTCTCGAATATCCCAGGGATATAATCTTGGTCTTTCTCACCTTGTGTGTAGGAGGACTAATGGTAAATTATCTGGATGGTTTACATTTTCTGGTTTGTATTGGAGCTCCCAACGACCAATTTATCCTGATTGAATTGCAAACAAGGCTTACTGTCATCTCAAACGCAGGGGCCAGGTCTCGCCAGAAATGAATTCAGAGCAATTCAGGTTACCCCAAATTCTTTCTGTCGATGGGATAATGGCATAAATCCTGCTAATGTTTACACTGGAAATTGTTTGCAGCAACCTGAGCTTGACTGATGGCTGCAACAGCAGAAAGAATCATAATTTGTGTCCTGAGCTGAGGGTGGGAAGAGCTGAAGCCTGGCCCTCATACTGCAGCCTCTGCCGGTGGGCACGCCGCAGACTCTGTGCTTGCGGGGAGGTTTTGAAACACTGGGATTATGCTAGTGACCTGCCTTGGCACTGCCTTTTCAGCATCCGCGATGCCAGTAGCTTTTCTGTGCTGAGTGAGCAGCTGTGGCCAGAGGACCAGGCTCACTTTGGGCTAGAAAGCAAGGAAACAAGGAGGAAAAAGTGTATGCTTGTCTGGTTTGTACTTGTGGCCTCAAGGTTTCCCATGGCACTTCCCTGCCCTTGCGTTGAACAAGCTCTGAGAGATGGGGTATGTGGCGGCGGCATAAGCTTCACGCTGGCTCTTGGCACGCTGGGGCTGTATTTGCTCCCTAAGAATATCCCTGCACCGAGGGGACTTTGCCTAAACTGTGAGTGCTGTTGTGTAAACACTGCAGGACGCGGAGCAGGTTCAGCATGTACTTCCTGCGAACGCGCTTCACCTGCAAACCCACCGTAATTAAAAACAAGGAGCAGGCAGAGCGGGGCAGCGGCACCATGCTCCCTCCAGCGCAGCTGGCGCTCAGCACTAATTTGGGGAGAGTTTGGACCCTGTTGTACTGATGCTGCCCTGCTCACATCAGCCGGTGTCCCTGGGGTCCTCTGGCTGTGCTGTGCCGTGCCGTGCTGTGCCGTGCCATGCTGTGCTGTGTGTTGCCATACTGTGCCATGTCGTCTGTCCGGAGGGTCCCTCCTCACCTCCGCGCCAGGGAACCCCACGTAATGCCCAGGTCCCTGCACATGAGCACGGTTGGAGGGTGGCTGTGGGGCCAGGGTGGGATCCCCTCTCCACACAGCTCTCCGCTCTGGTAAACACTCCCAGCTTAAGCACTTGACAGTGTTTATAAAGCAGCTTGCAGCAAACAGACTTGGAAGTGCAGAACAAGTTGGTGTTTACACAAGCGACTAATTATTTATTTGAAAATCCCGTGGATGAGCTGTGGGCTGTAACGACAAGCACATGGGGAGCGCTGTGCTCCTGCCCCAGCAGCGCTCGGCAGAGTCGCAGCAGGGACACGGTGAAAAGTTCAAAGCCGTCGGGGCAGGAGGACGACGGCAGCGCTCCGCAGCACCCGATGACCTCTGGGCTCCACTGGCACACGTGAGCCAAAGCTGCCGTGAGGTCCCCGCTTCGGGACACCTCTCGGCATTGAGGCATGTGCTGCCACCAGGCCCGGCAGTACCTGGGTCACGTCTCCCTGCAGCGGCTGACTCAAGGTGCTGCCAGACTGCTGCCACTGCTGTGGGCAGCCCTCTCCCTTCAGCTACTTTGCTGCCGTAGCCATAACAACTCTACGGCTGGGCTGGGGCAGGGGAGCCCCTCGGCAGGTCCCCCACCCCACGGGGGGCATGGGAGGGGGCCGGCAGCCTGGGGTCCGTGTCCGTCCCACGGGCAGCACATGGGTTGTGGCCGGGCTTTGTTCCAGCACCATTGCCATTGGCCATTTGGGGCATCGGTGATTGCGCAGTTATTATAAAGGGATTAAAACCATTTTCTGTTTCATTTGACCTCACAGAGTGAATGTTGTCACCTTTATTCCCACACAATGGCAGCCGTTGGCTGGGCTTTGCTCTGCCAGCTGCAGAGAGAGGAGCATGGCCCTGCCTGTCAGTGCCAGAGCTCTCGCTGCAGCCCGGAGGTCGCCAGTCCTGCACACCAGCCACAGGGCACATGGAAAACCACTGCCTGGGTCTTTTCCTGAGGGAGCAGCACACGGCTCGGCAGCAGCCCTGCCTGCGTTGCCTCTCCCCAGGAGCTGGGCAGTGCGACTGGCAGGACCACAGGCTCGGCTGCACCAGGGCAAGGACAGGGCACGCGGTGGCTCCCGGGCTGGCTGTGCCCGGAGCCCTGCGCGCTGGGCTGCCATCCGGCAATTTCCCACCTCATTGGATTTTATTTGCTCTCCAAGAAGTTTATGCAGAGCGATTGGTTTGCTGCCCAGCCTGTCCTCCCAGCATTGCCGTCTCGTGGCCCTGTCCTGGCATGCACTTTGGGCACTCACCGCCACCGCTGCTTGGCAAGGGCAGCGCGGCACTTACAGCCAGGCTTGCTGCCGAACGCCGGGCTTCCTCCATTGGCAGGGCCATGCAGCTCCTGCGCTCAGCTCTGCTCAGCACCGCCTCTGCCCTCGCAGGCAGCGCTGACCCTTCCCTGCTGCTCCGGGGGAATTGGGAGCTGGGAGGTTTGGAAATTCCCTCTGAGCGAAAACGCGGCGCTTTGGGCAGCTCCTGGGACGATCCCGCCCCGTCCCCAGACAGCCCCGTCTCCAGCTTGGGACTGCAGGCTCGCTTTCGGCTCGGCTCGACTACCAGCCCCAGAGGTGCCCACTTGATGGGAAACATCTTGTGCGCTTGGCAGTCCACAGAGGCCATCTGCTACTCGAGGAGGGGCGGCCGAGGGGGACTGGCACTATTTTAAACAAGTTACAGCTATAACTGTATGCAGCATCGGCAGATGGCATAGCTGTGTTAGGCGTTTCTACGTGTGCTAACTGTTATTAAGCAACAGAGTGACTGGTGGAGGAGGTTGGAGGGCGATTCACTGTCTGCCTGCACCCCCTGTGCGCCGCTCCCCCAGTTTGCCTTGTGGCTTCCGTGCTCGGCCACCGCAGCACCCAGCCCAGCCGTTACAGCGGCGATGTCGACCAGCGACTTAATCTGTTCTCCTCTTCCTTTGCAGTTCCTGCGAGTGCGCTTGGAAACTGCAAGCAGCTAACGCTCACTGCCAGAGCCCCCAGATGGGACTAGAGCCAAGCTCCTGCGCTCCTTACGGGGATGAAGGTAGAGCCATGTTACCTGCTACCTAAGCTCGCTGTTGCTGATGTAGTTTGTGGATATGGTCCCGTACCAGGCTTCGTGCACAGACTCTCAGCTCTGATCCTGCCTGAGACGTTTTAGCAGCAGCAGAGAGATCCCCAGCTGTGGAGCGGGATCCTCCGACCACCCTGCGACGGAGGGGCTGCAGCGCTGGAGAGTTACTATGCAGCTTGGACTGTTTGTGGTGGTGGTTTTTCTAAGCTCGATGGATCTAACAGGCAGCAGCAAAGTGGTGAAGGGCAAGAGGCAAAGACGAAGTATGTATGAAATGCTTTTCTTCTCTACTACTTCTTGTGATGCTGTACAGTTCATGCAGATGGTGAATGTGTTTACCAACACAGAGAGCTGGGCAGAGCCTTGAGGTGCCCCGCGAGCCCTCGGAGCTCCCCAAGTCCCACTCCTGTAGAGGTGTGCGTTACCCTGTCCCGCTGGACCTGCTGCAGCCCTGAGCCGCAGGCAATTGCCCCGGCATCCGCAGGCAGTGCCGGGCAGGGACAGGGAGGAGCAGCCCTGCAGGCTGCGGCTCCGGGCAGGGACGGGCCAGCACTGCTCCCCGGGAGCTGCGGCACTCGGGTGAGCTGGTGCCCACAGCAGTGCTCGCGGCCAGAGTAGTTTGCTCTGCGGATAAGGACGGGGTCGGCTTCCCCCCTTCCGGCAGTGCCGGGGCTGCTGCAGCCCCTGATGGTCTTTGTCCCTGCAGGCACAGAGCAGGCAGGCAGGCAGCAGTGCATCCCACTGAGGCTGGCTCCCCCACAATTGTCATGCGCCTTCCCGGGAGAAGTGAGTAGTAGAGGGAAGGGAGTGTGTGAGCAGGAGCTGCGCATCACTTCCCACCTGCCTGCCCAGAGCTGCCCTGCTGGCAGGCTCCCGTCCTGCACCGTCCTTTCCCCCGCGGCCACCCTGTCCCACCTGGACCCCCCATCAGGCTCTGCCCCAGGCAGCGTCCATGCACGTGTGCCCGCTCAGCTGCTGCAGGGGTGTCAGGACGTGGGGCGGCTTGGCTGCGGTGGGACCCCTGGTGCTGGGGGAGTGCGGGTTTTAATTATCCCTCCAGCCCAGGCAGTCCTTGGCCAGTCCCAGCCCAGGGCTCACACAGGGCATCCAGGCTGAATCGGCACAAGGGCAGCCACATGGGTTTGCCCTCGTTTATGTAAGCTAGTTTGAGAACTGTTTTACATTAAAACTGTTTTAAATCAAATTGTATAAAAATTATTTTATATTAAAACTGGGACTGCTGAGCCCTGTGAGAACAGGGAAGACTTGATGTCATAGCTAATGTTATAAAGTGCAGTTTCCAGTGAGGGCCCAGTTCATACCTTTGCCGTAGAGGCAGACCTTGGCACCGCGGCCCGGCGCTGCAGGAGGGATGGGGTCGGATCCCCTGGGGGTCCCTGCGTACAAGGGGCCAGGGCCCAAAATGCCGAGGGTAGGTCCCGGTCCAGACCCAGCAAACCCTCCTGGCAGCCGGGCACTGAGGGTCCACGGGGATGGGGACCCCTGTCTGCTTTCTGTTTCATTTCCCCAGGCGTTGGCAGCCTCTGTGCCCACAGACCCAGCGATGGGGCTGGGACAGGCAGCAGGGGAGCTGCTGGGGTCTCGGGTCACTGTGGGGGGAGAGGAAAGTTTTCTTACCTCTCAGTCTGGCATGTGAACACTGCGGTGCTCCGCACTTGCTTTTGAAGTGTAGTAAACACAATATTTAAAAGA
The DNA here is from genome assembly GCF_964199755.1 of Larus michahellis. NCBI lineage: Eukaryota > Metazoa > Chordata > Aves > Charadriiformes > Laridae > Larus > Larus michahellis. The sequence goes on along the minus strand of NC_133914.1, from coordinate 2,702,398 downwards.
ATACATTTTTTTAATACACAGCTTTTCTATAAACAAGGACACTGCTTGCATAATAAACTAATAAAAATAACCTGCATTCTAGCCTGCAAAGAATGCTATTGGTTTCAAAACAAGCAGCATTTTATATGATAATTAAAAGCAGAAAACTCTGAAGACATGGGACTGAGTATTTTTCTTGGACTGAATTTAGGAGCTGAGAACACATCTCTATTTTGGGGGCAGTGAAATCTCCTGCACTGCCAGATAAAGTTAACGTGAGCAGGGTCAGAGCGAGATGTAGCTTGGGACACAGCCTGGCCTGAAGTGCAGCGCAGAATTAGTCAGACGGTTTTGCTCCGGCACCGTGTGGCTCTGGTCCCCGCTCGTCCTGCAGCGTGCCCGTGGCTCGGCGGGGCAGCACCGCCAGCTCCAAGAGGGGACATGGCAGGGAGTCGCTGGCCCACCCGGGCACGTGTCCCTCGTGGGTGTCTGCCCAGCGCGGGCGGCAGAGCTGATGGTCAGGGCTGGGAGGCAGGGGGCTAGTGGGTGGCAGCGCTGGGACTCTGTAGAGTTGGTGGCTGCTTCTGGGTCCTGCTCCTCACTGCTGCCGCTGTCACGACCCTCATGCCTGTGCTCAGTGCGGTGTTGGTGCCTGTGGGCATCGGGCACAGGGCTACGATGCCCAGCTGGAGCGGTGCCGGGGGCTGCAGTGAGCGCGTTGGTGCAGCAGGACCCCAGCCCTCGGGCTGCCCCAGTCCCTGCCCTTCCCGCCAGTGGTGCCAGTGCTTTGGGCCCGCAGCCGGTCGTGCAGAGCCTGGCCACATGGGCGGACACTAACCGCTGCCTCTCTCTTGCTCTTCCAGTTAGCACCGAGCTGAGTCAGGGCTGTGCCAGGGGCTGCGACCTGTGCTCCGAGTTCAATGGGTGCCTGAGATGTTCCCCCAAACTCTTTATCCTTCTGGAGAGGAATGATATCCGGCAAATTGGGATTTGCCTACCATCTTGTCCACTGGGATACTTTGGCCTTCGCAATACAGACATGAACAAGTGCATCAGTGAGTACAGGGGTGGGAGGGAACTTCCTTGTGAGGGTGGTGAGCCCCTGGCCCAGGTTGCCCAGAGAAGCTGTGGCTGCCCCATCCCTGGAGGGGTTCAAGGCCAGGTTGGACGGGGCTTGGAGCCACCTGGGCTGGTGGGAGGTGTCCCTGCCCAGGGCAGGGGGTGGATTGAGGTGATCTTTAAGGTCCCTTCCAATGCAAACCATTCTGTGATTCTGTGATCCCTGAGTCTTCTGCTCACATCAGACTACATGACGACTTTGTGGTTTTTTTCCCCAGAATGCAAAATTGAGAACTGTGAGTCCTGTTTCAGTCGAAACTTTTGCACAAAATGTAAGGAAGGTTTGTATTTGCACAAAGGGAGATGTTACGTCACATGCCCCGAAGGCTACTCTGCTGCCAACGGCACCATGGAGTGCAGCAGTCCTGGTAAGCGACGCTTGGGCACCTTTCACTGAGCTTTTTGTGTGTCTGTCGGGTCCAGTTGCACGTATTGCTACAGTTTGGTTTAGATGATAAAATGAACCCCTGAGAGACGATGGCTCATCTTACCCATGTTGAGCGGGTGACGGTAGAGGCCAAATCCAGCCCTTCAGAGGGCAGAGTCCTCTGGACACCAGCCTAGACGGGGAGCAGCACCCCAGCGTTGCTGCCGTGTTTTTGTGAAGTGTGACTCAGAGTGTGCGTGGTATGGCAAGGAAGGGGGTGCCTTGAAAACTTAGGAAGCTGCTGGGGAAAACACATGTACCCTTCAAGCCTGAAGTGGGGGAGAGGTGCAATGGAGTTCGAGGGCCCTGGGAATCCCTGAGGCAGCAACGGAGAAACGAGAGTTACCGCTGTCCTCTCTCGTCATCTGGCAGCACAATGTGAAATGAGTGAGTGGGGCCCCTGGGGGCCCTGCTCCAAGAAGAGGAAGCTCTGTGGCTTCAAGAAGGGCAATGAAGACCGAACGCGGCGGATCCTGCAGGCTCCCTCCGGAGACGTGTCCCTGTGTCCTGCCACCACGGAGGTGCGGCGATGCACTGTGCAGAAGAACCAGTGCCCTGAAGGTGAGCAGATGTGGGATATCTCGCCATCCCTCCCCAGCACCCCTTACTTGTCAGGCACAAGTATTCAGCCAATTGTCCAGTATCATAAATGCGCTGCGCATCTCAGTACCCCTCTGCGGTCCAGGGAACACAACGTGACGGCAACTAGAAAGAGCCCTGGGTGGAACCAGCACAGACCCCGGGTGGGTGATGCTCAGCACGACTTGCTGTGTGTCCCTCGGCCTTTCAGATGTTTTAGCTTCTTCCCTGGCCAGAGAGCAGCAGGGCAGCTGAGCAGGCAAAGGCGCACGCCTGTGCGCTGCGGTGATGGGAGTTGTCTTCCCCTCTACCAGAATGCTTAGGTCTGGGTTTTTCCCAGGAATTAGAGTGTCTTTGGGATGAATGGTGGTTTGGTCATCCTCTTATGGGATGGATGAGGATTGCAGCTGGGTTGAGTGTTTTGAGGGAAACCGGTTCTGAGCAGTGAGTAACACCGCAGGGATTAAACCGCCGGGCAGGGGGAGGCAGACAGGGCCGATGTGTTCCTCTGCTGCACCCAGCAGCCTGCGTTAGCTAAGGGGCTTGGTATGCAGCCGCGGAGAAACGCAAGCGTTAACACTTCTGCTGGAGACCGACAATTACACAGCTAAATCCGGATTTGATCCTTCTTCCCTGTTTGTGTTTAGGCAACGGCTCGCAATGCCAAGCACGGCCTGGCAGATAGGGCGGCTCTGGGGCACCTTTGTGTGAGGAGGCTGCAGGCCCTTCGGGCCACTGCCGGCAGCAGCGGGCCACGGGCCAGCTCACTCTGCCGGGGAACCTCCTGATGCCCCTTTGCTTTTCTGCAGGGAAAAGGAAGAAGAAGGAGGAGCAAGGAAAGCAAGATAACGCGAATGGGAACAGAAATCGGAAAGACACCAAAGACGCTAAGTCTGGCACCAAGAAGAGGAAGAGCAAACAGAGAGGGGCCGCGGTCCCCGCGACGTCCGCCAGCCCTGCCCAGTAGCTGCCCCTTTACGTCACCTGATGGCAAGACTTCATTGCTGCTATGTATATGAAAGCTTTATTGAACCAGAGCACTGCTACACAACACGTACACATGTCCAGAAAGACAGACATATACTCCCAGACCGACCCACAGGCCCGACGAAACCACATACACAATACTTAAGGAGGCTGCACACCCCACCACCACCCAGGAGCGCAGGAGGACGCTGCCGAGGAGTGGGAGCGCGCTCGGAGGGAAGCCCACCTCGCCGGAGCTCCGCGGGGGACGCTGCAGGGAGGAGAGGTGGAGTAAGAGTCAGCCAAGGACCCGGACGAGAGACTTCACGACCAAAGGTCTCACCCTCGAGACCGGGCGTGTGGCCCCAGCGCAGCACGGCTGCAGCCCGTGGGACGAGAGGACGAGACTGGACCCGCATGGCAGCTCTCCCCGACCTGGGACCTGGACTCATGCAAAGGCCTCTCTCTCTTCCCCCCACCCTTTATTTTGTGTTTTAAGCTGTATGACTTTATCATTGCGAATACATGTTAAACGTTTGTGGTAAGAGGTCAGTGGTATCTGCCCTGAATCTGCTTCAAAGAGTTATTTCAAATTAAAAAACAAAAAAAAACCCAGAATGACAACCAGCTTCCCGAGTGTGTGGTTCATGCCTTGGCCCCTATGGAGGCTGATGTCCCACAGGACAGAGACTCACTTGTGGAAGGGAAACTCACCAAAGCTTTAAGAAAATCCCAGAAAATGTTGCCAGCTGCACTGCAGCCACAAGTCAGCCGTCCTGCGCTTGCAGGACCCCAGCTGTGCTCCGCGGAGCCCCCGAGGAATTTCCCACTGAAGGATCCAGTTAACATGCAGCAGATTGAGAAAATGAGAGGTTACAACAAACCACAGGTTGCCGAAACATTGTGACTCTGCTTGCACAGTCACAGCTGCGGGACTCCATCCCGGGCTGGGGACACGCTGCTCCGTCTGCCCGGCCACCACCCAGGCGTGTCGCAGGAGGGAAGGCAGGCGGGAGGGGGAAGGCACAGTTTGGGCACTGCAGAAGACAAGCAAACCATTACGTTTGGTAGAAACTACTGGTCTGCATGCCACCGACTGGAATTCCCTGGATTCAGCACAAGTGCTCCTGCTCTGCAAGAGCCAACACCTGGGCAGAGGAACTGGGACGAGGAACGTGCAGGACGGAGACCCACGCAGGGCGCAGGCGAACGCTGCCTTCTCTGCAGGGAGAGCTCTACCCTCGGCAGCGTCATGGGTGGCATACTGCTCAGTTTTCCTTCTATTCTAACATGTTCTTCCTCGATATAAATATGTGCAGACATTTAATTCCTCTGGAGTTCAGCAAAAGCCCGGTGGTCCTGAGGGACGGAGCCAGGGGAGGTGCCGTGGCTCTCCGAGCTGTGCCCGGGGTGGATCAGTGACACGCTGCTGAAGCTCCCCCAGTAAGGTGATGGGCAGGGAAAAGCCCACCCCAAAGCTAAACCTGGCGAATACAGTCTCTGCTGCTCTTGCTTTTGTACCATTCACACCACCTGCGGTTTTGGAGGGCAGGTTTTGGAGCGAGCCAGTGTGCGGGGATGCCTGCGGGAGAGCCCCCGCTCGCCCCGATGGGTTGCCTGCCCGTGCCCCGCAGTCCCAGTCCTCTCCTGGGAAGAGCCGGCAGTTCGTGGCGCCGGCCGAGGACTCGGCCCTGGCAGCGGACACCTGAACTCTCCCCTCGCCCCGTGCGCTCTGCGGCTGGTTTGGCTCAGCGCAGGACGTGGGAGCTGCACAGTTGTTTCAGCTCCGGAGCTGTACCAAGCTCTCCGTGACTGCTCCGCTGGCAGCAAAACCTTTCAGCCCATCATCCACTTTGTGTTTAAGTAAACAAGAAGCCGTTATATCTTTTAAAGGGGATTCCATTTCAGCACAATGATAAACGACCAGCATACCAAGCAGAGAGAGAAAGAGGTTCTTAAAAGTCATCCTTTGAGTTGTTTATGGATCATGTTCAGACGATTCCTGAAAGCCTCCCAGCTGAAAGATCAGATCTCACTTTATTTTCTAGCCTGTGAGATAAGTATTTTGTTTGTGCCATGGCGTTGCATGTAAGCAGAACCATTTTTTCCCTTCCGCTTTTTAGCAGCAATAATCAGTAACCCTTTCACGAACCTCAGCTTGCGAATTCATAAACGACTCCTCCTTCCCTCCTGCTGCAGTATCTCAGTCCGGTTCTCAACAAGGATTAGAGAGAAGCCAGAGTGCATTAGTAAGGTTTTATTCACTCCGTTAACTGACTGGATTCCCTTCGGTCACTCATGGCAATATTAGCACAACTATTTCAAAACTCAACTGCATATAATAAATCAACACAACCTATTTTGTAGAACTTTCTAGAGGTTTTTTTTTAGAAAAACGGACAAACTTCTTTCTGTTGTAGCCTTCTCCCTTCTTTCTTCCCTTTTTATAGCAAAACGGGAAGAAAAATGGGGAGAAAGGCAAAGGAAAGTTTAAAATGCGTATTAAGAAAATCCAAGATTTTTTCAGTATGGGTGATTTTAAAATTAAATGGTTTTAGAAAAATTAGGAGGAAAATATAAAAAAAAAATCAAATTTCTTTTCTTTTTTTCTAATCAGCTCGAGCATTGTGCTTATTCCCACTCCCAGAGAGCTGGTTCATTTATGACTTTAGAAACATTTTGCCTTTGACCCATGTGATCTGCGCACTGAGCTCCACGGTCCAGGCCGGAGATTTCCTTAGACAGGGTGATGTCATCTCAACTCACATGCACACGAACGCTCTCTTTCCGCCCACCAAATGAAATCTGTTGTGGTGTTTTCTCCATGGCATCACTGTAAAATATGCTTCTTTAAACAAATAAATAAATAAATGGGTTTGCTGAACAAGCTTTCTTTGCTTTATTCACCAAAACTGGAGTCAAACCCCAGCTGACCAGAAATGTCTGAAAGAGGGAGCCTCTCCCCAGTAACCTGCCACCCGCAACCGTCCAGAAGCCAAAGGCAGCCGTATGGAGGGTGGCAGGGAAATGTTGCTGCTCTGGCTTCCGCACTATTCGCGTGCCGTGCTTTGACCCGACCTAGCTGCTGAACTGGAGAAGTAGTTGCTGGATGGACAGACAGACAGACAGGTCCTTTGTCAGAAACTCCGCTGCACAGAAAACACCGTCATTGTCACTGCTGAACAAACCGGTGTTTATTCACTGGACAGGCTTCTACCCAAAATCCGCGGTTTCTAGGCGGTTTGCTTAGCTTTTGGGCAATTCATCCCACGTAATGGGGAACAAAGGGCAAGGAGTAATATATTAACAGCCTACAGTCGTGGGTTTGGAACTGTTTAATTTCTATCTCATTTGCCGAGATTTAGGAGGTAAAGCAGACAAATTTCACCAAACACAGGTTGGTTGTATTATATTTTTATCCTCTCTGTGTAATGTAAATCTGTATTTTTCATCAGCTACAGTCAAGTTAAATGTGTGCACACATACTCCTCAAATGGTAATTTACTGGCTTTTTACCCCCGTGGAGATGGAGGCAGTGTATATACTTTTTAGTTCATGTTTACGTTAAAATGATTTCTCACTCAGAAGAAATCTTAGCTTTGATTAAAGGAAATAGAGTAGGGTAGTGAAACAGGTTATCCCTAATACTATTACTTGGATTACATCGTCTGAGGGGTCTTTTATAGATATTTACAGATTTTATTAAGTCAATAGTCTTCACAGAGAAAGACGTTAGGCATAACATTTAAAAAAAAAAACTTTATTAAAATTACAGTCAGCATAAATAAATCACATCGATGGCTTTTATACACATGAGAATATATTATAGCCAACTGAATGCCAAACCATAGTTTAGATGGCCAGAATCGCCACGATTTTTGAAGAGCAGCAGGATCTTAGCAGACAAAGAAGAGCCCACCAGGTAGATAAGACATTGTTATTTACATCACAAGCTAAAAAGCTTGGTTAGAACCTTGTCTGCCACCGAAACAGCCTGCAAAAGGCCACGTCAAATCCTGCGATGCGCAAGGCTAACATGCACGGTGCAGCACGTGCAGCTTTCCAGAAAAGGAGTCACTTCTCATTACTATTAAAACCAAATCACAAAAGTAAAACATTTAGATGTAAATGCTTCAGCTTCCAGATTGCTAGTAAACACTCAATTCCTGCGAGAGGGATCTGCAGCGCTGGCGGACGTTCAAGAGCGAAGCAGGAGGCTCTGCAGGCCCGCAAGAACGGCGCAGCCCGAGCGTGGCACTCGCTCCCAGGGCTCGATCCCGCTGGGCATGCGCCGCCCGCGCTCCCAAAGTCCTTTTCCATCTTTTGGCCTTTTTTGCTTGACTGCGATTTTCCCCTCCTCCCTCCAGCTTCCCTCTGTTGCTTTCCGTCGCCACTTTGGGAACTCCAGATCCAAGGCAACGATATCTGGGATCGCTTTTGGGTTTTTTTTTGCTAAGGAGCTGTCAAACCTGGAGCCTTTTGCCAAGGAGCCTCCCGCTCCTGTAAGTGATAGCCCTCAACTGAGCTGGGAAAACTACTGTGACGAGAAAGCATCTACGGTACGTTCTGGCCGGGCTTGGGATGGTTTGAAGGCTACTACGGAACCCAGTCCTTGCGCTGCAACAAGGAGAGTAAGATGGCTGATGTTGCCTTTATCCTGTTAAATAGAACAAAGTAGCTCAATACCACACCGAAAGTGCTCGGAGTACAAGTCCAGTCTTGTTCTGAAGTTTTGGAAATCTATCTTTCTTTCATTTAATTGACAAAATCTGTAGATCATACAAGGAAGACAGTCCCTGCCAAAAATCAACCATCACTAGTTTTTAATAATACAATGGGAATAACCCCTTAGAACATATGTAATTATGGCAATGAGTCATTCCGATGGCATCACACAACCACATTCACTGCGATTTTGACAAGGAAGAGGCCAGATAAAATTCAAAATGATTTCATTTCAGCAATGGCCAGGCTGGTCGTGTCAACGAAGCTGGGGCTGTTTGGCAGATCCGACAGGCCTGGCATCTATCACAACCCCCCTCTCCTGTCTGGCACGCAGCGCGGACAACATCGCGCTGCAGCCAATTTAAAAAGGGGAAAAAAAGTGAAAAATTGAAATGGGAGGATGCATCAATAGCAAACGAGAAGCTTGTGAGTCATACAGCAACATAAAATTAGTTTAGTAGAGTAAAATATCTGACTGGCATGTTATCAGATACACAAGCAAACAACCACAGCTACAGAGATACTGCGAGTTAAATACTAACTGTCAGCCCCAGCAGTGTAATTTTGGTCAGGAAAGACTTGAGAGAGAGGAGAGCGCAGCTGAAAGGATGAATTTCTTCCCGTTTGAATGCAATTCCCGTATGTTTTCAGTATAACCTTTTCTTATGACAGAAAATAGGGGATTGTAGCCCGCTCCGATTTGGGCGACGGGGCTCACCGTGAGCCAGGCTGGGACAGTCACGCCGAGACCTCCCCGGGAAAGCTTCCAACGTGGGAATTCAGCAATTCGCTCAGACACATTACCAATAAAAGTTCTCCACGACATAACCTCATGTCTAAAGCTAGCTATTTCTATTCTTTCACAGAAAGAGACAGCATTTTTCTGGATGCACTCCAAGGTATCTTGCTAACAATAAAAAGAGTGTTTTCTTAAGGAAAAGGAAGAAAGAGTGGGGGAGAACAGAGCAAGGATTACTCAACTATTTAGTCTAAAAATTTGAAAATCAAAAGGATCTTCTGACAGATTGATATCAACTCTAATAGAAAACACACTTGTCCTGGGAAAACTCTTCTCCATGAGCCTCAAGTCTGATAGCTTAAACAATTATCTACAATTTGGAATTAATTTTTTATGCCCACATCAATGTGTATTTTTTAAATGCCCAAGGCATAGATAATTCTATTAAGAGAAAAAACAGAAATCATAGGCTTAACCAAAACAGACTGAAAATTCAAGACCGCCATCTTACAAAACAGCTCCCAAGTCTTGACTCATTAGGACTTTGTTGTACAACAGGGACTATGCACTACCTAAACGCAAAATGCTGAAAATCATGAAAAGAACAAAATCTTTGAAGCTCTGCTATTGTTCTGGATTTAGAAGAGCATGAGCAGGACTGGAAGGAAATGGAACTAGCTGTGAATACTCTGCTGCTAGTAAGTATTTAGAAGCGATGGGCCAGACCTTCATTTGAAGAAGATTCCCCAACGTGCTGAGCAGTTTGGCCCCAGCCCAATCTCTGCTATAAATTAACACCATTTCAGTGGAGCTTTGTTAATTCCCCCAAGGTGAGGATCTTTCCAATTTCTATTAAAATCTGGCAGTAACATAACGTCGGCTCAGTCTTTAGACATATAATTTGCCTAAATTTGATTTCGTTTCTGCACTGTCCATGCAATTCTTTACGTGCATACAAAACCGCCAGTGTTGTTATTTCTAATTTTAAAAAGTCATTGCCAGTAACCTAGAAAAAACAGCCCCCTGTGCCCATAAACACCCCACCGCCGCTGCCCCGCCGCTGCGAGCGCGCCAGTGCTCCCACCAGCATCCCCACACCGACAGACCAGTCTGCTGACCACATGCATTCATCTGCGAATGGAAACGCGCGCGAATGCCAAGCGCTCCCAAATGATTCTGATTATGTGTCTGCGAACAAACAACATTTCACAAACAATGAGGCCTCCTGTGCCAGCACCCTTCCTTATTCCAGCCCTCTCCTCCCTGGAAGCGGCCCGCCCGCCCCGCGGCCCGCGCTGCGCCGGGAGCCCCCGGGAAGGGCGGAGGGGCCGGGAGTGCCCCGCGGCACAGGCCGCCCCGCCGGGCCCCGCGGGCGGGTCATGGCGGACGGGCGGCCCCGCGGCGCGGCCTCGAGTTAGGGAGGCCCCGGGGAGCCCCGGGGCACGGCGGGACGGGCCGAGGGGACGGAGGACATCGGGGGGACGGGGGGGACCGGGGCCGGGCCAGCCCCACGCGTTGCCATGGCGACGTGATTGTCAGGGCAACCGGACGCGCCTGCGCAGCCGGAAGGCTGACTCATCGGAAGTGCGTCATGGCGCCGACCCTCGCGCCGGAAGTACTTGTGCTGCCGCTTCCTGCCCGGTGTGGTGCGTGTGGCGGAGCGGCCTCTCACCTCTCCCGGTCCGGCCGTGATTGCTGCCCGCCCCGTGCAGGGCGCTCCGCTCGCCGCCATGGTGAAGCCACGCTACAAGGGCCGCAGCACCATCAACCCCTCCCGCGCCAGTACCAACCCCGGTGTGTGTGGGGGCCGCAGGCCGCGCCGTACCGGGTTGTGCCGTGCCTTACCGGGCCTGGCCTGACACTGTCTTGTCTCCGCAGATCGCGTGGGGGGCGCGGGAGGAAACAACATGCGGGACCGAGCCACCATCCGCCGTCTCAACATGTACCGGCAGAAGGAGCGGAGGTGAGCCCGGGGCCCCAGGCCGCGCCGCGGGGTTTGCCGCGGGCCAGGCCGGCGCGCGGGGCCGGGCTCCCCGGGCACGGCGGTGAGCGGGCAGTTGCGCTGCCGGGCCGCGCCCCGCGGGACACACCGGGGCCGTGCGGCGCCGGGAGCGCGTGTGCAGGTGCGGAGCGGCAGCGTGGGCGCTGCGTTCAGCCGGTGAGGGCAGGTGGGACCGCGCTGGGGGCAGCTGCCCTTGCTCTGATGGCAGAATGCCTGTTAGTGGCGCGGAGCTTATCCTGAGCGCCGTCAGCGCAGCGACGTGTGTTGGGAATGCAGCTGGAAAACACGCAGATGTGATCCCACTGGAATGTCATGAACCCCAAAATGCCCAAATTCCTTCATTCCCCACAACAGTGTAACTCAAAAGCTCACCTTAAAATGTCTGAAGAGCCTGACAGCCGTACAGCCCCTTTGCTGGGAAACAGCCCTTCACTCCTTGGGAGTGTCTCTGGCTGTGGAGCAGCTCCCACCTTGTAAACACACGTCTCTGCCACGTTGTAGATGCTGCGGGGGTTTCTGGGAGTCCTGGTTCAGATTAACAGTTTTGTTTTGTTTTGCCAGATTTCACTGTGTTTTGAGAGCAGACTGGGGAATGTGTATTTTAAAAATTTGCTAAATTTAAGCTAGGTCTGAAGTTGGAAATTATTTTACAATGAGTGTTGTGCACTAGCTGATGGGTAGAGCTGATTAAAAATTTCCATGTGAGCCCATAAGAGAAGAAAGCAGTGGCTACTAGGAAATGGCATGGTGCTCCTTTGGGCAGCCCAGTGAGCCATTCCTGGTTTGACATAGCCCACCTTCATCAGGAGTCTGGACAAGCTGGAGCGAGAGTGAAGGGTGTGCACTCGCTGACACCACTTCTGCTGCTCCAGAGTTTGAGTTAATGAGCCTTTGCAGGCAGCACCCTCTCTGGTAACAGTCTCAGGGGCACCAGTTCTAGATCGAGGGTGTGTCTGGATTTTGTGGGTGTACTTCTGGTCTAGTGGACAGAAGTGCTAGAGGGATGTGTGCTGCCCTTGCCTATTTACATGTGTTCTCATTTTTCACTTAGAAACAAACATGGTAAAGTGATTAAGCCTCTGCAGTATCAGTCAACAGTGGCACCAGGCACAGTTGCAAGAGTGGAACCAAATATTAAATGGTTTGGTGAGTTTTTTTCCAACTCTCAGACTGAGCAAGCTTAAAAACTGTCGGACGTTGTGTGTTTGGAGGGTGTTTATGTCAGAATTGTGGTCCCAGTGCTGTGTGGGACAGATACTGAAAATGAAGGTGAAGGACCCTCCCCGTAGGCATGGGTATTGGCGCATGCTTTGCGTATCCCTGTACTTTGGGTGTTTGCTTTCCGTGCACTCCTCTAAAGTGTGGTTATTCTGCTTCTTTTAATCATTTTCTGGGGTTTGTGAATGTGTATGTATGCTGTAGCCCGTGTATGTTAAGCGCCCTGGGGATACTTTTAAAATTTTCTTTAAATGGGAAAGAAAGGGATTGGCTTATTTATGCTAATGTGGGGTTTGTCACAAGTAAAATCCTCTATTTTTTGTCACTGGTATTTTTGATTCCAGATGGAGTATTAATAATTTATCAGTGTACTGGGGGTCTTTGAAGCGGTTCAGATGAGGAATGGTCGGGTGCAATATTTATTTTTATATGCAGGAAATACCCGTGTGATCAAGCAATCATCCCTACAGAAATTTCAAGAAGAGATGGAAACGGTCATGAAAGATCCTTACAGAGTGGTCATGAAGCAAAGAAAGTTGCCGATGTCCCTTTTCTACGATCGGATTAAACCGCACGTGAGTGTCACTCACCTGTACAGAGTGAGGGCTGGGTTATGTGCACAGGGGTGTCGTGAATGGTATTTTTCGGTGGGCGATCATGCTGTGTCTGTTCAGCCTGATGAAATGTTGAGTTCTAGAAGCATTGGGAGAGGCAATTAGGGCAGATGACTGGGGGAAAGATGCTTTTGAGAGCCTATCACTGTGGACATCGAACGTGAAGGCAAAGAAATGGTGTATTACTTCCCTGTAGCTTGTGAGAAGATCTGTTCTTTATTAGAAATTCTCTTTTTCCAATAGGAAACTTACCCTAAAACATCTGAGGTTAGAGCATGACTTAGGATGACTGTAGCAGCTTGCCACCTTACCTTCTAATGCTTTTAATAGCTCGTGTGGCAGAGGGGCCTTTTTAGAGGATGCTTCTCACTCCAGACATTCTTCATGCGATGAATTTGAACTCAAATATCTGCTTTTTATATTGAATCAGAAATTCTTGTGCTTGCAGCCTTCATCTCTAGTACATCAAGTTTTAGTTATTATCAGGTTTCTTTCATGACAACTGAACTATTATTTTGGACTCTAGCTAGCTGTTTTTTCATGTGGAAACTTTCCAGGTTTATGTCATAAAAATGTTACCTAAATTAAGGAAAAAGTTATAAGAAACAAAAATGTGCATTACAAAAACAAATTACTTCTTTCAGCAATGAATTGAATGCTGTTCCAAGAAAAGTTGGCATTCGTTACAGGCATTAAAATCTACAGTTTTGATTGTAATTGTCGCTGACAAAACTCTGTGAATTTGGCGAGATTTGTGCACTTGTTAGAAAAATAAGAAATGATCAAAGATAGCAGCTGAATTTTCATCATTGTAGCTTTAATTACGTTTGACATCATTTATAGTGAAAGAACTGAAGCATAGTTCTTTGGCAAGTGCAGTGTGTTTTGTTGCTTATTAAGTATCCACCCTTATGTGTCTCAAAGATTAAGCTGGAAAACTCAAACATTATTAGGAAAGTGCCCGTAACTCTTGTCACAGGTTGCAGAGTTGCGTCTTGTACACTGTATGTCACGAGAGATGGAAAAAACACTGTTTGTGGGTTTTTTACCAACCTGTTTTTCCTTAGACCTCCAGAGTTCACATTCTTGACACAGAAACATTTGAAACAACGTTTGGCCCCAAATCACAGAGGAAAAGACCAAATCTTTCTGCAAGTGACGTGCAGTCTCTGGTGGAGAATGCTGAGGCCTCGTCAGGAGCTTATGATCAGGGCAAGGACCGAGACCTGGTGACAGAAGACACTGGTGTAAGGTAAACAGAAAGGAGAAATCATCCATTGTTTGCATTTCTGAAAAGCCAGCTCTATTTTTAAAGACGTATCTAGTACCTCTGTCGGTGCTGTTACTGTATGAGGAGTAAGGAAAGTGAAATTCGCTGAATTTGGGATTTTTTTAATGCTATGTATTTAAGCAAACTGTTGCTTCCATGGGACCCCTCTGACTATTCATAATTTGTTTTCTGTTGCATGTCAGAATATCTCCAAACTCATGTTTTGGGTTAGTAGGGAACTGACCAGTGGGCAGACAGGAGTCTTTGAAAGGCCGCACGTTTGTAGGATCTTTCTGCAAATGGGTGGATTGAAGGCGGGGGACGAGGAGGGGGGCTAAATCCCAGCTGTCTGTTACTTTGGTCTCCTCTCCTCCTTTGTCTGTCAATGGCTTTAGAGAAGACAACACTGTAACCCTCTTATTGTCGTTGCTGATGCCTCTGGTAATCCACTTCCAGGGATGAAGCACAAGAGGACATATATAGGAAAGGACAGTCCAAAAGAATCTGGGGTGAGCTCTACAAGGTAAGCAACGTTTATCATTTGCAGCACGCTCACGTCTGTCTTTCAGCCTTTACGAAGTCAGGCGCTTCAGCCCAGCGTTGGAAATGCTATACAGCAGTAATCAGAAAAGTTCTGAAAACCATTTATTGCTCTGTTAGGGAAGCTTTGATACAATTGAATTCGCTGTAAAGTTTCTTAGAAACATTAAGACAGTGACTTTGTTCGTGCATAAATGTCCTGAGTTTGACATTCCTTTCCCTGCTTTCCTGTCAGCCTCTTGAACTGACTGACTTGAAACCATACATCCTTTTTCTGGTACTGATACAGCACATAAATACGAACAGAAAAAGTCAGCTGTAGAAGAGAGCAGAGATTCATTTTCAAATCTCTGCCTGACTGAGCTTGATTCTTGAGCTCTTGTCTTGCTGGAACAACCAACCTTAAAACATGTGATCTGGACTGGCAGAGCGAAGGTAGGAGCTTCTCTTTGATTTCTGGGGCTTCACCGCAAATAAACCAGCCAGATGCCCTTAAGTTTCTTTAGGCTAAAAACATCTGGCACATTGATAGTGTCATCTTTGGAGGACTCTGACCCTCAGTTCCCCATGAGCCACCTCAACTGCTACAGGAATGGAGGCTGAGAACGAATTAGGGCCGTAAGAGCAGTTTGCGTGCTCTCAGTGCCTGGTAGGTGTGAAATTGCCTAACTTTTTGCTCTGAATTTCTGAATGTAGCTTAAAACCTTTTCATTTAGATTTAAAAGCGTTGGGAATGATACAGCAAAACAGATTTCAGTAAGACGCTGCCAAAAATGCAGGAAATAGCTGTGAAACAAATTCGCTTGGCTTGAAGCAAGTCATAAAATGACAGCTCCCTGCTGTAGATGCTTAGTGAACTAACAGCAGGTTCCTGCTTGGTTGTGTGTTTCATATTGATCCAGAAAACATACTTTATATCCTGTTCCTTTATGAAATGGCAGAAATGAATTGCTGCAGAATGGATGGTGAGCGTTGGTTTTTTATCTACTGAAGCAATTAATTTTCCTGTTTGGGTGCAGTGTTTTCTTTCCCAAGTGCTCCAAGCATCTTCCTTGGTGCATAAGAGCAGGTTAAAAGAAAGCTCTTCGGCTGTCCAGCCTGAATGTGGAGGGGAGTTAGGAGAAGAAAGAGTGGAGGGTTAATGGTTATTAGTCTGAGCTTCACTAGTCTGTGGGGAGCTAACAGTTGTTCATGGAGGGTACAAGGTTTCTAAACTAATGATGTAGTTTAGAAAATTACTGGTTTTCAGTTTGGAGGTATAGATGTCTTGCTTTCTGTAAAATCGTTTCCTTCTCTGTGATTTTTTTTTTCTTTTTTTTCAGGTGATAGATTCATCAGATGTTGTCGTTCAAGTTCTTGATGCCAGGGATCCCATGGGTACTCGCTCCCCTCACGTGGAATCTTACCTTAAAAAGGAGAAACACTGGAAACATCTAATTTTTGTCCTGAACAAATGTGATCTTGTTCCTACCTGGGCTACCGTAAGCACAGTTCTGCCTGTTACTCCATGGACCTTCTTTGTTCCTTTTGTAGCCTCTGCCTTAATTCTGTTGCCAGTCTTCATGCTGGTCTCAAAGGGCAGAATGTAACTGGGGCAATGGGAACTCTCTGCTTGCCTGCTTATAAAAGTAACAATTGCAATGTAAATCTGTCCAAGTTGGGCTGAGTTGAGCAACACTTACCAGCCACAAATTCTCTACTTCCTCTGTCTGGATTTAACAGTTCAGCTGATGTCTCCAGAGTATGTTAAATGTTAGTCCGCTTAAGATCCATATCCACCACAGCTGGTTTTCTTTATATTGTTAAACTAATTAGTTTTAGCTAGCAGTGAAGGCGTTTTTGGGAAATTGTTTGTCTCTTAGAAAAACAATACTCGATCCTTTTAGCTGTTGGGTTGGTGAAATGCTTCAAAGGTTCTTACATAGCAATTTTCATAGACAGTTGCTTTTGTGACCCGAGTGAAGATGCCGTGTACTTCTGCTCATAAGCAGATCGTTTCACCACCTCCGCAGCACAGGGTCCCTAACCGAGTCATGTTTTCCTCTTCAGAAGCGCTGGGTTGCCGTCCTTTCCCAGGAGTATCCAACACTTGCTTTTCATGCCAGCCTCACAAACCCTTTTGGCAAAGGTGCTTTCATACAGCTCTTAAGGCAGTTTGGAAAGGTACAGAACAATTTTGGGGATTGGTGTTGTTGTTTGGGGAGTGGTGGGTTTTAGTGTGGAGTGTTGTTTTGGTAGCCTTTGGGGCTCAGTACATTTCCCTATGGACATTCTGTCGGCAAATGACTCCATCAATAAAGCTCCCTTCTCTGAAGAGAAAATGGAAAATATTCCTTCAAATACATTCAAAGTGTTTGTCAAACTGAGGAGATCCAGAAAGAGCTGGTTTGACCACCAGTCTCTGGCCTAGGTTCCTTGTAGACAGAGTATCCCTTTGACACTCCTGGGTCTCATTTGAATGTGTACAAGAGAGGAAAATATTTCACACCGGTTTATGTCCTGCATGTATGTATATTCTCTTAAGGTATTCTCCTTTTAAGTGCCTTTATTTTACCAAGAAAGGTACTTTCTGTTACACCTCGTCAAGCCACATTTATATTCTGCCCCCAGCTACTGTTTGTATTTGCTTGGTTTCTCCACCTAAATGGTTTCTAACTAAGGCGTTCACAAGTAATTTTAGAGCAACCAGGAATGCAAGGGGTTCACATCTTCCTTTTGAAGTAGCAAATACTTTCTTCAGTGCTTGGAGTTCTTGGTGAGTTGGTTATACCCTTGTAGATCTCTTCTGGTAGAAAAAAGCTTATCTCATTTTTTGACCTGGTACTTTGGAGTCCCCTTTGCTTTCCAACATAGAGCAGTAGCTGCACAAATGTTCAGAACTGTGTTAGTAATAATTCTGTCTTTCTCTACGAGGTGCTCAAAAGATGTGTTATTTCTTAACAGTTACACTCTGACAAGAAACAGATCAGTGTGGGTTTCATTGGTTATCCGAACGTCGGCAAAAGCTCAGTCATCAATACGTTACGGTCTAAGAAAGTCTGCAATGTGGCCCCTATTGCAGGTGAAACAAAGGTAGGAGGAGATCCCTACATGAAAGACAAAAGTAAATTATGTAAGTGCATTGTCAAAGGCAGAATTCATTTAAAATTAGCTCAATGGCATTTTCCAAGTCTAGCACTTGAACTGCACAGGCTATGTGACCCTGAGTCTGGCGAGTGGCGGGTCAACAGTCATGCTCTGAAGCACGGCTACTGGAAGCGTTCCTGAGTTCCCTCTCTGCCTTTACTGTAGTGCTGCGATCTGTGCTCAGCTGCCCTGACTCAGTCTCTGTGCTCTCCTGAATCCCGATTGGGTATATTTGTGCTGTCAGGCTCTCTTAAGTGCTGGTGTTCTAACTCTGTTCTTCAAGAATGTGACAGTAAACAAGAAGAGAAGGTTACAGGAATCTTCTTTGCTAGCCTGTTCGTTTTACTCCTACATATCACTAAAGTTGAGGATCATGGAAGAGGGAAATCACAGAATATCAGAGTTTGTAGTTTCCTCACTTTGGTCCTGTGAATTAGTAGTTTGATGCAGAAGCGTAGGGATAGCACTGGCTGATAGAGAAGGAGCAAGATGTAGGATGTCTTGGCTGGCTAACAAAACTGCCCTGTTATATTCTGCTTCTATGTGTTCCCAGGGTGACCCCCGTGTATTAGAACTGTGCATTTAAAAAGCAGAAGAGAGGGCTGTGTGGAAGGAGGTAACATGGTGAACTACTGATCTCTTTCAGGTGTGGCAGTACATTACCTTGATGCGGCGGATTTTTCTCATTGACTGCCCAGGTGTAGTTTATCCATCTGGAGACACAGAAACAGACATTGTGCTGAAGGGAGTGGTACGTATCTGCACTAAATGCTGGAAAATCTTTGCCGTTGTCCATACGACGGGTTCAAAGAAATGAATGCACGCTGTCCAAAGGGTTGATACTCTACCATTCGTTTTCAGGTTCAAGTTGAGAAGATTAAGAGCCCTGAAGATCATATTAGTGCTGTGTTGGAAAGAGCCAAACCAGAGTACATCAGAAAGACGTACAAAATTGATAACTGGAAGGATACAGAAGACTTCCTTGAGAAACTTGCTTGTAGGACTGGAAAACTGCTAAAGGTGTGACAACTTTCTGCATTTGCAGGCTGGAAGAGCATGTGGCCAGTTACTGAACATGGGAAATGTGAACGTTTCTGTTGCTTATGGGTAATAGAAAGGTGGTACGCCCTGCAAATGCGGACATCAATTGTTACTGCGTTCTTTCAGGGTGGTGAGCCTGACTTGCAGACTGTGAGCAAGATGGTTCTCAATGACTGGCAGAGGGGCAGAATTCCATTCTTTGTGAAGCCACCGAATGCAGAAACGGGTCCCCAGGTGAGAATGTGATGTTCTTGTCTCTCTTTTTTTCTCACATACGATTCGGTTTTCCTAACGGTATTCACTGGTGCTTTTCCCAGAGCGCCATGTAACTTGGGTGGTGCATGTCTTGGGCTCTGCCCAAGTCTGGTGATTCAGGTGACGCTCATTTGAATTTGGTGAGGACTGGGTAGCAATGATGCTACAGAGATGTCTGAGCCATTTTACAATCATCTGACTACCAGAAATGTTGTAATTGTCACATTGTTAGCCTGTCATCTTGGGCTTTTTTCGAAGAGATAAAATGGAAGTTGCTCTCAGAGATGGTGGGACAGACTTTGTGGATAATATATCCATTACGCTCTTTCTTGTAGCCTCCTGCGTTGGAAGTAGCTGTGACATCAAACCAAGATAATAATGAGGAGAAAGTCTCTGAGTCAGTAGCATCAAGCGTGGAGCCAGTAGAAGAGAAGAATAATACAGACACTGAAATTAAGCAGCTCATGTCACATGTTCGGCAGAACTTTGGGAGGATTAATGTGGCACCTCAGTTCTCAGAAGAAGACCTGGTTCCTGTAGATGTGCCAGGCTTTGATGAAACAGATAGTGAATCCTCTGGAGAGGAGGAGCAGGAAGAAGAGAAAGAGGAAAATGAGCAACAGCAAAATTCAGTACAGGAGGAATCGCAGGTCCCTGTACCAGGTGCCAAGGAGAGCTCTAAGGCAGTTCTTAAGGCTTTGGAGGAGAAGATTGCAAAATACAAAAAATTTCTGGATAAAGCCAAAGCAAAGAGATTCTCAGCAATAAGGTATTTGAATCTGTTCAGTGACTCAAATTTATTTCACAGGAGGGAGAAGGGTTAATGTTCTGCTGTAGCTTCACTCCACTCATGATTGCTTGACTGGTTCCTCTGTGTTGCCACAGCTTATCTAGTTTAGCCCCAAACATTTGAGCTTTGGTTAAGCGGCAGTTTGGTTTTGAAAGATTATTCCAAGAAGTCCTGTTTACCA
This sequence comes from Larus michahellis, assembly GCF_964199755.1. Lineage (NCBI taxonomy): Eukaryota > Metazoa > Chordata > Aves > Charadriiformes > Laridae > Larus > Larus michahellis. The sequence continues at coordinate 2,682,827 of NC_133914.1, read as the reverse complement.
GCACAACTGAAAATGTTCTCACTGTTGGAAAGCCGCCTCTTAAGCTACGGATTAGAAATCTGTTGGTATTGTGGGTAGCAGTATTACCTCCTCGGATCTGTCCTTAATGTTGGGTTCTTTCTTGAGCAATACCAAGGCTAATGTCCTACCTGCATATGCCAGCTGGTCTTCATGCGTGTACAAGAGTATGCTAGCTCATGCAGCAGGCCCAGTTTTGGCAAAGCTCATCCACCAGCCTTATGAGGACTCCAATTTCAAGATTAAGTCTTACATTTTGTCCCTTATTGCAGTGCACAAGCCCAGTAACTCCAGAGACGAGATTACTGTAATAGGTTTATTAGGTGCAAAGGTTGTGGCTTTGCTGCTGACAGGCTACTGGGATCTACTGGGGACTGATCACCTCTCAGAGGTGGTTACATTTTGTGTTGTGACATTCTTTTATTGCTTATTTTATCTTTTGTAGAATCCCTAAGCAGCTGAGTGAAAAAGTGTTTGCAAAATCCATGCAGAAGTCTGAAGAACCCAAAGAAACTGAAGACAGAGGTAAAATAAGATTAGTAGATGTTCGTAATCTACATTTGGAAATCCCATAAGCAAGAGAAGAGAGGAGTTAGGGGGAAAGGTATTCAGTAGCTCCTGGTCACAAGTTCTTTTTCCCCTAAAGCTATTTAAATCTTTCCATAAGCTAACCTGAGGGCTGCCTGATGACCTTGCTGTAGCCGTTCTGTAGGACACCTGCCTGTATAGTGAGGTGTGTCCCTCTACCAGTGAACGAGGGTAAAGTGAAGAGAAATGTTGCATCTCCAAAAAAATGGTGCTACGGACAGATTGCAGTCGGAGCAACTTCCATTCCACATGGTGTAATATTACACAGCAGGAAGTGGAAGGATTTACGGCATTATAAAAGCGCAGAGGTACTTCAGGTTATAGGTTTTACTGTGGTGACTTCAAGAATGTGGCTTCAGTTTCCATAGAAAGAGTGATTAAAGACAAAATCATATGAGAGAACCCTATTCTGACAAGACTCTGAAATTCTTCCGGACTTGCACGGGGCTTGAAGCAATCTGCTTCTCAAGAGCAGTTTTCATAGCAATAGCGAGTGATTATCTGGTAAGGAACATGCGTGTTGTGTTGGTAGAAGCTATTAAAATACAACCAAAAGAATGCTTTGCTGAAGTAGATGGGATGGTGACCCCAGCCTTAAGTTCTGCAAACAGATGGGTGTTTTGGAAGATGCCTGACTATGTGATCTCTGCTGTTTGCAGGCAGCGTAGAGAAGAAAAGAAAAAGGAAACCAGAAGGTGATGATGATGATGATGACGGTAAACAGCCTTGCAAGAAGCTGACATCCAAAGAAGTAAGTGTGACGTCTTGTAGTACAACAAATGAGCAGGGCAGTAGAGCTGGCACTTTTTTATACATAGAATGCCCGTTATCACTTAAGAGCTTTGAGACTGGGCACTCGTAGGAGGAGAGAGCGCAGGGACGGTAGCTGAGGTAGGAGGAGTGTGAAGACAGGGTGACTTGCTGCTGACGTGAGACGTGACAGTAGATGTGACCCATAAAATGGTCCAGCAGATGACTACAACAGAAAGAGTGAAGGGGCGAATCCTTTGTGGGCAAGTGTTGTGCTGTCAGCATTACCTCGCGCACTGGTGCTGTTAAGGGAGCAGGGGTCTAAATGCCGGGAGATGGGAGAATTTGGAACTGGATGGGCAGTACTGTCCTGTCTTCAGAGAGCTGCTGCTGCTTTCTTCTGTTCATGTTAGTCAAGTCTAAAAAAAATTGTAGAATAACTTAAATACCAAGTGAAATAGTCTGTGTGTCTGAGTTTGAAAGTGATTTGTAAGCAAACTTGTACAGCAGGGGCTTTTTTGGAGCACTGCTGTGGACTGTTAGGACTGTCAGGGGGGAGCGGGAGACTGAATTCTGTTTGTGAATGTTCTGTCACATCTTATGTTAAAAGACCTCTTAGGTGACTGTGCACGTCAGGTTGCTTCTTGTATCTTCTTTACTATTTTTGTAAAGGTTAAAGGGTATCTTCATTTGTAACATTTGAAGAGCGTTGGGTGGGTGGATTCCATATAGATGTCCATATATTCACATCAGCAATGTTTTGTTTGAAATTACTTATTTTACTTGAGGCATGTGGAATGCAAAGTGAACAACATTTGAAAGAATGCAAACAAATTCAGGCTGTGGATACTGTGTGTTTGCTAACGTGTGTCGTGTGTATTTACAGAGAAGACGAGCTGAGAGGCAGCAGCGCTCCAAGAAAGTTGGAGTCCGGTATTATGAAACTCACAACGTGAAAAATAAGAATAAGAACAAGAAAAAAACTGGCTTGGAGGAACAAAGATCAAAGCACAAAAAATACAAACATAAGCAATAACTGCTTATTCTATTAAATTTTACATAAACCAGCTCTAGTATGCAGTGGCTTTTTTTAATATAAAACTTGTAGTTCCCATTCAAAGCCTAGTTTGACTTGTCTGTCTTGTTCCCAGGAGTAGCATCTCACTCTTTGTTTCTGCATCATCTGAAAGTTCTTTATGCAACTGGAGGTCGTGGTATTTCCACATCGCCGTCTAAGGCCAGTAAACACTGCCTTGGCAAAACATATCCTGAAGTGTTACTCAGTGGTGGTGGCGGGTTTGTTGTTTGGTTTTTTTTCTGGAAACTATCGTTGTGGAGTTTTTCATATGACTGGAGTGAATTCCCTTTCCCACGTCTGCCTGCTGTGTATATCCAGCTGGTTACACAGGTACCTCAAGTCAAGATTTCATTTGCTTCCACTGAGAGGTGACCCTTGGCATGGTATCACGCCCTTCCATTTCGTTAGAAATAACCATGTTAGAGAGCTTTGGGTTTGCTCATCCTGGGTTACTTCCAACAGTTCTGACAAGGGATTTTGATGTACAATTAACAGCAAGTTGCATGTACTCAAGGAAATGCCCCTCAAACACCTGTCCCAGGATTACCTGCAGTTTAATTCTCAGTGAATGTGACTTATGCAAAGTGTTTACAATAAACATATTCTTTCTGAATTTTCTACAACATTTTCAAAGTAATAATATTACAGAGATGCTTGCGTATAGAAGTGTTTATTAGTTTATTGCTTTGAAGGTCATCTAGCGTATTACCAACAGGCAAGTCCCAGACAGGTTCACTGTTCAAGGAGCTGGATGCTGGGATCGCATTGAAAGAGGGTGCAGTAACTATGGTCTTGAATTTCAACTCGTCAAGAGAAAAAGAAAGAAAGAATACAATTACGCTGCCTTCAGTTGCCGGTAAGTGAAAATTCAAGATCATTTTATGAAGGCAAATCTTTGTCACTAATTGCAAACTTCTTACTCTGACAGCTCTTCTGAGCACTGTCTGGAGGACAGCAAAAAGATCTACTTATTTGGTGCAATGATGCTTTCAAGTTGGGCCTGAAAAACAAATGAGACGGTAAGTCAAATTAGATTCAACCTAAAAAATAAACCCGTGTTGATGAAAAGTGATAAATTGTCTGTTAGATATTCAAAGTGAGGAGCTGAGGGATGCTGCAATACTTCAAGAGAAGCAGGCCAGGGTTTTTTTCCCTAGCTATTCCATTCCTTACTACATGTTTTATAAATTAGCTTTTCATTCTTGGCATACACACTTGTTGCATTCTGAGAAGAAAAGAGCTGGCTGTGGTTCCATACAATGAGACTCGTTTTGTAATGTAAAGCATTGAAGAGGAAATTAAATAAAAGCTGTTGAAACAGTGGTCTGAATTCTCTGATTTCAGGCTGGAGTACGTTAGCTAAATTAAATATTTGGCTCTCTGGCATTTGGAACACAAACTCTGACTCTGGGACAAAAGTAGCTGGGAACAGCAAGTTTTTCAGTTCCTGAGACAACCCAATTAGACGCCCAATTAGTAGCCTGATCGGAGAGCTACCCGTGCCTAGGGAGCGTGTGGCGTACGAGGCTTCCAGGACTCTGAGATTGCCTCTTCCTAGAGCTGCCAGCAAAATAAACTACCGCGGCGGTGTACGCGCAGCTGTTAGAATATTTGTACTGCAAGGAAGAAACGGATTAAGTGGAACACGTATTTGATTGAAAAGTTATTTCATTTTGTGCCCTAAAACACTTCAAGATGGTGTAAAGATGTTGGTGGTTTAGAAAGGAGAAACTGTAGGAACAGTGAAGATAAGGAAAGCAGCTCGGTGTAAATGAAACGTTTTTAGCCCAGAAACATTTAATGTTTATGGTAACATTTTTTCTTTACTCAAAAGATGTAGGGTGTTTTCCTTTCAAAACCAAAGTAATGAGCAGAAGCTTTGTCTTCACCAAAGCAGCATGCACAAAAGTACTCCCGTAATTGCAGTCCCTGCTGCCTAAGTACACAATTGTTATTATTAGGTAATACTGAACGGTAAGTGGTGTATCTTGTTATCAGGGAGTCGACTTTAATGCCCAACAGCAAAGAAACGGTCTGTCTTAATTTGTCTTCACTAGATTTCCTATTTTGTAGCTGAGAAGGGGTGCTAACTATTATATCTTTGCAATCAAGTTATGCAGAAATAGATTCCTGAAGTATGAGTCGGGTTTGAAGGCTCTGCGTTTGGGGTTCAGCTGCGTGCCTCTGCTCCGCTCCAGCTGACTACAGCAATTCATCATTTTCTAAACAAACTCGCATCTCTCCCTGGCAGACGTGCGTATGGCTGGAATTCAGATAATCTGACTTGCTGTTTGCATTGTCAGGTTCACTAGTAATGACGAATTGCTGAAGGAAGTAGAGGATGCAAAAGCACTATTTTCCCATTTCACTGAGCATTTAAAGAAAGTGGAACATTAATGCAAATGCATCATAAACGTAACACTTCTAAAACTATAAGGAGAAAGTGATTTTTACATCTTTCTAATTACAAAATGACAAGTTTTACCATTACGGTTTGGAATTGCATTTTTTTTACTCACCTTCAGCTGTTGATTTGTTTGTTTCAGGAACTGAACCTCTTCAGTGTGTTTCTTCTCTTCTATCCGTCGCCTTTCGGTTTCACGTTTTTCAATAGCTTCACATCTAGCTTTCTCTTCACTCACTTGTTTTTCCAGCTCCCGCTTTTCCTCTTCTAGCTCTGCAATCTTGGAAGAGAGTACACATTTCTCAAGTTTTGTGTGTTAGCAATCAATTTTTAGTTAAGATGGGACAAAGTTGTATGTTGTACAGCCGTTAGAGTGTTCCAGACAAAATAACAGATAATTTATGAAATGGAACTAAACTGTAGGAAAACAAGGAGACAAGTATTTTGATGATCTTTACTGCCATCTACTGGAAAGAGAAATGACTGATTTCTTATAAAATTGTGTGTGTAATATCCCTGTGCTGTCATGTGCAGAAAACTACACCAAGGGGTTAACAGCCCAACTTACTCTTTTCTCCATGTCAGATTTGCCTTGCTCAGCTTGTAGTGCCTTCCGCATGCCAAAGGCAACGCTGCTCTCGTACAGCATCTGGTAAGCAGCAATTGTCATTTGGATTTCATCCCTGACTCGAAGCAGCAGCAGTCCTCGCTCCGCACAGTTAATTGTAGTTTCACGGATCAATTCGTCTTTACAGAAAGGGCACAAGAGCCTAGTTAGAGAAGGTACTGTACATTTACCTGGGAATGCTGGATACACACAGGGTCCAGAGCTTACTGTATTTTACCTATTTTCTGCACCTCAAAAGCAACATGGATAGTCATAATTTTTTTTTTTTGTTACATTACAGCTATAGCATCAAGTGCTAACAAATAAAGGCAGAGTGGGGGTACAAAACCTATGGTAATAACTGTGATACTGATCTGCTAAAAGCAAACACCTAAAAATTTCTGATGATTTTTTGCAGGTTTTGGGAAATCTCCAGAGGAGTTAAGATCCTCCATCCAATCTCTTGTGTTTGGAAGATGAACATCGTGTCATCAGTGTGTAGGAGTGCTTAACAGGTATATGGTGTTTTAAGTTAACTGATGGGTTAAGTACAGCTATGAGAATTTTAAGCTTCTTTGCATCTTTTGCTATTACGTTGTAAAGGTATGCCTACACAGATGTGTCTTTTGCTTCGTAAACAACATGAGACTGTAAAACGCTCTGTATGGAGGCTGACAGCTTGGGTGGGGGATGAGGATGGGAGCCCTGTGGCTGTTGGAGGAGCCCCCCAGCCCCGGCTAGCCCCCCAGCCCTGGGAGGAGCAGGAGTCCCTGTCCCCAGGGCCAGGGGAGCCGCAGCCCCTCCGGGAGGGGGTTCCCCGTTCCCCACTGCACTGACCGAAGCACTGCGAGTAGAGCTCCCTGCGCACGGGGCAGATGCCGGTCTCCCGCGCCTGCCGCTGCTGCAGCCGCAGGTCCAGCTGCTCCTGCAGGTGCACCACGTCCAGGCGGGTGCTGGGCGCGCTGGACACCTCCTGCACCCAGCGCCGGTTCTCCTCCTCCCACTCCCTAACGCCAAAAGCACCGGCTGTTACGGGGCGGGCCCGGCCGGCCGCTGCCCGGCGCGGGTGGGCCTGGCCCCGGCCCCGGCCCCGCTCACCGCGGCGGCAGGATGGTGTTCAGGATCTCCTGCGGCTGCTTGACCGAGTCGGCGGCGGGCGTCCGGGGCGGCGGCGCGACGGGCCCGCTCGGGGCGGGCGGCTGCGGCGGGGTCCCCTTCAGCGGCCGGGCCTGCGGAGAAAGCAGAGGGCGGTAGGTGCGGGCGGCGGTGGCCCGCGGGCGGCCCGGCCCGCCCGGCCCCGCTCACCCCGGGGGAGCGCTTCTCGGTGCGGCGGCTGACGAGCACGGGCGGGTTGTACCGCAGCAGCGAGTCCGGCGGCTGGATCATGGCGGCGGCGGCCGTTGTCGCCATGGCGACGGCCTCTGTGCGGCGGACGCATGCGCAGGCCAGGCGCGCCCTTCCCCTCGCGCGCCCAAGTGCTTCCGGGCGGCGCGCGCGGGCCGGAAGCGGCGCGCACTTCCGGTGGTGGCGGCGGCCGGCGGCGCCATGGAGGCGGCGGCCGAGCGGCGGCGGGAGCGGCGGCGGCGGGAGGCGGCGGTGAAGGCCGAGAAGCGCAGCCCCCGGCGCTCCGCCTCCCGCTCGGCGCGGGGCAGCCAGTCGCCGCCGGCCGAGGAGCGGCGGGGCCCGGCCGGGCCGCGCCAGGACAGCCGCGGCCGCAGCAGCAGGTAGGGCCGCCCGGCGGATGCGGGCCCGGCCGCGGCCCCGCACTTTTCCTCACCCCTCCCTTCCCTCCCCTTTCCTCTTGTTCTTTTCAAGATCGCCCAAGAGGAAGAGCAAGTCCGGGCGGAGGAGCCGGTCCCCGCGCGGCAGGAGGAGCCGGAGCCCCCACCACGCCACCGTGAAGGTGAAGCAGGTAAATGGTGTTGTCGGTAACAGCGAGGCCCGGCCCTGCCCGCGGAAGCGTTAGCGGGGCCTGGTGTGCTCCTGGCCGCGCAGCGGCAGCGGTTCTTGTGAGACTCGCCTGTGCGAGGTACGGAAAACGACTTCTCACCCGGCAGTTCTTCTCTCCTACTCCCCGTAGGGTGTCATGTCAGGAAAAGGAGGGTCTCGGTGTTTTAATAGCTCGTGCAGCCCACTTCGGGCGTTGCTGTAAGTGGCAGGGTGTGCACGTGTCTGTGAACCCACCCAGCCTTTGCCTCTTAAGCAGGCTGCCCCTGCAAGCTTCTTCCTGTGCCCAGAGCAGGTGACGCACCGTGCCGTTTCTTGATCTTGCTTTATTCAGTGCAAATTGTGGGAATCCAGATAGTCTGGCAAGGAAATTAGTTTCTCTCTCTTTGCATTAGGTCTATGCACAACGTATCCAAGTACGTGTTTTCCATGCGTAGGATTGTGGTGTTCTTAAAAGCCGAGGTAGATTCACTGCTCTTTCATTCTAATCCTGAATGCATCACTATAAGCGATTCTTCATTACAGGAGCGAGACGATCATTGTCGTAGAGGAAACGAGGAGCGAAAGCAGAGGTACCCGTCAGACCAAGAACACAGGAGAGAGAGAAGTGGAGACAGAGATAAACACAGAGACCACTCAGACAGAAGGAAGAATGCAAACGAAAGGCCTGGAGTTCGAGGCCATGAGCGAGAGAGGGAGGTTCAGAACATCCGTGAGCAGCAAGCAGAGAGGGAGTTTTATAATGAGAGAAGACGAGAGCATCGACAAAATAACGAAGGTAGTGGTGTTGACCAGAATCCGGAACTCGGGCAATCTGATAACAAACCTAAAGAAAAAGCTGCTGTAAACAAAGAGAAACCAAGCTTTGAACTGTCTGGTGCACTGCTGGAGGATACCAACACTTTCCGAGGTGTTGTGATTAAGTACAGTGAGCCTCCTGAAGCTCGGATTCCGAAGAAGCGATGGCGCCTCTATCCTTTCAAAAACGATGAGTTTCTCCCAGTCATGTACATTCATAGGCAGAGTGCGTATCTACTGGGCAGGCACCGCAGAATCGCAGATATTCCCATTGACCACCCCTCCTGCTCAAAGCAGCATGCCGTGTTTCAGTACCGGTAAGTATTGCCCTGCCTGCTGCTGAAACGGGGTCATTCAGGAACTTATGAAGAAAAAAAAAAAAGAACCCAAACAAAAAGCCCTGGATATGCACAGTTGAGAGGTATGAGTTTGCTGTAAGAACGTTAGAGAGAGAGAGAATTTATGTTTGACTGCCGCATATCATCCGAGCAGTAATCAAAAACATCTGTAATTCCTCTCATTTAACCACAAGCAGCCTTTTAGTAAGACAAATAACACAGCAGGGTTAAACACAGGAGTGTGTGTACATCTGAATGAGAATAAACCGGCAGGTGTAATTGGCAGTAAAAGTATTTCAAGGAGAGGTTTCATTCATTTGGTCTTTTACAACAAAGTCTGCTGATCTCCTCTGAAGCAGCAGGGCTTGCGTGCTGCTGGAGACAAAGATGCTCTCTTAAGGAACAGCCATCTGTTCTGTTGTCGGAATTACTGTGTTATATCCTCAGAAGTTTAGAAGGTGATTGCAGTCTGTCGGAGTCTGCTCGGTCTCACAGTTTCTCATTGCTCTCATCAGGCTTGTTCATATCTCTGCAAGTACAGATAAGTATTAACTGCACTGGGGCTCGTCTGTTGGAAAACCCGTCTGCTTTTGGAGTCCGCTTTCTGTCTCGCTGTTGTGATTGAAACGGTGTTTTGTGTTTTGCTAGGCTGGTGGAGTACACTCGTGCCGATGGTACCGTTGGCCGCAGGGTGAGGCCCTACATCATCGACCTGGGCTCTGGGAACGGCACTTTCCTCAATAACCAGCGGATTGAACCTCAGCGTTACTACGAACTAAAGGAAAAGGATGTACTGAAGTTTGGGTTCAGCAGCAGGGAATATGTGCTTCTCCACGAATCTTCAGATAAATCTGAGGCTAACACAAAGGACGATGATGATGAGGAGGAGAAGGAGGAAGAGTCTGACAGTTAACAGATGAGGAGGAGATTGAGAGGGGGGTTAAGGGAGAGAAGTTCTTTGCGGTTGAACACATGTTGGGATGTAAACGTTGGAGCATCACGGAACTGATGCCTCTTACTGCCTTAAAGTCCTTTTTCTGTTGCTGATCTGTTCTCGTAGTTTATTTTGGGGGACTTCACTGATTATCATCTTTGATAGTTCTTCGTATCAGGAAATACAGCTTCTTTTTTTTTTTTTTTTTTTTTTATGCTTTTTTCCCTCCCAACAAGCAAAAGAGCACCTGGATGTGAAAGCTCTGATGCTGGAAATATTCAACAAATGTTGAAAGACTGTCCCCTTCTAGGAAACGATGTAAAACACAGCTGGCATATTTAAAATTATTTTTGTTGACTGTTTGTCATAGCCCTTTGAAAATGCTACTTAAGCGAAATACTAGTTAGAAAGTGACCTGATGCATTTTGTAACATGTCTTGTTTGGTAGTTTGCCAAATTCCTTTGCCTGTTCGGAGTTCTAGACAGGAGAATTTACCAGGCTTGCTACTAAAAAGGCGGAAATGTTTGAAGGCCCCTCTTGTGTTTTGGGTAGTTATTTTGCCTTGTGATAACTTTCAGGGCTGGGCATTTCACTGGAATACACTACCTGAAAATTGCAAGGTAATCTGGAATAGAAGTTAAAACGCTTCCTGGGATTCGGGGGGGCGATACTGTGATTTGGAGGCCGAGGTCTCGGTCAGGGTCTACCCAGGACGCGTCGCAACCTGCGGTGCTGAAACTTACTGGATGTGGAGTGTCCAGGTCTAAAACTGAGGCCTTTATTTCTGATACCATCCCGGCCCCACAAATAACTCCTCCTTATTTTTTGTTTGTATTACGCATAAATACCTTTTATTCGGTGACATGTGTTAACCGGAGTTTGCACTATTTAAGTTTTCTTTTTATAAAAAGTTATACTGTCACTTGTTTAAAATAGTCTTCTCCCCTATAAAAGAAAACAATGCTTTAAGAAGAGAAACACCAGTTCCACTCACTGAAAGTACTTGCGTCTTGCATATTTTTGGATGTCTTCTCCCAATGGTTTGCTTTATGGTATAAGAAATGTATATTTTCCACATTGTTTACTACTTTGCCTGGATGTTTGTTCTGTGGTCACCAGCTATTCATACCTGCTGTGTATATACGTTGTGTATACAGGTGGTGCGTATTGTATACACGGGCTGGAACATTTATAGTGTAAATATGGGGCATTGATGTAGGTTTTCAAAAGGTAGGTAGAATGAGTTTTGACTAGGAGGATCTCCTTTATATATACTCTAGGGGTTTTTAAATAAAGAATTTGTAAATTTAGCCCTAATTACTTTTAGTTGTAATATTTTTCTCCTGTCTTTTTTTTTTTTCCTTTATGTTCTTCATATAGATGATCCTTCAGTATTCACTTTGATATTGAGGACGCCAAATAAGTTTTAAAAATAAATATACACGCGGGATTGTTATCGTTGGGAGGCCGGGGAGGGCTTGTGCCCGTCTCACCTGGGTGGCCCCTTCCGTGTGATGGGTGCCCCGGCAGGGTGAACTCGCCCCTCGGGCTGCGCTTACTGAGAGAGTTCATAGAAGCTAAAAAGGGGTCGAATCGGGCAAACGTACACAGGGTTGAAGTCGCCGCTTCTGAACGTGCTGTTCCCCGGAGTCGCGGGGTCTCCGCTGTCCCCGACTCCGGGACCCCCCGCAGCGGGCCGGGGCCGGTTCCGGGACAGCGGGGACACCGTCCGCCCGCCCCGGCGGCCTTGCGGCGCGTCGAGGGGGGTGACCCCCCCCCGGCGCCGGTCGGGGCGGAGCGGTGGGGCCGGGCTCGGCGCTGCCCGCGGCTCCTCCCGGCAGCGCAGCCGCCGCCCCGCCCCGCCCGGCCCGCGCAGGCCGCCGCCGCCGCCGCCATGGCCGCGCTGCACGCCAAGGCCGGCGGCCCCCCGCAGATCCCCGACACCCGCCGGGAGCTGGCCGAGCTGGTGAAGCGCAAGCAGGAGCTGGCGGTGAGCGGCGGGGCCGGGGCGGGCGGCGGGGCTGGGCCGGGGCCGGGCCGGGCCGGGCGGTGGGGCCTGGGCCGCGGGCGGGCGGGCGGGCGGCGGCGGGGCCTGCGCTCGGGGCCGGGCCCGCTGCATGCGCCGCGCTGTGCCCGGCAGGAGACGCTGGCCAACCTGGAGCGGCAGATCTACGCCTTCGAGGGCAGCTACCTGGAGGACACGCAGATGTACGGGAACATCATCCGCGGCTGGGACCGCTACCTCACCAACCAGAAGTGAGTCGCGGGGCCGGCCCCGCCGCCCGGCCCGGCCGCCCCGCCGGGCCCCCGCCATGCCGCCCGCCTGTCTGTCTGTCTGTCTGTCTGTCTGTCTCTGCTTCAGGAACTCCAACAGCAAAAACGACCGGAGGAACCGCAAGTTCAAGGAGGCCGAGCGGCTCTTCAGCAAGTCGTCGGTCACCTCGGCAGCGGTGAGTGCCCGGCGGACTTCCCTGTCCCCGTCCCCCTCCGTGTCTCCCTGTCCCCCTCCCCAGCCCCTCCGTCTCCCTGTCCCCTTTCATCTCTCCCTGGCCACCTCCCTGGCCCCTCCGCCTCCCCATTCCTGTCCCTGTCCCCTTCTCTGTCCCTCTCTATGTCCCCCTGTCCCCCTCCCCAGCCCCATCCCTGTCCCCTGCCCTTGGTGCTCCTCAGTGCAGCTTGTCCCGTGGTGATCTCCCCGGCTGCTACCGGGCCAGTTTTCCATTTAAACTCCTGCGCCTGCCCGATCTCCCCCAGCCCGGGCATCTTCGTCCCCATCGCAGCCTCTTTCAGAAACCCTTTTCCCGGTGCCCAGGGGGTGGCGGAGGGGGAGCGCAGGCGAGAGCCACCCGTGCCACACGCTTGTCACTGCCACCCCTGTCTCTCTGCTCCCAGCCCCGTTCAGCAGTGCCGTGCTGGTGCTGCTAGGTCGAAAGCTCTTTCAAGCGAAGGCCTGATAACGTCTTTCTCTGTGTTTTTGAACGTGTGAAAAGCGATAAATGAGCTGCTGCTTTCGTTAACGTCCCTTTTGGTTTTCCAGGCGGTCAGTGCATTAGCTGGAGTTCAGGACCAGCTCATTGAGAAGCGTAAGTCACTTCTTCACTTCTCTCAGAATTTGGGAAGAGCTACACCTCTCCCCACAACTCAGCTCCGTCTCCAGTTGTTGGGATCGGTGCCGTGCTGGCTGCTCCCCACAGCGCTCCCCGTCCAGGGACCTGCGGCTGCCACTCGCTGGCCGCTCCCCGCTGCTCCCAGCGCAAGTCAGCAAAGCGGCACTGCGAGGAACAGAATTCAAGTTGGGCTTCTTCAAGTAAACTTTTATGCTCGACAAGGGTTTATTGTGCATAAAACTTACTGAAATGGGTTTGGTGCCCTGGGGAGAAGGAGGCCGGCAGGGCTGAGGCAGCGCGTTTCTGTTTGTGTCAGTCAGTTGCAAGTGACGTGGGGAGGAGCCGCGTACGTTCAGGATTTTTAAAAACTCTTCTGTAATCGATACCGAATCAGATGCAATTCTAGTGTGCTCCAGTTGCTGAGGAGGTTTAGCTTGCTGTCCTTCAGAGGCACTTCTCAGGTTCTCTCGTTTACATCCCGGTGTGGTGTGGCAAGGCTCGGCCTGTCTCTGCTGCCCCGCACGCTGTCGCTGGGCGTTGCTTCTCCTGTGCAGGGCTTTGCCAGGGCAGCCCGGGGTGGGAGCCCGGGGCTGTAACCGCTGTGCTCCTCTGTGTTTGTCCTGCTCTAGGGGAGCCAGGCAGTGGCACAGAGAGTGACACTTCTCCAGACTTCCACAATCAGGAGAATGAGCCCAGCCAGGAGGATGCTGAAGAGCTGGATGGGTCTGTGCAGGGGGTGAAACCCCAGAAAGCGGCTTCCTCTACTTCTTCTGGGAGCCACCACAGCAGCCACAAAAAACGGAAGAACAAAAATCGACACAGGTTAGTGGTACCAGCAGCCTTCTCGTCATGCCCTTGGAACGGTTAGCTGTTGCTGAACTTAACTTTTATTATGTGAAAGGAACTAGTAACTTGTTAGAATGACGAACAGCTCGGGTCATTTGTTTTGGTAATTTGTCTGGTTTTCAGTTGTACGCGTCCTGTAGCGCCCCTCGGGACCCCGTTGTATCCAGGAGGGGAAGCGCGTTGACGGAGCTGCAGCAGCAGTCGGCACAGGGTGCTGGCTCCAGCTCTGGTAGCGCTGTGATTTCCACCTGGCCTTTTCGACTCTCTGGCTCTCCAGGGGAATAAAGCCAGCTTCCCGCCAGTAGAGGAGGATTGCAGTCCTGGCCTCCTGGGCTGGCTTCTTGGTTTCTGCAGAACCAAGTAAGATAGGAATGTCAGTACTTGCTTTGGGAAAGAAGGGTGAAAAAGCGAATGGGAATGTTTGGGGGGGTTGTGGACACTCCTCACGAAGATTCCCACTCCCTGAGCCTTTCAGTTTTCAGTGTCCCAAACTGAGTCTCTTTTGCTCGTGGCATGGAAGACTTGCTTCGTCACGTTCACCTCAAAGTGTTTGATATTAAACTGACCTAAAATTGCTGTGAAACGAAGCTTTCCTGAACTCTTTCTGGTTGAATTTAGATGACCGGTTCTGCCCCTTCAGGTGTGTCCCCGAGGCGTGGTGCAGCACGGGGGGCTGGCGGCTCGGAAATCCGGGATAAACTCCCAGCCTCGCCGTGCTGCTCTCCACGGGCCACCTAATGCTGCTGCGTAGCCATGGCTCGTGGCCCTCCGCAGAGCTGGCCCCTACAGGGTGTGGTGGTGCGCGGTGGAGTCAGGCCCTACGGAGAAAGGACCGTGGAAATCCATGCTTTTGGAAAGGGGAGACATTTACTGCAGAACTGCACCTCTCTGGGAATGATTGCTGGAACTGGTACTGAAAGATTATTATAAGTAAAAGGAGCTTTTAAAAAAATCCAGTGTTCCTGCCAGCTTTGAGCTTGTTGGCTTTGTGTACGGATGGGCTTTCCTCTTTGAGGGACCTTCTCGTACGATTAGGAAAGAGAAATGTTTTAAGGAACAGTGGTTAAAAATCTACAAAGATTGCTGGGGAGAGGCTGGTTTGGGAGATGCAGAGGTAGGTATAGTGCTTGAAAAATGCCTAACTCCTTTTTCTCCTTCATTAGGTTTTGAATCGTTAGCGTGTCTTTAATTCTTAGATCAGAATTTCCTTCCTCCAGCAGTCTTAATTGGGCAAACATTCGAAAGTACTGGATGGCCCTTTGGCTCCTCAGGAGCTGGGAATCCAAAGCAGTTCAAAACTCTTGGTTTTTTTGCCTGTAGACAATTGGAAAGAAGTTCAGGAATAACACAAGACACTACGTCTGTAACGAGTTCAGAGAAACAGTCTGTAAAGCTGAAATACAGCTTAAGAAAATTGCTATTTCAAGCAAACAATAAAGTATTCCAGCCAACACGTGCGTGGGCGGCAAACCAACGCGCTGCAGCCGCAGCGGGGTGCCGTGCAGGTGCTGTAAATAATGCCAATTCTTTTGCTCCGTTGCATAACCCGAACTTTAGCGCCAGGAGTTAGGAAGAAACTGCCCCACTGCCAGGTTGTTGCTTTGGGGTTTCTGCTGCATTCCCTCCGCTGAAGCAGCTGGTGCTGGCCGCTGTCGGGGACAGACTATTGGACATGAGGAGCCCTGCTCTGATCCGGTATGGCGATTCTTCTCCTCTAAGAGATTCGGCAGGCACAGCTACAGTACGGAAAGGCCTTTGCAGTTAGTAATTCACTGTTTTGTAATGCTTAGCATGGCCAGATAAGTAATTAAAAGAAGATGATAATTAAGTTTGTCTGTAATAAAAACGCTGTTAAAGTTGTGATTGCTGTTACTGACTATCCCCTAAATTCTGGCAGAAAAGACCAAGCAATTTTCAAGTATATCTAGGTTAAAAAAACCCGAACAACAAAACAGTCCCGGCCTACCAAAAGTAGAACTTAAGTGCTTTAAGCGTTTTAAACGTACTGCAGCCCAGAGTGCTCTTTAGGAAGGGACCTGCCTGTCTGTTTCTTGGGTGTCGTGGAAAAAAAAAAAAAAATAGAAAAGAAATAACTGGCATTTCTTTTTGATCAGAAGCTCTTCCGTTTGCCAGTGTTATGTTTGGGTTCTGCTCACCCTGACAGCGCGCTGGCTCCCCCGGATTTTCGCCTTCATGCCCACCGAGAGCGGTGCGGAAAGTTGGATTCAGACTGGGCAGAACTGGTGCGAATGGGCAGTTTAACTGCAGACAGTTAAGAGCAGGGAATCAGATGGAAGTTACAGTGTCGTTATCGCAGTCATCCTCTGTTCCCTCTGAGACCACAGGAAGGCAAAGATGATTATTTTCTGTGTGCTCAGCAATTTTCACGGCTAAAAAGTCTTTCAGGAGAAAACAACGCTGTTTCCTCTTAGAAATTCAGCGCTGAAAAGCTGCTGAGTTACAGCTGATTCGATGATTCGTCCCTTCCGCCAAATCCCGTTGTTAGCTTTGGGGCAGGACCGCTTCTAGAGCCGGTGCCACCGTGTGAATGCCGAGACGAGGGTGGAATGTCACCAAACTCTTCCTTAGCGCTGGCCCGGTGACCGTGTTCTCCGTGCGGCTCTTGGAAAGGCAGGGGGTGCGAGGGGCCGCGTGTGTGCGTGTGCTTCGGGAGAATACCCCAATGCAAAGTTGGCCGCTGAGCGCCGTCCCGCGCTGCTGCCCGAGCTTCGCTTTGCCGCAGTAACCGGAGCCACCGCTCTCACCGCCCGCTCTCCGGTTTCACGAGCAAATCCCTTCTCCTCTCCGCCTGCGAGCCAGCCTGCGCTCCCAGTCGCCCATAGCTGCCTTGTTCAGCACCTAAAATTCCCTCAGAAAACCGCTGTGCCTCTCTTCTAACACCTTTTTCCCAGAAATCCGATTGGGGAGGGGGACTCTGGATTGCCAAGTCTGGAGTGCTATTTGTGCCCGATTCTGGTTACGATATCTTAAGAACTTTATGGCATTTGAACACTGGCTTTATTATTTATTTTATTTCGTTTTATTTTTTTTTTTAGTAATCTCGCTAGGGTGGCTAATCAACTAATTTATTTAATTCATTAGTATATTAATTTCTATTGCTTTCTTCCTTTCAAATGCTGCCCCTCAGCCCGTCTGGCATGTTTGATTATGACTTTGAGTAAGTTTGACTTGAATTAGTACTTGTGCTGTGTTGTTAGTGTGTAGACACCAATGTGCCTTTTGAGACCTTTCTAACCCATAGTTTATCTGTTTAATTGTAGGTATGTATATTAGGTTAGGCTGGGAAGTTTTTTTTAAAAACAGAAAAGCGTGATGGAGGTAACATTTTATTTAATAACTTCAGCAAAATTAAATTAACTTCACTCTTCTCTACCTTTCTGTTTCATTTTTAAATAGATAAACTTTTTAACTTAAAAGCTTAGTTTAAAAACTGATTCTTCTGGCTTTGCTTCTTAAGGAGATTAGTGTAGACTTGGATATTTCCTTCTGGAAAAATGTAATAAACTCAATACCTTTGACTCATTTAATCCCTGTCACCTTAAACGCCTCTCTCTGTTCTGAGTAAATAACCATCACCACTATGTCTGAATAATTACCTGTGGCATAGTCGCACTTCTAACAAATTAACATAGAGCATGCGTATTTAACCTTATTTCTTTATGCTGCATAACTGCCCTGTGATTTTTGTTATGAAGCTTGATTAACTCTTTTTTTTTTTTTTTTTTGTGAGTGGACGCAATATGCATTTTGGCAAATAATAAAGAATCCACTCTCCGTCTCTTTGCCGCTCTCTTGTCCAGTAACACTGGGACAGATTTGGCTCAGCCCAATTGAGAATGTGGATTGCATTAACCAAATAGTCTTTGTTGTAGCCTGTGCCATATGCAGTAGCTGGTTCTTTGAACTCTAGTCTTGGTTTCGTGTATTGAAATGGACATTTCTCTTATCTTTCCAACCACAGGATTGATCTCAAGTTAAACAAAAAGCCAAGAGCCGTAAGTATCAGTGCTCTGTCCTTGTTTTCATTGCTCGTCTGTAGACTTGAGTGGCTGACTGACTCCTAATGTTAAAAAGCCTCCCTCTGCTGTAATTTAACATCTTGTTTTCACGGTTGAGGAATATCATGGGATGAAATAAGCATTGTCTTGTGGATTTAACGATAAATAAGCCCAGGTAGGCGTGTTACGAAGCTAGGTCACAGTTAAGTCCTGTGCATTTTCTGTGAAAAAAGCTGGTTTGCGTCCTGTTACCTTGTCATGATCTGGGACATTAAAAGCATCTGGTTTTGGTTGATGCGTTCTTGAACTAAGGTTTTGAAGGTTTAGCTACAAGAAGAAAAATCTCTTTTCTGTTTTGCCTGCAAGTAATGGTTTGTAGAAATGAGAGAAGGCTGAGAATCCCAGCTCTGCAAGCAGAATTGGAAGTAGAAAGATCTCAATGTGCCCGGCCTTTCCTTTCTCTGCAGGACTACTAGACTCATCAGTGCTGATGCTTCTGGGATTTAGGTCTGTGTGAATCCCCGCTGAGAAAAATGCCGGTCGACTGGATGATGAGCACGACGGCAGCTCTGGCCGAGCGTCTGCAGACGGGAGTGGCTCGCTCTAAAGACCTTAACCAGAGGAGAAAATCTTGGACCATGTACTTTGCATCATTTTAAAATCACCTGAGTTGCAGGAAGACTAAGGTGTAGTAGTAGTAGTAGTAGTAGTCCTGAATTCCTGACTATTCTGTGCTTCCACCTCAGTCGGGAGCTTCTTAAAATTGGCTGATGTTGCTGCTGCCACCCCTGTCACCCGCCAGCCCTCGGAGAGGTGTTTCTTTTTCCACTGGAACTGGGGTATGATTCAGTATGTCCCATCCGTGTTGTAAGACTTAGATTACTTTTGTTGCTGATATTTAGCGTTGTAGTTTTGGTTTGGGGTTTTTTTTTAGTTGTTTTATTTTTTTTAGAAAAAACCAAAGTGTATAGTTAACAAATTGACTTTTGGTTCCTTTGTTTTAATCCACCACGTAGAGTGGAAAGTTCTTCATTGTGTGGAACAGCTCATTTTGATTCTTCCTCAAGCAGAGAAGAAGGTGGTTAACCCTTTTCTCTAATTTTAATCTTAAACACCATCCCCTAAAATTTACACAGTATCTAAAGATGCAGGGACGGCTGGAGCTCAAAGCCATCTCGCTCTTTGCTATCTTTGAGGTTGGGTGGATTCTCTTTTTAATACAAACTTCTGTCATTTGTACATAAACAATAAAGTTACATGTTTGTCTCTCTTCTCATGTTTCGTTCAGTCCAAAATTTGACTCCTAGTGCTTTTTATTCTCCATCTGCTTTATGAGGACTTTGCTGGAATTCTTCCACATTTCCATAGTAGCTGTTCCTGGTTTCCCAACCCGTAGGAGGTTTCCGTTGTGCTTGCTTTGCTCTGGTGTACGTAACATTGAGTACTTGCAGGGATGGCCAGGCACCGATCTCCGGCTGTCTTCAGCTAATCCCGCTTCCGGGTAGGGCTTGGATGGAAGTCTTGCTTGCCGATGGTGGGGGAATGCCCGGAGGTGAGGGATGAGCCGTCGGGATTGGCACCGGGAGGGCGCACAGAGGGGTGAGTGCTGGGGGCCTGTCCCGGCAGGCAGGTGGAGATCCCAGTGCTGACGTTGAAATTAGCCCTTCTTTCCCCAAGGCAGTAAATTGCCTTTGTTACCAGCGGCGTAATGCATTTGCGTCTGCCTAAACGTTGCGATGGAGAGTGCGCCACGGGCAAAGCTGTGTCACTTCCAGCCCCCCCCGTGCCCGCCTGCGTGCTTGTCACTGCTGAGTTCGTTCCGTTCTGCTGCACCTCTGCTCTCCTGCTGCCGTGGGTCTCTCCCAGCTCCCTCCGGCCCGGGCCGAGCCGTACCGAAGAGTGAAGGGCAACGGCCAGGAGCGAAGGTCTCCCGTGTGCTCCTGTCTGGCTCAGGGCTCAAGGCAGCTCCGTGGTTGTGGGGGTGGGAGTTGGTCCCGCAGCAGGGCCAGAGGCTGGCACTCGGGGGGTGTCGGGATGTAAGGGCTCAAGGGGCGAGCTGCAGAGCTGTCCTCCTGCTTTGTGTTTTATGTTACAGAGGTTGAATACAGGGGGGTGAAAGATCTAGGAAATAACAAACACCTCAAAGGCCTTGCTTTTACACAGTTCTGGAAAAAAGAAGTCTTAACTGAAGGGGTTTGATTATTTGGCCTTGGTACAAAGGCAGTTTTTCTCCCCCTGCTGCTGCTGTTCCAAAGCAAGAATTGCAAGAACGCGTGGACTTCAGAGGGTAAAAATCTCTGCTGCACCACTTTGACCTCGCGCAAAGCTGCCCTACCTTTCTGGCCAGAACATCCACCTGTGGAGAAACAGCAAAGGGCTCCTGTAGCTTGGAATCCTGTGTGTTCAGGCGTGTTTTGTGGCAAAGTGTCAGTCAGCCCCGCTTTCCCTGCGATACGCATTAGGGGTGCTGCGGGGACAAGGGGAAAACACAACCTTTCCTGCCTCCGGCAGTGTTTGTCACTAAAGGGAGGGGACAGCCTGTTCGGACGAGGACAGTGTGATGGCAGCAGCCCTGGGGAGCCAGCGCATCGATCAGCGCAGAAAGCTGAATGGCGAATGCGTGGTTCCAGATAAAGGCACCTCGTTGTGCCGAGCCACAGCTCTTCCCCGCCACATCCTTCTGACCCGCAGCCCTTGGGCTGCCAGGAGCCGGGTGAGATGAAGGGGCCGGGGCTCCGTGCGGCCTGTCCCAGCAGAGGGAACCAACCGTCCCTGTCCCACAAGCAGCACTGATGGCCACAGCTCTGCAGCACCAGCTTCCCTGCGGTGGGGAACGCAGGGGGGGGTCGGCAGCGTGCGGGGTCTGCCATCGCTTTGGGAACATAAGCACCATCGCCTACGAGAGGGCTGTGAGACGGGTGCTGGAGTCTGACTCTGGCAGTTGCGCCTATAACTTCTATTTTATTTCTGAAGACTTCTATTTTTCTTCCCAAACAGCCAGCGTGGCTAAAGATCCAGAGAGCCAGTGCCTGGCCTTGGACACAGGGGGCACAGAGAGCCGCACGGGCTTTTTCCTAAATGCTAATGACAGCTAAAAGTAGTAGCTAAAAATAAATTGCGGCTCATTTTCTTGTAGAAGATGGATCCTGAGCAGAGCAAATGAGGGGTGGCAGAGCAGCAACTGTCCTTATGGCCACCAAAGGTGGAGCAGCAGCAGCGCTAATCCCCTGCACAGCCTCGTCACCAAGAGGATTAGGCAGGAGTTTATCGAGCCCAGGGAAGCGGCCGCGAGCTGACAGCAGGCAGGAGGGGCAGCGGCCACTGGGGAGGGTCCGCACGTGGCGCAGCGCTGGGTAAGGGGCAGCTGGGGTTGGTGGGGGGGGGCCGTCGTCCCCCCGGGCACGTGCCCCACGCGCTGGGATCTGGCTCTCGGCGAGGCGGGCTGGACGCTGCCGTGTGGTGGTGCACCCCGTGGCTGCCACGCGTCCCTCCGGTGCGCCCAGCGTGGCAGGTGAGCGAGGTGGCGGCTCCCGGGGGGGTGCTGGCACATCAGCTCTCTGTCTCCTGGTCTGCAGGGTCCCCATGGGCAGGCAGCGCGGCCCGCGGGGGCCGAGGTGGAGGCAGCTCCTGCGTGCCGGGGGCCGGTGGCTCCTGTGGCTCTCCGGGATGGCGTTCCAGGGGCTGCAGTGGCTCTGGAGGCTGGCATGGGTCGGTACTGTGGGACCCCCCCCCTTCCCCGGGGCCATTCACACACTCATGTCAGCCCAAATGTGGCACGTGTCCAGACCAGGGGTCAGGCCATGGAGTGGGGGTACTGCTGGGGTTCATCACCTGTCCTGGTGGCACCAGGGGGGGCTGGGGCAGGGAGGGTGGGTGTCACCACCCCATCCAGCAGCATGGCTGGGGGATCAGGAGCCTCAGCCGCAGGTGGCGGCTCTTGGCTGAAGGCACTGCCTGGTTCTGCCCACCGAGAGCTCTGGGGATGTGGGGACATTGCTCTGGGCTCTGCGCTCCCCGGGGAGGGTTTGAGCCCACCGCTCTCACCACACGGCCGCCATCCTCCCCCCCAGTACCTGCTGATCTGCTACAAGAGCTGCTGGGACGGCGCCTTCCAGGTCACTGAGGAGGTAACTCCCCCAACATGCCCCTGCGCTGGGAGGGCTGCCGAGATCTCCAACCCCCGGGACATGGCTGAGCCCGGTGACATGGTCTATGGGTGGCACCAGCGGGGCTGTAGGTCCCCAGGGCATGGCACGGTGGGGTTCCCCGCTCAGGGTCAGTGCCAGGGGCCACCTGGGCTCAGCTGCCCGTGGACATGTCAGTCCCCAGTGTCCGTGGTGGCTTTCAGCTGGGCACGGTGCTGTGGTCAAGGCTGGAAAGTGGCAGCGAGGGGAGTGAGGAGGAGGACAGGGACGCCACCTCTGCGCTGGAGCCTGGGCTGGCAGGTGGGTCCCCGGCTCGGCGGTGGTGGTGGGGGGGGGTGTCCCTGCTGCAGAGGGTGGGGGGGGAATGGGAGTCGCGGGGCGCTGGCGGGACCTGAGCTGTGGTGCCAGGGCAGTGGTGGAGTGGCAGCGGCGCGGTGACGCCAGCGAGGCCGTGCTGGGGAGGCTGGAGGCGCTGGAGGCCGACGTCCGCTTCCTCTGCACCGAGCTGGGCGCTGAGAAGCTGCTGTGGAGCAGCCGGTTCCTGGAGCTGCTGCGGGAACAGCAAGGCCTGCGCCAGCGGGTGAGTCCCGTCACCCCCACCCCTCCCGCCCCCAAAACCCCCCATGGGCCCCCCAGACCCACTGGTCCCCCTGACGCCCATTCCCATCCCAGCTGCAGGAGCGCCCGCGGTGGTGGGACGGTGGTGACAGCCCCGAGCTGCTGGGGGAAGCGGAGGAGCAAAGTGCCAGTGGGAGCGAGGAAGAGAGCCCGGCAGGTAGTGGCTGGGGACCTGGGGGGCACTGGGGGGTCGGGGAGCGGGGACCTGCCACCTGCAGCCAGGGCTGGGGATGGGGCACTGTGCTGAGCTCTGCCAGTGGGCAGCCCACCAGCTCCCAGCTGGGCACTGGGCAGCACTGGTGGGCACTGGGCAGCAATGGGCTGCCCTGGTAGGTACCTGGGAGCAGAGCGTGCCCAGGAAAGCTCCCAGTCCTCTGTACCAGTCGCCACTGGAAGCCCGGCTGGGCCGTCCCCGACTCAGCAGAGCTCTGGCCATCGCTTCCCTCTCGCCCTTTCGCTCAGCTGAAGGTCGCCGGTGGACGGAGCCACGCTGGCAGCCAGCCCCGCGCCCGGGCAGCCTTTTGGGGCCAGCAGCTCCGTGACGGGCAGCAAATGTAAGTGAAGGTGTAAGCAGGGCGTTGGGGAGCCGGGAAGGAGCCACGTGTCCCTCCCTGCCCAGGCACGGCAGGACGCAGGCCAGGCCGGCGCGGTCCCGGTTGTGTTCCCGTGTCCCTGTATGTGCCTCCATTGCTCGGTGCCAGCCGGGCCCTGCCCCGTCCTGCCCCTTCAGCAGAACTGCAGCATTTCCCAGAAGCAGGAACAGCCGGGAGGCGGCTCAGGGCAAGCCAGTGCCTCCTGGGCTGCCCAGGGCAGGTCACAGCCACCCCCTGCCCGGGGCCACCCCCGGGGCTGACTGTGCCCCGGGCGGGTTGTCTCGGGTGGAGCCCAGCGAGGAGCATCTTTCTGCTCTGCCACAACGTGTTGGGAGCTTCCAGGAAAGAGGAGGAAAGTCACCGCCAGCTCCCGGCCGCCTTGCACAAGTTGGAGACGCTGGGGCCACGGGTGGATTGCAAAACCCAACTGCTGCCCCGTTTACTTCTTCGTTGGCCAGATCAGGCCCCTCCGTCAGCTGCTCCGCACACGTGGCGCAACTCTGGGCCGGCTCCTTGCGACCGCGCTCGGGGGAACTGGCCGTGCTGGGGTGGCCGAGGGGCCCCGGAGAATGGCTCCACCAGGGACGCTGTGCCACGGGAGTGCCAGCCAAGGGAAGCAGGCTCAGGGCTGCCTGGGGCACACGCGGGCAAACCCTCTCTGCCCTCCAAAGTGTGGTGTTGGGTCCCTCAGCCCCTGGCCAGCGAAGGGCGAGGAAGCGGCTGGAGGAGGGCGCTGAGCATCCCACCCCCAGGAGGGCAGACCCGGCATGGCCACGGGCCCCGACACACAGCAGGACTGGCCCTGGGCTTCCATGCGAGGTGCAGGGGCAACGGGCCACCCTGTGCCCAAGCCCCGGTCCAGCCGCAGGGGGCTGCGTGCCGCTCCCACCCTTCTGTGGGCTCCCGGCAGCCGCCGCTCTGCTGCTGTGAAATACAGGTGTCCGCTTTCCGCACGGTTGCCTGCCTTTGCTTGGTCTTTCCCCTGCGCGGGCCGGGCCGGTGGCCCCCCTGCAGCCTTTTGGGGAGGGGGTACCCAGACGAGCTCTTGCCGCAGCGGGGAGGGGAGCGGTGCCCAGCCCGCGGCCGCAGCGGTGTGTGCCGTGGCGGTGATTCAGACAGGGAAGTGTTTGCCGCAGACATGAAAGGTGCCGCGGCAGGGAGCGTGTGGCAGCGGCGCTTCCCGCCCGGGAGATAATCCTGCCTGGCGCGAAGGCTACGCAAACCAGCCGCTCCTTGCCAAGCGATGGGCAAACTCTTTCCATCGCTGCTCCCACCGCTCAAAAATGCGTCTCGCCAGCTCCATGTGCACGGCCCTTCCCGGCAGGCCCTGGCACCGCGCTGTCTGCCCCCGCCGGCTGCCTGCACCCTCGGCAGCGGTGACCCCATGGGTGTCTGGCACTTAATAACTCCCCAAAAGTGCCAGAGAAAGGGGGATGGGAGCTACTGGCTGTGGCCGCCCCTGAGAGAAGGCAGCCACCGCTGCCAGGGCGTCTGCCCTTGGCCACAGGGGGGTCTGCGGGACACGCAGGCACAGCCCACTGGAGCCGGCCATGCCACCGCACACCCACAGCAAGAGGAAAGTGCTGGACAAAGCCACGCCCGGGACTGGTCCCCCCCATCCACCGCACAGGCCGGCGTCTTCGCCGGGACAGGCCAGAGGAAACTCCCGTTTCTCCTGGCCCCTCCCCAGCCGGTGCCTGCTGGGGGCCGGAGTTTCCACTTGGGCTGAGTGTGAAGAGCCCCCCAGGCACACAGCTGAGGGTCCGCCAGTGACCCCGCTGCTGGTGGTCCTGCAGCCCTGAGAGCTGGGCGCCAGCACAAAGGCTTTTATGGGAATACTTTCATTCTGGTTTCGTTGCCAGCGCCGGGCGGACTTGTCTCATGCTGCTTGGGAAACTCATCCCGCAATGCTGCGGGACGGCTGCCACGACCCTGGTCCTGCTGCCGTCCCCAGGACCCAGGGAGCACACGGACACCGTCCCCACAGCCCTGCGCAGCCTCTGCGCCCGCCCCGGCAGCAGGGACCGGGGAGAGGCTCCTGCAGCCAGCAGGGATCATTGCTCCCAACGTGCCCGTGCAGCACCCCGCACCGCCAGGGAACTGATGCAATGCAAATAACAGCAGCCTGACTCAGCCTGCACCAACCTGGCTCCGGCACCGGGGTTGAGGTGGGAGAGCCCCACGCTTCTCTGAAATACCAAAATCAATCAGGTCCTGCGAACGGCTCCCTGCTGCAGCGAAACCCCAGCCCCAACTCAGGCGTCTCCTCCCCTGCAGGAATCCCAGCAGCAGCCGCGCAGAGACCTCGGGAGCGCCGGCGACAGGACGGGAGCCCTGCAGCCATGCAGCGCAGCTCCCCGGCGGCGATCCATGGGCTGTGCTGGAAATCCCCGCTCCGAGAGCGGCCCAGCGACTGCCACCGACGGGGCTCAGGGGGCGGAGGTGAAATCAAGCAGCGTTCGCAGCACTCCCCAGCTCTTCCTCCAGCCCCGGGGGTGGGCAGCCCCCATGCAATAGCTGCGGGAACCTTTCCCCAGGCCAACCCGCCTTGCAAATCCTCCTGACCTATTGCTCAACCAGGCAGCTGTATTTACTCCAAAATATTTGTGCAATGCGGGCTTTGGGGGCGCGGGGGGGAAGCTCAGGGCTGGTCCATGGCTTGGCCAGGAGGGCTGAGCCGGCTGCTGGCCCCGGTGGCTGCAGCAAAGGGTTGAGCTTTGCTCGGGGCGGTCTGCTCCCAGAGAACCTGAGAAAGCCAGAAAGCACTTCTGCTGCCCTCAGGCACCTCCTTAAGGGAAAACTTTCCACGGGCAAACCCTGGCCTTAGGGAACACAGGGGTATATTCAGGGCCTAAACCCCAAGGCGCAGAGAAAGGCTGGCTCCAGGCAAAGCGAGAAGCGCGTGGCTGGAGGGCGAGCGCTGCCACCGGCAGCACGCTGCTGCGCTCGGGACGCCTCTTCCTATCTGCGGGGAGAGAAAGGGAAGCAGCCCTGCAGGCTCAGAGCTGCGTGAGAGCAGCGGTTTGACGCTGA
Organism: Larus michahellis; assembly: GCF_964199755.1. Lineage (NCBI taxonomy): Eukaryota > Metazoa > Chordata > Aves > Charadriiformes > Laridae > Larus > Larus michahellis. Next base: position 2,657,003 of record NC_133914.1, on the reverse strand, counting down.
ACCTGCTTCCTCGTAGGGTGGCCTGTGGCGGGCGGTGGCCCGGCCGCAGCCCCGCGTGACGCTGCGCACACATGTGCAGCCCCTTTCCCACGGCCCCTCCGGGAGCCCCGGGTCAGATTCCTGCCTCTGGAAATGCCTTGAAATGTTAGGGTTGAGCTAGCCACATCCTGGAAATCCCCCGATGGGAGGGAACCAGATGGGTTCAAGTGAAAGTTCGGGAGCAAGAAGGGCAAAGGCAGCCGGCGCAGGGGAGGGGGTCCCGCTCCACTGGCCCCGCAGGCACCGGGAGCCGGAGCCCCACTGGGCTGGGAGCCGGGGGCTGCGTTCACCGCCCAGGGCCCCTCCTGGGCCACCGACCGCAAAGGGAAGGAGATGAGCAGTCTCTACCCTGACCTCTGCCACAGCACAGCTTCCCCTTTCTTCCTTCCCTCTTTTGAGTATCGATTTAAAAAAAAAAACAAAAAAAAGTCAAGATAACCTGCAGCACTGACTTCTGCAGCAGGGCTCTTCCCCTGCCCGTTCATCCTTCCCTTGTGCAGTGGAAACAAAGCCTTTCCTTGGTTGATATTTACCTTTTTCCATCTATTTCTAGCACAACAGGGAAGGCAAAGAAGAGATTGTTCTCCTTCTCCATCCCCAAAACACATTGGTGGACCCCTCATTCCTCTTCACAAGTGCTGCCGCTCACATCCTCACTTCCAGGAGGTTTTTCCAACCCCAGCCCCCCCTTCCCTGGCTCCTCTCACACCCCCTCGCACTTCTGGGGAGGATGCGACGACAGCAACCTGCTCCTGCTGAGCACCGGCACCTGGCTCCAGCAGGGACGCCGGTGACAGTGACTGGGTGGCTGCTGGAGGGGGAAGGACGGCACACTTGGTTTGGAAGGAAGGAGCTGGCGGCGGACAGGCTCAGCAGTCTCGTTTTGCAGAGCTCCACCGTCCAACAGAGCGAGCCTTGGGTCATGGCGGCAGTTCTCCTCCTCCTCCTTCCCGTGGTTGTGCCCTGACACTTTTCAGTGTTCTGCCCCCCCTTCTCCAGCTCGCTCTGGGGGCTCGAGGGGAGCAGCAGCCATTCCTCACCCTGCCGGGGTAGGAAAAGCCGCTGGGAGAGGAGCCCAGCTCCTGGGGGGCTGTGCACAAGGCTTCACAGCACGAAGGCAGGGCAACCCCGCTGCAGGACAGGGAGCTTTCAACAGGTGCCTGCGTGTGACCTCCTTAACTCGAACAGATCAGCGAGCTGACAGGAAGATCTAACCTATTTTAGACGGATAAGAAACACAGTGCAAACGCACAGCAGTCGTGACAGGTCCCCCCCTGCCGATGCACCCCGAGGAAGCGGTAAGCCACAGGGCGCATCATGAAAATTCCACAATAACAGCACGGCCAGCGCCTGCCCGGGCGCAGCAGCCTGCAGGTGGGCAGCTCCTCTGACCCAGCGCAGGGGGGAAATCCGCAGCAGTGACAGTTTTATCAGAATTTCCCACCTTTCCCGAGGCCCTGGGCACCACGGAGAACCAGCCCACTGGGATGCGAGACTCAGCAGACAGTGGTACTTGCACTCCAGCAGAGGATGCTCCAGGGGCAGGATGCGCAGGGTCACTCAGGCAGAAGCCTTGTGTGAGAGAATGAGAGAGTTCGGAGAAACAGCAGCTGGATTTTGGCTGGGTTTCCTGGGTGGCACAGCAGCGCACACAGCAGCAGCTTGTGGGGATTTTGATCAGATTTGTGTTAGGGACCGACCCTCCCAAACCGCTGTGTGCCGCCAGGACTGTCACTGCAATAGCAAAGCTAACATCACAGGCAGGCTCTTCCCTTCCTGCCTACGGTATCGAACCTCTGCGCTTCTGCGCCAATTCCTGCGGTCGTATCAGTCCAGCTTCAACAGAAATAAAAACAAGCATTCCCTCCACATCTACACATCCTGCAAAACTAAAATTATCTATTAATGTATTTTACTGGAGGACCAGCCTTAAAATCCTGCAGCATTTTTCAATTACAGACCCCACTACAAACAGCAGAAAAGTCTTCACCTGGTTAAAAGGTCTGACCCAATCCATGGCACATCACTTAATCCCCTCCCCAAGACCCCGCCATCACACACGTGCGGAGCCGCATGAGCTTAGTGTCCCTTCCGCCACTCGGGAGGGTTCCTCTCCCACGGCCAAGAAATGACCTTTCACACTGTGACGTTCCAATTTCAGATTTGTTCTTTGAAGCCAAGCACTATCTCCAGGAGCACCCGCTTTCCTTGTTTTTGATTAACTAGAAGTAGTCATTGCCCTGTATTAAATTAAGAGCACAAATATGTATAAAGCCCATAAAGTTATTTAACAAGTCAGATAAGAAAACGCTGTACGGCAGTATAGCGGGTAGGAGGGGATGATTCTCATAGAGGAATGCGAGCACCAAAATTGCTACTGCATTTCCTTCCCAGTTCATAACAAAGCTTGAGAGCAAAGTCTTGAAGCGTTACAGCCAGCATATTATCACACTGTCATGCTCAACATCTGACACAGCTGTGCTATGTAACTGGATAAAAATATGTATTTATGTCCAGCCTGGACTGTGGAACTGCCCATTAAAACTGACGCACAGCCCACGCTGTTTCTTCCAAAATAATTTTGAGTGCGCTATTCATTAGCACCTGAAACACCGCACAGCTCTGCGGCTGGAGCCACATGCCAGCGCCCCGCTGCCTCACGGCGCCTCGACTGCCAGGGCCTCCCCTGTGCGGCGGGCACGCCACTAACGCCAAACACACACCAAACACTGGATGTGCTGTTATCCACTACAGCTATTTTTTTTTTTTTTGACCCGTCACACTGCATCAATTGACAAACCTGTCAATGCTCAGGCATCAGACTGCTGCTGCCGTTGGACTGCGTACGGAGAGCTCGGATTGGAGAGGAACCCCAGGGAAGAAGGACCATTCCTCTGACTTTCCTGGCAAGCCAGCCAAAACATTGAATGGTCTTCCAAAAAGCCACCAGAGCCCAAGTAATTCAACTCAGCAGTTTTTATTTATATAACACAAGTTCTTACTTTGCCATGGCTTTCACACGGCTGCCTCCATTCAGTACATAAACTATATACTGCATAACGATACAGAAAAGTTCAGTAAAATGTCAGCTTGTGAGTATAAAATGTTAGTCTTCTGATTGCAAGAGAAGCAGCATACATCAGCATTCCACCAGAAAAACAAAAACCACCGCGCCAAGTAACACAATGGCTGAGTCGAGAATAGTACTAATTAAAACCAGCATCAAGCAGCAAGCTGCTGGACAATAACATTAAAAACCATTTTTTCCTGTAATTTACAAATATGCAAAGTATCAGGTTACTTAAAATTAAGAAGCATTTTGCTTACTAACATGAAACATTACTAATCTGTAATGTATCATAATTAACCAGGTATACAGGTTTCTGTGTCCCTGTGGTTTGTATGGCACATGGTGCCAGTCTGGGTAGGTCAGGCCTCGGACAGTCAGAGGGGAGAACAGCGAGAGACAAAACCGTTCTCGGAAACAGCTGGACTCCTCTCTCTCCCCTTCACAATTCACCACTCAAGGACCTTGGTTTAACCACAAGATGGATGTATTTAAAAAAAACAAAGACAAACCCATAACAAAAAACCCAGATACAATGTGTATCAACAAATCAACTGCTTCTGGCCTGCAAGTGCAAGAAACATCTTTGCATTCTAAGCACAATGAAATTCCAGGACCAGAACCAATTACTACAGCAATTGGTTTTGCATATTTAAAATCTGTTACAGTATCTACAGTAAAAAACGTCTTGCAGAGTAAGAGGGAACGAAAGGGGAACAGCCTTACCAAATAAGACTTATTCTATGTTTTTGGATGCTGCTATAGTTTGACAGATCTGAAGGGGACAGGAAAACATTAGTAAGAAAGAAGATGAAGCAAGGGCTTTACAGAGAAAAATACGAAGGAATCCTCAGGACCCGGACTGGCAGCAGTCCAGACGGGACTACGGCTGTTTTACCAAACGCTCAGAACTATTGCTGTCTGAAGACTCAAGGCACGACATCATAAATCCTCCCTGCCGGCGTTGCACAGAGATAGCCCAAGCCGGGTTACCGGCCAAGGTCAATGTTGTAGAGCAGCATCAACAGCGTGGTCACCCACGCGTCCCGACAACTGCGTTTTTCAGCAAATGCCAGACACACGACTGGCATGTAGCTGTGGGGCAGCGTCAGGCCTCTCACCCCACGGAAGGATTGCACTCCTGGCTCCTCTTCTTTCTGGGAGCCGCGCTGCTTGCGAAGCACTTGTGGTACCTGCTGGAGAGTCACCTCACCTCGGGAAGGTAAGGCAAGCAGGAGGGGTGTGGAAAGCATCGTTAAAGTGGTGCACCAATCGAACCAAATTAAAGTCAGCTAAACCTAGCTTCATACTAGATTTATAACCCAACGTTTTCCACAGATCTGCATAGTAGGATTTAGTAAAGAGGCTTAGTTAAGAGCTAAGAACAGGCTCGACAATGCATTCCAGTCTTCACAAATAAGCCTCACACACTGCAAAGGCAGTGCCCCCTTATCTTTACAAGCCCCCCTGAGTCCTCCCTCCCCCCCCCATGCCTAGTAATACACTCAGCCACCTCAAAGCTGCAGCTAATGGGAGGAGTCAGGCCACTTTTGGTTCCAAACTGCAGGAATTTAGGATGTGCCTGACTCGCCACACAACCCAAAGGAAAAACCCTGCTCTGAAGCTGCAGCCTCGGCTCCTGTGCATCACCCAAAGCTTCTTCAACAGCCCCGGGGGAAGACGGGACCCTAGGGTGCTCTCACCTCTCCAAGAGGAGCACGCTCATGTCTAGACCAGAATTTGCTGTGAGCATACCACATCTGGTATCCAGCCCCCAGTCGGAGCCTGGTACTTCCAAGGAATAAGGAGGAGCGCTCAGAAGGCATCTACAGCAGCTACAGAGTGCAAACACTGTCCCTCCAGCTCTTCACATGCCTGGCTGCCCTCGGCATCGGCCTCATATACCCGGGTTCTGAGACTTGTACGTTAGTATCTCTGCAGCAAGCCTTTGGGGATCCAGCAGCTGAGGGAAACGGCTCATCACAGCATCAACTAAATGGGGATGGAATATGCCACACAGCTTGACGTGCACATTGGCCCGCTCCTCTGCAAACTGGTCAGAGACAGCCCACTGGCAGGAGTCCCCATATGCCGGCCCTGGGGCTCTCTGTACCGAACGAGGATCTCGCACGCTCGGAGATCTCACTTGAGGAGACGGCATCTGGTATGGTTCAGACCAGTACTCGCGAGAATGGGGTGGAGGGGTGTTATAGTCATTGGGCAGACTGTACTGGCCAGCATTAGCTGGGTGTACAGGTACTCCATAGCCTGAGAAAGAGTGAGGAGGTCCTGAGTGAGATATCTCAGGGCTATACTGCAAGAAGCTAGCACCAGAGGAAGAAGACTTATGGGAACCATGCTTGTAAGAGACCAGACCATTTTGCTCTAAGCTGGGAGAATGTGGGTAGACAGGTCTCTGCCTACCGCAGGTGCAGACTGCCACCTGATCGGCATGGGAATGATCACAGTGACTGGTACATCTGTAAGGCCACATGTCAGACAGTTGGTTCTCCAGAGACCCAATGCCTGAGTCGAGATGCTCCTGAGATATATAAGACAGAGAGTCCATGTGAGGCTGCTGGTACCTGTCAGAGGCCCTGTGGTTCCCACTGTTAGGGGGCACACTGCCAGACACACCGCCTTTGACCTGAAGCGGAACGTCGCCAGGCTTTGCTTTGTGGGTCAAGCTTTTCCTTTCTGCAGAGACCTTCTGCAAAGAGCTTTTATCACTCTCTGTGGGCACAGAGCACAAGAACTCTGCCTGGGAACCTCTTTTGCCTTTTTTCTCCTCCTTGGCACTGGTACTTCTGGTAGGAGACAACCTTGCATTGGCTCGGAGTTCGTCAGCTAATGAGCGCTGGGGCTGATTGATCCTTTCAGGGTGGTAGAATTTACACTTAATTCCATAAGTGCATTTCTTCCCTGCAAGGAAAGGCAGAGCATGGAATGAGCAGCTGAATTTGATGAAACGCATGAATTACGCTTCACAGACACCTCAGTCTTCACATTTAGAAGGCAGGTCTTACCATAAGGGCACTGTTGTTTCTTGTGTTCTGGCACAACAGGTTTCTTTCTGAGAAAGTTATCCAGGCTGGGGCCATGTCGCCCTAAGGGATCATCTGGAGGCATAAACCTAAAGAAAAATGTATCTCAATCAGCAGCAGTTCACTTTCTTGGGTCAGGCTTTCATTTCATCTAGAAGTTTCCCATTTCACTGAAGGTTAAAAGCTATCTGAGCCCTAAAAAGCTCTCCCATTTCCCTGCAGTGACAACTCTCCCATCACCTAGCAAAGACTGGCATGGAGCGCTTCACTTTAGGCCCAGAAGAGGTTTTGTGCTCGGTTGCTGACCAGAACTAGCATTTGCTGCTGGGCCTGCTAATGATCGCCCTGTGAGGAAATCAAGTCCTGGAGCTCTCCTAGGAACTCCACTACAGCAGAACTCCTAGCTCCAAACCATGAACAGCTATTAAGATGACTCCAATTCCTTATGCCTTTGTACATCACTGCAGTTGGGCGGTTCTTCCCACCACATTTCCTTCTATCAAAAAAATATCTCTACAGGATTTTCTTTTTCCCCAGTCTGTCCCAGCATTTTGCTCTTTTCATGCATCACTCGCCATTGCTTCAATAAAACAAGACAGCATGCTCACGCAGATCTTTTTAAAAAGCAAAGAAAGAATGGGAACGTACTTGTCGTTAACAAAGGAGTACATCAGTAGACGCTCCTCAATGAACTTCTTCCACTCAGGACGCTCGTTCTGCAGGTCCCGATAAGTATCATTAGAAACCACAATGCCATCCGACTCATGTGCCAGTTTCACAATGAATCTATCATCATAACAGACAACACGCTTGCCTCCAACCCGCCTGGAAGGAGTGAAGACCAGAATTTTCTTCTTTTCAAGGTCACGGAGAATGTACTGGTCTAGAACAAACACAACCGTGAACATACTTACACAGCCCAAAGGCCTTTGCACAGGTCAAGTAACATTATAAATAAACAACAAAATTCATGTACAGTCATTTCATCTCTCCACAGCCCAGCCTATATTCTCATCTCTTTTCGTATACCATTCATCAGGCTGTCAGAGGTGGATTCCTAGCCCTGGTGCCTGCATGGCACCCGAGAACACTCAGAGGCTGCCATAATACAGCAAGTCCCAGCCACATAATCCTTCGCATGTGCCATTCGCGTTTCAGACTGGCAGGCCAGTCTCTTTTGTAGTGCCATACCACATGCATAGGCTTCTCAGCAGCGTTACTCAGAAATCTCAGCTATTTGCAAGTTCAGAGCAAACTCCCTCAATTTAAGTAATTATGACTAAACTCCCATCGAGCTTTAACTTTTAGCATACAGAAATTCTATACAGTTTACAGCATCAAACAGGCTACAGTCAAATACATAGCATGAAAATGTGTCCCTGAAAGAGGAAAAAAAATGCAAGTAATAAAAGACAAGAAGTTAGAAAGCAGAGTAGTATTACATTCTTTGTTCTTTGAATTATTCCAGCTGATCCAGGCAAGAACTTGCTTAGGGGACAAGTTAATGACTAATTCTCACTGGTCAGCTCAGCTTACTGGATCTCCTGCGACTCAGATCTTCCATTCATAAGTTAATCACTAACTAGCCACAACTTTGCAAGCTCATTAAGTGACAAAGCGTTAAGCCTAAAAAGCTACTTTTGGTTTTCATATTTCCACACCTGTTATGAGTACATCTGGTCGTGGCTGCTCCTTTCTCCAAGATGGCACAAAGACCGTAATATCCTTGTGTCCCCTGTCCCAAAACCACTGGACAGCCAGAAGGATACCTCGGCAGGAGAACACTTCCTTATTTCCATGGCTGCATCAAAGAAGAAAAATTAAGGATTTCAATATTCAGGTTATGTACAGACTAGTCAGGCAATACCCTACGCAAGTGGATCCAGGAATTCAGACAACCTTTAGTGAAGAAGGGTCTACAGTAGCAAAATCAGTACTCATAGCTCGTCTCGTGTAAATAGCCACGCTAAGATATTTACAGAATTACTGTTGCTTTTAGCACCTCAGTATACCAATAAATACCCAAATCCACAGGGGGAGGGAGAAGGCAGCCATAACTGTTGCAGCTCCTCTGTAACTCAGCCTTTACTTCAACTCTGGACTCCAGATTTTTATTTTTAGCTCTGAGTACAACGTGATCTTGAACACCCTTTGTCCTCTTCTGCCAGCTAGCACCAGTGGCTAGCCTCTGCCCGTGTAAACTGCACCCTCACTAGGTGTTTTCCTTGTGAAGTTAAGGAAAACAAGACATTTTATGCCCTCAAGGACATCAGCACTGCAGAAAGACACTTCTTAATTATATTATGGCCCCAAAAGTCAGTTACAAATGCACTATTTGCACCAAATAACAACATCTCCTGTTAACAGGATCAGTGCCGAATGTCTTAACAGCACTTGTCAGTTCAAAAGCAACATCTGACAACAGCATCAGAAGCAACATACCAATGCAAAACGCTGCTGCTTAGTTATTCATTAGGTCATATCAATAAGTTTCCAGAACTTCTAAGAGGAAACTACCACTCCTGTTTTACAATTGCCAGTATTTACAGTGTAATCGTCTCTTCTGTTGATAATGGTTCTGGCAAGCTTTCAACGTTTCTGTATTGCAGCCCGATTTGTCATTCCAGGGATCTAATAGCCTACATTTCAGGATGACACTCCAGTAAGATGTACTGTACTGGAGATAACTGGTCTCATAATGCAGCAAGATTCTCCCCACCCGTGCACTACCCCTGCCCCAAAGTCTTACTCTTCCCATCTAGACTTGAACAGCATTCCGACTCCTCCCACCACTGGGAACGAACAGCATTCCAACTCCCCCCACCACTGGGAACGCCAACAAACGCCTCTGTAGGGAGCTGGCATCCCAGCAGAGGCACTGCTACGGAGCGCTACGACTGGAGTACAGCTGCACCACCAGGAATAAACCTTATTTCTCTTGTCCTCACCTGCCTCTGAAGCTATTAATAAATGGAAGAGTTGGACCAAAATAATTATTCTATAAGAACCATACATTTAAAACCAAAGCTAACACCTAGAGAGACACCTAACACATCTTCATTAAAAATCCTAAATTACAGAAAGACTGACATTAACATTAAAGAGAAAAGTGCTCTAAAAATTTTCTCCGATGCCAGACCAGTTTTGCTATAGATAGCCAGACACAGGTCACTATAGTCTTCTAGAGATAAATGAGAAAAAGAGAGGATTTTTTTTTTTTTTGAGTCCCTCTACCAATCTCAGGTCTGCAGAAGGTAGCTAATTGGGCCGATCTGATTTGGCAGCAGCCAAGAAAAAATTCCCTTAGAAGGAAGTAAAAGCTAATTTCCACTATGATTTGCATGTGTTTGTCAAGAGCTGTGCAGGGAGGCCGCTGTACACACTGCAAATGAATCAGCAGGGAACATCACACCATCAATACAGGAAGTTTCAGAATGGAATTCCCCTTCTAGCAAATTGCTTAAAAAAAGCCAGACTGCTTTTCTCATGTCAAACTCTGTCCTATCGGCAGCGTTATTACCGCCTGGCCTGCCCTGAGTCACATTTGCTATGATCTCTCCTGGGCTTTTTGGGATAACTTTCTCAGGCAAGAGCCTCCTCATTCAAAAAACACAACCAAGTCTGTTGTTTCAGCCCGAGCACTTATCTAAGGTAAACTTCACCGCAAGAGCCACACTTATCAGCCCAGGTCTCACAATGGGCCATTTTCCTCCAGTGACTGCCCAGGCACTGGAGAGCCACGGGAACAGGACTGTGCTCTCCTGCGGACACCCAGGTCAAATCTTACTTGCCAACCCTGCTCTATTGCCACCAGAATTCCGTATTTGCCTCGGGACTCGGCAGCTCTGTTTGTCAGTCACACAGCAGACTGTACCCCATCTTTTCTCAGTCCTCTTCTCAGAATTGTCAGCCACAGCTTAAAGAAAACCACACCTGCAAACAAATCTCCACACAGCACTTTCACCTTAGGCAAAAATCTACGGTAACACACACAGCAGGCTCTGTGTGCACTCAGGCTTATTTTTTGTAAAAAAAAAAAAAGTCCATGTACACAAACATACACTACAAGACCTATTAAGCTAAAACACAGTGAAGGAGGCTTGCTTTTGAACTGCAACGACAGAGCCCAATTCATAACCCTGGTGCATTAACAGGGCCCAGGTGTGGTGTCCCCCCGCCATGTAGGGAGTGCAGCACTGGGGGCAGGCAACACTTGCCAGCATGGGGGAGAAAAGCCAAGGTGGAAATAGGGATATCAGGACAATAAATATCCAGCCGAGAGACTCCGGGTGCTCCGTGGATATTAGGGCTCCTGCACTCCCGCGCAGGCTGCCTCTGGCCGCAGCGCCCGACGAGATCCATGCCACCAGGACACCCAAGATGCTGGGGGTGCGCCACAGCCTGGCCCTGGTGACACGACAGGCTGGAGTGCTCCTTCGACACCTCATCCATTCTCTACACTGCGCGGAAATTCAACCAAAATACAGGAGTCACAGTTTGAAGGCTAGTCTCCAATACAGGAGACAGGTCCATATTACAAAGCCTTCTCTAATTAAATCTGTAATTATTTATTGAGCAACTTCCTGCTACAGAAACTTACATAAAGCCATTAGGTAAGAGGACAATGTACCTTCAGTTATCCTCCTCATCAGCTAGAAAATAGAAGGAAATGTCTCTGTTTCCAGGAAGCACGCCTGCTCCTGTCAGAGCCCTGTGACCACTGGCTCTGGGCTAGCAGAGGCCACCCGGGCAGACTGCATCTGCAAACGCGATGCTCATCCTCCCGAGAGCCGTGCAAACTGCTGAAGTGCCTTGGAAAATATTACCAGCCGCTACCAGGGCACGCAGCCGTGGCTGTTTGCAGTGAGAAACCCCCCGAGTTTTTCAGGCCCTGAGCTCTCAGCGCTCGGCACGCCCCATCGATAGAGATGACCACCTCACCGGGCCACCGCCGGCCCGCCGCGCCCCCCCAGAACCCCCCAACGCACCTCATGGCCACATTGCTGCCATCGATAACGATGGGCTTCAGGTTCTCGCTCTCCGTCTCCTCCGGGGCCGGCGGGGGTGCGGGGCTCTTGTTGGCGGCACCCCCCCGGGGGACCAGCGGGGCCTCCTTGGTCTCCGGGGGGGCCTCGCCGCCCTCCCGCTCGGCCGGGCCGTGCTTCACCAGCTCCCCCAGCACCGTGTTGGTGTCGGCGTTGAGGCCCAGCTTCTGCAGCACGACGTGGATCTCCCCGGAGGAGTAGCCCAGCTTGCGGAAGAAGTCCACCTTCAGCTGCATCTCGGCGGGGTCGCAGGGCTCCCGCCCGGGGCTCCCCGCCTCCTCGGGCGGCTCGGCGCCGGGCAGGCCGCCGGGGCCGCGGCTCTCGCTCGGCTCTCTGCCGCTCATCCTCTCTCCGAGCCGGGACGCCGGCGGGCTGGCGGCCGGCAGCGCCTCAGGCCAGCCCGGCAAGGCGGAGAGACTGCCCGCGCTCATGGCTCCCCGCGGGGGACTCCCGGCCTCCGCTCACGCCCCGGACCTGAGGGCCAAGAACGGGCGTTAGAGCGGGCCCCGGCCCCCCTCCGCGCTCCCGGCCCGGCCTCCGCGGGGCCCGGCCGCCGCGTGTCGGGCCGGGTCCCCCGCCCCGGAGCCGTCCACCCGCCCGCCCGCCCCCCTTCTTACCGGCCTGCCGCCGACAGGCCGCCGCTGCGTCTCCATGGGGCCGGAGCGGGCCGGGCGGCGGCCGCCGCTTTATACCGGTGCTCGGGCAGCGCCGCGCCAAGGCGGAAGGGCAGAGCGGGCGGGGGCGGAGCGGCAGCCGCTTCCCGGTCCGCCCCGCGCCCCGCCCGGCCGCGGCCCCGGGGCGGGGAGGCGACGCGGCCCGGCCCGGCCCGGCCCGGCCCAGCCCGGCCCCAGCGTGCGGCTTCGCCTGGGGCCCTGCCGCCGGCCTGCCCCGCTGTGCCCGCGGAGTCGAGGGGGACCGGGACCCCTTCCGCCCCCCTCCAGGTTCCCTTTGGTCCCCGTCCAGCCCCGCCGATGCGGAATAACCCCGGCAGATGTAGAGGCAGGTCCCTGCTGCAAACACCTGGGGTTTATGCAAATCGTGTTGCAACGCGGGCAGATTTGCCCCGACAAGCTGCTCGTTAGGGAAATGCTCCCCCCCCCACACACACACGCACCCCGCTCCCGGCCCCCCCGGGACAGCCCCTGCTCCCCCCGGCTGGTGAGCGGCTCCCCAGCCCGGCCGGGACGCCCGAACCCCCGGTTAGCAAAGGCAGGCAAAGCCCGGATCAAAGCGGCCGATGCGGAAGAGCAGCTGGTTCCTCAGGGGGTTTTCCAGCTTGTCCTTGGCTGCTGTTACTCTGAGGTTAAAAACATTAAAACTCCAGTCCTGGCCCTTTTTTCACTTCCCCCTCCGTCAGAGGTGGGTGTCAAATCCGACGGGGTCCCAGAGCTCCGAAGCGGGTGCTCGGTGCTCCTTGAGGGAGGGGACGTCTCCTGACCCGTGCAGGTCAAGGTGGTACCGACCTGCGTCCCCTCACCGTGTCAGGGACCGGGCTTTGCCTAAGAGCGGTCGGGGAGCCACGGCTGCGGCCCCGGCGCAGGCAGCGCCCAGCTGGAGCCCCGCCAGCTGAAACGGGACAGTGGGCAGGGGACGGTGGGCTCTGCCAGGCGCGGGGACAATCCTGCGGCCACTGTGTCGTCACTGAGAACGCACCGCTGCCGTTCAATCCAGGCCTAGGCTGTAGGTGGCTTCTGGCAGAAGGAAGGTGTGAATGCACAGCCACAAGCTTCGGCGCTCTGTATTTTTTTATGTTCTGTGTGAGCTGTGCTTCCAGCAGCCGGTGCTTGGACACGGCACACGGTGACACTGAAGTCACCTGAAGGGTGGGCACGGCAGCACGTGGTCAGGGGTGCAGTGTCTCCTGCCGTGGTGGCCCATTCTGTGCTGGCGGTAACCAGCTGGAGGGTGCCCACACCGGCTGCACGCCGGGCATGCACCGCGCAGGAGCCTGGAGCTGCTGACACACGTCTCTTGCACCACTTTGGTCCCAGCGTGATGCAGGTGGCTGTGATTCAGCCGGTGGAGGCTTATCACCCCGGCTTTTGGAGGAGATAAGAGCTGGCAGGAAGCATCTGTCAAACACCGGTGCCTGTCCCCTGACTATTGGCTAAAGCCACCCTCACAGACTGTACGCAACTGCAGCAACTCAACTAACATTTCACAACGTGCAAAAATTTTACATCTCTGACTTCTGATTAATCATTCCTAAACAATTTAATGAAGGTAGTTGCAAATTTGCTTCCCTGAGGCCATGTGCCAGAGCCCGACTTAAGAGAGAGGGAACTCTCCCAGTTACAGGAATACATTTGCATTCGTCTTCCTTGTGGTTACCCTGAAACAATCATTTTTTCTTGTCTCTGGCCATGTCTGAAACCGCACTGTGTACTCAACAGTAACACACACACACATGCTAGATTCAGATCAGAGATAATATCCTTAGTCAGTAGTTAAGTAGGTGCTTTCCCAACTCTTCTTTCCCTTGGAATCTACTCCAGTCAGCATGAATTTAGCATTGTTTGTGTGCTTTTGCTTCCAGGCTAAAGTCTATTGCACCGAAAAGTATGGCCACAGATGTGCTTTTTATAGGAAATACCCCAAGTAAGAGCCACAAAGCTGGAGCTTCTGATTTATGCAAAGCAGCGACAGCAACTGCACGCAGCCGGCTCTGATTTGGTAAAGAGAGCAGCCGGGATAGAGAGGGGCTGTTGGCTTCTCCACCCTAAAAGTCAAAAGGGGTCAGATGCTGGCCACACCCCACAGCTCCCAGTGGTTACTTTTGATTTTTTTTTATTTTTTTTTTTCACATTTGCAAACTGCTTTGAAGAGAGAGTGCGTCAGTTGTTCAGCATGGTGAGGGCTGTTGGGGAGGCTGCAGCTTCTGAAGGTATGAAGGTTTCCAGAGCAAAGCCTCCGCCAGGAGCAGGGATGCACCGAGGCCCTTCGCTACCCCTACGAGGCAGGAGATGTTTCTCCCTGGAGGCAGACGAAGGGTCCCCTGCGCAGGGAGAGGGGCTGGAGGAGCAGAGCTGTCCCACGCTGCTGCCTCTGCCCGCCGGCACGGCTTCTCTCGTCCAAAGCAAGAAACCAGCTCTCACTTAATTGATGATTTGAAAGTGTATTGACCCGCTCTGCTCCACAGCACCGAGGAGGAGGTATTGCGGCTAAATTCCTTGTGCAAAAAAAGCCTGGCGTGTCTTCAGGGACAGTCACACCTCTGCCCTGCTGTCCCTGGACCACACACTGTGCTGTGCCATCTTCCCGGTGCCTTCCCGGACCCAGCTGCCATCCCGCTTCCTCCACAGACGCCCGGAGGGCTCTGCTCCTCTCTGCTCACCAGGGTGTCCTGTTCCCCAGGACCTCGGTAAAGCCACTGCCCAGGGACCAGCACCCTGCAGAAAACCATGGCCGCAGCAGCCCGCTGCCGTGGAATGTGGAGCGGTGAGTTGTCCCGGAGTGGGAAATGCCGGAGGAGCTGCACAACAGGGAACCGGGCTGAGGGGAGGGAAGGGACCAGTGTTCAGAGGAGCCTTACTAGCACCAGGTCTAGCAGAAACATGGCAATAACCATTGCATGGCTTTCGGAAGGGGCACTGAGCACCTCGATGGCATTTTGCAGAAGGGCTTTCCGAGCTTGCCTGCTCTGCTTCCACGTCCAGGTGCCAACAAACACCACTTTGTTTTGGGACAGACATCTTGCAGTGCTTAGATCTTGTGCTGTGCACCAGAGGTCCAGCCCCCAGCTCACAGCCCTCGGACTTTTCCTTCTGCCGAGCTGGGCTGGGGTTGGATGGCATGCCAGGGGACACAGTCCCAGTCCCTGGGATGGGATGGGGTTGGATGGCATGCCGGGGGACACAGTCCTGGTCCCTGGAGCGGGATGGGGTTGAATGGCATGCTGGGGAACACAGTCCTGGTCCCTGGAGCGGGATGGGGTTGGATGGCATGCCAGGGGACACAGTCCCAGTCCTTGGTCTGGGATGCCCGGCGGGGCATCGCTGGGGGGGCTGGGCTGGGGGGCGGTGGGGCTGAGCAGGAGGCAGCGCCGTGCCAGCAGTCGCATCATCCCCTCTCTGCGTCAGGCCGGGCTGTCTGCTGGCACTGCCGGGCTGCCGAGTGGTGCTCGTCCCCGCTGCGACATGGCTGCGCCCACAGGAAAGCGGTGGAAATCCCCTCGGCAGCAGCGCACGCATGCACGGGGCCTTCCTGAGGAGGAACTTGTGAGCGCGAGGGGGAGGGCAGGCGAGGCCAGACGCTGGACCCCAACATGTGCCCAGCCGCGACAGGAGGGGGGTCAGGGGCAGCCAGCAGCGTGTCTCCTCCTGCTGAAGGGTTTTCTTTCTGAATCGGGGCTTCTAGAAAGCAAAAAAACAACAAAAGCATCTGGGGCAGTGGTGACAGTGGGGGTGACAGGTGACAGTCTGTGATAGTGGGAGCCCCATCTCGGGGATGGGCTCAGTCCTTCCCAGTCATCCGTCTCCTTCCAGGTCTCCGCTGACTCAGCGTAAGCTTTTCTCCAGTCTGGGTCCTTGCTCATGAGCAAGTCTTGTAAAACCCTGACATCACATTTTTCTAGGGATTTTTCTAGGGATTACCACTCCCTTGTCCCCAATTTTAAAGGAAGAGCTCGTCCTCTGGCAAAGCCTTTCATCTCCCACTCGTACATTTAACGCAGTCAAAATAGGTGTCATTCAAGGATCTTATTATCTGCTGGCGGGGAAGAAGCTGGTCTCGTGCCAGTTCCTTGATGCTAACGCTACCGAATTCTGGCTAACCAGCCTCAATCAGCAGCCGTGTCAGCAGAGTGGCCGCGGACCTGGCTTGCCTACCCGCGGAAGCTCAAGGAGGATCTCGCTTTTAAAAATGGGCTAATTAAACCGCATGTCTAAATGCCTATATGGGACCACTTATGCTAATTGAGGACAATTTAAATGGCCTTATTTAGTAGCATTTGGGAGTAAATTAAACTGAATTAAGGCCGCTTTAATTCTGAATGAGAGTTTCGTGCAGAATTTTAATGCTCTTTAATCCACTTTGGATTTAGTTACTTCAATTTAACTTTCTTAAGAGTCCTGTGTAGACAAGCCCCGAGCGGTGAGGTACACCTGTACCTGCTCAGAGCCTGAGCTCGGGGCTGTGGCCTCCCTGGGAGGGGACGGGGCTGGCTGCCTTGGGGTCTGTGTGCTCCCAAATCCCCCGCTCATCTGCCGAGTGACCTAATGGCTCATCTCACCGCATTTACCAGCGTGCCCCTGGGCGATGTGGGCAATATCAGGATGATTAACTGAATCCTCCCATCACCTGCAACACGGGGTTTCAAAAGGCTGGCAGAGCTGCATCTGAATTTTCTTTTACAGTGAGCAGTATAATTTATTGTGCAGTACTCAGCACATCCAGGAATTAAAGGCAAAAACAAGTGATGATTTATGCCCTCTCTTTGGAAGAGGGTCACCGTGCCTCAGGAGGAAAGCCGAGCAGTAATGCTGGAAGGAAAGCTTAGCAACATCCCTCCAGAGCAGTTGGCTTTTATAGCCGCAACCACTCGCGTTTATGGAGATGCTGACTGAGACACCATCTGCTTCCCTTGCTTGCCTCAATAAAGACGTCACTGATAGCAGCAGCATCGCTGGTTGCCAGAGTGAGAACCCATCAGGCGACACGTTGGGAAGCGCGTCCAGCGGAGGCAGCGGTGGGAAGGTCACTCCCCTCGTGCTCCTGTGCACACGCATCGGGAGAGAGCTCCCGGCCTCCCAGCCCTGCTGCTACGTGCCACGGGGATGCAAGAGGAGGAAAAGTAGCTCAAGTCTTCTCAGGAAAAAGCAAAACATAGCAAGGGAGGGCTAGGGGAGAAGCTAAACAAGGATTTGCAGAACTTACTGACTCGCGTTCTGAGCCCATATGCCCACAGTACTCGTCACATTGCTAGCTGTCTTCTCAGCGCCGTCTTCATCCACAAGTATGGGATTCCTTTGCAGCTGCAGACAAATAGGCTGTCTTTTCTCTGAAATATGTTCTCGTGGAACTTATTTCCTGGCTTCTAAGGAGATCCTCGTAAGCACTCTGCAGAGTAACTTAGTCCCTGCGTAGCCCGAGGGTTCCTTGCAGCGTACCCAGTTTTGGAGGTGATGGCTTGCTCTGGAGGAGAGCACACGCTCCCGAGGGACTGCGCCAGAGTCATTTAGTTGGCTGTCACTGCGGCTGCCCGTGCATCTGGCTAGACACGGCCTTAGGTACTACTCCGAGTAAGCAGCCTTGATCTCTACCTTTGGTTTTAGTGAATGATGGCATTAAGTTTAGAAGGATGGGCTTATTTCCCCAGTGACAGATGGATCGGGCACACCCTGACTGTTTTTTTTTCTCTTGTGCTTCCGTCAAGGAAAAGTGCCATCCTTTCAAGGTCTTTTTGACTGTAAATCTGTTATTGTTGAGGGTTGAAGCAACAGAGACAGCAGAAGCCTTACCACTGCCTGGGCTGTCCCAGGTGCAGCACTGGGTCTGGGCTGCCCAGCTGGGGACGGCGGGGCAGGGACCCTGCCAGGGAGCCGTGAAGTGAGTCATAGAATCACAGAATGGTTTGGGTTGGAAGGGACCTTGAAGACCACCCAGTGCCACCCCCTGCCCTGGGCAGGGACACCTCCCACCAGCCCAGGCTGCTCCAAGCCCCGTCCAACCTGGCCTTGAACCCCTCCAGGGATGGGGCAGCCACAGCTTCTCTGGGCAACCTGGGCCAGGGGCTCACCACCCTCACAGCCAAGAATTTCTTCCTAATACCCAATCTAAATCTTCCCTCCTTCAGTTTGAAACTGTCACCCCTCGTCCTATCATTACACTCCCCGATCCAGAGTCCCTCCCCGTCCTTCCTGTAAGCCTGTCCCCATCTGTCCCCGACCAGGGCTGTGCAGCCCAGCGTGCATCTCCTGAAGCCTTCAGTGAAAGGTAAACCTGCCCACTGACAAACCATGGCTGCTGTCAGGAGAGATCCCAAGAAACCCCGTCGCGGACCATCCTGGCAGCAAGGAAAGGGCTTGCCTGGGCCTGGGGAAGCGATTCCCCCACATCCCTGCTCCACAGCCAGGGAGGATCGGTCCCACTGCCCCTGCCCCAGGTGCATCAGTGACTGAATATTGGGATGATTCCTCCCTGCTGTGATCACCTCGTCCCAGCAGAGTGTTTAACAGAAGTACTCAGAGCTTTTGCAATTAGGTAGTACCCTCTCCTTTCCGAAGCGGCGCTCCTGGCTTACTGGGTAACCTTGAGTTTGCCCAGCAGAGTCAAAAGCAGAGAGAAGCAACAGACTCAACCAACAAATGATGGGGAAAACCAAGCAGTTACGCAAGTGCCTGTGACAGCAGCTATTTACCGTTTTGCTAAGCCCTTCCCAGTCACTCCCCCTCTGCCGGAAAATATCAGCTGTCCCCTTCTCCAGAAACATCCCTGCCTGCTCAGCCCGAGTTTTGTTCAGATGCAGCATCTGTAGCCACGGATTTGCTGTACTCTGACATGCCTGGGAGCACTTACTACTTCAGAGCTAAAAGAATATTGTAAGTTGAACAAACATTTCATGGTATTAACATAAGACGTTTAAATAGACAGTCACAGGATATTTTATCCCACCCAGAGCAATGTGAAGAGCAGAGGATTTATGCCTGTTGCTGAGCAAACACGTCTTGAGAAGCCACATCCATCTGGGAAGCAGGCAGTTCTTGCTCTAAGGAGCTGAAAGCAGAGCACGTCCAGGACCTTCGAGCGCCGGGCAGCAGTGCCGGGACCTCTCCTGCTCTTCCCCTCCAGGGGCAGCGGATCCCCCAGGGCAGACCTGGCCCAGGGCAGGAGATGTGGAGCTCACCGTGCCTCCGCGCTGGGCAGGCAGAGGGAGACGGCACAGCTCCCGGAAGAGCTGCCTGGGGATGCCCCTCGCTCTTTCCCTGTGCCCTGCACGTGTCGGGGCAGAGGACAAACCTTCCAAACCGCCCAGGGCTGAGGTCCCTGCAGGTCCTGAGGCAGAGCCCCGGTGCCCACTCGCAGCCTCATGGCAGCGTGTCCATCGCATGCCTCCAGCGGGGAGCGCGTGGTGACATCGGGCCCCAGCTCAGCACGTGGGCCGGGAGCGAGCCGGGTCACCAAGGCTGGCTTCACAGAGAGGCACTGAGACAGTGCAGTGTCATGGCTCAGAGCTGTTAGTCATTGTAGGCACGTCTCCGGGATGAATGGAGACACGTAGCAAAAAACCAGAAGTGCCAAATGCTTCCCGAGCAAAGGGACACACATCCCCGCGCTGTCTGCCCTGTGGCTTGCTGTTGCGTTTCCAGCCCTGAGAGCAGGAACGTCTCCCTGCGCCATGGGGACGTGCTCTCACCTGGCCGCCCACGGTGCCCGCAGCAGGAGGGAGCAGCGGAGGGACAGCCGGCCACCCCAGCCCGGCCCTCAGCTCCCCCAGCCGAGAGCACCCAGTCCCAAACTGCTCCACGCACTGGTGGTGCCGCTGTGCAGCGGGAGAGTTACAGGGAAGAAAACTGTCCTTCTGGGAATAACTTCCAGATGTTCCCAGGCTGGAGCGTCTGCTTTGGGCACCCAGGAGGTCGGGGAAGGACATCTCCAGTCCTTCCCTTACGACCTGCTGAAGTCTACAAACCCAAGGGTTTAACTCCTCAACAGCAGCTTTGGGACCTCTTGTGCTAAGTGGGCTCATCGTGACCCCCGGGCTCCTGTTAAAGCTGCACGGAGTGGGAAGTCCTGGCTCCACAGGCACCGAGCTGAGCACACATTGCCCGCCGGGAAACTCTCATTTCCTCCTTCTCCAGGACGGTGGGGTCAGCGCGGACCCCAGACACGGGGGCCGCGCGTTGCCATGGGGGCTGTGCCGCTGCCTGCCTGCCTGCGCAATGTGGGACAGCCCTGGCTGCCTCGAAGTCCTCCCACGAGACGGATGTGTGTCACGGGGGCAGAAAGACAAACAGACTGCCGAGCTCTCCCCTCGCGCCTCCCATGATGTCAGTGGCAGCCGCTCCGTTTGCCGATATGATATGACTCAGGCTGTGTCAGCGTGGCAGCCGGCAGGCAGGGGCCGCCAGGTTCTTTCCTACCTGCTCAGGCTGACCATAGAGAGGGTTTTAACTGGCCCACGGACCAGTGGCAAAGCTCCTTCCCAAGGTTTGGCGTGCGGCCACGAGCGCGGACAAAGGGCCGAGGTGCCCGGTGTGGGAGGAAAGCTCCACGTTTCACACACCTCGCAGCAGTTGTGCAATGCACACAATGCAAAAGTGCAAACAGGGCTGGCCTCTCCCTCCACTTACGCTGCTGTTAGAGCAGCCCGTCTCCGTGAGGCAAGACCGTGCTTTCGCTACCTTTGGCTGGGGATTTCCCCAGCGCGAGGAGTGTCGCGCTGGTGCCGAGCTGCAGCAGCCCAAGCCCGGCGCAGCCCCGGGGACCTGCGGGTTTCTGTAGCATCCGGGGCGCGGGGAGCTCCCCCGGCACGGCACCACGCGCGGGATGCTGCTGCCGCTGCTCGGGGCCCCCCACCTCCTGCGCTGCCCAGCCCCGGCCCCGCTCCGTTCCCTCCTGCTGATGTTCCGCAGCGGCAGAGTGCGGCCAGGCCCCAGCCTGTCTTTCCACTTTTACACAACAGCGTACAAAAGGAATGATGCTTTTATTGCAAAACAGCAGCCGGAGCAGAAGAGACACAATATTCAGGAACAGCGTGTGGGATCTGAGGGCTGTTTGTCAGACTATTTCAGTTAAGCCCTCGCAAGCCTTCGACAACGTCCTCCCAACCCACATGCCTGATTCACATCTGACATCAAGTAAAGAGGGCAAAGAAGTGATTGCGCTTTTAGTTTTGCTCTTTGGGACAAACTACCCCTTTTCTAAAAACTGGGTTTGTTTTCTCAGCCTTCCACCTAGAGGACTGAACTAGGTTTTACAAGTTAATCCAAACTTCCTGATTGACTATCCCCAGCTTTGTGGAATGAGCACTTGGGATGAAAAGGACGATATGACACAGAGAGTAGGTTATTGAGAGGCTGAGGTCTGGTTAATGCCCTCTTCCAGCCATGCTGATAAATGCGTGTTGCATTTCTGGGCTTGTCTGTCTGATCTTCCGTGCAGAAATGGAAATATTTCCTTTGGTTTTTAAACTTGAATTCTCTGTACAGTGAATACCAGCAACTTCCGACTGCTTAGAGCGGAAGATAAATCCGGAGTGCCTCTCCCAGGTCCCGGTTTGCTATCCTGCCTGTTTGCAGACTTGACAGCAGCACATCCCGCTCTTCCTTCCTGATCTCGGCACAGTGTTTCTGCGAGGGGTGGGAAGTTGGCTGTTTACCAGCGATAACTGCATTTTGGTAGAAAACATGTTTTCATGAAAGTAGCAGACTGGCTTTCGGCTTACATTTAGGTTTGCTTTAGCAGTGACTCTGCTCATTAGCGTGCTGTTGAAACGACGGGAAAAACCCGTGCATGCAACAGCTCCTTAAGAAATATTAACAATATTGCCCCAGTGGTCTGTTCGAACTTCTCGCTTGGAACATTCCACCTTCCTCCGCCAAATGCCTAAGGAGGCATCGTGCCTCGACAGCGGTCCCAGCCATGTGCTTGGGGCTTCTCCCAAACCAATGATCCATGCGGATCCGGGGGCAACTGGTCCTGCGGGAGCCCTCCCCGAGCCCCCAGCGCAGGGCTGGGTAGGGGGTGGCCGCAGCCCGGGCTGGGGGCGCAGGGTGCGGGACGACGATTCCGGAGAGAATGTCTCCAACCCGGCCCGGCCAGTCCCGCTCCCTAAGGATGCCGCCCGGGAGCCAAAGGAGCGGGCAGGCGATGGGAGCCCAATGTCCAGCCACAGCCCCCCCCCCCCTCCCCGGACGCCGCTCCCGGGAACCGGCCGCCGCAGCGGGGGCTTCGGGGGGGATTCCGGGTGGGATGCTCCGGAGGAGCCGGAGGGCTCCAGCGCCGGATTCGCGCTGCCAGGCTCCCACCTAGAGGCCCGAACCCGGTGTTGCAGCCCCGGGCACCTCCCGCGGCGGGCGGGGGGACGGGGCGGACGGCGTGGGGGGGGTCGGGGCGGACGGCGGGGGGCTCTCTCCGGTCCTGCTGCCGCCGGAGCCCGGCGCTGGCCCTGAGCTGCCCGGTGTCCCCGCCGCCCGCCGAGCATCACCCGATGCGGCAGACTACTGAGCTATGCAGAGCACAAAGCGCAAACACTAATCCATTAAACAAAATATTAAAAAAAAAAAAAATAAATCCGTGCTAATAACCTGTTGCAGCTTAAGGCATTTAGACAATTCTCTATCTTTCTGTAATTCTTTGTAATAATAATTAAATGACCTTTAAAATGGCAGTGGGTGGAAAAAAATCAGTAAAGCTGGAGAGCAATTCAGCAACTGCTAAAGAATATTGAAACTCCAGAAGAAGAAAACTCACTTTGATGTTAAGGGATGGAGGAAAAAAAGGAAAAAAAGAAAAAAAAAGAAGCAACGCAATCAACTGTGAAGCTGGAAGTTTGTTCTTCATTTGCATTGCTTTCCAGATCCTGTTGGGCAGAATAAGTATGGGAGCACTAAAAGTCCAAGAGATCAGTGAAGAACTCCCAGTGCACAGGAACCTCCAGTGGCCTCAGCCCCTGCTCCTCCAGTTCCTTATATCAGAACATCTACTCCAGAGCAAGGGACAGCAGAGCAGGTGATGACAGAAAGTTTAATTAATGGGCAGCATTGCCATGGCCAGCAGCCCTTAGAGAGCGGCAGGGCTGGGACTGCTGAGGGCTTTGGTCCTGCTGAAGGTCCTCCCTGAGCAGCTGGTTAAGGAGCCTGTGGGTGCTGGGGGACCAGGGCTGGAGAGAAGGGTGCTGGTCCCTCTGCCCCGTATCCACCTGCAGAGCAGCAAACAACCCTTCTCGCTTTGGGCACCGATTTCCCCCTTGCCCGTAAAAGACCAGGGCAGCTTTGGGACCAACAAGGCTGTGGCGATGGCTTCGTGGCGATGGCTTCATGGTGCTGGCCCTCGGCAGGGCTCACCGAGCGCCCTCACACCTGGGCAAAGGGACAGGTCTCCCCTCGCCAGCCCTCCTGCTTGCCAGGAAGGGGACAGCAAGGGCTGGCGACACGGCTGGAGACACAGGGCCGTGACGCACGTGTCCTGCTGGGTGCTTGGCAGGGGGTCGGGAGCGGCGCAGGGGTGGGCGGCAGAGCCCGTGCCCTCCTGGGAGAGGAGCTGTGGCAGCGCTGCGGCCGCCAGCGCAGCCTCCTCCCCGTATCGCCGCGCTGCAGCCTCGCGCTGCATTTCATCCCCTGCAATACGTGGGATTTATCTCTCTCACTTTCATGTGCCTTTAAGGAAACACCACTTTTTATCTCATTTCTGCTGCTTTTTATCATCACAAAGAGTTTTTAATGAAATGAGAAAGCGTCTGTTTCTGCAGGCCGGAGCGGCATGGGTAATTTCAATATAAAACAAACAAGGCAGCTTTCAAAATTAAAATTTTATGTGTGGCATTTTCTCATTTAACGGAATGCACAAAGACGGGCAAAACCAATTAACAGGAGGTTGAGACTCAGCACTCGGCAAAATTAAACAACGGGACTCTGCAAAAGGAATGATTTGTTCAAAAGGAGCTGGAGAAAGGGACGGAGAGGAGGAGAGGAAGAAAGGCTGCTCTCGAAAATTCACCACCCCTTAAAAAAATAAATGCAAACAAAGCTGCATCCTACCTCACATTCCTCAGATGGGCTTCAGAGCCCCACAGACCAGGCAGAAACACTGGGGAATGGCAAGGATAATGTCTGGGAATGGCAGCTTCAGGAGAGAGCTGGGAAGCTCCTAAGTCAGGGCTCTGATGCTGCGGGAGAGGTCGGCTCCCAAAATGTACCAGCTCCAGGTGCAAGGCTCCTCCAGACAGCCTTCAGGAACATGCTCCCTCCTTCCCCAGATTTCCCTCTGCTTCTACATCCCCTCCCACCAAGGCGGGGGGTGGAAAAAAGAAGGGTCCCAGCAGAATTTATTTAAGCTGGAGACAAAAAGGAGACAAAGGTGGCGAGGAAGAGCGTGGCCGAGCGGGAGCAGGAGGGCAGTGATGCTGCCGGCATCGCCCGGGCGGCCGCACGGCTCCTGCGCAGGGCTGGGATTAGCAGCGCGGTCAATGTCACCGTGGGGGACTCCAGATGAACCGCCTTAAAAGAGGGGAAGAGGTGGAATTAAGGCTAATCACTCCTTATCGACCTGGGGGCTGTGCCTGCAGAGTTCAAGATTTACAGTCCCTGGGAGCAAGTCAGAGTTGGACTGATTGCTGCAATCACTGCAAAACGGGGATGGGGCTTATTGGCCTGCTTTGCACGTAATTTGTGGGGTGAAGTGCTTTAAGGTGGCAAGGTGTCTGGACGTGTTTAATCAGGGATTTAGCCCTGCTGGGCCAGCGCAGGCACTGAGTCCTGCCTTGCAGCATCACGCAAGTGAGCGAGTCCGGCATTTATCTCAGGTGCGCGGCCCTTCGCCGGAACGGCAGAGATCACGGTGGGACAGAGTCCCTCTATCTGGTGAATAAAATGTGGAGCAGGGTTATTTACTGCGCTTCCAGCTCTGGTTTCCAAGAGTGACCAAGGGAGGAGGTGGAAGTCACTTGCCAACGAGGGGCGGCAGCAGCCCAGCCCCGGGCAGGAGCTTCTCCTTGCACAGAGCCGCTCTCGGCTCCACGTCTTGCAAGATTCCTAGGAGGAAGAGCTTGGGAAGGGATGTGCTGATGTGGGCGACAGAGCTAACGTAGCACTATTGCAGCCAAAGCTATTTAGGAGCGATAGGCCCGGGTTTGGAGGGGTCCCCGGCTCCCAGCCCGTCCCCCGCAGAGCTGCAGCAGCCAGGAATCGCCCGAGGGCGCTGGAGCTGCAGGTCCAGCCTGGCCATGGGACCATCAGGAGAGCGGCACGGGGCTCCCAGGCGTGCCAGGGCATGGGCATTGAGTGGGAACCCTCCTGTGTCTGGAAAATGAAACTTTTCACTGACAGGAACAAAAAAGCAAGCCTGTGGAAAGAGAGGAACAAGCTGCCAAGCCAGGTAATCCATCTCAGGAGCGTAGGCGTCAAGATGATTCATGTCTTCCAATTTACTCCCAGCTCAAATCTAAAGTAAATCAGCCCAGACTGTTCCCCGCCCCGTGTGGCGGGACACAACGCCGGGGTGCGGAGGAACATCCCGCCCATCCATCTCCCTGCTCCCGCAGCTCCTGGCTTTAACGCTTGGCCTACGTAATTGGAGCCAAACTGTTTGTTGATAGGTGAAGGGAGGAGAGGAGGTGCCCTGGGAAGGGAGACGGGATGTGAAAGGGGATGATGAGAATGGATTTTTTTTTTAATATTCTGTTCAGTTGCTTTTCTGCAGCAATTCCTTTCACAGGAGAATAGCCCAGGAAGAACACTATCAATATTAGTTCCCACCTGTAATGAGAAAGTTGTCCAAAGTCTTAATTACCTTTTAAAACTACTCACAATTCTCCTGCCTCCTTACTGTGGTCTTTCTGCCAGCCCTGAGCCGTGCCCACACCATCTCCATCAGTGGCCCCCAGTGCCAGCCCCCAGTGCCACAGGGGGTTTGGTCCAGCGGGGGGGCAGTAGGGGAGCGGCTCGGGGCGCTCGGGGCATCCGTCTGCAGAGCCGCTGCAGGGGAGCCAGGCAGCACCAGCACCCCGGCACAGCCTCCCTGGGCTGGCTGGCCCCGGGGCTTCCATTGCAGGTGGGGGACTGACACCCACCCGGCCCAAACCGCCTGGCTCTGTGCCCGCTGTGCCCGGGCGCAGGGGTGGGTTCGCGCAGGCAGAAGCGTGGAAGCCCTGTCCCGGCAGCTCCCTGCCCAGGTGCCTCTGCTCCGTCTCCGAAGAGCCCACAGAAAGGTGCATCCCGGGCTTCCTTCCTACAAGGACCCGCTGCCGAGGGGATGCCCGTGGCCTGGGCGAGCAAATGCGACCCCCATACGGCCACAACCCCACTCCCCGCATGCACGCCGGGAGACGGGGTGGCCCCTGGGTGACACGGGGGCACAGGCCGCGCCGTGGTGGGGCGGGAGGGCACAAGCAGGGAGGTGACGCAGGGGAAGTGGGTGCTGCCGTCCCGGTGTCCCGTCCCCACGCAGCCCCCGGTGGAGATGCCCCGCTGTGGTGAGGGGCCATAAATCCGTCCAGGGACTTGGGGAGAGGAGAAGCTGCAAAACAAAACGAAGCAAGAAGGCTGCGACCCGGCCCTTTCCTTCTATTGGCGTCTTGTCTTTGTCACAGCTAATTACTGACGAAGGGCCAGGGCAATATTTCAAAGGCCAGTTATGAGTGCCCTGCTCCCACCTTCAGCCGAAGCAGTCTGGTCACGTTAATTTTTGTTTCTAATCAGTTCGAGGGCAATTTCATTTTCAAGTTATTGATTTGAATTTCATGGTATTTGAAAAACACTGAGAAAAAAGATTTTATCTCCTTAAGGAAAAATGTTGAAAGAATGTGTGCCTTGGCCTCAGGGGGTTTAAAAATAACTTTGTTTATATATAAACTGGCAACCTGGGGCTAAATATGAAGCAACCGTAAGATAGGTAATTTTGCGGCATGCCAAATGTAAAATGGGGGGCAGAGACCCCCATGAGGCCACGTGCACCCAGAGTTTCCCAGGTCTGTGGTGGGTGACAAGGAGCTTTTGCCATCGTGCTGCTGAGAGTTGAGGGAAAGACACGCAAAAGAAGAGAGTTTGGGGGACACGAGGGAGTTTCAACTTCACCTCCTGAACTTGCTCGACTCTCGAATCATTTAAATATAAAAAGTTGTAGGTCTGAGCGTTTCTCACTGGCTGAAGCGCCAGCATGGCCGCGGCTCGTCGGGCTGCTCCCGCTCTCGTTTTCTGGCTCTCGGGAGCAACGACTGCCGCGCGGCTTTGGGCAGGAGCGGCGACCAGCCACCACTGTCTGGTGGAAGCCACCAGCCCTGCAGCAGCAGCTGATAACTAGCGCGTGTGGCGGCAGAGCTGGGAAAACCCAGCGTGGGGCTGAGGGTGACCAGCCCGATGGCAGCGCCGGGGGAGGCAGGGCTAGCCCCGGCCCCCAAACCCCTCCGCATCTGCCCCGAACGGCGGGCCATGGCCTGGCAGCGTTCCCTGCTGGCTGTGGGGCCAGGGGGGCTGCGTGTGTGTCCCCCCCAGCCTTTGTGCCCCCCGGACCCTCCGTGCTGGCGCTGCCGGGAGAAGTGGCCGCGCTGCAGCTCTGCCCGGCGCCGCAGCCTGGGGGAGCTCGGCTGATGGGCTCGGCCGAGGACGCTGGTAATGAAAAGGTTTGGCTGGCAGTGCTGGCAACGGTGACAAAGTGCAGCAAGGCTGCTAATGAGCCAGACGCACTTTAAACACTAATTCACTCTATGATGAGAGCGCTGTTGCTGCTCAGATTAAGTATTTATCTACTTGTTTAATACAAATCAATAAATGAATAACAGTTCGATGGAAGTGACATTTGTGGAGCTCCGCAGTCATTTGTAACTCGTGTTTTAATGTCTTTTCTAATGAGCAGCATTAGCTCCGTACAGCCCGGGCCGTGCACTGAGCGCAGTGAACCCGAGCAGAGCACCCTCCAGAGCTGCCCTCAGGTGCCGGCCTGGGGTCCAAATTCCCCTCCCTTCCCTCAGGCAAGAGTGAGCCACGCGGGCCGGGACCAGCGTGCCGGGACCAGCATCCCAGCAGGAGCCGGAGGCCCAGCCAAGCTCCGGTGAGGTCTCCGCCGAGTGTTGACATGGGCTGGGAACTGTTTTGACTTGTTCTCTACTGACTCTGCTCTTTGCAGGAACTGGAAGAGTTATCCCTAAAGCCTTCTTTTCATCTTGTTTCTATTATTTTGAGCCAGTGGAAGTTCTTGGAAAATGGGACTTGCCTGCCTGGATAAGGCAGGGCTCTGCAGAGCCCTGTTGCGTGTTGTAGGCAAGGCCAGCGTCTGGGTGGGAAAAGGCGAGAGAATCCGGGCATTTCAAAACCAGGGAAGGGAAGGAGCCCAGGGTGCCACCTCACTGCTCGCCCCGCTCCAGGGCGATCCATGAAGGAGCTTTTCGCCGCTCTTGGGCAGCCCCCGTTGCTCGGCATCCTGCAGAGGTGGTTTCTGGAGCTGTGCCTCCAAAGTGTCCTAGAAAGGGTCCCCAGAAGAAATCATTTCCAGAAGGGCTGGACTTTATGTACTCCAGCCATGTTTAATTTGCTGAATATTTCATGTTGTTGTGTTTGGTAGCTCTTCGAACTCCTCAAAAGTGAGAAGGCAAACTTTTAAATCTATTGTCTTGGGCCATTTTGCATCTGTTACCCCATGGCTGCGGTCCCAGAGCTGGAGGCACCATATGGCTCGCATTGTTATTAGAAAAGCAGCACACACACAAAGAGCAGCAGGACTGAAAAAAAATGGTCTGGAATTAAAATTCACCTTGTTGCTAACTGCGGACTAAATGACTAAGCCAGAGGGACCGAGTATCTCATTGCAGTCGTTAGAGCGGTGCCGATTTCTCTTCTGAAGGAGCCCTGAAGTATTTCTATATTGTGTCAGATTTAAAAACACAGGAGCCGCTTCCACTCCGAGTGCAGCACAGCGCTTCCTCCTATTGCTAAGGAGAGTTGCACAAATATGAGTGGTAAAACAGGCCCTAAATAGTGCTTAAATTTTTCACGATATGGGAAATAAGAGTGTCCTCGAAGGGAGCTGCTCCTGGTAAGTACCGGCACGGCGGAAATAATCCATTCCTGTAGCAAACCCGCAATTAGATGGATCCCTACCTGGGTGAGCCGCCCGTTATCCTCCAGCAGAACTGCCCCAGCCCTGTGTAACCAGGCTGCAAACGGGGCCGCCCGGGCTCCACCTCTGATTTCATCAGTGAGGACCGTGCACAGCAGGATAAAGACGTCCAGCCGCTGTCTTGGGGCACAGCCCCTTCCCCTCCAGCCGGGGGTCCCTGGTCAGCCTCAGCCCTGGCTCTGCGGCGGGTACGGATGGGCAGTTCTCCATCTCCGCAGCGAGGAGACGGGCAGCCAGCTGCTGACACAGCTCGGCGTGTGCTTGGGTAAAAACTACAGCCCAGACCTCTCGTGTCGGAGGTAATTGCATCTCCCCGGCCCGGCCCGGCCGCGGTGTCCCCCTTTGTGAGCAGGGTACGCATCTCTCGTGCTTTGGGTTGAACGCTTGAGCAGACTGGGGTTCGACAACCATAAGGCATCAATCGGAGGATGCTTCCCGCTAATGAGATCTCTGAGGGTTTCTGCTTTCACCTTTCTCCGCTCTCCTCCGTATTTATCACGGCAGCCGGGCTGGCACTGCCATCAGCATCTCCTGCTCCACGCAGCTCCCCGGCGCTCGCAGGGGGAATTTGCTGCGGAACTTGCTCTGCAAGCTGAAATTTGGCTTTAAAGGGTCTTCCTTCCTCTTTGAAGTTGAAGCTAGATGAGAAACGTGGCGGTTTGGGGAGGGAGCAGAGGAATGAACAAACTCCTGAGGGGTGCCGTGGCTCGATCCCCGGACCGAGGGGCTCCCTCCCGCGCCGCCCTGGCCTGCGCTCGCCCCACGCATCCCCAGCTTGCGTCAGGCGCAGAAACCCCGGCAGGGGAGCCCGGCCCGCGGCAGCCCACCAGGACTGCAGGGCTCTCTGGAACCCGAGAGATGCTCCTCATGGAACAACAAGGACATTTGCTCGGCTGGAGGGGACAGAAGGCCTTTAGCAATACGGCGGCCAACACCAAACTTGTATAGAAATAGGAACTGGTTTCTGCAGGAGCGGTGCTGGCAATGTTATCTGCTCTCTTTGAAGAAAGAAAACACTGCTGCCTCCCTGCTGCCCTTCTCATGGTCCCAACAGATCCCCTGCGATGCTGAGGGACCTCTTCACATCCTCCCCTGGCCATGCTCTGTCTGGACAGGACTCGGCAGGACTCGGATTTCAACTCTGATTTCCTCCCCTCCGTTTTATCCCTCTGCATGGAGGTTTTTTCCAAGACCTGTAGCCATCTTTGATCTCAGAATATTGATGTAAATATTGCATGATCCTGCCTCAGCCTCCAGGAAACCCAGATGTTCAATTGATTAGATCTTAACATAGAGTTCAAGGACTCTGAAAAGCACATGAAATAATAACCTTGTTCCAGTGCAAAGTTTCTCTGTTCAGGATCAAATTCAGGGTTAATTCATTATTCTTGACAGCTATTGCAGGAGACAGAGCAGTTAAGTAAACTAATTGTGGGGTGGATTCTGCATGAGCTGAAGTCAACAGGTCACATACAATTAATATTCAAATCAATCTGGCAGAGAAAGGAGCAGGCTGCGTCTCACGTCTGTGGACTGTGCGCAACCAGTGAGGGCTGGAACATCTCACAGGAGGAACCGGGAGGACTTGAGGACTGAGGCAGGGGGCCGAGATGACATCCACCTGCAGCCACTGCTCCCGGACATCCCCTTCCACCCAACAGGACCCTCAGCTGACCAGAATTACAGAACTGTTAAGAGTTAGAGTCATTTTTTGTAAAGCCCAGCCAGGGACGACCGTCTCAGGCTCCTCGCAGTCAGACAGGCAGTGAAATTACTCGTCCGCAGCTGCAGCAGGTGCAGTAAATAGATCCGTGGCAGATCACGAGTGACTACAGAATTGGGAACCGGGTTGCACAGAAAACAGCATATTAATGAAAGTCATTTCTGGTTTACACTCGAGCCAGGGGCTCTCCCCTGGCCCAGGTGACCCAGCACAGGCAGTTGCCCCCTCCCGGCCCCGGGGCTCTTTCCCTGGGGCTGTTCCCATCCCGTGTCCTCCCCCATGTCCCAGAGGGTCCCTGCTCCTCCCCAGGGTCTCCCGGCGCTCAGTCCCATCCATGATAATCCTCCCCACGCTGCTGCAGTCCCCAGCCTTACCCTGCTGGGGACTCCCCCTTTTCTGCCCTGCGCTGGCGTCGGTGCTGGCAGCAGCCGCGTGTGCCCTGGCAGGAGCCTTCCCGCTGTTTATTTAAATGTTCAGGGTTGGGATTTGGGTGTTGCAGCCCCATGTCTGGGTGCCAGGGTCCCAATGCAGGACATATCACCGGGGACACGGGAGACGGAGGGACCTTTCCCCAGCTCACGTGAGCCGTGGTGGCCTGGAGCATGAAGTGGCCGGGGACGGAGGTGCCAGTGGCTGCTCTGCCACTTTTGAAGAGCAAGGAGGTGTCTTTGTTCGACTGGCCGCTGGCAGCAGGGACCTTGCTCTGCACTCCCCTCAGCTCCTGGCCCCGCACCGTGCAAGGCTCTGCCTGGCGTCGCTGCCGTCCCAGTGATTACGGTGGTTAGAGAACTGGAATGCCACATCCCAGCGTGAGGCAGCTCGGTGGCTCTGCTGGGCAGGGGCAGCAGGCTGCGGGAGCGGGACCTGGCAGGGTGTTTATTGCTCCTTACGCCTGCATTTGGAGATAGCAGGATGAGGAATAGCACGCTTAATTGCGGCGGCAGTGACAGTCTAAATTATATCATGTCTTCCTGCTTATGCCGGCTTTTCCGATTACCAGGGAGCAGCAGCCTGCCAGGACAGGCAGCGGCCAGGGCTGACCTCGTAAGCGCCGGTGCCTGGCTCATGCCAAGGGGCAGGCGGAGGCTCGGAGCCGCTCCATTTCATAGAATCATAGAATCACAGAATGGTTCGGGTTGGAAGGGACATTAGAGCCCACCCAGTGCCACCCCCTGCCCTGGGCAGGGACACCTCCCACCAGCCCAGGTTGCTCCAAGCCCCGTCCAACCTGGCCTTGAACCCCTCCAGGGATGGGGCAGCCACAGCTTCTCTGGGCAACCTGGGCCAGGGGCTCACCCCCCTCACAGCAAAGAATTTCTTCCTCAGATCGCATCTAAATCTCCCCTCCTTCAGTTTGAAACTGTCACCCCTCGTCCTATCATTACCCTCCCTGATCCAGAGTCCCTCCCCAGCTCTCCTGGAGCCCCTTGAGGGACTGGAAGGGGCTGGAAGGTCTCCCCGGAGCCTTCTCTTCTCCAGGCTGAACCCCCCCAGCTCTCTCAGCCTGTCCCCACAGCAGAGGGGCTCCAGCCCTCGGATCATCTTCATGGCCTCCTCTGGCCCCACTCCAACAGGTCCATGTCCTTCTTGTGCTGAGGGCTCCAGAGCTGGACACAGGACGCCAGGTGGGGTCTCACGAGCGCGGAGTAGAGGTGCCAAGTACCGAGGTCGAGCTCACCGGGGCAGCACTGATGGCATCTGTGTCCCGGCCCCTGGGCAGCTGTGGCAGCGTGCTGGCTGTTCCCAATGGCCAGTGCACGGACCTCCCATCCCTGTACTGCTGGGGGACAAGAGCAGCCGCTGGAGGTGCTGCAAGGCCCTGGCCCCGTCCAAGGAATGGGGGCAATGGGGCCACTGCAGTGCTGAGCCACCTCTGACCACTGGGGCTGGGTCGGGGCCACCGCAGCGGAGCCAGAGCAGGGCTGGACCGCGGCGCAGCGCTTGGCATCCCTGGCCAGCCGGCATCAGGGTGGAGAGCTGAGTAAGACTGAGCCCAAGTTTTCCTAGAGTTCCTCGTGCTGTTGTTTAGATAAGTTTAAATGAGCTGTGATTAAGCTAATTTCAAGCTAATTAACTCAGAAAGATATCCTCCACTTTTTAAAATTCTAAGTGGTTGTTCATTAGGAGTGAGCGAACGGGTAAAGGCTGCGTCACTGCAGCACGAGGATCTAAATGCAGAATGAGCAGCAGAGTCATTACTGAAATATGAATATTCGTTATCTAATTAAATGGCATAATTAATGGACTGTTACTGTACCGCTGCTGTGGGACGCGTGCCCTCGTGCAGGCAGGCAGGGGGGAGCGGGGGATTCGGCTCCCGACCCCGTTGCCCTCCCGGATGCTCAGCGCAGGGTCGGCACTGACGGACGTGCCAGGGCTCTGTGCGGTGGGTCCGAGCTCTGGGGGAGGCGGCGGCACTTGGGGACCAGCCCTGGGAGCCACCAAGCCCAGTCCTTGGCACACCCGCCCAGGGCACGGCCAGGACCCTGCCTGGAAATACACCGGGGGGGCTGGTCGTGGCGGGGCGGGAGGCTGCGGCCCCCCTTCCCACGCCAGCCTGCTCAAAAACCAAGGTGGAAAAACCTGCACCAGCCACGCTCCGGCCACGGCTGCGACACGGCCCCGGCGCTGCCAGAGCGATGAAAAATGGATGAAAACAGATTGGGAGAGGAGGGCGCGGGTGTCCGTGCGGGGAGACAGCACTGCCTGTGGGCTGGGAGCGATGGGTCTGGTCGTGGCGCTGCTGAGATCCGATGGCTTTGGCGGTTCGGTTTCTGGCTCACTGGAGCATCCCTTGATCGAATGCAGGGAGGAAGGGCCGGGCAATCCCCGAACCGTCCTGGCCTTCGGTTCCAGCTGGGTGAGCGCTCGGGAGCAGGGCACAGCAGAGCCATGGCAGCGTCCCCGCACCGGCAGCTCCTGCGGAAAGGTCGGTCAGGGTCTAACCCCAGCCGGCAATGGGGACCCACGCAGCCGCTCGCTCACCCCCCGCCAGGGTGGGGAGAAGGGGGAGAAAAGGAGGGGAAAGAGAAAAAGGAAGAAAACTTGTGGGTTGAGATAAAGATGGTATCATAATGGAAAAGGAAAATAATAATAACAATAATGACACAAGTCACCCTCACTGCCTGGTGAATGGTGAACTGGCATCACCCGGAGCAGTGATGGTGGATCCCCCCGCGGCCAACTCCCCTTTATATAGTGGACATGACGTCCATGGTATGGAATGCTCTATTGGCCATTCCATCGTTCCGCCTGGGCTTCCTCTCAGCTTCCAGGGGAAGCTGAAAAAAGTCCTTGAAAAATGTAAACATCACCTGGCAACAACTAAAACAGTGTGCATTGTTGACATTCCGTTCATACCAAATCCGAAACAAAACATCCACTAGAAAGAAAATTAACTGTCTCTGAAACCAGGACAGGGCCTTTTGGTGACTGTGGTCTGGAGGAGCCAGGATCCTTCGCCCAGCCCTCCTGCACCCTCACGGTCTCCCTCTGCCGTCGACAAATCCCCTCGGAAACGCGGCAAAGGAGCTGTGGCTGCGCAGAGGCTGGAGCGAGGGCGATGTGTCGGCGGGGGGATTTCACGAGTGGCAAAAGGTGCTCAAGTAGGCGACCTCTGCATTAAAAAACACAAAGGCGTAACACAGAGCATCACCGGGTGCAGCAAAGATCTAAACTGTGTATCATCATAACTCATGAGTTTTCCTTTCCTGCCCAGGTCATTCTGTATTGAATGGAAACCAGAGAGCTCTTTCCTTTATTCTTACGTCCTTCTCTCCACAGCTCTTGTTCCATCAAGTGAAAAAGCTGAAAATCCCTGAGAAGGTCATGAGATACAGTTACAATGGAGTGAGAGGCATTAGATTGAAGGATTGATCCCGGCAGCAAAGCCATTTCCCTCTGTTGCGCACGTATAAATAAATCTGGATTGTGTGTTGAGTGATGAGCTGCCTCCGCAGACGGGCTGTCGGCACAGGGAGGGGGCACAGCGTCTCCCCAGGCTGCTGGAGCTGGCCGTGTCCTCGGTGTGCTCCGCTCTCGCCCCTCCAGAAGGGCTCGAGGTGCTCCTGGCAGGACCACGCGGCTCCTGGCGGGCTCTGTGGCACCCGGTGTCCCACCGCGGGCACCAGCCTGGGCCTCTCCCGGCTCCTTTCGCACCCTGGGGGATCGCCAGCTGCTGGAGACGGTGATCCCCCCGGCAAACCTCAGCAGCTGGGCTGGGAGGAGGCAGCTTCGGGGGCTGCTGCAGTTTCAGAAAGTGCTTTGGAAAAGAGACCTGATAGTTCACGTCCAATTCATGCAAAAATGAGTAAAGGTAATTAGAGACTCTGTTTGCCTGGTGCTCTGAGCACTCTCGGTCCGTCCAGCTACTCCACGGCCGCGGGTGAAGGAGCTGCCCTGGGGATGATCTTCCGCTGGGGAGCCTCACAAGGAGAATTCCTCCAGGATTCAATACGGGGAAGCTGAGCGAACAGGCAATATGGAAACAGCCTGGCCTTGGGATCCTTGTGTAAATTCTGCCCTGAGTTTTCCCAAACCAACAGAGAGATCCTCGGGGTGCCTGGGAATCTCTGTTTCCCTGCCCCATCTGGGCCGATTCAGGGCCCCGTGCTGCTCCGCCGACGCCAGGGCTCGGATCTCCCTCCTGCCCCCACTCTCAGAAGCGCGGCCCCTTGCAGCCCTCCTGCGGGAGCCCTGGTGGCCCAGCTTTGGGTTTCCCACTGCCCTGATTCCTTCCAGCATCCCGCAGCGATATTCTTGAAATTTCACCGTCATCAGTTTCAGAAATGATTTCTGAAGTTTCCGCTGCTCTTGGAGGCGTAATGTATTCACGCATTTTCCCCCCGGAGCAGGGGAGCGGGAGCCACCAGCCCTGTCAGCAGCTCCTTCCTCTGCTGTCTCCAGGTTGCAACAGACTTTTTTTCTTGATAGGTGCAAACAATAATAACGCTATCCGGAGCCTGCCCGCCCCTTTTCTGCTCCTGTCAGGGGACAAGAACAGGCACCACTGGAGATCTCACAGCAGGTTTCCTTCCTCCCTCGCCACCCGGCTGAGGACACGCGGCCGCGGGAGGTGACACGGGCAAACCCCTTTCCAACGGGGGTGGTAAATCAATGCTAAAATCTATTTTGCCTAATAACGCAATGATACGTTCTAGCAGGAGAGAAGATGCTCTTCTGAATGCGATGCAATACGAACAGTTCCTCTCCAGCCTTGCGCTCCCCCCACCCTGCGCTGACTAACCCAAGCGGAGCTGCTGGGTTTCAACAGCCAACGGCTCGGGTCGGGGTACGCCAGAGCGCTGCTTACGAGGCCGGGTAGTTTGATGCTAATTTGAGGTAATGAATTGAACTTAAAAGTCATAATCTCCAGTTCTGCCATCTCACATCTGTGGCTTCGGAGATTTACAAAAGGTTTAGTGCAAACTAATTCTTTGTGAGAGCTTGCTCTTGTGATTAGTAGTGATGAAGGGAAACACCGCATGATTATTTCATAGCTCTCAGAAACGCAAAGAGATTTCCCCCCCCCCTCTGTATCTTTGCCTTCTTTAAAGGAAAGTAGAAGTAAAGTTGTGGGGGAAGAGCAGAAAAAACATCCTGGTTTTGGGACCTGCTGTCGTGCTCCGGCTTCTCCTGTGGGTTGTGCGTCGCTGATGCTCCCATCCTGCTGCACACGCATTTACCCACGCATGGGAACGGCCGCGGTGCCCGGCAGCGGGACACCCTTGGGCCAGGCGGTGACCAAGCCGAGGGACGTGCTGTCTGCAGGAAGGCTGCGACGCTTACTGTCCTCTCCACTGAAGGAACAACCTGTCTCAATTTCTGCTCGTCTCGAAGACGTGGGGACTCCAGCCGGGGAGGGACCCCCCACGCCGCTCTGCGCAGGCAGGGTGCCGGCAGCTCTCCCCTTCCTTCTCCAGGAGGGTTTTCCGCCTCTGTGTGCTTTTGTTCAGCCTCCTCCCACCGTGACACTGTTTCAATCTGACGTTTCGACATTTCTGGTAGGCAGAGGTGGATCAAAGAGACTCAAACTCCAGCAGGTCCCAGCCCAGCCTTTTCCAGGCATCCCCTGGGTTCCTCAGCCGATGCCACCAGCTGGGCCGGGCACCGAGCGGATCCCGGGGACAGGGCAGGGCAGGCAGTAAATCAGCGAGTCAGACCTACAAATGTGTGATATCGCAGGGGAAAAACGCCCTCTCTCTCTCTCTTATGAGGACTGAATCCTCCCTGAGGGAGCCTCTCCGCTACAAAGGAGAATGCGGGGACTGGAGGGGTTTGCCTGAGCTCCAGGAGGACTTTAGGTGGAGATGAAGGACTCCGCTGGCATTGCCCAGCCAGGCCCCCCCGTGCCACACGGGCACCCTGATGTGGTGGGCGCTGCTGGGGATGCGCTACCGGCCCCGGCCGAATCCACCACCCGATCTCAAAGGGACCGACTCAGAGGCTGGAAGTGAAGTAGGTGCCTCGCAGGGCAGGGCTGGGATTATCACTGGCCTTTAAACGAGGGGCTCGTTTGGCACCCTGGGACGTGCAAAGGTCTGGCGCTACAGAGCTGTAAGAAAAAGCTCTTCATCTGAATGCTGTTCATAGTAATAATGGCAACATATGGCAAGTGACATTTCAAAGCCTCTAAATCTCACCAAGGCACAGGTAGGCTTCCTAAATGTAAAATATTCAGCCTGCTGCATTAGAAAATGTGAGAGAGACAGAAAATCCAGCACTGACGATGCTGGGAGTCGGCGGAGAGTCCCTGGAAAATGGCTTAGTAAACGATACCAGAGTTCACAAACGTAAGTGTCTTAAGAGCGCACTTTCCCGACAGCTGAACGTTTCCTTTAAGTCTCATCATCTTGTAACAAATTAAAGGCAAACAGGCATTCATCAAAAGGGGATATTCTCAATTGTTACTGCAAATTGACTTTAGATTATTGCAGGAGATGGAGCGTGTCACGGGGAAGGGGCCTTGGGCTCCAGCTCCCCCCGCAGAGCGGGTGCCAGCGCAGGGAGAACGCTCACCCGTGCGGGAAGGACGGGTCAAACACCCCACAGCCGAATTGGAGCCACTGCTGTGACACCTCTGTGTCACTCACCGTGGGAAGGATGGGTCAAACACCCGATGGCTGAATCAGAGCCACCACTATGACACCTCTGTGTCACTCACTGGCTCCCCTCGCACGCCCGTTCCCTCCCTGGGAGAACCGCAACCCTCCCCTGGTCCTCAAGCGTGGTGGCTCCGGGAGAGCCGTGCCCTGTCCCGGACGCGTGGCAGAGACCCGGCCGCCAGCGACAGACCAGCCTCAGCAGGGACCCGATTCCCCCTTCAGGTGCCAGAGCCTCCCCACCACGCTCCTCCTCACCTCCCGCCATCCAACACCTCCCATCCCGCCATGGAGGGATGCATCCACCACGGGTTGTGGCCGACGCCACACAGGGAGAGGGGACACGAAAGAAGCCGCCTGCCCTGTGTCCGCTTTGCTTCCATTTCTCCAACTCAGCCATGTAGTTTCTGGGGCTGCTGCTGTTCCCGAGGCGTTGGGACGGGCTCTGCAGAACCCGACGCGTCTCCAGCATTGCTCTCTCCGTGCAGCTAATTCGGGATGGAGCAAGGCGTAGGGAGAGCGTCTGTGCCCCCTTGCTTTCCACCCCCTCTCTGGCCCTGAGTCACCACTGCCTTACTCCAAAGTAAATCGATTGCCGGGGAGGAATTATTTATATTGTCAACTAGAATGCTTAAGTTTTTAATTACACAGGCAGTAAAAATGTCGAAGCAAGTTTCTGCTCCTCCATTTTCACTGTTGAAGCTATTAAAGGCCGTTCAGGAGGCGCGTTGCAGCCCCAGCCCCGCTCCTCAGCACAACCCCCCCCCAGCCCCTTTGCTCCCCCCGGTGAAATGCTCCAGATCCCGGGGTCACCACTGCCCCGTCCTCTCCCAAAGGACTGTTGGGAAACGTTGCTTTTTGCGGTTCCTGGTAATTGAGAAAACATTTGGGCTTCCTTCCCCCGCAGCGAGGGGCCGAGCCCGTGCTGCCGCCCGGCATTGCCCGGCAGAGCTGCTGCGAGTGTCCCCGCTGCGGGGACCCCCCGCGAGGCTGTCTGTCTGCCCATCCCTCCGTCCGTCCACGTATCACCATCTCCCCCTTGGCAGCTTTATGTTTGTTAATGTGGCTGAGCAAATCAATAGCGGGTTGTGTTTTTTTTTTTTTCTTACCATTATAAAACAGCCAAGATATGAGTGGGTGAGAAATGACAGATGAGCGGAAACAAATCCTCCAGAATCATAAAAAGATACCAGAGGGGGAAAAAAAAAGACTTTTTACTGTGATTGTGCAGAAAATCAATAAAGCACCACTACAAGGCGGTGCTGCAGATAACAAGCAGATTATATCAGTTTTCACGGAACATATTGTTTGGCAGGCAGAATGCTCTCAGAGGCTGTAATGGTGCATCATCAAGTTTAAGTTAGTGTTGTTGGCTAGGAGATTTAAATAAAACCTAAACGCTGACATTTTTGATGGTTATTATTTATTCAATAGCCTGAGATGTCAAACCTTGTTGTCTTCAGTTTTCTGAGCAAGAGGAGCCCCACGCAGAGGCAGGTGGTCCTTACCTGGGTGATGGATCACCACTTCATCCTGCGCTTCGGCACGATCCCAGCTGGATATTCGCCCAGGAGAGGGCTCGAGGGCAGCCACGGGGACACAGAAAATCCCCAGAGGAGAAACCCAGCCCGAGGACGTGTCACCCGCCCCAGAGGCTGCGCCGGCTGCAGCCCCCCCGAGCATCCCTCGGGGTGAGCCGGGTGCCAGCAGTGGGTGCTCCCGGCCGCTTGCCAGCCCAGGACCCCGCAACTCCGTCTTGTAACCGCCGCGGGAGGTCAGACGGGCCGAGCATTAACGGGATGGGCTAATTACTGCAGGACTCCATGGTCTGCCCCGCAAATCAAGCTGATCGATGCCACGCCAATGACAGAGGAGAAATAAGATTGCCCCGAGCAGCTAACCTTCCCGCCCCCACCCCTAAATCATCCGGGATGCTGGATCTATAGAAGAAATATTATTGGTGCTTAAAGTCAAACGGTTTCAATCTACCCATCTGAAACGCTATTATTTTTTCTCCACGGGACACGTTTTTAATAGGCCCACTGCCAATTGCAGGCAGTTGCAGAGCGCTCACTCTTATGCTAATTGCAGAGCTAATTGTTCTTATTGCAAAACCCATTATATAGTATAGTTATATTGCAGTTAACGAGATGTTTGGATTAAATGGCTCACTAAAAGTCAATAAAAAGAAATTTGCTTGACTATTCCTTTAATTTTTCAGATGCAGTGTTAATACACTGTTAATTCTCCCTAAAGGCCTGGATTCATTAAACTGCTTAAGGCAGGACTAATATATACATATATATATATATAGTGCAAAGGAACTAAAGCAGAACGCCATAGCAGTAAGCACAAGGGGTCAGGGGGACATTTTACAGCACAGATGCCAAGGGGCAAGAAGTTGCCCAGCAGAGCTGACCCCAATCACAGAATCACGGAATCACAGAACGGTGGGGGCTGGAAGGGCCCTCTGGAGATCATCCCGTCCCACCCCTGGCCAGAGCAGGGTCACCCAGAGCAGGTGGCACAGGAACGCCTCCAGGCGGGGTTGGGATGTCTCCAGAGACGGAGACTCCCCCACCTCTCTGGGCAGCCTGTGCCAGGGCTCTGCCACCCTCACAGCAAAGAATCATAGAATCATAGAATCATAGAATTGTTGAGGTTGGAAGGGACCTTTAAGATCATCGAGTCCAACCTTTAGCCTACCCTGATAAGAGCCACTTCTAAACCGTGTCCCTCAGTGCCCCATCTACCCTTTTTTTAAACACCTCCAGGGATGGTGAATCCACCACCTCCCTGGGCAGCCTATTCCAATGTTTAATAACCCTTTCAGTGAAAAAATGTCTCCTAATATCTAATCTAAACCTCCCCTGACGTAACTTGAACCCGTTTCCCCTCGTCCTATCACTTGTCACCAGGGAGAAGAGGTCAGCCCCCATCTCTCTACAACCTCCTTTCAGGTAGTTGTAGAGGGTGATAAGGTCTCCCCTCGGCCTCCTCTTCTCCAGGCTAAACAACCCCAGCTCCCTCAGTCGTTCTTCATAAGGTTTGTCCTCCAGGCCCCTCACCAGCTTTGTAGCCCTTCTCTGGACACGCTCCAACACCTCAATGTCCCTCTTGTAGCGAGGGGCCCAAAACTGAACGCAGTACTCGAGGTGGGGCCTCACCAGTGCCTCGTGTTGAGGTGGAACTTCCCATGGTCAAATTTGTGCCCGTTACCCCTTGTCCTGTCGCTGGGCACCACTGAGAAGAGCCTGGCATCAGGCGCGTCTGGTTTCCTGGCAGGGCAGCGTGGTGCCACACGCGCTGTGCTGCGCTCGAACAGGGTGACTGGCAGAAATCACCCTTAAATGAGGGGGAGAGGGTGCAGCAGCCACCCAGGGACTCGCTGCGTGGGCAGCTGGGGACGGCCGGCCCGGAGGCGGGCAGTGCGTGGCGCTGGGTGCAGGGCTCCGGTCGCTCAGCTGCCGGCAGAGCACGGTGCAGCCCCCGCAGCAGCTGCAGCTCCCCCGTCCCCGAGGCTGATCCGGCTCTCGGTGCGCGCCGGCATCACTCGGTACCACGGAGCAGCTCAGTGCCGGCTCACCTCCAGTGGGTCTGCAGCGAGCGCTGCCCGCCCTACGGAAACATTTTATTTGGGTTTACCAGCATTTTGCCTGCCATTTCTGAAAGCAGATTGTCAGCCTTTTGGGACACAACAAAGCGCAGCAGGAGCAATATGAATATATCTCCTTTCCAGAATGAGATGGAAGAGCTCGCAGCACTTTCAGAAAGAATCCCAAGCACCTGAACTCTGAGCAGAAAAGCCTCGTTTCACCTGTAATGAACTATAAAGAAGGAATAAACGCCCTTTATACTAACTCGTTTTGAAAAAAAAACCCTTCCTACTTCATTTGTCTCATTGTTGTGTGCTCTCCATGGGATGCTGCCCTCAGGTTTTCACCTGCTACTCGAACCCAGAGCAGGAGCCACGCAGAGAACAGTCAGAACTCGTGTCGGGTCTCGGGGAGATTCAGACCAGGTGGGCTGAGATGGGCGCGGGATTCCTGCACAAGGAGCGTTTTCAAGGGCAAATGCAAAACAATCTGGTGAATACCGAGAATATTTTAAATAGAAGTGAATGTGTAAAGGAAATCCTTTAGTCTCACTTCCCACTTTGCCTGGCACAGGCTCCTGACGCGCTGCCAAGCAAGATATGACAGAGAATTAAGCCTTTAAACATGAACAGAGGAGTGAGAAGCTGAAGAGCAGAATAAAGGGGCAGTCGCACTCCTCTTGCCTGAAACAGGGCTGTTCCCAGGGACGCGATGGCTTAATTAGCTGACCCGAGCACAAAGAGGAACAGGAGAAATGATGGATGCTGCTATCCAAAAAGGTATTATTGCTGTTTTTTAAAAGTCCAGATGCCAAGCACTAGCTTTCCCGAAGCTGAGTCACTGGGGCTGCATCGAGCATCCCAGGCTGCCAGTGTCCCCGAGCACGCGCTGTCACCGGTGGGGCTGCCCGGGCACCCGCCCGGTGCTGAGGCTCCCACAGCCACCCCCGGCTCCCCCCGCTGCCCTTGCACGTCTCGGGGTGCTTCGGGGCCCCTTTGTTCTAGGACAGACTTACTGTAGTTCTGCAAACGTGCTCTTAAAAAATAACAAGGCTAATCCCCAGCGCTGCAGCCCCGCGCAGCGAGGTACAGCGTGCGGCACGTACGGCTTAGGGACTTCAAAGTGTGCAGCGGGATAAACAAGATGACAAGGAACCATGAAAGGCACAACATGAAATGAGCTTTAACGAGAGTTCAGAGTCGTTACCTAGATCAAAGTTAGACAGGACACGGGCATATTCAGAAATCGGCCGTAAGAGCCGAGGGAGGGACGCGCTGCCTCCCCTGTGTGACACTAAAGCCACCCATGTCCGGGTCCCACGTGGGGAAGGGGAAGGGGAAGAAGAGGAAGGGGAAGGGGAAGGGAAAGGGGAAGGGGAAGGGGAAAAGGAAAGGAAGGGAAGGGGAAGGGGAAGGGGAAGGGGAAGGGGAAGGGGAAGGGGAAGGGGAAGGGGAAGGGGAAGGGAAAAAGAAAAGAAGGGGAAGGGGAAAGGGAAAGGAAGGGAAACAAAGGAAGGGGAAGGGGAAGAAGACAAGGAAAAGGAAGGGGAAGGGAAGGGGAAAGGGAAAGGAAGGGAAGGGGGAGGGGAAGAGGAAAGGAAGGGGGGGAAGGGGAAGGGGAAGGGGAAGGGGAAGGGGCTGAGAAGCCCCTTTGCTCCCCCTGCCCCAGCCTGGCCTCGTGCTCTGGACCCAAAGACTTTCAGAGGACGCACAAGGGGCTCAGAGGGACGGGAGAAGCCGAGCTGCAGGGCCAGGGGGTGAGAAGGCAGGTCATAGAATCATAGAATCATAGAATTGTTGAGGTTGGAAGGGACCTTTAAGATCATCGAGTCCAACCTTTAGCCTACCCTGACAAGAGCCACTTCTAAACCGTGTCCCTCAGTGCCCCATCTACCCTTTTTTTAAACACCTCCAGGGATGGTGAATCCACCACCTCCCTGGGCAGCCTATTCCAATGTTTAATAACCCTTTCAGTGAAAAAATGTCTCCTAATATCTAATCTAAACCTCCCCTGACGTAACTTGAACCCGTTTCCCCTCGTCCTATCACTTGTCACCAGGGAGAAGAGGTCAGCCCCCATCTCTCTACAACCTCCTTTCAGGTAGTTGTAGAGGGTGATAAGGTCTCCCCTCAGCCTCCTCTTTTCCAGGCTAAACAACCCCAGCTCCCTCAGTCGTTCTTCGTAAGGTTTGTCCTCCAGGCCCCTCACCAGCTTTGTAGCCCTTCTCTGGACACGCTCCAACACCTCAATGTCCCTCTTGTAGCGAGGGGCCCAAAACTGAACGCAGTACTCGAGGTGGGGCCTCACCAGTGCCGAGGTCTGTGCATTCTGGGAGCAAATTACACCACAATTAAAAATAAAGAAATAACAGTAGGGATCTCCGGCACATACTTCTGTGCGCACAAGAGGGAAGGAAGGGCGGTGAAGGAGCAGGACAGCTGCTCTGAATACGCTGTAAATCAATTTAAACCCCAGAAACCAGGATCTCGGTGCACCTCGCCCTTCAGATTCATGATGGAAATTGCTGCGTTTTGCAAGTCACTATTGTTTCTCTGAGTTACAGCGCATCATTCGAGAAAGCCAAGCGATGAACGGCTTCCCACCATGTCTTATATTTTGCTCTGGAACTTATTCCAATTACAAGAGAAAGGAAAATAAAAAGCCAACTTTAAAATCCCCTCAAGGTTACGCTCAGACTCCACTGAAAACCCTTCCCAAAGTCCCGGTTCCTGTTCCAACTGGGAAAAGACAGGGAGCAATAAATCACCACCGAAAGGCAAATGGCAGCAATTAAAGCCCTCTCTGGGAGTCCGCCTGTCTCCAGTCCCGGCTGGAGTGCGGCCGGCTGCCCGCTGCCCACCGGCACGTCTGCTCCGCCATCTCCCGCTGCCGAGATGGAGGGGAGGGGGGACGAGCGCCGCTGCGGCCGCCAGCAGCCCGGGGACGAGTCCTCTGGCATTGCCAGGAGTGACACAGCCCCCAGAGCTGTAACGCCCTTGTGCAAGAGCCGGCAGCTCAGAAACCCGGCGCTGAGAGAGGCAGCGCCCTCAGCGTGCGGGGCACCGATGGATCGCTGCCCCCTCCCGCGGGCACCCCGACGTGCCCCGTTCCCCGGCTGGTGCGGCTGCCGTGGCCTCACCGGTACCGCTGCGGATGCACTGGGCTGCCAGGGGCTCGCCAG
The DNA here is from genome assembly GCF_964199755.1 of Larus michahellis. Classification (NCBI taxonomy): domain Eukaryota; kingdom Metazoa; phylum Chordata; class Aves; order Charadriiformes; family Laridae; genus Larus; species Larus michahellis. The sequence goes on along the minus strand of NC_133914.1, from coordinate 2,612,439 downwards.
CCCCACGGATTCATTCTCAAAGGACGCGAGCCACGTCCTCGTCCTTCAGCGCGCTGCCGTGCTCCAGCAGCCAGCGCCTCCATGCAGAGACCGTGCTCCAACCACCAATCGAAGGAAAACACGGAGTAAACGAGGCCTTAAAGTTATTTTCAAATTAAATTACAGTGAATAGAACAGGGTTAAGCAAATGCCTCTATTACTTTCAAGAACCAGCTTTGCGCTATAACTTCACATTGTTATTAAGAAAATGGGCGAGCTTTATTAAACCTTCTCTTTTCCGAGGCACTGACTGCAGGAGTGGCGGGGCCGTCTCTACCAACCCTCCTTCCAAAGCGGGTTGTTTGCAGGTTTGAAATATGTTCTTGGCAACCTTTGACAACCCAAGTGGCTCTGGCTTCCCCTGCCCCAGCCCCCGGCACGGCGCTCCAGCCATCCGCCTGCAGCCAAAATGAAATTACCACATCGCTGCAAAACCAGAAACCGAGAGGGAGAATTATAAGCAGTAATTTAATGGCAGTCCCACCTCAAAGCCCGGCCATGCAGGAAGCTGTTCTCCCTCTCCGTGGGGAGCTGCCGCCTTCAGGCTCAGCCTAACCATCGGAACCAGCTGAGGATGCGGCTTGGCTTCGGCTGCTCCCAACCCCCATAAGCCCCGAGCCGTGGGGCAGTGCCTGTGGGGTGGGTCGATCCGTCACGTCACTGACATCCCCGGCCCCACAGACCCAGCACTCACGGGGCCGGAGGAGACACTGAGTCCTGGTTCTGCTTGACCCGACCTGGGACCAGTTTCTCCCACCAGAGCCCAGTCTGGAATACTCCCAGGCCCTGGGTCGCGTCTGCTCTTTCCTGCCCTTGTGCCTTCGCCTTTGGCAGCTTGTGGCCTCTTGCCCCGCTCGCCCCTGGTAGGGGGTTCTGCTGCCCGGGTCAGCGGTGCCTGCAGGGGGTGAGACCCTCCCCGGGAGCACCGGTGCGGGGCGGGGGATGCGCTGCCGGTGCCGAGTGTCGCTTTGCTGACTGGGAACCAGCATAGCGGGGTCTGGAGTGAACCCCAGAGCCGTCCCCTGTGTCCAGGACCTGAGGTGGGTCACCGGCCAGCTGATAAAGTGGGCTCCAGCATGCAGGGACGGGAGCGGGAGGCAGATGATGATGATACATTTTACCTTGCATAAATAATGAAAGCAATCAAGGGACAATATGTTAAACCACTCAGTGAGGAAAGCTTTACTGCATGCCTGAGTTAAACACAAAAGACGCGTCTTCCTTTCAGGCAAAGCCTGCTTCGCTTGTACTCTTACTGCCCGCTACACTTGGCTCACTCCTTAATTTTTAACGAGCAGACTTCTGCTTGAAAGAGAGAAGGCAGGAAGGAGGGAAGACTACTAATTGCTGCTGTAAGAGAGCACCCTGGTTTCGGGCTGGGGATGCCAGACTGATATGAGGCAACTCTGAGTGCACAAAGGACGCTGGGGGCATTCCCAGGGTCACGGTCACGGACAGACGTCCTCGGCGTTGTGCTCTGGACGGTGCTCCCGCTCCATCACCCACTCCACCACCTGCTCCACCAGCCGCTCCATCACCCACTCCACCAGCCACTCCACCACCTGCTCCATCACCCGCTCCATCAGCCACTCCACCAGCCGTGGCGGAGCGCAGCAGGGCGGGTGGGGAGGCAGCCTGGCTCCCTGCCCCTCCACTGGCCATTTCACTGCCTTTCAGCGAGGGCACCATTCTGGCTGATTGCAAACTTTTACCAAAATGCCACCGTCGGTCAGCCAAGAGAGCAGCAGCCGCACGCGCCCAGCGGCAGGAACAAAGCGGCGCTCCAAGAACCCGAGCCGTACGATAGCTCAGAGTGCCTGCCTTAATTACAGAGCTTGCAGTTACACCTTGCACAACAGCTAATTAATTAGTTAATGCTGACAAAGTGCTCTGACCAGCTAAGCACTGTGCAGCTCAGCCACCAGGATGAGAGCCAGCTGGAGTGGGAGCCCGGGCTTGGGCTGCTCCGGGGCGCTGGCCCCCACGGGGCTCCCGGTGGGCACCAGGAGAGACCCCACAGGTCCCCACGGGCGAGAAACCTCCGCGCCAGCGGGACTTCGCCGTGCCGTTTGCATTTCCCCATGTTCACATCACCAGTTGCTATTGCCTTGCCAAGAAACAAGTTTCTGTTCCACAGGACTAATCTTCAGTTTCATTAAGAGCAGGGCTTGATTACTAAATTTTTAACCAGGGGAAGCTCCCTAGTCCATTACTGCCTTCATCCCATGTTTATTAAAGCAATAACTTTGTTTTTAAAAGGGACATGTTTCCCTTGAGCTCTCTCACACTTTAGTGCCCTGATTAAAAAATATAAATTAGAGATTGAGCAGGTCTCTTGCTTCAAAGGAGCGTAAATTGGGCAGCTTGAAATCCTGGGGAAAGTCAGACCATGAAACGCTCCGAGATGGGTCTGCAGACGACGGCGCGTGAGATGAGAAGAGGATGAAGGTGTAGGTGGAGCCACATGCCGAGGCCCTTATTTACAGCTCTGTACACTTTGTGGAAGTTCTGATTAAAATTTCATTACCTCTTTCTTTCGCGGAGAAGAGGAGCTCTGCGGGATGCTCTGTGGATGGCGCAGCTCCCCCCCATTGAGGAGCAGCTGCCCCCGCATCCCCGGGCCCCGCACCCCTCCGAGCTCCGCTCCACGTCCTGCCTTTGAGTTTTGCAGCCCAAATCTGAGGGACAAGGAGCAGCTGGGGGTGCGGGGAGGTGTGGAGGAACCGGGGTGAACAGGGTTGTCCGGCTGCTGTACGCGTTGGAGGCAGGCTGCGGGGATAAACCCAGGATAAAGGTTTATTCTAATGTGGTTTCAGCATCCTATAAGGGGATTCGTTGCTTTAGTTACATTCGAAAACTTCTTGCTTTAATTTCACCTCATCAGCAAAACGTAATCCATTCCAACAGGCAGCCTGGGGGACGAGTCGGCCTGATCGTCTCTGGAGACCCCGGCTTCTCTGGCGGCTCCTCGTCCTGCCTTCTCGGTGGAAAACAAACGGCACGTTTAGGACTGGGTGGCTTGGGAACATGGAATCATTTGAGTTGGAAAACACCCTTTAGAACATCGAGCTTCAGAATGCAGCTGCTCCACAGCCAGCGTCTTTGGCATACGGACGTGCTTGCTGCACCTTGAACCTCATCCCTCTTCCCATCTTCCAAGATTACCGGATTATTTAGGAAACGCCAGCAGCCTGCTCTTCCCAGCCCGGCAGGAGCTGCAAGTCCCCAGTGCCTCCGCAGGCCAGACACGTCTCTGCTTTGCCTTCGTTTCCAGAACTACGGGGAGTTTTGTTCGAATCTGGAAAACGAGGATGTGAGAGCTCTTTTCATGACGTGGAGCCGAAATGTCAGAATCTCTTCCAACAGCCTTTTCCTTAATGAACAGGGCGGGTGGCGGGGGGCGAGCGATGCCGACATCCCCGTCTGCCCTTGCTCCGAGTGCTGCAGGGCTGCTTCGCCTTTCCCTTTTTTTTATATTATTATTATTATTACATTATAATAATATAGTTATTATATATAATTAAATATAATTATTAAATATAACACTAAATAATATATAATTATATATATAATCAAATAATTAATTATAATTATAATGTATCATAATGTACCATAATGTATCATTAATAATAATAATAACAATAATAATAATAATTGTTATTATATTTTCCATTATTATTATTTCCCTGCCTAGGGCAGGGGGGTCAGAACTAGGTGACTTTTAAGGCCCCTTCCAACCCGACCCATTCTGTGATTCTATGATTATTTTGATGGTCCGGTTTTTCTTCTGGGATGCTGGTGGATGTGTTCCACTAGCTCTGGAGCAAACCGTCCCCTTTTTGACACGGAGGGTTTGTTTTCAGCAGGCAACAGGCCCGAAATACAGGGGCCGCACTGGTCCATTATAAACCCCGTAACGCTCTTTCGATTGCCGTGCCACCGCGTTATTTTAATAAAGGAACTTCAGAGCCTGGGGTTGGATGGGAGGGGACTCGGTTTGCCTCTGCCTGCGATAACAGGAGTTTTTCTAACAGCTGGTAGAAAAGCTAAAATGCCTGCGCAGGGCTGAGGGATATTTATCCGATGAATGAAGTACTCAAAAAAACGCAGCTTCCGGTTGATTGGGATTATTTTCCAAATTCATCGCAAAATAATGCATAATTTCAGACGAATTAAGCATACAATTTCGTTAAACGTTAAAGATGTCAAAATCTTCTAAAGGGGGCGTTGCAATTTTTCATTTTGAAATTAAACGATTAGGGACTTTATTTCCTATATTTACCGAAGGAAAGAAACCTTGAAGGCAAAGAGCCTCGAAAGCTTTGATTTCACATTAAACCTAAATTACTTTTTAATTATTTCTCCAGTTTGCCGCTGTGGTGAAATAGCGGGGATTCGTTCACCCTGCTTTGTTCTCCCCGCTTTGTTCCTTCCTGAGCTCTGCCGCGCTTCCCGTCCGCTTCCCGCGCTTCCCCACGGCAGCGCCGGGCAGCGACCGCAGCGCACTGGTGACGGGGGAACACGCAGGGCTCTAAACACTGCCCGGAGCCAAAGGGGATCTCCGGGGTCCACTCCGTGCCCTCAAAGTACCCTCCGACCTGCGCCTCGCCACGGCCACCCCCCGCTCCGGCGAGAACGGAAAATGTCACCCGAGATGGCCAGGAACAGCCAGGCCCAGTAATAATCACATTGATTTACGTTGTTAATGTGTTTGCAGACAGGAATTCACACATAAAGGCCCTCCCACACCAGCAAGGAGCGCCTACGAGGATTTCTCGCCTGTGCAACACTTCACATTCCCAGTGTGCGTCAAACCGCGCGGAAATAATTCCGCGCGATCAAATCCTGTGCGTTCGGAGCAGCGCAGATCCCTCACCGGCATATTTCTTTACTTCGGCTTCATTTCTTACTTTTTTAAAAGCTGTGTTGTTATTGCTCCTATTTCAGCACTGGAAATCCGAATGGATATTTTAGGGCCGGTACTGCTCAGACGCGCTAACGCGAGCCTCGGCCGGCGGGAGAGCGGGTCCCGGCAGGGCTGGAGCATCTCAGGTCTCCTTAGGGACCCTACTGCTCCCTACAGCTCCCTGAAAGGAGGTTGTAGAGAGGTGGGGGGCGGTCTCTTCTCTAAAATGACAAGTTATAGGACAAGAGGAAACGGCCCCAAGTTGTGCCAGGGGAGGTTTAGGATGGATATCAGGAAAAATTTCTTCTCAAGAAGGTTTATCAAACATCAGAACAGGCTGCCCAGGGAATTGGTTGAGTCGCCGTCCCTGGAGGTTTTTAAAAGACCGGCAGCTGTGCAGCTTCGGGACATGGGTTGGTGGTGATTTTGGCAGCGTTAGGCTGATGGTTGGGCTCGATGATCTGAAAGGTCCCTTCCAACCCAGAAGATTTTACGATATTTTTTTTTCGCTCCTTGGTGCTTGCAGACCCCCGCGACCCTCTCCTGGCCCAGGGCCACCCAGACCCGCTCTGCTGGGACCCACATCCCGGCCACGACAGAAAACCCGCGCGGTGGGTCCCCGCCTGAGCAGGAGGCAATTGCTCTCTCACGGCCCTGGCCATAAATTGTGCAGTTTGGAGGGGGGAAAAAAAAAAAAAAAAAAAAAGGCGAGAACAGCTGACACAAATTAATTCCCCAAATCCCCAGCTCTGGAGCCAGAATGAAAATATCATTTTCCTTGTCCTCTGCGTCCTGAGCGTGCTCCGCGGGCTGGGGGCGGTGGGAAGTCGGGGCTGCAGTGCCGGGAGGACGCGGCTGCAAGAGGGACAGACAGGACCACCGGCGAGCGATGCCTCACCTTGGGACCTCTGCGTTACTGCATTGTGACGGGTAGGCAGATCGGGGGGTTATATGAACGCTTTTCTGATCTTAAACCGCTAATTCATGCCTGGGTTCCCTTCTTCTATCTTGTTTCTACAAATTCAGGGAAGTGCTGACGTCTGTGTCGGTGTATTCACGTACAAACACGCACACGCACCCCTCAGCCCCCTGGCCGTCTCGCCCAGGGCCAGCGCTGATCGCTGCCGCCTCATACATAAACATAATCCATACATAATACATGTCCGCCTCCTTCAGCGCAGAGACGGGACCGGACTTTTCTCTGTTATCTTTCCGTTTCCATGGTAATAAAAGTAGCTCCTGATAACGGCTACTTCCTAAGTACAGCGCGGGCTGGTAATTTTAGAAGCATTATAGTACAGACTTCAAATGGTCGGTGCTGCGCGGGGTCGTTCTGGCTCAGGCTTTTAATTGCGGGTGGATGCAAGCAGGTCCCCAGCATCCAGGGGAGGGTGCCGGGCTGAGCTTTCTCTGATTAGCGTTAGCTTATCGTAGCTTACTAGGTAAGTCTGTTCCCGAGGGTTAAAGCCCCACGAGGGATCCACACAACTTTGCTCAGTCTCGGGCACGCTTTGGGACCGGCGCCTTACGCGGGATGCAGGATGCCGCCAGCTCGCCCGTCACCCCAACAAGGCTCCCAACCAGCAGCTGATTCACTAATTAGCACTGAAAAGAAATAATGCCTGGTATTTCCCAAAGCCCGTAATACAACTGTGTAGAAGCGACACCCAATAACGTGCTGCAGGATGAAATCCAGCTCTGCCTGGACCATAAAAATGACTATTGATTCCTGCACCCCGCTGCCGGCTCCCCCAGCGCCGCACCAGCTCCCACCTCCGCCGTCGACCGGGTGCCCGCGCCGGCACCCACCCTTTGGCTGCTGCCACCGCAGGAGCCCCGTGCCCGGCCGGGGGCTTCGGGGGCAGCACCGCACGGGGACCCTTCTCCTTCCCACAGGGGCTGCAGCTCATCCGCCCCCTCCCACGATGCTGCCACAGGCTTCACCCCGCAGACACCCTGCTTCCCGCTGAAACAACCCTGGCGTGAACGAATATTCCGATTTTTTTCACATTTTCAGTGCCTCGGTTGAAGATTTAGTGGTGATTCAGCTCCTGGAGCAGGCGGGTGCCCCGGCTCCAGCCTTGCTGGGGGGCACCGAGGCTCTTCCCACGCCGTCCCCAGGGGCAGCCCAGGGACCAGGCGGCATCTTAATGAACCGCGTGGCAGCGTGTAATTTAATCAACAGATCTGCCGAGAACAATTCTGACCTGCAGAATCAAATTTCCCCTACCCTCAATAAGCCAATCTTTAATATGAAGTGTGAACCTTCTAATTTAGTGTCATATCAAATAATAACTGTCGTGTTTAAACTGTTGCTAATATTAGTCAAACAATCGCAGATAAGAACCAGAGGCTCCTCGTCTCTCTCGTTACCACATACTCGCGATTAATATTTATAAAGCAGGAGGGATTTATTTTTTTTTTAAGGGAATTTTAAGTTGTCCTTCGTATTTTCAGAGAGAGGCTGCAAAATTTATAGGCTCTCCTTCACCTTCATTCTGAGAGAACTAAGCTTTTCATCTGAGGTATTTGCAATTTTAGCCTGTAGGGACAGATAGGGAGCAAACCACGGCCAGGGATTGCTGGGGGGGGGAGGGGAGAAGGCAGCGGCCCCAGCCCCAGGGAGGGGGCTCGGCTCCCCAGGGGATGCTGTCACCCCTTGTGACACAGACGCCTCGTGGGTGACAGGCAGAGAGCTTGGAAACCCGTGGCCATGTGCGGCTCTGCCCCGGGCTGGCTGTGGGGCAGCGTCTGGGCACCGCACCGGTGGCCATGGGCACTGTCTCCAGCAGCCACGGGCACCACACTGGCAGCCATGGGCATCACACCAGCATCCATGGGCACCAGCAGCCATGGGCACCAGCAGCCACAGGCACCGGCAGCCATGGGCACCACACTGGCAGCCATGGGCATAACACCAGCATCCATGGGCACCAGTAGCCAGGGGCACCAGCAGCCACAGGCACCACACTGGCAGCCATGGGCATCGCACCAGCAGCCATGGGCACCAGCAGCCATGGGCATCACACTGGCAGCCATGGGCACTGTCACCATCAGCCACGGGCACCATCAGCCATGGGCACCACACTGGCAGCCACGGGCATCACACCAGCATCCATGGGCACCAGTAGCCATGGGCACCAGCAGCCACAGGCACCGGCAGCCATGGGCACCACACTGGCAGCCATGGGCATCACACCAGCATCCATGGGCACCAGTAGCCATGGGCACCAGCAGCCACAGGCACCAGCAGCCATGGGCACCACACTGGCAGCCATGGGCACCGGCAGCCATGGGCACCGGCAGCCACGGGCACCACACTGGCAGCCATGGGCACCGGCAGCCATGGGCACCAGCAGCCACAGGCACTGGCAGCCATGGGCATCGCACTGGCAGCCATGGGCACCGGCAGCCATGGGCATCACACCAGCATCCATGGGCACCAGTAGCCATGGGCACCAGCAGCCACAGGCACCGGCAGCCATGGGCATCGCACTGGCAGCCATGGGCACTGTCACCATCAGCCACAGGCACCATCAGCCATGGGCACCACACTGTCAGCCCTGGGCATCACACCAGCAGTCATGGGCACCAGTAGCCATGGGCACCAGCAGCCACGGGCATCTCACCGGCAGCCACGGGCACCACACCGGCAGCACCCGTGGCACCTCTGTGGTGCATCGTCACCAGCGCCTGGCCGTGGGCTGGGCTCCAAAGGGGACACTGGAAGTGTCCCTGGCGTTGAGGATGGAAAGATAACTTTTGGAGCACTTGTTAAAAACAAAAAAAAAAGCAAAACTTTTTCACCCTTTGGTGAAAGTTTTAATAGTTTCCCATCGCTTTATGTGGAGTCTTTACAATTATTTATTCACAATATTCCTGAATATCTCATTGTGAAACTAAAATTAAAATATCCCAATAGACTGTGTCAGAAACCTTTGCATAAACCTGATAGGATTTTCCCACAGTAATAAGTCCCCAAGGTAAAATAAATTACAGAAGAAAATGTTTCAAAATAACTGTTCCCAATTAAAACTTCACCCAGGGTTTACACTCCACGAGTAGTCTTTTTTTCAACGCGATAAGCATAAAAATGACACGTGCCCCGCCAATGAGAATGAGCCAGTAAATCAAGTGATTTATTCACTCTGCCTATTTAAAACCTGGGCCCCAGGGATGTGGCCCCCCCCTTCCCCTCGCCGGCAGGATTCGCACAGACGCAGGCACACGCTCCTGCTGGGAAACTCGCCCGTGCAGTGCATGGGAGGCTCGTGTGTACATACGCGCACGGGGCACACGCAAGCGCAGACACACGCGGCCAGACACACGCCATCGGGCACGCAGGGGGATGCACAAGCCCCCGCGCGCCGGCAGCCTGGCCCCACTGCAACCGCAGGACGAGGCTTTTTCCGCAAAATCCCCCTCCCCGACGAAAGAGCCAGACTGAAGGAGGACACAGAATGTCCGTGCTTCCCGCCGGCCTGCGCAGGGGGAGCAAACGGGAAGGAAGGAAAAGTGACCGGTGTTTAATCATCTTTTCTGTGCCATCTGGATTGAGGGATGGAAAACGCAATGCTTTTCCTTCTCCGAGCGCTTGCAAAACCCAGCCCTCAGTGGCTGCTTTGCCACGGGGCGGTCGGACATGCCTCCCTTGCAGGGCACGCAAGGGGCCATGGTGAACTGGCCAGAAAGAGCCCCTTACTGCGGCCACCCCTTCACCCCGCGCGGCAAGTCAGGGCACGTCACCCCCCAGTTTTCACGTGCCGGTGGCAACTCCTGCCCGTGGCAGGGAATCCTGCGGGCAGGCTGCCTGGGAGAGGGGCGAGGGCGGCTGCTGCGATCCCACTACAGCTCTGCGCCGAGATGGACATGGCCCAACGCACCCGGCAGCATCACAGAACCGCAGCGTCGCAGAACCACAGAGTCACGGAACCGCAGAGTCGCGGAACTGCAGCATCACAGAACCGCAGCTTTGCTCCCTCTGCCCTGCCACCTCCCCCTGCGCAGCCGCCAGTGGCCCAGGAGGGGACCCGGGGGACCCTGCACAGCATCTGCCCAGCAAACACGGGGCAGCACCTGGCACCGGCACCATCCCGGCCCAGGGGAAGGCAGAGGAGGAACTGCCCGATGCTAATGGCTCCTAATGACGGGGGAGCAGGAACCGCACGCCACGCTCTGTACGAGCCGCCGAGCTGGAATGGCCAAACTCCCTTCTGTCATTTCTCACTTCATTATTCCCGTGCATTTTTTAATTAATATCAATAAAAGATACATTAGAATTGCAGAAATCATGGAAATGTCAAACATCTCTCACTCGCTTTGGTAAGAACTTTGTTAAGTACCAAATGCAAATGTGCAGCTGGTGCCTTTGACATTTTGGTTCCTTTGCTGGCACAGGCTAATCAATTCAGTTTCTAATTTTAATTTTATCAGCCGCAAATCTGTTAGATTTTTTTTAAGGCTCTGATGTAGGCCAATTAATTTCTAATCAGATTACCTATGTTCTGATAGGTTTCGCCCGCGCCCTCGGCGCCGTGGGGAATTGCAGTCCCAGTGACCTTGCCGGCGGCAGACGGGAGCGACGCCGCGTCGCGTTTGGTGGGGAGAGGGCACGATCCTTAACCCATCCGCGGTGCTGAGGGGGCCCAACAGCAGCGCTCGGCCCTGGGATTATTGGCTTAAAAGCGAGGGGTCCTGCCCAGCGTTTCCAGGGCTCTGCGGTCCCCAGCGTCCCCCTGCCCGGCCACCGCCCTGGGGAAGGTCCTTGCCCAGGGGGCAAAAACGAAGCCCAATTTTCTGCCAAAAAGAGGCCCCCCGAGCTGCTGTTCGAGGGCCCAAGGATGCGAGCACACGAGCGTGAGGTGCTTGTTGCTTAACTGGGAAAGGTTCTTAACGATAAAATAAAAATTGAGGTTTTAGAACTGCTAAAGCAGGGAACAGAACCGGAAAAAAAATACAGCTCCTCTCAGCGTCGGCTAATTTGCTATCTAGATGCTGGTTTGAAAAAATGTTAGCAGGAGTTTGTATTTATTGCCATTTTAATTTTTTAAGCTTTTTTTTTTTTATTTTTGCCCGCAAGTCTCTCTGACGAAGGGTGTTATTAGTGCGGCAATTAACCAGCCCAGCTATCAAACTTGTGCAATGCAGCATTAAATACATCTCAGAATTGATTGCTTTCCAATTTTGAACAGATATGTGTGTGTCTGTGTGTGCACATATCTATATATATGCAGAAATATCTGCGCCTATCTGTGTCTGCTTGATTGTCAAGTGGGAATGAATCACAGCTAAAGCCTGATTTTTCTTAAAGATACCTTTAAAAAGAAACACTCTTAAATATCAACATTATCACTTACAAGAAGTATTTCCTAGAAAAAATATTACCCGTTTAAAGCAGGACGGCATGCCGGGACAGACAGACGGGGGCCAGGGCTCCTGCTCGGGTCACGCACGTGGCCACCGCGACCCTGCCCCGGGCTGATGCCCCCTGCCTGCACCCCCCCGGCTTCTGACGAGGGGCCCGATTCTCACTCTTGGAGATTATTTTCTTACATAAAATGGAATAATTCCTAGGGAGTGTTTTCAGGCCCATTTGCTTGATGGGTGGCAACAGCAGGAATACAGAGATTTGCTGGCGTGTGGGCTAACCCCAGGCTCGTTATCCGTGCCGAGCACTCGGCCACTAGCATCCCTTACCCGAGTGGCATGGGATGTTTGCTCTGGAATTGGCTTATCCCCAGTACCAGCCCGTATCTCCTCCCTGTGACATTCCTGCGGGAAGGGATGCTCCAGGGAGCAGTGACAGCGGCACTGCAGCGACGTCCCTGGGGCTGCAAAACAAGCCCCGGGGGAAACGCAGGGAAGCACCGACCTGCTACCGGGGGACACACGTAGATCTCCATCTTATGTCACAGGCACCTGTTTTCTGCTCCACCAGCCACCCTGACCAAAGGTACCCGCCTGCTGGGGCACGGACCCCGCCACCCCGCTGAGCAAAACCCCGCAACGGCCTTTATTCGAGCTCTGCATCTTCTGCATTCATTAAGCAGCTTGAAAAGCACGAGCTTTATTGTTTCAGGCCCAGAGGGAAGCAGTCAAGAGCGCATCTTACCGCTGCTCCAGGTTTGTATCTGGCCCGTCTTTTTCTGCGCCTGTAGTAATCTCCAATCTTTGTACTTTAATTTGTAAGTCAGACAAAGAGATTTTTCATCCTTTCATGTGCTGAATGACAGGCTCGGCTCCCTCCCCCAGCACTTCCTCTATGACTCACTCATTAGAACCTATTTTAAAATGTGCTATTGACAAAAAAATACCTTTTTGATCTTTACTCTTATGAGTAAATAAAGAAACATCTCTTTGGGGTATTAAAAGGGGTTTTTTTCTCTTCCCACCCCATGTCCGTGGGCCACACGCTGTGAGCCGGAGCCGGGATGTGGTGCCCTATGCGCTGGGCAGGGCGCCGGGCTCCGTCCCTGCGGGAAACCTTGCAGCCCCATCCCCGCTGGAAACCTCGCAGCCGCAGAGGTGCAGGACGCCTTGCAGCCCCGCGGGTAAACCTCGGCTGCTTCTCCTGGAGGCGGAGCGAGCAGCACCGCTGCCGGGGACACGCTGGCTCCCAGCTCCCGTCATCCCACGAACCGCGGGAGGGCAAAGCTTGGGGTGGGCGAGAGCGGGGCAGTCCCCGTCAGCCGCAGAGCCAGGGAGCACCGTCCCCTTGCTTCTGCGGCTCTTTTAATGAATCACCTTTCCCGACGGGGGAGTCGGCGGCGGGGTGGTGTGACACCTTGTCTGCAAAAGGGCTTTAAGTTTCTACACAGCGACAAGCAAGACTCGCGCAGGCTATTCACGCAATAAAGTTTTCACTCCAACCAAGGTTACGGAAAGCAAGCCAAAGCCGGAGAACCAAATTACTGATTTTATCGCTACACAAGGAATTTTCGCCCTTTCTATGAGCCATCCTGATCAGGGACTTTGCCCTCCTCCCTCTCTGTCTGCAGCCGCAGATGAGCTGCAAGGGGAGGGACTCCATCTCCCCAATTTGCCAGATAAGTAAGTGGAAGCACCGGAGCCAAGATGTTTAAATCCTGCATCCTAATGCGATGTTGCTGCGCAACCAGGGCAGAGCAGCAGGCGTGCTGCGAGCCGCCGTCCCGCGGGAGGACAACCTGCACCAGGGGTTTCTCTGCTGACGGCGTCGACCCCGCGCCAGCGCATTCCCCCTCCCCGCGCCTTCCCCTCCCGGACGGCAGCTGTTGCTTGAGCGAGCCCAGAGCTTTTTGTGCCCCATCAGTCTCTCCTGGTGGGCCTTCCGTACATTTCTTATTATTCTGCCTGACATCTGTTCACAATTTGTTTCTAATTCCTCGCTCCGCTCCTCCTTGTCTGACTCTGGCCGTAGAGCTGAGATAAAGTTCTTGCGCAGAGCGCGAGCACGTGCAGCAGAAAATTCCCACCGCAACCGCCTCGCGCCCAGCGCGGGAGAACCCGTTTCTCTCTGGGGGGGGATGAATCTCCGCAGCACAGCCCCATGGGGGGACGGGAGCCGGTCCCCACAGGAGCTGGTCCTCACGGCAGCCCTCCGCCCTCCACCGGGCAGCTGCTTGCCAGGGGTGTCTGCATTTCAGTGGACAGCTAAATAATTCCTAATACCAGCTTTCCAAAGGACAAATTCAGCTCTGAGTTACCGTGGACATACGCAGGTGCAAGTGAGCGCCAAACGTTGCCCAAAGTTTGCAGGATGCTTTGGATCCTCCGGAACGAAAGGGATATAAACTCATGGGTGGATGCCAGCTGGTAATGGTAAGCAGATGGCAGGAAGACTGCTAAGAGAGGACTGCTTTATTTACTTGCTTATTCATTTATAGACCATATTTTGGAAAAAGAAAATTAACCTGACTTTATACCACCCACCTGCACTCAGAGAGAGCAGGCACAGGCGCGGGCCCCGGCTCCCTGCGCCTCTCCCCGTTCCTCCCGCTGTGGGCTCCTGCTCTCTCCTGTTTTTCTGCCCTTTAGAAAGGCTGGTGGGGAGGGATCGGGCCCTGCCAGTCTCCCGCACAGCTCTGCAATGCTGGGCCTGATCCTAGAGTGGGGCTGAGATGGGAAAACTAATAACGAGCACATCGCAGAACTACGGGAAAACACACTGCGAGGGGCCACTTGCCTGCCTCAGGCGAGAGCAGCTCTGCTACGCCGGCCCTAGAGATGCTTAGCTACCCTGTCCTTAGAAATCAAGAATCCCACGTCCTCTCCAGCAACCTCTTCTCACACTAATTGTCCTTACGGTTGAAAATCTCTTTTGTTACAAGCGCTCACAGCGAGGACTCGCTGGGATCCTGCTCTCTCCCAGTCTTTGAGCCCCACTCGGCTTGTGCCCGCAGGCGAGACCCTTCCACCTCATTCTGCAGTAACTCCTCTATGCCTCAAAATATCCCCAACGGGGGAAACGCTGTCCCCCCCCCCAACTGCTTTAAACCTCACCTCCAGCACCAGTGGCTTCCCAAAAGAGCAGAGCGAGCCCAGACGCAGTGAATCCCACACAGACCCCAGGGCGACCCAGGTGCTCTCAGGGCGATTGGCCCCACAGCACACCCCGAAACGCTCACAGCTGGTGTTCAACGGGGTCTGCCCATAACAACGGCCTCTTCTGGGTAAAACCTTCACAGCACACACAGCTGATGCTGGAGCAAAACCGCCTCGAGTACCTGACCTAGCTACAGCTCGCTCCCACAGAGCTGCTCTCCCAGTGGCAGGAACGCTTTTGCCTTTCAACTTGAATTTCATTACAAAATAATTAACTCAGCAAAAATTCAGGAGTCATTTGCCGTGTGTGCCTGTCTCATACGCTACTGCAAGCGCCTCCTTTAGTCACTGCGCTGGCTTTTGCTAGTTGTGCTGAGAAGTCATAAAGCTCCGCATCCCTTCCCTTTCCCGTTCCAGCTGCACTACATTTCTCAGTCGCTGGATAAACCCACCCCAGGTCTGACCTTGGGTTCAGCCATCTTCGGCCTCAGCGACCATCTGGTGCCTTTAGTCCCTGGAGTTTACTGGAGGGACACAACAGAAGGGTCAGATCCAGCAGCCCAGGCTCCCCCGGCCCCTCCGCCCTGGCTCTCCCAGCGCAGCACGGTGATGCCGGCAGCTTTTGCTCGGCACATCAGGGGTGGCGGCGATGCCCAGCCCAGCCCTGGCACCACAAACATCCCTCGCGCAGCGGGGAAAGGCCGGCAGCGCACTCGCCACCGCTCAGCAGCGCCAGTCCAGCTTCGTTTGCGTTGTTGCTAATTGAGCTTTTCTTCCTCTTTCTTGTTTTTGCTATTAGTAATTAGCGTTAATACTCCCCCTCCCCTCCATGGGCAATATGAAACAAAGCCTCCCGTGAGAGCACGCCGCCCCCGCGCCGCTCGGCCCCGCTCCAAAGCTGGGGCAGCCCCCGCGTCCCCACGCACCCCCAGCCTCTGGGAAGGAGCTTGCCCAGAAACTGCAGAAAAGGATTTCGGGAGGCCGGAGAGGAGGAGCGTGGGTGGGGAGGAAGCACGGTGCGTGGCGAGCCCTCGGCCACAGCGTGCCAGGCAGCGCGTGTGCGCGAGCCCACCTCTCAGCCCTGAGAGATACCTGTCTCCCACCCTGCTTTTGCTGTGCGTTTTTCCCCTTCTTGATGAAAAGAAGTTCTTTTCTGATTGAGCTAATTATGCTGATTGAATTTCCTCCCTCTCTCTGTCTCTGAGTGTGAAAGGTTTCCTTAATTTGATGGGGGTAATTGTTATGCACACACTGTCAGATGTTAATGCAATTCCGTGATTGACAGGTAATCAGCACATCAGTTGTACAAAAAGAGTGAATAACTCTGTAATTTTATTTCCCCTGATTCCACTGTGTAGGATGGCAGGAAAATCTAAATTAGCAATCAGGGAAGGCATCCCTGCTCCAGAGCGAGCTCCTAACAACCCCGGCTGGACCACTGGGGCTGGGATTATGAAGTCCCACTCCGGCTCCGCGGGACTTACCCGCAGACACGCTGCTCGCTGCTGAGCTCCGACAGCTGCTTTTCATGGGGGGGCCTTTGGGGCTGAGCTCTGCTCCCACCAGTGCCCATGTCCGTGCTCCCGGGGCAGCATCCGCACGTGCCATGCAGGGCTCCACAAGAGTGGGAACCCACTTCCTACAGAGAGAGGCAGAAACGTCCTCAGAAAATGGAAAGTTTGGGTACCCCAAAGGCCCTTCGAGAAACCTGCGAGCAACAGGAAGCCCCGTGGGCTTTGCTTAAGGCAGGGGATGAAGTTGCGTGAGGATGCACGGCTCTCGGGCCGGCCCCAGGCGAGAGCACCCGCTGCTAACAGCTGCCTCCAGAGAGAGAGCAA
The DNA here is from genome assembly GCF_964199755.1 of Larus michahellis. Classification (NCBI taxonomy): domain Eukaryota; kingdom Metazoa; phylum Chordata; class Aves; order Charadriiformes; family Laridae; genus Larus; species Larus michahellis. The sequence continues at coordinate 2,596,134 of NC_133914.1, read as the reverse complement.
GACCCGGGTTGTTGATGGGATAATTGCTGGCTGGGTGCTCCCCTGGGCTTCCCACCGCAGCAGCGGGGAGGGAGGGAGCAGCTCGCAGATTTTTGCTTTACACCTTCCATTGGGGCTGGCGGAGCTGAGTGGCAGAGGGAGAACCAGCCCGGCGCTCCCTCCAGCAGCCGACAACGTCTGCCCGCTTCATTTACTGCTTGTCAGCTGCTGACAGGCCCCAGACAGGCAGGAGGGAGGAATGCCAAAACATAAATTTCTCCAGAACGTTTTCTGAGGCTTCTTACATCCTTGCTTTTCTTTCTTCACTAAGACCCTGATGTAATTTTTTGCTCATCTCCTAGCTTGGATCCCAGGGATATCTATCACCGCACAACAGCACCGACCTGAAACACAGAGCAGACAGACGCGTACCCAGAGGGATCTGCTGGGGAGGCTGGGGCTGGTGTCCGCACCGCGCTCCGGGAACCGCCTCGTGTGTGCCAACAGATGCACGGGAAACCGCTCAGTGCCAGCGGCCCCGGGGCACCCGGCGAGCCTGGAAACCCACCCGCAGCCGGAGCAGAGCACCGTGGGATAAGGACCAGTGACCAGTTGCAATGCCCTGAACAAACGGGCTAATTTCTCCCTCCTCTCCCCTTTAGCTGGAAGAGATGGATCCACAGTGGCTCAAACCAAACCCTGTGCCCCAAGGAGCGGGTGCTGCTGGTCGCACCTGGCACTCGCCATCCCCAGCAACTCCCAGAGGCCAAGGTCCCCCCAGTCGCCCCCTCCCAGTATAAGGGGTGAGCCCTCGGGCACAGGCAGGGCTGGGGCTGGGGACCTGCAGCTCGGGGCTGGGGACGGCTGATGGCAGACAATAGGGGAAATGGAGAAGCCAAAGGGGGCTGCGAACAGCATCCGCTGAACGCCTGCATTAACATAATAAAGGGTCAAATCCTATGTATGAAGAGCTGGGAGTGAATAGCTACATTTACCATTAGTGAGATTTATCTGAAGTATTTAAAATCCCTTTTGGAAGGATTTTAGTCTTTAGCAAGGCTGGTTCTCTTCCCCAGAGCATGCATAAAACAGGCTATTCACGGCAAAAAATCTGTGCTGATTCGGATGCACAGCCCTGCCCTGCGCTTCAATGGGATTGAGCAGGGTATAAGCCAGTGCCGAGCTCTGCCCATAATGGAGATGATACGGGAGACTCAAGGAGCTTAGTGGTTCTTAGGGAAAGAAAGAGGGTGTGAGAGGAGAAGATTAGAGCAGGACCTCGCTGTAGTCCATAAATCCCAAGGAGCAGGAGAGACCGTTACGCTGGCAGAGCTCCCCTCAGACTGCAGAACACATAAAACACCCTCTCCAGCTAAAAGGATGTTTGACATTGGAGAAAATTAGACAGATATTTTTTTTTTTATCCAGTGCAAGTCACATGCAAAATAAATTGCAAAGGGCAGCAGCAGGAGCAGCTGGTAAAGGCAGATTAAAAATCAGATTTAGACAAGCTATTTAGGATTAGGCTGCTAATTTGTAATCACAGCTGGGGATAGGCAGTGTAACTAGGCTGCAGGAGGAGCAGCAGGCACTGCGTCCGTCGCCGGCAGGGTGTGGGAATGCGCCAGGAGGAAAATACCGGCGGGGACGGAGCAAAGGGCCGGGGTCCCCCCGGGGCTGCCCGGGGACCCGAGCTGTCCCCCTCTCCATGGCAGCAAATCACCCCCTCGCACCACAGCACAGTGTTGCTCACAAAAATAAAAAATAGCACGTGAATCTTAGTTCTTTTACAGCCCAGAATAAAAGATTAAATACTAAATATAAAAAAATGCTATAACTAAGCCCAACTCTACAGTGTGCTGAGGGCCTGACTATGGGGCTGAAGGCAATGATCCACATAACTTCTCTTCCCCTAGGTGAAGGCAATTTCCACTTCAGCACAGATTTAATTTGGTATTTTTATCACCTGAATCAGAAATTTTCTGCTGATCTGTGCCTCAAATACTCTGGAGCATTTGTGAATTGATCAGGTTCAGGACAGATTAAACAAATTGTCTCTAACTTTCCCGGTTTATGCCTTTCCAGGCACTAGCGGTCCTCTGAGGGGAGATCTAATATTGCCAAAATCACTGCATTTCTGTGGCGTTGTCTGCCTGCCCCAGCTCGGGGCGGCTACAAGCGCGCGAGCCAGCGGGGCCCAGGCCCCACGGGGGCTGCGGGAGTTCCCGCCGCCGAGCAGAAATGCAGGAGCAGGGACTGTAGGTGGCAATCGCATCTTGCACACAGGAGGGCAGCGGGTGCTGTGGCAGGGGGCTGGGACAGGGGCTCCACTGCCGGGGGAGCCCCCCGAGCCCACCTGCTCGCTCGCAGCGTGCCGTGGGGAGACACTCTCCTCTGGCCGGCTGTTATACGCTTGCTGCGCTCGAACAAAGAACCGATGCTATTTCCTCAGCAGGGAGTCATTTCTAGACAGGAATAACTTTCCCTCCTGAGGCTGAGCCCGTACAAACTCTGTTTTGCAGCTGCAGGCGGGTGCCGGACAGGAGCCCCCTCCCTGCGCGGGGGCTGCTGCACAAACGGTGCATTGGTGCTGGCTGACCCGCTGCATGCTCTGCGGCCGCGCTCACCGCAGCCCACGCCGACGCTCACAGCACCAATTCAGTCATAGAATCATGAAATGGTTCGGGTTGGAAGGGACCTTGAAGACCACCCAGTTCCCACCCCCTGCCCTGGGCAGGGACACCTCCCACCAGCCCAGGTTGCTCCAAGCCCCGTCCAACCTGGCCTTGAACCCCTCCAGGGATGGGGCAGCCACAGCTTCTCTGGGCAACCTGGGCCAGGGGCTCACCGCCCTCACAGCCAAGAATTTCTTCCTGATACCCAATCTAAATCTCCCCTCCTTCAGTTTGAAACCGTTACCCCTCGTCCTATCATTACACTCCCCGATCCAGAGTCCCTCCCCATCCTTCCTGTAGGGCCCCTTTAGGGACTGGAAGGGGCTGGAAGGTCTCCCCGGAGCCTTCTCTTCTCCAGGCTGAACCCCCCCAGCTCTCTCAGCCTGTCCCTATAGCACAGTCATGCTGCACGGCAGAGGTAAAGAAATATTATTCACCCACCTGGGTGCTAAATCCTACAGCCTTGTTCAGCGCCTCTAAGAAGCGAGAGGCGCATCAGCCCCGAGCAGCGGGCTGGGAGCATCGCCTGCTCCGTCCTCGCCCACGGGCAGCACGCCGACACCGCGTGTGCAAGGCAGGCGCATGCCTGGAAGGAGCCGAAGTTCCCTTCCCAGTTCCTGTTTTGCAGCTGATCACCAAACGTGTGAAACTGCCAAGAACCGGGACATTCCCGGGAGCGGGTGTGGAGCTGGCGGTGGTCCCCGTCAGGACACGGCAATCCTCCCACGACCCACGGTTGGGCCACCAGTGTCTCTGCTGAAGGCACTGTGATAAGGTCGGCGGAGGCAACCGCGGGTGTTCAGCACACATAAAACGTGACAACCAGGGAGCAGGGTGTAGAAAATGCGAGAGTGACAGGTTGTTTAGCAGTTCCTTGTTACCAAGCACCGCTGGAGGCCACCTCTCGCTGCCACCTTCCAGCAGCTGCCACCTCAGTGCCCCACCTAGAGAGGGGCTGGGGACGGCCAGGACGCCTCTGCATGGCACGTGCTGGGCAGGACCACGTGTGCCAGTGCCTGAGCTGGGGCAGCGCGTGGCACAGGGTCTGGCACAGCCGTGGTGGCACCAGCTCTCTCCCCACGTGGCCATTTCCCGCCTAAGTGCTCCTGCGGCCGTGACCCACGGCTCCATCGTGCCATCCCGTCTCAGCACAGCACTGTAGCCATGACAGCTTTGGGAGCGATGAGAGCAGCTGTGAGAGCAGGCAGGCTGGTGACAGGCTTTTAGTGACAATTTCCTCTGACCCCACGCGCCCGGGGGGCTGCGATGGCTCCGTGCGCCCCCGGCGCCTCCTCCCCGGGATGGGTCCAGCCAGCCTGGCTGCCTGCCAGAGGGACAGCAAGGCAATTAGAGCATCAGTCCTGATTTCTGCCTGCTCTCTCTCACACCTTCGTGCTTTCTCTCACGTGCACACGTGGCATTTGCGCTGCTTCCCGCCCTGTCACAGACACACGCTGCAGGGGAACCGCCGGGGTCTGACAGCTTTTACTCCCCTTCAAGCTCCTCTTCCTTCTCCTCACGGCACAGTTCATCAGCTACGGCATTAATTCAAAAATGGAAACCCCAGATGACTCTGAGTGTGGCTTACGCTGGGTTATCCCACCGCTGGAGAGGCACGCACAGCCCTCAGCAGCAATGGAAATCAGACCCAGGAGCTATAAATCACTCCTGTTTGTCAAGCTCCCCAAGCATGAAATAGCCTGGCGGTGGCTCCAAGGGCAGCCGACCTGTGGCTACCGTCTCCAGCCAGACTCTGCTCTGCTGCTCCTCCATCCAGTGGGATGCCCATCACCGCGCCAGGGTCATCCCTTCCCGCCGGGATCACAGCCCCGCCACCAGCCATGCCGAGTCAGCCCGCGGGCCAGCAGCCACCCGCTTTGGTTCTGATCCCATTCCCACACCTAACAGGAGAAATAAAATAATTTCCTCTGAAATGATTTGTAGCAGGTGGCCAGAGACCCTGAATTCTTCATTCTCCTTCCTTTATCTTGAAGGACTGACATTGAACCTAAAGGGAAAAGCAAACGCCCAAGCCTCTGTATCTCCGAGGCAGGGGAAAGCTGCTACGGAAAATATTGGCTTGGCAAAGTGCCAGGGGAAAATCTTCCGTGAGCGACAGCAGCGCCGTGCTCACGTGTGAGAGAGGAGACAGAAAGGCTGGGAGGAGCGGCGCAGAGCGGAGAGCTGACAGCAGCCGCGGCTGCGTCCCGGCCGGCGCCGCCTGAAAGCGCGGAAGCGTTTGGGAATAAAAATCTGTGTCCTGGGGCGGCTCTTTCATTTACTGGCGAACAGCGGAGAGGTGAAAGCAGGCCACGGGGATGCCTGCCCATCGGTGGCAGCTGCCTCCCAAGGACAGCATCGCCATTCCAGCCATGGGACACCCCTCTGTCGGGGCTGTGCAATCCTATGGGATTTGTTAATGCTGGATATGAAGATCTTATCACCTAACGTGCTGGTTACAGCTCAACAAGGCCAGCGTGAAGCAGCAAAGGCAGGGGAGGGTGTTAAGTCCTTTCCTAGCATTTTAATAGCATCACAACACTTCAACACATGGATAAGAGCCTCGGGTGAGAGTCGAGTGTCATCCAGCTGATTTTCTCTGCCCTGCAGCACCTCCTGCCCTTTCCCTGCCTCACCCCCAGCCCTCTCCGAGCTGACTGCCTTGGGCTGCTGCGTTCACTGCAGGCAGCTGCTTTTTGCTTTCCATTTCCCCAGCAGGAACCCGTTTACCACCCCCGTGCCTCTCCCCCCTGCCTGGGAGCAAGGTGCCGGCCGTGGACAAGGCTGGGTACCGGCCCCGAGCATTCACAAAGATGTTCAAAGGGCTGGAGCCCCTCTGCTGTGGGGACAGGCTGAGAGAGCTGGGGCGGTTCAGCCTGGAGAAGAGAAGGCTCCGGGGAGACCTTCCAGCCCCTTCCAGTCCCTAAAGGGGCTCCAAGAAAGCTGGGGAGGGGCTGTTTGCAAGGGCCTGTAGCGACAGGACGAGGGCCAATGGTTTAAACTAGAGCAGGGCAGGTTCAGATCAGACATGAGGAAGAAGTTCTGTACACTGAGGGTGGTGAGACACTGGCCCAGGTTGCCCAGAGAGGGGGTGGAGGCCCCATCCCTGGAGACATTCAAGGCCAGGCTGGATGAGGCTCTGAGCAGCCTGATCTAGTTACAGATGTCCCTGCTGACTGCAGGGGGTTGGACGAGATGGCCTTTAGAGGTCCCTTCCAACACAACACAGTCTACGATTCTGTGATCCTCCGGGGCAGGGCTCGGTGGCTGGCAGCGGTGCCGACCCGAAGCCATCCCTGCCCAGATCACTCCCTTCCGCGCCAGCACCGTGCCGCGCTCCTTTGTGTCTCAGCTCATGGCCACCAACGCGCGCAGGCTCCGTACGGCGCTCGGCATTGGCAATGCTCAGCTCGGAGTGACTCAGGCCAAAACCAGACTTCAGGTCGGCAGTTTTCCACAGCGCTTGAAAATCAGCACTGGGTAAAATTAGAGGAAAAGAAATGTCATACCAATAAAAAAAACAGAAGTAGAAGCAGAACCGAAGACCCTCTTCTCTGATCACCCAGCTAACCTGCCCGGTTCTCAGGGAGGCCCCAGGGCAGCATCCCAGCAGTGGGGAGCGGACGAGCTCCATTGAAACCAGGCAGGATCTTCTCCCACGTGGCTCTCACAGGTCCAGAACCAGCGCTGCCATGGGTCAGGGACACCGGCATGGCTTCCAGTGGGGAATTCTGGGTCAGAACTCACAGAAAACGGAGCTGCTGAAAACAGAAATTCCTGGAAGCTGTCCCCTTTTCTTCAAAATATTTAGAATTTTTGTCAAAAAAAAGGCTGACAACACCCAAACTGACTCTATTGGACCGGCTTCTCTCTCTCTCTGCAGTTTTCAGCCAACATTTTTCAGTGGGTTTTGGCAGAAAATCTTTGGGTTTTGACAGTTGTTCTTTTCTCAACGACAAGCTGACATCTTCCACTACGTTTTTTTTTAAGAATACTTCTGAGTTTTGGTTATTGGAATTTGACTCAAGAAAAAGAAACTGATTTTCACAAACCCTCCGATAATACAAGTGAAATTATCAGTGGGTCCAGGATGATCCAATGCAGCCGGTCACGGGGAGCTGTCGGGAGAGCTCGGGCAGACATCAATGGGGAAAGGGAACGGGGGACAGAGCACAACCTTCGCCTTCCTTACAGCTCAGCCAGGAGAACTGGAGTTACTCATCGCATTTCAAACACTTGCGTCACCGTCGCCTTCTCCCTCTGAGGCTGAGAACTCACCGACTCCTGCCAAGGCCTGGAACGAAGCGGGGGCCTGACTCGGGTTTCTTAGCTGCTGCCCTGGTTTCGGGGTCTCTGCTGGTCCTGACCGGGCATCACCGACTCCGCTGGTCCTGACCGGGCATCGCCGAGTTCCTCCTCACACTGAGCACCCTCCAGAAACTGAAAAGGCATCGGGCAGCTCCGTTCCATAAAGCCATAGCCTTATCCCCGCAGAGCGCTTACGGGAAAAGCCCTAAATGCCCCTTCTCTGGTTCAGCAGGACACGACCAAAGTGTCCGGGTTTGCTCCTGCAGCCTCCCAGACCCCCCGGTCCCCCAGCCCCAGTTTCCACACACCCGTCTGCCAGCGGGGAGAGAATGGGCCCCCGCTCGGGGACTCGACTGTCACACATGCGAATCATCAGTATTAATGTTGCCCTGACACGGTTTTTTACAATTTATTATATGCAGATGGACTCTGGGAATGTAGTTGTTTTAATTACAGTGAAACGCCAGGCAAGATTGGTTATGCAAGTCAATAAATCACTCGACTGCACTGATTAAACAGGAGTAATATTTTGAATAAGTGACTGTCTCAGGAATGATCATTACTATATTACATTATCATTCTCCCCTACATGTATATTGCAAACAAAATTAAATGAAGATGTCAAGTTGCAACAGAGACTAGACACTAATTAAAATGAAAGGAGCTAGGTCCTTTCTTCCCTTTCTCGAAGGGTGAGACAGGAGCAAGACCCACCGGAGCAGGACCCACAGCCAACACCGTCACCCAGTGGCTTTTCCCACCCGCTCTCTGGGCTCCGACACTCACCTGCGGATGCGGCCGGTGGCTCCGCTCTTGGGCAGCATCTGCAAAACAAGGTGACAGACGGAAGGGGAATTAGGGGAAACGTTCATATTAGGCAGAAAAGAGACGGATGCCCCTACTCCACACAAACGTTCTGCCCAGGGAAGGGCTGTGCTCTCCAGGGCTGGTTGAGCCCAACCCAAACACCGGTTAAACTTTACTCCACCGCACAAGAGACACGTGGCTGGCCGGAGTTTGATGGCCCACGTTATAAATGAGGTGAGGGTAGATGATCTGGTGGTCTTCCCTAGCCTTAAACTCTCTGAAATTATGAATTATATCGGATATTCCAGGAGAACGTTATTTATTTGATCTGATTTTCACAGATAATTAATTTCTCTGAAAGTAACTACTGGTACCTTTAGGAAGCATTGGCATTTTCGTTATATTTATAGCTTCTTCCCAGGTAATTACTAATACATGAAGAATCTGATTATGGTCCCTGCAATGAAAGGCAGCGGTCTCTTGGGAGGGATATACCACTTCCCATCAAACGAGAGAAAAGCCCACATTAAACCCATTTCCCAAAATAACTATAAGGGTGCATCTTAGCCAGTTGCCAGAAAAGATGCAGGAGAATATCACCAAGGTGAAATACTTTCTGATGAAGGTATTTATGCCGCGGAGCCTCAGCCAGGTGCTAGAAAGCCTTCCAGCTGACCTGACCTTCAGTCTCGCATCCAACCGCCCGCTCCTGTTCCAGACCTCATCAACTCCCTCCTGCGCTTCCAAAGTACCTGGAACCAGCCCTGGGGCTGGCCTGACGCCACGGACTCTAACTCACCCCATCCCTCCCGCTCCGTGATCCGCCCCCCCTGGCGTCGGCAGCGCCCTGCCCCGGAATGCGGCTGCCCGCGGGGACGCTGAGCCCCGGCCGGGCTGCGGGGCTCATCCTGCTGACGCTGGGCTCCGGACACGCCTTTCCTCATCAGCTGCGCTAAATTAATATTTTAGCACCAGCCGGCAGATGGGGTGTTAAAAGTCAGGAGCGTAATTCGGGGAGTTTGCAGCCGGCTGGAATGTTTCCTTTATTTATTTTTTATTACTCCAGCTTTTTGAGAGCCCTAGCTGACACGTACGGTAGTCGGGGCCGTTACTGGGGCTGGTTACTGCTGCCTGTTTCCTGGCTGCCTGCGTTTTCTATACTGCAAGCCTTTACGTGGGAATCAGAAACAGGCGAGTCTGATCTGCCTTGGCTCACCTCCACTGTTGTCTTCACCATCATCAACATCCGCATCTCCCTGCATCCCCCCCAGCCACCCGGCCATCTCCCTCCCATGTCCCCCCCGCCTCCCTCCTGTCCCTTCGGCAGGTGCCAGGTCTGTGCCTCGGGACACGCTCCTCCGCCTCCGCCTTCCTCTGCCGCCAGTTTGGAACACATCCCGCGTGCCCACACTGCAGGAATGGGCTTTTATTTTACATGGGAGGAGCCTCCACCGAGCTGGAGCGGAACAATTCTGCTTAGCATCAAGTTGCATTATCAATAAAAAGAGAATTCTGACTAATAATTTGCCAAAAAATTGCTCTCTAGAATGAAAAATGCCCTATGGACCGCCAGCAGCAGAGGCGAGCTTCTCCTGCAGAGCCAAGAAAGTAATGCAAAACTGCAGGTAAAAAAAGCCTCTTCCACATCACATTCTTAAAATCAGCTGAATTTTTAAGGTAATTTCTACGTCATTCATGCTGACTTCGGACCATGCCTCATTTTCCTTGAAACAGTATTCAGGCATATCTCAAATGCGCCACACGCTGAGATTTTTAAGATTCATTTCCATCCATTTCTCTTCCCTTTTCGTTTGCCTGGTGGGGCTCGGCCAGAGCCCGGCACGGCTGTGCTGTGTCACAGGCTGGGCTCGCTGCCGCAAGGGCTGCACCTCGCCACCACGCCACCCGCGCCAACGCTCCGCGGGACGCGCAGCCAACGCCGGGCACCGTGCACGGGCAGCGCTGCTGGGGCTGCTCTCAGCGCCTGGGGGACGGTGCTGGGGCTGCTCTCAGCGCAGGAGGAGACAACGCTCCTGCCCTGGCGCCACAATCCCTCCCCCGATTTCAGCCCTGCCGGAATGGCCCTGCCCCAGGGCTACCCTGGCCAGGGATATCCCCGCTGAGGAGCCCCGCGGACGCGAGGGCACATGTGTGCGAGTAGAGAAAACATTTGGCGTCAGTAAGAGATTCATCGGCCTGATGAGGAACGCGAAGCTGGCAGGACGGCAGAGGGTGAGGGTTAAAGAAGCTCCTGCAAGTGTAAAGAAAAGAAACGACTTTCAAAATTCACTTTTAAGACAGGGTGCTGGCCCACCTAGTCTAGACCGCGCTTTTGCCAAGAAAGGTTGGACCAGATGATCCTCGAGGTCCCTTCCAACCTGGTATTCTGTGATTCTGTGACTTTCTGGAAAGCACGGGCAGATCTGACACCTCTGCAGAGGCATTTATCCACAGGAGAGTCTCATTTAAGCTCTGCTGGTGTGAGATGCAGCAGTTTTAAAAACTTAAGTGGCATATTGAATAATTCACTGAGTGCCCAGCAGCGCGGTGGGACCCCTCGGAAGGACATTGGGAAAAAAAGCAGTTCAGAAAAGCATTTACAGCCCTTCACCAGTCAGACAGGGATCAACACAGCAGCTACAGCCAGGAAAGGAACAGAGGGGGATGTGTCCCCCCGTCACTTGGGGCTGGACACGGCCTTGGACCTGCCGAAGGTCTGTCCTGCCCAGACCAGCAGAGACCAACCACCCTGTGCCCCTTGTCACCCTGGGATGGCGTCGCAGTGGGGCTGCCTTTGATGCCTTTTCTACCACCTCCTGTCCTATAGACCTTGGCTTACAGACCCTTGTTCTCTTCTTAATTGGCTTTTGGGGCTTATTCCTGATTATGTTAATCTCTTCAGGAAAAGCTGTTTTCTACCCAATTCATATGTTTACACCAAGCAGCATTTGGCAAAGCAAGATCTGCTAAGAGCATCACCGCAGCCAGGGAAAAACATGTGTCCTCACGTACTGCTCCTGAGGAGTTTTCCTGCCGAGAGAAGGGAGAGAAGCCGGCAGAGCTGGGAGAGCCGCCGGAGCCCTCCGCCACGGCCCGAGAGCCGGGATGTCAGCTTGGGAAAGGCAGTGGCTGTTCCCAGCATTGAAGGCGCGAAGAGACACAAGCAGTCTCGGTCCTCCTGACAAAGCAGGCGGATCCAAGAGGCTGCCGTGACCCCGCTCGGTGCTGCAGCCCCTGCGGGAGCAGAGGCGTGCGATGGCCGGGACCGGGCATCCTGCAGGCGACGGGGCAGGGAATGGTGCGGCACGGAATGCCCAGGGATCTCCCCTGCCCGACCCGGGAAGGGAGGGATGAAACCTGCTGCAAGATGGCTGGGGCAGGAGCAAAGCCCCTGCGGGGCCAGGAGAGGGGCCGAGCCGTGGGCTGAGCGTGGCAGGGATGCAGGTCACCATTGGCACAAGACAAGGCGGCACGGCCCCGGGTATCAAAACGTGATGGCACATTCTGTGCTCCCCGCCTCCGCCCATCCCTCCCTGCGCCACCTTCCCCTCCCTCTGCCTCCGGCTTCAGCCCTGCAACGGTTAAAACACAGATATTGCCTTTCTGCTCAGTGAACCAAGTGATAGGATTGCAGTTAATGGTAATTTGAACATGTTTGGTCAACTAGAAATACATAACTAGATTGAAACATGAAAATGCCCTATGAATTTATACAACTGATGCATTTGAACGCAGTCAGCTGTTAACTTCATTGCAAGAAGGATGGTAGAAATAATTTGCAACAGCCCACACATTTTTTATTGAACCTTTGCAAAGAGGAATAATGTATCCAATGTACCTATATGTCTGCCTCACACCTACATATAGCATCACTGCTCAGATATTAGCAAGCTGCAGCGTTCAGGATCAGACAGAAGAGGTTTTCAGCTACAAAAGATCTCTCTCATCTGACCTTGCTGCTTTGATTGCCAGAGCTCTCCTGGCGGCTGCGGGCACAGTCGCCGTCTGCTTCTCCTCCCTCCCGCCTAAGCCGGGGACCTCACTCTTAAGTTGTGCTTTGAGTCGCACAATGACCACCAGACCGTCCTGCTCATCCATTCTGCCCCTTAAAGAAGGCTCTGCTGGTGCCACGGCCACATGCAGAACAAAGTATCCCAAATCCCCTCCCCACTTGGAGCTGTCAGCAAACCTGGCGAGGATACTACTGGCTTTTCTAAGAAACGCATCAGAGAAATAAGCCATGCCTGCCTATTCCCCAGCATCCATCAAAGGAGGTGGGAGCAGATCTAGATGGGATCCCCCCACAGAAACTCATTCCTGTGCAGAGCTCGAGGTATTTCATGCTAGAGGTGCAGATCTGGACCTTTCTGCTGGGACCTGTTCATGGTATGGTCATCCAAACCTCCCGTCCTGTCCCGTCCCGTCCCATCAGGTCTCTCTTGTTCCCCTGCTGGGTCATTTCCCCACCACTTGTCTCATTCCCCAAGAGGGAGATGAAGCCCTTGGATGCTCCACCTGCCCAGCCCTCGCTGGGGGGTGAAGGGAGGACGGAGCGGGGCGATGCCCGGGCCAAGTCACACGACGAGGCTGGGGCTCCGCATCCCTCGCTCACGAGCTTGAGAGGACGAAGCCCACTGAATTGCCCATAAAGGCTCCAGCTTTCCTTATTTAGACTTCACCATTTTCTCCTCTCATCTTGTTAAAGGATGTAATTTATGTTGTGTGTGTCCATTTACAAGCCATTATATCCTAAATGAAAGAAGAGACGAAACATATTCTCTATTTAGAGCTTCCAAAATAGGCCTGATTAATATGTCCAATTGATTGTTCAGCTGTTCTACTTGCTAATCTGCAAAAACTAATTAGGCGAGTGGGAAACCAAAATACTGGGTCATTTCCATCGTGTGCTAATGAATGTTCTCCAGTTTAGCAAATGTTTTGTTTCTACCATGGAAAAAAGAATAACATTGGAGATAGATCTGGCTGCCACGTAGAGAAAGCTGTGCTACCAGTTAGATCCGTAATTGATAAGTCTGAGTAGACTGGCCGGCAAAAAAACATGTATTGACTTGCTGGGAAGCCTGTGTTTTGGGCCAGACTGCGAAGTGGCTTTCTGGGTTGAATTCGTTCAAGAAAGGTGGTACTTTAATCAGATTCCCAAGCTAACGGCCCTCCTCTCCCTCTCCCAACACCACCCCAACTAATAATGTCTTTTTGCTCGAAGGCTGCCTTTCGGAAAGTGGCCGAGAGAATCTTCAGATATTCTGGAAAGATCCTCTTCTTCCCTCTCAGAAATATTTCAGAGATTGTTTCCTTTGGCTTTCCACTTGCAATTTGCTGCTGAATAAGTGGATTCGCTCTTGGTGCTTCCATTTTGGAGCATCTGCGCATCACATCCTTAATTGTCCCGGTTGCTAACAAGGCTGGTGGGAGCTGCACGGCGTCAGGCCTTTGCTACCTTAGAATGAGCACCTAAAACTACGGATACTAAAAACCGACGACTCTGAGTCAGGATGAGAAGGCAGAGAAAGAGAAAGCTGTGCAGGAGCCGGGCAGGAATTTGTCTGCAACCCGTCAGCAGCGGCAGCCAAGTGCTTGTCTCCAAGTTTCATTAAGCCAAGGAGAGGTAGTTGAGATGCAAATGTATGCACTTTGTAAACAACCCTTTTTACTGCAGGTTAAAAGCCGGTTTCTGGAATCACATGCAGAGGAGACAATTAAAGCAACTCCCAGCCCGTGCCTTGCATGGGATCAGCACGTGGAGCGCAGCTCTCCGAGAATAAAGAGCCCTTCCTTGATCAGCTTTATCCTCTCCTGTTTGATCTGGAACTCACACAATGAATATCTAATGCCACGCACTCGGTACCCGGCACTCCTTAAAACTGAATAACTGATTCCATTAAAAGGGCATTAGCTCTGTATGCTCATAATTAATCTCCTCAAGAGAACTAATAGTTCAAAAGACTTGTATGGAGCAAGGACGTTTTACATCACACAGCTCATTTTTCCTAATTGATTAATTTAAAGCGATCTCTAGCGCAGAGTTTTGTGGCACAGGACCTTTTCACCCCACACACGGGGAAAATAAATAGCTCTCGGCTAGCAACGAGGCGGCGTTCCTCGAGTCCCGGCAGAGCGGAGCACAGCACCGTGCGCCCGGAGCCAGGAAAACGCTTTCAGGAGCCCTGGCCTGCACCGGTGCCGGCAGCGCAGGGACAATTCAGCGCAACAGCCGCCTCCGTTCGCTCTGCGGCTCTGCTCCAGCCCTCGGCCTCCTCCTGCAGCGATTCAAAGCCGAGCGCGCGTTAGAAATACCCTCGCTGCCGACCTCTGCCCTTTCACGGCGCGTTTTGGAGAGGGATGGCTCTTTGCTTGCAGACACGACGCAGCCAGGTGCTGCACGGGGCTGCGGCACGGGGAAGGCGAAGGTGACAGCTCCGGCCTGTTTAATGCCCCGTGCATCCCCCTTCCTGCAGTATTTGCTCCTTTGTAGCTCCCTCCGTGACATTTTCAATGAGCCTCCTGCCCTTTCCCCACTGCCAAGTCACGGAAGGCGCTGGCACATTTTGCAGCGCCCGGTGCCCCTGGGAGAGCCGCGGGTACTGTGGGGCTCTGGGCGCTGCGGGGATTTCTGCTGCCTGCTCAGGGGCTGCTCTCATTTTCTCCTTGGGTTTTGTACCAGTGAACTCGGCGCTGCCTTGATCCGAGCATTTGCCAACGGTTTGAGGAGCGAAGCGCATCAGGCGGCCAGTCTGCAGGGTATCCTACCCGGGGGTGCCGGAGGGGAGGGACGAGCGCCGCCGCCGTCCCACCAGAGCTCTGTTTGTCTTGCAGGACGCCTCTGCCCGTGGCTCCCGGTGCTCCCGTGCAGTCCCAGCCCCATGCCAGGGCACGGGGGGTTCGTGCCTGCATTGCTGGGGCCGCTACCAGGGCAGGGGAATGGGAATGGGAGGAGAGTGGCTGCGTGCGGATGCCCCAGGCTGCCGTCCCAGTTCCGCCGCGCCAACAGCTGGAGCCCAGGCACTGCAGGAGGATGTCAGAAACCCGAAGGGTTGTCTTCTTCACGGGAGAGGATGACTTCTTCCATCACTTTGAAAGGCAGCGGGTGTGCCGCCGGGAGGGCACTGATGTTACCTGGAGATGCCAGGGGAAACATCACCTGCAGGAGAAGGCAGCGGAGAGGGAATTCCTCCTGACGCTCCTCCGCTCGGGGCTAAACTCCCGTTAATTGAATGCTGTCTTGCTGCACTTCTATGGCTTGCCAGAGAAAACTTTTATCGTGAACACAGAGCTCTGCGTAGCTGATTATATCAATTACTTTTCAGAACATGATTTTGATCCCAATGCTGCTTCACTGGATCAGTAAATAGAAAGTGCTCTCAGAGACAAATAGTCTTTTTTTATAACTGGCAAAATGCTATTGCTGCTGATGAGAGAAACCACCCAGAGAGCGCAATATAGCACATATGACAGATAACTAACCATAAGTATCATCCGCTAAATTGAAAACCGTAATGTTTGCTGCTCGAACCGAACATTAAGGTGGCGTTCTGCTGCGGCCACACCCCCGGGGGTGCTCGCTTAGCCGGGTGTTGCCATCATCTTTAAGTTATTTGATTAACTTCTTATAATTGGATTAAGAAAGGAGTCATTTTACTAAGAAGTGAAGCCACAGGGAAGATAAAAGAAACGAACGCAGACCCCCAAAACAAGTCTCTGTTGCCCAGCAGATCCTGGCAAGGTGTTCCAGCGGGATCAGCTGGATGCTGGGGGATCCCCCGGGAGCGGGGGCCAGAGGAGCGCAGAAGCGGGTGTGTGACACGCACACCCCCAGCAGCGCATTCCCCCTCCGCTCTTTGAACAGGATAAAGCAAGTGCGTGAAAATCACGAAGAATCAGGGGTTTCGCTGCTTGGCCAGGAAGGACTCGGGTAGTGCAGAGCAGCACCCAAAGGAACGGGCTGAAAGCGCCCATCGCAGGGCACCGGCTCTAGGGACAAGCGTGAACAGGTCTGCAGGGTGCCCTCCGCAAGGCGCCCATGAACCGCAGCCTGGCAAACCTGCTGCCGCGGCGGCTTCTACCTCTGCCAAGATTTTACCAGCACATAAATCATGGGCAGAGAAGTTTGAGCATAGTTGAAAAGCGGCTTTTTGTCTTCAGAGTGGCAGTAGCTGCCTGACTGCGGCGCTGGCTGCCATTTATGTAGCGTTGACTTTTGCATTTTCGGCGGAACTACATTTGCTGGTCTCAGAAACCATGTTTTAGTTTTGAGCTGAGATTGTTTTCCCTGTGTACCCCGCTTTGCCCGTGCAATCTGCTGCCGCGGCAGAGCGCGCCAGGCTCCGAGCGCGGCTATTTCTGCCGCAGAGCAGGGCTGTGCGATTGGCGGGTATTATTACCATCAGACGTGTCTGTGTGCCAAGTCCTGGAGTGAAATCTCCCTCGTACCCAGGTATCCCAAAGCTAGAAATGAAACACTGGCCTCTCTCCTGGGGGGGCTGCGGATCGGCACCCCCGGCGTGCGGCTGCATCCCAACAACGCAGAGCTGTTGCCACACCTCGTCCCTTGAGGGTTTAATTAAAACCAGAGGGGCTGCTTCTGTCGCACAGGGCTTAACACCACCCCCTCTTCCCCTCCGACATGAACCTGTTGGCTTTGCCGCCCGACACCCTGGTTTTGGGGGTGCAGGGGTCAGTCCCGGAGCGCTGCGGGGACCCGTCCCGGCCACCGTGGCAGCGCCACGATGCTCCATGGCCGCACCGAAAGGAGCTGGAACATGGTGTGGGGGACCCCCGCCGAGACCTGGCCCAGGGGTGGCCTGGGCAAACGGTCCCTGAGGACAGGTCCCCCACCGCGCACTGGCACCCGCAGGGAGGCAGGGGTACGGGAAACCCCCTTTCTCATAATTAAAAGGCATTTCAAATGAAACCGAATTGCTCGTTATGCTCGGAACCAGATAGCAGATGAAGACGGCGCGTGCTGGGTTACAAACACACCTTATTTACAGTAGTGCCTGAAAGAACAGACAGTCTTTAATAGCTGCTGCGAATGCTACATAATGATTTTCCGTTATTTAATTCTCCAAGAGGTTTGATAGCTTTCCATAAGTCAAGGTTTATTTGCCTTCCCTTGAATGTCACACATAATTCTTGTGGAAATGTTTATTTGCCTAATGCAACTTTTAGTGTCCAGGTTATTTATTCCTTCTGTTTGTCAGCTAAAAGGAAAGCTACCTTTAGCCTCGAGCCTGATTACTTAAAGTAATATGGTGGCTCAGGCTCTTTCATCTTCTCAGTGTGACTGAAATGCATTTACAGCTGAATGGCCTATCACAAAAAAAAAAAATCTAATTTTAAAAAGTATACTACATTTTAATACATTTTGCATTGCACATAAGCAATCTGCAAACTAAAACCTGATCAGAAACACCTATTTTGTTAACAGTGAGGATTAACTAATAAAGGGAACGTTTATAGGGAAATGCAGAACGAGGGAACTAGCGGTTTTTCGTTACTATTATTTATGTGACAAGTCCCCGCGAGTCCTCGCTCACAGCACCTCACTGCAGACGGGGAAGGTCCATCCACCTGCGTTATCAGTGTCCCGCGTCCATGGCAGAGCTGAACCCTGCTCAGGAGCCCAACGCCCTCCCCAGCACCCGACGCCCTCCCCAGCACCCGACGCCAGGACCACGCTTCACCGCCCCCGGCTCTGCCCGTCGCCCACCCGCCGCTTCCCCAGCTTTTCCACTAAAATTGCAAAGGCTTTTCCCAGGTCTGAGCCACCTGCCCCACTCTCCTGCCCCCTTCCGACAGCTCCCAGTCTCGAGGGTCCCAGGCAGTCCCTTTTCCATGGTGTTTCCCCATTAAAGCTGCGCCAGCTCCAGCCAAAGTCCGGCTCCCGGAGAAGCCAGCGCCTGGGTCCCGGCGGGATGGCAGTGGGGCTCCGCAGCCCCTCATCACTCCGGCTGTGCGGGCGCCCACAGCCCCATGCTCCCAGGAACCCACCCGCTCATCGGCCTCCAAAATGCAGAGCAGCTAAAAAAAAAAAAAAATTTAAAAAAAATCCTGCTAGAAGAAATTACTGTATGTCAGAAATAATACTTTGCCCCCGGACTTTCTGCTCCCACTGACAATGAATCATCTTTCAGCGTTAAGCAGCCCCAGCTTTGTTATTAACAATCAATATCATTAAAATACACCTAAAACTTGACTAAATGCAATTACGGCACATCAAAGAGTATTACAGCTTAAGGGGATTCAAAGACCGCCCGGTGCGGACCTGGAATCCCAGGCCTGGGCTCCCTGCAGCCGGACGGAGCCAGCAGCCAGCGGGCAGATACTGGGTGACAGTGCCCGGGGGGGACCAGGGGGTGGACGGCGTCCCTACGAGCCAAAGGAACGTCCCCCCGCACCCGTCAGCGCCGCCCAGCACCGGCCCCTCAGCGCGGGGAGCTTAATTTAGACGCCCAACACCGCAGAATTAACTCGATGCAAAATAGCAATTAGCATAACAATCCTTCCTGCAATTAAGTAAAAAGGGGCCCTGTCCAAGAGGAAATTATAGAGTGAGGTCTTCTGTCGCTGCGAGCGTGGGGCTGCTGAAGGGCTCGCTGCTGCACGGCCTCGTCCTTATTTCTGGACGCAGAAGAGGGTGTTTTTGGGGATGGGGACAGATCCTTCTGTCTGTAGGCTTATTTTGATGTGTTATTTGTGCATGCATTAAAAACACAGCTTAGCGCACAGTGTGAGAATGAATTAGACTTTGCAAGCGAGCTGTCACCTGCTCTGAGAGGTGTGAAAAAATTATGATCTGCATTGTACTGGAAACTACAAATAGTGCTTACTCCCAGGAATAAACACATACATTCGAGCTATGCAGTTGAAATTAAGTTGTATACAGAATATAGATTTATTTGGTGGGTTTGCGAGGAATTGGCATATTATATAGCTTCACCCACGGAAATCAAGGCTCCTGCCTATCATTCATAAAAATAATCACATCTATTACCCTGCTTCTCCCATGGCTCCAGGTATTTGCAAATCTAACCCTGTCTGCCCCCTCCAGAGGTGGCTTTAAAAGACCGGAGGGCGCAGGACCAAAGGGACCTTCAGTGCCGCTGGACCAGGGGCTGGGGACGAATTCACAGGGCCCGAGGACGATCTCGGGGCAACGTGTTGGGATGAGGCCCCCGAAATGGGGGCATCGAAGATGATCCGAGGGCTGGAGCCCCTCTGCTGTGAGGACAGGCTGAGAGAGCTGGGGCGGTTCAGCCTGGAGAAGAGAAGGCTCCGCGGAGACCTTCCAGTCCCTAAAGGGGCTCCAGGAAAGCTGGGGAGGGGCTGTTTGCAAGGGCACGCAGCGACAGGACGAGGGGCAATGGTTTAAACTAGAGCAGGGCAGGTTCAGATCAGCCATGAGGAAGAAGTTCTGTACACTGAGGGTGGTGAGACACTGGCCCAGGTTGCCCAGAGAGGGGGTGGAGGCCCCATCCCTGGAGACATTCAAGGCCAGGCTGGATGAGGCTCTGAGCAACCTGATCTAGTTACAGATGTCCCTGCTGACTGCAGGGGGTTGGACGAGATGGCCTTTAGAGGGCCCTTCCAACCCAACACATCCTATGAAATGAAACAATCGACCCCAGAGATGTGTCGATTCAGACTGGACGTCGGGAAGGTGGTGAGACACTGGAACAGGTTGCCCAGAGAGGGGGTGGAAGCCCCGTCCCTGGAAGTTTTTAGGCCAGGCTGGATGGGGCTCTGAGCAACCTGATCTAGTGGGAGGTGTCCCTGCCCACGGCCGGGGGGTTGGAACTAAATGATCTTTAAGGTCCCTTCCAACCCTAACGATTCTATGATTCTACGAAAATGGTTTCACTGGGCCGGCTGTGTGTCCTGCAGAGCACTCGGCCCCTCCAGCCCTGGCCACCACGGGAGGAGACGCGAGACCTTCCCTTCCCTCCTCCTGCCCCGTCACCTCAGCGCAGACAGAGCTGTTTGTGCCTCGCTTGCTTTCTCTGCTCTTAATGCAAGCAGAACAGATGGGGAAACGTTACCTATTTTTAGCCTTTTACACTGTATGTCGGATTTTCCCTCGGATGAGGCTGTCACAACACCTACTGCTCCCTGTGCCGGGGTGGGCAGCCACGGCCGTGGTCACCCCAGGGATGTCCCGCAGAGCTCCCGCTGGGACAGCGCTGCCGGGGGGGTTCAGCTGCCACCCTGAGCTCATCTGCCAGCAAAGCGGCCAGGTTACGCTGGGTGCAGGCAGCTTGGTTTTTGTGATGCCGTTCCCATGTGCTGGATTAAGAGCTCCAGGAGGAAAGAAAAGGCAGAAGGCAACGTGTGAAACCTCCGCAGACCGACTAGTCTTTCTGCAGAAACCAACAATCCTTCTTTCCAGTTGCCTGATTTTCCCCAGAAGGAACAGTAATATTTTTCCCCGTGAACAACATTGAGAGAACACCGTTTTCATTGCGTCCCACCTCAGCCTGGGGCTGCAGCTCCCTGAGAGCCTGTCTGTGCCGCATCCAGCCCCCATCCTGCAGCACCTCTGCGCATCCCCGCCCGCCCCCGGATCCTCCTGCACTCCAGAAGTCCCGATGCTCCACAGGCAGAAACCCAACGCATCCTCCCCTTGGCGCATGGTCCCACACCACCGCTTCCCACTCCGTCCTGCTCCGAACAGAACCACCTTCAGCAGCATAGCGGGGAGCAGAGGGGGGTGTGGGCTGGGCATCCCCCTCATCCTCTGCCACCCGCGGTCACAGAGGCACCAGGGCTCCTCCAGGCTTCGTCCCAGCAATAACACATCGCCCACATGCCACGGGGGGGCCGCAGGGCAACTGCAGCTGCTGGGGGCTCAGCGGTGCCTGGGCACACGGGTCTGACCCCTTGGAACTCAGTGGAAATTGGGAGTCCTTTCCCGCCAGCGTCAGAGCGGAGAGCAATTATCTGGCGTGACTCACCAGCGCCGCGCGGTCTGCCCCTCTCTCCTCTCCCGAGGACTGTTATTATGACCAGCCAAACCGTCCTTTTGAAGGATCTGCTACTTCCAACAGCCACTTAATTGCTCTCGCAGCTGGAGGAGGAAGGTCACAGCACTGAGGTTTTCCAGGATCTGTTCCTTCTAACGACTCATTACCATAGTAGGTGGGAAGACTCCGAGTTTGCTCCAGAGAACCCTGTTCCCATCCCCGCACCAGCCCCAGAGCCACCTGCACTGATGGGGGAGCCGCCGGTAAATGGCTTTATGGCCTGTGTTCAGCCAAAAGCGTGGAGGGGAACAGGGGGAGAGGGACCCCGGGTGCCCGGGAACACGGGGTAAGGGTCCCTGGGTGCCCGGGAACGCAGGGAAAGAGACCTTGGGTGCCCAGGAACACGGGATGAGGGTCCCCGGGGAGGGCAGCGAGGCCAGCGGGAACGTCTCGACTGTTTCTTACCGACGGCACAGGTGAGAGAACCCACTTGTAGAAACCTCATTATTTTGATTTAACATATTTGTTTGCAGCTGGCCGGTCATGAAGGAACGCTTAAAAATTATTTTTAAAATCGGAGTTGCTTTTTTCATTGCCACAAACACGGAAGGAATGCGATGCGAATGGCCTGGGTTTGCTGGAATAGTGAAATTGCTGAAATCAATCAACCAGCGGCAAATGTGTGTATCCAGGAGTGATGTGAAGGTTGCCAAACGCAAAACATTATTATTTTTAAAATAACTGTTAAAAAATGCACCGTCTTAAGCATTAAAATCGCTTCTATTAACACAAATCCATGTTGACAAGTTTTAACGTGGATTATTTGCCTTGTGAAATCCGCGTGAGCCCGGAGCTCAAACTGCCGGGGTTTTGTCGGGCAGTTGGGATCAGAGAGGAGGTGGGGAGGGAAAATACAGGGCATTCGGGAGATGTGAAAACCACAAGCTCAAATAAAGCCCCGGCATCCCGCTGCACAAGGACTAACGTGCCCATAAGCGTTCTCATGTGCCCGGACCGCGGCTGTGAGGGGGGACCCCGAGGACGTTTCGGGGGGACGAGAGCCCACCTCGCCCCCTGCATGAACTATGTTAAAGCATCCAATCGCAAACAAGGGGAAGGAAGCTGAGGATCTGCAGAGGGGCTACTATGCAATTAATCGTTAAACATTAAAAACTAAAATTATATCTTCCTTATTGAAAACAGGCATTTAAGAGCTCACAGTCCTGGAAGCATCTCAAGGGTAATGGCAGCCACTCATTAACGCAGAACAAAGGAAGCACGGGCTCTAATTTGCCTTTAGTCAACTGTCTTGGGCTTGAAGGCCATGGCACTGATGAGAAATGCTAGTAAAGTAATGAAGAAATTAAGGGGCTTCTAAAATTAAGCAAAATTATTTTATCTCTGTCGCACGAGGTTGATCTAAATATAAACAGAAAGGGAAGAAAACTCTACGCTACTTACCTAAAGCATTAGAAAAAGTCTTAAGAATTGATCCTTGCACTTTATTTTCTAATTTTGGTTAAATAATTCTATCATAATGAACAAATAGATGAAAATTTTCTTTCTCTTCCTCAGTTTTTATTAATTTTCTGTAAGGATGTTCTTTAAATAGAGACCTATGTTCTTGTCCAGAACAATTTACCTGTTACCTAAACAGGCCAGCGAAATGGTGCCGCTCATCAGTTTCTTTTAAAAATTAAACCTTCCCAAGAACACGCACGTTGGAGATTTTGACAAACTCTAGAGGTCAGAAAGAAGCTCCCGTCCCATCCCCAGCCTGCGAGCAGCAGCAGTTACCAGCTCAGAGCATCCACCTTTTGGGGCTTAACGTTGTGCCTCAAGAAAGGCCGCTGAAACCAAAGGATCCCTTCAAAGGATTTTGGGTTATTCCCTGACAACTTTTGGAGCCTGCGCAATGCTCGAGGGTGGGAGACCCCATTAGATTCTCCAAGACTGGTCCCCATCAGCCAGCACCGTCCCCCTCCCTGCTGTGGGACCCCATCAGCGAGCACCCCCCTCCCCGCTGTGGATGCCCCCAGGACCCCTCGTCATGTCCCTCGTGCGGGGGGAGCGTCGTGCCCGGCTGTCAACAGGGGACAAGCATTTGGCTCAGCACCCCTAGGGGAATGAAGCGTTTGAAATCTAGAAGGTTTAAAATGGCCTGTATGGATTTTTCTATTTCCTTTGCATGCCAGGATGGAGATTACACGCTCATTTCTCAGAAGCCGAGGAGCTGCACACAAAAGCCTTAACAACGCCTATTGTCAGGGGAGAAAAACATTCCCCATCCATCTTCGATCAGCTTCATCCGAGCCCTTTGAAATTTTGATTATGCTCCAGCACAATGAGGAGTACATGATGATGGGGGATGACATTAGGGACAGAATCAAGAGGTGAGCGTGTCATTATGGTGAAAATACAGGATTTTTTTGCCTGCAAAAAGCAGAGAGCTGCTCCCGCTCCGCGGGCAGTTTCCAGGGTGCAAATATCCAGGTTCAGGTGATCCACAGAAGCAATTTCTCCTCC
The DNA here is from genome assembly GCF_964199755.1 of Larus michahellis. Classification (NCBI taxonomy): domain Eukaryota; kingdom Metazoa; phylum Chordata; class Aves; order Charadriiformes; family Laridae; genus Larus; species Larus michahellis. Next base: position 2,572,862 of record NC_133914.1, on the reverse strand, counting down.
AGACAGTTCCCTTTTGCGCCAGCTCCTGGGTTCAGCCAGGACAAAGAGGAACTACACAGGAATGTGTCGGAAATCACAAGATGTTGGCGTTGGGGGCTGTGGGAAACACCCACTGTCCTTCGCACTGAACCTCCCTCGGGTGCTTCGGAAGAATTTCCATTTTCCAGCTGCGCTAATATACAGCTGTTCCCTCTCTGTACATCCTCCACACCGATCCCCTGCGCTTTATTTAGTGATTCACAGTGTACTTCTCTACCCACACTAATGGCATATTGCATTCACATTAATGCCGAGTTAATTCTTCACTATTAGTATCCAGAGATTTCATGATTGGCTACTTACTTTAAAATAATTATTTTTATTGTCAGTCATATAAACCTAGCAAAATAATGAAGCACCAAGAGATTAGGCACTTGGTACTAATAAAACACACCACACAGGTAATAATAACATAAACAAGGTATAGGAAACAATAAAATACATGAGAATTTATTTCTATACTTAACGCAATGACCTTCATGACTCTCTCCTGAGTTAGAGAATGACTTATTTCCTTCAGCTGAGTAAAGGCATCGGATTGTGGGACTTTTCGGCCTTTGTTATCCCTTGCTCCCCCTTCCCATTGAGATGGGAACGACATCTTGCGAGGGACACTTTGGGCACAGGTGTTTGTGGAAGGTTCAGCGGGGTGTGGGACAAACCTCTCCCAGCTTAGAGATGCCAACAGAGACGATGCCCCTTCGTGTTAAGTGCTGTATAAACCCCCGGCCAGGGACTGTCACCCCTCCCAGCAGCTCACGGTCTCCACATGGAAAGGGTAGACAAAGTACCAGGAAGAAAAACTGTTGGACACAAGCTCCCGTGGATTTCCCTGCGATGGATGAGCAGATCCGCCAGCACCAGAGCCTTCAGGGCAGGCAGAAGATGCTGTCAGAGCACAAATCCTTCCCTCCCTCCCGTCTGGGCCGCTGCATGGGTTTGAGTCTTTCTTGAGCCTGAAAACCCCCCGCGCTTTGCTTTTGCGCTGCTGAAATTCCTGCTGCTGGCTCAGATCAAGGCCAGGCACCGCTTTGATCCTCAAACCCTGACTCCCGTGTCGGTGTCACACGGGAAGGAGAAGATGCGCTCCGCTCCCTTCGCGACTGGGGCTGCACCAGCTCCACGTCTTCCCCAGCACCCGTCTGCCCGCACCCTGCGCCTGCATTGTCCCCTCCAAACCCCCCGCAGCCGAGGGAGCGGGAACCACGCGGTGCCAGCTCCAAAGGCCATTCCGACCACGCGCATCTCCCCAAGGAGAGGGCCGGTGCCCTCGGAGTGCCAGCAGCTGTTTGTGATTTAACTTCGGCAGGGAGGAGGAAGAGCAGGGGAGCATCATTAGGCAGCAGTTTGAGATTGATGAAGTGGATAACGAGAGACGCAATGACATTATTTTTTGTACCTCAAAAGGCCACGTGTGAAGCAATCGCTGCTCCAGCACCTCCTGGCGCTCAGCCGTGCCCAGGCGCCGGCAGCTCCCGGCAGAACCAGGAGCAGAGCCCAGGTCTGCTTCCCCTTCTCCATGTGCAGCGCTTGTAGTGTCTTGTAAAAACGTTCGTTATTTTGGTAAATAACCAGACAATACAAAACGCCTACAAAACCGAGCCAGGCTGCAGTTCCATGAGCTCCCGCATCCCCCTCGGGCTCCCCCGGGCACCGAGGTCGGGGCTTTCTGCAGTCTGGGCACGAGACCAGCCCAGTAAAGCAACTGAAGCTGGAACTTAATGAAAACTCAGGCTCTCCCCGTAGTTAGCATCATCCATTTACTATTCAGCTCAACCTGTACACTGGGAAATTAGCCGCAGAATTCATCTTCTCAGGGAACGCCAATTCAAATCTCGCGCCCGTTTCTGAGAAACAATTTTATCACCAGCTACGCTCGTTAGAAGAAGCAGGAGAACGTTATTGCTCGAAAAGGAGATGACAGGTCTTTCCGTAGCTCATGTTAACAGCACTCGCTGTAAGCACAGAAGAGGCTGTAATAAACCGCTGGGGAGAATGTGTCCCAGTCCCCAGCTGGGGATGGTCCCCGTCTCTCCTGCCTTGCACCCCTCCGTGCCCTGACGTTGTTCCAGCAAAGCACAGGGAAGAGCAGCAGATGGCACTGGGCAGGGCTGCAGCGGCGGCACACGCGGTCCCAGCACACGCGGCACCGTGCCGGACACATGCGGTCCCAGCCCCGGCACACACGTGGCACCGTGCCAGGCTCATGTGGTCCCAACCCCAGCACAGGCGGTCCCAGCCCCGACACACGTGGCACCGTGCTGGGCACACACGGTCCCCGTCCTGGCACAGGTTATCCTAGCCCCAACATATACGTGGCACCATGCCGGGCACACGTGGTCCCAGCCCTGGCACACGTATGACTCCGTGCCGGGCACACACAGTCCCAGCCCTGGCACATGTGATCGTAGCCCCAGCACATGCATGGCACCGTGCCAGGCACACATAGTCCCAGTGCCGGCACACACGGAACCGTGCCAGACACACGCGGTCCCAGCCCCGGCACACATGGAACCGTGCCGGGCACGCACGTTCCAGCCCCGGCACACACGTCACGATGCCGGTCACACACGGTCCCAGCCCCAGCACGTGCAGGCCCAGACCTGGCACATGCGGCACCATGCTGGGCACATGTGTTCCAGCCCCGTCACACACGGCACCATGCCAGTCACATGCGGTCCCAACCCTGGCACACGCAGTCCCAGACCTGGCACATGCGGCACCATGCTAGACACATGTGTTCCAGCCCCGGCACACACGGCACCATGCCGGGAACGTGTGGTTCCTGCCCCTGCACAGGTGTGGCACCGTGCCAGGCACATGCGGTCCCAGCCCTGGCACACACAATCCCAGCCCCGGCACATGCCTGGCACCGTGTTGGGCACACCCGATCCCCGTGCCGGGCACAGAGCGCGGCGAGGCTGCGCTGCCGGGCGAGACACGCCGGAGCCAGAGCGTTACCGAGCTCCTGGGCCTGCCCCAGCTTTTTGCTGTTGAAATGTTCTGACCTGTTCCGACCCCGGCATCCTTAAAATACCCCTCTCTCATTTAATGAGAGAGACTTCGCCGCAAGGAGCCTGACAGCCCCTTCATTCCAGCCCGAAGGGGTGAGAAATTGCTGACCCCGAGAGTAAAACGCTTAAAATCATTAGTGACTGCTTTGGTGGCAGACTATTACACGCAAATTCCTGCTCAGTGATTAATTCAATCACAGTAAATGGTTCCACTGTTCACTTTGTGGGAATTGATGAAATAAGGGAAATCAGTTCTTTTCTGAGTTACGTTCTTGAAAAGCAAATTTTTGGCACAAAGTGAAAGTTTAATTTAATTACAAAATTAAATTCACTGGTGCCGGGAGATGCAGGGCCTTCCTTAAAAATGTCAGGAGACCAACCATGGAAAGGAAACAGCCTCGCGGTACCTGGGCTGCCAGTCCCAGAACCCGCTCCTGGAACAGCGAGCATCAAAAAAAACGAAAATCTGTGAGCGTTCAATAAACCTGAAAGGCTGTCCCTGCTCCTTACTCATCAGTTTAATATGACCGAACAAAGGAGTAAATAATCCTTTCCTTCCTAGAAATCTCTGCAGAGGAAAACTTTGATTTGCTGGATAAACCATACCTTACAAATTGCCCTGCACCGTTTCTTTGAAATATAGTATTGGTTTCACTCTGAACTTTCGCATTTGACAAGTAGCCCCCATCACTTCTGTCCTCCGTGTCCCATTAAAGAGATTTTCTTCTCTTTAAAGACATCCAGGATCCTCCTTTTCCTATTAACCGAGCTGATGATCTGAAAGCTTTTACCCCTCCACAGGCCAAGAACGTCACACTCCTTCCAAAAACGCCTCAGAGCTACACAATATCATCAGAACATCATAATACATCATCAGAAAACATAAAAAGAGTCACAAACAATTATTTATCAACTCATAGTTTAAGAAAATTTTGTTTCCTCTCTCTAACAGAATAAAAGGGGACACAGGCTCTAATGTTATTTCTCCCACTCTTCAATCAATAACGTCCACAATAATTCAGCCTGGCTCACTCCAGCCCACATACACAGTGTCGTTTCTCAGCGCTGGCTTTTGATGAGTCGGGGAGAAGGAAAGGATGCTGAATTACACCAACCGCATTATACGTAAGCGGTGTAGAAAATGCCGCAAACCCCCGTGGCACCCAGCTGTGGCTCAGTCAATAAATTCGGCGGTGGTTTCCACTCAACGCGAGTGCCGGAGCCCGCCGGGAAGCCGCTGTTTCCCCCGTCAGAGCAGATGTCTGACAGGAGGCACCGGCTCCTCCGTCGGGGCGAGAAGCGCAGGGTGCCGGGGGCAACATCCCCCACGCGCGGCGGTGCCCGTGTTTCAGCACACCCGGTGTCCAGCTGCCGCGGGAGCCGCTGTGGTCCCCAGGCTCGGCCCCAGCAACGTTTTGCTCGACAGAAATCCTCAGCCTGGCCAGACAGCGATTTCTGCCCCCGCCACCCGGCTTCAGAGCAGCCCCGCGGGGGTGGCAGAAGAGCGCGGCCGGGCTGGCGACGAGGCTCACCATCGCTAAATGCCAATGTTGTTCCCAATTCACTTCTCGATCTCATTTTCAAGCCTTTCACTTAACGGCGGGCTCTTGACGCACCGGGACATTTACAGCTCTCCACAGCATCACCCCTCCGTTACACGGACGTTTGTTTTGGTGGTCTCAGATATCAGCTCTAGGACCCACCAGCTTCCTCCTCGATAACAAAGGGCCCACAGCAGATGGCGGGGAGAAACTCCCCTCTTTCCCCACTGCAAAGCTTATCTCTGGGGATCTGTCAGGGTCATCACTGGGGGAAGTGTTGGAAGCCAATCATTAATAGCCACCTCAATAATTGGGATTTTCTAAAACAGCTTCCAGGCTTTGCCCAAGGCCTGGTGACGCTGAGGACACCGTGGATGCTCGGCACTTGCCCAGGCAAAGTGGACAGGTACCGGCTCCTGCCGCCTCCGCCAGCCCCCGGCCACACACACACCCGCCGAGGCTGCATCGCCTCTCCAGCCCAACCCCACACAGAACAGCTCCTCATTACCCTCATCATCATCATCACCGTCACCTCCCCTGATGAGCACTCCCACCGGGGCTGTCACCGCTTTATCTCTGCACCGATGGCCACAGCATCGCCACGGTCAGACTTCCTCTAATGAAAAGTCCATGGACACCTGAGCATCACAGCAGCCGTTTTGTTTTACAGAAAACCACATCTCCCCCCGCCCCGTCCTTATTAATATGATTAATAATTAGGGAAAAAAACACACCTCAGCTTGGGATAAAATAAATATGTGAATAAAAGACAGGTCTAATAAACCTGGACAGAATTTATGATTTGCTCAGACATCGCTTTGCGAGAGATAATGTTGCACAGTAATGCTGATTTGCTGGGTGAGAACCATATAATTTACCCTGTCAGTGAACATAAGAAATCTTATCTATGCAGGGGATGACTGATGGTCTCATGAAAACTGGCAGGGAAGCAAATAAAATAATTTTGTCCCTTAAAAAATATCTAATTATCATGTCCTTGTTTATGACAACGCACAAGGGTGAGGACTGTGTCAATACCTCCAACAGAGATTTCTGGTTTATGCTGAAACTTTCGTTTCCTTTCAAAGTTTTAGAATTTTTAAAGCTAATAATTACAGCTGTTAGTTCTTTGCTCTGATGCAAGCTCTTCTTCACAAGAACAGCTCAGGTACCTGAATTGACACCGCTTTCCTCAGCCAGGTCTGTTGGTAACTTTACCCACGCAAAAAGCACCAGCTCAGGTCAGCTCAGAATTACCAAAAACCTGTGAAAGAGCCCGTGTATGTGCAGGGAGGGGCGGGGGGCTTCGGGGCATGTTCTTTTGTGTCCCTGTCCCCGTACTTGCATGCAGGGACGTGGGTGTTTGGCTGTTCCCATCACAGATCTCAATGGCTCCTGAAAGGCTGCTGAAGCTGCCTGCTTTGGCCCATCTGCGTGGCTACCTGGCTCCCCACAACCCCCAGGCACCAACCAGTCCGGCACCCAGCCCTCCCTGCCCTGCAGAAACCACGCTGTCAGTAATTAAAGCTCCCTCTGGCAGACCAGGATATGAAGCAGAGGGAGACAAAGCAGCAGCTTGGACCAGGGGAAGCAGCATCCCTCCTGGCTCCTGGGGCATCCCTCCCAGAGCATCCCTCCTGGCCCCAGGGGCATCCCTCCCAGAGCATCCCTCCTGGCCCCAGGGGCATCCCTCCCAGAGCATCCCTCCTGGCCCCAGGGGCATCCCTCCCAGAGTATCCCTCTTGGCCCCAGGGGCATCCCTCCCAGAGCATCCCTCCTGGCCCCAGGGGCATCCCTCCCAGAGTATCCCTCCTGGCCCCAGGGGCATCCCTCCCGGCTCCTGGGGCATCCTTTCCAGAGCATCCCTCCTGGCCCCAGAGGCATCCCTCCCGGCTCCTGGGGCATCCCTTCCAGAGCATCCTTCCTGGCTCCCGGGCATCCCTCCCAGACCATCCCTCCCGGCTCCAGGGGGCTGCCCCTGGCGCAGAGCACCAAGGTGTAGGGCAGAGCTGTGCTGTCAGAAGCGGGGAGGACGCTCTTGGAGGAAAGGTGCAGCAGCAGGAAAAGATGCTGCCCCCGATTCTGGAGGGCAGCGGCCCCCGCTGCAGGCAGCCCGCGTTCTGCTTTCTATCCTTGAATTTAGCAATCGCACACACAAAAGCACAGTTTCTCTCTGCAGTATGTTCTGCAAAGCGTCATTCCTGCCCCTGGGGGTAACAGCGTTAGGTTTCGTGGCTGGAAAGGGCTGTGCCCAGCGCTCGGGGAGGAGCGGGCAGAGGATCCCGGCGGAGGCGATGCCGCACACACCAGTACCCGCTGCTACTCCTGCACTTGCACAGCCCCAGCCTCACCCATGCAGAATGCCTCCTTCCCCTCTTCCTCGGTGGTTAAAACAGAGAGCTAATTAACATTTTTCCCTGAGGAAAAAAATGGTCCCAGCTGAAAGCAACCTCTTCCATACAAAAACACTGCTTTGGATTAAAGTCTGAGAGCTTTGATGGAAATTAGCATTTTCTTTTGCTTTTGGATTTTTGGGAAAAAATAAATAAATAAAAAAACCCTGTAACTTGATGTTGCTCTCCCCAATTTTCCCCTCTGTTTATTACTGAAAGAATACACCACATTGAATAAGGTTAGAGAGAGAAAAAGGAGGGTTCCCATCACATTTTCCTTTTTCTCTACAAATTTAGAAGTCACTGAGTAGGAGAAAAAGGCAGGAGAAAGCATTTATTCGTTTTACATTAGACTGTGGCAAGAGAGGGAAATCATCACCAACAAAATCCTGACAAATCTTAAAATAAAAATGCTGTTTCTTTTTTAACTTTCTGAAACGGGAACAATTTTTAAATTACAAATGTTTTTCCACGCACCAACATTTCTATTTTTCAGCCAGCGCTACGGGGCGGCGGCAGGTTCCTCGTGCAGATAAACCCACCGAACGTAAGTCCATTCAGCCCCCCCGGTGACTCCCGCTATTTTGGGGTAAATCTGGCAGTGGACACTGAACGCTGCGGCGCTTCCCCTCTACTCATCTCCTGCCCTTCTGCGCATCCGAAGGCGATGGTGCATCTCTCCTGGGGCTGGAGATGCACCCTGGCATAGAATCACGGAATGGTTCGAGTTGGAAGGGACCTTAAAGGTCATCTATAGTTCCCAACCCCCGCCCTGGGCAGGGACACCTCCCACCAGCCCAGGTTGCTCCAAGCCCCGTCCAACCTGGCCTTGAACCCCTCCAGGGATGGGGCAGCCACAGCTTCTCTGGGCAACCTGGGCCAGGGGCTCACCACCCTCACAGCCAAGAATTTCTTCCTAATACCCAATCTAAATCTTCCCTCCTTCAGTTTGAAACCGTTACCCCTCGTCCTATCATTACCCTCCCTGCTCCAGAGTCCCTCCCCATCCTTCCTGTAGGCCCCCTTTAGGGACTGGCAGGGGCTGGAAGGTCTCCCCGGAGCCTTCTCTTCTCCAGGCTGAACCCCCCCAGCTCTCTCAGCCTGTCCCCACAGCAGAGGGGCTCCACCCCTCCCAGCATCTCCCAGCCCGGCCACTGGACCCACTCCAACAGCTCCATGTCCTTCTTGTGCTGAGAAGGACACAGGACTCCAGGTGGGGTCTCCCCAGAGTGGAGCAGAGGGGCAGAATCCCCCCCCTCGCCCTGCTGGCCATATTTCTTTTAATGCAGCTCAGGATGCTGTTGACTTTCTGGGCTGCCAGTGCACATTGCCGGCTTGTGTTGAGCTTCTCATCCACCAGCACCCCCAAGTCCTTCTCCTCAGGGCTGCTCTCACGGGTCCCAGCACAGCCCCGGCCACCACAAACCCCTCCACCAACACACTCGGGCTCGGCACAATACTATTACTGCCCTAATTCAAGACGCGGCACCGCCAGCACAGCACGGGCTGACCCATGGCCAACACCAGGGTTATCGGGCTACAGGGGGTGCCTGGTGCCGGCTCCGCCAGGTGGGAATTTGGGCTGTCAGATGGACCCGAGCTGGTCCCGGAATAGCATCCCTTCAAGAGGGAGCGGAGAAGTAGAATAAACAGAAATGGAGAAGTCGAAAAGCAGCGCACTGACGAGAAGAGCTATAAAAATCACTGTTTGCTGAAATTCCGGAAAGAGAAATAGAAAATACTCTTACATATTAAAAGTCACCGCAGCTAAGCGCTCGAAAGGTCACAGGTTTTGCATTTTTCTTGCTGCTGGAAGGTCTGCTAATCGCTATTTAAGCAGGGTTCATTGGTGAGGAATGGTTTCAGTGGCAGGGCTCGTTCCTCGCCGGGAAGAGCGGAGCTAGGTTAATAACACCTTATTTTGCAGAAAATTCCACTTCACTGGAGCATGTGTGAAAAGGACTTTGATTTGAATGAGGATTGATATCAGCCCTGCAAAGCAGGGCCACTAAAACAGCAACAAACTGAAGCATTTATAACCAAACCACCGAGCTGCGTGCTAAACTGTAAACTTCTCACCCAGGCTGATTAGTTTGCGATAATCTGAGGAAAAGGTTTGTGCTTCTCTGCCCAGCAGAGATACACTGTCAGGTCGTAAAGCCTTTCTGGAGCCAGAGCTGCATCTGTGGGCTAATTGGCATAATTATGGCTGATAAATTGCCAACAGCAAACGTTGCTCAGAGCGGAGGCGCCTCCGCAGTGCAGGGGAACGTCCCCGTCCCGGGTGAAGGGGTGGCCGGTGCCCCAGGACGGCAGGGGGATGAGCCCCCGACCCCTCCGCCTGTGCTGGGCCACCCCGGGCAGCCTCTGGCAAGCCACGTACCCGCCAGCCGGGTCACTTGCCATCGCACTGTGACACTGGCGCTGGAGCAGAGCCGGACCAGCCGGGGAAGAAGCAGGTTCCCCCCCAGCCAGGGCACGGCCGGTGCCTGCAGGCTGCTTTGCTGCCAGCCAGCCCGCAAGGAGCTGCAGCGTGATTTTTAGAACACGTGTTTTGGCTTTTTTTTGGCATCTATTTTCTCTGTACTCCCTCTCTTAGTCCCATGCCTAAGCAGAGAACGACACGGAGGTGCCTCGTTGTCCTCACCTGGAGGCGCTGCTGCAGGATCGGCAGTGGCAGGTGCAGAGAGGTAAAACGCCAGGAAGAGAAATTGCAAATAATAAACAGGTACAGCAGTGCAATAAATAAATGGCATTAAATCAGAACAAAAGCAGGTGACATTTATGTAGAGCATCTTCTTTGCAGATTACTCATGTAAAAAATGTACCCATATCATCACACAGCTCAGTTTAGCTCCACGATTAGATAATACTCAGGGAAACGACTCTCATAATTCTGCATTATGTGTTCCCGAGTGAATCCCGTCGGGTTCCAGAAACACTTTTGCCCACAGCTGCGAGTGAAGACATAGAAATAACTTGTGTCCGGGCACAGCACAGAGCCCCCCTTCACAGACCCATGCCTCAGCTCAGGTTTTCTCATTCCTCTGGAACGGCCATTAGGGCTCAGCGTGTGCTAATTACTGAAGCATCCCAGCCCAGCACTGCCGCTGCCGCCTCCCCGCCACCGCCTGGGCTCAGGGCAGCTCCAGCAGCAGCTCCAGCGGCACGGCCGGGGGTTTCGGCAGGTCGTGGTCTCTCCCTGCCTGGGTACCGCTCTCGACACCCCCTCAGAGGATAATCCTGGGTGCTGCAGACCCTCCTTTTTTCGAGTAAAGAATAATTCCTTGCCCTGATGGTGGTTATGCCCATGAAAAAAAGACTGTGCCCAGCCCAGCACGGTCCTGCCTGGACACAAACCGATTCCCTAAAAACCACATCTGCTTTGTTGCCGTCTCCATCTCCGCTCCTAAAGCCGTCTGCCACCTGCTCTGCTCGCAGCTCAGGGCACCAGACTTTGCAGGGAGGGCAGCTTTTCATTACACGTTTGCACAGATTAATGAAGCCAGAGCCTAATCAACGTCTTCAAGCACCACCATGATGCTGAAACTCATGGTAATCCGTGAGCAGTAACATCACCATATCATCGGTGCCTGATTCGCAGCGAGGCATTCAAGGCTGTTCCTCTTGGGAATCTCTGTGGAAAGTGTACTTTGTGAGTGATAAGGGCCATAACTTTGCTTTATTTTTCCCCCCATGCTGTTTTTGGCTCACACCCTATGTGGTTCTTTGTGTCATTTTTATAGTGACTTATAATAGCCTCAGCGGAGTTAGCCGTGATTTACTTCTGAGAGAGACAGGCTCGCTTTTGTCCGCTTGCAGCTGAAGTGGAAATTTTCCCATTGTTGAGGCTTGCATGGCACTTAGCTAAATAAAATCAGGTAAAAAAAAAAAATGAGGAAAACAGAGATATTCACTTCGAAATAAATAATTATTTCTTCCTCAGAAGGCTATTAGTACTCTGCATTTGTATGCTCCTACAGCAGCTATTGTGTGAGGACGTCAAAAATGCTGGTGCACGTTCAATACCTCTCTGCCCATGACGCGCACGTTCAATGAAAGAAGCGCTTCTGCTGGGATGTCCCCCTACACCTCAATCGAGGTCTCTGTGACCCCCACCATGGTCCCAGCCCCCGCCGGGGACTGGCCAGGGACCCACCGACCCACCTCCCATGGGAACACGGGGAACCACCAACCCACCTCCCCCGGGAAGGCGTTACCGGAGCAGCCAGAGCCCACGCACCCAGAACAAGGGGAAGCAAAACCCAATTAAAAGACCCATTTGCAGATGGCCACCGAGTCGGCGTTTCATAAATAAGAGCTCTGTTTCCTCCTCCTGACCGGGCTGCGGGCCCCGGCGTAGCTGTGCCCCCCCGAGGTGAAGGCAAAGGCACGTCTCCCTTCTACCTCTGGCTTGGGCTGTCAATCTCCCCCTCATTAAAGCCAGAGCAATATGTCAAAGGTGGCAGCTCCCTGCTACTAAATTCCATCCCTCATAGCACACGTTCCCCAAGCCAGCCCTTCATGTTCGTTAAGGTTCATTTTCAAAGTCGCTGAAGCCCGTGCTCGCAATAAAGTGCAAATGCCAAGCTTTTGCAAGAGACGAGGGGAAGGTGGGGGAGATACCACCATCATACCCTCTTTAAAAATTGATAAAAATAAGATTAACAGATGCCTCTGGCTGTGAGACTCCATCACTGGAGCATCGTGCCCGCGCTCAGCACATCTCCATGGCAACTCGCTTCTCTGGCCTGAATAGACGCGTTGGGAAATTCGGGGTTCGCCCGCACGTCGGGGGTGTTTCCTTCTGCTCAGACCTCGCCCCAGCGACTGTGGCCGTGCAGAGAGGGGGGAGCCGGCTGCGCGGCCTCGGGGGGCAGTGATGGGACCCGCCGCCTTCCGTTTTGCTGAAATTACCCAAATAAAGCAGAACGGCGGGCTCTGGGGCAGGGGGGTATCTCGGGGAGGAAGAGCGGATTTGTGGGTGGGATGGGGTGGGGGCGAGTGGCACTGGGACAAATCTGGGATGCAGACTGTCATAGCCGGGGCAGGACAGTCTGAAGGGGACATGGGGCACACCGGGACCCCCCCTTGGCCTTCATCTTCCACCACCTCCCACCAGAGCCAGGCTGACCGCTATTCCCCGCTTGCGGGCAGTGCCCGCGGATCCATCTTGGGGGGAAATACTCTGTTTGATGCTCTGCATTCCCTTTTTAGTGTTTCGTCTCCCTCCTGCCGCCGGCGGCAGCTGGAGCTGCCCCTCAGCCCTTGCTCCCCTCCCCAGTCCCTTCACCCGAGCGGGGGCCATGAGCAGCCCCCGCTTTTCACTGCCTTTACCCCACGGCAGAAAACAGCGGCAGCGCCACAACACGCACAGGGTGAAGCCTCTGCTGCCGAACCCGCCGTCCCCGGCTTTGTGGGCAGCCGCGGTTCCTCCCACCCCCGTCTCCCCCAGCCCCCTCTAACCACGCACACAGCGCCAGGGCAACGACTCCTCCTCGGAGAGATATTTAGGATACAGCTGGTGGAGCAGCAATACGGGAAATCACGAAATTCCAGTGCAAGACAAAAAAAAAGAACAGAGCAAAACCTTGGGGAAGCCTTCAAAATTGCCCTCCCAGCTCAAACCAAGATTATTTACTTCGCCCCAGCCTCGTCCATCGCTATCTTTCTTTGTTTAACATTCACCTTCATGAAACTGCCCCTACCCCCTGTTGGACGTTTTAACTTCCTTTTGCCGGTAAAAGACATTTAGTTAAGCCCATACTAACGAGCCGAGATCCTTCATTTCACCCATGAAGAGATTAGTTATTGACAATAATCAAAGAGCAAATCTGTAGCTGTGCAAGTTGAGTTAATTCTGTTACACAGAAGACCATCGATTTGTTGTCGCAAAGCATTTGTTAACCAAAAGGCATTTCCAGCTGAAAAGGGAAGGATGGAAAAAAAACCCTGCTGAAGTTTAAAGTTCTGGCAAATTAGACGAATTTCTTTTCACAACCAAGCGCATGTTTTCCAGCGGACCGAAGGCCAGAGGCGAAATCTGCTGATATCGGGACATTCTGCCCCCCATAACGATGCATCTTTCGGTGAAAGTAACAAAAATACTATTTTCACTCCAGGCACTGTTACTTTCTCTTCTCTCTCTGCAAAACCCACCGCCGCCGCCTGCCCCTCCATCCAGTCCTGCCCTGTGGCCACTTTGATGGCCCCGGCCGCCGGCCTGGACTGATGGTCCACTGGGAACGGCTCTGGCTGCACCCTCCCCTTCCCAGCACCCTACACAGCTCGGCGACTGACAGCAGAACGTGCAAAACTCCTTCTTCCACGCTAAGAACCGCGACTGCCCGTCCCTGCTGCCCACCGGCCAGACCCATCACCAGCATCTCCCCGGGGCTGGGCGAGGGGAGCGGAGCCCACCCCAGGGACACGCACCCGCCCCCCCTCCCCTCCCCTTCTTCTGCAGAGAAATTAGTTTTGCTTTTAAGTTACATTTATTTAAATGTAAAATCCCTCAGCTTAAATTGCAGCAGGTTTTGTGATATTTAATATCCAAAGCTAGGAAAGGTCACGTCTGTCTGAAAATAAAGAGAGGTTTAATCTGGAGATTGTGTGTGGCAGGTTTTTTATGAAAATTTGGTTTAGAAATAGATCTTAAATCCATAAGGTCACCAAGAGGAACGTTTTTCTTTCTCAGAAACTTATCTTTCCCGTATCTCAGAGGAACGGAGGATATTTCAGAGAAGAGGAAAACAAAATCCTGCGCCTTCCCTTCTGTTCCTTTCTGCACCTGTACCCAGACCTGCTTTCTTCAATATCCATTTGTCATGCTCCTCTTCTTCTCTTTATTTGAATATTTGTGTTTAAGCTGTACCAGTAAGATACCTTTGTTGCACTCCTCCAGCATTTTAATGCTATTTTTCAGTACCTTTATGTTAAGTTCACGACCACTGCTGTTTCAGTGACCCTGCCGCACTGCCTTGCGGAAGCTCTCCTAGCTGAGCCCGAGAACTTCATCTTTCTTAATAAAAGTGCCGTTCCGTACCGCACACCGTGGAGAACACAGCGCTGAGCTGGTCCAGAAAGAGACTTCACCCCCCAGGAAATTTCAGAGCCATTGGAGGTCAGTGAGGAGTGGTGTTCCCCAGGGGTCAGTACTGGGTCCAGTCCTCTTCAATACATTCATCAGTGGCCTGGATGAGGGGACAGAGGGCACCCTCAGCAAGTTTGCTGATGACACAAAGCTGGGGGGGGTGGCTGACACACTAGAAGGCTGTGCCACCATACAGAGAGACCTGGACAGGCTGGAGAGTTGGGCAAAGAGGAACCTTATGAAATTCAATAAGGGCAAGTATAGGGTGCTGCACCTGGGGAGGAATAACCCCCCACACCAGGACAGGTTGGGGGTGACCTGCGGGAGAGCAGCTCGGTGGAAAGGGACCTGGGAGTCCTGGGGGACAATGGGATGACCATGAGCCAGCGATGGGCCCTTGTGGCCAAGAAGGCCAATGGCATCCTGGGGGGCATCAAGAGTGTGGCCAGCAGGTGGAGGGAGGTCACCCTCCCCCTCTGCTCTGCCCTGGGGAGGCCACATCTGGAGTACTGGGTCCAGTGCTGGGCTCCCCGGTTCCAGAAGGACAGGGAACTGCTGGAGAGGGGACAGCAAAGGGCTGCCAAGATGCTGAGGGGACTGGAACACCTCTCTGATGAAGAAAGGCTGAGGGATTTGGGTCTTTCCAGGCTGGAAAAAAGACAGCTGAGGGGGGATCTCATCAACGCTTCTAAATACTGAAAGGGGGGGTGTCAGGAGGATGGGGCCAGGCTCTTCTCAGTGGTGCCCGGGGACAGGACAAGGGGTAACGGGCACAAACTGGAACATGGGAAGTTCCACCTCAACACGAGGAGGAACTTCTTTGCTGTGAGGGTGGCAGAGCCCTGGCACAGGCTGCCCAGAGAGGTGGTGGAGTCTCCGTCTCTGGAGACATCCCAGCCCCGCCTGGAGGCGTCCCTGTGCCACCTGCTCTGGGTGACCCTGCTCTGGCAGGGGGTGGGACAGATGATCTCCAGAGGGCCCTTCCAACCCTATGATTCTATTATTTCAAAATCTCATTGTTGCTTCCTTTTCTGAGCAAGAACAGAAGCCAAAGGGCTGGAAGGTGGGACAGCTGTGGGTCACCCCTGCCTCGGCTGGGGATCTCAGAAATAACAGGTTCGAAGGGTGCAAGCCCAACCGAGCTCAGGCACCCCCCTGCACAGCCCCTCTCCCCTGGCACAGCCAAAGCAGAGGTGCGCGGTCCGTCCACGGCGCTTCAGCTCGTCTCCTGCCCCGCTCCTCACCGCAGCCTCGTCAGGACAGTTGTCAGCAGCCGGTGCTCGGCTGCGAGCACAGCACCCATCCCAAACGTTTGCCTCCAGGGAGGAGCAAATCCAGCACCCATCCCAAACATTTGCCTCCAGGGCACTTCGTGTCCCCCTGCCTCCGGCAGCTCCCGGTTGGCCATGGTAGCAGCATCCACAAAGGACAAATCTACCAGTCCCCGGTTAATGGACTCCCCTGCTGCAATGAAGAGGGTGTTTCCTGGGACATCTCCTGCAGGAGAAGCCCAGAGGAGTCCGGCTGCCTGCGCCCGCTCCACAAAGCTCTGCAAGGACCAGCCTGAGGGTGCTGCCTCCTGGTGACCCCCCCCGCGCTGGGAACCCGCAGGAACAACCTCCTCTTTGCCAAGTTCACTCCTCTGGCAGGAATGAAGAACGTACCACAAAGCAATCCTAAGAGTATCCTAACAGTTTGTCCTAAAAACATAAACGTTTAGCTTTGTTTTTTGTCCTTAATAGCATCTTTAAATCCTCCCGCCTGACGTCCCTCTCCAACAGGATGCGTGTCCAGCTGATCACAGGTTCTGGACATACCTACGGCATGAAATACACTTTTGTAGCTCTGCTTCTGTGTCCAGGCTCCTCTGGCCGCACATGAGCCGAATTCCTCTGCAAGCTCTTCTTGCCTCGCAGACTCACGGAGAGCTCCATATATTTAATCATTCCCGTACTTAGCATTAGTGCCAGGGAATCACGCATAACACAAGGCTAAATTATACAGCATCGTGATCGCTTCCTACTTGTGCATGCAGCACTTGAGTAATTGTACAGCGAGAGATCAGATGCCAACCCCTGTTATGCTGCCGATGAGTTGTGTCGTGCTTAAACATCGTTACTCTGCCATCCTTGCCTTTACTCTGAGCAGACTTACGTCTGTTCATTTACTTGACCTGCTTTATCTTACACCGGCACGCTGAGCTAAAACACGACCCAAGGAAAGGCAGGAGGAGAGCACACAGCTCTCCCTGCGCCAGACGCGTGTCCCCAGCCGGAGTGGCTGTCCCCGGCCAGCCGGGCACCACCACAGAGCGTGGGTGCCCAGGGCTGGGGGACCGCACTGGGTGCCAGGGGTCCCCGAGCTGCGCGGGGCCAGGGAAGGCTGCCCCGGGGTTTGGTACCCGGGGCTGTGCTGCCCCATCGGCCATCCCAGCGCTTTCGTGTCCGTGCAGCCTCTGACCCTGCAAAAGCCCCGGGGGAAACCCCCACACTCCGGCCAAATTTGTTTATCAGCATCCATTTCTGGAGTCGCCGTCTGTTCTTTCCGCGCAGAGCGTAACCCGTGGCCAGCGCCCCTTCGAAGCGCGAGAGGTAGATTCATGCATCTGTTCAAACCAGCGAGCGTTCCGCCAAACCTTTTACTGGCATTTCTGTCATTCTGTTTGATCTCGTTAAGAATCAAAGAAAGCAATTACATCCTTAATCTTGTTCTATAAAACTGTAGCTACAGATAAAACCACCACGGGTAACACACGCTGTAGCACGAACACAAAACAAAAGAGTAAAAATGACATCTGATCTTTGATGCCTGACTTAAGACACCTAGAAAGGAGCTTCAGAAGTCCCTAAAATTTCAGATCCCTCTAAGACAGCTCGAGTGCAAGCTGCAAACTCACCGGCTTTTTTCTGGCACTTGTGTACCAAGAACAGAAAATACCAGCAAGGCCTAAAGATAAGGTTTCCTTCTAATTCTAGATACATTTACTGATACGACTGCAGATCTGTGAGATTTCAAGGGCCCAAAGGGGAAGCAAAACAGAAGAAAAGAAAAAGCTAAGAAAGGAATTCAGCTTTATGACTAGGGGGAAGAGATGAAACTCAAGGAGCTATGTGCATAGCATTTCTTTTGCTGAAAAAAATATTTTTTTTCCACTTTGGGTGAAATCCAGCACAGTGGAAGCGCCAGCTACGACTTAAAAAAAAAAAAAAATCATCTCCTTTTAGCAGCACAAAGCCTATTCCAGTCCCCCAGCAGAACTTGTACGGCATATGTATCTTGTGTTGGCTTTTTGTGGTTGCGCAAAGTCACTCGTGACACAGCCCCAGTGTGGGAAACGGGGCGAGCAGCACAGATGATATTTACTTTTCACTAAGCACCTGAATCCTTGCAAAAATATCTGCTCTAAAACAAGAATTACTGCAAAACAGAAAATTCCTCGTTCCAGGTGATTCCAGACACCCGGCGTCCCTGGAAGAGGAACAGCCCGTCCCAAGGAGGAGATGTCACCTGCGGCGATGGGGTGCGCAGCCACCTGGGGTGTGCGTGGGGGACCCGCGGTGGCACGGGCGAGCGGGACGGCCCCGGCTCCCAGAGGGGGAGCGCAGCGCTCCATGGTGGGGCTGGGAGCGAACAAACCCTCGGCTGCCACGGCCCCAGCCTGTGCTGGAGCCACAGCGCTGGCCGAAAGCAACACTTTGTCTATTTACCGTGCAGAGAAGGCAGGGATAGGTGTCTCCCTTAGAAACCAAAATAAACGCAAATAGTTTTAAACCCATTCCCGTAATGAAAATGATCACGCATAATTCGGTGATAATGGAGGCTACATGGAGACGCTAAAAACCCAACACACTCGGCCCTCACGTCTCAGAGCTGACCAAGCGGCAGCTTCCCACCGACAGCCATCACCTCCAAAGCCTTTGCCGAGGGGAGCAGAGACCAGCCGGCACACGCAGGCCCCATCCAGGGAAAAACTCGGAAACACGAGGGACGTCAGCACGTCCCTCATCACAGGGACTGCGGGGACTCGAGTCTGGCAGGGTCACATCCAGCTCAGCCAACACATTCCCACCCCATCTCTGCAGCACCTGGCCAAGCACCCCGTCACCCCCCTCGTGTCCCCTCTCCTCCGGGCAGCTCCCGGGTCCCACGGGGCCGAGGATGGACGGGCGGGAGGACCCCCCATCACACGGCTGAGCTGGGAAAACATTAAAACCGGCATTTGGAGAGGAAACGTGACACCTGGATATTACACGATGTAATGGAATCAGCCAAGTGGTAAATGTAGCTTTTAAATAGGTTTTGTGTTCCCCGTTAGCTTGTCTGATGCTGATTAGTTCTGACGGGGAAAGGGCTGGTCAGCAGCTTTTCCCAGCCTGGTGGCTCCCGGAACTGGTGCTGGGGATGCCCACGGGACCAGCCACTGGCCGGGGTGGCCGAGGAGCCAAGCAGGACCCACCTGCTCCCTGCTGCAAGCGGCCAGCACCCATCTGCGGGACCCCCTGCAGCACGAGGACCCTCCTGCCCCGCGTCCCCCAGGCGGGTTGGGGTGACCTGGGGGCCCGGCTCCAGCACCCCAGGTTTAGCGAGAGGGTCCAGGGTGGAGGCGGCGGTGGGCCTAGGGGAGCGGGCACTAAATGGGAGCAGCAGCAAACAGCAGACAGGATTTGAGGGAAACATCTGGAATTGTGTAATTGCAGGTAAACGAATGCCTGTGCCAGCGCACGCAAAGAGCAACCCCCCCGCGCACCCGCTCCGGAGGCTCAAGCCACGTATTACAAATGCTTAGTCTCAAATCAGGAATATGTTTTATTTAAACACCCTAAATATTATTTCTTAGTATTTTATTTCCAAAACACAAGCGGGTGGGGAGGAAAACAGCAAGCGGCTGGGGAGCCCCCGCCTGTCCCTGCTGTGCCCCCCCTGTCCCTGGCCAAACAGCCCCAGGGCTCTCAGCCTGCCCTCCCGAGAGGTGCTCCAGCCCCCTCACCATCGCCGTAGCCTCCGCTGGACTCTCGCCAGCGCTTCCCTCTCTGTCTTGAGCTGGGGAGCCCAGAGCTGACGCTCTGTGCCCCAGAGCTACGGCACGTGGCAGCAGCCGGCGAGTGCCAAGGCCTGGTGAGGGTCACCGACGGGGGCTCGCCCTTCACGGTGGCCATGGCCAGCAGCCGCAGTGGCCACAGGGGACCCGCCGGCTCCGCTCACCGGGCAGCCGCCCCGTCTGTGCTGCGGGTGACTCACTGCTGCGCCGCCACCAGCCTTGGCAGCACCCACCACAGCCAGGAACCTGCCTGCTGGGTACCCCGCGCCCATCTGCTCTCCTCGGGGAGGGGGGGAAACACTTAAAAAAATTATACATTCTGGAAAGATCATCTGTATAACTACTTTCTCCTTAACAGTCTGGGTTTCTGTGGTTTTTTTCCCCCTCCTGTGTGCTTTCAGCGTTTCACACTGATGCAGCGCGCTCTCCCCGCTCCTCCGGGAGGGATCAGCCAGTCCCAAAACTCAGAGCTCTGGAATTTGGGAAGAGAGCGAGGACACGCCGTCTGCTGCTCTTTGTCCCGCTACCAGCAACACGTATGAGCACTGTCACAGGTTTATCGAGTGCTGTTACGCTGCAGTTTTTTTTCAGCCAGACGAGGTTTGTGAAAGGTTTTATCTTCATTCACAGTTTCTAATGAGAACAGAGCTGAGATTTCTTTATTGCTTTGCTTTTCACTACGAGCTTTCCAGTACTTAACAGATTTTTCAGAGCTGCGCAGCAACTGCCTTTATTCTTTTCACTTGCAGTTAGCTCTCTCATGTTTTCCCAGGATAAAGCTTATTAAAAATGCATAGAGAATAGAGGCTTCTGTAGGGGGGGAAAAAAAAAGCTAAGAAAAAATTCTAGTTAATTGGAATTTGGAAAGAGTTGTACTATCACAGGTTTAAAATCCAAACCAGATTTCCAAACCCAAGCTGGTTAGATTTGCTTTGGCCCAAAACCTGTTTTTAAGAAAAGTGTTTAATGAAAGTGTTAAAGGAAACATCAAGCCTGAGTTTCTTAAAATTCTGCAGTAAAAGACGTTTGAAATGAAAAAGCCATTTTGACTCAACCCATCAACTTCCACCCTAAATGATCTCAGGATAAATCTTTGCTTTCCATTTGCCGTTTTCAGTGCACGGGCACGTTTGTCACCTGCGGCCACGGGGACAGAGCACAAAGCCCTTCCTGGCTCCCGTCAGAAACGTCTCTGCTCTGAGGAATTGTTTCTGTCCAGAAAAAAGAGCCTGGGAAAACTTTTCTCCCAACATTTTTGGTAGGAGGCTGCGGGTTTCCAGCCAGCCCTGGCCATCGGCAGGAGCCTTCGCCAGCGTCAGGAGGGGGGCTAGCAGGCGGCAGCCCCCACATCTTCCCATTGCCTTGCCTGGAAAATGAGAATGCCCCAATGACCGTAACATCAAGCTTTGCTGCCATCTCCTTTTCTCAATAAACAGTTCATCGTTTGTTGGTAAGATTAAGTAAAAGCCGGTATTTTAATTGTACTATAGGATCTTTCATAAGCAATCACAAGAACTCACGGATTTATTTCCTTTTCAAACGAGAACTTTTATTCAAAGTAGAAAAAAGCACCCTCTTTGCCTAGCACCATGCCAAGAATATTGCTTTTTTACTAGAAAAACTCCTGCTATTTATGCAAACATTGATGTATTACTGATACACTGGGGATTTTCATTGTCTGTTTATGAACTTACAAGCCTAAAAATCTTCCCCATTCAATCTAATAAGAAGCATTGCCATATGAGTGTGTACCGGATTCTTAACCAGTTACTAAAACAACAGCTCAGAGAACTAATTAGAGCCTTCATTAGGCAGCAAACATCCCTCCATAGCTCAAACAGCAACAGGCTGGCGCCAAGAGGGAGCCCATCCTTCAGCGCCAGGGATGCGGACACACCAGGCGCTCGCCATCCGGCAACACCGACTGCGCTTTGAAACGTCCGGCTGGACTGAAGGCGTTCTGCAGAATCGCGGAATGGTGGGGGCTGGAAGGGCCCTCTGGAGATCATCCCCTCCAACCCCCGGCCAGAGCAGGGTCACCCAGAGCAGGTGGCACAGGAACGCCTCCAGGCGGGGTTGGGATGTCTCCAGAGACGGAGACTCCCCCACCTCTCTGGGCAGCCTGTGCCAGGGCTCTGCCACCCTCACAGCAAAGAAGTTCCTGTGTACGCTTGAGAGATTTGAAAAGTAAAAAGTTTTAAAAAATAATCAAATAGTCCATGAGTTTTTGTTTTACTCTCTCTATAAAATACCTCTAGCAAAGCTGTGCACATAAAAAAAAAAAAATTAATAGATGTGCTACACTTTTTAACCCGTGCTTACATAAAGAACATAAAATAACACACGGTACCATCCAAATTTTCTCCTGAGCATCGGGAACTCCTTTGCGCTGACGCAGCTTGTTACCGCCGGAGCCCCCGGCCCAGGCCGAGCCCTGGTGCGGCCAGTACCGGTGGGGGCTGCTCACCCGCGGCCCCGGCAGGGCCATGGCCCTGGGGACCCGCTTCACTTCTATTTTAAATGTAGTTTATTTGCCTTGTCTTCTGCGTCAGAGTTTCAGGCGCAGCTAAGTGTTCCCTCTAATTTGTCCCATTTACGCACAGTAATCCCTATTCCCACCGCACTTAGCAATACCCTTGGAGAATTAGGAAGCATAAGCCGTACTACACTTGCCATAGTAAGTTTTTGTACAGGAATATTTGGGTCTGCTCTTAATCTACTGAAGTTCCAAGTTAGAGAGAGTTGCTAAAACACAGCCTAAACGCGCCAACACAGCAAAACCTAAGCATAAAAGTCACAAACGCAACGTTGATGCGAGGAATACTGGTTTTAGCTAAATTGCTCTGTTCCTTCTAGCTGCTTCTAGAAAGCCAAGCCTGAATTTGAAAGCAATTACTCCAGCAGCCTGTAGCACCGCACAAAAGAAATCAGGAGGGCTTTTCTAGGCAGCACAGGAGCCAGGAAACAACGGCATCCAGGGGAACAAACCCAAAATCCTTCTTTACGGGCTCTAAAGAACCTGCCTTAAGGGTCCTACGCAATCAATAAAATATCACTGCAGATGTAGCTAAGCCGGAGCTGCCTTTGCCTTTGCTTTGCATTTCAGGTAGCATTTCCCGACCAGGGCTCCAACCAGTTTCTGGCTGGTGCTCGGGCCACGCTGTTGGGATCCTCCCCGCGCTTCCTCTGCCATGGGGGCTGGTTCCTCCCCCCCGGAGCCGACACAGGCTCTTTTAAAGTATCCCTTAAAAATAAATTGCTACCAGGGCGGTGACGCTGGAACTGTAGATGTATGCCATGGTTCCGGGCTGTGTGCTGAGGGGGAGCGGGTTTGGCAGGGTGCGTTGCTCGCGTTACCGTGCTGGCCGGGCCCCAGGCGAGCATCCTGCAGCCTCCGCTCCGCAGGTGCGGTGCCGCCTGCGCGAGGAGCTGACAAGCCCCAGTGAGCACCGACAATCAACGCACACACGAAAAAACACCAGACGCCAGGACTGAATTATTAACTAGGGAGCCCTTTTATCCCGATTACTTTCTTCCAGTCATATAATAAATGAAGTGCTCTCTGGCCCTCGGTCGCGCCTGCACCCCAGAAGCCTGGGAGCATCAATTCTGCCTTGGACCTGCAGGTCGGAGCTGCACCCAGGTCTCCACCAATGTGGGGCCGTGGGGCTGCGTGGTGCCTCCGCTCTTCCAAATGGATCTGGATCCACTCCCCCGCTGCGTCACCGCTGGCTCCTCTCCCTCACAAAACCTCCCCGTGCTCCCCTGCCGAGCAGCCGGTACCAGCCATCGCCCCTGTCGTAGGGCTGGCAACGGCCAGGTCCCTGATCTACCTCTCCGCTGCTTTGCCTTTGGTAATTGAGAGAAAAATAAAATGCGTAAGCGTGCATTTGTTCTAAAAGCGAGAGCAGTGCCCAGCGCCACGGTGACGGCTCCTACTGCAGGCTGCTGTGGGCAGGGACCAGCGCCAGCCTTCGGTAGCCATCCTGCTCCCCCGGCTGCAGCCCAGGGGAGGCACCGAGCCCCCCCTCGGGTCAGACATGGGAGCAGCTCCCTTGGGTGCAACGACGCTGTGACAGAACGGCTGGAGGTCTGTGGGGCAGAGACACCCTGTGTTACCCCGGGGGGAGCTTGGCAGTCGGGGCCCTGCCTGGGAGGCAGCGATGCTCTCCCCCCGGCCTGAGAAACATTTATTAACCCAGCAAAGCTCCCCGCCAGGCGTCCTGTCCCCAGATCCACCGGGAGCCGTGTCAGAGCAGAGGGAGTAATTACTCCTCCCATCAAACACGTATTTTATCTCCCTCGCCGTGTAGAAGCATCTTGGGAGCCAAGCACAAACTTCTCCAAACCCAAGGAGTTTTTGTTCCAGCTCTCCCACCAGCGGCTGGCTGGGACAAACCCCCCAGGAGCGGGATGCAAGTTCCCACGCTGCCCCCCGAGCCCGCTGCCGGCCCCGCACCGGGGGGAGCAAAAGGCCAGAGGAGAAAAGGCACCGTGGGGCCATGGGTTTGTTCGACCTCGTACGGAAGGAGCAAGCTCAGCGCAGCAGCATCGGCGCGAGGAGGCGGCGCTGCTGCCCCGAGCCGGTCGCTGGGGCGGTTATTGTCACGAAGGGAAGTTGCGAAAGCTGTCACGGACCCAGGTTCAAGTGGTATATTTGACCCAGGGAAGCACCCGGGAGCCTCATGGCACCCGGCGAGGGCTGACGCTGCCCGGGGAGGGGACATGGCGGGGGGTGAAGGGACCCGAGCCCCCCCCTCTGCTCCTGGCACATAAAAAGGCAATTTTGGGTTCAAACAGCTCTGCCTTTGAACAAAACCCGTGGCTCCAGCCCAACTGACAAATCACAGTCTTTCTTTGAAGAAAAAAAACAACAACAAAAAAAAAAACAACAAAAAAAACACCACAAAACCACCAACTGATTCTCTACTTTTACAAAATTCTCCCTTCCTAACGTGTTTATATTAACCACAAATTGGCTGATTTCCTGTAATATGACAGCAGTCACATTAATGTGGCACATTTGGCTGAGGCTTTATGCTCTTAAAATCTGGAATTGAAAAGTTCTGGTTCCCACAGCAACCACAGGTAGCAATTATCCTGGTTCTGCAAATTTCTAGAACAGAAGGAATATTTGCTTTTTCTGCAGCCCTCTTCTAAGGATACATCTCTCTGCATCAAAATGGATTTATTTTTCTTTTTCTTTGTATCTCCGTTTGCACCTTAGAAATCTTTTCTATATCAACATTTTTGGGCAGTTTTTTGTACCTGCTACAGAACACAGAACCTCCTAAAACACATCACGCGTAATTTATTTCCACTTAGCTCTAGTCTTTGCAACAAATACAATTCATTGCACTTGCTGCATCACGTTTTCTCTCTGTACATCACATATAATGAATATCACCACAATAAAATTCATAGTTTGTGACACTCCTTATTAATACCAGCTTCTCACGGAAAAGAAAGATTACTGCAGCCATTATGAATTTACACAAATCTTGCTTTTCCTAACAGAAGACACAGAGCGACGCACACACCGCTTTCGAAAAGAGAAACCCTTTCATGCCTGGGGATGGGATCAGCGCCGAGGAGAGAAACCCACCAGCACGAACCCACGTATGCGCCTTCCCGCGCGGGGGAACGAGGGGCCAGGGGTATTTTCAGCGGATTAACGCACTCTAAATGCCACGTTCCTATAAAGGAAGAGAGGAGGAGAAGCGTAACGTTTCTATTTGGATTTTTAAGGACTTGCATGGCTCCCTGAACTCCCCTCAGTACATTACTGTGATTAACAGACCAGTGGCTTACTAGAGGTTTAGCGTTTTATTTTTTTTCTTTAATTAGCCGAGCTCTCCTGATTAGTGGCTCTTTATCTCCAGGACCCGATCTCCTGAATGCAGAGCAGTGCTGGGAAACGCCGAACAGAAACCACGCTGCTACCTGGCCTAGTTCGGGAGATGCTCTTTCATTTGGTGGAGTTCAGTAACGCTGCAATCGCCTGGAAAACAGTCCACTCTCGCTTCCAACTTAGGATGCGGTTACATGCTCGTTCTGCCACTGTAAATTGCTTTCGGTTCCCTCCCTCCCCTTCCTGCATTACTGTCTAAATTACAAAGATTGAAGCCCGCTTTCTAATCTACCTTAGCTCTACGTTTGCTGCTGGGAGCAGGCGTTTGCTGGGGCTTCGCCATCAGCCCCTGACAAACCAGTTTGTGTCCGTCCAGGTCTGGCCATCGGCATCGAACAGTCCCAGAAGGGCCTTCCAGACCCCGACCCAAGAGCTCGGCTCGGCTCCATGAAGTTCAGCGTGGTGGGAGAGAAGGAATAATTACTGTCTACAGCTCAGCAGCCTGCCTACGCTTCACGGGTATTAGTGTGGCAAACGGTCCTGATGGCTTTCCTGCGTTCGTTATGTGCTCCATCCTCTTGGAGCCAAGATGCAGCACTTGATTTAAATTTTTGCTGTCAGATCTGATTAAAAATTAAGTTGAACATAGTTGTAGGAAAACTAAATTAACATTCTTTTTGAGTAATACCATATAATTTAATGCAACAATTAATACAATTGAGTCATACAACTACTAATATACGTCTAGCGGAGCCCAGGGTTGGAAGCAGGCAGGGACACGTCGCTGATTTTGCGCTCTAAAGGAGCTCGAGCAAAGGTATGGGTACAAGCAAGGGAGCCCACTGGCCTTTCGGCACCCTAAATCAGAGGAAAATAAATAGGATATTGGAGTTCCACTGAGGTGTGTGTTTCGAGGAGGCAGTTCTCTTTGGGCGCTCCCCCCTTGCAAGGAAAGGCAATTCCCATCCTTAGTTTTGTTTCAGGATTTTTGGAGAACGTTCCCAGAGTCAGCTGAACACCAGATATGTCTGGGGGTTCCTCACGGCCCAATGCCCACTGACACAGCCTCACCCCTCCTTCTCCTTGTGCCGCGCACACTCCCTCCAACAGAGCATACGTCCCATGTGGAAGACGCGTCACCCTGAGAGGATGAGCATGGAGCCATTTGTCCCCCCTCACCCTGAGCCCACACCTCCAGGAACCACGGACGATGGAAATTCCACGCAGAACCGCGGCGAAGCGCAGCTCGCCCGAGCCCCAGCGGCCGCTCCTTCTGCTCCAGCGCCACAGAGCTATTTCCAGCGCCGAGCACACCAGCATTCTCAAACGCCGCCACGAGCCCGCGCGTGCGACGCGGGTACCCCTGTCTGCAGGGCGAGCGGAGCCACCACCAGAACTTGGTGCTTTGGGAAGGAGCGTTGGACTTCGCCATTTGTTCCTGACGGGGCTGCCGGTAGCAGAGCATCTGCCATGAAAAACGGTGTCTGGGGAAACCAAACCCCCTGTGGGCAGAAGGGGGAGCCTTGCCCCGGTCCAGAATCAGAGCTGGGCTGCCCCGGCACCCCGACAGCTTCTCCTTAACAGAGCCAACAGCACGGGCAGACCAGCCCCATGGGGGGACAGTGCAGTACGTGCCCAGAGCTGTTCTGTATGTTGGCTGCACCAAGTATTGGTATAGATTATCACCGGTTAATCCCAAGCAACCATCAGTTACTGACTAATAGCGAGGTGTCACCGAGCTCTCTGCAGCCTCCGGAAGAACGCCGAGCATCTCAACTCGCACTAAGGGTTTGCTTTACTCACTCTGCTCTGACAAGTCCAATAACAGGGTTTGTTTGTAAACAGGCAAGGGCCTGGGGACACGGGAGTCGCAGAAACATCTGCCATTTGCTGTTAGCAAAAACGGCTGGAGGCAAACCCTGTACGAGACACCCGCGAGACGCCACCGTTCCCAGCCCAGCCTGTCCCGGTGCCCGCAGAGCCGGACGAGACGCTCGGTACCCTTAGTCCCCATCTCATAACCATGAAATCATCACAGCTTTGCAGCGAGACACAGCTAAAAACATCCACGGAGAAAAGTGTCCCCTCTCCCAGAGACTGAGCAATTCCGGACAGTTTCTATTTCTTCGCAGCTTTCACACTGCATAGAGACAGCTCGTACACGGGGCCTTCAACACAAGGGCCATTTGGGATTGAAAAATAGAGATAGGTTTATATACAGAATGGGAGCATCTCACAAAAACTCTGTCTCTCTCTCTCTCTCTCCAAGAATTATTGTCCCTTATTATACGGCAACAATGGAAGGATTCACTTCCTCGCCAAGGTGAGCGCGATCAGTTCTCCTGTCATTTTGCAAAATAGAAGAGGAAAATAACGTTGACCTGAAACCCGAGCTGTGAGGCCGAGGACGCCGTGAAATGCTGGAAGCCTTTTGTCTGCCGATGCCCGTCCCTCCTCAGGCAGGGAAGCGCCGGGGAGGGAGCAGATGATGCAGGAGGTGACGGAGGGGCCACCATTAACTGAACTGGGGGGTGCAAGTCTCCGCGCCAGCAGGACAGGGGACTCTGTTAAACACGGCAGCAATTTTTTGCCATTAGCAGCATTCTGCAAATGTCATTCGAACTGCCCATCATTTCCGTAGGTATTTTTGGCTCCTGTGAGCGCTGAGGTTCACTGTCGAACCCGCTCATCACCTCGGCTCTGTGCGGCTATTTATATCCCCATCCGCGCTGGCAGAGAACGATCTGGCTCCACAGAAAGCCAAGAACTAAGTTGTCGCTGGTCAGCAGGCTGCCCGTTCCTGCCGTTTACTGATTTTCACAG
The DNA here is from genome assembly GCF_964199755.1 of Larus michahellis. Lineage (NCBI taxonomy): Eukaryota > Metazoa > Chordata > Aves > Charadriiformes > Laridae > Larus > Larus michahellis. Next base: position 2,545,070 of record NC_133914.1, on the reverse strand, counting down.
ACTGGCTAGAAAAAAGCTTACTGTTAGAAATCCAGAGCCATGGTCTGGGCCAGGCACCCTTGCTTTGACCAGCTGGATAACACAGAGATTGAGGAAGGGATGGGGAGCGCTTGCCCTTGCTCCCCCGTTCCCCTCCCTAGCGCGGCTCCAAGGGCAGCCGGGCAGGAGCTGCTGGTCCCACCAGCCCGTCCCCTCCCTCCTCCCAGCTGGAGAAGGGAAGGAAGGGCTTCCCGAGGCTGGGAGGTGCGGGGGACCTTCAGGTTGTGCCCTGCTGCCCCATCCACATCTGCCAGCCCCAGGAGGGAGCCGGTTCCCAGCCCCAGAGGCAGATGCGGGGCTGCCTTAGGTCAGGAGCACGCTCCCGGGCACTGGGGCACATGCGCTGAGATCAGTGTGAGAATCACACCTGACACAGCCAGAGGCTTCTGCTGCAAGTACCGGTGTGCGTCACTGTTTTCTCTACAGCCGTGGAGCCAGATGAGGATTGCTCCGATGGGACCAGCAGCTTTGTGCAGCACTTCTCGCTCCCAGCGCGGCACCGGCACAGAGCTCTGGAGGGAAAACCACTGCAGGCACCGTCTGGGAGCAGCTGCTCGGTGTTCACGCGCCCGTCTCACCCATTAGTGAATGCGATTACTGTGCAGGTAACTTATTATGGGTGCCAACAACATCTTCCTTCCTCTACTGAAGGGCACAGAGAGATCCTGCGGCACGAACACACCTGAGACGAAGCAGAAACGAACCAGATTTGAAATCCTGACCCAAAGCCTTGCCATGGCTTTCAGCAGCATGTCAGGATCGCTCCACTGGAGAACGCGCACAGGGAGATGGCAGAAACCGCAAATTTCTTCCCATACAGCAGCCACACCAGGCCTTTTAAATCTATTTTACATGTAATTGGAGGCATCCATGTTAACAAATGCCCCTGGAACATACCAGCAAACCACTGCTGGGCGTCTCCTCTGCGAGGTGCAGCTCCAGGAGTGCCCTCGCCAGACCAACCAGCGCAGACTCTGGTCGCTGTGCCCCAGCTGCTGGGACGTGGGAGCCCTTTAAGGAGCAGAGGCTCAATATCCCGCTGCATTCCCCACTTGGGCCTGCAGCCAGCGAGAGAAGCTGCATGACTTTTTAAGTGCCTCATTAGATGTTATTAATCCTTTTCTAGAAAAGTGCTGCCAAAGTAAGTGTTGGGCAGTTATCTGTGGACATAGCTGCCACCAGGAATAAACATCTGTGAAGAGACCTATCGAAAGAGCCCTCCTCCCTTTGAAACCGTTCAGTCACCAGAATTCACGGCAAATGAAAGGACCGCAGCAAGCGGGGCAGACCCCGGGCCCTGTGCTCAGAGCATTGGCGTTATCTGGGGAAGGGGGGTGTTACGTGCCGCCCCCTCCATCGATTGAGCCCTGTCTCCAGCCATTGCACCACGGGGCGCTGGAGCAGGGCGCAAGGCGAGAATTACAGGGCTTCACCCCTAAATCTATAAAAGCAAACAAATTCCGTCTCTTCATGCTCTACAGCTGGGGTTTCAATGGGCATTTCTTCCCATTTCAATGGGTGTTCTCAAGGCGGAGGTGGGGTATGGACCTGCTGGCCCGTCATCCGCTAAAAAAAACCCTCCCCCTGGACGCTTTCTACCTGTCAACTCAAATTCTGACTCAGCCTTTCCCCCAAATCCAGAAGCTGTGAGGTTTTCAGATGAGAGGTGGCAGATCCTGTACCCAGAAGCGTGGAAGATAATTTGGCCGGACTGGCCCCTGGATACCAGAGCTCCCTGTGCCTTTCCGATGTCGGAATCGGCTCTGACTGCTGCGAGAGGGATGCTGAGGGTACCTGAGCCGGAGAACATTCTTCCAGGGGCTGCAGCCCAGCCCCAGCAGCAGCCTGGCCTTCTCCAGGGGAGAATTCCTGCTGGGTGGAGCTGGGAAGTCGAACAGCTCTGTCTGGCTGTAACGGGCATTATTCATTTATTGCTTCGCAGAGGTGCTCAAATTCTTCATCCCTAAAATTAACGCCTGGCTCTGAATCTTGCTCAAGGTGTCTTACCCCGTCTCCCTTTGCTCCTTGCAGTGTCTCCGCTCCAGAATATGCCAGCCGAACATTTTTGCCTTAGGTCTTTAATAAGAGGAGTTTTGCCATAGCTTATTATCGCTAAAATTAAATGTCACCTTGGGTTTTCCTCGCTCACTTTAGCACGCTCTGCTGCTGTCTTCCACATCTATAAAAGGAAACTTTATGGCTTTTTACTCTCCGCTTCTTAAAAATTGCATGCAAAGAGAAAAATATCTCCCTTTCTTTCCTTTTTTTTTTTTAATATGCAGAAATAGTTTGTGCAGTTGCATGTTCATTGCACAGTGACCTTCTGGGAAAACTGCACAACTGTTCATGATTGATGCAAACTAGGTTTTACAGTGGTAAGAAAAATATTTTTGGGGAAATGAAGATTCTTCATCGACTTTTCAGACCTCTGGGGTTTCGCTCCGCTGCTTCATAAACGAAGGTAGTATTAACCTATAAAGCACTTCATCCTGACCCGCTTCTACTGCCTTAACAGCAGAATTAAAGACATGTTTGTCTGCAGTTAGTACCTGCTTATGTCTATAAGGATACGGGAATGTTGCTAGACAAGCATTTCAGAATGAGGAAATTTAAGCCCAAATTCCTTAACTGTTTTCCAGCGGTGAATTAGCCTCCCTGACATTCCTCTTCTCTTTCACTAAGGTACTGTTGGGGTAAGAAAAAGCATTCAATAAAACCCTTGCCCTTGCTTAAATCCATGCGACACTGCAGGAAGAAAAGCAAACAAACCAACCCACCCAAAATATCCACGGAACGCAGGCAATCAAAGTATCAATAACCTAACATCAAAGTTAATTTTTTTTTTTTTTATTCTACTCATTCCCTGCTCTTTCAAGCTCCGGAAGATATGGCTTTGAGAGATGCGACATGGCCTCTGCATAGATACCACCAGGATTCCCCTGATCTCTAATCATCAGGGTCATTTCCACAACCTTAGTTAAAAAAAAAAAAAAGTAAAAAAAAAAGATTGAGCTAAATCAGAGTCCTAGCACCCCGACTTGCAATAGGAGCTGAAGTGGACGTATAGAGAGGGTAAAAGCTGTCACCTACGCAGTGACATTTCCCACTCTCTGCCCTTCCAGGTCTGGCAGAGCTTCCGGCATTCCCTGGCCGGTGGGGCTGGCAGAGTGATCCCACCTCCCGTGGGCATCTCCTTCCCTACCCCGTCATACTCCGAGCCGTACAGCGCGCAGTAGCAATGACCTCAGGCTCTGAAAACAAGCATTTCCCTTGGTTTTACACCAGCTGCCCAACGAGGTCAGGGGACGTCTCTCCACGGGAGGACCGGCCCACCCAGGCTCAGCGCTAGGGAAGCATCGCACGGGATACTGCTGATCCCGCTCCCTCCTTCCTGGGGCAACACCGGGGTCTGTTCAGGGGCTGCACCCCACAGTTATTTACAGGCTCTCCAAAATCCACAGGCAGATTTTCACCGATTCGTTTCAGGAGGATCCCCAGGCAGCCTTCCCCTCGCCTGGGACCCATCCTGCCTTTAAACTACCCTCCGACAGATCCTTTCATCCTGAGAGAACAGAGCTCCCTTTCCCCCAGAATAACCAGGAGACTTTTGAAGTTGTTTTGCCAGCATCCAGATCAAGCTGGGTTCATTTTTAATGACATCCTTATGCTCCTGTTACACAGCTACAAAGATTGTTTTGATACTTCAAGAATATTTGACTCGCTAGTCAAAATAAAGGACTGGAAATTGAATAAAAACTACCCTTGAATACAGAAATCACTTATTAACATGAACACGTTCTGTAGGATACGATCTAGACTGACTTCCCAATTAGCTCCGATACGGGAGATTGCTGTTGGAGCCAAGTGCACAAGACACGGGGCTATTAATTAACCGCTGCAGTTTTCTCCAGCTTCTGTCAGCTCCTAAATTGATTTTTCTCTGAGCGACAGGGTGCGTGTATAACACAAGAGAGCAGCTGGGGAAAACAGGCAGCACATCCTCCCCCCAGAGAGCCCAAAGCATCCCCCGGCCTGGTGTCCTCACACCAGAGCATCCGGAGCCACCGGCCCATGGACCGTGGGCTGTCGCGCTCCATCCCCGTCTGCGTTAAGCACAACGTCTTACCCCAGGACACCGAGCGATTTGGATACAAAACCTAAGGAGCTGGTTTCAGGTTGACAAACTTTCCAAAAAAGGTTTCACAGAAGGTTACCGTAAGGAGGACGCACAGGAGTGCGGCGCGCCAGCCCTGCAGGGTCGGGGCTGTTCCCAGCCTGGTGCAGAAGTCCCCAGGCTCCCGGGAGGTGGAGAACCACCTTCCCTCTGCATCCCCGCACAGCTCAGCCAGCCTGTCTCCTGCTATTTTTTTATTATTATTATTATTGCTGAAATACATATGAATTAGTTCTCTCGGGGCTTTGCACATTTTTTTTTTTGTTTTGCTAAGCTGCATTCTCTTTTCCAGAAACCTTATTTTGATGTAAATCTTGTAAACAGGGGACTAGCTCGTTCAAATCCTGAACACAAAAGCTCTTCCAAAGAAGTAGATCAAAAGTCTGCAGTTGGCTTAATGAAAGATAGACTGACAATTAGGTTAGGAAAGTCTGCGTGGATTGGGGGGGGTGGCAGAAAAAGACACATTTAAGGGTTTTCTTAATTGCCTGGGAGTACATTGAAGGAGAGATGCAAAATAGCAAGAAAGGATATGGGAGATGAACCCTTCTTCATTTTTATTACTATAAATGTCCTCGATGTAAAGTGTCCATTGTTAAAGCTTGCATGAAATGGCTGCACAAGTGTTGAAGCCAATAGAAAACTCAGCCCTTTAGAAAAATTGTTCAATATTTGAAGTGTTTTCTTCGCAATCAGGTGTATCCATTTTGATTCCTTTTCAAGTTGCACACCACTCCCAAAATGACTACTGGGGAATAATTACAGCACTTTTCAACAAATGAAGTACAGCTGATACAACAAAAGCAGCCAAGCTGTCGATATTGTGGCAATAACGCGCAGACATTGTCTCGCCACGACACCGAAAGCATCGGCCCTCCCTCCACTGCCACGAACAGTGCGAGAGGCGGCTCCGGGGGAGACTGGGTTTCCTACGCTGGCGAGGCAGCAGAGACTGCTCTTAGCCCAGGTGTCGTCATCACCCCCAAGAGCTGATTTTGCTGAGTTTTGAACTTTGAAGGGATCAACCATTTCTTTTTTAGGGGGCACAAGAAGGACGTGGAGCTGTTGGAGTGGGGCCAGAGGTGGCCCCAGAGATGATCCGAGGGCTGGAGCCCCTCTGCTGTGGGGACAGGCTGAGAGAGCTGGGGGGGTTCAGCCTGGAGAAGAGAAGGCTCCGGGGAGACCTTCCAGCCCCTTCCAGTCCCTAAAGGGGCTCCAGGAAAGCTGGGGAGGGGCTGTTTGCAAGGGCCTGTAGCGACAGGACGAGGGGCAATGGTTTAAACTAGAGCAGGGCAGGTTTAGATCAGACACGAGGAAGAAGTTCTGTACACTGAGGGTGGTGAGACACTGGCCCAGGTTGCCCAGAGAGGGGGTGGAGGCCCCATCCCTGGAGACATTCAAGGCCAGGCTGGATGAGGCTCTGAGCAGCCTGATCTAGTTACAGATGTCCCTGCTGACTGCAGGGGGTTGGACGAGATGGCCTTTAGAGGTCCCTTCCAACCCAACACATGCTACGATTCTATCTTGTGCTCCTTCTGCCGGCCGCTGCCATGGCACTCGTACACTCGCAAGTGAGAGGCAGGGCCCCCCTGGACAGCCCTTCGTCTGTGCCCGTCGCACCGAGCCCTGCGGTACAGACCCATTCGACCCACTCATTTACACAGACAACATTTCTACCACGTGGATAGGATCAAAAAAATTCGTTGCACAAGGTCTGAGTGGGAGCACGGCCCAGGGAATCCTCACTGGAGACCATCCTGCAGGAACTGGGCAACGAGTTGTCGCTGCCCGAGACGTTCTGCCAGGAAACACGGAGTCAGCGCGACTTACCCCACAGCCCCGAGGGGGTACTGGTGGGGGAATCTGCACTTGCCAAGGGCTCCTGAAGTAAGAAAGTTTGCCATGACATTAGTAATAAAAATAAATTAAGTATGGGAGTAGAGGAAAAGCGACGCCAAGATCATGTCAGTTTTATAGAAGTGGTTACTCCTTTTTGAGCCTGAGTAATAACAACTTGCAAACTATTAGAAGCCTGATGAAACAAACGGGCTTTTAAAGCTGCCTGGCATACTGCAAATAAGCTTGGGTAATGTTTGTGTGGAAGGCTCATTTACATTAAATATGAGTAAATAAAGTTTCAGCTAAAACCAAGCAAGAACTATGAAGCTGGGGTACCCACGGTCGGCAGGACCCCGACCCCGGGCACCCTTGGCCACACGCAGGGTCCTGCTCCCCCCAAACCCCACCAGCTGGGCACCCCCACAGTCTGCCACGAGCAGCGCAACGCAGCAAGAAAAAAAAAAAACAAAAAAGTTTTATCTGGAAGTAAAGTGTGGAGCCAAGAGGAGCATCCTGCACGCGAGGCGCTGAGACCCCATCTCCGGGCAAAGAGAAACAAAACAGTTAATGTCGGAAAGGAAAAATGATCCTGCTTTTGCTTTTATCTAATCTTAGCTGGACACAGCAGATTATGCAGAATATCAAGGAAAGCAACATAAGCAAGATCCTTTGGTACTTGAAATTATCCACATTATCTTAAAAATAAATCATGCCTATTGCCCCTTTGAAGTTCTGTTATTATTTTTAATCATGGAGCTGGGGCTCGGCTTTTCAGGCGAATTCATCAGTAATTTATGCTAATAGATTTCTGCGCTAATGCTCTATGCGTATCTCCACATCTGTCTAGATGCTGGTGCCACGATACCCCCAGGAACATCAGTGCTTTTACCACGGGCCCCGCGACAGCGAGCGGAGCCGTGACCATCCTGCAGCACCTACCCCGAGTCCCTCCATCCACACACAATCTTCCCTGAGCCCAAAACATGCCGTAAGCGCTTGGAGATTTTTCTTTTCTTCCCAACAGGAAGGATCCAGCCCCGCTCTGGCAGCCGCGGTCGCGCTCTCCATCACACCTGCAGCCAGCATTGCTTTTTTTTTTTTTATTGACACATAAAAGAGCTCCCTATGAAATGTATTAAAGTTATGGTGCTGAAAGGAGAACATTTCAGCAAAAAACCTCGGTGTAAAATAAAATGGTAAGCAAGAGCAGCCCACCTGCATTTAAGAGCCCTGGCACCGGCTGCGCTTCCTGCCCCGAGCTCCTCCGCCAGAGCCGGATCACCTGCAGCATCGCGTTCTGCGCTCCCAGGGGGAAAACACATCCCCCCCACCCCCCCGACTCTCAACCATGCAATTGAGAGACAATTTAAATCTGTACATTTTGTCTCCTCCAAAAGAAAGACTGAGGCCGAGGTTGCCTGTTCCCAGTCCGGGGGGCGTTCAGATGCCCGCACAGGTGGGCAATACACTGACCCACCGCAGGCTGCGTCCCCCCCAGCATTACTTGAACGAGCAATTCCTCCAGATGAAGTTAAATAGAGACAGTTTCTTCCCACCACCTATATAGATGCCGTGCTGGGAACATCACTTCTGGGGCAAGTCCCACCCGCACACCCACCTCTAGAGCGTGACAGAGATCCTGAGGAACAAGGTTTTCTTTTCTCAACCCCATCCCCCCATAACAGCTGCCAGGAGCAGCGCACTTCAGAGCGCCACGCTCTGCGTTGAGGATGGTGACCGGCAAAGGCACTTTCCTCCCACCCTTACTGCAGAATTTATTCCTCTCCTCCTCTGTTCCAGTGGCCTTAGTTTCCCAGTCGCCTCCATCTACCGGGAGAAGGCAATAACTGCCTTTGGTGGCGTTGGGAGGTCTGCAACATCCCTTTATCTGATCCACTATCTCGCCCAAATCAAGCCTACCCAAACCCAATATCTGTGTATACAGAGCTATTTAACTGCAACATCTGTGACAGGCATTGCCAACAAAATGACATTCATGAAAAAAAAACAACAAAAAAATGTTATTTATGTATTTTTTTTAAATGACAAATGAGCAGGCTTTGTGCCCGAATCGCATGCATCGTCATTTATATTAGTCAAGCACAGAAGCACACGCTTGGCCTTAAAGCCTGTAAGTGAGGAGCTCTTTGCATTAGGTATTGGCACAGGGGGACCAACGGCAGATTTGGGTTTGTTTGCAGGAGTGGGGATGGGTGAGCTCAGCGTGGCAGTGGCTCCTGCCCAGCGTCCCCCCCAGAGGGCTCTGGGCCAGTGCCAGCCGAGCCCGGCCATCTGCAAAGGCCAAGGGCAACCGCACCGAGAGCTGCTGAGCATCCTCTGGTCCTTCTCCTTAGGACAGAGCTTAAATCAAAGCCACAAGCACCTTTCTCCACTTGTCCTTCCTTGGCTCGTGGTAAGCCTCTAACAGCTGGAATTATGTTGGGTTTTTTTGGTTTTGTTTTTTTTAATATCTATAAAAGCAACACCTCCAGGTGTTTTTCTACTTTCATTGTCACTTGAAAGTCACTGGCAGCAAACAGGGTTTTATCCCCTCTCATAATGGCCCTGGCACGAGGCCGTGGTATATTCAAGGATCATTTCATCAGGAGCATAACACGCTAATCTATTTAACTCGAATTATTTAGCCATATGATATATGTAAATCTGACCAACTTGCAGCAGCTCCAGGCCCTGATGTGTTTGCAAGTAATTTTGATCCCGCAATTATTTTGCGGTTTTGAATCTTTACTGTTGACTTTACAGGAGGATCTGAATAATAAACCCTTACAAATCAGTGCTTTAAGAGAAGCCGGATCCTCTGGAGGGCTGAGCTGAAGCATACCTGTTATTTTAAGAAAACAGAAACATGGAGACATTATTCTAGATTTTGCCTTATTACTTGGAATTTGATGCCCACAGCCGGACCCCCGAGGACCGGCCCTGGACATGGCACCTGGTAATGGTCATCCTGGCCCCAAGGTCAAACCTCGGACAACCGGCATGACAGCAGATGCTCTTCCCCTTAACTAAGGCCACATCGCTCTGCAGGTGACACCAGGAAAGCCAAGGAAGAATAAATATCTGGTTTCCCATCATATTCCTATTGGCAGCAGGTAAGTATTTTATAAAGAATAATATAAACACTTTCAAAGTTAGTCTAAAATAGCCGGTCCTTCGTGGAGCTGGGGTTTATTTGTTTCAGTTCACTCCCAACACCATGCTGTACACTTCTCTCCAGCCCGATGGAGCGTTTGCAGGAGGCCAGAGAAGGAGAGAGGGGGAAGGACGCGGGGAACTCGCACCCTGTGAGCACTTGCCCAGTGCCCGTCCCGCAGCCGGCACCGCTGGGACACACGGGTCCCTCCCGCGCAGGCGGCCCGTGGGCCAGCTCCTGCTCATCACCAGCTCTCTGGCCTATGGCACCCAGATTCAGAGAGGCAGCAGCTAAAGGGGACTAAGTCAGCAGAGCATCCCCATGAACTGAAACCGACGTCGACAGCCTCTGCAGAGCCCCCGTGCCCGGACTCTCCCTTGTGAGCCTCCGCTCAGGCACCCTCTCATCTGTGATCTCGGGGAAGAGATTACACGCGTGACTGGGTAGATCACAGAATCACAGAATGGTGGGGGCTGGAAGGGCCCTCTGGAGATCATCCCGTCCCACCCCCTGCCAGAGCAGGGTCACCCAGAGCAGGTGGCACAGGAACGCCTCCAGGCGGGTTTGTAATGTCTCCAGAGACGGAGACTCCCCCACCTCTCTGGGCAGCCTGTGCCAGGGCTCTGCCACCCTCACAGCAAAGAAGTTCCTCCTCATGTTGAGATGGAACTTCCCATGTTCAAGTTTGTGCCCGTTACCCCTTGTCCCGTCGCTGGGCACCACTGAGAAGAGCCTGGCCCCATCCTCCTGACACCCCCCCTTTCAGTATTTAGAAGCGTTGATGAGATCCCCCCTCAGCCGTCTTTTTTCCAGACTGAAGAGACCCAAATCCCTCAGCCTTTCTTCGTCAGAGAGGTGTTCCAGTCCCCTCAGCATCTTGGCAGCCCTTTGCTGTCCCCTCTGGAAGATTACTATTCATTTCTGTAGCGTTCTCTTCTATTTCATCAAAGAAACAATTCCAGTACAGGCAGAAGTGAGGAATCACTTCCATGGTCTTGGGGAATCCGCATCCCTGTGTCGGCACGTCCCAGCACAGAGCGCACAGAAGCCCCACCGCGTCCCCCCTGCCTTCCCCTAACGGCAGGCACTACAAATTTAAATCAAACCAGTTTAACGTAGAATAATGTGAAATGAATCCCCTCAGAGTATCTCACCTGTGAAGGGTGATTACATCTCTTTCTCATGTAAGAAGGACCTTAAATAATATTGGGTCTTGCAGGCTTTGCCCGTGGTTCGGAGGAGGAGGAACAGATGTGTAACCTTCATGGATGAGGAGCTGTGTATTTATTATCTAGCAACGGAGGGATGGAAGAGCGAATAGATGTGTTCAGAAGGAAGAACTGCACCTCTGAGCTAGGCAGCACTGCGCTCGCAGCCACAGGCCTGATATTTCACAGCATCCTCACGGCGGAGGAAGGACAGCGAGTAAGAAGGGGCGAGGATCTCAACATCTGGCAGAGGAGCAGAAAGGCACTGGGAAGCTGGTGGCAGCACGCCCTGCCTACCTGCCAAAACTCAGTGGTCTCCGGCCTCTAAAATTCATGTTGGACTCTGGATTTATCCCCCCACCCCAGTTCTCTAGAGAATCTGTGAAATATCCAGTTTCAATGGAGCTCGTGCCCTTTGGCATAAACTTTCCCCAAGTTTCAGTTCAGCTCCCACGACTCCCAACCTCTCCTATAGTAAGAGGGGAGTGGAAGAGAAAGAAAAAAGCATTACTAAATCCTAAATTAAAATAAAATCCAAAATTCTCCTGGAATTTGCTCAAAAGGAAAGAGAATCAATTGCAGCCTGTTCCCAGTTCTTTAAGGCAGCCTTATATTGTTTCTAACGAAACAAAAATCAATCAGAAATGCTCCTTATGGTTCATTTTTTTTTTAAAGCTCAATACCAGCTATGCAATTTGGTTGACAATTATGAATGATCCGTTATGTCATCCAGCCCTTTTTTCCGCTACCCAGCTTGCCAAAGCCCGCAATCATGTATTATTGCTTGCAGGTACATCTTTAAATATTGGTCTGCTTTCCACTTTTCTACAATGATCATTCAGAAATAAACTGAATTTGCTGATCAATTCCATCGACTTGAAAGCAACAGTTATTAATGCCTTCAGTTTGTTGCTGGCTCCTAAACTTTTCTGATCCATTAGTTATGAGCCCCCATTGATTGAAAACACACATCCTCACAGCACTGGGGTTTTTTCAAGGCAAAAACAAAGAGCTTTTTACAGCCACTTTTCCCCAGGAGGCACAGCTTGGGTTTTAAAACCAGCACGAGATGATAATGTAATTTCACCACAATAACTTCCTTTGTGGGTAAAAGTGACAATGCTATTTTTGAAGCGCTTCATTAAAGATGACTTCATTTTGTTTCCAAATCATGCGTTCTTCTCTTTCACCTCCTGCTTGTCTTTTCCTGGCTCTGTTCTCTCCAGCCTTTACACGCCGGGACCCACGGCCCCACAGCCCCAGGGTGTTTCTCTGCTGGGTTCCCAAAGGCTCCCGGGAGAGGCAAGGGCTTTGCTGGCCCTGGGCACTGGCCAAAGCCCACTGGGCTCCATCCACCCTGCTCAGGCCACGGCCAGCAGCCCCGGGCTGGCACCCAACTGCCCTCCATGCCGTGAATTCGGGGCTCCCCCACCACCAAGGTGGCACCGGAGGGGGTCAGAGCACCCACCGGCCCCCGCAACGCAGCCTGGGGAGACGAGGGCAAGCCCGTTCCCATTTTCACTTTCAAATACAGACACGGCTTTGGTTAAAAAAAAAAAAATTAGATTTGATTCCCCCCCACCTCCCATCCATCTCAGACAATCCTTCCAGGTCAATAGGAAAGCCACAATATATTAATTTTGGAACAACGCGTAATCAAATGCTACGTGTCGCCACTGAAATCCCTCGATGAGCACAGTCCTGCTCTGTCCCTGCTCCGACAGATTTGTCTGTACCAGATGAGGCGGGTGAGAGAGGAAACCTCCTCCTCGTTCAGAGGAGAGCAGGAATTAGACGCCTGTCACTGTTAGAGATGCTTTTCCTGTGAATTTGTTCCATTACTTAACACTGATTTATTTTTTGTTCCTTACAGGAAAATTACAGTCAAGTGGAAGTGTACGTATTTAGAAGGACACTGTTAATCAGCGCAGAGCCACTGGATGGACTGGCCCAGTCTCTGCCCTGAAGTAGGTCACAGCAACTGCCACAGTATCCCTTTCAAACCTGTTAAAAATCCAATAAAACTAAAAAAAAAAAAATAATAAATATCCACCCACGGAAACATATATCTAATTTGAAAATCACATTGGCTGAGTTCAGTTCTGCAAATCATTTAAACATGTTCTTAAGTTGAAGCTAATGAATCAACTCATTGAAGTCAAACGATACTTGAAGATCAAATCTGGAGCACTCAGCATCTCGCAAGATCAAATCCCACGAGAGGTCACCTCAGTGCCGGCGGCTCCGACAGCCCCGCTTGGGAGCGACCCCAGCCGCAGAGACAGGACACACCCCCCCCCAAGACATTTCATCAAACTACTGCGGCCTAATTCAAAAATAACAACTTTTAGAGCTCCCAATTACAAACTTCGCCATTTTCAGTGCAATTTACAAATGCCGAGAGTGATCATTACGCCTCATTTGGTGAGGAAGAAAAAAAAAAGTCACTTTATAATTCTCTGGCAGTTAAATGCCCTAAATATATCTAACCCTGCCAGGGAAATCTTGTGCTTAGAGCAAGTCTAACTTTAGCTGCTTTTCCTCTCAAGCGAGGATATTCCCAGAAATGTCCTATTGATTCCGAGAGAAGAGGATCAGTCGTTCTCCCCCAAAGGCTGCGCCGAAGCGACCTTGCTGAGGTCTGTGGGAAGGGTTTGATCGGCGCCAAAGGGAAGGTGAAGCTGTGCCCGGCACCGCATCCGGCACCACGGTGGATGCCAAGGGGACGGGTCCCTCCCATTCCCGCGCAGCACAAGGAGGGATGTGCCACCCACGGCGCTGCGGCTCCTCGGGGCGCACAAAAAGGGACAAGGATTCGGAAAACGAGAGGTGGCGGTGGCTGGGACTGCTGCTAGGTAAGGGGAAACATTGATTAACCTCTACTTAAGCGGTGGAGCACAGAGGTCACACGTTGTGCTTCTTGTTTTACAAGATGGAAAAAAGAAAAATCCTTGATCTGAATAAGGGAGGGAGAACGGAGCCCTTAGGGCTGTCTGCAGGGAGGGCTAGGAATAAAATCAGCAACAAACACGGCATAAACGAGGAGATTCCTTCGAGTTACAGGAAGCACCAAAAACACCTCGCCAAAGTGGGACATGGGAAACCGTGACTACGGAGAGAGGGAGGACAGGGACGCTGCCAGCGGTCCCGGGACAGACCCTGCACCCCGGTCCAGCCAAGCCTGCGCTCTTCGGGGGTGAGCTGGACTCGGCACACACGGAGCAGCCCGTCTGTCTGTCTATCCATCCATCCTCCACGGGTCTGCAGCCCTACTGCTGCTGGGGATGAACCACTTCGGAAAGTGAATGAACCCTTTTTGGGAAAGGGGAAACGCGAGTGCCAGTGTTCTTCCTTATTAATGGCCTGTGATCTGGAGCATGTGATGTGTGCACTCGGTGGTGGACCGGAGAAGGAGGAATGAGAGAGAGAAATTCCCTGAAGCCATTTCTGCTTATTCTCCTTCTTGCTTTTGGAGCATCCTTGGGGATTGCCCTTATCACAGAGGAGTATGGTTTGGAGGAGAAAGAGGGTGACACGTTCTCACGGAGGTTATTTACAAGTGTTCTTTTCTGGAGATCAATGTGTTGAGCCTGGTGAAGAATGATTTCAGTTTTGCCTTTAAAACTTGGATCAAACAATGCTGACGACGCAAAATTCCCCACCATCCAGAGATTAAACTTGTTCTGCTGTTTTTAATAGGGGCCTGAGTGCATTGCTTGCCAGCGGGCTCTCAGCGCCGTGCTCTTTGTCTTTTAGCAGGTTGGGAGAGCGCACTGCGGAAATAACCCATTTGCGTCTGCTCATGGCTCCAGATGCTTCTGATGCATCAGGAGAGCGTCAGGCCCGGGAGCGCCCCGCAGGACAAAAGCATTCGGAAAACTGGGTGCAGAGATAAGACAAAGTTACAGCAGTTGAACAAACTGGATTTAATTCTGGATTACTGCCGGCTCTTCTCCTGACTTTGAAGAACTCGCAGCAATCGAGGGCACGACAGGAGTGCAAGGACACGAGTGTCCTGTGCAGTGTTTGAGTTTATAAAAGGTCTATACTCAAACATCCAAAGCAATTTATAGCAAGAGGTACCCTCGGCACACAGCATCTCCTGGGAAACGACTCTCTGGCTGAGGTTGATCACCCTTGACTTCACCTCGAGCTGTTTACTCCCCGAGTCAGCAATTAATCCCACTGCCTGCCCACCCCTAAACCTCAGTTGGTAAAACGTACACCCAATAAAAGCTGCTCAGGTGAGCGACATCTCTTCTCTAGCGGTAGCTGCACCTGGTTCTGTAAGGTCCATTCCCCCACCAGTCTAATGCAGAGCAACGCAACAAACCTGTAAAAATCCCAGGGATCTGCTGTGTTGGTAATCACAGAACCCACTCCTGCTGTGTATTTGCAAGGACTCCCTGACATACGTAGTTCATCGCCCAGGAGGGACCAGATCAAAACGCCAGCCTATCCCATTAGGCACTGCTAGCTGCATTGCCATGGCACGTGAACGCAAGCCAAGATCGCCAAAGCCTTTTCTTCTGGAAAAGGAGACATGCTTCCCCTGAAGGACAGGTCCTAATTCTCTGCCATGTTCATATTATGGTATTTTTTCTTGCTATGAAAGTGATGCGGGCCGCGGGTTATGCTTTGATGCCAATAAGGAGCAAGTCAAGGCAGCATCTACAGACCCTTCACTTAATACACGTGAGAAGCTTCATTCCTAGGAGCACCACAGCTTCCCAGCAGCGTCCCTCTCCATGAAAGCCTTTGGGAGGGATTCCTTTGCTTAGCTACCTTGAGCTACTAATTGCAGTAATACAACGAAGCGCATTTTGGCTTTTTCCAGAAGAGCACAATTCCTAAAATATTTACTTTACCGGTTGCAGTAAAGGGCAAGTTTTCCCAAGAAACTCTGGGAGCGTTTGCTTCCCAAGCTTGTCCCCATCGCTGACCTGTCACCGCACTCTGATTTTGCCTAGAGAGAGGAATGACCCTTCATCCCTGTCCTGAAAGCCCAGCACCAAAAGGCAGCTTATGCCTCCGCGAGGTGCTCAGTCTAAGCTAACACACTGAAGTTATAAAAGACAGTCAAGTGTCCATCGCCTCATTCCCTTGTGCACGGATAAAAGCTGCCGGAGCGCTGATCTGTGATGGTGCCGTAGCTTTGCTGCTCATTACTGCGATACAAATAACGAGCGACCGCACACAAGCGAAGCTCCAAGCTCTTCCCTGCACTCCCAGATGCCTCCAGCATTTCTTTCCTTCACCCGGAGGTCTCAGCCCAAACTCGGTACCTATTTTAGGGGGTGGCCCCTCGCCACTCTCCCTCCAGCGGAGCGGAGGTCCCCGGGTCCCCGCTGCCGGCGCGGTGTGCTCCTTCCCCAGCCCTTCCCACCGCCGTCACCGAGCCAGCGGGTGTGCTGCCCGCTCTGCCCGCTCCTCATTTAGCCTCCCAGTTGTAAAGCATTATTAAACTCGTCCTTAGCCACTTCAGGGCGGCAGACAAGGCTGCCACGCTTCACCAGCAGTTGATTTATTAGTCAGTTCTGCAAGACTTTAATCTACTTGGAGGGTGGTTGGTTTTTTTTTTTTTCTCTCTTTTTTTTTTTCCTAATTCATAAATGGGTATCTTTATATTTAATCTCTAGTCAAACTACTCCTTACTTGATCTTTAAACCGTTACCACGAGGGTATGTAATTGCGTCTCTCCAGGGCCGCGTCCTCCTGCAGCGAGCGTCTGAGCCCAGCGGGCGCCGGAGGCAGAGCCGCAATGTGCCGCTCTCCCCCGCTCCCCGGCTGCGTCTCGCCGAGACACGGCAAAGTTGTAGATGAGAACCGCGATCGCTTTCCGGGAAAGACAGATATTCGCTTCCAATCAAAACAATAAAAGGCACTCGGCTTCCCTGTTCCCTAAGGTACGACGCGTAGACGTTGATTTTGTGCGACTTTGGCCCGCATTTATTAAAAGCGGTCACACAGCCCAGCATCACGGCATCAGCCCCCCCACGTAGGTGGGGTGCCACCATAACCAGAGTCTCATATGCAATGAAGTGCTTCGGGGATAAAAAAAAAAATAAATAAAAATAGGATTTTCACCAAATAAAAATTGTAGAGAACACATAATTTTGGCAAGATCTTGCTCTCCCGTCCCCCAGAGAATGATCATAAAACAAAAATACAGTTACGCAAAATTATTCACTTTTTGCTTTCATATTTAAAAAAAGCCAACACAAAATACTTCTCTATATACAAACACTTTAAATATCTAATGTTTGCTGGGCACTGTTCTCTTCCCCCCCCCTTTACATTTGAAAAAAGCAAAAGCTTCCCACAGAAAATTATGGAAATAAACTATAAAGAGGCTCGTTAGTTTTCCTGGGTTTTTTTCATATGAGGTTTCAACATGCAAGTCATGTTCCCACCATGACGTGAAGGCCGGGCAGAGCACAGATACAATCTAGGGAAGATTTTGCATACACTGTCTAAAACAAAGCCGCATCAGCTCCGTTTTACTTGTACTAAGACCTGCTCAAAAACATGATTCTTCTGTCTCATCGCCAAAGAGAAGAGACACACAGAAACAGCAGCGATGAAACTTAAACAGGGTATTTCAGATTCAAGTTTAGAGCCATGAGAAGGCAATAACTCAATCCTGACTGAGGCACCTCCCGAGCCGCCGCTGGGCGTCAGAGCCAGGGACCGGGTGTCCCCAGCGGGAAATCCACCAAAAATTCACAGGGGGGTTCATAACTTTCTTCCCCCACCTCCACTTGGGAGCCTCTTGGCTGAACTGGGGGGAGAAGCCAAACCAGCAAGTGGTCGCCCATGAGACGCTGCAGGTGCCAAATGGGACGCGCCTGTGAATTACCAATAAATAGAATAGATTAATTTTATAGTCTTTCCAGATGCAAGAAAGACTTGGAGATAAAACATTAATGAATTTAGAGACTCATAGAATAGTTTGGGTTGGAAGGGACATTTAAAGGCCATCTAGTCCCCCACCCTGGGCAGGGACACCTCCCACCAGCCCAGGTTGCTCCAAGCCCCATCCCACCTGCCCTGGAATGGTTCCAGGGATGGGGCAGCCACAGCTCCTCTGGGCAACCTGGGCCAGGGGCTCACCGCCTTCAGCATAAAACATTTCTTCTTATATCTCATCTAAATCTCACGTGCCTTGTGTTCGGTTTGCGCTGCAGGACCAAAGGGAAGAGCAGCCCTCTCCAGCTGGGAGGACACCCGGCTTCGGGTCCCTCCCTGCCTTTGTTCCCAGCTGCACCTTTCCCACCCCTCCAGCCCCCGCCGTACGAGCACAACCGAGTTATCTGGAACCCCAGGGTGAATTTGGAGCCCTGCATCTGCTGCACGGCCAAAGGAAAGCTCTGAAAATGGTTTACAAAAAGAGACAAACTCAGCACGGCCCGAGGCGCATCAGCTTTAACTTCTCTGTGGCAAAGTCAGCAGTTGCTGAAGTTGCTCGGTGGCACCGGCCACCAAAGGTGGTGTCTCCCCTCAGCTGGGCACCGGCACAGCCACCCCGCGTCCGTCACCACCGTCACGGGGGCAGCTTGGAAGAACTGGGAAAACCAGAGAGCATCTTACAAGTTACTTTTCAAAACCCAATTTGTTTTCTATCTCTTGGAATTCGTTTTCTCTGTTTTCTTAACACCTTTAAAATACCAAATAAACATCAGATTTAAAAAAAGAGACTATAAAGCAGCATTTCTCTCTTCCTGTGAATAGGACGGCGGCGTACGCGGGAAGCCTCCCACACTCCCCTTTCAATCCATAAATACAACGCGCTGCACCGTCCCCTTTCAACAGGATAAAGCCTGAAGCTGTTGATTGCTTGCTAAGCTGAAAAACGTCAAAATTAACCTTGTGCCCAGGCACTGACAGCCGTGAATAACAAGTGTTTAACTGGCACAAGGGTCTGGTTTCGCACCGGTTTGAAAAGGAGTCTCCCATCAGCTTAAAACAAGGCCAATGGACACCCGTGCCGGAGGCAGGTCCCGCACCTCGGGCCCAAGGGTTGTCGGCAGCCGCCGCTGGAGGGGGTTCCCCGCTCCGACTGCCTCTACCCCAAGTCTCCTCAGAGTATGATGTGGCAGCTCCTGCTCCTCCTCCTCTCTGCTCTCCTACGCCCCTTCCCAAAGGTGGGCTCCCACAGGAGCTCAGGGCCAGGACATTTCCACCCCCCGCCCCAGGCACGTCCTTTTTGCCTCCACACATTTAACACACCTCAGCCTTTCACAGCATCGCACACATCCCACTGCTACGGGAAAGCTGTTTTCTCCTGGACATCCCATGCCCTTCCCGAGGCAGAAGCCTCCTTACCCCCAGCACTTCGGCTCCTCCACATCGGCACATCAGCGATGCCTCATCCGTGCCTTATTTTGTTCAGAATAGGTACCGCCAGATCCAGCCGCAGCTTCCCCACCCAACATCTCAACCTTCTCTGAATGTGCTGGAACAACCGAGAAATTTGCTGTGAATTGGAAACAGGCCTGAGTTTGCAAGGGGACTGGGAAAAAAGGCTGGCTGCAGCTGGCCAAATTAATTCCCAGCATAATTCCACTGAAGTCCGATTTTAACAGGCATTTGAAATAATGTGCTCTTTTCTTGCCCTTTGCATGTGTAGAGGAAAAAAAAAAAAAGGTATTAACAACTCATTCCAAATCTTTGCATGGGTAATTAGACATGTGGGTAGTAAAGTGCCCTGTGCACTCACAGGTTGGCAGGTGACCAACCTTCTGCTCAGCCAGTTGGTAACTTGTACAGGAGAAAACCGGAGACACCCTTCCTGGGTCTCATACAATGGACCACACTTTGAAGCCAACAGGTCGAAAATAAACCACATGAGAATTTATCAGAAAGCCAAGGAGCATACCAAGTTTTTTTGTAAACTGGTTCCACATAAAGATAATTGCAAGCAGAGTCTAATTCTGCAGTCTCTAATTTTCTTGTCTGACTAAGCAGGCATAATTTACACCCATCAGTTGCAAATGGCTTCTCCCACCAATCCTAAAGATAGAAGGCTTTTTATTTTTTTTTTGTAAAAAAAATTATTTCCTACCTCTGCAGAAAGAGGATGAAAAATACATGCAAAGGCTGTCTGACACGAATATGTATTTCCACTCAGCCTAGTTCAAAAGATTATATTGCAACTCAGAAAAGGAAGCACTTGATGGAGCTGACTGGCCAGAACAGCTTCTCTCCCGTCAGGGCATGAACATGTGGTGTGATAAAGATAATAATTTAAACTGGTCTTATTCATTTTTTCCCTGTTGCCCTTTTCAGCCTCGAAGACACACTACAATTGTACAGGCCGCCTGCTGCTGCGTGAGGCTGACGAGCAGCTGGGGCCACGCGTGGCTCCGCTCCGCGCACCCGGAGGGACCCTCGCACTCCGGGGGAGCCGGGACGGCTCGGTCGCCGCTCACCCCACCGCATCCAAAAGGCCGGGCAGCCCTTCACCATCTCCCGTTCGTGCTGCCTCAGGTGCTGGGAAGCGCCCGGCCTGGGCTCTCAGGGCAAGTACCAGCCCATCTCCAGGTTCAGACCCAAGGGCTCTTCTAAAGAGGTGGCCGATCAAAGGAGGTGCCCAGCCAGGGTCCTGCTGCGCGGGGTTTGAGGCCAGAGCTGGCATGGACGTGGCCACCCCGGCATCGGAGCGGCTAAATCCCCTCCCACGACCTCCCGCACGGCTCCGGTCAGAGTTTTCCCGTAGCCCCGGCCCCCTGCAAACATCCCCGCAGCAGAAGAGGAGAGGAGAGCAGCAGTTGGTCCCAACTCCCTTCTCGATTTCACAGCTTCTGCAGAGCATTTCTGCTCCCTGGTTTGACAGGAGCTCGCATTCTCCCCGCGCAGTTGCCTGACTTCCACGATAATATATTCAGCAGAACTGGATACATTTCAAACCAGCTATTACACCACGGTATGTTCCAACACAAATATATGCAGCGTAGTGCAGCAACAATTCTTCTAGGAGTATTACTCTGTAACAGGGATTGCAGAAGAAGCCCCTTTCCCTGCCCGCCCCCCCCCCATGCGAGGGCTTTTGGGGCAGAGCAAGCCGGGCACATCATCTAGAGAGAATAAACCTGATGAAAATTTAAGTGGGAAATTTCCAGACACTCAAATCATCTGTCCAGCACCACGCGGTACAATGTGCGAGCGGTTTCTGGCATCGTCCTCAGTCCCCCACCCCGCGGCGGGGACAGCAGCCCCCCCGGTGCCTCCATCCCCGCTGGGAGCGGGGCATCGCTCTGCGGCCTCGGAGAAACCCCCGCGCAGGCTGCGAGCGAGCACGGGGAAACACAGCGCTTCTCCCGTGACAGATTAAATGATGAAACGCTATAGGTAGGAAGCGGAAATTTTTCCTCTTCCCCTCCACGACGAGGGAAATCTAACAAAAAAATTACAGTAAGTTTGTGGGGGCAAGCGTGGTTTCTCGCTTTTTGCGGGAGCTCCTAGAGCGCGGGCAGCGCCGGCACCTCACCCCGGCTGCGGGCGAGGACCCAACGCCTTCCAGAGGGACACGGCGCTGAACAGCCCCCGAGCCCCTCGGGGCAGAGCCGGCTGCTCCCCCGCCCAACGCAGCCCACGGTGCTCACCAGTGCGACCACGGCTCCCCGGATGATTACTTCGGAAGGAATCCTTACTGGATCTAAACTTGCCATTTAAAACCAGAAAAATCTACTGTGGCATAGGCAGAGTGGCGGGAGGAGTCAGAAAATTAGAACCAGAGCGTCAGAAGAAGAGAAGGGCGAAGAAGCGAGCGCACCATCAGGAGAGGAAAGGAAGGAGGGATTCTTCATAAAGGGCGAACCCCATGAACCGCAGGCTTAAATTTAATTTAGCAGCCCATCAATCAAGCTGCCGGGTGTCAGAGCTAAGGGCTGGCTGGGACGGTTTCAGCAGAGGGCACTCAAGTCCCAGAAATCTGCATTTGCCGGCCCCGGTATATTTACTCTCTGGTATTTTAGGAGCCGACTTCAGCACATGAATCTCGGTAATGTGAGCACGGGGCCCCATAACTCACATTGATTGTAGTTATATTACACCTGATGCATGTAAATCTAAACAAAATGCACGTGGATGTAGCTAATTCAAGTGAACCAGTTTAGACACCATTAAAAAAAATAAAGAGAAGCCTCTTTTTCTTCATTAGCGTGGAAAAACACCATGGCTACGGCAACGCTTGTGTCTCTTTCTGCAAGGTTCATACCTCTGCTGCTGCTCCGAAGCATGAATCTTATTTGAAAAGGTCCTTTGTCAATCAGCATTTTCCCCTAGATATTAATAATTTCAACATTTTTTCCACTTTTGCAAGCAGTTCCTTTTCATACATAACAAGCCCTACATTCATGGTCTTTGGAACATCCATAAATATACAGCTTTATTTGTAGGTGAGAGAACCGAGATTTTTATGTATATAAAACCCCATAAAACGGACACAACTATCAGAGTCCTATCTGTGTGATAAATGGAGCCCTAAGTACCACACTGATTCACTATAAAAAAGGCAGCATGAAAGTCTAACACATCCAAATATCCTCATAACAAACTAGGAATAACCAAGTGACTTCTTCTAAATGGAACGCTGTGTTCATAAGTTATAAATACAGCAGAATTTGCACTAATTGATATGCTATGAAATGATGAGTTACCACATTAAAACTATTTCACGGCAGTTGTGAACTGGGCAAATACTTTGTATTTTTAGCATCCCTGTAACAACTCATCGAACACCAAAGCCCTTCTGCTACCTTTGATTGTCCTTCAGCGAGGCAACAGCCACAGAGTCCCAAAAAAGGTCCTCACTTTCCCCGACGCAAATCCTCCCTCCCACAGAACGGGTGCCCACATGGACCTCCCCCCACCGCCCAGAGCTGGGCAACACTTACCCATGTCACAGCACCATGACAGGGCTCTGGTCCCACAAGAGGCTCCATTCCTCCTGCAGATACATCTCTTTCTTCCAGCCATTTTGTCCCTGCTGTAATTACACGCTAACGACTGAGCTCCACCACAGCTGATGGAGAGCTCGGCCTGGTGGATAAGGGTCATTGCTTGCAGGTGTGGATCCTGGCAGCATCTACAGGTAACAGACAAAGTCACACAGTCTTTGTAGGGGTAAAAAAAAATCTAAGGCAACTATGGTGCAACATCTAAGAGTAGTTTCAAAAATATCTTCTTTTTGATCACAACACAGAGCAGCCCTGGGATCCCCTGGGATGCTGCCAGGAGAGAGGAGCCCCGCCAAGCCAGAGGCGAGGGATGGGGCTGGGGGACAGCGTGGGAGCTCAGGAACACGAGGGGAAGCGCATCGGTGATGTGCTGTTCTGTTGCATGCCCCTCGGATTGCTTCGGGGAGGAAAGGCCACGCGAGCCCCGAGCGAGGAGAGGCGCCGCCGCAGAGCGCATCTCTGCCGGTGCCCAGGCACCCCTGGCTGGCTTCGCCATCTGACTGCTGAGAAATGCTCCTGCCCGGCCTTTCTGAGCCGTGCAGACTTCCTTCTCTGACCTACATACACGGCGAGGGCTATTCATGACCTCCATCAGATACTAATCAAATAAGATAATAAGAAATAAACTATTTGTGCTGGTACTGCAGTAAGATCCAGAGGCTGAAGCAAAGGTTAGAGCCTTATCAGTGCCTGGTGCCAGCAAAAAGGCAAGATGCAGCATCTTGGCACTAATGAACTAACGGAATAGAACATCCTAGCCACACTGGAATTTAAAAGGTCCACAAAACCTGAACCTCTTGTCCTGAGTTACTGAAAAATCAAACTCTCTTCTCTACATGCTGGAGTCTGCAAAGAACAGCCCCAGAAGAGCAAGTCCTCTCTCTCCCACTAGGTTTGTGGGGCTTTTTTTTGTCTCCAGGTGCAAAGATTCACCAGGTTGTGACATTTAATTTTGTAACAAGTTCACAGAAACAGCTGTCCTTCATTTAAGCGATAAGTAAAGAAAATGTCTCCCGTGCCCTTTTGCTAAATCTTGTGCTTTGTGGTGTCATGAGGGATAAAAATATCCTTAACATGAGAGACCCTGTTCTATAACTGCCTTTGACACTGGCCAGATTTCCTGCTGGAAGTCTGAGCCTCAGCCTGCCCACAATAAACACTAACAACAGATCTCTGAGACCCAACTTCTGCGCAGTGCTTTGGGGGTGCTGGGGAGAGCCTTCGCCTCTCTGGCCTGACTCTTAGGTAGAAGTATGCAAAAGCCCCCTCCACCATGACACCGTGACACCATGCTGGGCGCCCGGGTCACGCTCAGGGACACCTTCCCATCGCCCCAAACAAAGCACGAGTTAAACCACGGGGGAGGCTGCGGGAAGAGTTACACCAGCGTCTCCGGGAGGGGCTGGTCCTGCCACAGGCGTGCAGATCCCCCAGAGACCCTTCCGGCTTTTCCTTACCATGCCGCGCTGATGACAGCTATCAGACACCCTGACCAATCCCCACTGCTCCCGCTGCACCAAATAGCCTGAGGCCAGACACCACCAGAGACCAGACACCACCAGAGACCAGACACCACCATGATGGGCACAGGGGGGATGCCCCCCGACGGCTCTGCCTCACTGCAGCAGGCACCGTGCTCGCTGTCTGCTGCCAGATGCAACGCCCAGGAACTTTTCTTTGAGTTTTAGACCGAAAATGGTTTGCGTATGTCCCCTCCTCCAGCTCAAACACGCAGGCTGATGGAGGCTGGTCCGGGATGGGTCGCCCGAGCGCAGGACAGCGATGGGCTTTTCTCCCAGCGCCGAGCCCGCCCGGCTTGCTGCTGGGGAAAGCGACGGACAAGGAAAATTAAAAGGATGATCAGATATGGAGTAACAGCATGTTTGTAAGAAAATTAAAGATTTGCTCTTCAGATGTTCCAGGCGATGTAGTTAGCAGACAGCTGGCAAATGGGAGCGATTGGAAATGATGGAATAGATCAAATTATTTAAATGAGAAAAAATAAATTCGCCCTAGCCTAGCCCAGCAAGTTGACAAAGCAGCCTACTTATCTGCTGCATGTGCAGCCCTTTGTCTCTGTCACCGAGGTCATTAAACTCCCGGCTGCCGAGCCCGGGCTGGGCGCCCGCCCGCGGGCACCGCCGCTCCCGCCGCCCCGGCCCCGCTACCGCCCGCCGCCCCGCAACCGGCCGGGCCCGGCCCGAGCCGCGCCGCCCCGCCGCGCCCGCCTGTCGGGGACTCGGGGCACACAGGGGACAGCGGGGCCCCCGGGGACATAGGGGACAGCGGGGTCAGCGGGACCCGCGGGAGGGCGGAGGCCACCGGGCAGCCCGGGGTCTGCGGGACGGGGCGCCGTCGGGGGCAGAGGGACGCCGGGCTCCCGGTCCCCCCGCGGCGCCGCCGTCGGGCCCCGCCCCGCGCTCCCCGCCGAGGGTCCCTGGCCGCCTCCTGTCCCGGCGCTGCACGACCCGCCGCCCCGGCCCTGCCCTCGCCCCGGGGGAGCGAGCGGGCGGCAGCGTGCCGGGGCCGGGGGGCGTCGGGGGTGGGTGTCAGTGCGTGTGTGTGTGTGTGTGTGTGTGTGTGTGAGGGGGTGTGTGAGGGTGGGTGGGGGGATGTGTGTGAGAGAGTGTGTGTGTGTGTGAGAGTGTGAGTGTGTGTGTGAGGGGTGGGGGTATATGTGGGGGGGTGGTGTGAGGATGTGAGTGTGTGTGTGTGAGGGGGGTGTGTGTGTGACGGTGTGTGTGTGAGGGGGTGTTGTGTGTGTGTGTGAGGGGGTGTGTGTGTGTGTGTGAGGGGTGTGTGTGTGTGAGGGTGTGTGGGGGGGGGTGAGGGGGGTGTGTGTGTGAGGGGGTGTGTGTGTGTGAGGGTGTGTGTGTGAGGGGGTGTATGTGTGTGTGAGGGTGTGTGTGTGTGTGTGAGGGGGTGTGTGTGTGTGTGAGGGGGGGTGTGTGTGTGAGGGGGGGTGTGTGTGTGAGGGGGTGTGTGTGAGGGGGTGTGTGTGTGTGAGGGGGTGTGTGTGTGTGTGAGGGTATGTGTGTGTGAGGGTGTGTGTGTGTGTGTGAGGGGGTGTGTGTGTGTGTGTGTGAGGGTATGTGTGTGAGGGTGTGTGGGGGGGGGGGGGGGTGAGGGGGTGTGTGTGTGTGTGTGTGTGTGTGAGGGTATGTGTGTGTGAGGGTGTGTGTGTGTGTGTGAGGGTGGGCACGCTCCACTCCGGGGCTTTGCGCGAGCCGCGCGCATCAGTGGTAGGAGGGGACAGAGCCGCTCCTGCGGGCGCACCGGCAGCCCCGGCTCCGCAGGTGCCGCCCGACCGGCACCGGCACCGCACGGCCCGGCACGGCCCGGCACGGAGCGGGGCGGCTCGGCTCGGCCCGGCACAGCTCGGCTCGGCTCGGCGCGGGGCGGCTGCCGCGGGACGGGCCGGCGCGGCCGCACTAAGATGTGCCATGAGCGGTCCGGCCTCGGCGCCGACCGGCCGCTCCGCCTGAGCCCCGGGCAGCAGCCGCCCGCTCCCCCGCTGCCCCTGGGGCCGTAGGGCCGCGCCGGCCCGCGCCCTCCCCAACGATGCCCCATCTCTGGCCGGCTCTCCGCGGCGTGCTCTGGGAATACTGGGCAGCGCTCCTGGTCGGCGGCTTCTGGGGCCAGTGCTCGCACGGGATGCCGCATGTCATCCGGATAGGTAAGGCCACCTCTCCCCGCGGGGACGGGTCGGCGGCGGCGGCGGGGCGAAGTTCAGGGCGCGGTGCCGGGGCGGGGGATGCGGTGCCCGGTGCCCGGGCGGGACGCTGCCGACGGGCGCGGAGCGGTGCGGGGCCGTGTCCCGGCACGGAGCGGGACCGTGCCGCTGCCAAGGGGGTAGCGCGCCGGGGAACGGTGCAATGGGGGTGCTGGGCACGGTGCAACGAGGAGAGGAGGGGTGCTGAGCTCCCGGAGGGGGGGATGCTCTGCCCTAAGAGAGGAGGGATGCTGTGCCCCCGGAGAGGGGGATGCTCTGCCCTAAGAGAGGAGGGATGCTGTGCCCCCGGAGAGAAGGGATGCTGTGCTCTCAGAGAGGAGGGATGCTGTGCCCTCAGAGAGGAGGGATGCTGTGCCCCCAGAGAGAAGGGATGCTGTGCCCCCGGAGAGAAGGGATGCTGTGCCTGCTACAAGGAGGACTGCGGTGCCCGGTGCGAGGAAGGCTGCCATGCCCCTGGAGAAGGGGATGCTCTGCCCCCGGAGAGCGGGGCTGTGGTGCCCGGTGTGAGGAGGGGTGCTGTGCCGCTGTGAGGAGAGGCGTTGAGGCTGCTGCAGTCGGGGTGCTGTGCAGAGGTGCCTTGACCCTGGGCCAGGGGTGCTCAGCCCAAGGGAGAGGCAGCCGGGGGGGGGGGGCCTGCAGCACCAAGCCCCACTGCCCGGAGGATGCCAGTGGGCTCGTTGCGCCGCAGCCGCTGCTGAGGGCCAAGCATGTTTCATTAAATTGCTGAGATTCTGGGGAAAATTAATTTTTAATAATGTTACATAAAGTAATTGCACAGATAACAGCTTGGGAAAGAGTCTACGATCTTTCTTTTTCTAATTAAACGAGATACATGTTTTAAGTGTGTCATATAAAGAACAGCACTGATTTTCTGTTACATCCCATGTACTTTGCTATCAGTACACATTTCCAGGGATTTGCTGTCTGCCCAGTAAAAATTATAAGGACAGGTTTACCTGTCTTTTCAGGGACCAAATTCTAACCCAGAGAAACTAGTGAGAACTGAATAGATTTGTCAATATTTTAAAGTGGAAAAAAATGGGTCTTATTTATCCCAGTGCAACTGCATGAGAAAGCCAGGAAGAGAAAAATGCTAGTCCTGAGGGACACCCGCTTTCTCAAGTGAAACACTGTCACCTCCAGAACAGTTTTGAGCGACTGCATGGCCCAGATCGTCTCATGGACAAGGGTTTGGTTCCTGCAGGGTGAACATCTGCTCTCCCCTGCGCTTCTGTGAACAAGGCATTCCAGGCAGATGCGCTCCTGTGCATGTTGGAGCGCCAGAAACGTTGGTGGAAAAGGTTAACGGACCTGCCTCTGGGGCCTGGGCCCTGCTGGCTGCTGAACTTTTACCAGAGCCAAGCTGCTTGGTGTGCTCCGCCGCAGCCGCAACAGCTGGAAGTGTTTTGTGCGACTGAAGCCCAGTCCCAGGAAAGCTCCCTGAGCTGCTGACGGGGCTTCGCCAGTCCCACCGCGCACGCAGGGAGGCGGCGTCCCACTGTGCCATGGCAGAGCCCCCCCTGTCTATCACCAGCCTGTCCCCACCGAGAGCACCGCAGTGCCGCCGCGGCGTTTCTCTTCCCAGCGGGTCCCAGGGCACAGACCCCCATCGGGACTGTGAGCCGTGCGCCCGGGGGGGCCCTGATTGCAGCTGGGGTGCTGGGCGTGCAGCTCGTCCTGCTTTCGGCTTGGCAGCAGCGGGCCTGCCTCTGGCGGGCAGAGCGGGCGCACTGCCAGGCTGGCGCTCCGCAGGCGGCGTGCAGGGGCTGCTGCTGCGTGAGCAGCCGCTCGCAGGGGAACGGGCTGAAGTCCCCAGGGCGGGGGCTGCCGAGACCCCCGGGAATACCAGCGTGGCTCGTGGGGGACGTTCAGGCCCAGGAGTGTCCCTGCGGCTCTGTGGAGACGTTTAGCCTCAAGTCCAGGTGCCTCGGTTGTGCTGAAAATGGATTTTGTTGACAGGGCTCAAAGCAATCACACAAAAGGACAGAGGAGCGTTCAACACAGAAACTGCTGCCAGCCCTTCACCGACACCAGCTGGGTTTGCTGTGGCTCTGCCCCCCTTCCCCGCAGCTCCCCGGCTCCGCTCAGCGGCCGCCCCACGAGCTGGGCGAGGGGACACTGGCGCTGGGCTGGTGCAAACACAGTGAGGCGGCAGGCAGGGCAGGCAGGGCGGGCAAGGCAGGCAGTGCAGGCAGGGCAGGCAGGGCAGGCAGGGCAGGCAGGGCTGTCCGCTGCCGGAGCACTGCTGTGCACCGCCTCTGCCAGCGCCGCCGTGCCTTCCGCAGGAACGGCCTTGCTTTAATTGCGGAGAAACACCCTGACATTCAGCACATCATTTAGCCTTTTTCTTGATCAGTAAAATATGAAACTTAAAGATCAGAAAAAGGCTTTAACCAGGGCTGGAGGGAGATGTCTGTTTACCTTCGCTCTCAGCTAAAACTGGCGTAATTTTGACCTCTTTTTCAGCCCACTGGAAAATTGCAGCTTTTTCCCCCTGCAATAATTTGTGCAGAGCTGCCCTGGCTTTCAAGTAATTCTTTTAATTATTAGGTTATGCCGAGTAGTGGAGAAAACTTAAATAAGTATTGTTTTAGAACTGAAAATCAAACAGAGAGAAAACAGGTAACTTTTCAAAGCTCTCTTGTTTTCCTGTGAAGCTGACTATTAAAATAAAGGGAGAGATATCTAAGAAAGGGTAGGATAAGCCAAAAGCACTCTTTCCCTCACAGTAAAATATAAATATTTAATCTACACATCTAAACATAATCTATGTGTATACACGCACAAAGAAGACCTGTGCCTCATTGCTGGATTTTTTTTTAGTAAGTTGGAATTTGTATCTGAAGCTTATTCAACAGCTGTTCAATTATTGTGCAATCTGTTAAATATTGGGAAATGCCGTATCAGGAAGCCCCATCCAGCTCCGCTGCGCGCTCAAGGTGCTCGGTTCGGTCCAGAGACAGACAGGCGTGAGGGTGCGAGCGGAGTCGCTGCGCGTTGGCACCCCGGGCGGCGCGGCTGGGATGAGATCAGAGAGATTATCCCTGTTATTAAGTGCCGCACCGAGCAGCCGAGTGTTTGCAGTATCATGCCCCTCGTATGGTAAAAGCAGTGAGCGCAAGATGATGAAGCTATCGCAGGTAGCCTATTTATCTAACCTTTCCCTTCGATTAAAAAGCAGTAGTAGCACCCCTTCAAAGCGACAGACGAGAGCTTGATGCCATTTTGTAGAGCCTGGTGGCCCCGGCCCTAACAAAGTGACGCGGGATGACTGGAAGCAGCCCCGCACGTGGAGCCGAAGGACTGGCGTGTCGTAGCAGACGGGTTTCCATTGCCGTGTTCTGCCGAAGCCCCGTCACAAATTACTCAGGGTGATTATTTTGATGGATGATGTGTTAGCACGATATACGTGCGGATCAGATGGATGCCAACAGTTTGAGATTAATAAGTAATTGTAAAAAATAGACCACAGGAGCCGTCAATCCAATTTTAGCACTCGCGTTTGTTGATTAGTGGGTTTGTTTGTATGCAAGCGCTGCTGGGGAGGTGACACCAAAACCGCGCAGCCCCACTGCGTCTCCCTTGGCCACCCCTGCTCCTGCAAGGAGAGCAGCGAAGCGGCACCTGCCACCCCCCCTGCCACCCCCTTTGCCCCCCCCCTGCCCCCCCCCTGCCACCCCCCATGCCATCCCTCTGCCATCCCCCCTGCTACCCCTCTGCAGGCGGGTGGTGACAGGCAGGGTCCCCAGCCTACCCTGCCCCCCCAGACCCCGGCCGCACGCTCGCCATGCCCGTCCTCTGCAGGAGAAACGCGCTGGGCCTGGGAGGGATTTCATTTTGCTTTCTACCTTTTGAAAAGGAATCACCTTCACCTCCGGGTTCTTGCTCCTGTTCTGTGGTGTTGTTTTTTTTTTAACTAAGGTTCTATTGCTGCTGATATTTGTGGCAGTAATTATTCCTCAGGCATGTTTAAGAGTCCCACTCTTGTATCACTGAAGTCACTGCGGACAGGATCAGGCTCTGGCTGAGCTTTTAAACAAACAGTCCTGCTTGGAGGA
The DNA here is from genome assembly GCF_964199755.1 of Larus michahellis. Taxonomy (NCBI): domain Eukaryota; kingdom Metazoa; phylum Chordata; class Aves; order Charadriiformes; family Laridae; genus Larus; species Larus michahellis. The sequence continues at coordinate 2,514,905 of NC_133914.1, read as the reverse complement.
ATTTATTGGATTTTATTTCTTGTAGTCTCTTTCTAAGTTGTGTTTGCGCAGAGAAGGGGTCGGGGCATCGATTGTTTGTATGATTTGCAAGTAACACAGAAAAAACAATCAAATTGGATTGGAGTCTGTGTGGAAAAAAAATCATTGATTATTTTATATAAATACGTAGAAAACAAATTCTGTGGGTAGTTCTCCTCCTCTGTGTGATTGGCTTTTCTGAGGCTTATTATGCCTGTCTGGAATTTTATTTTGAAATCACCTTCCCACACTCTGCAAGCGAAGTTTTATTTTTAAAAATAAAGGCAAAAGCAGGCGTTTATGGGCTGAAAAAGGCAGTGCCCGCAGGGCTGGGAGCTGCGGGGTGAGGGGATGCCGGGGGGGGACGCTCGGAAAGGCGGGTCGAGTGTTTTCTGTTCAGCTGCCGGGGTCCGCCGCGGGGGGGTGGCGGGACGGGCCAGCCCGGCTCAGCCGGGTGGGAGAGGGGACGCAGTGACCCGCACGCAGTGACCGCTGCCGGGGGCGTTTCTCACCCCCGGCGCGCGCCTTGCAGCGCACGCCTTGCCATGCACACCATGCAGCGCACACCATGCAGCACACACCTTGCAGTGCACACCTTTGCAGTGCACACCTTGCAGTGCATGCCATGCAGCACACACCTTGCAGTGCATGCCATGCAGCACACACCTTGCAGCACACACCTTGCAGTGCATGCCATGCAGCACACACCTTGCAGCACACACCTTGCAGCGCACACCTTGCAGTGCATGCCATGCAGCACACACCTTGCAGCACACACCTTGCAGCGCACGCCTTGCAGCGCACGCCTTGCAGCGCACGCCTTGCCATGCACACCTTGCAGCACATGCCATGCAGCGCACGCCTTGCAGTGCACACCTTGCAGCGCACGCCTTGCAGTGCACACCTTGCAGTGCACGCCATGCAGTGCACACCTTGCAGTGCATGCCATGCAGCACACACTTGCAGCGCACACCTTGCAGCGCACGCCATGCAGCACACACCTTGCAGCACACACCTTGCAGCGCATGCCATGCAGCGCACACCTTGCAGCGCACACCTTGCAGTGCACACCTTGCAGTGCACACCTTGCAGTGCACGCCATGCAGCGCACACCTTGCAGTGCACACCTTGCAGTGCACACCTTGCAGTGCACGCCATGCAGCGCACACCTTGCGCACACCTTGCAGTGCATACCATGCAGTGCACACCTTGCAGCGTACGCCACATAGTGCGTGACATGCAGTGCACGCCATGCAGTGCACACCATGCAGGACACACCATGCAGGGCACACCATGCAGTGCACACCTTGCAGTGCACACCTTGCAGGACACACCTTGCAGGACACACCACGCAGTGCACACCTTGCAGGACACACCATGCAGCGCACACCTTGCAGCCCATGCCATGCAGGGCACACCTTGCAATGCATGCCACACAGTGCATGACATGCAGTGCACACCATGCAGCGCACAGCATGCAGGGCACACCTTGCAGGGCACACCAGAGCGGAGCCAGCCCAAGCCCCCCCTCCCCGGCGCCTGGGGGTCACCGGGTGTGCAGCAATGAGAACTGTCTCCCCGGGGGTGGTGAGGCGATGAAATGTGGCGGGGCAGGAGCCGGCAGAAATTGAAGCGAGATCAATACGCTTCCCCCTCCCTGAAGGAAATTGCTTGGGCGACGCAGCTCCGCAGCACCTGGGCCCAGCCCGCGGGCTGGGAAACGCCAACCGGGGGAATAATCTTCCGGGGGAATAATCTTCCTGCGTCCCTGCCATTTGCTCCCCGGTTTGGAGTATAAGCACACAGAAAGCAGAGCGGGGTTCCCGGGGCCCAGGGGCACCCAGCTGAGCTCAGAGGGAGCCCCGAGTGCTGGTGTGGGTCTGCAGCGGCTCCCATGACCCCTCACAGGGGGTGCAGGATGAGGATCTGGCCCCCGCCCCTCCTGGGGCCACGCACGCTGACTCTGCCCCTGCATTTTCACCGTTGCAAGTAAAGTGCTATTTTTGGTTTGTTTTGCTCGGGTTTAAATTGTTCTATTGCCTTTGTGGCTTCTCCTGCATTTCCAAGGGTATTTCTGTGGCCACGCACCCGTTGCTCAAGCATTTAATGGTTGATAAAGTTATTTCAGGTCATGAGATGTTTCGTGTGTCAGATAACATATTCTAGTAATTTCAGCGGGATATAAGGGTGGCAGTGTAAATTGTTTGGTGGTAAATTAATTCTGAATACATTTGAATAACAATGCTACCTCTTTATCGCAGAATAGTCTAATTATTTGATCTTGGCATCCTCTTGAGATCTCCATACAGGAAATTAAGATCAAACCACAAACCAGAAAAAAAAAAATAGACCCTTGTTCATCAGAGGGCAGTCGTACCGCCAAAACGAACAGCCCCGCTGGGTGCTGGGCTGGGTCCCCACAGCGGGCACGCTCCCCCCCACAGCCCACCCCAGCACCTTGATCCCCCCCCCAGGGGCTGAGCCTCGGCAGATTTATGCAGCGTTTGAGCGGTGAAGGAGCCTTGTGTGGCCTTTGTGTGCCCGGGTGGACGTGGGGGCTCCGCCTGGCGCCTGCCCCCGCACTGGGGGGGCCACGCTGTGGTGATGAAAGCCGCCTGCTCGTGCTGCATCGTCCCCTTTGGTTTTATCACCAGCAGGTGCAGATCCACTGCTGCCGCTTCAAACGTAATTTCTCCATCTCTGGATGTTTTTATTGATGAAACTAAATGGAGGTTGATATTATGAAAAGATTTCCATAAAGCCTTCACGACGCAGTCATGCACAGAACAATACTAAAAGTAATCCAGCCTACAGCAAAGTTGGGTTTCTCTCGTTCTGGTAAATGAAGTGCTCCTTTGGTACAGATCAGCAGCTTCACTAAATTAGCAATAATCCTAGATGCAATCCGGCGTGCCGTGGGTGCCATGCCCGCGGCCGGCCGGGGCTGGCAGCTCAGCAGAGGGCACTGCCTCGCCGCTCGCACCCGCGCCGGCGCTGCCACCCTCCTCCCTCCCGCTCCCCAGCCCTGCTTCCTTCTGGTAGCGAGCATGGCTAATTTCTGAGCATTTGCATGGAGGAGCTCTGCCAGAGTAGCTACGATGCCGGAGTCTCTCCCGGAGACACAATATCAAATAAAACCCGACGCTGCACAGTCTGTTTGTAGCAAGCGCTAAGCCTCCTAATCCAATGTATTGCGTTTCTCCCCCAGTTACGCTGTGCAATCTCCTTTCCCTCACTTTGGCTTGAGGTTTAACGTGATGCCGTCTAGACTTCTTCTTTCCCTCTGCATGCTTGGCGGCGGGCTGGGGCAGTCTCTGGGTGAGGCAGATAACGAGTTGAAAGCACCAGAACTCAATGGGCGCGCGGGGGGGAGAGGGGCAAACGCCGGAGAGGAGCTGAGGGCTGAACGCCAGGATAAAACCTGCGCTGTGGCAACGTTGCCAAAGGGAATAGACGTGAAACGAGGAGAGCTGGTCGTCTTAAAGCCGTGAGGACTGACGTTGGCGTGACGGCAGATGTTGCTGTGTGCAGTGACTGCGCGGGGGATCCTGCTGCTCCGCAGGGAATGCTGTGGGAGAGGGGGGCTCTGGGGGTTCTGTGCCCCTCGGAGCCCCCAGTGTGTGTTCCCAGGCAGGGATTGTCTCGGTTTGGGTTGATGGAGAGGGGATTCAGATGTGACGGGGCTTCACACATAACTACTGTTGTTCATTAACAGCAAAACCAGGGAGAATATGCTGGTATTTATCATTTCTAATACAACCTAAAACCAATGCAGGTCCTTGCCACGCGCAAGAGCTCTTAAAGCAGGTGGAAGGCTCAGTTCACTGCTTTGTCTTTGCTCCTGCACCAGCTTTTCTTTGTGGCTGCCTCCGTTAACCCCTCCTGCTCTCGCCTCCTGCCCCCCCTCGCCGTGCTGCCCCGCAGGGAGCCTTCCCCCGGCGCTACGCCTTCATTTCTCAGGTTCGCACCGCGAGACGCTCGCCATGCGCTCGCCGTGCCGGGGGTTACCCGAGTGTTCGGCAGCATCAGTCCTTGCGCTTGAAATCTGTAGCAAGACGTTGTGCTACATACACAAATGTGGGTGCGAGCGCTCCGTTGGTTCTGGGCGGGAGCCGGGCGGGGAAGATAAGGAGGACAACAAGGTTTGGTCGCAAACACCGCCCAGGCTGCATTTTTCCTTTGAGGTACAGTCTGGCCTTTGGCTCAAGTCACACCAAGTCCAAAGAGTACACCAAAATAAAGAGTGTGTGCACCTTGGGTTAGGGGTTCAGTCTGTGTAGTTACTGAGTCAGAAGAACAGCCCCGTCCAGGCGAGCTTTTAAGCGGGCAAAGAAAGCAGCTAATATCAAAGCAATAAACCAAAGACTTAGAATCACATAGCTGTTCAGATGAATGCTTGAATTCGGGCCTTGCACTTTGCTCATCACTCTGGAAGCACAGGGACCCCCCTGGGGGTACCCAGATCCCCGGGTACCAGAGCACTAAATGCATTACAAAGGCTTTTGAGACTGATTGATTTAAATTAGCCTTCCATCCTTGACATCTGCAAACAGGAGCTTCAGAAGCGTTCATTAGTGCCATGGCAGCAGTTGGGGTTGTAAGGGTGGTTCCTATGTCCAATAAGGAATGGGAAGAGGCCATTGACTGCTCTTACATAGGCCACTGGATACTCATTAGCTGGTAATGACATTTGATTGCTACAGCATGTCCTTTGTTCGAAGTGGGGACTTAGAGGTGAACAGACCAGCTCTTTGAACTCACTAGCACCCAGGTGAATAGGAACGTAAGCCGTTCTTAAAATAACAGAGCTGGGACTGCAAAATCCAAATTTGATTAAAGACGTGGAAGTGTATGGTGAGAGAACCAGCCGCGGCTGTGGGCGGCTTTCCCCCACTTTAATGAATAGATGGCTGTCATCTCGTGCTTGTCTCCCCGGATGAAACAGTAAATAAAATCTGGTATAGCCCACAAATTTAGCTGAGTTACGGCTGTCTATTGGGACTGAAGTGTTAGACTTGCTGGTTAGTTTTGCAGTGAATTCGAAGCACTCAGAAGGAAGTCCCAGCAGGGATTTGAAATGCCACCCCCTGGGAGACACGGCGCCTGCCTGGCTCCACGGGCTGGGGGAGCCCGTCCCCGGCTGCGGCACAAGGCGTACGGTACAAACAGGGGCCGGTTTTTGTTACGAGGGGAGCAAACGGCCGCAGCACTTGCTTAGCAGAGGGTCCGGGAGCAGATTTTTACACGGACGGCCCCAGGCTTTGCTTCGGGAGCTGCCTGCGCCATTGCCGGGGCACGCCGCTGCTCCGCCTGCACGGCCAGTCGGGAGCAACCTCTGCCAAAAGGGAGCCGCTCTGCTGGAAAGTTGGCCTTTACGTCCTCAGAGAAGAATAATGTCTGTGTCTGTATCGCTACGGTGTCTGGGAGTTGGAAAAAAAAGATGGCTGTTTTCATTGCCGTATAAATAAGGTTTTCTTTAAAGCAAACAGGTGCTGCGTGGTCTGACTCGCTCTGATTCACGCCTCACTGGAGGGGAATTATTAATTTCTCATATTCTGCACCAGGGTGGCCGGTATATATTTTCTAGTGAAAATTAGAGCAGATCAAGACCGTTTCCTAAAGGTTTCTATAACCATTTGCATGTTTATATACACGGGACGAGCTCTGGCGGTGGAACAGGGCTGCTGCCGGTTGGGTGACGCCTCACCGCGTCCAACCGCACGGGCTGGATCCTCTGTGATGGAGAATGAAAGACAAACTGTCCTTGGAGAGCGCGGCATCAGCTCCCCTCCCCTTGCCTTCCTTGCCTTCCACTTTGCAGCTCAGGCAGCAGTGTCTTGGGCAGGAAGGTGGTTTCCCAAGAATCCGTGTATTACCCTTCTGGGGCAGTGTCAGACCTGCAGGATGCTCGGCAAACAACGCCTGGCAGCAGTTTTCCGTCACCACCGACACATGACTTGGAGCAGTTGCTCTGTTTTCTGTGCTGGGAGTCGCAGGAACGCGACGGCACCGTGGTGTGACCTGGAGATTTTTAGAAATAACTCAGCTTGGCAATATCATAGTCATAACTTGCAGGAATATTTGTATTCTTTCCTCCAGATTCCTGTTACAGGGAGTTTATCACAGACCATTTCAAATGGTTTTCCCCAGAGGAAGCATCCAGCCATTAGGTATTTCCTCTCTAAAGCATGTCTGTTAGCTTAGCTTTTGCTGTTCTTTATTAATACTGCTATAAGGCATTTCAATGACATGCTTTGCCTGGGTTTTTTAGAAGCCTCTCAGCGCCTAGTTCCTGCTGCTTTCCTTGGGAAGCAGAAGTGAGCTTGCGGTCGAGAAGGAACCGTGAGACAAACCCGCCCAAGCCAGGCCCAGAAACCCGCTGGCCAGGTCTCCAGGGGGACACGGAGGGGGGTGGTTTCTCCGAGTCCTACATGTTCCATTTCTCATTTTGATTTCCCTTTGTTCTCTCTTTTTGCTCTGATTCCTGGGATGTTGCCGCTCCCTCGCTCCACTCTCACTCCCGCCGGGATGCCCGGGTGCCTGCCGGAGGCTGGGGGGGGGGCGCGGGCGGGTTCCCCCCCCGTACGCCGAGGGTGCGGGGTGCTCCCCCCGCCCCAGCACAGCTCATGGAGGCTTTGCCACCCTTCACCCAGCAGGCTGGCATCAGAGCAGCCTCCTGCCTGCTGCAGCACTTTGGGGCACTTTCTTCTCTCTGGTCACCTTCTGTGCCCCCCCCACCTCTGCTCCACGGGGCTCTGGGGGTCCCCCTGCCGGGTCCCCGCTCCCGCTGGGACGGGTCACTCCTGGAGAGCTCTGGGGGGGAAACCTGGCCACGTAACTCCGCAGGAACGCAAGATGCTGTTCTTCCGTGGGATGCGCAGCAAAAGGTACATCATGATTAACCTTAAAAGTATAAGCTTTTTCCTTGCCTGCGCGAGACAGATTTATAATATTTTCTCTTTCTTTTTTAACACTGGATTCTTAGCGCAGATGGTGATTTATTGAATAATCAATTTCCTTATCTACGTAATACATTAAAGTGATCCATCAATGCCAGATAATCAATCCAGCTTGTGATTTTAAGTGTGTGAGAGTGTATGCATGTGTACTTGTATATACTTTTTTCCTCCTGTATCATTGTCAGGGCAAATAACGTCTCCCTTTCTGTGCTCCCTTTTCAGTGACTTTTGTTTATGGCGTGTAAAAGAAAATCACGACATTATATTACACCTTGTAAGTTTTACGGTACTTGAGAGGTTTATGCGGTATGAATGTAAAGGGCAATGCAATAATGCAAAGGGCAGTGAGACATTTTTAAGCGCAGAAGGATACACAGGGAGCTGCAGAGATAAATCTGTGTGGATAATCATCCCACGGTGTCTCTCCTATTTATGAGAGAAAAAGATGTTCACTGCAAATCATGCGTCGGGTCACTTTTGCCCTGGTCTCTGGCTCTGCTTTGCATTACGGGCTGCTCAAATTGTTCCTAATCTCATTTGGGATCCCTGCCCGCGGGGGGGTCACCCCGCTGAAGGACGATGTGATTCCCGTCACTTATGTGCTACCACGGTCTCGTGCAGTTCAAGGGCGTGAGGGGCTGGAGGATGGTTTGGCTGTTCCCTGTGCGCTAGGAAAGGGTCGATCTGGAGAATTAGCCATGGGAGGAAGCAGGAGGAATCACAGTTACCACGTCTGAAGCTCACAGGTAGTTTGGGTGAGGAAGAAGAGCCTGGGCTCAGTCTCCTGCAGTTTGGGTGTTCGCTGCCGGAGCCTGCTCCGCTGGAGCTGGGCAGAAAACCGCCGCTGAGAACAGGACTGGGAGCTTTACCAAAGTGACCCTCCATAAAAGAGAGAAACTTCACGGCATCTTGCTGTTGTTAGATTTCTTAAACAATCAAGCAATGAATCCTCCTCAAATGTGAATATTCAGGACTCAGCATTTGTAATTAGCAGTAGAATTGGAGACAAGATGTCATTACTTTTTGAGGTCAAGATAAGTTTTATACATAGGTCACCGTTCCATGTGCCTCATTCAAAATCCAATTTGTTTTGTGGGCTTACGATGGCAGAAACACTGATTATTATGCTATCTCCACATGTTCAGTACTTTCTGGTGCAGGAAAAGATTTTGCCTTAATTGCTTTCAGTTTTAACCGTCTGGCACAGAGACAAGATTTTCCTGATTTGAACCATCTCATCAGAAGTTGAAAACTTTGCTGGAGAGTGGAGACCTCGAGCCGTGGCAAAGCCCCTGGAGCTCCCAAGGAGCGGGAGCAGCCGCCAGCGGCATCGTCCCTCCCGTCCCGGCGATGGCAGCTCGCCCATGGGGCACTTCTAAAGCCCGCGCTCGGCACCTCGGCCCCCAGTTTGCCAACCCAGGGGCAGACACGCACCGGGGGGAGAGGAGGGGAGAGGAGACACCGCAGGAGAACCCTCTGCGTCCTCGTTCCTCTCCTGCGGAGCCCACCTGCACCTTCCGCAGCCCGGGATGCCGTCATGATTCTGTTTTTCCTGGCAGCGATGCCATTACCATTTTAAGCTGAAACAGGGGCCTGTAAAATGGAGGTTCTCGGTTTAAATTTCTGGTCTATAAAATCTTAAAGGTCTCTTCTGCCTTTATAGGGAAAGAAAACCATTTTCTTCCTCATTTTACACACTTTTCTTCTTACGAATTTTTATTTCTGGCAAATCAGTTTTTGTCGTCTTTACTTAGGAGAAATTCAAAATGAGTCCTTGGACGTTTAGCTTCAGGGTGATATCCAGGCTTGGCTCATAGTATTTGAATGGAAATAGGATCTTTAGTTTCTTTTGCTATTCATCTACATCATGGGGAAAGGGTTATCCGGAAAGGATGGTGCAAGATCTTAGACGCCGCCGATAACAGTTTTTAAAACGTAGAGCTTGTCTTTGCACAGGCGATCAACCTCACTTAAGAGTAAAGTTATAAGTAAAAGTGTCAAATATAAACAATCCTCTGTTGTCCTAGCAGCTACCCGCCATCCCTGGGGGGCGTTTCGGTAGACGAGGCTGACTTTGCACATGTGCCCACCTAGTTATAAACTGATCAGTGAAAAGACAGTTACACCCATATTTACTTAATTGTCTTATACATGAATGCAGTGGTGGTTATTTGAGGGAAAACGTGAACTATTTTCTTGCCTGCAGAGTAACTTTATATGTGAAGTATGGCAATTTCAGTCGCTGGATCCATTTCCTCCAACTAGAGGGAGAGCGATGGCACACTAAAATCTGAAACCCAGCCGGATTTGCACATCCTTATCTCTACATTATGAATTCGCATTTGCTTCTAGTACTTTTTGGAGGCAATTCTGACCTCATTAATTTTCACTCTCCTTCTCACTCTCTTACTCCAAGGATCCCACGCACACACTTGGACTGAAGCAACAGCTCAGCCCCACAGATGAGCCACAAGAAACCCCCTGAAACCCCCCCAATCCCTGTTGGGATTTAAGCACGGCAGATGGGACCTGCCACTCAGTCTCGCCCGAAGACAGGGAAGGACAGGGAACTGCTGAGAGGGGACAGCAAAGGGCTGCCAAGATGCTGAGGGGACTGGAACACCTCTCTGATGAAGAAAGGCTGAGGGATTTGAGTCTCTTCAGTCTGGAAAAAAGACGGCTGAGGGGGCATCTCATCAACGCTTCTAAATACTGAAAGGGGGGTGTCAGGAGGATGGGGCCAGGCTCTTCTCAGTGGTGCCCGGGGACAGGACAAGGGGTAACGGGCACAAACTGGAACGTGGGAAGTTCCACCTCAACACGAGGAGGAACTTCTTTGCTGTGAGGGTGGCAGAGCCCTGGCACAGGCTGCCCAGGGAGGTGGGGGAGTCTCCGTCTCTGGAGACATCCCAACCCCGCCTGGAGGCGTTCCTGTGCCACCTGCTCTGGGTGACCCTGCTCTGGCCGGGGGTTGGACGGGATGATCTCCAGAGGGCCCTTCCAGCCCCCGCCATTCCGTGATTCCGTGAAGGACAGCCCTGGTCCCCTGGCACTGCAGCTCCTCCCACGCCCCCTTCCCTGCGGGCGCTGAGCTCCACTCCTCACCCTCGGGCCTCAAAAGCAGAGGGAAGAAATTCATACCGCTTAAATCTTGAACAAGCTGTACTTTCTCTCCTATTTTAAGAAAAAACTGCATTCGCAGGCTTCCTCAGCAGCTGGTTGGGATTTTCGCTTATTGCCAGTGCTTGGAAACAAAGTGCTCAGTGTGTTCCCTTGTTTCCTAAAGACGCTGGAAGGTGCCACCAGGCCGGTGACAGCCGCCAGCCACGCTGGCCGCACCGCCACACACCGCAGCCTCTCCGACGGATTCACCTGGCAGCTCCTCCCCCAGCCTGGTGACCCTCTGTATGTAGGCACGTTCCCTTGAAACAGCTCAGAAGACATCATAATAATAATAATTCCTTGTTCAGGATAATTAATTTGTTGAGTTGCTAATGTATTATTTATGCAAAACATATTGTTTTACACACACCATTGTTTTACACTGGTAACGCAACACGTATTTGACATCTATGACACGTGTGCCAATCTTCAACTGCAGCTTTTATTTGTTTCGCTGCTTCCCTTGTCAATAACTACGGCAATGAATTCAGCAAATTATATAAAGACATTCCAAAGTTGCTTCTGAATTTCAGTGGAACTTACACGTGGGCTTTAAAGCCTCGTAATTCAAAGTCTAAAAGTCTTTATCAAGACCAGTACAAAACCTATTAGAAGTCAACATAAGTTATAAACTTTCACAGATACTGAAAGAGGGGAGACTTAGATGAGACATTGGGAAGAAATTCTTTATTCTGGGGGCGGTGAGCCCCTGGCCCAGGTTGCCCAGAGAAGCTGTGGCTGCCCCATCCCTGGAGGGGTTCAAGGCCAGGTTGGCCGGGGCTTGGAGCAGCCTGGGCTGGTGGGAGGTGTCCCTGCCCAGGGCAGGGGGGTGGGACGAGGTGATCTTGAAGGTCTCTTCCGACGCAAACCATTCTGTGATTTAGTACTGGCCCAGGAGGCTGATCTGTATTTTTTGACTGCATTATTAAGGTCATTCTATGTGGTTACGTGACTCTCTGTGCTTTGTGTGTGTTTGTGGGGAAACCTATTTCCATATGAATTATGAAAGTTTATGCCAACGGGACTGTAATTCGTAAATTGTTGTGACAGCAGCATTTTGAAAGAAAACACAGAGAAACCAGGGTAATAAAACTTGCCATTAAGGGAGTGGGCTTGTGAGTCCTGGAAAGAATTCTTGTCCAAGGATTATTTATGATCATTACACACCAAAATGTGTTTTTGCATTTTTATTGCTGGCAAATTACTTGTAAACCCACTAGGGAGCTAATGATTTTTCCTTTGCGGCTACGCTACTTCATTTTGTTTTCTTATATATACATTTTTGCGACCAGTTAAGCCATCATTTTTGATTTATAATAACAATAATTGTTTCTAAATAGCCTGGGTGTTAAAGGGTTAACCATCCTCTGATTCCAGCTGACAAAAACTCCCTGACAGTGATGGATTTCAGAGGGAGAATGGCTGGTGGTGCCTGGGCAGATTTTTCCCCAGATTGCTTTAATGGTGCTAACTACCTCTAATGGGGAGCACGGATTATTTATGTTCTTCAGTAGGTTCTCATTAATTTTCCAGCGCACTTGGTTGAAGATTCCTGATTTCTTGGCTTCTTCATTAGTGTTACCTGTTCAACAACACGGGGGGATGGAAGTGGCTCCAGGAAGGAGCGCTGAGTTCAGGTTCCTTTGGAGGAGCAGCAAAGGGGTGCGGAGCCCCCTCCGTCCCTCCCTCCCACAGACACCCCGGCCGCGGGTGCTGCGGATGCTGCTTTACGGAGCAGCAGTTTATCCCGTTCCTCCTAAGGATCCGCGGATCAGTTGTAAGAACACCCCGGCTGCCCAGAGCAGCGGGAAGCTCAAGATCAACCTTAACAGGAAGGTTAAGTGAGTCCTAAATTACCCCCTGCCATGGTTACGGGGTGATTACACCTCTCGTTTCTGATGTGCCGGCTTGGGAAGGGCCTCCTGGTGCAGCACGGGTGGGAGCTGCCAGGCTGGAGCCTTGGTGACAGATCACCTACTGCTGCCCTCCTGGAGCCCTTCACCCCGGCCTGGAATGCCCTGGACACAAGTAGCAAATGGCTGGGAATGTCCATTAGATTTTGGGGATGGTGGGATATTTGTATATTCATTACCAATGTCAGTGACAAAAGCAGCATACGACTAATTGCATTTTTGATCGTAATACAGCAGTTTGTTAGAGGCACATTTCCTTTGCAGGCTTTCAAAGCCTTATTTTTAGAAAAGTATTTTTTGATCTTTCGTTAGCTCCTGTTCTGCTCTGGTACAGGCTCCCTGCGTGGCTTTGAACAAATGACTTTGCTCTTCTGTGCCTTAATTCCATACTTGTAAAATAGGGCTAACGCATACCCTGCTCCTCTGGGCTGTTGGAAGGGGGAGGGTTCTAAAGGCTGCGACACGCGGATGTGAACAGCTGAGATTGCGGCGCCAAGGCAGGGGCTTTGAGGCAGAGCAAATAGATATGAGCAGGCGCAGCCCTATTAAACTAGTGAAATACTGAGATTACAACCCGGGACTTCCTGACTGAAGTCATTCTGAAAAACACAAGTATCCTAAATATGCTTAACTGCTTATTTAATGTAGATTTAAAAAGTTATTTATTGAAATCTAACAACTGTTTACTCAATATGGGACTGTAAAGCCTTAAAAACATACTCTTAATAATCCCTTGGTATTTAACTAACGTACAATAGTGTGTGCTATTACATCCCAATTAAATCCCTATTTGAGACACTTAATTAAAAAGGAGGCTATAATAAGCTCCCGATCATTTGGCTCCCCAGCCAGATCCATCCGATCACGGATGCCGCGCGTTGGTGCCAGAGCAGGGCTGTGCTGGGGAGCGCTGGGGTGTCCCAGGGGCTGGGGGGCAGCAGGACGGTGACACCACCGTGCGCTTCAGCCCCGGGGCAGCCCCCACCCCAGACAGGACGGCTGCCATGCTGGGGGGCGGCAGAGGCAGGGTGCTGCGGGAGAGGTCGGGCCATGGGTTCTTTATGCTGCCGGATGCCAGAGCTCTGCAGGGAGCGGAACGCTGACGGCGGCCCACGGGTCACGGATGCTCTTCAGAAGCAGCAGCCCCAAAGAGCAGCTTTGGCTTTACCGCCGCCATGGGAAACACCGTCAGCCCTTCCCCAGGAGACACCACTAGCTTGGGAGCCCCGCTGGGCCAGAAGCCCTGGTGTGACGGAGCCATCATGGAAGGTCTACCCAAGGCCAAAATATTGCGGGACATCTATGGGAACCTTGGAAATCCTGCGCGGCTGCTTCCCTGCTGGGTGTCTGCACAGCACCCTGCCCTGGTCTCTCCTGCGCTTGGGAGTCACAAAACCGTCAGCCAGTGCCGTGCCGTGTCGTTATCCTGTCCTGTGCCAGGCTTTCCCGGGCAGGCTGCGGTGGAGGGAGCCCTGAGGACAGCCGTCTGCAGACAGCTGCTTGCCATCCAGCCAAGTGACTCCTCTCTGCCTCGCTTTAAAAAAAAATAAATAATCCCAGCCCCCTTGAATTCAAGCATGTTTGAAATAGGAAGTGACAATAGCTTTGTGCTAGCTCCACAGCATGATGTGATGTTAATTTGTATAAGTGATTTTTTTGTTTTTAATTATCGGCCTGAGATTCGAAACCGAGGAACAGGGGGACCCCACGAGGCATGCTCGACTGTTTCAAGGGTGGAGTTTGTTTGTTCATTCAAGTGCTTAAATATATCTCTTAATGGTGTGGCTGATACTACAGTACAGTGCAAAAAAAAAAAAAAGGCAGGATAAGAGATTGTCACGCAGGAGCCTCAGGTCGGACCCCAGCTCTGGCAGAGACCCTGGGTAGCCTTAGGCAAAACACGAAAGGGGAATACTGTTCCCGCTTTGCATACGGTGGGCAGGATGCGAGAGAGAGTAAACGCTACCGAATTCCCTGGAAAGCATGGAAGGACTTCAGGGGGCTTTGGGTCACCTGCCGATGGTCCCTGTTTCTCCTCACGTCTGTCCTGTCCTCGCGGCCCCGCAGGTCGGGCGGGCTGTGACGCCTGCGCACGGAGACCCTGGGCAACACGGATGCCAATGAGTGACACGGGACAAAAAAAGACACTTTCACCTGTATTTCTGTGTAAGGAGCTGCCCCGTGGTGTGTAGCTGCCCCTCTCCATCCCACTGCGAATCCCAACGCTTCCAGAGAGGGGGGGCTCGCAGGCGGATATAGCGTGTGTGCTGCATGGGGGGTCCCTGCCCGTCCCGCACCGCCAACAGCCGCGGTGGAGCTGCACGGGAGGAGGAGAGGGGAGGTGGGGACAAGGGCTCCTAAAGCAGCACCGAGACACCTCTGCCCTCCGGTCACCGTCCGGGCCCTCGCAGCGTCGCCTGGGGCCACAGCTCAGGGTAGTGACCCAGAGAACAAACCAGCCCGATTCACAACCGTGGTGTCATTTCTCTATAGAGAGAAGTGATGCCCTGGGTTCCTTTTGTAGGCAGATGAAATAAGTACAGAGAGATCTGTGATGTGGCAGCTCTTTGGATTTTGCGGAGGATTTCGAGGCAAGCCATGGTTTATGAGCAGCCCATTAACACAGTGCATACAGAGGCTCATAAAAAATCCCATTTTCCCCATTTCAGCTCTACCGTTGTATTTCATTTGCAGTCTAAATCCAGTAAGAGGCTCAGCGGAGGTGGTGGCAGGGAACCGTCCCTGTCCCGGGAATGCTGGCTACGGCGGCCGCCCAGGGACCCCGAACACCTCCCCCCCCCAGCCCAGGCCAGCCCCGCTCCGCCGGCTGGGAAGTCTGTTCCCCGGGACCTCGCTTAGGAGAGAAAAGGGAAAGGGAAGGGAAATATGAACATCCACTCCAATGGGGTTTGTTATTCCAACTCCTTCAAAAGAATGTTTGGATTTCACGTATTGCTAATTACAGACACTGGTGTTGGGTGGTATTTAATGCCAGCCAGTGATGGATGCTCTATAATCTTATATGAGAGAGCACGTTTGTTTTCTAAGGCTAACTGCACACAATCTGTTATTGTATAATGCTGAATACTTTGAGGGTTGGTGCTTTTCAGTGTTGAGCATAAAAGCCAGGCCTCCGCGGCAATAATCTTCATTAATCAGGCTTCCCTAGTCTGCAAGCGTCGGGGACCACGACGTCTTCTTTGTACGTCGAAGCTTGCGAGGATTACGCTCTGAAAAACCTCCCACCGATCTTCCATTCTTTCATTTTTCTTTATTTGGTTTAAATGGGAAAGTGTCCTCCCAGTGCAGCCACCATCATTTAGTTGTGTCTCCACACATTTCTTTTAAACCAATAAACAGCTTAAATGGGGGGAGGGAGAAGCAGCTGCAACTTGCTGGGAGCGGAGCGAACTTCTCTTGAGGAGGATTCGGCTTCTTTTGTTTTTCACAAGAGCCGTGGAGTGTTCAGCGCTTTAAAAAATACGGCCGCTCATTCGGGCTCCTGAAACGTAGACGTAGGGGAGAGGTGTTCTGAAGGCTTTCAAGAGATTTGGCGGCACGAGTGAAGGTCACACACGCGGCGTTAGCTCCGCAGCACCTTCGCAGACTCCTTCCTGCAGGAACCCAGGTTTCGGTGCTTCAGCTCAAGTTTCCGTAGCCGTCCGGAGCCACGAGCTGTGGTTTTAGGTAGATCCCAAACTCCCAAATTCCTCTGAGCGATCAAAAGTGCCAGGCACACGTCGGTCCTGAGCAGTGTGTGACCGTCACCTCGCTCACGCCGCATTTTCTCCTGGCCGTGGGTCTCAGCTCCCGCCTGTCCCCGAGGGGCAGCTCCTCAGCGGAGACAGGGCTCTCCTGAGCTGCGAGCCCAAATTAAACTCATTAATAGATTCCGTCTGAGCAACTCCGAAAGATGCTAGTAACAGCTATCTCAGGCCATTACAATCAACATAATTTTAGCTTTAATTGCCGAATATCGCCGTAGAAAGAACAGTTGTCTTCCTGCCCTGAGCCTGCACAGTTGCTCTCCCAGGTTTCAAGATGCAGCGAAAGTTTTTGGGTTGTTTTTTTCGCACTGTACGTTTCAAATGCTTCATTGTCAAACTGGTTAAAAGCCCTTATTTATAAAATGTGTGCGTCTCTTTCAGCTTAACTGAAAAGGCATTAAAATAACTGCAGCTGTGGAAAGAATAATTACAGCGAGATTTTGTCAAGGACTCTCTTGTCTGATGTTGCCATCTGTGACATGGTGAATGCAAAGATCATTTTAAACATAGGCGGTTAATGTAGAGAATAATTTCAGAGCTTTAGATATTTATGGTAAATTATTTAACTTTATTGTTTGGTTTTATGGCCTCATTATTCCGCGTAGTAAGGATCTCTGCATTTTGTGTTGTTCTGCACTTTGATTTTCACTTTGTGACGGAAAAGTACACTGCAGTAAAAGTAACACTTCACACGTTTCAGAAATGTTTCAAGGAGACATCGTATTAATCAGATTATTTTCATGCTCTTCAATATCCTCCTTGATGCCTTTTAAAAAAATCTTTAGAGAAAGATCTTGTTATTGACCAGGTGTTAATAGTCAGTCCTTCAAGCATGGGCAGCGACAGGGGCTTGTAAACACCGCATTTTCGCATTAATTTTCTCCTGTCTCTTAGAATATTGTTTCTGAGACTCCCACTAAGAGGACATTGCTGCACTATTTCCTTCGGCAACCCCCTAACTGCCAAATTAAGCACAGACTGTCGCACTGGAAATGAGTAATTGGCTGCCGGAGACACAGAAAAGGGGGACTTGGCTTCGCTGCTGTTCGCTGCTCTGGAAACGGGGCTCCCGCTGGAGCCAAGCCGGCTGCGCTCGTTAATCAAACGAAGGCCGGAGCAGCCGCGGGGCCAGCTCCTGCTCGGGGCGCTGGGGGTGCGCTGCCCGTCCTGCCCGGGTATCGCGACGGGGCAGCAGACGCTGGACGAGCGTTTCCCTGCTGGCAGCTCCGGGTTGCAGCTCCTTCCCTCGGATCTGAAGGAGGTTTGGGCAACTTTCCCGAGGGAGGGTGTCTCCAGGAGGAGACTGAGCTGGGGCGAGGGTGACCCCGCGTACGGTGCCTGTGTCCTTGCAGCCCCCTGCGTCTGCTCCTCGCTATAAAACACCCAAACGGCTTTTAATGGGCGATCTGGGGGATGGTTCTGCTGACAGAGGACGGGGTTTGCTCCTTCTGGGAAATTTAATGTGGCTCCGTCTGAAAAGCGTCTAAAGCACATCCCTGGGTGGTGCTGCGCAGCACGTCCTTAACCCCTCCGTAAAGCGCAGCGAGTGCTTCCACCCGTCCTTCCACGTCCTGCAGCAGACGTCCAAGCAGTAGACAGTAAATTATCCATGAGCCAGCAATGTGCCCTTGTCGCCAAGAAGGCCAACGGAATTCTGGGCTGCGTAGGGAAGAGTGTGGCCAGCAGGTCGAGGGAGGTCATTCT
Organism: Larus michahellis; assembly: GCF_964199755.1. Taxonomy (NCBI): domain Eukaryota; kingdom Metazoa; phylum Chordata; class Aves; order Charadriiformes; family Laridae; genus Larus; species Larus michahellis. The sequence continues at coordinate 2,497,382 of NC_133914.1, read as the reverse complement.
CCCCCTCTGCTCTGCACTGGTGAGGCCACAGCTGGAATATACTGTGTCCAGTTCTGGGCTCCCCAGTTCAAGAGAGACAGGGAACTGCTGGAGAGAGTCCAGCATAGGGCAACAATGATGATGGAGGGACTGGAGCATCTCCCTTATGAGGAAAGGCTGAGAGAGCTGGGACTCTTTAGCCTGGAGAAGAGAAGGCTGAGGGGAGACCTTATTATGGCATACAAGTATCTAAAGGGGGGGTTTAAGGAGGATGGAGCCAGACTCTTTTCAGTGGTTCCGACTAACAGGAGAGGGGTAACAGGCACAAGCTGGAACATAGGAAGTTCCGATCAAATATGAGAAAAAACTTCTTTACGGTGAGGGTGACAGAGCCCTGGAACAGGCTGCCTGGGGAGGGTGTGGAGTCCCTTCTCTGGAGACTTTCAAGACCCGCCTGGATACAGCCCTGAGTGATGTGCTCTGGGCAATCCTGCTTTAGCAGGGAGTTGGACTAGGTGATCTCTAGAGGTCCCTTCCAACTCTGAAATGCCGTGATTTCCGCAAGCACACGGATACCCCCGACAGCCCAGCAGAAGTATTTTGCCAGAGGGGAACTTTTCGGTGGACGGGAGATCATCTTTCCATCAGCTGAAGGCCGCAGCCCCGTTGCGCGGTGGCAGCCGCCTTTGGAGCGTGACGTGGCAATAGGCAGAGGAGCTGCCCCTTCGCTCTCGCAGAAGAGCCCTCTGCCCCCTCTGGCTGTGCCTGCCCTCTGCAGCTGCTCAACATCTGGATCCTCCCGGCTCACTGAGGGGCTGCGTCTGTGCGCAGAGGCACGCGGGGCAGGGCAGGGCGCGCGGGGCTCGGACGTGTGGCACCAGGCGGCCAGGAACGCGGGCGCAGTGCAGCGAACGGGGCAGAGGTGGCAAATCCAGTAGCTGTGGACTTACTACAGGGTGAACTAAAATGGGAACAAGTGTGTGGGCTGTGCACTAGCAGGGAAGAAACCAGGTGACATTAATTTCCCTATCTATAATTCAGCCTGGGGCGATTCCCTGTTTGCCCCCAGCCATCCAGGAGACACCAGAAGCCCTCGGGAGGTTCTGCCGCAGCCTTGTTCTCCGCTCCAGGCTGTCAAGGCGGCTTTGCCACGTTTGGCTCAGTCTTTCCCATTTCAGTGCCTAAAATTAGACAGCGAGCTCCATCCCCGTGTCAGTGCAGTGCTGGCTTCAGAGAGACCGACTTGCAAACATTTGAGAGCCCCTGAAGAAACATTTCAAGAACAGCATTTGCAAACCCCTGGAAGTTAGGCGCTGCCAGGTGTTCCGTTGTTTACAGGAAAAGCGGGTTTGTGTATGCAGGTGTTTGCTGCTGTTTAGTAAATTTTGGTAATTGGTCTATTGCTGGTAACTCTCATTGCAAAACAAAGCGGATCCTGGCCAGCCGCTCCTGCCTCTGCGGCAGCGGGTACACGAGGATGGCTCTGAACATGGACCCTGCCAGCGGCACCGCAGGGACCTGCTCACATCCCAGGATTTTGTCTCTTCTCAGCCACCGTTGCCTTCCCTGCCCGAGACCCCGCACATCCCGGGTGGTTCCGACAGCACCCAGGAAAGCTGGAGACACCCAGCTTGTTAGCTCTTCTGGAAACAACGGAAGCGACGGGATTCAAGAGAATAAGGGCTGTACTTGTGGATGAAACGGTTGTCACCACTAGCAATTTTTATTTTAATTATTTTTTTCTCTGAGCGGTGATGGTGTCCAAGCAGTAGCATGTAAGGGAGTGAATAGCCCGCGTACAGCCCAGCCCCGGATGGAGAAAGAGCCTGGTCCTGCAGAGCTCTGGTGCCACCACCCCACAGCGCTGGCTGGGGAGGAGGGGCAGAAAATCACCCGTGGGGCCGGCAAACCGCCGGGGCTCTGGGAGCCTCGGACAACGGGAGCAGGAGCATCATCTTTAGGATTCCTGGTTTCCCAAAGACTGACCGTTTTGGTGACGGGAATGTAAAGGCCGCAGGAATATCTCCGTGCAGTGAAAGGTTCTCCTCACATACGTATTTCTCTTGCTGGGCATCCTTCAGTGCATGCAAGGCCAAAGACTTCTCCCTTTGTCAGCAGTTATTTTGATAGATGGACACAGAAGCCAGCAATAATTCCTCAGTTTGAAAGGCTGTTTTCTGCAACCTCATAGTTCGTGTATACAAAGAAAAAAAATCTATGTAGTGTTTGGTTTGACTGTGTGGAGGTGGAGCAAGAGGGGCCGCTGCTGAATGCAGGCGTTGGGCAAGGAGCGCAGTGAAATGGGCCCAGCTGGCTCTGCCCGAGTCCTGCGTGTAGATGACAGGGTCAGAAGTCTCTCTTCTCCCTCACTTTTCCGTATTGAATGGGGGTTTGTTTACAGCCGCTGTCTCAGCCCGTGAGGTGAGGATACCATTGGCTCCTTCTGACACGGTGCTGTTTAAAGACCTGCCTTATAGGAAGGTCTTTCTCTAAAGATCATAGAATAGAATGATTCGGGTTGGAAGGGACCTTAAAGTTCATTTAATTCCACCCCCCTGCCCTGGGCAGGGACACCTCCCACCAGCCCAGGTTGCTCCAAGCCCCGTCCAACCTGGCCTTGAACCCCTCCAGGGATGGGGCAGCCACAGCTTCTCTGGGCAACCTGGGCCAGGGGCTCACCCCCCTCACAGCCAAGAATTTCTTCCTGATACTCAATCTAAATCTCCCCTCCTTCAGTTTGAAACCGTTACCCCTCGTCCTATCATTACCCTCCCCGATCCAGAGTCCCTCCCCATCCTTCCTGTAGGCCCCCTTTAGGGACTGGAAGGGGCTGGAAGGTCTCCCCGGAGCCTTCTCTTCTCCAGGCTGAACCCCCCCAGCTCTCTCAGCAAGATCAGAGAAGCCTGTCCCCACAGGGCTGTGCCAGCAGCATGGCCTCCTTCTGCCCATACGTTTCTTGCCTCTGTACATAAAGGCACAGATGGCCGGTCCCGGGAGGCAGCACGCAAGGTTTGTGAGGGCGCGTGTGGGGCTGGGTGTGCATCTGAATGCACACTTGTCTGGGAGAGAGCCCGCGTGCGCACGGCTCTGAGCACTTGTGCTACCTCTGCAGCGAGAAGTGAACGAAACCGCCAGACTCGGTGCTGGGTTCGGTGTTGACCCAGACAGCGCATTTTCAGCTAAGTACAGCTGCAGTCTAAAGGTGTGTAAATAGATATTTGTGGATATAACATCCAATACATAGCTGGCAGCTGCAGAACTCCCTCACCAAGGTCCTGGGACCTGAAGACGGGATATTCCGAAAAGCTTTTGTGCTTCTATTCGCAGGGGTGTGCTGTGGCTGCGCTGCATCTGCACTGAAGATACTTAGGAATTTAAGATACTTTTACCGTCTTTGAGCGCGACTTTGTAGCTGAATACAGCTGGCAGTGGGGCAGGATGGCTCTCAAATATGCACCAAAATACCGCCTGGCCGAAGTGAAGCCCTACAATACGTACAGCTAAACCTGGACAAGGGGAGCAGGGCAAAGCCGGCGAAGATTGTACCCGCGTGGCCATGGCAGCGTGAGCGCGTGCCATCAGCGGGGCTGTACGTGCCGACACACGGCTTGGAGATGGGGCTGCCCGAAGCCAGCTCCCACCCCCCCACGCGACCCCGACTGCCCGATGCTCCCCCGAAGTCACAGAACCCACGCCAGCAGAAACTCGGGCTTGCCGGCCCAGTTACTAGCAAAAACAGGCAGGAAAAGATCCTGTGCTTGCTCAGAAGCTTAGAGCCCTCATGCTCTTTGGTTTCTTTTCCTCCAGCTATCATACTTGTTAACTCAAATTAACATTCATAATGCAAAATCTATTGGAACATGCCTTCCAGACTCACAAACATTTCTGTTATGGTCAGGATTAATCACAAGGGATAATTAGAGTATTAAATGAAATAATTGTAACATTATGACTCTAATAGCTAAATTCATGGATATTAGCTTCTGAGAAAAGACAAATATGGGAACTAGAGAAGTTTTGACGGATGCCTCTAGCTGTATTTATTTTTCTTTGCATTTTCGATTAAAAATTCTCAAACTCTGCCGCACCTTAATTTACAAAGGCTAGGGAGCTAACGAGCCACGGGGCTGATGGAGAAACGGGCTGCGGCAGAACCATGTCCCGACCGCTCCGTGCTGCAGCGAGCCGTGCGTTCAGGGACCGGCCAGCCACGAAGCCCCGAGATTGCCCCTGGACCAAAAAGCTGCACTCCCCCATCATGCTGGGCAAGTTTCCAGGTGTGAGGGGAAGGAGGAGGACGCGGAAGAGGAGGAGGAAAAGGAGATGCTCTGACACCCCCAGGCTGGGCGCCTCAGAGGGAGGAGGCAGGGCTGGCTGCAGCGGTGGAGCTGGCACAGAGGGCGAGGGTTTGCTCGGGTGGCAAATGCCGGGCTCCTGCTCTGCTCTCCCCGCACACCACCCGCTGCCGGCCAGGAGACGCCTGGCAGGTCTGGCCGGGGGCCAGCTCCCGGCTCAGCCAGCTCGGCTCCACTGGGACGTCAGGCTCTGGCAGCCTCTCGTGGCCCCAGGCGTCACCTCCTCTGAGAAAATGGAGATTTCCACTGCCTCCGAGGTGTGATTATCTTATCTGAGGGAGCCGGGTGTGCAGCCAGGCTTGGCGCATCCCGCAGGACAGACAATGTCCTCTGGGATCGGCCAAAGGGCCGGCGCTCCCGAGCCTGGTCGCCGGGGGCCTCCTCGCAGCCCACGAGTTTTTTGCCCCGCTAACGTATGCACAGTCTCTCCCCAGTGTTCCGCGTCGTGCTACAGAGGAATAAGCGAATTCATTAAAATATTATGCAAAGGCAAATGTTTAAAAATACCGAGTATGTACATTTATGTAAGCCCACGGAACGGCGTACAGCGAATACGGCGAGTCGCCGGTACGTGGATGTGCAGGGTCTCGGGCACGGGGAGGCAAAGGGCTGCCGGGAGAGAAACGCCGGGGCTGGTCACCCTCTGCACACACCTCCCAGCACAGGCAGCGCGTTAAAAATGCAACGGAATTTAAAATACACGGACTAAGCAATTTCATCTTTTCAACAAGAGATATTAATTCTAGATAATAAATTAGGATTTTTATCGTATCATTCCTCAGTGATTTAGAGTACAGCCAAGTTTATATTAACATTGAATATTTCCTCTCTCAGGCAACAAAAGAGAGAGTTCCTTTTGGTACCTGGAAGCAGTTCCTATGATCTGGGGAAGGAATCATCTCAGCGTGAGCTATTAATGTGCTGTAGTCCATATATAACCTAGTACCTCCATTTGCAGTCTACATATGCTAGTCTAAGTTTCAATATCACTCAGTTCCAAAAAAGAGATATGACTTATGGAGCAGTCACACATCAGAGCGTGCGTGTGTATGTATTGGCTCCTGGGGACAGACAGTACTCTTTCTGTGCTGCACGCCCTAATGCTCGCGCACAAGTTTGGCTCGGTGCAAACCCACGCACCAGCCATCCACGTTGTATTTACGTGCCATTCTCGAGTCCACTGCACGGAGAATACATTACACCGCTTTAATTCCTGAATTTCTTCGTAATATTAAATGATAAGGAATTTTTTGCATAGTTCTGACAAAGCAGTCAAAATCCAGTTGCAAATGCTGTGCTGTTTATTGATAGCTCCATAATGCAGGCGAGGTAGGTTGCCAGACAGCTGCATTTCCTGGCATTTAAAAAGAATTCACTGTAATGTATTGTAATACATTAGCATAATAATTGGTAAGCATTCGCAGATGAATAGTTTACTGACTGATAGATTTTGTACAGAAACTGTGAAGGTTACATGGAGGGTGAAAACATTTCACTGTGTCAATGAACATACTTAATTTTTCTGGAAGTGCTATTTAAATTGTGCAGTGCTGGGACATTAGCATAACAAAGACATAATGCGTTAGTTTGTGCTGTAATAGGGAACGCTGCCCCGCGGTTGCTTCATCAGGTGACCCAGAAAAGATGGGGTTCGGCGTCGTCCCCTACCTGGCTACTGAAACGTGCAGAGACTCGGCTCGAGCTGCAGCCGCGGCTCCCTCCCGTCCCTGCGCGCCTTCTCCTCCCCACCAGCCCGGCCAGCTCGCCTCCCGCCTGCTCTGCTTTGCCAAAGGAGCGCTTTGCATCCGTTTGGCCCGTACCGGTGTGTGGCACCGGGCTGGGCAGAGGAGCCAGCAGCCTGCGTCCTGGTCCCGTCCCTACAGCTCTCCCGGTCTCGTCCCTACAGCTCTCCTGGCCCCGTCCCTACAGCTCTCCCGATCCCGTCCCTATAGCTCTCCTGTCCCTGTCCCTACAGCTCTCCTGGCCCTGTCCCTACAGCTCTCCTGATCCTGTCCTTACAGCTCTCCTGGCCCTGTCCCTACAGCTCTCCCGATCCCGTCCCTATAGCTCTCCTGTCCCTGTCCCTACAGCTCTCCTGTCCCTGTCCCTACAGCTCTCCCGATCCCGTCCGTACAGCTCTCCTGGCCCTGTCCCTACAGCTCTCCCGATCCCGTCCCTACAGCTCTCCCAATCCTGTCCCTACAGCTCTCCTGGCCCTGTCCCTACAGCTCTCCCGATCCCGTCCCTACAGCTCTCCCAATCTCGTCCCTACAGTTCTCCTGGCCCTGTCCCTACAGCTCTCCCAATCCCGTCCCTGCAGCTCTCCCAATCCCGTCCCTGCAGCTCTCCTGGCCCCGTCCCTGCAGCTCTCCCGATCCTGTCCCTACAGCTCTCCTCTCCTCTCCTCCCCTTTCTCCTCTCCTCGCTTCCATTTTAAACCCTGCCAGGTGCAAACACGGTTTCCTACCACGCGTTTTCCTCTCGAATGACCCCCCGAGGAGCCTCCATCCCCTCCTGTAACTCAGTGAGCGCCCTGAGCCATGGTGGCCCAGCTGGGAGTCCCCAGGGTACAGCAGCTCCTCGGGCTGACGGACCTTTCCGCCCCCCCGGCAGCTCCCGCCGGCTGGTGGCTTTCCCTGGCCCGTGTCCCCGGGGCCACCGACACTTGGCTCTCCAAAGAGGAGCTGCCGAGCCTGCAGCCGGGGCAGGACCGGGGTGGGAGGGTGCAGGTGGAGGCACCCAAGAGGGTTTGGGCACAGGGGGAAGACGAGTGACGCAGAGAAGCAGCTTTTAAATACCCAGGAGGTGTCACACGTGTCTGTGCTGCTTCCGCTCGGGCACAGGTACACAGAGCTGCTAATGGACAAGATGTCACCTCGGATTGGGATAGCTTGGTAAGGCTCGAATTTACTCCCAAGTTTTCCGAGTCTTCTGAGTCCTTGGGCATTAACAGACGTCACCTGGGTCCCCTCAAGAAATGCATGACATCTCTGAATAATTTACACCCTTTGGCTTCTGCCTCAGTCTTTTTTTCCCCCTGTTCTACAGCAGACTGTCAGAATGACTTTGCAATTAACTGAGAGTAAACCGAACGGCTAATTGAAAGGGACAGAGCGGAATCTTTTGGACAGAAAGTTTGTGGAAAGCGTTTTAAGTCAGCTTTTTGCTTGCCATTATATATGTTAATTCCATTGTCATTTGGAATAAATTGGGGGAAACAGATGTGAGGAGGAATGAAATATTCCAGCGTCGGAGGAGACAAAGCTTTAATCTCCACTGGCACCAAGAGGAAGGAGATCAGACACACGCGGACTTTGCCTGCGAAGGGATCCCAGATTGTTTTACCACACAGTTACCATTCATCTCCACATCAGGAATATGTGGGGTTTTTTTAAAAATCAAAGGAGCTTTTTGCCCAGGTGACAAACTAAAAATACTTTCTTTCAGCACAACCATTTGACCTGCCATTTCTACCAAACATACAGATTTTAAGTGTTTCAAGATTTCATCTGAAGGCCTCCTGAACGGCAAACTCTGGAGTATAGTTCAATGTGTTTCTTCCAGGAATGATGGAAGGATGAATCAAACCTCATTTACAGAGATCTTTTAATCTGCCTGACATCTGTGGCTCTCGCTTTTCCTGCTCAGAAAGTTCCTGTGGCATAAAGAGGGAAGGTGCAAACAGGATTTGTACTTAACTTCAAAATTTGTCATCAACAAGACGCCTTTCTGTAGATTTTCAGAACCACAATATAACATGAAACACATGGGATATAAATTATGGATTAAGAAAATCGTCTTAGAGGTAGGACTATGGAACCGCTGGCAGAGGTGCCCTGTTTAAGAGCAGGGATACGTCAGGCTGTGGGAAGGGAAATCGGCTGATGAGGAGAGCACGGACAGAGGGACAGATGCCCTTCAGCGTCTCCATCCCCAGCCAGACCTCGCCGTGTCCGGGCACCGACCCTTCCCTCGAGAAAGGCAGAGTAAACAATTAAACAGCTCTTGCTCTTGTTATTTTAACTGCGAAAGCTCGTTCCTGAGGAGCCGTACACAAATATGACCTGGTTGACTCCCTTAGTCTAATTGGTAGTAAAGAAATCGAAACGCAATTTATAGTAACAGATTTCTTCCTACTTTACAGTTGCGACGTGTTTCATTAACGCTTCTGCAGCAGTTTGCACTATTAGGGACACATTTGCCTCCAGTCAGAAGAGAGACGATGTGCGGATATGGAGGACGCCGCGGGGGCGCGGTGCGGTGCTCCTGCAGCAGGGAGCAGATAAGCTGCCGTGCGAGGCCTCTTGTGAGAAATGGTATTACTGGTACGTGTTATTTGTATTGCCGTGGTCTGGAGGAGTCACCGAAAAGGGCAGGAATCCTGTTGAAGAAGAGAGCAGGCTTGCTGCCCCCAGAACCGGTGTGTAATGGGAGAGGCGATGGCGGGTCCCACAGGCGACCGTCGCAGCTCAGGCTTATTTTTGAAAATGGGCAACATTTCTATAAGCGCGTCAGTAATTACGCTGAGGAGGAAAGAGAATTTTTCTCATGCTTTCTTCCACAAAGCATGTTCTGTATCTGTAGCGTAACACTGTCATTCCTTCATATTTCTTAAAAATTTCACTACGTTTTTTAACGCGAGATAAGAAGAGAGAACGTTCCCCAGAGGAGGATGGTCCCGGGTCCCGTCTCACCCCACAGCTCACAAGACCTGACTCCATCAGGCTCTACCAAAGCGGCACCAGAGGAACCTCAGGCTCCTCATGCTAAATAAAAGATTTCCGAGGAGTTTGGAGCTGCTCAGCCAACAGCGCCGGGAGCCGCCCCCGCGCCCCGACGGTGCTGGCCCTGGCCGGTGTAACTCCTACACCTCATGCCACATGCTGAGTTGCGAGAGCATGGTCCTCACCAGGAAAGGGCACCATATTGCGAGATGTTTTGTGAACTAAACTCTGCCGTTATTCCTGAACAAGCCTTCCATGAAGGTTTGAAATTAGCTCACAAGGAAGCGAAACAATCAAGGTCACTGGAGCTCTTCCAGTTGGGGTTTGATGAGGCTCTGGGGGGACCAGGGCTTCCTCGGGGGACAGGCTGCCTCCGCGCGGCGCTAGGTCCTGCGGTTTGCTTGGCGATAGCTGTAAAAAATTGTATCTATGAGCTGAGGACTGGGTTTGGAGAGGAGCTGGGCTGCTCACGAGAGGCGACAGGAGCACGAGGCTGCCGGAGGAGACAGAGGGGCTGCGAGGAGCCGGGCTGGGAGCCAGCGGGCTGCTCCTCCACAGGCTACTGGTTTGTGCTGGGAGTGGGGACGCCCGGGGCTCAGGATGCGCTAAGGCTACTGCAACTTCAAAGGGAAAAACACACCCCAACACCGAACGCTCATTAAATTTTACTTCTGCTTCTTTAAAGGAAATGTATTATTTATTTCTGTGCAGATAGATACATTTAATAATTAGCATGAAAGAGAAATCTAGCAGCAGATGGGGACATTCCTGGGGAAAATTTCAGTGCTGAATATTTCATTATGTACAAATGCAACTTTCAGCCCGTTGCTTCAGACAGAACGTTGTTTGCAGACAATGTAGGAGGCTGCAAAATTTTTTTTAAATACGCTATTTGTTTAACAAATAAATTGTACTTTATTAAAAACACAAGTTTTTAAGTAGTCCTGAGGAGCGTGTTGAAATTCATGTTAACATCTTAATGTTTTACTCCAGATGAAAACAGATCACTCCTGCAAATGAACACAATGCTCATCCCTTGATAATGCAGACAAATTCCCGAGCAGAGCCGCGCGCGGGTTGGCCGGTGACAGGGGTACCTTCTCCTCTCATGAAGTCCCAGGGATTTCAGAAGAGTGGTCAATTCTGCTAACTTTAAATACAAAGCTCATAATATTTCGCGTTCAGGTTAAGGCCCCACATAGGGTGTTCTCTACTCAAGGGCCAGTCTCATCACTCCGTAACAGAAAGCCAAATGCCAGTCATTTTCAGTAGAGGAAGGTAGACCTCGTATGGTCAAATCTCAGTAAAGATGCGAGAGTGGTCCCCAGCCGTACAGAGTTTAAAATCTCTTGATTTTCACTCCCTTGCTTCGGAGTTACTGGGAAAGGGTCTGAAAAGGCGGCAATTCCTGCGCGCTCCCTGGGATGGCTTTTTGTGTTCAGCTGAGTCGGGGGGGATGAGGAAATTCCCGGTGATAGTTGTGACTTTACAAAGAAGAAAGGGAGACGTCTGCGGCGATGCTCGTCCTGCCGCCCTTTCAGGGCCAGCGGGGCGTGCGAGCAGTGCCTGGCTCAGCCAGGACCTCGGATTGCTGCGCTTAATTAGGTTCTATCCCAAGGGAAGAGGATTGAAAAGTCTCATTCTTGCTTTTGTTGCTTTGGGTGAATCATTCCCTTGCTCAAATTGTCAACTGTCAGATGGCAGTTGAGGAGCGATTGAAGGAGCCGGGACTGTTTAGTTTGAGGAAGAGGAGGCTGAGGGGAGACCCCATCACTCTCTACAACTACTTGAAAGGCCATTGTAGAGAGGTTGGGGCTGGTCTCTTCTCACAGGTCATTAGCGATAGAACAAGAGGGAATGGGTTCAAGCTGCAGCAGGGGAGGTTTAGGCTGGACATTAGGAAAAAATTCTTCCCAGAAAGAGTGGTCAGACACTGGAATAGGCTGCCCAGGGAGGTGGTGGAGTCACCATCCCTGGATGTGTTTAAGAGTCGTTTGGATGTGGGGTTGGGGGATATGGTGTAAGGGAGAACTGTGTAGAGTGGAGTTGATGGTTGGACTCGATGATCCCAAGGGCCTTTACAACCTAGATGATTCTATGATTCTATATCTACCTAATTCTATATCTACCTGAAGTCATGGCAATCAGCAGATGACAGTGTGGCCGCCTGGCAGCAGCCTGCAGAGCTGTGCCTGGGGCAGACGCTGTGACCCTCCTGCGGGGACACGGGGCGGCTTGGCCGGACCCGCTGGGGACCCGCCACACACGCGCCCACCCCAGCAGCACGCGCAGCCAGGGCCCAAACAGCCATGGAAAACTAGTCAAAGTTGGATCGGCTCTTCAGTGTACTTTGTCACGAAAATGGGTCCTTTTGTCCCTCCAAATTTAACAGGCTTCTCTCCCTTGCATTATTAAAAATTCCCCTAAATTTGAATGTTTAAAAGTGAAATTCTGTCTTAGTGTTGTAAATACACTTTGCCAAAACCACCGATGGCCTGTAATTGCAGGGCACAGACGCTCCCAGGCGAGGAGAATGGGGCCAGGGTATTCCCGAGGGCGGCACTAACAGTGTCACCGGATTCCGGGCCACAGATGGATTCTCTGAACGGCCCGCTGCCTTCCCTACCATGTGGCATCGCCGCTGAGCCTGCCCGGTGCCCAGCACCACCGCCGAGCCTGCCCAGTGCCCACCGTCACCACCGAGCCTGCCCGGTGCCCACCAGCACCGCTGATCCTGCCCGGTGCCCAGCACCGCCGCGCTCCAGCTGCTGCCGGCAGGGATGAATGAGTGCCCTCAGCATGGAGAAGAACATCCTAGAACTGAACAGCGCAGTCGTACGCTGTAAAGTTGATATTAGATGCTTTGCGCAACACGCTAGGCTGCCCCCATATATATCAGGTAATAAATGCCCCTTTGGTAGGAGGAGACGGTATTTCATTGCAAAAGTAAAAAATAATAACGGGGGAAAGTGCTATCTCAGCTTGCTGCATAAACAGCTAAAATAAGCAATATGCAGGCATATCATTTGGAACACAGATTAATAATTTCTGTTCTGAGTAGTGGTAGCTAGCCTGATTTATCGTGGTGATGGTATTATGGTCCCAGACTTTATTGTCCTTTAAATTATACTGCAGTCTATACAGGAGGCAGACAAGGATCTAAATCAAGTATTATTGCCTGTAAATTTGGAAACAAATAGTAGTTTTCCCCCCTTTAAATCACTGAGTTTGTGTGTTTTATCAGGTGAACGTTACGACTCTTTATGTGACCAAAGTCTTTGTTTCCCTGCTTCGCTTTTTCCAGCCCATGGAGTCCAGCTCCACTCCCTCCCCCTGGCCCCAGTGGTTCTGCAGCCGCTGCGGCTCCTGCCTCCCTTTTCCTGGGCGGCCACAGGGGCCGAGGAGTTCTGCTCCGTCGGGATTTCTGCATAAAGGAGGTGCTTTTTATGTGACCCAAAGCCAGGCAGTGACCGCCGGGTAGCCGGAGTCGGCCGCTCACTGCGGCTCTCTTCCCAGGCGCCGGCGGCGGGGGAGCATCCTTTGCATTCATGTGTAGTCATACTAATTTTGCATAAAGCAGCCGCTGACCGCACCGTCGGGAAAGCCCTTTCCCCGCTGGCAGGATAGAAATCCGGGATCCCAGGTATCCGGGGATGGACACAGCCCCACGGCATGGGGGCACATCGCCCCGCAGGAGCACCGGTGGGGCAGGGGGACACGGGGGCCATCTCCCTCCCACCCTCATGCAGGAGCAATCGATACCGCCAGGGGATTGACTGAGGGCTTAGAAACCTTCTAAGCTGGTCTTTATTCCTCCCCTCTTCGAGGGAAGGGCCAGCTGCTGATCCCTCAGCCGCTTTCTATAAGGGCCGGTGACTTCCCTGCCACCTGTGAGGTCCCCTGTTCAGCAGGTAATTGAAAAGCTGATGAGAGGAGCTGTCATTGCCCGTCAGCTCCGCTCGCCCGGCTATGAATTGCAATTCGGTTACAGGCACGAGCGTGCTGTTTATGTTTTTGTCATCTTACACCCGAATGTCTGGATGAGACTCACTATTTCTGCCTTGCCCTTTACGCTGCTGGGTGTATGTGCAGGCTCCCTGTCTCTTCGCTGCTGTGATTACTCCGCGCGGGGCCGAGGGAGGGACGGCTGCCGAGCAGCCCAGAGGAAGGAGCGGAGACCACCTGTGGCAGAGCCGTGCCCAGCGCCCGACTCACGGCACGCTGCTCGGGCCAGCGCGGGGACGGGGACCGCGAGGAGGCTGAGACATCAAAGGGGCCCTATCGCGAGAGGGGCTTTGCAACCGCAGAGCAGAAGCCAGTGGTGAAGAGCTTCTGATGTGAACAGCCGAGGAAAACAAAGGAAGGGGAAGGAAAGGGAGGGTGGGAGCTGCATGATGCAGATGGAGTAAAGAGTGGCTGGAGCGTGGGGACAGGGAAGACGGCGTACGGCACCGTACAAAGTCAGAGCTGGAAAAGGGGCGCAGGAATCCACCCCTTCTTTCAGACTTCCCGGAGCGCAGTATTTCAGCTGTCAGTTCAGCGCAGCGGGACCGGGGCAGACCCACTCCTCACCCCCCAGGCACTGAGGAGGCACCGGTTTGGTCCCCGGCTCCGTCCTGCATGGCTGAGCCTTGGATACAGGGTGATGGAGAACAGGCAGGGCAGGGACAACGGGAGTCCCCGGTCTGGTAGGAGATACGGACAGAAGGATTCCTAGCATTTTTGCACGTTAGTTGATGGTTGTGATGTCGCTTTGCGGACCCTGTGATGTATTAGTCTGGCCTCCTCTCAGACAAGAAGAAAAATGGGGTGGGCAAAATGTTTCTGTATTTGTAGGCTTAGAACAAATCACTTTTATGTTAACAGAGCAGCTGTAACCATTAGGGAATCCTGGTAGCCTTAAAGAATTGCTGCAAAAAGAAACCTTCCCCCGAGCTCATGTGACACCTCAGTGGAGATGCTGGGTCTGTCTGCAGCGGGGATGCTGCCCGGGGCGGGGGGGAATGCTGCCCGGGAGAGCCGCAGACCCTGCGGCCACTCTCTGCACCCAGGGGTGCCCCCGTCACCAAAGCAACTGCCAGGCACCGGCACTTCTGGTCCGGTAGACGAAGGGGAGATTCAACAAGCTGAGCAAGACGCAGGTCGGCACAATAGTTTGTTTGCTTACCGTCGGAGCCGGGCCATATTGCAGATCCGATATCTGCTCTCCCAGTCTATCAATAGCGCGTTTGCCAAGCAGCTCTTGGCAGAGCCATCAGACACAGCCCTGCCAAGCTCCTCCTTGGCACACGGGAGCAATCGCATTGTGGTGGCAAGTGAAGACATCCCTGTGCGGGAAGGGGAGGGAGGAAGGAGGGACAGGACTCCGCACCAGATGCCGTGGGCCCGATCCTTTGCTCCCTGCTCTTGGTGCGAAGCCGGTCGGGGGCTGCAGGAGGGACCGCAGAGGGAGGAACATCAGCCTCTGTGCATCTTATGCTTCCTTTCCCCGTGCACTGGTTTCAAGCTAACAAAAAGCTTTCTAGTAACGCTCTCCCCTATCCAACATAGTATAAACCAAAGGCTTACATGTAAATAATCACAAGAAAAGACTTACGCTATCACATATGCACGTTTCAGTGGAGCGAAAGCCTGAGTTACATGCAGCATGAAATGGCCTTTAACTGCAACAGGCAGGCTAAAATCCCGATCGGTGACCTTTGCCTGATCTTGTAAGTGCACAGTGACCTCACAGAGGAGAAAAAACTACGTTACCCTAATACGTAGAGTTCCTGAGACTCCTCCTAGTGTTCATTCCTCCCCCCGCGCTTTCAGGCAATCCACTTTCATTGGCTTTCTGGCTCCTGCCCCACTCGAGCAGGGGAGCCCCAGCGCAGCGGAGCAGCACGCAGAGCCATCGCAGGCAGCAGAGCTGCTCTGCTGCGCCGCACTGAGTAGGGACCTGTGCTCGAGAGACGCAAAGAAGGTGTAAGATACCGCCTTCCCGAGGTCTAAGTGTCCTGTGCTGCCCTCGCACAAGTGAACATGACGATAAGAGGCCCCAAGCCTTGGACAACTGACTGTGTTTCTCCTACCCTCTTCTGCCTCTTTGTTCAGCACTCAGCGCTCTGACACAGACACCATCAAGGCTGAACTTCAGATGACTGAGCTGAGTTTTGAGCCCTTGCTTTTTGAGTGGGTTCATAAATTAAGCATCACATGATTCTGTGTTGGGTTTTTTTTTTTCCCCCTTTTGTGATCTATAAAAAGCAGAGTGAACAGTGCTCCAGCAGAGCATCAACACCAGAATGTCACCATTGTGAGAGCAGTTTCCCTCTGGCTCCTATTTTTAAACAACCTCCTGGAGTCCCTCCTGCCCACGTTCTGGTGAAAGCACTCCAAAGCTTAACAGGTTTGACATTTTCATTTCTCTTTTCCTTGAAATCTCTAACATCATCTGATGGAGCATTACAGCTTGTTTGTGTCCTATGCCTACAAATATATATCACAAGCCCTACCACCAGAAAGGCAAGGCAGCGAGGCTGTGACAGAGACGTCCTGATTAAGTGAATGATTGCAGATTAGCTGCTGCAGACCCCTTGGTCTGTGCAAGACCCCTGCAGACCTTGGAGCTGTGCTCTCCTCACAGTCCTTTCAGTAGATGATTTGCTTTCTGGATAATGGCTTCTGGCATGTAGCGCAAGAGACACGTTTTTATTTCATGAGCACCGCGGCGGCTGCTGCCCAGGCTCCTGTGCTCCCTTCTGCCGGTGACAGAGCTTTGCACTTTCCTTCCATCAGCTGCTGCTGCGAGGGCACTGCGGACCCTGTGCTATTGTGACCCCTCAGCGTCCCACTCCTCCGGTACAAGCAGCTGGGGAGCGAAACGCAGCCTCCAAGTCAGCGTTGCCCTTGACCGTGCTGCTGTGTGACGGTGCTGTGTGACGGTGCTGCTGCGTCAGTAGATGGAGCTCATTCCAACCAGCATCACTGCTGGGAGCGCTCCGACTACAGAGCCGCTGGCGGGAGCACTGGCCTGTTCCCAGTACCCCACGTATCTACATATTCAGACATCAGCGACACGCTCCTCACATCTTGTCCCACAACTCTGAAACATCATCTTCCACGAAGCCGGGTCTCTTGGTGGAACAGACCCTCTCTGCGGGGCAGGGGGACGTGGCGGGGTGAGAGCATGGCAGCCTCCCCAGCCACAGCGCTGCTCCCTGCCGTCCCCAGCCGGGTTCAACACCTGCCTCCAAAGGGTATCCCGGGAGCAGGGAAGAAATGGCAGCCACGTAACTTTGCTGCCTTCAGACCTGCACCTCTTGCTCTGGCCCTTATCTCCTCCATAACGCCTGTTCTGCTTCCCCCTGCGCCCTCGGTTTCAGCAAATTCATCACAGATGGAGCGAGGGCTACCGAGTCCCTGGCAATCCAGAAGCTCTTCCAAGTCCCATCATGTCTCCAAAGGCTAATGCGCTGGTCATCACATGAACCTCATGTCCCTTCCATTGAGCAGCAGCTAATCCTGCCAAAATTATTATGACGCTCATCATAATTTCAGTGCTGTGGGTTTCTCCCCTGAAGCGACAGCATGGCACAAGAGTGACAGACAGTAGTATGTCGCCAGGGACACGTTGGTGTCCCTTTCACAGGACATATGTTCTGCGTGCTAACACATTCAAAGGATTCATTCACCTTTGATCTCCGGTTTTTTAAGCTTCTCATCTCATGATCAGAGATTCAAATCTGGGTATTAGGCCAACCTTTGCCAGGACGACACGCTGTGCTCTCAGCGCGGGGGCTTTATCCGTGAGCAGCTCCAGCAGCGATGGCACCTATATGGCTGTGCTCACTCTTTCTTCCCTTTACTTGGGGGGCCCAAAGCACCGCAGGGTTCAAAGAACCCCCGGCAATGCAGCAGCGTGCTATCATCTCTGGGAGCATGATTATAGCTAGTACCGAAAATTGCACAAAATACCTCCCCAATGATGAAGATTGCAGGGAGGCTGGGAAAATTACCTTTTTCATTATGTCTTAAAAATACTGCAATCTCAGCCTGTGCCTGAGATTCTAGGAACTGGTGCGTTATTCAGAATAGCACTGCTGGAGTGGGCTTGCAGAGAGCAAAGAAAATGGAGCCTTCTCTTAGCCAGGTACATCAGGACCCCCACGACCGCTGGTTTTAAATCCCAGTACTTTAAATTTACCATGGTTGTTGAAAAGCTTTCTGCAGCTCCCACTGAAGAGCAGGAAATGCTGTAGGCATCCTGGAGGAGGCTTTAAAAGAGGAGAGATTGGACCCCAACAGATGCTTTTGCAGAATCTCAGAGGGCGCTTTGCAGCCCTCCTCTGACCCCAGGCTGGGTCTGGAGGGGACCTGGGAAGGAGGATCCCACCGGAGCCAGCGCGGGAAGTGTCTCGCTGCAGGCTGTGCCAGCGGCTCCTCGCCGGGCCGCAGAGCGGTGGGGATCGTGCAGCAGTTCAATCAGCAGCGCAGATGAAAGCACTGATAATGCCCATTAGCAAAACCTGGCTGATGCTAAGTGGCAGGAGGACATATGCCGAGGTGGGAGTGCCGCGCGTGCCAGCCGATGCTCTGCGCGCCCTCCTCGTTACCGTAAGTCAGGATCTGGCAGCAGCTCTGCCACCTTCTCCACCTCCCCACCCGCAGAGCCCGCGCCGGGGGCAAACGCCCTCCCCAGGCTCCATCCCCAGCACCCACAGAACTTGGAGACGGGCTGGTCAGACACCCGCGAGGGTGGACATGGCTCAATTCCTATCTGACTAAGGAAAAACCTGTTCGGAAGCGCCTGGATAAGGTGCTTCAGAGTCCCAGAAGCAGCTACTCCTTTGTGGCAACAAGGGAGCGTCCTTCTACTCCTCCAAGCTGTGTCTCCATGCCAGAGCGAAGGACAAGCACGCTGGGAAAAGGCGCTGCCCGGCAGGAGCTGAAAACCCCCTTCCCTGCAGTGCAGCACTCGGGGCTCTGTCTGTGCCAACCAGAGCTGTGTCACAGCTGATGCTCCGAGGGGGTGGAGATGCACCACACCGAGTCCTTTCATCTTTCTAAGTAACTTTCTGGTTCTGGCACCTGCTCACGCAGCGCTGGCACCGGCATCCCGGCCGGCAGCCCCCGGGAAGCCTCCCCGGCCCTCGCACCGGCGGGAGGAGGGAGCTGCGACGAGGCAGCTTCCGAGAATTTACCAGAATACGGAGATACATTTTCTTTGGCAAATCGGAGAAGAAGAGAGCTTTGGCTAGGAGCCCATCCCGGTTTATTGCTGAACTGGAGCCAGCAATAAAATGAAAAGCCAGAAACAAAACACAAAAAGCATAAAGGAAAAATATGAAATTGATAGCAATAAAGATAAATTAGAAGTTATGCAAAGTAGAAAATTTATAAGAAAATCTAAAGACATCCTGGTAAAATATCCATGGTTAGCAAGGCAGAGGAGAACAGGTGAAATCCTACAAAATGCTAATAAATCAACGGGACATTATTAGATGAATACGATGTAGTTGTTGCTAACAGCAAAAGAGTAATACACAGAAAGGATTCATACATATTTTCTGATCTTGACATGAAAAGAAAAGCGATATCTGGTATCACTGAGGGCTGCTGAGTTGTATTTCTTCCCAGACTGCGGTTGTGAGGAGAGACTCAAAACCCAGAAGAGCTTCCCCGCAGCTCCCAGTGCAGCACTGGGAGAGCAGCGCTGGGCGATCACAGCCTGATTTTAACAAAGCGTGTAAGAGCTGGGAGGTTCCAGCAGTCGGGGAGACAGCGGTGCGCAGGAGAGGGGGACAGGACGAACCAGTTAATGTGAGCTTGGCAGAGCTGGCAGGAAAGTCAATTAATGAAGCATTTAGCAGTAGCGCTAATGTAATGCTTCTCAACACATTTTCATGGGAAACAGTTGTCATGTAAGTCTGACTTCATTCTGTGATGAGGTTTGGGGTTTGGGTGGTAAAGCCGTCTCGTTTATCAGCGCTGGGTTTCGGCGCTGGTGTGAATGGGGGCCGAGCTGTGCGGAGCCCAGAGGCAGCGACCGGCATAAATTAACCCGAGAAGCCATTTGGGAGGATGGTGAAAAGGCCCAGAAGCTGGGAAGGTGCGTCTGGAGGGGTCTGCAATGGCACAGGTCACGGGCATTAAGGTGGAGGTTGGCATTTCTTGCTTTCCCATCAAATTTTAGAGGGGGGAGGGAAATCACTCTAAGCCTCCTGTGAAGCCTCCCTAGTGGAGGCATCCCCTCGGAGGGCTACACATTTGAGGAGTAGAGAGTTCACGCTGTTCTAAGAGCAAGGGACGAAGGTCTCTGTGTTTTACAGTGGATATCTGAAACTGTCACCACCACCATGCTTTTGGACACCAGAATCTGAAGTTTGATTCTGGAAGAAAAGCATCCCAAAGGCTATTTTTTCTCCTCTTTATTTGGTTTAATCATTGCCCCGCTCCAACCCTTCCCATCACGGGGAAGTAACACATCCTACACCTTCCTGAACCAAGGGCTCTAAACAACGCGCGTCCGTAGCTAACTGTGAATAAAACAGGAGCCAGCACCTTTTTAAAGCAGTTAGTGCTTCTCCTATAAAAAGAAGTTTATATGAAGTGTACTGGCACAGCACAGCTGCTCAGGGTACTAC
Organism: Larus michahellis; assembly: GCF_964199755.1. Classification (NCBI taxonomy): domain Eukaryota; kingdom Metazoa; phylum Chordata; class Aves; order Charadriiformes; family Laridae; genus Larus; species Larus michahellis. The sequence continues at coordinate 2,477,696 of NC_133914.1, read as the reverse complement.
TGTCGCTCCGTACATACTTCCTCTGCCTGGATCAATTTTTTCTGTCATTTTTATCATCCAGTGAATCTTATTTCTTGAAACAGTATAATAGTAGTGTGCTAAATAATTTCATTAGGGGAGGTGAGAACAGATGCATCTTGTTTTTGAAAACATTATTTCCAATTGAATCTGCCAGGCGAATTCACTCTCAGATAGTCTGTGCTATAGGGACACTTAATAATAAAGCTTCCTCCTCTTTACTTGCTTTTCTAGGGCACAAATCTAATATACGACTTCTAAACTCGGGTCCCTATTGAATTTGCACTGACTTTTTTCCTGCCTATTGAAGCAACAAAAGTGGCCCCAGACTCAGGTGATTTGCGGCTATTTGGAGGAGCCAAAGATTTCCCCCTCCAAGCCAGTTGTTCCCAGTCACTAAGAAACACCAGTTGTGCTCAGAGATAACTGCAGACCTGTGCTTCATTTAAAGCGCTTCAGTTTGGTTTATAAAAGAAGTCAAGCTCTTCCAGACCAAGGGAGAAGCAGAGGGGCTGACTGCCCCAGTCCCCAGGTGGGGTGAGGGCTGTGGTCGGATGCGGGAATGACCAGGCGGCTCCGCACCGTGCCCACCATGCGCTGGCATGGGCATGGCCATGGGCAGCACGAGCACCAGGCTGCCACTGGCTGATACTGGGAGAACTAAAACCACGCGCAGGTCGCAGTAATGCCTGGAACACGTTGAGAGACCAGCAAGGTTGCCAAAGCACCTCAGAGTTTTATCCGTGCAACCCTTCGCTGGTCCCCACTTCACCTTCCTGCCCTCCCCGCTGCATCCCCCATGAATAAGGGCTTCAAAGCATCCCAGGGCACGACCTGTCTCACACCGTGCCCTGCTGAGGGTCTGGGCACGCTTTAAAACCAGGAGTATAAACGCAATCCTAAAGATGCACTAATGCAGAAAAAAAGAATTGCAATCCTATGCAAGGCAGCTGAGGAGCGGGGCCCGGAGAGTCGCCGCATGAGGGATGGGGGGAGACCGAAGGCTGGACTCGGGTGTGCGGTTGTGATGCACGAACAGAGCAAGGCATGAAAAAATTAATAGCAAGGTCTCAGCTACGGGGGCACATCATCCTGTCTTGTCCACTGCTCAGGGTCCCGATGGCAGAACGGCTTCTGCGCCCAGTCTTTAATCAGACGCGCCTGCTGCTGCTGCTCACCACCCGTCCCATTTCACTGCTGCTTGTTGGGACCAATCCGAGTCCTTACGGGGCAAAGCGGTTTCTCCTTCTCTCAGGATTAACTAACTCTCATCCCCTTGGCGCAACGCACAAGTGAAAAAGCACGTATCAGGCTAATAGGCATAAAAAGCTTTTTTTAGCTGGGTTTCTGAAGACACTGCATTTGAAGTCTGCGTCGCTTATCTGTCCCGTGGCAGTCGAATACCTGTGATGATGTACTCTCATTAGATTTTGGTGTTAATTGAAAATGCTGTTGAAAGCCACGTAGTGTTGTTGCACCATAGCCTAAGTGACCTCCGTGAGGTCTGAAAAAAGGAGCTTTTTACTTTGAAGGACTCCGGGAAGAGATGTCTGTCACTGAGATGCTGAGAAAAATTGCTCTATTATTACCTTAGAAGCAGAACAAACCTCGATTCGGCATCATCAGCAGAGAGCGCCTGGCCTAGGTCAGTATTTCTTTGTGGGCTTTTTCCATTCAGGTAGGCTCTTCTGCACATGCGTCTCCCGGCACCACAGCAGAAACATTTGTCCTCACCTACACAGCATCAAAACTTTCAGGCAGCAATTATTGTCTTTCCATTAAAGCCCACTGGAAATGCAGGCGCTGAGAAAAGCCTTGGTTATGTGCAGCCTCGCCGGCTGCCGCGGCGGAGAAGAGCCAGCGCAGGGTGGCACTGCCGTCACCCAGGGGCACCACACGGCCACCTCCGCTCCGCGCCAGCACGGACCCAGAGAAAGGACTCGGGAAAGGAGATTCCTCCCGTGTCTCCTCTGGCTGGAGAGCTGAAGCCAGCCAAGCTTGCTGAGAGTCGGTGATTCAAGGCTGGGCTTTACCCTTTCAAGCACCTGCATTTTCCTTCTTATTTAGCGGGACACATACACAAACTACTTGAGTGAGAAACAGGGCTTCATATGGAAATCAAGTAAATGCTATCATATCGTTTTGCTCCGATGGGAGGCAAATACAGAGTAATTTGGGCTGAGTTTTGCTTTTAAGTTTCTTCAGAAATGAAACCTGAAATGCCAAGGAGCATGAGGAAAATTGTTCCTGCGTATCCCTGGGAGCTGAAATTGCTGAGTATTGCAGAGCTTCACCAAATCCCCTTATTCAGGGCACACTCTTGCAATAGTGGTAGACAGGACTGGGCCGAGATTTGAAAAGGTCCCAAACAGCATGATGAACAGGGGGTTCTTTTCTATCCAATACGTGCATAACAACCATGGCAGGCATAATATTTCAGAATATTCCCTATGTAAAATGGATTCCTTTAATGAAACTGCTTGCCATGTACACACCACGTCTGCACATAGAAAAGGGGCAGCATTTTACAGATAAGAATGTTTGACGCAAGCTAATTTTATCATCATGAGAGCTTATATATGCACAGAAAATTGGTATTTGAGTAAATTAAGTCTATATAGGCACCAGAAGTACCTATTTGGTCATCCAATAGAGGAGAGGACGTGTGCTGGGCAACTTCCTAAGAGTTCAGCTTTCTATACCTTGCGAGATGGAACGATCAGCAATTAATTACATGATTCAGCATATTTTCATAGCCTTTCTAGAAGAAAACCATCAGACTCTGAGCCAGGGGTCAGCTCCAGCACACCAAAGTTTCTCGTTACTCGAGATGAATGAGTGAGCATCAGCAAGGGAAGGCTGTGATACACACATGTACGGTTTCTTTAGATCAAGGTTGTGGGGGGATTTGCTTTTCCGATAGGGTTGGGAAACAAGGCTCTTCTGGCCTGGGGTCACTGCTAAATACACCGTCCTGTGGGAGAAGGTCATGCTACCAGACAACACGCAAAATGCATCTGTTGAGCATTTTAAAGGGTGCACTTCAAAAATTAAGATACAAGAGTGGCTGCAAATCTAAAACACCATGTACATGTCAGTGGATTTAGAGAACAGGCTCAATAAACAATGGAGCATCTGTTTGCAAAAAGCAGACAAAGCCAATAATCAGGCCTATGCTTATTTTTATATCATAATTCAGCGCTGGAGCGAGCGGGGCTGTGGCTTGACTCCTGATAAGCAGCAGACAGACAGAAACGTGGTCACCAGCTGGCGCTGCTGGCACCGCTGCCCGCATTGCAGCGGGGCTGGAGCCCAGGCGGGACAGAGGGGCAGGAGCTGGTGACGAGCGGGGAGAAGAGAGACAGCAGTTGGTGAGGAAGGACGGGGCGGGCAGCCGAGTCGTTCCCTGGTACACAAACCTACCAGCGATCACCTCGTCGCTGTGACAGTCCAAGGGAAGGTGTTGTGCCCTCACGGCGCGACGGGGCTGACTGTGCTGAGGCACAGGGCCCCTCCGCACCCAGAGCTGGCACTGGGCAGGACACGAGAGACTCAAGAGCCAGGAGAACAAAGTATTGGCAGAGAGAACAAAAATGACCCGAATATAAGTGACAAGCGGTGTTCGAATAGGAAACAGAGTCTCGCTGAACTCTGCGCATAAAATGAGTGGAGAGAGTGGAAAATGTCTAAAGCAATTTGAGGGAGTTTATTGAATCCCCACAGGGAGCTCCAGATGGTTTGCGTGGCTAGCGCGGCTTTTGTTGCTCATGCAAAAGCTGCCCTGAGTTTTCAGGAGCATTTGTGATAGTAATGCTGTTTGCTTTTCTCTCTCCCTCCCTCCAGGGCCGTTTCGTCCCCACGGAGGCACTACCAGGGCCCCTCTCTCCTCCCCCGTGCCAACACCAGTGGTGGCCAAGAGGGAAGCGTCCTCCCTGTGCAGCACAGCAGTGTTTCTCCCCCTTTTGCGTGTTCTTTGGGAGTTAGAGACTCACCCTCAGATCTGCACTTCTGGTTTATATGATGCTTAAAGATGTCTCTGTGGCCTCCATAATTAGACAATCTGTTGCCATCGAGCTGTGGGCTGTTTCTTTAGGTTTGTAGCCACATTAGTGCTCTGACATCGCATTTCCTCCAGGGGCTGAGAGCCATATGGCTGCTCCTGACTCCTGTTACAGCTTCCTCTGCTGACGCCACCCCAGGAACTCCGTTTGCATCTCCCAATACTTTAAAAGCATCAGGTTTAAGTCATGTCCACAAGGTTCCCACACAGCACAGCTGTCCCCCGTAGCCCAAGCAGAGGCCCAGCACAGGTGAGGCCGTCTCTTCCCCGGGCTCCATTGCTCCTGGTCTCTCAACCTCAGGCTGCAGCACCAGAGCCAGACGTTCCGCTGCCCTAGAGAGCAAATGGATCAAAGCCCAGGGGAAGCAGCAGCTCCGGAGCAGCTTGTGACTTCGCAGAGCATCTCCGAGGCAGAGAGAAGTCTGTCATCAATCGCACATGTTAGCTATTGTTTTCCGGCCGTTACCAATAGTCTTCCTCCCCCCCCCAATATGCTCTGCTCTCATTGTATTCTACCTAAAATAAGAAAAGTATTGGAGGTTTTCTTTTTTTAGTCATGCATTTTTAATTGGACTATAAATTCCACTTTGTTGTGTTCTAGAATGTTGTTTTTATTTTCCAATAGAACTGTCTCTTCTTTGATGAGGGCAGAGATTTATTACCCAATTTCCAGCTTTACGTTTCCCTTTTGGTCTGTTGTTTTAGCTGCTTTCTAGTTATACAGACAACGCTTTCTCCCCCATCTTTTTATAGTTGAATTTCCTCAAGTCCTTGTTTCTGCACAACTCATTGATGCCCATTTCTTTTACCCAGTTTCATCTCGGATCCATCCATAGACCTACACTTCCACTTTATATCTTCTTGAGGTTGTCTTTGAGCCTTCCATAATTAGACAATATATTGTCATTGAGCTGTGTGCTGTTACAGTGATTTTATGGCCATGTTTATGCTCTGGGCCCCTGCACAGAAATACTGAAAGGACATCTTATGTGTTTATTTTTATACACCCATGGAGAACATAATACTGTGACCTTCAGTCCAGCTTCTGGTTGTTAATCAGATGATAAAGCCACAGCCACTCACTAGAGAACCCGCGCTATTCAGTGGTGTTTTCACTAAGTTCGTGTAACGGGAGGAAAACGGAGCCACAGTTAATTTAAGCACAAATACCTTGTAACCTGGTAATTAAACCAACTCCCCAGTGCTCTGCCCTAAAATGCCGCCTCATTGATCGGTGCAGGCAGCACACGGGCAGCGGTGACACAAGTAGGACAAAGCTGTGCCATGGTGGAGGGGTGTCCTGGCTGGGTCAGTCCCACCCCAGGGTGCAGAGCAGGCGCCTGGCAGACGTTCATGGAGACCTCAAGTATTTGCTCCTGCTCAGCTGAGCCACCCAAGTGCCATGAGGGGGCTTTGCCTTGGTCCAAAAGAGCTGGGGCAAAACACAACCTAAGGCAGCTTCTCCCCAGAGGCCAATGCTTGGGAGGTGCCACATGTTGTCCATGCTGCAGCCATAACACTGACCGGGGCTGGCCCCCATTTGCTGGGGCAGTTTGAGATGGCAGTGTGGACATCCCAACTTTCCTGCCTGTTGATATGTAATTGCATCCTTTCTCCATGGTTGGGGAAGAAGGGCTGCAACCGAGATACCCAGGGTCACGTGGACTTCAGCAAAGTGCCCGCTGCAAGACTACTTCACCAGAGACCTTCTCCACAGAGAAACCTCTCCTCCTTCTGGGATGTCTGGCCCCAGCGAGCAGGGCTGAGCCCTTCAGAGGGGCACAGACCGACACCTGACTTCCCAGAGATAGTTGGGTGCGTTGCAGGCACAGAAACGTGGACAAACTCCCCATGTCACACCTGGGGACGCTGCCAGAGGGATCGCACCCAGCACAGCGGTGCTCAGCCTTGAGCCAAGCTGGGGTTTAAATACCATCCTCTCTGCAGTGGCTGTGAGACTCGGTTTGCTGACCTTTCTCCATGTGCTTGCCATATTTGTTTAAGGAAAGCCTTTTTTTGCTACTAAACTGAAGAAACAACCATCGTCCTTCAATATTATTTTAGTCTATTTATACAAAGGGTATCTCAGCGCAGACTTCAAAGGTCACAGGGAAACTCTGGGAGTTAATTGGCCCCATCGTTTCTAATAATGCCATTGACATTGGGAAGATTCCTTGTTATTAAACCAGGAAAAGGCTTGGTTATTAGTATCTGATACTATTTTAAAAAATGAAAATTCGCAGAAAGAGATTCAGCAGATGTAGCTCCTCAGCACAGCTAAGGTGCCTTTCCCCCCGCTCCTCTCCTGCGGGAAAGGCTGCATTATTGCCACTGGTGGCGGGTGAGCATCAAGAGGATGAGAGAAGGGCATTTGTGTTTATCCCTTTAGCTCCATAGGCAACCCTCATATCTTCTCCATGTGACCTTTAACGTATGTCCCTCCTGCAGAAATAGACCTTCACATATCTTTGTTTCAGCACTTAACAAGCAAGGATTATTTGAAGAACTCTTAAGGGAAAAAAATCAGTTTCTTATACGCATGCAATAGAATGTGTTTCAGATTTGCTAGTAAGATATATTTGAAAGAGAACAAAAATACATGCTTGTACGAGTTATGGAAGGAGAAGCTAAAAATAGCATTATTAACAGTAAAATCTGCCTAGAGGAAAAAAGCCACACCTCAGCACACAGGTGGCCGCACACATCTCCGTAGCACATTCAGCTATCACCGTAACTGCCCACCAGCCGAGGGGACCTGTCCTCGCGGTCCCCAGCAGAACAGCCACCCAGGGACACGCATGAAGCAGGAGCTGCTGCATCCTCAGCAGCCAAAGCCGGCTGCCCCCACGCCGCTGTGCGATCCTCAGAATGAGAGCGCTGGGCAGCCATCCCTTCATTAAGGGATAAAGGAAATAACCGGGTTATCTCTGCCTCCCAATCCAATATGTTCACCCTTCCATTGGATTCTATTGACCGGCTGCAATTGCCGAAGAGATTAACCTGGCTGCTCCAAGGATTTGTGCTTGGATTACTCTGCAGGAGGAAGCAATGGTTGTGCGCTTGCTCAGGTGAGGGGAAGCAGAAAGACCAAACTTACATTTCAAACCCATTCACTTGTTTTAACAGCACATTAATGAATGAAGTTCAGACAAGCTCTTGTGAGCCAAGAAAGCCCAGCTGGAATAAACAGTTCAGCATGCTAATCCAGTTAGGGCTTCTGTATTCATCTCCGAGGGTATTGCAATATCATTACTGCATTAAGGCTCCGCCACACAAAGCGGGAGGAGCAGAGGTTGAACCAGAGGGATTTTTGGTTTCATCAAGCCTGACATCTGAGATAACACATCATTTGCATCTCCATTTGGAAGCATTAATAAAAATTTGTTAGTTCAACATGAATGCTTCAGGAAGAGCCTCCCAAATCCAAGAAACTGAATGCACCCAAATTAACTCTTGTTTACTGGGGAAGCGAGCGCTATATTACTACAACATGGAAAAGGATTATGGCAATTAAAATCCCTGAAGTGAGCAGGGTAGGGTACCGTCAGGGATGTGGCCCAGGTTTTCCGGAGGAGGATTTGCAAGTCACTTTTTATGCTGAAGCCTGGGTGAGGAGCAGGGGCGGCAGCTCCCCCGGACCTGCCGGACAGCCGGGGGACATGGGGACACGGGACCTGCTCCACCCAGCCGGGGCTGGGCCAGGCTCACCCAGGCGAAGCAGAGATGGACAAACACAGCATCAAACCGCAAGCCCTCGCTCGGGTTTTCCACGTCCTCAAAAGATAGGTCGCTCCTGCTAAGAAGCCAGCAAGAAGGGACAAGAAAAATCTGATTTTCCCCAGATTTCAGCACTTAAGTTATGGAAGTTCCAATGCATCTCCTAATGCTTTCGGTTACATCCCTTTCCAGCTCATCATGCTGCCATCCAGTTACCTGTCGTGCGTACAAAGCCCCTGTCGTTCCTGACCCTGTCAGAAAGCAGGCACATCCCAAAGGATTGTTTGAAAGAGCGAAGCTGCAAACCAGCTCAGCGTCAGAGCCCTGCAGGACTGAACGCTGTTTTGCTAGTTCAGGCGATAGTTTCCCCTTGTGTCACTTGCTCACCACCTTTGGTCATTTTTCCTCAGGAAATACCCCTGAACTGGGGGTGTTTAATATCAAGCACAGCTTCTCCTTCCACGTTTGCCTCTCCTCAAGGGTAAGAAACACCCACAGATCACCAGGCCATTAGCAACAGCTCTTGTCTAAAAATAAAAGTGTTTGCAAGCAAGCAGGGGCCGGGCGGAGACCCCCTGGTGACCGCTCTGCCTGGGGACGCCTCACCCCCCCCAGCCCTGGGGAAAGCCCCAGGCAGCATCTCCTCATCTCCTCCTGCATTTCAGCCGTGAAGGGGTACCCCCAGCTGTGAATGTGCGAACACGGCACCAATTTCATTCCCAGTTCCCATTGCTGCTTCATCCAAGAAAAGCAATTACGGCTCAGAAAACCCCCACGTGGCCGCGTCGTGCCTGTCATCCCGGGGAAAGCTCTCACTCCATCTACCCCCAGCTGCGCTGCTGCAACCTGCAACTGCCGGTCCTTCATCTCCAGCCAAACCAGAGCTAAACCCTCTCCAGAGAGCCCTCCCCCAGCAAGCAGGGCTCGACCTGGCTCGTGGGGACATGGACACTACCTTGAATTTTTAGTCACTGCTGGCAGGTCACAGCGAATACAAGGAGGGGAGCTATAAATTTCCTAATACCAATAACTGGAGCAAATTTCCACCCTGGGAACATTTGTCCTTTCTTCAGCCGAGTGGAGCTTTCACTGTCCTAAAGCTCCTCACACTAACTCAAAAGTGGCATAAAACCCAGGGTTCCTGCAGAGTAAACTAAGATTTTTTTTTCCTCCCAGTGATTTTCCAAGTGCTTTCCTGGGTGGCAAAGCATCACAAGCCATTACAGCACGGCTTCCAGACACTTCCTTCCATTTGCTCGACAACGTACCAGAGAGCATTTAACAGTTGCATTTCCTTTTCTTTAAAAAAATGTGAAGGTGAGGGTTTCTTTTTCACTGTGAAGCGACAGCTTATTTTTTTAAAATAGGTGCCTCCCCAAACAGCCCCTTTGGTGCGTCCCCCCCGCAAAGCGCTGCAAAGCTGCAGGGAGAGGAAGGAGAGCGAGGTATTGGGGGGGGGGCACTGAAGAAGAGCCAAGGACAGGGGTCAGCAGGACAAGCTGCTGGTCCACCCCCGCTGTCTGTCCATCCGGATCCGTCTGCAGCCCCGCAGTCGCCAGGGAGTTTTCAGGCAGGGGGGACGGAGGAGATGAAGAGGGAGCGGAGCAGGCTGTGAGCCGGAGCCGGGGAGATGCTGCGCAGGCGGCGCTGGCAGGAGCTGCTCCCGCCTGCAAGAGCAGACCAGCAATGGGGAGGTGATGCTTGTCCTGGGCAGCTCAAAGCACAGGGGCAGAAAGAGGAGAGGTCTGAGCTGGGTGGCTGCAGGAGGATGAGGAGGCAATTCTTAGAGCTCACAACCATCCCCTGCTTTGTGATTGAGCCATCAGCGTGGCCAGCTTGGCTCTTCGGAGAATCCTCTGTCACAGGCAGTTTAAAGAGGGGCAACTGGGAAAGCTGGTTTATTGAATGGTTGTGAAGCACGTGGCGCATCCAAAATGATTTCTCCAGAAGCCCAGGACACTGCCTGGTCTCCAGGGAAGAAGCAGGACTCTGCTGCCCTGTGGGTTTCTTGTTCCACCACCCTCCCTACGCAGCTCTGCCAAAGCGAGCGTCTAAATTGAAGCATTGCTCCTCATCGTGTCACAAGTACTGCAGCACACCCACTATTTGGGGTTGTCTGCCAACCAAAACCAGTTTTTCCTGGTTGTAGCAGTTCCCAGGAGCCTCATTTATCCTGCAAGGTCTCTGGGAGGACATTCCTGAGGACACAGGCCAGGAGAAAGCAGGAGTGGGGGGACAGCAGTGGGAGTTCATCTGCGACAGCAGGAAGGTTTCCATCCTAAGAGGCTGCGTCCTCAGTCTGTTGGCTTTGCAGCAAGGAAGCTCTTTCTGAAGTCCAGCCTAAAATTTCCATCTGATCTTCGCTATCTCCACTCACCCTCCCCCGGATCTGTGCAAATAAGAGCTGATGCCTTCTCACCACTTGCAGACCCTGTCACATCTCGCCGCCGTCCTCATCTCGCTGAGCTGGGTCCTGTCCCCCTCGGGGAGCCAGGGGGGCCCGCAGGGTAAAACCCAGAGCAGCTGCCACATGCTGTTAAATCGGGCTGGCTTCCTCCCTGCGGTCAGAGCCCGCGTCGCACACCGCGCTGCGGGCATTAAACAGCTCTTGTCTAGCAGGAGGGGCCAGGCAGGCGTCGTGTGGCCCCGAGCCCCCCAGTGAGTCCCCAGACCTGCCGGCCAGGTGGGAGGGACAGCATTCACCACCTACCAGTTTTAAAAGTCACATCTTTTTTCCCCCGCCCCTTGCCTTCTGGCTGGTGTCTGGTTTTTCACTTTACACTATAAAGCTGTAGTATTCTCTTTATACTACAAAGCCAAGCGAAGCACTGAGCAGTAGCGTTACTCCAACTCGTTGTCTGGCAAGATGTGACTTAGGTCAGGCCTTGAAGTGTTTCCATAAACAGTATTTAAGTAGTAAAATAATTCACTGCATTTCTTGCAAGTAGTTGCCCAAGAGGGACCCGAGCAAAGCCAGGGGACATGCACTGCTCCCCGCTCAGGGGAGGGCAAGGTCATCTCCACGGCTGGGACCATCCCAGAAGCTGCCCCTCTCCTGCCCCAGGGAGGGGGGGCTCTGCCGGGGCACTGCTGCACCCGCCCCTGCACTTGTACGGGGCGAAGGAAAGGGAAGAGCACACCAGCATGAAGGGGCCTTATAGCTCACGTCATGTTTTAGTTTTAGGTCTTTTCCTCATTGTTTCTACATTTCAACAGCAAGGTCCACAGCACGACCAGAAATAACGCAATTGATTTCCAATGCTAACTCAAGTATTTTCATTATTACAGCCCCAATATGTTACTAGTTGATTTTAATTAAGGGAATCCCACGAAGCACACGGACCGTACACGCTCATGGCAGAGCAGAGGGTTGCGATACCAGCTTTAAAGAGCCTGGCACAGAGCAGGACACGCACAACGCCACCCCCCGCGCCCCCCAGCCCAGCCACCTCGCTGGGCACCAGCTTTGCTTGCGCAGTGGCACCGGGGGGGACACAGCTCCGCGGCGGGGGCTCGCGCCCAACGCCCTGCAGCAGCACAGGTTCCCCCCGTGCCCATCATGGCCATGCATGCGGAACCATCCCAGGCGGCACGGGGCAGAGCGATACACAATTCCACAGCTTCTAGAGCTGGCTGGGCGCCCTGCAGGTTCCCCAGCTGCCCTCGGGACAGTAGTGGGACCGACGCATCTGCAGGTGCTTAATTCAGCATTTTGCACAGGGCGCGTGGCAGTGACCCCACGCTTCGGTTCAGCGGATCCACTGCTGCTCCCAGCAAAGTCCCACTTACTGCCGGGCTAGAAGATGCTAGAAGCACCTTTTCCAAATAGCCTTTAAATATATTACACGCATCAGGAAGAAAGCAATACATAAACCTGATGCTGGGCACTACGGCAGGGTATGTGTCTGCAGCATCCTCTCCACGTTTGCTTTTGGATGGACCCTTCCACTTATTAATCTTGGTTTTTTCCTCGCTTAGCTCTTTGAAACGGAAGATATTACTTGAGTTCTGCACCAGTCATCTGTGAATTTGTGGATAACTCAGGGACACTGTCCCTGACGCAGGTCTACGGCCCAGACATGGCCGCAGTAACCCCCGTGGGGCTGCCCCACGGCTGCGCCTCCCACGCGTGGGAGGAGGAGGAGGAGGAGGGGGAGGATTGTTTTGCCCAACTTCACGTTGTTTGCCCACAGACAGTCTGCTGAGTGTAGCCCCACTGCGGGGAGGGGAGACGCCAGCTCATGTTCACGGGTTTATAAATAGGGTGGGAAATAGGAAACCTTCACTCCTCAGCTCTCCCGTCAGAAATCTCTTCCTTGAATACACTTTATAATCACAGTCAAATTCAGCTCAGCTGCATTTTAAGCTCCTTTTGCATCTCTCGCTCACAACTGTCCCTTCCTCCTGACTTTGCCAAACTTACAACAAATAATTTTTTCCATTCAATGCATCATACTGTTAGCTTATATCTCCCAGTTTAGTTTACTCCATACAGCCATCACACAGGAGATACTGATTCACCTAAAATGAAGGAAATAGTGGGGGGGGGAACCAAAACCAACTCCAGAAAAAAGTAAGAAAGTAAGCAGTTATTTAACACGCCACGGGAACCAGTCCGTTTACCTTTCAGTCTCACCCGCAGTGCCTTACCCTGTGCCCTGTGCTAACAGACCTGGGACCGCGGCAGTGACACGGGGGTGGGAGACCTGGGCCTGAGCAGGGCTCTGCTCCCGGCAGCAAAGGGAGCTCCCAGATTCGAGCCGCCTTCCCAGTCTCACCAGTTGCCTGGCCAAAACCCCATTCCTACAAAGGCCTCCTCAGCCACACCGCGTTCCAGAGCTGGCAGAAGGTGCTAGTTCCCGTATCACCTACAGGAGAGGCTCCAAATAACAAAAAAGGATTTTTTTTTTTATCTAAAGAAAGTTTAACAACCATACCTTAAGCTCCACGGGTCTGCTTCATGCTTCAGTCACTCAGCCTCTCCCAGCACTCCTGAGAGCAGCCCTGGCTGCCCCCCAGGGCAGAAATACCCACCCCACAGGGCAATTAGGGGGCAGCAATAACCCAGCTGCCCACGGAGCCGCAGGCAGGTGCTGCTTGTCACGGGCTGCTTAAGAGTTCAGAAAAGAAGTTTTACTTCCATCAGTAGATATTACCCCATTAACCCTTACAGAGACCTGCCCCCACCCTCCGTGCTCCCTGTAGCAATTTGCTCGTTTGTGCTAACGAGGCATGTGTTATTGCTCATGTTTATGATTGGGTGATGTTATCTCATTAATTAGCTCTGCATGAATCAATAGTAGCCACTGAACACATAATCCCTGGTAATTCATAATGCTGTAGTTGAGGAAACAGTGTCCTTAGCATTAAATAAACAGTGATCGCTATGATAAATCTTGGAATTATCACAAAACATCAAAGCTTTGGGGTTTGGTGTGAGCAATTAAGTGGGGAGGTCACTGCTGAGCAGACAAGTGGTACAGTTACTTCCCTTGTCACTTATGACAAAGGTGTGAAGCACTGTACAATGACTAACATGCATTTTTAATTGGATTTGAACCTATTAATAAAGTTTTCCTATTCCACCTCCTCTATAATTGGAACGGTCTTCAAATTTCCCCTTTTCTGAGCTCCCAAACTAATAATTTACTCACTTTGTGATTCACTTAGCTTGTTTAGTCATAATAATGAATATTCAGCTTCATTAGCGCACATTTGGTTCATTTCATACTGAACCGCATCCAGCCCTGTCAGTGCGGCAGTGGGATCACCCGGCAGAGCAGCTCCCAGCCCCGAGCGGGGACAGGCTGTAGGTGGCACTCGCTGCTTGTCACCTCTCCGGGGGCAGGAGGGGAGGTGGTGGGAGACGTTTGGGTGCTCGTAGGGTGCCCTGTGGCGGGTGCTGCTCTCCCCGGAGCTGGGTGCGGAGCGGGACGGAGCCTGGCTTCTCCGACAGGTCTGGTCCCCTCTCGCTGCACCATCCAACCCCGTTTTCCCACAGTCATAGAATGGTTCGGGTTGGAAGGGACCTTAAAGCCCACCCAGTGCCACCCCCTGCCCTGGGCAGGGACACCTCCCACCAGCCCAGGTTGCTCCAAGCCCCGGCCAACCTGGCCTTGAACCCCTCCAGGGATGGGGCAGCCACAGCTTCTCTGGGCAACCTGGGCCAGGGGCTCACCACCCTCACAGCAAACAATTTCTTCCTAATATCCAATCTAAATCTCCCCTTTTTTAGTTTAAAACCATTACCCCTTGTCCTATTGCTCCACCCCAGCGTGGACGCGCTCAGGACCCCGCTCTGGTGTGAAACCAGCTCCGCACACACCACGTGCCAAGCCCTGGCCTTGGGCAGCGGGGCCAAAAGCACAATAAAACCTCCTGGGCAGCCAGGACGCGTGGCCAGACGCAGGCGGGTGCCAGCCCCGCGATGGGGACCCCGCGGTACGGCCATGCTCAGCCCGGAGCGAGCGCGTGTTCAGCCAAGGGCACCCATCACGGCTCCAGGCGTGTGCTCTTTCATGTGCATCGTTCTCATTTTCATGAGGTAGAAAAGATTTTTAATAGCCGATTTTGATCATTTAGGGGAATTTAAAATTCCTTTGCGGTCGTGCTGCCGGGCAGTTCCAGCGCGTCCCCCTGCTCCGTGTGTAGCTGTTTGTAAATCGAGAGTACAGATGACAGGAAAATAATGAAAGCATTTTTCAGAGCAGGCCCTTTTGTCATTCCCTTTTCTTTCTTTCATTCCCCAGAATAAAGTGCTGCTTTTAAGTCAGCAAATCTTTCAGCTGTAATTACCCTGGACATTCAGAATTAACCATTAAGAAATGGGGTAAAAAAAAATAAAAGGAAAAACAACCATTCATAAAAAATTTTGAACATTGTGCATTTACAAAATGCCTACCCTAGGCAGGTCTTTCCCACCGCGCAAGGCAGATTGTAAAGGAATATCTAGAAACTCCTGAGCCTTTTTTCCCCACGAGACACGGATGGTGCCGAGGCAGCGCTGGCCTCTCCCCAGGGTGTGCTGGGGCTGGGGGCTCCCTGCGCCGCGCTGCCAGGAACCCTCCTCTTCCTCCCTCCCCGCTCGCTCCCTACGCAGCAACCACCTAGAAATCGATAGGAAAAACCCCATCCCACCAAAAATGGGCTCCAGAGTTATTTCCTGGAGCCCGGCCAGGGCAGCCGGGGGGCAGGTCCCGTCCCCAAACCCTGCCTGGGAGCAGCCCCCGCTCCCCACCGCCCCCAGCTCAAGCACCCACACACACGACAGCCTGGCAAAGGCTGGGCTTTCTCTCTGTTTAACTACATTAAAATAGGAAGATAAAAAGGCTAAAATAGGTGTCTAAATCTCCCAATTCCATCTCTGGCTGCCCCCGAGCGCCAGCAGCGCAAGGCGGTTTAATCACCGGGAGCCCTGCGCTCCCTCCTGCACCGCGCACCTCGCAAATCTGCCCAAATCTATTACAGACCTTTGATCTTTTCCTACATAAAGGTTTTTCTGTAGAAAGTAGATGGGATTAAGCAGAAACAATTTTTCCAGAGAACTCCGTAGCGTTTTTTTCCCCGCTTTCTCTGCTTTCTTTTTTTAAAAGAGGGGGACAAAACCAGAAGCTGGTAACAGCAAAGACCCCGATGAGGGTTTGGGGCTGTCAGCTCCCGAATGGAATCCATGTCGTCAATCCAATCCAGCATGTATCGGGAGCAAATCCTCAGCATGTGGCATAAAAATCTTGTAAAACTGAACCGTTAAATATTTAGGGCAGATGACAAACAACATGTCATAATATTTGCAGAACTGCATTTGCTATTCAATGCATCATCTTACTTCAAGGCCTGATTTTTGGAAGCATCAACACAAGAATGAGAAACAATCAGTTGACTGCCGGTATTTGGTTACATTGTAAATGAAGTGTAGGATTTAATTTAGATTTCTTAAGTCTAATATTATACGCTACATGCCAGGTGGGTATTAACATTTATTAGCTGGGGCTTAGCAATGAATATTTAAGACGAATTTAATTAACATGCAATAATTGTAATTTTAATTGGGTTGGATTTTTACGTAAGACTTCATTTCATTGCAGGACACTTTCGTATTTCTACCAGGTATATTTCTATTTCCAGGTAAAAGAGGAGCTAGGAACCGGGAGGGAAGGACCCCCCGGGGTCCGGCGCTCTCGTGCCCCTGGGACGAGCTCCCTTGGTGCGCAGCCCACAGATTTGCAAATTCCACTTTAACTCAGAAGGCAATTGATTTCCCCCCCCAAAAAGCATTTTCGGGTTTTCAACACCCTGTATTCAGTTTACCATGAATTTTCACAAATTAGCCAGTGGGACCCGACTTGCACTGGGATAAGCGAGAAAAGCCTTTCCCGGCTCGGGTGGAGGCTCTGCTGTAGCACCCATAATTAATCTCTGCGCGTGTAGCACCCATAATTAACCTCTGTGCACACACAGCGCGGCGGTGGCAGGGGGGGCCCAAGCCGGAGAGGGTGTGCAGGGAGACACGGCGCCAGCGCTGAGCTCCGCAGTACATAATAAAGACAAACCTGAAGTATTTTATCATCCCGCAGGTTTTGTTACAAGCCCAGTCAATCACAGGCGTGAGCCGGGATTTATTCCAGCTGTGGCATTGCTTCTCCGCTTCGTATTTCACTCGAGCCGGGCGCCAGATGGACATCACACCCAACACTAGATTACTCCACAGGCCAATAAAACACAATAGAAAAATATACTTACAGCTGTGTTGCCTAAACCCTATATTACAGATCCTGAATAATTTTAAGCTTTCAGACATTTTTTTTTCTCCCATATATTACAGTTTAAAACTTGCTTATAGCCCAAAGCACGACCGTAAAAATGACATCGAAGCATGCCCGATTTATTCGGCCATCGGTGATTTCCAGGCCAAGTCTGCTGAGTTTCCCCAGTCTCAGCAAGGTGTTGGGGAGGGGGCTGGTCGCAGCAGGTGCAGCCCAGGCGGGGGCCCGGCCCTGGGCAGGTCTGGTCAGGGGCTGGCCCCGCGCTGGTGGGCACGGGCCAGCCTGGGTGCTCCCCCCAGCAGCGCAGGGTCCCAAAGTGGGGACAGGAATGAATACAGCGCTTTCACTCCACACCTCTGGCAGCCCACGCACAAAAAGTCTGAATTGCTAACGAATCTCAGAATCATAGAATAGTTGGAAGATCATCCAGTGGCACCCCCTGCCCTGGGCAGGGACACCTCCCACCAGCCCAGGTGGCTCCAAGCCCCGTCCAACCTGGCCTTGAACCCCTCCAGGGATGGGGCAGCCACAGCTTCTCTGGGCAACCTGGGCCAGGGGCTCACCCCCCTCACAGCCAAGAATTTCTTCCTGAGATCTCATCTCAATCTCCCCTCTTTCAGTGTAAAACCATTAGCTCTCACCCCATCACTACATGCCTTGTAAAACGTCCCTCCCCAGCTTTCCAGAGCCCAAGTACTCGGTGAGGTACCCGATAGTAAGAACGATTCGAGAGCGAGTAGCCCAGAGCTTGCAAGATCTGCCTTTTGCCGAGAAAGAAGCCAGCTTCACGCTAAACTGCAGCGCCCCTGGGAGCCTTTCCCAGACACCAGTGAGGGAAACCGGTACGATGGGGTGCCACTGGGCGCCCTCTGGCTCTCTGCCTCTTGGGGGCATCTTGGGCTGCAACTCACTGGTCACTTGTGGAGATCTGCGTTATGCTGTGAGCTGTGGGTTGGGTAAATTGAAAGTTTCCTGGCATTTTCATCGCCCTTATCTTGCTGGGGATCTATTCCTAGGAGATTATGATGCCGCTTTTTTTTTTTTTTAATTAATTGAGCCTGCTTAAAAAATAAAAATGCCCATTTCATTTTAATCATGTATTATGCAAATTAAAAATGTAAATATCATTAAGAAATCTGTTGCTAAGTTAATTTCTTTCTGCTGTAGCACTGCTGAAGGCCTTTGATCTCAGATTAGCGCTTTGATCCGCTGCCTTGGTCAGGGTTACGCGCTGCTGCTGCGGTAAATGCTCTTTCTCAGATGTAAAACATGCACCACCAGAACAGCTCGTTCAAAGAAATGGCAGAGGAAACATTGCCAATTAGGCCAAGCCAGTAGGAGCCGCAAATGAGGAGAAAGTTTGTTTCCAGAAGCCCGAAGGCGTTGGTTCCGTGTGCCCCGCCGTGCCCCGGCCCCGCAGGACGAGCCGTGCCCGCGCCCGGACGCGCTGGCCAGGACACCAACTCCTGGGCCAAACACCAAACCCTGTGGCCCACGGACCCCCCGGTAATTTCCATTAGAGGCCGCATCCCTCTCCAGAGCATCCCTATCTACTCTTCATTAACAAAACAAGCCGCCATATTCCATTAATTTCTCATTTAGTGTGAGTAAAGTGCTGATATATACATTTTAGCTACAGTGTTTTTAATCAGTTAATTTAACCAGAAGCATTAATAATGCATTTCTTTGCCACTTGACTGCTCGTCTGTTAAACAGCTTATACATACAAGAATGTCACCCCCTGTGACATGAAGTACCTAATACAGTGCAAATGAAATAGGATTTCGCATATTCAATATCAAAATGAGAAAAGAGGGAAACGCCGTCTCCTGGGAAGGGCTGAACCTGCTGTGCCGGGTGTCTGTCCTGGCAGGGGGAAAATCCCTCCGTATGGGACACACACGTTTTGCAGATCTGATTTTCTGCTTGAATTCATTTTCTTGGCATTGCTCAGCAAGTACCTGGCCTTTCACTCTGCTGCGAAACGTGGTGGAATCCGAGATCCTGGGGGTGTTCCTGGGTTTGCCAGCTCCCCCCGCCAGCGGCAGTGGGTCCCCAGGACCCCCCCAGAGGGAAGCAGTGCGGGGGACATGGCTGGGGGCAAGCAGCCAAGCGTGGGACCAGCCCCCCAGTGCTGGGCCCTGTGCCCATGTCTCACGGTGGCGGTTGTCCTGGCGGAAGCTGCCGGTGCCTTGGGGCTGCCATTAGGGTTAGAAATCTAAATTTTCACGTTTGCTTTTGACCATGTTGTGGGGATGGGGACAGGGAGCTCCTGGCCACCGCGGGGACCGGCGGTTCCCCTCTGTCTCTCCCTCCTCTGAGCTCACGGGGGGCTCAGTGCACGGCGAGAGCTGCCTTCCCTGCCCCAGGTCTCGCCTCTTCCGGAGGCCGTGAGGGAGCAAATCTGGCCATACAAGCTGGGGCAGACGTGAACCCCCCCACCAGGCTCTTTGAGTGGCAGATAGAGCATGGCAGGGCTGCGCTGAGCCCCCGCATGGCTCCATTGGCTGCAGGGAACCGGCGACACAGGGGACACTTCCAGCGGGGGAGGTACATGATGGGCATCGTCAGTCCATGCAGGCAGAGTGAACCCAGGGGCCCTCGGAAAATACATCTGGAAATACCCTGGGCACCAGAGAAACTGCCGGGAGAGACACGTTTGTCTGCTCGGAGACAGGCCCCATTCCTTTCCCAGTTCTTACAAGAGAGATGCACAACGGATAGAGGCAGCGTGTGAGTGTAAGCGCTGCAGACACACCGGCTCGGAGGTTAATCCTCGTCCCGTGTTCGGAGTCAGATCCTCCTCTGGGGTTTTTAGCAATTAGCATCCAGAGAGGGAGCACCTCCCCGGGCAGGGCCAGCGAGGGCCTGTGAGCAGCAGCAGATTCCTGCGCGGGGGCTCCCGTGCGTCGGGGGTGGTTATGAAGCCTGAAATTGCTTTGGAGCTGTGGCTGTGCTGCATCACATTAAGCAGTGCCACACTGAAGTGACAGGGCTGATGTATGATCAGCAGCAGTTTACGGGGACAGAACTCAGATCCTGCCGTGCCGTTGTTCTGTCAAAGTCAGAAACGGACTGACAGACCTAAGAAATGGTTTCCAGTTCCTTCTCAGAAGGTTTGTTTCAATAAGTTTGCAAGTTCTGTTTATTGCCCTTGCATCGAGCCCGTGCATGGCCCTGCCACAGGGAGCACAGCCTGGGCTGCTGCCGTCGGACACAGACACGGACATGGACACGGACATGGACACAGACACCCCACGGGAGCCCGGGGAGGAGCAGCACAGCAGAGGCTCCCACACACCTCCGGGGCGCAAGGGCTGCCCGGGCAGTGAAAAGGGCTCTCGACGGAATGGGTGCTGAAGGGTGGGAGCCCCCAACACTCCTCGGGAGCTCCCCAACAATTTATAGGATGAATTTGTTTCTGTTAGGAGAACACCAGCTGGGATCGACATGAGACCCGGGCTCCACTCGACGCCTGGTTGAGCCAGGGACCGACTCCAGCTTCAGCGGCGTTTACTTGTGGAGCATTTTATAGTAGCAGCTCCTTGGGGGAAAGTGCAAGGAGAGATTCTTGGGAACAAATTTGTCATTGCTTTTCCTTTTTTTTTTTTTGGGTGATATTTATTGCCTTCTGGATTTTCTGCTTTCTCTGCAGTTTTATCACATCTGAGACTGTAACAGCCCCACGCCGACGGGCAGTCGCTGGGAGTTCTAGCTCCATTCCCAGCGCACAACCTCATGCTCCTGAGAACTTTCTTTTACTTCCCACCATTGTTGTCTCATTTCTCTTTATCCATACAAACATCGGCCCTGGAGAACTTTCTTTTACTTCCCACCAGTGTTGTCCCATTTCTCTTTATCCATACAAACACTGGCCCTGGAGGGACCGTGACAGAGAAATTCTCTGCCCTGGACTGGTCAGACAAGCAGAAGCTGCAGTTCTGAGGTGCTGTGAGGAAGGGCTCTGCTCCCGTCCCCCGTCCTCGGGGACCTGCCTGGAGGAGCAGGTGCTACACGATGGGTACCGGTCCTCATCGGCCCGTTTGCCGATGCTGTCCCCCAACCAGAGCCCATCAGAAGAGGACAAATTGCCTCGCCACAGCCAACCCTGCTGTTCAACAAGACAGATGTTTTGTGACCTTGGAGAAAAAACACACAAAATTTGGGGCAGGAGAGGTCCGCGAGAGGGAGGGGAGAGCTCCCGCGTCGCCGGAGGAGCTCGGGCTGGCTCCAGCCTCACTAAGAGCTATTTCAAAACAAGAATTTCTCCAGGATGTCACATGGAAGGAGACTGTCAGAAAGCTGTCTAAATGTGTTAACAACACTGTCAGCGGGGGAGAGAAAAGTGTTATCAGAAATAGTTGTTCTTCAAAGCTAAGTAACTCAGTGATTTTCTAAGGAGTAAAAGATAAGAGATCACACCACACACTGAGGGCTGTTGGAATATTCTTTCTGAGAATGAAGCTGTTTGTTTTGTTAAAAAGGGGAAGAGGGGAGAAAGCGAAAACCTGAAATACTTTGACTTTCTTGACTTAGCTTTTGACAAAGCTAAAAATAACTCCGGTTGCGTTCAGCCTGCGCAGCCGCAGCTCGGGATGAGCCCAAGCACTGGAAAAGGATTCCCATCCCATTGACCCAGCTCCGTTCCGGCTCCTCCTGGGGCCCATCCAAAGCTCTTCCAGCCTCAGCTCCTGGGGGCGGGAGGAGCTCAGCGCGTCTTCGCTTGGCGCAGACAGACTTGGGCCTGTTCTGATTGACATCCGCGGGATTGGGGTGTTTCGTGGGATCCAGATTTTACCCTGAACAGAGAGGCTAATTTTCTGCTACTCAGTTAGAGCGAAATCCTCTGTGTTTTGCAGCTAAAGCTCCCTTCTCGCGCAGCGCCTGCCCCTTCCCGGGGCCTGCCCTGCTCTTGCTCCGCTGGTCTGGGTCTGAAATAAGAGTTTCAGGCATATCCTTTGGATTCTCATTTTGAATTTTTAAACCCCCACCTCAGCAACAACATCAGTGGTCATCAAATAAAATAATATAAAATAATAAGAGGGCAAGTTGATCCTAATTGGCGTGTTTTCTCATTTGCTGATTGACGTTCTCTGGAGAGCCATTAGCCTGCTTTAAAGGTAAGAGACAACTGAGCGATTATTTAACCTGCCTGGTGATTGATATTTAAAATCCAGTCAGATGTAATAATGGATGACTCCGCCAAAAAATAAGTAAAAGTAAGCGATACCAGTTGATAGCGTTTGATCCTGTCCTCCCTGAGAGGATATCGACGGTTTGTGCTGAGGCATCTCCTACAGGCTGATTGCCAGACCCGGATCCCATTGCGCTAAAGGCCGTACAAACATGGCATAAAAAGAAGGTTTTCAGGGAGAAATGTATATGCAAACAAAGGCAACCTGGTGTTGTTAAACCTCCGTTTGTGCTGAACAAGAGCTGGCGCTGCAGCAGGGACTCTGGGGGCTGCATTGCCCGGTCAAGAACAGGCGCCGTCCCTTCCTGGGTACATCTGGAAGCGAATTCTCTCATGAATTTCAGGACAAAATTGACGTTGCAAATCATGACAGACCTCAGCATGGCCCTCTTTTATCCAGCTGCAAAGCTACGGGAGGTAAAGAAAGAAGGAAGGGGAAGCTGGGACCTGAACAGACAGAGGCAATACTGGGAAAAGGTCGTTAGCGCCGGCTCAAGTGAGCAGCATCAATTAATCTCCAAGACATTTGGAGATTAATATCAGAAAAAATAGGGTGGAGGCAGCAATGCTTTAGTGACAGACAGCAACTCTAAAGGACGTTTGGTTTACTATCTCAGATGAAACTTGTTTATAGGTAGTATATAAAAGTGGAAACTATTCTGTTGTTAGCTTTTTATAGCCCATTGACTCTCTGTCTTTTTATAAGAGTAGAGTCCTGGGGAGGTTACTGGGGGAAGACCCGCACGCGATCACTCTCTCCGGAGAGCGCGAGGAGAGCTGGCCGGGTTGGTTCGTCCGACCCCGTTGCAGCAGATTGCCCAGCTTTGCATTGCCTCGCCTTTCCCACTGAGGAAAGACGCGGGGCCGCAGGGGTCCCCCCCAGCCCGGTGATCAGCCGGCCGATGTCACACCCCTCGTTCCCTCAATAGCACAAGCTGATACTCTCCATTTTGCTCAAATGAAAAAGCTGCAACAATTATTTTCATAATTATCTGGCTTTTCAAATTAATGCCAGTTATGCTATGTAATCATGATGAAGATTATGCATTAATCAGCTGTTTCAAGCCGGTTATTAGGCTCTTTAAATAATGATCGGAATGAGCATCTCTGAAGGAGAGGCGCAGAAGCCACGAGGGACGGCAGCGCGAGCCGGGAGCTGCCGCGGGGCCGGGGCTGTGCTCGGCTGCAGACCCGCGTCCGACGCTCCCCGTCCCCCAGCGTTCCGAGGAAAGAGCAGGCTGTGGCATGCGGTGGCTGCTCTTCAACACCTTGGCACCTGCGGGAGATTTCCCCTTGTCCCAGTATATTCGGCACCCAGCAGTATCACCAGAAATCCATTCACCTCTGCCTGTCTGCTTTCCCACTGCCTGGCACTAAACTCAAGGTACTGGGTGGCTGCACAGAAAATTCTTTTCTGTCAAAAAGCCTATTATATCCAGTTGGATGTCTGGAACGTGAATGTATTTGGGATCAAACACCAATAATCCACATACCCAGTCCTTCTATATTCTATCATAATAAGACATGCTCCAAAGCAACC
This sequence comes from Larus michahellis, assembly GCF_964199755.1. NCBI lineage: Eukaryota > Metazoa > Chordata > Aves > Charadriiformes > Laridae > Larus > Larus michahellis. The sequence goes on along the minus strand of NC_133914.1, from coordinate 2,454,405 downwards.
TTGAAAGCTCTAGGCTAGGAGAAAGCCTAATGTCAGCTAGTTGATAATCAATGTAACATGAACCCAGTTATCATTTCAGGATGATGCTAGAAAACAAAAAATCCTTTGCTAAAACGTTCTGGACAGTAAAGCTTTCAACGGAAAGACAAGGGATGAATCTCACGCTCGCTTTAGTTTTGTTTATTGTTTCAGCTGTAATATTCTGTATGAACTTTCTCTGCCCTAAGAAACTTAGACTGAGCTACCAGCATGTGCAGACTTTGAGATGGATGAATAATTTTCCTTGCACAGGTCAATAACCAAATGTTTTTGGCGTGATCCCGTGAGGAAGAGGCGCTTGGATACATTTTCTAGGCTCCTGCCTGTACTGCTAGGCATTCTATATTGAAAACCTGGGCATAAGTGACTTGCTTGGCAACCACATGGGACTGAAATGGGTCTCCAGAATGAGCATTCGGCCTCTTTTTCTTTATTCCTCCCCCTATTACCCAAGTTAGTACTGAGATCAGTAATATTATTTTTTTTTCTGCCAGTGACATGCAGTGAACAGCTCAAACGGCTTTGGATGTTTATGACTGTAAATTAGTTAAGCACACACACTTTACAACTGGGGACGCAGATGCCAAAGTCTGCAGGAGGAGGGAAGTGACTTGCCACGATCATGGGGAGCAGAAGTCAGAGCCTTCTGCAACTTCCTTTGTGCCCTTGCTGTGACAATCTCCAAGCGTCGCTACTGCGGTTCCTCAGCCCATGGCTTCGGTCGGGTTCCTGGGAGGACACACAGACTATGGCTGTCAACAGAAACATCAGCTTGGCTCTTGCCAAAGCGGCGCTCTTGGCTTACACCAAATTGCCACAAACCCCATAGATAATGTGTTCTGGCTCCTGGAGGAGGATTCATGCAGTTGCTTGAAAACTAGGAGGGCTGAGAAGACATCTGTTGTCTAGAACAAAACATTTAGGTCTACCTTAAATTGAAGAGGAAGATTTTCCTTCTGCTAATGAACCCAGAGGCCATCTGTTACCAACTGCGCTTGCTTATCTCGCTCATCCATTAATTATTTTGGTTTACTTTTTAATAAGACAGAGCGAGGTTTATGTGTCTTTCCGTGGTTCTGGACGGGCGCAGGACGGTGCCGACATCTTCGAGACAAGGACACGCAATTACATAATTTACGCCCGCACTGAGTCACTTCAATTAGAGTGGCTGTCAGTGGGGAACCGGGGACAAGACTCACAGACACAGAGCCAAGAAAGCCAGCGATACTGTGACACGAGCTTGCTGCCCTTGGGGAGGTGTAATGGCATTAACAACTTTTGAACACGGGAAAGCATGCATTCAAGATGTGCATTATTGAGCAGATAAGCTGTAGGGCAGGCAAATTCAGAAGTCTCTGCTGGTCTGAATTAAAAACTTGGGTAACTAAACACAAGGAACAATAAAAGATGAGAAGGGCACTAAAAACGTCACTAAAAATAGCAAGCAGCAGTGCTGCACCGCCTGCCTCCTGCGCGAGGACGTGGAGATGGGTGGACAAGGCAGGGGGTCCAGCATGGCGCGGAGGGAAGGGCAGTGCCCTTCGTACCCCAGAGACTCCTCGGAGCCCCCACCTGGAGCATCTCTGCGGCTGGGCAATACGCCTGCCCGCAATTCCCACGGTTTGCTCCTAAAGTTCTATGGGAAGACACTCATCTGCCTCGCAAATATATTCCGAGTCTTTAAATTTGTCCCCTATTGCCCTGCAAAGCTGGCATGCTGAATGCTTTCATGGACCAGCATATAACAAAAACCCAAATGTTTTCACGTCTCTATTTCAGTCCAGGAAATGTCCTGGGAGCAAGCTTTGTTCAGCCTGCAAGTGCTACAGCTCTGCCGAAGAGTTTTCTCGTCCTTGCTATGTAAGATTAATAATCAAACTTTATGCGGCTTAATGCTGTCTTTGTCTTGTCTTGCAGGAGGAATCTTTGAGTATGCAGATGGCCCCAACACCCAGGTTATGAGTGCTGAGGAGCAAGCCTTCAGATTTTCTGCCAATATTATTAATAGAAACAGAACTTTGTTGCCTAACACAACGCTAACCTACGACATTCAGAGGATACACTTCCACGACAGCTTTGAAGCAACTAAGAAAGGTAAGAGCGCAGCACACTTAGCAGCTTTGCGGCCATTTAGTCATTAAAAAAAGGCACGGTCTGGCTCAAGACCCAGCAGCTCACTGTGCCCTGCTCTAGCCAGTGATGGAGATGAGAACTCCTCCGGGAGCCGACCTTCCAGAGGAATTTTAATATAAGGGGAACAACTATTCTTTTTTTCCTCTGCAAACCTCACAAAACTCCTCTCAGTGTTTGCTTCTAATCCTGAACGAAGGTGTGTAGGCCATGCCTTTGTTTATTTTAGTGTATCCCTGGCAGTTTTAACATCCCTAGTGCAGAAATTCTGTTCTAACACACCACAGCCATTGTTCCCTCCTCTGGAAATGTCCCTGTGCCTCTAACCACTGGTCCAGACCCATGCCTGCCAGAATTCCTCTGCCTCTCTTCACTGTTGTAATTACCTAATATCCATGCTGCTGTTAATGCCCAGAAGTTTGTCCATCCGCTGACCCCTGCTGCAGGTCAGACTGCCCTGACGCTCGCCCTTCCGCAGCAGTGCCCTGTACGACACTGACCCCATCCTTCCTTCCCTCCCCGTCTGACACTGACCCCATCCTTCCTTCCCTCCCCGTCTGACACTGACCCCATCCTTCCTTCCCTCCCCGTCTGACACCGACCCCATCCTTCCTTCCCTCCCCGTCTGACACCGACCCCATCCTTCCTTCCCTCCCCGTCTGACACTGACCCCATCCTTCATTCCCTCCCCATCTGACACTGACCCCATCCTTCCTTCCCTCCCCGTCCGACACCGACCCCATCCTTCCTTCCCTCCCTGTCCGACACTGACCCCATCCTTCCTTCCCTCCCCATCTAACACTGACCCCATCATTCCTTTCCTCCCCGTCTGACACCGACCCCATCCTTCCTTCCCTCCCCGTCCAACACTGACCCCATCCTTCCTTCCCTCCCCGTCCGACACTGACCACATCCTTCCTTCCCTCCCCTTCCTCTTCCAGCCTGTGACCAGCTCGCTCTGGGGGTGGTAGCAATATTCGGACCTTCCCAAGGCTCCTGCACCAATGCCGTCCAGTCTATTTGCAATGCCCTGGAAGTCCCCCACATACAGCTTCGATGGAAGCATCACCCGTTGGATAACAAGGACACTTTCTATGTCAACCTGTATCCCGACTACGCCTCTCTTAGCCACGCCATTCTGGACCTCGTGCAGTATTTGAAGTGGAGGTCAGCCACTGTGGTTTACGATGACAGCACAGGTAGGTAAAGGAGGGGCTTTAAAGGAGGAATCCAGGGGATTATTTGTTGTGGGCCCATTTAGGAGCTTTTCTAATGAACCCTTTTAGAAGCAAAATGACCCCCTGTGCAGTGATCGGTGCGCGGGGACACACCGCTTCCTCGGCATTCAGGCACGCATTGTAAAAGGCCCTGGGATCCTTTCTGAAACATTTCATTCCCAAAGCGCTTAGGAAGGGGGTAACCCCCAGCACCACCCCAGCCGACAGAGGGTCCAGGGCAGGATTAATTGTCCGCTGGGGGATCTGGCTCAGCCCGGCTGGATTTGGCACCGCGGTGCCCATCAGCACAAGACCTGGCTCTGCGGCTGCCATTGAGGGTGCAGTTTCCCAGCTAAATGCAAAAGCAGGTCTGGAAAGTTTTTTTGTTTTCTGGCTAATTCTCTAAAACATAGCTGACAAAGTTTTTCACATAAAGCAAGCTGTTGACAGTTAAACAAAGCAAAGCACTGCACAGCATTATAGATTAAAAAAACCCCAAACAAAAGACACTTTGGATAGCCTGTCCAACCTAATTCCACTAAACCAAATGGTTTCTTTAGGGGAGGGCTGATGAGAACACAGTGTGACATTCCTGTTTTGCAAATGTGGGTCACAGTATGTTCCCTTCGTGGCGTATTCTAATGTATTTCTTCCACTATGCAGAGAGACACGTTCTCTTTTCCTCCTTGCAATCGGCATCTGCTGAATTTCTTCTTGCAACATTAGATCCCAATAATTCCTGCTCAGCTGCATCCAGCCTGGCTTTCTACCTTCTGCGTAAAAAAAGAAATGAATTCTAAGGGTAGTAAGAAAGTTACAAGTTGTGATTAAGTGACCATTATAAACTATGCCACTCATAAATCTCAGCCCATATTAATTTTTTTTCTTCTGCTGTTGTGCATGGTAAATACTGCGGATTTTAATTTGTTGCATAGCTGATTATCATATTCTGTCCTTTCCCAAGGGCACATTTGCTTAAGAAAATAAGTCGTGATGCCAGAGCTGTCAAAGGTTAGGACCGATCTGCTGTTCTTTTCCTGCCTGGCGCAGGGACCCCAGCTCTGCCAGAGGCGGATGCAGGGGCAGCAGGGAAACGGCAGGGAAACCCACGCTGCCCCAGAACAACCGCTCTGGAAATATCTGGGGGTTTAATGGTTGACACATGACACCTTGGCTTGGATACGCCTTTAGCACCGGCCGTTTGAGGGAGGGAGGAAAGTCTTGATTGCATTCCATAAAATAACCTAGGAAGAAATAACTTGCGGTGATACCCAGCCTGCAGGGCGAAGGCAGACTTTCCTGTAACACTGTGGGTTTGTCTTTGTGCAATGCCTGAAGGGCTCATACGGCTGCAGGAGCTCATCATGGCCCCGTCAAGGTACAACATCCGCCTGAAAATCCGCCAGCTCCCGCTGGACACCGACGACGCCCGGCCGCTGCTGAAGGAGATGAAGCGGGGCAGGGAATTCCGCATCATCTTCGACTGCAGCCACCTGATGGCGGCTCAGATCCTCAAGCAGGTGAGCGGGGGGGCGATGGAGGCCAAGCAGAAGTGGCCGCCGAGGGACGCGGCGTACGGGGTGGCCGTGCTGCGGGGAGAGCCCCGCAGGCAGGGGTGCAGACCCGCGGCTTTCCCTCTGTCCGCAACCCGCAGCTACGCTAAAAGCTACCACACGTACATCCTTCAAGGATACTGTTGGTTTTCTACAGAAAATGTAGTTTTCACTGAAAAACTGGAAGTACCACAGGACAAACGTTACGGGAGCAGAAAGTGCCAGGCCTGTGTCGAAGGCAGCGCTGAGACCAGGCTGTTGTCCCTTCTCTGTGCCACCGCTGTCACTGCTCATTGAGCCCGGTACGAGCTTTTCATGCTTGCCGACTTCCAATATCTTCTTTCCCTTCTGTGCTACCTCATGCCCCCGGGTTTGGTTCTACGTGCCCATGCAGGGCAGGGTATAAAACGCTGCGTTTCGGTTTGCTGTTTCCGAGCTGTGCCCGGTCTGGTGTCTCGCTGCCGGCAGCCAGCCCCGGACCAGCCGGGCAGGGACAGCATCTTCTGTCCCTTCATGAGCTCCATGTGCAATTCTTGGACTTTAAGCCAGATGTCAGTGATTTTCCATTCATTTGGTCTCTCTCCTTTCTCCCCGAGTTCCTCCGCTGGCGTTTCTCGCAGACCAGCAGGTTTGCTGCTCACCCCAGCTCCTCATTTCCAAGTGCCTTTAGGTTTCAGGGTCAATATGAGGCAGAGGAAAACGCGCTCACACAGAATGCTAAAAACCAGCCGGTGGAAGTGTTGCGCATATCGGCCCAGCAAGACACTACCACATAGATTAAATAAATCCCCTGAAGGGCTGAGAAAGCAAGCGCACGGAAAGAGACTTCTCTTGCAGCCTGCTTGATGCAAAATAAAGGGAAGTGCTCAGAGAAATCAGAAAGCCTGGGAGGGATTATTAAAGAAAGCAATATAAGGGACTCATTGTCTCCTGCCTATTATTTTAACATGCTGGCTGTGTTTGGTGCTGTTCACTTATTATGCAGTTTATTATAGTTTATTGTGCCATCTGCTCTGCTCATCACTGCAAGTGTGGAGTGAGGAAGATGGAGGAGAGGGGGGACTAGGGGGAAGGAAGCCTTTCTAAGTCCTTCTGGCTGCTTCTGTGTGTGCGTTGGGGTTTTTTCAGGACCCAAAGCCATGGATTTGAGCTTAGTAATATTATATCGTGTATCTTTACTCAGGAAAAAACTGTTAAACATTTTCAGAGTTTGGGCAGGCTCACAAGCCCAAGCCGTCCCCTGACTGGCCTCTGCACGCTCGCCCGCTCCAGTGGGCAGCAGCGGGGGGGTCTGGGCACTGCCACCAGTGCGTCTCTCCCGCTGTTGGCACCCCCATTTGCTGAAGAATTAGGGAGTTCAGAAACCTCATCTTCTCCCGGTTTTTCTACCCATATGAAGAAATGCACACCCTGAGGTGTCACCTTCACTTGTGAAACGGCTCTTTTCCATAGGGTCGGGTAGAAAGAGAGGGTCCCGGTCAGCACTCCACAGTGCCCTCCTCACGCTCTGCTCCGCACGTTCACTGGAAGGTGGAGCTGGGTAAAGCCAAAGCCTTCTCCTGGAAGAGGGGACTCTGCTTCTGCTTTGCAGTGTTAGAAAAGCAACATACAGAAAAAAAACCATGCAAAACATGTCAGGGAAGAACGGCCCAGTCTTCTGTTTGTCCCAGAAACAGTAACATTGATATATTATTGCTATTATTTGCCTGTTGTAACATTTGGGTAACTACACCAGTTATCTCTGCAGACCTTTGGCTGCTGGTAACTCCAGGGAAGGTCCCTGGAGCCTCTCGGCTGCGCTGCCCGCCCCGGGGCAAAAGGCTTCTCTCAAGACTCGTCCTAAAATTTCCACCACTTGGTTCTGATTTTAACTGCGCATCTTTAGGTAACATAAACCGGTTTGAGCAACTACAGCCTAAGGGAGCTCTGAGTAAGCACCCAGCACCCAGCCAGCCCACATCTTGCTCCCAAGTCATTTAAGGCGAGACGCTCCCACAGCGCACGAGCAGAAAGGCAGGTCCCTGATAATCCGGGCGGCTTTTTTAAACCGCATTAGTAAAAAAACTCATGGGTTAGTAATCCGTGGATAACAACACAAGAGCTGGCACAAAGATGCACAGATGACATTGCCACATATTGCTCCAGTCTGTGTTCCTTGGAGCGACTGAGACATCAAACCATTCATTATTTTACCCTCTTGGACAAACAAATCATTGTAGAAACCTATCACAGAGCCGGGCCTGCTCGTGAGACCTTCCCATCTGACCCCAGCTTCTCTGGACTTGCTCATTTTTGGTGACTTGTTAATGCTTTACATCTGTTCTCTGGCTTCCCAGCTTCTCTGTTCTCCTTGGCAGCTGCCTCTGAACAGTTGCTGCACTCTGCCGCGCACAGATGTGCCTGTCTTAACTTTAATGGGGCTCCCATTCTCAGCCTGGCGATTGCCTGTAGCTTATCCACCAGGTTTATCATTTATTCATTTCCCCACAAACCCAGACGTATCCTGCACACAGGCTGCCAGCACTGGGAAGCTGGGGCTCCCTTCTTACAGCAGGTCTGGACTTCTCATCTACCACTGATCCGGCTGTAGAACCTGAACTGGAATCTCACGATTTACTCTCGATTGGTTTCACATCATCTAATTGATGCTTCACGCACTGAGGTCCGGCTCCCCGCTCCTCCCGGCCGCGCCGCAGCCCCACCGGCCAGGCAGGAGGAGGGGGACGGGGCGGCGCATTCCGCAGGCAGCTGCCAGGCTTCCCAAAGGTATTTCCAGGCCAGAAAACGTGGGATAAAGTCACACTCTAGAGTTACAGTATCTAGGCTTATGATCTAGGTCCTTTCCTTTTCCCTTGTTTTTTGACATCTCGCTTCTTTTCAAACTGTCGTTTCCTTCCTCGGAGCTAAATTCTGCCCTAGTAATTCTAGCAAAACCCAAGGGAATCAAACGTTTCCTGGAGGGACTTGAAGTGGCTTTCCCACCGGTGGAGATTTTAAAGTTCTCTTGCATGTTTTCTCCACAAAACATGCTCACAGATTCAGCATGACACTCAAAAAAACACAGGTGTCTCTCCCGTAGCCTGCCACCAACTTCAAGGTGACCTTTCTCATGGACAGAGTCGCGTTCCCCTCCTGTTGCGTAGGGCCTGGACAAGGTCGTCCAGCCGAGGTTCCTTCAGCCCGCAGTCCCTCTGACAAACCTCACAGAACAGCATGTTCTCTCCACGGCTCAGTTATGCAAATCCCAGCAATCTGCACAAACCATCCTTCGTGTCGGGGCTGGCACACCCAGCGCTCGCGCTGGCCAAGAGCTCTCGCGGCTGGCCCACCGTCTCCAAGGGCGGAGGGACGGGAGATGTCCCCGCTCCCCATCCATGTGCCGCTACTTTTCCCGACGCATTTCTAAACCCGGCACTGCATTGGAGTCTGGCTGGTGTATGCGGGAAGGAGGGACACACAGAGAAGAGCTCTACGTACCGTTATATGAATGGACACTGAAGGGGAGGGGATGCAGAGCATCAGAAATATGATTTTAACAAATAAAAAGCCTTTTCCTTAATTTCTCAGCCAGTACATGGACTTGTAACCATAAGGACAGGCTGCCTTATGGTCGTTCTGCACAGGTTTATGTAAGGTTGCTCATTGTTTAGTACCTGAGAAGGACAAGCAACCCTCTCGCTCCCAGCCGTGCTGACAGGAGCAAGCCTGTGTCCCTGCAAGGTTTTGGGAGCACAGCGGTGTGCCGCAGTCGGTGTCCCAGCTTTCTGTGGCACCCAGAAATGCCACCGGCCTCCGCGAGAGCTGGACACTGAGGCTTTGCTGCCGTTTCAGCTGTTTGAGGACCACCGTTCAGCTGAGCACCTGAGCACGTGCCTCCCGCTGGCTAAGTACGTGCTGAACGGCTTCACGGGACTCATCCAGAATCCAGCTTCTGTGGTTCTGGGTCTGCCTCCTGCCGCAGCCACCAGATCAGCTCTGCGGAGTTTTATGTTGCATGACTGTTGGTATATTTTTGTATCCGCTCTTACTAACCTCCTTTCCCTGCTCTCTTAAGGCCATGGCAATGGGAATGATGACAGAATACTACCACTTCATCTTCACCACTCTGGTAAAGTATCTCATCTGTGCAAACGCATTTACTCTCACTGCCGAGCCGGGACGGGAATTGAGGAGGCAGGAGAGCGGGCTGGGGTCCCATCCTGTCACATCACACAGCTGCAGGACACGGGCGCGGAGGGGTGGGAAAAGCAGGGGAAAGGGAAGGCTGGTACCCTACAGAAGGCGAGAGCAGGGCTGGACTTAGCTTCAGGTTAGAAGCAGCCCACAACAATTTGGTTGGAACATCTCTGCACCCGCAGCGCTGCCGGGGGCTCGTTCCGAGAGAGGTCAGTCTTTCCTGTGGCTGCTTTCGGGCCGGCTCACTGCTTCGGCTTTGCACAGACGCAGGGGCCGGGTTTATTGCCCCTCCCCGTCATTTTGATTTCAGTGCAGCTGCCCACGCACGGAAAGACAAGCATACGTGTGACTTTGGGAGGCTGCGGTCCCACAGACGGGATCTGCTGGGACCGAGTTTCAGTGAGAACTGGATGTGTGTTTCTGGGTGTTCGCCTAAGCCTCCCTGAAAGGCAGGAGCAGCCCTGCTGCGGTCAGGAGTTCGGGGCTGCAGGTTTATTTTGCATGAGAAGAGCCCAGCTTGAAATTAACTCTGCTCTCATTAAACACGGGCCAGTTCTTCTCTGACTCCAGGAGGCATTTGGGTTTTTTGGCATGCCACTTTTGTTTCCGTTTAGGATGCTATTGTCTAATATACTGTTGAATTTTGTGTGATTTTGAAAAGCCAATTTATCTTTTTGCCTTTAGGAAAGAAGCAGACTAAACTAACCCTTAAAAACTGCAAAATTTATTTTTTGAATGCAAAAGACATTTTAATTACCCCTGCTGCCATTATCTATTCCAGGCAGCTTTAAGCATTTCCCAGATAACCTCCTATTAATCAGCCCCAGCTGAGCCTAGAGTACATTTCATGTGTAGGTACAGCCTGGAGGTGGGGAAAGAAGAATTATAATAAATTAATAGATAAGCAATCACAATTAATGCCACTTTCCTGAAATAACAGTTATATCATGGGAAAGATATTTTAATCTGTCGTTCCTTAAGGCAATGTTTTCCTAGCTTGCAATGCATGTGCTTCAGCTTCTACGGTACTAGACCCATGGGGTGCTAATGAATTAGTCTATTATGTTATACTGAATGTTTCTAAAAGGTCCCTAGTCAATACTGAGTACAGTGTATCAACACTTGGCATGAAACGCTTCAACATTTTGCTAGGCAGCAAGACTACACTTCACTGACTTCAGCATGAAGAGCCCCATCAGCCTTTTCTACCAGAGGAGGAGGAGACCTCAGCCTGACGCAGGCACAGCTCTCAGCTTTTACAGCCTGCAGGGTCCCGAGCAGCGACAACCCCCAAAACTCAACACTTGCAGGAATGTGAAAATGAGTCCTTGCAAATACACAAGTTTCCCCACTGCCTGCTCTCGCTTCTGCCGCTTACAGCAGCTACAGAGGGGCAGAACCAGGAATCTCTTCCCGTGCCTGGAGTCGACATAAACAAAAATGAGACACCCGCCCTGCCCTCTCCCCATTAGGCACTAAACCAAACACTCCAGCCTTCCACAGGCGTTAACTCTTGTTAAACTCAGTGTACCTGAGGCTTGTGACACGACACAAGCGTGCACGTGTCTCAGTACCTCAGAGGCCGTTATTCCACGCCTCCCATCACAGCCATGGCCGCTCCTCCCAGCGACGGCTGCCCGAGCAAATCCGTGCCCAGGCAGGATCCTCGGCGATCCGTAGCTGGCACATCACCCCGAGCTGCTTTGCAGGGCAGCAGACGGAGGATGTCCTTCCCGCACACCTCCTCCTGCAGCTTCCCCCTGCGGATGCGGGATCTGGCGAGGGCTCTGCCTCTGAGACTGATGAGCCAAAGCTGGGGGCTTTGAACTGGGGAGGGGGGAGAGCACGTGTACGAAAGGGGAAGAGCCGCACAGAAACACCCAGAATGAAACTTCCTTAAAGGTAGTAGGATGGAGGGGAGAATTAATTTGCAGTACGGAAAATAATGAGTGAAAGAGAATGTAGATGAGGTGGAAAATAGAACCAGATGTTTCATTTTGCGGCTGTGCAGGAGCAGAAAATCCAGACGAAACTGATATGGGAATCCCCCACCACCACCACGTCTCCATGTTCTGACGCTCAGCTTGTATTCTCAATTATCCTCTAATTCCAGGAGATGATAAATCAGGGTGCAGCTGAGATTTAAACTGGAACCAAGAGGGACCTGATGGGAGTTGGCTTCTGTAGGAACTGGGGGAATCGAAGGGTCAGTGGAGAGCAGCAGGACGGGGAGGGCACCCAAAACGCCGGTAGGATGTGAAAGGAGGCCAGGGCTGGCGCTCTGCCAGCTGAGCGATGGAGACCAGGAGGTCTGGAGCTCAGTGGATCGGATTTGTCACGTGTGGTCATGTTCTGAGGAGGAAATGATCTGCTTTTGCCACCAAAATTTATTTCCCCGCAGCAATTTCCAGAATACAAACTCAAGTGTCTGACAAAAAGTTACAAATCCTGAAAAAATAAATCTATCCCAGGAGGCGAGGCACAGGACGGCTGTGCACCCTCACGTCCAGGTGATATAAGCATCTGTCTGAGGTTAAACAACTGTATTTGCCCTTAGTTACCATAAGTCATTTAAAAGTCAACATTATGGCCTGGTTTTCACAATGCCCTTTAACAGAACGTAGAGGTTTGTACTTGCATTTTTTTCATTAAAAAAAAAACCAACGCACAACCAAACAGCAAAGACCCTGGGCTCTGCGGTGGGTGTGATTAATGACCCGCTCCCCGGCTGCACCTGCAGATTAAAACCCGGCATCCATCAGCAGCATGCCTTGGGGCGCAAAGTCAGAGGCCAGCGCTTAAGGAAAAGATCAAACCCCCAAAGCTTATTAAAGCAAAACAGCTGTAAGAATTCCTAGCTCTCCCACTGCGAGTGAAGTCGTGGTTGCTGGCGAGAGCTGATGTTGTTATGCTTTGCTCAGGGCGGTGTGTTTTAGGGCCAGTGCTCCCCCGTGGGCAGAGCAGAGCTCGCTGCTGACGGTCGCCGTGTCTGGGTGAACCCGCAGCGTGGCCATGTCCTGCCGGTACAGCCACGTAATCTCATGCCGTATTTAAACTCTTTTTTGTAATCCCTTGTAAGAGCCATGAGCATCATTCCCATATTCGCCCCCCACCCTCTATCACAGCAGACAGTGGTGCTGCCTTTCCGCCTCCCCACGTTTTTACTACCATTGATCACTTGCAGACATTGTTCGGGATAAACTCTGATTGAGTATGTCTCATCCTGCTAATGAAGCCCCCTCCCAACTGCCATTCTCCATATTCACTGATGACCCCCCCCAGGTCAGCTGCCCTGGGGTTTTGCTGAGACGCTCAGCTGCGGAATGCTCTTGCCGTGCTGTCTAACCCCAGACTACTCGGACTAGTTACTGAGCACTGAAGTTAATCCCTGAACTGAAGTTAATATTTAGGCGTGCGGCGGAGCCAAGAGATGCATTAAAGAAGTGCAGAGGCCTCCACGTGCCCCCCTCGCCGCCTGCCAAGTGATGCTCGCGGGCTGGCTGCCAGCAGAGCTGAGGACTGCCTGGCTGGGGTTTTTTTAAATCGCATAAAGGGCACTCTCATTCAATTGCAGACTGTGTAGGCTGGTCGTAATGTCAAGAAACGCGTCTTAGTTCCTCTTTGATAGCCGTCTGCAAATTGGCATTCTGCATTCAGAGTTACTCTGTCATCTGCAGCACCCCGCGGGCTTCAGCACTCACAGCAAATCCTCCGTGGAAAGGCCCCAGGGAGCTTCGGCTGCACGAACTCTGCCTTGTCCCCTCCGCCTCAGTCACAAGCCTCTTTTTTCACAGTTACAGATAGCGATTCTGGTTTTCTCCCCACAATTCACTTGCCTCTTTTATGCACAGAGCGAGTTCTTTGGCAGGAGTTTCCCTCTGCTGTGTGTGGGTGAACCTGCGCATACGACACCCGAATTCCACTGACACCTACGAGTCTCTGCAGGCAGCGACTGACGGCTCCAGACAGCACAATCCACCAAATTCACGAGGGCACCGTCCTACCTCCCACCTTCTGGGGGCTCTGCCTTCTCACTTCACACACAGATATGAATTGATGCAGAAAAGACAAACAAAACAAAGCTAAACAAAATGTTTAAACTGGTTTCTCTCTTTTAAGGATCTTTATGCATTAGACCTAGAACCATATCGCTACTCTGGAGTGAACCTGACTGGCTTCCGGATCCTCAATGTGGAGAACCCGCACGTATCCTCCATCATCGAGAAGTGGTCCATGGAGCGGCTGCAGTCGGCGCCCAAGGCGGAGCTGGGACTGCTCGATGGCGTGATGATGGTATGAGAAGTTTAAACAAAGCACGGGTGAAGTCTGGGAAGCAGCTTTGGAGTGGTAGGGAAGGCAGGAACATTATTAAGGGCTAAAGGTTATCGTTATTGGTTGTTGTACTAGTAACAACTCATCCCAGGTACTTTCCCCAGGTAGCTACTGGCATTCTTTAATAACCGCCCCTCAAATGCAGCCTTTGGCTGGCGGATGCCCTGCAGCCCACTGCTGCGTTAACACTCTCCTGTTGCAGGCCCAGATGCCCCCAGATTTTCCAGTTTTGAGAGACCGTGATCCTTCCCTCCCCGCCCTTCCTGCCAGTAAAAAGCTGCCCCCAGGACGGGCAAAACTCAAAGCTCTCAGTTCCAGCAAGGGCTGAGCGCGATGGGGAAGCACCCTGGCTCTTTAGTGCTGGGAACAAGAAGAGAGGAGCTGCCACCAGGGTATTGTACCCCCTGTTGAGGCGCAGCAAGATTTCCCCGTGCTTGCCTGGCCTGGCAGGGGCCAGGCTGTGTGTGCCCCAGAGCCCGGGGCAGGCGGGGAAGGGTGCCCTGTCCCCTGGGCTGCCCTCCACAAGTCCTGCTTCGGCTCAGGGCAGGACCGTCACCTCCAGGTCCCTCTGCCCAGCCCTGGGAGCAGCGCTGGAGAGCACAAACGCTGCTGTCCCACTGGAGGAGCCGGGCAGCCGGGGCCTGTCCCACAGGGGCTCGCAGGGCTCCGGCTCCCACCGTCTCCCCGCAGCCCCCGAGAGCAGCCAAACGGCAGCTCCTGGGCGCTGGGAGCGCAGCACACGCGGGGCTGGGCCAAGGCGATTCGCGGAGATCGATGCAGGGAATAAAGAGCCAAAGCTGTGCCCAGAGACGGGCTTTGCTGCAGCTTTGATGACTCCTTTTAGGGTCTGATGGCAGCTCTGCTCCGCTGAGTTACTGCTCGGAAGGTACAGCACCTGCTCGCCCATCTGTCCTCCCTGCCAGGCTGCCTCCGACCCCCGGAACTGCTGACTGGCGCCCTCCTTCCCTCTCCCTTTCGATCTGCCAGAACCCCCCCACAAGTGGCAAAGCCTCCCAGACTTTCACCTTGAAATGGCTCCTCGTATCCCTCATTTATTTTTTTGGTCTTAGAGGAGAGTCCCCCCATTCTCCTTTAGCCTTCTGCTTCTCCGCAGCGTTGCTCACAGCTGCAGCACCGTGTTGCCTGCAGGGGTGCTGCCCCCCCAGCCCGCTCCTCTCCTGCTCCCTCTTCGCTTCTCCAGAGGGGATCCTGCCTTTCACTTGTGTTTGCCTGCTGTCTGTCCCAGCCGGGCCCCGATCTCAGCTGGGAATTACAGTATGTAATTCACCATGAAATTGCTTGGACGTATATTCTCGTACCCCCTCTCCCCCAGCCCCAAATCCCAAACCCCGTCCCTGCTGCTGTGAATACAAGCCCACAGGACGCGGGTCGGTGCCTGCTCGTCGTGCTCGGGTGCTGCGGGAAGGGAAGGTCACAGGCACGGCTGCCAACGCTGGAGGATTTTCTCCATGGCCATGTCCTGTTAGATATTTGCCCTGTTATTTGCCGTATTATTTTGTTTTATTGTGTTTTATTAGTCTGCTGCTGCACTCACATCTGTTTTGTAGCTTTGTGAAGCCAACAAAGAATGTATTTTCACCAGAAGGACTGACCATATCAGAGTGAAAAATAAATCCAATTCTCTTGATCAGTGTTTGGAGATGAGATGGGGCATCTCAAATTGAATCTAAACCCATCACATTATATGGAAGAAAAAAAGGAGTTCTCCCTAGTTCAAATCACTGAAATGTGGGAAGACGTTACAAATCTGCAAGGTCCTGATTTCAGTGACGGTTTGGGTCATTTTGGAAAATTCCATGCCCGGGGACAAGCCATTTAACTTCTCTGTTTCTTATTTCCCCATGTATGAAATAGTGTGGATTATATGTTCTCGTATAGGGTTTTTTTACACTCAGACGAAACAGACGAAATAAGAAAATTTTGTTACTATCTTCTACATTTAGAAATAGCTAGCTTCCTTGTTTGACAATACAGTAGTAAATGCGCTAGAAATAACCAGAACAGATGCACGCAGACAAATGACATTTTCACAATCTCTTATTTTAAGACAGAACTATGATCTTTCAGTCTAAAGAGCTCCATAACAGAAAAACACGCTTGTGAGGCTGTGTCACGTGCAGAACTCGGTGTTTTGAGCATGAGAGGTCAGCCGAGAGGTTTAGACTAGCCCTGCGTTAAAGCACACGCGTTTACGGCCATTTCTGGAGGTGCGGGGGTCTCTCGAGAGCCCAGCCCTGCCCTCGGAGCGCTGGGTGCAGGGTTGGACACCCAGGAGCAGGGATGGTCGGCGGGGGCCCGGGACAGAGAAACCCTTGGGTCCGCCGGGTGTTGGGCAGGGGGTAACTCAGAGGGGGTTCTTGCAGCGTCTCCTGTGACACTTAATGGGCGTCCCCGCTGCTTTGCCATCCCAGTGCTTCCTTGCTCTGGGACCGCTATCAACACAAATGCTGTTCCCCTGTACTTTAGACAGACGCTGCCCTGTTGTACGACGCAGTGCACGTGGTCTCCGTCTGCTACCAGCGCGCCCCTCAGATGACCGTGAACTCCCTGCAGTGCCATCGCCACAAAGCCTGGAGGTTCGGTGGCCGCTTCATGAATTTTATAAAAGAGGTAAAAGCACAATTTGCAACCATGATTGCCTCCCACTAACGCAAAACTTCCCCAGCAGGAGCAGCGCAGCTGCTCAGCGCGCAGGTACGGATGCTCGCGGCAGAGAGACTTGGCAGGGACAGGGGTATAAAAAATCCCCCCGCCTGGGCAGGTACAACTGGATGAGCAGCACCAGGCTGCTGAGTGCACCCAGAAAGGAAAAATCTTGTCTTTGCCTTCAAAACAACATCCGTGCAGCCACGCCAAAACGTCCAAAACAAGCCGAAATCTTCCATGCTGTCACTGAGACTTGCCCTGGCCCCTTCTTGCGTCAGGAGCAGCTGGACCGCTCCCTCTCCGAGGCCGTTTCTTAGCAGAGCAATAGCCATTTGCCTTTTACAGGAACATTTGCTTGGGGTCCACAAAGGGCATTCAGTGCCGCTAAATCCCAGCGGCAGCGCTGGCAGCGCCGTGCGTCGCTGCCTGTGTGCTGATGAACGGCTTTGGCAGAGCTGTGGCTTTAGCAAGTGGGGAGCCAGGGGAGCGAAGAGGCAGCTTCCTTCCCTCTCTGGGTTCAGTCATTATGATTTCTCTCTGTTCAGCCCACGTAATTGTTTGTTTGCATCTGGCTTAAGCACGCAAGCAGACTCAAGAGCAGTGAGTTCTCGGAGGGAGCGCAGCGCTGTGAGAGGTGGCCATCCCTCCCCAAAGCCCCCCACGCACGCACCCTGCACTCACCCGCCGCGTTCTGCTCTCTCTGCAAAAAGGAGCCCTCACGTAGGAAAAAAATGGAGGCAGAGCATCAGGAGGATACTGCAAACCCTACCAGATACATCTTTGAGATAAAACCCCCTTATTTACCCTAAGGCCTTTTAAAACTTCTGTGCCTGGGGCACTTCATACGGGGAGTTACAGAACAGGCTGCCATGTAGGACACGCGACTGGACCACATTTAAAAGTCTGGGTATAAAATCCCCTAAAGTTTTTAAACAGAAAAGAGTAGAAGTACGTTGTTAATCGTTGTTAATGATTTGTGCTGCAGACCCCCACGGACCCCGAGCACAGGCACGTCAGTGCGGTGAGAGCGCACGTACCCCTGGCGCTGCCCGAGCCGCAGGGAGCGCGCGGCCGCGAGGGAGGAGGAATCATTCCCATTGCAAAGGGAGAATGAGCTTTTTTCTTAATAGGCACTGAAGATGGTATCTCTCCTCTCTCTGCCTCTCTCTCTCTCTCCTTTTTCGTGCTTTGTTCACTTCTGCAGAAAGCCGCTCCAGCTGGCTGCCAAAAGAGAGTGTAAATAATTTGTTTGGTTGGCTCCTTTTGCAAATTACCCAGCGCCTCACACTCCAGTGCCTGCCTGTTGTTTCCCTCCCTGGCACCGTGTCAGCTCGTTGCAGGGATAAGCTGCCTCCCCGCTGCAATCAGAACACACAGTAATTGCTCTCTCTGCCCTCCCGGAAAGACAAAGCCTCGCCGCGGACACCCGCTCCCTCGGCCCCGGGCTCCCCCAGACACCAGCACCGCTGCCCCTGGGTGCCCCCCCGGCACGGGACGGCTCCAGAGCTGCCACTCTGGGGTGAAGCCCTGCTTCTTCCAGCTTGCCGAGGGGCAAAGGGGCCGGGACGGTGGTCCTGCCAGCCCCGGGGAGGCCACCCTCACCCCGTGTGCTGTCAGGGCTCCCCAGAAAGCAGGGGGACAGGGCCAAGCGCTGGGGCAGGAGGCGAGGGGACAGGCGGGCACTCGGAGTTTGCCTGCGGAGTCGGGGCTGACACCAGCGGGATCAGATCCCATGGGGGACCGCAGCAATGCCCTGCGCCCCCAGCCTGGTCCCGTGAGCCGTGCGGCCCCTCGGTGCTCAGCACAGAGCTGTGTTTGCTCCAGTCGGGTACGTTAAACACTCCATGTTTTTCCTGGCTCCTGGGGGGCTCCGCAAGGCTGCGCATCCCACAGGCAAAGCACCTGCACACCAAAATGAGCAAACTGAGCACAGCCGCCCCTAAAACTCACCGGGTGGCGAGGCCGGGAGGAGGCTGTTCCTCAGGAATTAATGAGGAAGAGCCAGAGGAGCGTATTTACTGGGAAACATGCCAGTCGCTCCCCCCCTGAGAACACATTATGCCACCTTCACCACTCTGGGATATTTCAAGCTCCCCCACCCATAAAGGAAACACATTCGTCAGGGAGGAGCGTGCGTGGTCTGCCCTGCTCAGGGGAAAGAGCCCGAGTCCCAGCTCTCCACTGCTGAGACGCGATCGCAAAGCAGCAAACCATGTCGGCAGGCTGGCACCCTCCCGGGAGCATCCTCCTTGGGAGAGATCTTACAGCACGTCCCAGCACTGTCCCCGGGCAGAGCAGGCATCGTATACCATGTGTCCCTTAGCACCTGCTCTGCTAACACAGCTAGCATCGATATTTGGGGCACTCTCCCCTCCTAAATCAGAGGAATTCAGTCTGATGGTGCTGCAAAGTGTACGGTGGAAAAGAAACGGCATCACAGCATATTTTTGTTTGAAATGAATCTGGACATCTTTACTCCAAGGTCCTGCTCAGAGCAGGACCACTGCCCAGGTCACAGCAGGTTGTGCAGGACCTCGTCCAGTCAGGTGTAAAATCTCCAGGGATGGGGCTCCGTTGGGCACCAGCCCCGTGCTTACAGTGCCAGAGCTGAAGGGGGGTACCCCCACAGCACGCGCCCACCACATTCCCAGGCCCATTCCAAAATGACCGAGCCCGCTAGCACGGACGAGCCCTTAGCCTCTGCCGCTCCGCTCTCCATCTGAAAGGAAGGAGGGAAGCATTCAGGACATTTTAGCTTCCACACACCTTGGAAGCATCGTCAGGTTCGTGCAAAAAAGGATTATTTATGAGCTTGACTGGATTTGTCCCAAACCCAGGCTCCCTGCAGCCCGGTATTTATCAGTACTACAAGGATAAATGCAGCACACAAGGATGCCATGATAAATGCAAGCGGTTTTCTACTGAGTCATCATGTCCTGCAACAGCTGGTGAACACAAAAGGTGCGAACAAAAATCATAGCAAGGACTGCAAGAGAGTTAAGAAAATCTACAGCTCTGTCTGCAGTCTGAACAGTGACGGAGGTGATTATTAATTAATCATGCTCTTTGGGGAGAAAGAACCAGTATAAGGACTAATTACAAGCACATACAGTGGAGGGCAAAAGATTATTTATGATACCAAGTAACAGCCCTGCTACTTCTTCTCCCTTCCACAGGCTCAGTGGGAAGGACTAACAGGACGAATTGTCTTTAACAAAACTAGTGGTTTACGGACAGATTTTGATCTGGATATCATCAGCCTCAAAGAAGACGGTCTCGAAAAGGTAGGCAGGGTTTGTCTAGTCTGCGTATGGCTTAGTCTAACTCTGATACTCAGGCAACAGAGAAGATGGTTGGCTGTTGTATTGTTTCCATGTTTTCTGTTTTTTCTATGAAAGGATATTTACTTTGTGGGATTTCTCAGATCCTTTTCCATGCCTCAACCATGACTCACTACCCCTGAAGCGATGTGCGTGGGATTACAGTCACTAGCTGCAGAAGTGCTTGTGGCACTTTCCTGGGACAGTGGAAGCAGAAGAAACTTTCTGAGCAGCCGTTAACCTCTCCTTGCCCGGGCCAAAGGGGGAAGGAATAAAGCCTGTCCCACCCCCCATCTGCCTGGGCTCGCTTACAAAACATTGATTTTTCCCTGAGGAGGCAAAAGCTCTTGAAAGCATCATCTCGCTGTGATTTCCCACAACGAAAATTGCCTCAAGCTTAGAAATGGCCCCAGCTTATTACAGCCTAGATTTTGGAGGAGGATGCAGTGTCATTTTGTTTGTTTCTTCCCTGTGTTATCTAAGAAAAAAAGCGGAGCGTGGTTTTGCCTGGCTGGCTGGAGGGGCTTTGTTTGGTGGCCACCCGGAGGCGCCGGGGCACAAAGGCTGCAGCCTCAGATCCTCCTAATTAGTGCAAATCTCTAGGCACAGAGAGGCAATGCTGATGTGCAAATCTGATTCCCAGGTGTTCATGGGGATTTCATTTCCTTTTCTTCAATTACTTTAAAAAAAAAAAAAAAGGCAATATGCAAAGCATTACAGCTCCTAGAACACGGGTTTCAAGGAGAGATCAGTTCATTTAAGACCAAAGAGAGCAGCAAGTGGCCTGAAGTGGCGCGAGCGGCGCCCAGCAGACAGCTGATGCCGACAGGGAGCTGTGCCCTAACCAGGCCCCCAGTAACGGCCTTCGAGGCCGCCGAGGGCTGCCAGAGCCTGACCCCGTTTGTGAGTGATCCCGAGTCCCCGCTCCGCTACCGCTCTCGCAGACTGACAGGAGAGCGCTGGCGACGGGGCAGCAAATCCTTTTCTAGCGCAGTGGCTGCTCCTGGACACGCAGAAGGTGCCTGCGGCAGCCAGGGCCGAGCACCCGGTCCCGGACCTTGGGGCAGGGGACAGGTCCTGCTGCCGCGGGACACGCCGCCGGGAGCCGAGCGAGGAGTTTTTCAATTAGCCATGCAGCAAGCAGCCCAACACGCACAGATGACTTCTCCGGTTAAGGCTGGGGAATTAATCAAACGGTGCAAGCAGGCAGCCCCCGGAGGCGGGAGGCAGCAGTTTGTTCCCCCCCCCGAGTTTGGAGGGGACGGATCCTGCGCGGTGAAGCTCCCTGGGACCAAACAGCTTGCCTTCCCCATCCCCCTTTTTTACAGTTTGTTTTTCCTTCGCTTTGAAACAAGTTGTTGCCACGCTTTCACACCACAGCAGTAGTTCTGCGCTGCACGTAAAAAATCTCAAGGTCACCACAGCACTCCCCACTAGGAGTAGGTTTTGGTGTCAAATACAGACTAAAGAAAACATTTCAAATAAACCCAGTGACCTTCAGTCTCAGCTGCCGTCAGCCCAGCCCGGGCAGGAGGAGGCAAGAGGGCAGCAGGGGAAGACGCCACCTCCTCACAAGAACTGAGCAGGAGACGATCTTTGTAGCCTGACCTCTTGTTTTTTACAAAATATTTCGTTTATAGAGTCGAAACCAAAAAAAATCGACGTGTCTTTTTGGAGTACAGCGGCACCGGCAGACTGCCCGAGAGCTGTGTTGGTAGAATAACAAAAAAATGTGCGAGTATTTGGTTACCATGTGAATCTAAATGTTTAAGTGCAACTGCAATGTCTGTCTGTCAAACTAACACTCCTCGGGTGTACTGGAGAATAGCTGGCACCAGCCGTATTTATTGCTATTGTGTGTCACACAAAGCCCATAGGAAGCCGCCAAACCTTGATGCATTCTCTGTGCAGCCCTTCAACTTTTGTCTCCGACAATTCAGAGATTTCACAGTTCCCACTATTATTTTTTTTGAAAGCTTCTTGTCAACTCTAGAGGGGTTTTAAAGTATCGATGTCAAATCTCTGTTGAAGCTAGGTTTCTGTCAATAGTTAATCTGAAATAACAAAACGCCAAACTACAAACAAATCCCATACGGATGGTGCATTATGTATAATAGCTTATGTTTGCTGAGCTTTAGGATTGAACTCCTGATCCTTATACCTCCTGGATGTTCCAGGGATTACAGGAGTATTAACTAAACCTAATTACATGTAGTTTGACTATCTGACTCGCGCAGGTCTCTTAATGCACTTTTTTTCTTTTTCTTTCCTTTTTTTTTTTTAATATTTTAAACTGATTAGTTCAGTCTTAAGTGCCACGTATTTAATTTTCTTAAAGACAACTTAGCAAGGCATAGCTAACCGAGTCTGCGGCGCTGCTGGCAGGGGCCTCGCAGACTCGCTTCTCTTCTCCTATGCACAATAATAATCTTTTGACATCGCAGCCCTCGTGTGATCGAAGGAGCTATAGGGGATTGCTCGCACTTTGCCTGAAATATTTAGAGCCTTTCACAAAGTTCATGGAAACTCTTCTAGAATTTATTACGTTTTTGGTTTTTTTCCCCCACCAGGCAGCATTGCTCATTACACAGGCTCTTTTTGGGGATGCAGTAAAACCCAGTCCTCCCCTCGGACTGCTGAAGAGGTTGACAAGTCTTAAAAATAGCAATAAATAAAATCTGGGAAGTCCTGGCTCCCCAGTGGGTTTGAGTGTCTGCCTTTGGTTTCTCCCTGCGTCCTGTCTCACAGTTTGGCCCTACAGACGGATCGTTCTGTTCCCATTTCCAGGTGGGGTTTTCATTTTTCCTGGCTGTCAGGCTGGCTGTGTGGCCACCCTGCTCATCTGTTGGCAGCGAGCCCACGTTCCTCCAGCTTTCCTGACATTTTATCTTACCGTCACAGTCCTTTAGCCCATCCTGCCTTCAAAGTTTGTTCTAAGGCCTCCCCTGGGCCGCAGAGATCAGGTTAACAGGCTTAGAGTTGCTCAGACCACTTCTCTTAGAGAGGGGCATACTTTGCTATTTCTGGGTCAATAGACTTCTTCAAAGTCTAATAATTTATTGAAATGGAGAGCTTGAGAAAAACAGAGAACCTCAAACCGATGAGGAGCGTAGCTGCGCTGCCTGTGCTCGTGCCCGAGCAAAGCTGCTGCCGTTCCCTGCTCCGGGTTTGCTGCCGGCACCGAGACCTCCCATTGCCGGGGGCTTTGGGCTTCCCTGCAGGGGCCACCAGGGCCCTTCCAAGGGCACCTGTTCGAAACGTCCGTCTACTTTGCCACAGCACAGAGGACAGGAACGGTCCCTACCAGGGATCTGCAGAGCTGGTCAAGTCATTTTTAACTCGCCCCACCAATTTGCTTTGGTGGGGAAATAAAAAAGAAAGAAAATTCCCTCGTATTTGTTTTCTTTTGTTCTGCTTTATGCTTGCCCAGAGTTGACTCTTCAGCACGGTTTGATTATTTTACTCTACACCGTACCTTTGCAAATTATTCATTTGGCCCCTAAATTCCAGTCATCGTCATCTGCTTCCATGCACCTGCATCAGAGGGCAGCGGAAGGGTTGTTTACTCCACATGCGCAGCTGGAGTGACCTGCAACCAAAGGGTTAATGTAAATTTTCTATTTAGGTGATATGAGCTGATCATTTTGGCTTTGCTTCTGTTTACTGCAGATGAAAGAAGCGAGCTCCATTTTCCAGGCGGGTAGGATGCTGAGAGGAAGCGAGGAATGTAAGCGGGTGCTCATGCGGTCGTTTGCTTGCTTCGTTTCAGGTTGGAGCGTGGAGCCCTTCTGATGGTTTGAACATCACAGAAATTTCCAAAGGACGAGGGCCTAATGTCACCGACTCGCTGAGCAACAGATCTCTGATCGTCACCACTGTCCTGGTAGGAGATTGCAAGCCTGTCTTTTTCCTCCACCCACAAATCTCAGGGATATCTGGTATCTCTGCAAATTCACAGCACCCCAGCACAGATCTGCCAGTCCCCGGCACATGGGCTGGGTTCCGCAGGGCACCGCCATGCCCAGGCACCTGCGCCAAGGTGACCGGCGACACCCTCCGATGCCACCGCTCCCGAGCGGCTGCCAGCCAGCACATGGCGGTCGGTGAGGCTGGAACCGCACACGTTCCCTGTGCCCAGGAGGCTCCTGCTCGTCCCAGCCGAGCTCCTCCACTTCAGCTGCCCGGCAGGTCCCCTGTGTCCCCTCGCTCCCCACTGGCGGGCGCCAGGGGCTTTGTGTGTGCTGAGCTCCAGGAAAACTCTGAGTTGCCCATTTACCACCAGCGCCCGGGCGGGCAGCGGCGGGCACGGAGAGATGGCCAGCACTGCTACCTCAGATAGGAGTGGTCTGTTGCAGGAGAAAACAGAAAATACTGAGAACAACCAGACACTCTGGCTTAGCTGTGACAATCCCGTTTCTTTCCCCCTGTTAAGTACGTATTTGATAAACTAGCTAAGAGTAATGCCGTTATCCAGCAAACCACGGTTGCTTAACAGGTCTCCTCCGCTTCCAACTGTCACGCTGCATTTTGTTCTCGCAGTCGCTATTGGATTTGACGGCAGGCATCAGATCAGAATGAATTTTTATTTACTATCTAATGAATTATGACTAGTGGCATTGGTTTCTCTATGGCTGTATTACACAGCGCAGGCTCATGGCGTGTCACCAGGAAGCAACAAAAAGCATCAGCCCTTGGACAGCCTACGCACAATTAGGCCTGAATGGAAAGGTTTTGCCAATGGAAATTTTTCTGGCCCCTTTATGTTCCATATTTTCAGGGAGCATAAAGGAATATATGCTAAAGAGACAGCTGGGGACGCATTCCCCAGCCCGGAGCAGTGCGCTCCCTCTGGGGTCTGTGCCTTCCCAAAGGGACGGGACCTGCCAGAGTGGGGTGGGCGTTACAGGAGGAACGGGACCAAGAAAGTGCACGGAGCAGAACAGAGAAAGGGAACACTTGGTCCGGGGTAGACGAAGGGCTGGAACCAAAGGTCTTGTATCACTCGGCAGGAGGTTAGCAGAATGGAAGCAGGCAGAATGTGAGCCAGATACAGATGCTGCGGCAGCTTTCCTTGCAAATTAGCCACCCCTAATGAACTTCTCATTCATCACACAATATTTGTTCCAATGGAACATATACATTAAAGTCCCTCTCTCCAAGAGTCAGGGACAGGCTCAGCTCTTCCACTGCGCTCAGTAACACACTCTTTCATGTCTCAAAATACAGGGCAGACTGGAAAAGTTCCCTCCTTTCCCAGTCCAAAAGTTTTCTACCATGCCAGTCCGTGAGACGGCGACGGGTCGCGGCTGCAGTGCAGCCTGTGCGGGGCAGTGTCCCTGTGCCACGCGCGTTGGCAGAGGCGGCGGCCACAAGGGTTCCCCACCGGCTACGGTTATTGAAGGGAATGGTCCCCTCAGGAGTTACTGCAGCAGCAGTGGAGAAATGACCGAGCAAAAGGCACTTTAACAATTCAACATGCATCAGATTGTAAGACTGCGCCTGTTGAGACCCTTGCAGCAGTGTGCGTGCACTCAGGCGTGATGCACACACACTTTGTTTCTTTGTTCTTTTTTTTCCTTTTGCATTTAAGCATTCTCGGTGTGTTCAGAAAGCACAAATTTAAGCAGCAGTTTTCTAACAGGCCAAATGGAGAGACCTGCCATGCCAGGTTCAGTTCATTTCAGCAAGGTAACCTAAAGTGCTGCCAGTGCCTGGATGTGAGAGATGCAAATTTTGAGGGCAACATGAATAACACGTCGCACCCCGTCACTGCCAGGGGGAGGCTCAGGATCAGCTCGAAGGGAATTGTTCGTCCCGTACTGTGGCTGGATAGAACTCACCACAGGTTACACCGTGATTCCTCTCCCCCCACTCTCTTTAATTAGAGCTGTGCGCCGCACATCGGGGACAATTCCTGGGGTGGGAGGGCTGGTAGCACTGGGGGAAGGCTGGAGGGACAGGGGGAAGGCTGGAGGGACGGGGAGAAGGCAGGTAAGTTCAGGGCTGGAATGTCAGTGAGAGCCGTACGGACAGGACTGAGGGAAACCAGAGAAGATACATCTTGTCAGGGGTGAGACGCATGGCCGGAGTTGTGGAAACGTCTGGGTCTAGGGTGCGATAATCACTGTACCTCAAAGGCCATGGCATCATGCAAAATGATGGAGGCAGGAGGAGCCCTGTCAGCCGCCTGCCTTTGACATGCTTATTTTGGGCAGCATTTTCATCTCGCACTCCCCGAGCACATACAAATTACATCATCTACAAGGGTCGTATCAGTTCCTATTAATTGCGCCCTTCCTTGGGCCTGGCACACATGCCACAGGGTATCTACCTCGAATCCACAGCTGTCCTGCAATTCTCCGCCTGGAGGAGGATGAAATGTGCTTAGACCCAAGTTCTGCAATAATTGCATTTTCATAGACTGGATTCTAATCAGAAAATACAACCCTGAATTTTATTTTCATTTGCAACACCCCTTTGTACTTTTGCACTGGTGTAAATGATTGTAGAAAAGCCATAGGAGGAACCTTTAAAAGGAAAAGCATAAAAGGTTATTTTTTCCCCTTTTGCTCATATTGCAGTGACTTGTTGGAAGAGAAATATTACCCCAGCAGCCAGCGCCACTCTCCCCAAGCAATATGGGAACTGTGAAGTTATGAAATTGAGGGCACCTTCACTGAGAAATCGATTAGCAAACCGAGAGAGCTTGTGAATTGGATGTCTGGCCATTTTCAGTAATAAATTGTGAAATAGTCCGTGAATAAGTGGTTCACAGAGTTCAGAATTACCCCCTAGGAAATGTTTGAGACCTGGAGATACATTACTGAAGCGAGTGGCGTCCTAATGTTCAGTGCTTCGGCTGTTAAATATGTATGTAATCCCTACAGCGCTTCCCAAAATTAATAGTGCTTTATGGCTGCTCTGGAGCCGGTGTATTTATATCAAGACCCATAGATTCAGCTGATTCACAAACAAAGCGCTAATTCCAGAGAAGAAAGCTGAGGAGGAGGCCGGGGAGAGCAGGATTTAACCGAGCTGCGCGTGCCAAGCTAAACTCTATAGGCGTGATGTTATCAGTTTTGCTTTATAATTCTGCAAACGGAGCTTCAGGTGCTCTCTCATCCTCTCCCTACCCTGCTTTGAGGCTCAGCAGGTACCTCCTCCACCAAACTGGGCGTCTCAGTAATGCTCTCACCGGGACCCCAGACCTTCCCTCCTGCGACCTCAACTCCCCATCCCCCTGCAATACCGCAGGGACACCAGCAACACGGCTGGCTCGCCAGAGCAAAGCGGGAGCCCTCCCCGGCCACCCTGCGGGCAGGGACAGTAGCCTCGCAGATACCTTCGACTCGAGCCATGCATTAGCTGCTGTTGATATCCCATCCTCCCCTTGCCCTCTAGCTTTTGCCTGCTGCCCACCATCTCTTGCCATTTCCATCTGTCCTCTACACCTTTTCTCCCTGGGGCTCCCCAGTGTCCCTCGGCCTCGGTGGCTGCCCGAGGCTGATACTTGCCAAGAGGCTGTGCGGTTTGCTGGGTGGCTGCTGCTTCACCTGCCAGCCTGCGCTAAGAGGCAGGGATCCATAGGGCAAAGCCTGCTGTAAAGCACTTTATTAGTTATTTTTTGGTTGTGCTGGTGCTTGCTTGGCTGTGATTAAAGACACCCCCAACCTTCCCACGCCACGCGTAGCTGGAGCAGACGGCAGAAACTCTCTCTGGGCAGCAGTAGGGCCCCATCTCCCATCAGCTAGTACTGGCCAAGAAGAGAGCAAGCTAAACGGGGGGATGTTTTGGGATGGCCACCAGCCACACACGGCTCCCTCGCCCTGTATTTAACCCACCAGGCTCTTGGTCGCTGCAGCGAACGACAGGGACCGCGGAGCAGGTCGGCTGCATTTCTGCTCTGCAGGACTTGGGGTTGAATTTGTCCTCCCCCCTTTTATTGTTTCTCAACACTCTTCATTTTCAGAGCATGAAATGGTTATTTTTCTCCCTGAAATCCTACCAAATGGAAAACAGTTGGCTGCTCAGAAGAGACAAAATTAAATTTTGTGGGGTAAACAAGGGTGCTAATTAGCTGATGTGCTGTGCAAAGTTAATTTATTCCCAACATGTCACGGCGCCAACCCTGCCTGAAGAGCCTGCGCTGCGTGGCTCAGGTTGACCCGTGGGGGTGGCCCTGTCTCCGGTGGGAGCTGGGACCGCAGCTGAGCCTTAACGGAGACCTTTTGCCTTCCCTTGTGCAGGAAGAGCCCTTTGTCATGTTCCGTAAGTCTGACACGGCCCTGTTCGGGAACGACCGCTTTGAGGGTTACTGCATCGACCTCCTGAAGGAGCTGGCCATTATCCTGGGCTTCACCTACGAGATCCGACTGGTGGAGGATGGGAAATACGGGGCGCAGGATGAGAAGGGGCAGTGGAACGGCATGATCAAGGAGCTCATCGACCACGTGAGTGCGGCGCATCTGTGGCGCGGGCACCCGAGGGCTGTCCCCGAGGCTCTCTGCCTGGGTTGGGATGGGTGCTCCCTGGCTCGGGACACCCGCAGCGAGCTCCTGACCCCACCTGGGCTCGGCCTGTGTTGCACGGTTTGTCAGAAGAGTATCCTTTGTTTGACTTTTCCAAATATTCATTTGGAGTTTCTAAAAATGGGTATTTTCACAGCACCGAAAGGGACTCCGTGGCTCCAGCCGCAGCCCCTCCCCGCCAGGCTGCTGGAGCTGGGTGCTCAGAGAGGGGGAAGAGGTTTCCCGGAGCCCGGGCGCACGCTGGCTCTGCCGCGGGGCAGGAGCGGGGAGCGCCTGCTCTCACCCCCCGGGACGCTGCTGCTCTGCCCTGGACAAA
Organism: Larus michahellis; assembly: GCF_964199755.1. Taxonomy (NCBI): domain Eukaryota; kingdom Metazoa; phylum Chordata; class Aves; order Charadriiformes; family Laridae; genus Larus; species Larus michahellis. The sequence continues at coordinate 2,426,127 of NC_133914.1, read as the reverse complement.
CCCGGGTTCTCAGCGTCCCCAGGCGCGTGCCAGGCACAGCTCGGCTGGATCCAGATGATGTATCCAGACTGCAAGAGCAGGTGTAGAGGGGACAGTTTAACATATTTTATGTTTTTATAAACGCATCTTATTTTCTAAAATCTCCTGGGACACCGAGCTCCCCCTGCACCACAGCAGCTGTGCTTTTCCTTCCGCGGCCACTTCTAAAAGCCCATTAAACACCAGTAAAACTGTCGCGACAGCTTTACTCTAGCAGCCACCAAAAAGTCACCTAGTCTGAAACCTCCACTCAAGCCAGAGGTCGCTCCATCTCCTAATTAGATATTTTGCCTCCAGCACATCCTGTGATCCCAGAAGCCCAGTTAGGGAGGTGAGGAAAGCTGTGTTTTTATGAATCTCTGGTTCCCAGAAAAGGTCTCTGGAAGAAAAGATCAGGACAAAATGAATCTCTGATCTCCGCAGCACAGGCAGCGGTACAAGCAGCTCGAGAGCTGTAACACGGCTCCGTTCTCCTGAACATCCTGCTCAAGTGGAGCAGCCCTTGGACCACCTCTCAAGTTCCTGGCTGCATTTTGAAAACATTGCCTAAGCAGAAAAGAGACAAAAATAATCCCACGTACGTAGCAGCTGTGATGCTCTTACAGTTCATGTGAGAAGAATGTATTTGCTGGGTGAGTCACTTCAGTAAATGGGCTGCGCTGTGAAGAGATAACGGCGCATTGTCTGGCGGTGAGACTGCGGCGCTGGGGCTCGGGGATCTAGGTTGTGTTTCCGGATTTGGCTTGTCTGCCCTAAATGACATTGGACAAGTTGCTTCTGTGCAATGCTTCCTCCATCTGTAAAATGCAGATGATAATGATTATGTCCCTTATAGGGACAAAGTGATGCTTAATCAGTTTGCGAAGAGCGCTGTAGTCCTTAGATGGCTCACCCCGGAGAAGCGGGAAGTGCGGCAAGGGCAGGCAAGGACAGCCCCCGGGGGAGCAGGACGCTGGGTCTCACAGGGGAATATGCCGCAGGCTGTGCAAACCTGCCTTTGTATTTTTGCTTCCAGAAAACTCCATACAGCTCAAAATACAGATTCCGTAGTCTCTTATGCAACAGCCTTGCTAAGTTAGACAAGTGACACTCAGCATCCCAGCAGAAGAGGCTGGTGCTTTGCTGCTCCGAGTGATGTGTGACACAGAGAGGAGGAGATGCAGAGCGCAGGCTGCGGCACTCGGCAGCACGCTGGAGACATGGCCTGCGCTCCGCACCCGCTGCTGGCACCGCTCTGCGGCTCTCACTGCACCATGTCTGTGGCGTAGGGCTCTGAAGAAGTAAATCTCTCCGAAGCAGGAAATAAGATATAAGGAATAAAAGCCAGACCGTCATTTAGTCCAAACCATGGCACTTCCAGCATCCTGCAAGATGGTACAGGGCTCTCGGGAGGCTTTCAGCCATTCCCAAAGCTGTGGTCAGCTAAGAGACAGACCGAGGAGAAGGTATGGGGAACAACCTCATTAAGTAACATGACATTCATGGTCAGCCTGCATTAAAGTATTTCTTGGCAACCTATTTAAAAAGCAAATTTAACATACATCAAACAGGAAAGGACCAAATCCTCTCTTCTTGCAAGTTTTACCGTAGCATCAAGTTTGAGCTCTGCTTTCTCACAGGCGTGGTTGGGTGCACGCCTTGGAGTGATTTATAACCACTGCCCAAATCCCATATGAAGCCATTATTTTCTTTATCTGCATGTCATTGCTTTTTATAGCAGCGTTTATGTAAAGCATTAAAAAGTGAAACTGCAACCAGATGGGGCCCTTCCTCAGCAGCAAAGCGTCTTCAAATTGTGTGGGGAAAGGAACAATTGATTGGCATTTGCAATGGGAAAGTTCAAACTTATTTCACACCTAGTAGGAAAAGTGTCGGGGACAGCATTCAAACAAAGTTGTAGCGATGAAAACAGGGCTGCCCACACTGTGAGTCTGAAATCTGGGCTGGCTCTCCCCCATATTCAGTGTCTCCTTCCCAGAAGAGAATCGGGATCATTCAGGTAGGAGCATAAAGCAGGGAGGATTTTGTGAGGTCCAGACACCCCGGCCAGGATTAACTCTCTGCAGAAAGTCTCCGTGTTGCTGAAGACGCCGGAGGGCTGATGTGCAGGCTTGGTGGACTCTCCTATGCATAGGAGAGGGTGCTCTGAGGCACAATAAGAGGCTAAAATGGTAATTGTTATCATTCGGAAGGGCTGAGAGCTGTGGGAGCAGCAGATGTACCAGGAATAGCCTGATCCGAGGCTGAAATTCAGTGAAAAGGAGATGGGCAAAGCAAGGGGCAGTGCATCACGCGGGTGGCCTTCTGCTGGGGCTGAGAAATAGAGCCCGAGAGGAGGCGGGCGCGGGCGGCAGGCAGGGGAGCCCAGGGAGGCACATAATTATAGTGTTTCAGGGGTGATGGTGCCTGCCACGCCAAGGTGTAAATCCCAGCGCACGTGACGGAGGATGGGCTGTTTACACAGTTACACAGAGCGAGCTCTCATGGCTTGTTTTGGAGTCTCGCATCACCCTCCTTCCCCTCTCCGCTCTGATCCAGACATGCCTGGCCATAGGCAGCAATGCCTTAGGCTACGATTCTTTGTAAAATTGCTTTGTTTCTGGTCTGGCCTTAAGCATAAACAGGAAAAGCAACAGCAGTCAGAGCAGCTCACAGCATGACCCTGTCCTGCAGGTCGCCAGCAGCAGATCTGGAGAAGACAGCTTCATGCGGTTAGATGCCAAAAGCCCTGCCCCTCTGCCTTTCATCCGCTGCCCCTCCTTTCTCACAAAAAAATCCCTGTTTTGAGGGAGTTCAGTCCATTCCCTGGAGAACAAGACTCTTTCCTCACCGCAGTTGCTGTTTATTGTCACTCTCTCTGGCCTCAATCAGAGGGGCCATGAAAGCTGAATGCACTCGCCTACACCGGCGTTGGGGGAGGCTGGGGACACCCAGGCGACACACAGAAGCGTCTGTGCCCCACGTCCGTAATAAACAGGGAACCCGGCAACTGTCAGATCTCCTCCTTTCATTGTAGTGAGGTGATATTGATGTTTATTCATAGAAATTGTTATTGATACAAGCAGAACTACACTGTGCATTGTGGCCCGTCCATTATGATTTATAAATTCTAGTTGTCTGGCAAAGTCATGCCTGCAAATCTTCCCTATTGTTTGTGGGCAGAATCACATAAAACCGGCAGAATGAGTTGTTCTGGACATTTTGCACAAACTTGTTCACAAATAAAACTTGTATTCTGCTGAGACAGTGCATATCAAATTTCCATTCAGTCTGAAACTTCATGTGGGAATAAAAAAGGTATGAAAAATAATAGGGTTTCTAATGGAAATCCCTGCCAATGGTAACTGTAGAGAAGATATAATGTCTATCCTTAGGGACGATTTATGACAGTTGATTTAACACTTTCACAATAAATAGGCATTTATTGACAGTAAATTCTGGCAGAAATTCATACTGCACCGCATTGCCCCATTGCCATTAATGTTCCTGCACTGGTGGATGTTTATTTCAAGTGTCATGAACTGGGGATTCAGTTGGAAGCCACTGGGCCGGGAACAGGAAAAAACCAATTTTGTGGGATGAAGTGTCCTCCATCTCTTGTTTAGACACTGCAGGAACTCAGCGTTCAGGAGGGGATGGAAATAAACCAAAACAGCTGGCAGCACCTTCTCCTTTTGTGCCCAGCACCGTTAGTGGGTGGATTCATATTTATCACATTCCGTGATCCAAGTGCTGGAAGCGCACGAGCTGTACACTGGGAGCACCGAGTTCCCCGTTTCCTTCTGCAGGTCTCTCTGGATCTGCCTTTCCCTCCCCTGACTTGTTCACCTGCCAGTAATTCATAGCATAGGGCTTGACTCTGAAAACACGGCCGTTCTGGCTGGGACCCTACAGCTTTTGACATCTCTTAGGTACAATTAATGGTAGTTCTGTCTCTGAGGAACTTCCCTAGAGAAAAGATTACAAGAGGCCCAACGGGACTTCACGGTCCTCATTTCTCCTCTTCGGCTTTCAGCAAGGTTTTCCCTGCTGACATCTGTTCTTAATTCACCACTGATATTAAATATATTCATTGACAAAAATGATGTCTAAATTAGGACTGAAATTGTATGAGCAGCGATTAAGAGCCGGAGTCAGACAATTAAGGCTGACCCCTGCACAGGATGCACGCGGTGGCAGGGCGAGGCGCAGCTGGGATGCTGCCGGGCACGACCTCCAGCATCACTTCTCTCTCAAGCATCACTTCTCCCTCGAGCATCACTTCTCAGGCTGAATGTTCTCCTACCCCTGGCCAGCAAGAGGGGAGGGCTGCGGGCACAGGGCGCTCAGCGCGCTCCGGTGCCTGCTAAAGCCGCAGCCCCTCTGTCTCTGTCTGGGGGCTGCAAGGCAAAGGCAGACCCGCTGCCTCCGGGCTCTCTGTGCCCACGGACGCCCGGGTGCTGGCCCCGCTGCAGGGGACGGTGCAGAAAGGCGCAGGAGGAGGCCAGCACGGAGTGGGCCATGCTGGGACAAGGTGCTGGGGCACGGCACGGCGGCACGGCAAAAGGAGGAGACAGAGATGGGCCCTGCGGCGGGGCAGTGGGAGCAGAGGAGCAGGGAAGTGCTGCAGCCCCAGCGCTGGCAGAGCTGGGGACAGAAGAGCCTGAGGGATGAAAGCGTCGATGCTGCCAGACAGACACCTGAATAACAATTAAATAAGTAAAATATGCACTATTTACCTGTCTCTCAGGCAACACACGCATAATTAGTTTATGTAAATACCTAACTCAGATTGGCAAAATAAGCACAGAGACACCTTATTTTCTTGAATAAATATTTATCTTGGTGCTTACGCTGTTCGTGGGCTCTGCTGTGACTGGCCGTCACACGCAGCTTTCCTCCAGCCTAGGGCGGACGCCGCGGGATTTCCACCACGGCTGGGCAAGAGCTGTTCTGACCCACAAGCCACATTCCGTGATAACTGAGGACTTGAAGATAAGACTTAGCATTTTCTGATAAAAGCCAAATATCTCTTCAGAGAATACTATCCTCCATCCACTGAACGCCTGGTGAACCCACATCAGTTCCAGCCAAGTGAAAATGCTGTAACGCTGGGTGAATAAGGAGATTCAAACCCTTCAAGGTGTGTTAGAGAAGCGGCTGCAGTTGGTGTGTAGCTGCCTTGGCAACATTCATCTTTCTGGCCTCAATTCAGCAGAACACTTAGGAACATACATAAGACTTGGAAGGCGTGCAAGCTCCAGTAAAACAGAAGCGTGTGCTTAAGTGGTTTTGCTGGATAAGAGCCTTTAAGCCACTGGCACTTGCTATAATTCCTCATTTTTAATAAAACCCATCTTACTGTGCAACTGCATAAAAGTTGGGGCTGAGGGAGAGAAGCAGCCAGGGCCTGGTAATTGACTTCCCGGTTTGTAATGTCAGAGCACGACAAATGAAAGCTTCACCCTTAGCGGGTTTTGATTTAGATCCTCTCAGTCAGCAAACCCTTAATTAGAGGCCACCTTCAGAAAAATTTGCATTGATAAAAAGGATATCGAAGTGCAGCCCCGTCCTGCCTTTAATAGCTCAGGACACGGCACCAGACCGGGCTCCCTGATGCATGCTCCATCCCGCCCGCGCGTGACATTTACTGCCAAGGACACGGGGCTGCGATCACATCACAGGAGCTGCTGAAATGACACAGTAAAATTTTATTTCTGCACTAAAAGCGTTTTGATCCTTAGGCATCCATGCAGATTTCTCTCTCTTCATCTTCTGCGGTAAAGCACAAACTCCTAGCTGTTATTTAGCTTGCTCTATCATTTCGACAAATGTGGCTTCGGATCTTTCAGACAGGCAGCTGCGAGTGAGCACTGACCACAGAGCTGCTCATTTGTTTCCTCCTTCAGAAAAATCCGTAGCCAAATCCTTCAGCGTCTCCTTCGGTTTTCCCTGGTGAGTCAGGACACCCCCGCAGCAGCGACGGAGCAGCTGAAATGCTGTATTTCTTTTGCCGTTTTTGCCTGGTGACTTTGGAGATGGCTGCGCCAAAATTCTCAAGTGGGGAGAGCAGCCCAGCTCCAAACCCGCCGGGTCCCCTCTGCCGGGACGGTCCCACGCTGCGCCCGAGGTGCAGACCCCCATCTCAAGCTGGGCAGCCACCAAGGCCCGTCCACTCCCCGAAACCACTGTCCTTCCGTGTTCATCGATGTCACCACAGCCGGCACAAAAGGGCTCATTGGGAACATATTGTTTCCATTTTCTCCAAGTTTTGAGAAATGCCAGTGATTGAAACGGACATTTTCTGTACCAAGCTGATTTTAGAATATACTTCCACATTTGGAAAGTGACGAGGAAAGGGAACCAACCCAGGGCTCAGCTAAAGAACCATGTTAGAAAAAAATATGTATTTTTACCCTTGTTAGAGGATTCGTGAAACTCTTCTCTTCAGGACCTCTACAGCTCCATCCTTTGGAGAGGAGACCCTTTCATACACACACGTATATACCTATGCAATGGATAAAAGCTCATGGAGAAACTGTTCTTATAGAAAAAGGCCCAGATTCCTCTATCTAAAAATATTCCACTGACTTTCATTACAAAATTTGCAAGGTCAAATGAGACCCTTAATCTGACCTTCCTCCACAACACAGGCCAGGGATTGTCACCAATTTCGACAGTGAACCCATAGCTTCTGTTGGAATAAAGCATGTTCTAGCAAGACAGCTAACATTGATTTAAAGTTTGCAAGTAATGAGAAATCCACTATATCTCTACGTAATTATCACTCATGGTTAATTTAGTATTTTAATTTTCAGAACCAGATGTTAAGTAAATCTTGCGCGGGAATGCTCGGCACCTGGCATGGGGGGAGGTACCGTTCCACTTGAGAAACGCGGTTTCTGTGCCTGCGTTTCCTCTGAAGTCAGTGACACCAAAAGAGTGATTCGCCAGCCGCAGGCGAGGCACCTGACGCTGCCCTGGATGTATTTATGGGAGGGTTTTTTAAGCCCCTGAATGAATGTTTAGCGAGAGGAAATAAACGCAGCTCTTAAGCCACACAAAGAGGTTGTATGTGGTTGCTCACTGAATCTAGCATGGAAATCATTAAATCACAGAAATAACAGAAAGAAACACAATTCGTACAAGAAGTCAGGATGAATGATATGCGCAGCCTAAATTCCTCGTGCCGCTCAGGCAAGTTCCAGCCTGACGAGTGGTGAAGTCCACCATTAATTAGCAGAAGCGTTTCCCTGGGAGACAGACCCAAGGGGTCCCTGCGAGGCTTTGGCTCAGTCCCACCAGCCCGCGAGCGTTCCCCAACGGCAGCGCTCCTGCCCCGTGCCACGGCTCCCTCGGAACCAGCCTTTCAAGTTTTATCATGAAGTTGACTGAGAGGAAAGAAATTGAACCTTTTACCTCACGCTGCTTCAATATTGCTTCCTGCAGCTTCATTCCGGAGTGGCCTCCCTCCGCGACTTTCTCCTCTCGCAGCAACACTGAAAGGCCAACAAAACCAAATCATCTCTGCTAACGGTGGGATCTGCACACAGCAGACTCTCTGTTGTAAAGAGTTCTGAGGCAAGAAGAAAGCGCAGCGAGGATCCCAGATGTTTTATACCATTTTAAGATACAATCGTTCTGACCATCTTAGAAGAGCCTGTCAAAATGAGCTCATTGCACACAGGCAAAAACCGCGGAGCTGGTAACATCTCGCTGTTGCCTGTGCTGTATTTTGCCAGCTAATACCAACTGAAAACCTAGACAATGAAACTCCTAGAACATAACGAGCAAACAACAGACGACGTCTCGTTCTCCAGACCACTGATTTCAGTCAGGAATGGGTCTCTTAAAGATGATAAATATATCCACACCACCACCTCCAGAATCTCGCCCAACGTGTTTTAGAGACCCCGCATCTGTGTGGGGGTTTTGTCTAGGTGATGAAAAGTCTTTGCAATAACTGGACCGTGTTACAGCATCCCCACGTTCCGCCTGTCCTGTCTGAGGTGCGGCTGTGCCCGATGCACACGGAGCCGTCCCTGCCCCTCACCCGCAGGGTTTTGGAGCAGAGCTCGCAGAAAGCTGCCCAAACCCCATCCTGTGCGACGCAGGCGGCTCTGACGATGGCTCTGTGCTCACTGCACAGCAAGACTGCGGGTGAGAACGGCAGCGGTTCCCCGGGGCCAGGCTGTGCCCGGGAAGGGGGCAGGACGCCCAGCCTGGCGCCAGCAGAGGCACAAGGCAGTCGTGCCCCATGCACAAAGGGAGAGGGGAGCTCCGGGGGGGCTTTGGGGGGTTTTGGCCCAATACCGCAGTGTGAGTGCCGTGGGTGTTTCTCAGGGGGTGGAAACGCCTTGGTTTCTGATGCCCTCTTTCTCTCTCTGTGTTGTGCACAGAAAGCTGATCTGGCCGTTGCTCCTCTCACCATCACCCACGTTCGGGAGAAAGCGATAGATTTCTCCAAGCCCTTTATGACGCTGGGGGTCAGCATCTTGTACCGCAAGCCCAACGGGACCAACCCCAGCGTGTTCTCCTTCCTCAACCCCCTGTCTCCTGACATCTGGATGTATATCCTTCTCGCCTACCTGGGGGTCAGCTGCGTGCTCTTTGTCATAGCCAGGTAAGGGGACGCGGGTGCCACCCTACCCGACTGCCATCACACCACATCTGCTGCCATGTGACATGACGTCCTCCCCATGCGCAGATGCGTTTTGCTGCCTGGTGTGTCGCAGGGATCCAACACCCAGGGGGAGCTGCAGCATTAAACCCCTGTCAGTAATGGAATGACCTCTGGCCGGTACCCAAAGGCGGGCTGTCTCCTGGCGTGGGGTTGCTCACCACTGTCAGGCTCCAGGGCTCTGTCCTCTCTCAGACCTCTATCTCAGCGTGGTTGTAGGGGTGATGCAAACCCTGTGGTGAAAACTGAAGATGAGCTATCCACAGGGGAAATTTGTTTTCTTCTTCGCTAGCTCCAGCCTGTGTTATATCCTTTGTACTGCTTTACCATACCAAATGCGCTTGTGTTTGTTTGCTTTATTAACATAAACCCGTAAGCCTCTTTTGCTGTATCAGGGCAGGCAGTTCCACAGATTTAGTAGACTTCCAGTACAAAAGAATTTTAAAACGCACTTTCTTTTGTGATTTTAGAAATTTCATTGCCTTGTCGTTTCATTGGCATCTCCCTGGTATGATGAAGGGGAATGGGAAATCTGATATTTCTGCTCTGTATCGTTCCTCACCGTTCATGCTCCTGTTCGGTCGCTTCTCAGCCACCTTCTCCCGAGAGAAGCCCAGCCTCTCCGCTGCATCCCGCACACAAAGCTCCCATGTCCAGCACCACTTCCAGCTCCTCTCTCTGCACCCTCCACCAGCAAAGCTCCCACAAACCCTTCCCTATATCAAAAGAATGGAGAACTCGCTGCCATGGATCAGACAATGTGTCTGTTTACAAAATTAATATGCATCTAATTAGCATGTTTAAAACCTCTATATTTAAAGGCAGCAGAATTTGCATATATTTGCATGTGTTATTAATTTCACAGAGTCTTTGATGAGACGCACAGTCCAGAGCTGCTCTCAATGTGTGATTCCACCTTTTCAAACCAAAACAAAGCACTTGGCTCCCTCCTGCCGGGCAGCCGCCCTCCCCAGCCACGCACAGCCCTCGCTGGATGGTTAAACGTTTTGTGTGAACACCGAGCCCAGGGAAATGTCCTAAGTACAATCTGCAGTTAGAGACTCGGTTCCCATTTGTTCCAGTTCCAGTTATGCCAGTAGTGCCTTCAGAAACCTCCCCGCTGACCTTGGACTGGGGCTCTGCGCAGACCCCGTCCCCCAGGCTGCTGTGCAGCGCTTTCCTCAGGGCATCCTTCTGAAACCGGCTTCTATCGAATCCACCGACATCAATCAGATAGTCAAAGTAAAGATTAAATACGAAACTACAGCAACCAGAATCCATTAACCCTCATGTTACAACAAATCTGCAATTTTCAACAGCCCTCAGGTCCACGGAGGCATTTAGAGATGATTTCCTGAGTTTACTATGTAATATCCTAATTACACATAACAGCAGTTGTCAAAGTAAACTCGGCTCAGCAGCCAGCGTTAGTGCTCCAAACCAGCTGGGACGGCGAAGCGGCTGCATCGCCCCATTCTCCCCCTGCAGGGGGGCAGAGGCGGAGAGGGGAGAGGACACAGAAGGCCCTCCATCTTCAAGATTTTAACTGCAATCCTCCATCCTAGTCTTAGCGCTGCACCGCTACCCAAAGGGCCACGCACGGGGTTTGCAGGCACCTTCCTGAGGTCCCACAGAAGCCGCCTGGGCACGGCCGGCTTTGCAGGCAGTTTGCCCGGTGCCCGCAGGGAGCCCAGGCCTGGGCGCTCCCAGCACTGCAGCGCAAACGGCAACTCATAAAAACAACCCAGCGGCTCATCGCAGCAGCAGGTGGGGTGACGCACTGAAATGGTCGCGCTTGTTATTGTTGTACTGTCAGAGGACAAGAGGCGCGTTGCCATTAACACACGGCTCCACCTTCCCACCAGCTCTGCACTGCGGAACTCCTGGCAGTGGCAGGGGCCACGCAAAAAACAGGAAAATTGGGCAAAACTCTGCCGCCGGCTCCGTCCTGCCCCATCTGAAGCCCAGGGATGATTGTCGGGGCATCCTGTGGGGCAGGACCAGGTCCTTTCAGGTCCTTAGTGGTTTTGCTTTGTATCAGAGAGGAACCAGAGGCTCTCAGCAGGAAAAGATGCTCCTCTGGGAAAATGAGCCTGAGGTAATTATGAAAAGGAAAAATATTGTGATGACTGATAGAACTCCTTCACTTTATGTCCCTGTTAGCCACGCAGAACATAGCTAGATGGGCTCTGCTGCCGTAACGTCTTTGGCTTTAATGCCATAAAGTACTAGACTGCCTGCGCGGCTTGGAATGACAATTCAAATACAATTTTACATTTATGAGTTTATTTTTCCCAACTCATATAATGGCCAAATCCAGCCCAAATTGTCCAGATCCCACTTTCAAAGCACGCTAAATGTGCAAATTGAATCTGCCCGTGAAGTTCATTACAGTAAATACTGAGGAAAGGTAGAAGGAAATGCGAGGACAGGCCCCGAGGTGAGGACACCTTTGACACCCCTGTTTACAGACAGGAAAATGAAGATGCTCTGTTCAGAGGGCAGCGGGGCCGCCCAGCCCCAGGCACCCAGGGCACCCCGTCCTGCCCTTGGCAGCGATGTGCACACAGCCCTTGCCCCAACCCACCAAGCCGGGCACCCAGGCACCCAACCAGGTACCGGCCCGACAGCCCCCTGCCCTGCCCGGCGCTGGAGGTGGGGTCTGGGCTGAGCCAGAGCCCTCCAGTGCCCCAACACACGGCGGCCGCGCTCAGGAACCGCGGGGCTGTTTTGACGCCCCTCTGGCGACTGCCCTGGCACCACGAACACAACAACCACTTGCTGTGCTGGGCTTTGGGGCTGGCGTTGAGGGCTAAAAACCTGAAAAACCGTGCTTTAAGTCTCTGGTTTTGTTCCGCGATAACCTGAAATGAGCCTCATAATCTCTCTACATCAAAGCAGTTATGATATAATACAACAGTTTTTCCCTATCAGGCTATTTTGTGCCTGAAATCAAACCTATAAAATACTGCAATTACAGGTTCTTTTTCACATGTTTTGCTCCTGACATTTCTTCTGTCTTCTGATTCTTTCCAAGAACACCAAGTATCCAGTGTAATTAAGGTTCTGCAGGAATGATCTTTCAACACATAGAGATGAAGAGCAAGAGATTTCATGGGGAAAATATTTACTGCTTTCAGAAGTAATGGAAACAATATCCGCTTCTGACCCCAGCAAGGCCTCTAAAATTCAATTCTCAGGAGAAAACCACAGTCAAAATAGCAAAGCCTTAATTCAGAGACACGAATATCCTGAACTAGGCACCAGAGTCCTCTGCTGACGCTATAATCATAGGTCAATGCCACTTAAAACCAACTTAGGGACTATTTAGAGGCAGGCAAAGGATGTATTTGATCCATCTCCCCTTTTAATCAGTCTTTCTTAGTTATTGATGGAGCCTCTGCTCCTAACCACCCCAGCCCCCAAAAGGGCTATAGACACTAGCAATTTATAAGGCTTCGTGGGGGTAATTTGTCTGGTGTCTCTGGTGCGGGGTTGCAGGGGCCGTGCAGCTGGCTGGCTTGAATTGTCACCCGTCCCCAGACTCACACAGCCTTCAAATTACAGCTAATCACCTTCGGGTGCACAACAGGGTGGGTGGGTTTAATATTCATCTTAATTGCAACAAGGACTGGGTCATCCATAAGAAATGTCCCTGGAGATGCAATTTAGACTCAAAAGTATTTTGTGTTAAGATCTTTAAACCTTCTTTGAAATGCTCCCCTGTTTCCCTGCCAAAAAGGCCAAGAAGAGACAAGAAAATAATCGCAGTTTTGATGGAATATTTCTCAGACACCGTTCCACACCTGAGGAAGAGGGAAGCCAGCCAGCGGTGAATCCTGAGCAGCCCCCATTTACTGTGGCTCCAGCCATATGGGGTCAACGAGCTCCGCTCGCTTCTTCCTTCATTACCCCTCTGTTGCCGCTAATGGTCCCACTCGCTTTTCAAGCACTGAAGACTCTGTTGCTGCTTTGCAGTTTTCTGAATATTTCTCTGTAATTTGAGCAGCACCAGTAGGTTTTCACTCAGAGACCTTGAAGTTCTTCATCGTGTCATCTTGTCAGGCTCATTTGATCTTACCAAGTCCCTTTCTGTTTCATATCCTTTCATTGGCAGCCCAAGAAAGTTTTCATCTAATTCTTGAACTCTGGCTTTATTCAACAGAAGGGGTTTAGGTGCCATCCTTTATGCACCTCGGGCAGAAATTTACAGCAAGTTTAAAGACACAGGCAGCATGTAAAGCCACGTCTGAATTCAGCCTGAGTTTTGTTTTCCTTTCTGATTTTCTCTTATTTCAAAAAGCAGGGGGAGGTGGGCAGTAAGACCGGCCCAGCCGTTACATGGACGAATGAGCAGGATTGTGAGGGTGCACCCTGCAAACCCAGAGCGGGCAATGGTCCCACTGCAGGGCGGCAAGATAAAAGGAGAGGTCATTAAACTCTATCTTGCACGTGGAAAATAGAAGCAAAACTGGGGACAGATGTACCCAGGATGAACTTTTCTAAAACCATGAGTCCTGTGCATTGCACCCAGTCCATCTCCCGTGGTGAGGTCTTCCCTGCAGGCACCCTCCTGTGCCTTGCCCTGCTGCGTTCACGCACCCAGGGACCGCGGCTCCGTGGCTGCAGACGTCTCCATGCGTGGGGCTCTGAGGGAGTCTCACGGCGCCACGGTGTAGAGCAGAGGCTGGGGTAGGTGTGTGCGCCGGGGAGGGGAGTTGTTTTGTGCTGAGGGACACCTGTGAAAGAGCTGTGTCTCTTTTCTCCAAGTATATCCAACTGTCTGACTGTGGGCGCCTGTGAAACGAAGCAAGAAGACGTCTCCTTGGGTAGCAGCGCGGCTGGCAGAGAATTACAGAGAGAAATAGCTCCTAATACAAACTGTGGGCTGGGCTTTGAGAAAGGGCTGTTGTAAAGCTACAGAGATTTCAGAAGGAAGCGGAGATGATAATTAATGCCTGGTTCAAAAGCAATTATACCAATTATGTTTTTAATTTAATCTCTGCAAAATTTGGGACTCTCAGAAAATGTAAATAAACAGCTCTAAAAATATTAGCATCTCTCCTGTTGAGCATCCTCCCCAGCTCCTGCCTAAAAGAGCTATGTTCACAGCGGTGCTTGCCTACCAATCCTAGGCAGGATTTGCAGAAATTATCATAAAAAATTTTCTCGGTTTTGCCCAAGAACTACAGGGAGCTCCATGGAAATATGTCCCTGCAGGGAATAAATGTTCTCCCACCATCTGCATCGGGGCCGAGGATCGCAGCAGTCCGCGGCAAACCCACACCAGTTTCCCCTGTTGTGCCGGTGCCCTGACCGTGCAGGATTCTTGTTTGTCAGGATGGTGGAAAGTTCTGCTTCTCACTTCGCTAAACCCCCCCGATTGCCATGGGCACTAGCAGGACAGTCCGTGCAAACACTGCCGTTTGTCCCAGCTACCGCTGCAGAACCACTGCAGCATCTCTCCTCAGTCGATCCAGAAATGCCATTTTTCCCCCATTCTGGAATTGTTGCGTACTTGGGCTGGAGGTCTTGTGTCTGCACCGCATCCCATCCCATAGTCGTGTGCTCCATTGCTGTCGTCTGACGTAGTGTTGCAGAGATGATCCGAAGTGACTGAAGGCTTTGGGGAAGCAACCTGAGATCCCTCAGAAGGACCTGGCTTCCCAGGTTTCCCTGCTGTCCGCAATGCAGGACACGGGGCTTACAGCCGTGCTGGTCACTTCTGAAAATCTTGGCTGAATTTGTCTTTTTCTGTAATAAGCCTCACAACTGAAGGGGTCAGCAGGCCCTGCACAGCAGCACGAGATGCATTAAGGCTCTTTTTCTCCTGTTCCTTTAGGGTCTTGTCATGCCACATCCCGACTAATGAGCTCTCGCTTTCCATGTGCCGCCGCAGGTTCAGCCCGTACGAGTGGTACGATGCTCACCCCTGTAACCCCGGATCAGACATCGTGGAGAATAACTTCACCCTATTGAACAGCTTCTGGTTTGGGATGGGAGCACTGATGCAGCAAGGTACGGCGGCACCTCCCCGCCCACACCCCCCCACCGGCTCCAGCACAGGCCTTTTGTCGTGGCTTTTTAAATTTAAGATTTATTTTGTTTGTGATGGGAACCAGATAAAACGTCTGGAGAGGCAGAGAAGCGCTCGTCAGCACCGGCTCCCTGCCGAAAGGCCGTGAGGTGTGGGAGAGGGGAGGCAGCTCCCCCAGCACCTCCTGGGACCCGCTGTGCTGGAAGCGCTGGGTGCCTGCTGCTCCCGACGGGGATGTGCCCTGGGGCATGGCAGCACCCCAGGGAGCCTCCCCGGGGAGCCGCGGGCAGTCTCGGGCTGGGACCATGGCCAGCAAAGGGCTAATGCGGCAATAATCTCGTCACGGGGGACCAGCTGCGACCTGTAGTTCAGGAGCTCTGGGCGACTGCGTTTGTTGTGATTCTCTCACTTTGAACTTCACCCCCTGAGCCAAACCACCACGCCAGGCCTGCATGGAGGAACGGGGGGGCCGTGTGCCAGGGCCGAGCCCTGTCTGGGGCACCAGGAAAAGGTCCAAGGCTTCTATGCCAAGAAAGTTGTACGATTTCCTCTGTGTCAGAGCAGGCCGGAGCTTGTCAATCTTTTTTTTTTTTTTGACACCTGCCCCTATTCGTACTTTCCACCTTCTGCGGGGTCAAAGCCCCATCCCAACAGCTCGCCCCGGGGCTCCCGGGACAGACTCATCGCTTGCCCCACGAGGCAGAGCTCTGCAAGCTGCAGCTGGCTGCCGGCACACACGTGCCACCGCGTAACAATAATTACTATTAATGAAGCGTGCACGCTCTGGCAGGTGTCAGAAGGAGCAGCTCCGGAGCCTGCCATCTGGAAGCACACAGCCAGATGATGGAGCGGTGGCGTGTTCGCACAGGTGTGCGCAGAGCAGCACCCACCCAGCGTGCCCCCAGGAGGAACACCGCCTTCATCTCCCTCCGCTGTTTAATTCGGCAAACTCAGCAGCACCCCACAGATTCTGTAAATTCCTACTTCTGTTAATTCAAGCAATTTGTGTATTTTCAGGATCTCTGTCCTGGCTCAGTTTTAAATCAACTTTTACAGAAGACAGGGCGTCTTGCCCTCTGGTCTGTCTCCATTTGTATCCTCACCTGGTCATTCTGCACGTTGTGCAATGGCCCGAGACTCCCGCGGGCACAGGGCAAAGGCTGCGGGGGCAGAGGGTGGCGAGGAGCTCCTCCAGGCAGCTCTGCCTGGCAGCCACTGCCCACGAGACCAAACGCTTTCAGTGTTACTGGTGTAAGATACCACAATGAACCTTAGAAATGGGATACGGATGGAATTACATTCATATATGTGGATGGAATAGAGCAAGTAGAATACATATAGATGGAATGAATAGAGTAAATCTGTTAGGAAGACAGCAGAGGGGGAGCTTGTGAGCAGCTCTGAATAAAGAACGAAATTCAGCTGTGATCTAATTGCAGAAAATCCAGGAATAGAAATAAGTGGAAAATGTCAAACATTTGTCACACTTTAATTTACCGTGTATCAGTAGTTATAGCCAGAGAGCAAAAGAACCACAGCATCAGCTTGGTGGCATGCACGGTGCTACTGCTCCATTCTCCTGCCGCCTCTGCTGCAGCGGGTGACACAGATTCTTCCCAGATCTCAGCTGCCCTGACGGACAGTGACAGTTCCCAGCAAGGTGGTTTGGCAGGATGAATCATCCTCTTATCAGATGCTGATAAATGAAAAGAGCTGTGTTCTTTTTAACTCTATTATGCATCTAAGAAAAAATAATATTTCAAAGCTATGTCACACCGTCCAATGCATCAAAGGGCAAGAGGTGGAACGGGAAAGAAGCAGGATCTTGAGGAGAACCGAAGCAGCCCTCCATATCCAAGGCTCCTCTGCTCCCTGGTGCCTCCTTGCTGCATTCAGATAGGAGAGAAGCTACACTCCATGCTATGCTTTGATGGCACACTGCTTAAAATTGCTTTGCAAAGCCCAATCTTTGTTGCAAATTCCAGGTTGGATTTATCCTCTGCATGCAGTTGTTTCAAACCCAAAGCTCTTTCCTGGCTTTAAAAGGTGTCTTGGGCAATTACAAAAATAGCACAACCCATTTAATCCTTCAGGTCTGCTCAATAAAAGTCATTCCAGACCTGTTACACCTTTTCTGCTGTAACATCTCCTGCTTCCCTACTTCTAACCAGTATTCAAAGTACTGGGCCCTGATAGTTCCTTTCTCTCGCTGTTTGATTTTTTTTTAAACCTTGTGTATTTGAACACACTCCCTAGAGTGAGTCCTTTGAAAAGTAATCCATATAAAAGCAAAGCACTTTTTAAATGGCAGAACAAAACACTCATAAAAGTTCATAAATGGCTTGCTATTTAAATCTCATAAAAGCAGCCTAGTTAATTACTTCAGTTTGAATGTTTCCTGTAAATTGTGCACTGTACCCAAGGTCAGCAATAAAGGGAGAGGGTTTTCTGCAAATGCTACAAAAAACCCACCAATTTCCTTGCGTGCAAGATGTCTGGATAATTTGCCTCAAAACCAGTTGGCTTTAATTACGTAGCTGTTACAGTTTTGACAGTGAAACTCAATCATTTATATATATGCGTGTGTGTATATAATCTATGTACGTATATATAAAATGGGGCCTTTCTCTCTCTTTGTTTCCTTCTCCTTCGCCCTCTCCCACCCCAGGCTCTGAGCTGATGCCCAAAGCACTGTCTACACGGATCATTGGTGGCATATGGTGGTTCTTCACCCTAATTATCATCTCGTCCTACACGGCCAACCTTGCCGCCTTCCTGACGGTGGAGAGGATGGAATCCCCCATCGACTCAGCAGATGACTTGGCAAAGCAGACAAAAATAGAGTACGGAGCAGTGAAGGATGGAGCTACTATGACCTTCTTCAAGGTGAGACCAGGCAAAGGCTTTCTGCCATCCAGGCAGAGATGCGACGCTCTCAGGCCAACGGGAGAGAGAACAAAGAACCAAAGAGACAAAGCCTCCTAAGCCACCACTGCCTTCTCCTTACATGCAGGTTGTTTCAGCCTCGCATCCTTGTCAAGACTTTGACCCCTGTCAGTTTAGCTTACCTAGATTCACATCATGGCTAAATCCCCCTCTCCCTCTTGCTAATTGAAGTTAGAATTACAAAGTTATATTGATTTTACAGCTTTGGAGACTGTACCCAATATTGGCTCAGACACCCTAAAAGGAGGCACGTTTTAGGCACAACAGGATGGGTCTATCTTAGATTAAAGCCCTACAGAGAAATCTTATGTTCCCTGAAGTATCTTCCCTATTTCCACATCTCCCCCTTGGCAGCTCCTTCCTTGTCTCTACATCAGCGGCTCCTCAGAGCCCTCGAGGGTGACCCCGCCAGCCTCCAGGGACAGGGAACAAATGCGACCGAAACCTGGAAGGTGCTGCAAAGTGCCCTCCCTGCCCGGGGTTTTTTACAGCTGAAATATCTTCCTTGTCCTTCAGGTACTCACATTAATGTAGTCAAGTTTTATTAACCTCTGAAATCCAGTGCAAGGTAACACCACCAATGCATCAGAGTAGAATTACATTAATTTCTTCTCTTTAAAGCATAATTAATTTCAGAAGTTAGCCAACACTGCAGAGGAGGTTGCTAAGAGCATTCATATTTCACTGTTGCCTCAAAAATTGAAAGAAACTGAGGGACTTAAAAAGATCTTTAAAACCACAGCCAGCCTGTAAAAACACGCTTTGAAAAAAAGAGTGGGAGAATAAAGGGATAGAAATGAGGGGTGATTAATCTAAGGAATGATCACTGTGGCTTGGAGAGGAACTTAAATTCACCGACGAACTCAAAAAGCCGCCTTTTCAGGGCAAGGTGTGGAGTCCTCTGGGCTGCCCTGGGAGCAGCAGACACAGCTTGGGGGCTGGCGCTGCCCTCCTGGGCCCGGGGTCAGCGCGGGCAGAGCGGAGCCACGGCCACGGGATCGCGGGGAATGGTCCTTCCGCCTCCTCATTCAGAAGGAAATACATGGGCCAAAGCGTGACAAACACAGTTCATGCTTTAAAAAGCAGGTTGTGCCTGGAATACTGCAACAAGTTGCCTAGGCACAGTGTAAAGGCAGCTACACCGGGCTGTCAGCAGTTTAATTGCCAAGACTCATTAAAGGAAGCCAATGTGCTGAATTTTAATGACAAGAAACAGCAGCATCCTTCTGCAACTTTTCTTGGCTATGACTTGGTTAAGGAGCCACTATACTTTCTGAATCGCTGTGCTTACGTCCACAGGCAGAAACACAGATTGGTAAAGAAACATGGAGGATTTTGTTTGGTTTGATCTTTAATTAATTCTGGGAAATTAAAATGTTGCATAGAATAGCAGGTTGCTGCTGGCTAGTTTGCTTTCTGCAGTGGAGCTGGTGCATGCAGTTTTGTCTTTGGCATGGTCCGATGCCTTACGTTACCTTCCAAAAGCAATATAAACCTACAACGGCTATCAGGAAAAGACAGACTTTTACCGCTGTGCTTTAACTACTCTTTACAAGAAGAGTTTTACATGGGAATAAAAGGAAACTGTCTTTTTTAAAAATCATCAAGGACAGAGTATATTTACCACTTCATATCATTAGCCATTAGAATCATTCTTCAGTCTTCTAACGGGCATTTGGCAGGGTTTATCAATGCAGTGCACTTTCCTTTTTCTTTTTTGTTGCTGCTGTTGTTTGGAGATGCCCCTTCTGACAAGCCCTTCGATTACGGGAGCCGTGAGAGCGCTCGTGTGGGATGACGCCTTGTTCGCTTGTCCTTCGCGTACAGAGAAACGCGGGAGAGCCAGGACTTCTCCCACCGCCCAGCGAGGTCAAACGACTGGGCAAACGCTGCGTGGTTTCAGTAGGGCCGCTCTGCCAGTGCCACCTTCCCAGCGACGTCTGTCAAAGAGCACAAGGGTCTGGGGACAGAGCAATGGGCCCCTCCAGTGTCTGCTGAGGATCTGCCCTCCCTCCAGATGGGTGGACTGAAGGAACGGCCGACGGCACAAGGCTTCCCGCACCGTCCCCTGCTCTGCTGCAGTGGGGGGTGACCAGCAGAGACGGCCCCCGCGGGCTGTGCGACTGCTGCTCTTGGAACGCGCCTGCAGATCTGGTGGCCGAGCACCCCTCCAGTTTGCCGAACAGACTGATGGCAGCGGCCTGACGGGGATCCCCCATCGTACCTATTTTGTGGATTATCCACTAGGACTACTTAGCCCAAACTGTTTCCTTGCTCCTTGTATGACTCCTCCCCAAAGCAGCTGCCCTCACGTTAGGAACTCACTTCTCCACATCTCCATCTTCACGAAGCTGCAAACCACACACACTGCCCCCTACAAGCCACAGCCTGGGCCCTGCGGCCCCCATCCTCTGTGACTGGTGGCTGTGGCCATCGTTGTCCTTCGCTGAACCTCGTCTGGGCCTGTGGCCCTCCCGGCACCGGGGTGTTGTGACAAAGTGGGACGTAGGGCCACAGAGGGAGAGTGGCGTCCCAGAGCTGAGCAAGGGAGTGGTGGGAAGTGGGAGGACGAGGAAGGCAAACGCCTTGCACACTGGTGCTGCCACAGCTCCCAAACGCCGACCAGATTTGTGCCCGTGGCCAGGCTGAGCGAGGGTCCCACACAGCTCAGCGAAGTCACTGCAGAAGTTCCTGACTGAGCTGAGCCAGACCACAGCTCTGGGGCAGACCCACGGCGAGCGCTCTCGCTCCCACAAAGGGGTTTGCCTGCGCAGCCGAGCCAACCGGCCACGGCACGGGCGAGCAGAAGAGAGAGTTCCACCAACCAGATTGGCAGATTTTGACTTCACAAAAAGAACTTTTGAGAAGCTATTTATTCCCTGGCAATGCAGATCGAGTTACAGGAATCAACACAGATCAATTAATTTAGGAGCGGCACCTAGCTTTCGTTATAAATCATGCCAGAAATCCTTCACGTCCTTCTTGCGAAGGATGCTGTCTCTCTCTGAACAAATGTCGGGTCTAACGTGCAGTTTGGAGTACGAGTGCGAGAGCGTGTGTATGTGTACATATATATATTCACTTGTACAGAAATGTTAAATCCTCAAGAGTAAGTATCTTCAGTTGGTGAAAATCAATTTATTTTTTCATACAGGCTGGAATTGAAAATCTTAAGCCTGAAAGTTACTTTCTTGCCAATTTCACTGATAAAAAAGCATATATGTCTTGGCAAGATGCCTTGTAGTGGCTCCTCTAAACTATTCCATTAATTTATTTGGGTGACTGGTCTTGAAGCATTGGTTATTAATGCAGCTTCTGAGCTGTGACTCTAAAGAATGAATTCAGAGGCGTTGTCGGCGTTGTTGCAATTGCAGCATTCAGAGGGGCTGGTACTCAGCTTTTCATACGTGCATCTCATTTAGCACTAACGCAGGGTTTGATTAAGATGCAGAGGACGGCAGAGCAGATTCTGATGCTATTTATCCCCACAAAAATGAGGAGGAGCTCCACTCCCAGGAATCGGTGGGAGAGGTGTAAGAGGGGAGACAGGATCCCCCTGGTGTGAACCATGGCTGCGCTGAGCAGCAGCGTTAAACTACCGCCTTTCTTCATTAGCCATAATCTCCATCATTCCTAACATTCCAGAGTTCCCGACTCTGGAATTTCTCTGCCCGGAAGAAGTCAGTGTCAGGCCATTTATCTTAATGCTTCAGAGCACCCAAGCGGTTCCTCCACATCTACCTTTGGTGGCAAGGCAGAGTTGTCATCGAGGGGGCCCTGGGGACCCCGCGGAGGATGCAGGGGCACAGGAGGGTCTCTGCCTGCCACCAACTCGCACTGCTTTGATACCGCCCGTGAAAGTAAATGATGACTCCACAGAGAAGAAACTTGCGTCTAGCCACAGCCCAGCAAATATCAGTTCAAACCTGTAATTAATCCCAGTAAAATTTTTTAAGGTAGATTACTTAAGCTGTAAAATCAGAGATGCGGCAAAACAAAACGTACACACACACAGAAAAGGTCCAACAAATGAACATAATTTATGTGCATTCCTTACTGACTATTAAATTACTACCAAAATGTTTTTGCTTATTTGAATGGTGCGTGCTCAAGTGAGGCCACCCAAATTCCCATAAATAAGCGACCACCTTTGCAGTGTGGCCGAAGTATTCTGAGAGGAGGAAAGGGAGGAAGGAACAACTTTTCCCCCAAATAGGAAGAAATGTACAGTGGTGAAAGCTCCCCAGAATTAGGTATGAGCTGGAGCACTGTACGCTCCTCACCGTGGTCGCTCCTGCAATTTTTGATTGATGACTGCTCTCACAATGACTGACAATCGCTTCTAAATTGGACTTTTAACAAATAGCCAGGTCTATCAAACCGCTAGTGCTGTGCTGAGAATCACAGTTGGTGCATTTTCACTTGGAAAAGGAGCGTTCTTATCTCATGGTAGCTAAGTTAAAGAAACTAATAGGAAATAAATTTCCAGCAAGGAGGTGGCAGGTTGTAGAGTCCGGGCAGAGCGGGAGATTGCCTTGAGCAGAGAGGCGCGTCGAGGCGCCCTGCCTGCGTCGGGGGCTTGGGCTGCCCTCCCCAAAGCGCTGCCGCAGCCTTGCCTTTGTGGCACCAGCGGGGTTTGCTGCGGGGAGACAGCCCTTCTCCGCGGAGGGGCTCGGCCCTGTGGTGATGGGTCTCTGGTTCGGCTGTTTCTTTAGCAGGAGCCGGCAGCGATGGGGAGCTCCGGCCTTGCGGCGAGCCCTCGCCCAGGCCAGCTCCAGCCAGAGGGTGCTTGCCTGCCGTGGGTGCCCCCACCCCGCGCGCCCAGGAGCCCGAGAAAGCTGGGCTCCTCCTGGCATTTCAAAACACAATTAAGTCCTTTCAGCTGGTCAGAAGCGGTGATTTAAGAGGAGAAGAGAAAAGTGTTTTTTCTCTTCCAGGGAGCCCTGTCTCATGTAATTTAAGTTGCCTGAAGAGCTACAATGCCTCATGCAAGTCCTATTAGCTTCACTAAATGCAGCCTATTGATTTTTTGCCAGTTTATTTTGCTCTATGCTTTAAACTGGGAGAACACTGATGTTGTTTAAGAGCTCTGTGTCAACACCCAAGGAGCATTAAATGCAGGAAGAGAAGGAGAGAAAGGGAGAGCCAGTGAACCCAGAGGCTTCTGATGTGAACTATATAAATGTTAAACAAGTCGTTATCAGCAAGCCGAGTATGCTATTCATTTCAATTACCCATTGTAATGCACAGATATTTAATAATCCTTTTGGAGGCTACATTTCTTGCTGCTCTTTGAGCTTTGATAGATGGCACAAATCTACCTTACAGGCACTGGCCCAGATTTTCAAGTGAGGGAGATTATCCTGCCTCTTGAATGGAGTTTGCTGCGGCACATCCACTACTGCACGTTCATCAAGTGGATTATAACAAGCACGAGCTTTAAGTGAGAAGAAATGAGTCCGTGGTTATTTCAGGCAGGAGAATGAGCCCCCAGGGTTAAAGACAGAGGAACAGCCCGTGTCACGGTGCTATACTGACCAATTTCGGGGTGTTAAGCCACGTGCCAACTTTTGTTAAATATGCCGAATAAAGGAGGTGGACAGGCGAAGCATTTGGAATATGAAGCATCATGGGGGACACTTTTTTCTTAGCTAATTTACCCTTATTTATAGTGTTTTTCTGAGAAGTACCTATGCTGGCATGTTTTGGGTGATGTTGAAAAACGAGGGGGAGATGTGATAGCAGCAGTTGGGATGGGCTGGGGCTCCATCTCCTGCTTTTTTATGGAAGGACAGAGACCTGAAACAGAGATAAACAACAGCTAAACCAGAAAGTGCTTCTGGCGCAGCGACTCCTCGTGCAGCTGCAGGTGAGCAGTTCCCCTTATTCAAAGCAAAGCACAAAGACTTATCAGCCCCTCCAACTTATCAGCCAGCTTCAGGCTCTTGCTAAGTAGTGCTGTGGAGGAGGAGGTTTTGGCTGACTAAGCTGCCTCTTATAAAATAAGAAGGCAAAATGAGATCTCGGAAAACCAAGAAATTAGGCAGAGAAGAAGAACGGCACATAAAGGAGCGGGCAGCAGCAGGAACACAAGCCTCAATATCCAAGTGCTTTTCCAGCGCTCAGCTGGGTGCGCAGAGCTGGGCTGACGAGAGCCACGTTCACCCACGGGAACGCAGCCACCAGCGAAGGGGGTACAGCAGAACGCGGATGTGCCTTTCCCGGGGAGTCTCTCTGGACTGAAGCCGGTTATGTCTTTTGTGACAACCTACATAGGGACAATTCAGAAGGTGGTCGTAGATAAATGCTGTGTTTCAAATGTTATGGAAAGAAATAAAATAACCACATTTCTTCTCACCCAACACATTTTACAGAAGAAGAAAAAGACATTCATGTGAAGAGTAAGCTAGAAAACATATTCCTTTTTTAACAGAATGCCTGCTGATAGTGAAAGAATAGCCATGTTTATTTTTAGCCGTAAGACAATCATCTTGAATATTTCTATGCCTCTGTTTATATGGATACGTTAAATTTGTTTGGCAGTTGCACATATCTCAGAGGAGACATGTTTCCTTGCGATGCTTGAGGAAAGACAAACATATAATAGAGTGTGTCCAAAAGAGAAAAACATGCCCTCTGAAATGTTCTCTGTCTTCTCTCATTGTACAGAAACATTACAGGATAAACAAAATTCTGGTTAGGAAACAAATACATCTAAACAGACATACTGATAGCCTGTCACACCAGCAAGTTCTGCAGCGCATCAAGGCAGGGCCTCACCGTACCTGACTGACGCGAAGGAACAGCTCGGTTCCACCTGCAGGAGAAGGTCTCTGGAGCGCTGACTTTCTGCTGAGTGTCTGCGCAACGTGTGCTGGAACCTTTGCCTCTCGTTACGGCAACGCAAAGCCAAACGATGTTAGGCCGTGAAAGCAGAGAGATATTTAAGACGAGGTCAAATTGGGAATAGTTCCATTATGTGACCTGTTCTCAAACTAGCATTTACTGTAAAGACACAAGGTTTCAGCAAAAAGATGACTAATTCTTATTTTGGGGGTGGGGGGTATTGTTTTTCCAGAAATCCAAAATTTCCACATTTGAAAAAATGTGGGCTTTCATGAGCAGCAAACCCACAGCACTTGTTAAAAACAACGAGGAAGGAATCCAGCGAACCCTCACAGCCGATTACGCCCTGCTGATGGAGTCAACCACCATCGAATACATCACCCAGAGGAACTGCAACCTGACTCAGATCGGGGGCCTCATCGATTCCAAAGGCTACGGCATTGGGACTCCCATGGGTAAGTGACAGTGGTGGGGTTCCTGCAGGTAGCCCTGGAGCGGGGCTGGTAACCCCAAATACAACAGATGGGATTAAGACAGTCCACTCCCACCAGCGAGTTTCCAAATACCAAAGCTTATACTGTCTGCCTGTTGAAGAGCGGCCTGAACAGCCCTGCTTAGCGCAGACACATTCCCTACTTTATGTGACTTTTTTCCTATTTTCCCGCTGTGTGTAACGGTGTTCCCCCTCCCCAGGGTCACCGTACAGGGACAAGATCACCATTGCCATCCTCCAGCTCCAGGAGGAGGACAAGCTCCACGTAATGAAGGAGAAGTGGTGGCGAGGGAACGGCTGCCCTGAGGATGAGAACAAGGAGGCCAGCGCTCTGGGCATCCAAAACATCGGTGGGATTTTCATCGTTTTGGCAGCGGGCTTGGTGCTGTCCGTCTTCGTGGCCATGGTGGAGTTCATCTACAAGCTGCGCAAAACGGCGGAGCGCGAGCAGGTACTGATTTCCTCGGTCTGCCTGCGCCACCACTAGCCCAGCCGTTAAGGATGTTACAGGCTGGCCCCAGAGACAGGCAGGGAGACGGGCAGAGGGATCCGGGGCTGCAAGGGCTGAAATGCAGCACCCCCGAAATGCCCTTCCCTAAGGCTCATTGCGTCTGTCCCGCTCCGACAGCCTCAGGTGAGGGGGTAAATCACGTCTGCTCTGATCAGGGTCATCTGCTGCTGCAGTAACTAGACTAGTAAACATTTGTAGGGTAGTTTTGAGCAAGCCAACACATAAGTCATAAAAATACGGACATAGGTCCCTGGGAAGGGACCTTTCTGAGCTGTTCCATCCACTCACCACTATCACATGCAATCGTGTTGCATATTCCGGGCGTAACACATGAAGTCTCCATCTCTTCTCCCCGCTCCTGTTCAAAGGGCCTCAAGAAACTTGCCAGGGTCCACCAGGAAGCCTCATACTATTTTATCAACTTTTCCCAACACTTATAACAAACAGCCCGTCCCACCCGCAGTGGTTGATTAGTGCTCATGAAATGAGGACTGCTTTGATGTTTTTTCCTCTTCCTCATGTGTCATGGTACGGTAAGTGGACAGTGCATTTGTGTGCATGACCAGGAATCAAAGCGAGCTGCCCATGTGATGGACTAGATAGATGAAGGAAAACTGCCCACTAGCAAGCCCAGCAGGATTCGATAGCCCTCTGTTTCCCAGCACATAAATCTACCGGCCCCCAGCAGGGATCACACAAAGCACTGGCACTCCGACAGCCGCCTGTAGCTCTGCCTTTTTGCAGGATTTAGTCTGTCAAAGCTGTAATTCGTGCCAAAGGAGAGAGGGGTCAACCAGACGCCCGTGCGTCACTGAAGTCCCACTAAGCACAGCTGATGCCTTAAATGCAGCCTTACCCTCGTGCTTGCCCTCTGCAGAGCCTAGTTTCAGCATCCTCCTGCTCACGGAGAGGTTAGCAGAGCGTTTTGCCAGGAGTAACGGTGCCTTTTGTCCCTGCTCTCCCCAGCGCTCCTTCTGCAGCGCCATGGCCGATGAGATCCGGCTGTCCCTCACCTGCCAGCGACGGGTCAAACACAAGCCCCAGCCCCCCGTCATGGTGAAGACGGACGCCGTGATCAACATGCACACGTTCAACGACCGACGGCTGCCAGGGAAGGACAACATGACCTGCAACACTGGATTGACACCTGTGTTTCCCTAGGGAATGGGAACGGGGGGGCGGGAGGGAAGGAATTGCAGCAGACAAGGCTGGATGCACTCTTAACTAGGGAAGAAAGGATTAAAAAACAAGAAAAAAAAACAGAAAAAAAAAAAGCCTGGTTTGGTTCATTTCAAGAACAAGGCCTTTACAATACAGCTGCATCGATCACCGGCATAGAAGCAAGAACTTCAAAGCACGGACTGTAACATGGGTCTTGGGGCTTTTCTGTTTTGTTTTTGTTATTTTTCATTCCTTTTTCTTTAACGCTTAGATCCTACAGGCCTCATGGAGTCCAAACACACTACCATCCAGGAGTCTGATGTTTACATACTGAAAACACACGGAGGCGAAACAGGATTGAGCCAAACTGACCCTCGGCGGGTCCGGAGGAGCCCCCGAGAGAGGCTTCTTTAGCATGGCAATAAAAAGAAACACTTGGTCGGGTGCAGCGCGAGCGAGCATCTATTCCACTGACATACACAGCACATTTAGGATACGTTGTCCAGGAAAGGGAAAGGTATCTGTGAAGCACCATGGCGGTCAAGGCTGTGCCTTCTCTCAAAGCAGCTCACGGTGGCCCTTTACCTCACGGCTGTGCTGGCTGTGGCCACCCGCAGCTGGAAGTGCACGGGGAGTGTGGGGGAAGAAGGCAACACCCACGTTCATCAGGAGATCCAAGACAGCTGACTGCGAAGGGGCGAGTTCACCTGAACGGAGCCGAACTCCTGGCCAGGGACGGGACAGCGGGCGGGAGCTACTGCCATCTCTGAGTGCCACCACCCACACATCCCCTGCCAAACTCCAGCCCGCGCCCAGGGTGACACCCTGATCTCCAGGTCCTCAGCTCCTTCACTCTTCCCACAAAGCTCAGTCCCTCCTGAAGAAGTGTGGCGAGCGGCCGAGTCCACAGGCTTTTGCAGGAGCAGAGCTGTTTCCAAGAGCCAAATGGTATCAGTTTCCATGAAATTCAGCAGTGCTGAACGGCAGCTCTGCCGTGTCTGCACTCAGACCAGGAGAGGACCCTATGTCTGGTTTAGGACTAAACGCTCTCCACGGCGTCAGAGACCTGAGAGACGAAGCCTCAGCCTGCAGGGCCAGGGCTGGCCTGGGACACGCAGCACTGTGGGAGCCAAGCCTGACACCCCCCTTGCTCTGCCTGGGGAAGCGCAGCCCCTCAGGCAGCATCTCCACGTGATTTAAGCAAACATAGACTAAAACATTTTTAAGAAATCTTCCACGAACCGTGTTCTTATTTTCAGGTTGCTTAACCCAGAAGCCTGGTCCTGCAGATGAATTTAGCCAGAATTACCAAAGACCCCTCTGCTGACCTAAAGTAACGCTCAAGCAACGTCACTCAGCTCCATCCCTCCACGGGGAACCACACGGGTGGCCAGTGGGACACTCTGCGGATTCATTTGCAAAATGAAACAAACAGAAATGGCTCTGCCCATTGTAACCCAGAACATGACGAGGAGAGGTGCTTAAACGTGCCTAAAAGCTCTGATTTAAACACTGGCGTTGAAGAAAAGAGCAACCTCCTTCCCTTGCACGCGTAAGGGTGACGGTGACCTGCCACACCTCGTGCTCTGCTGGAAACCCCTCCTGCACCCACCACCCAAATCCCGGTTCAGAGGGCAGGGCAGCGATGGAGCAGCCGGCGCTCGAGCTCTGCGTCCCGAATCTTGGCCCTCTGTGTCGTGAGCGTAGCGAGGTGCCACGGCCACCGCAGGAACCAGCAGCGGAACTGACCCAGTTTGCCCTCCCCGAGCTGCAAGGCCTTTCTGGAAATTTATCCTCGCCCAAAGGAACAAACCTGTTTGTAGCTGATTTCACGTTTTTTTCCCACCTGTTTCTATCAGAGGCTCAGTTAGGAAGGTTATCTGTGGAGCTGATGAGAATTAGCAAATTAGCTCAAGGGGAGAGAGCTGCTCCCCCCTGCCATCACAGACCAGAATTTGTCCTTAATTTGTTTTTTTCTGCGGTGCAAAGAAGCAACACAGTGACCCGAAACAAAAAAATGAATTTGTCATATTTTGACTCAAGTAAAGGTACGCAAAGAATTTACGTTAATTTTCACCTTTTCATAGAAACCATGAAAAATTAGGGGTGAAAGCTGCCAACTCAATGGGCATCACATTCTCAATGGTTTGCTGATTAAATACCTATGGCAGAGGATAGAGTGGAAGTCTGGGTCTGCTTCCCAAAGCTACTGACGTTGTGCATTTCTTTGCAAACCCATAGGCTTGTCAGAGCAGTAGATTTTGTTTCCCTTGCAGATTTCTAAGCTCTTAGAAAGAGATTTTTACAATTAAGGCAGAGAAAAGCAAAACGGGCTTTAAATGTCCAGAGTGTAAAATACCACAGAAAATAGCATTCATTTTTCTTCTTGACAGATTTTTAGAAAATAAATAAATAAATATTACTAATGCCATAAACCCCATTTATTCATTTTTGACACCGGTTTGATTTGATTTTATGCACAAACATCCCGGAGTGACAGGTGAGCATCTGGAATGCCCGGTGCTATCTGCCGGCACGACCAAACCCTGCGGCTGAACCCTTTCCCGTCCTTCTCCGCACTGCCCAGAAACCAGCCATGGCATAGCAGCTAACCTCATGCATCTACATCGCGGCTCTGTGTTTAAATCCTGATCATTAAAACATTTGACATTTAACAACACGGAAATGTTCCGCACCGCTCAAACCAACGCAGGAGCCGGGGGAGCCGCTGCCTCCCCACTCCCCCCAAGCTCCTGCTCCCCACGAGCTGGTGGTCGCAGCCCCAGCCTTTCCGCTGCCGCCCAGGGGCAGCTCCAGTGGGACGAGGGGCAATTCAGCTGCAGCTACAGCGCTCGGCAGAGACCGGAATCTCTCCTGTTATTCCCTGGGTGCTCCTCGCTTCCGTCCCGGGCAGCGTGGGAGGCCGTAAGCCACACATGTTTCATGGCAGAGGAGAAGAAGGAGCCCGACTCTTGGCAGCGATGCGCTGGGAGACTCCAGAAGGGACAGACCTGACCACAAAGCCTCAAAGCTGCCTGCCAGCCGTTCTGGGACCTGTTTGTGACTGTCGGCAACTCATGTCTTAGAAATCATCTGACTTCCAGCTGTGTTTCAATCAGTTCCTTTCTTCGCTTGGTGGGCAGAAGGACTGAAAAAGTGAGGAGGAAATAAAGGAAAACCAGGTTTGGGCTATTAAACTGTATCTGAACTGTTGTCACCTCAGTTCACTGTCCCTTTATCACTTGCTTTTTCCTTCCAGCTCTCCCGTGAGACAGAGCAGGGGCACAGTGGGTA
The DNA here is from genome assembly GCF_964199755.1 of Larus michahellis. Lineage (NCBI taxonomy): Eukaryota > Metazoa > Chordata > Aves > Charadriiformes > Laridae > Larus > Larus michahellis. The sequence continues at coordinate 2,396,141 of NC_133914.1, read as the reverse complement.
GCTTTGGTTGGGGTTGCTTTTCTGTTTGGAGTTAACCAGCAGCGTGTTGGGTACGACGGCGAGACGAGAGACCCACAAAGAGACGGAACATGCACAAGGGAAGCAGCTCCAGCTCCGGGCACCCACCGCTCTCCCCTCGGTGGGGGCTTCTGCGGAGCGGGATTTGGCCGGGCGCCAGCACGGGGGGGGGTCTCTGGGAATGTCACCGCAAAGGGTCCCCCCCACAGGTGCTGGCAGCTGTCACCCGGCGCTCACCAGCCTGAGCCACGCGCAGCCGAACCGTGCGGAGACCCAGCGACCGCAGGGGTGACGGCACGTCCCTGCGTGGGAGTCACAGTCCTGGGCATTGGCGTAGCAAGCCCTCTGCTCTCTGTACCTTATTTTGACATATTTCTCAAAAAAAGACAAAAAGAAGAAAAAGAAAAAAAAAAAACAGAAAAGAGTGGATAAAAAAGGAAAAAAATGGTCTCCGTGACATTCAGGGGATTTTCCTTTGTGGACATGCAGAATTTCTATGAATATAGTTTTTTGTAAACATTTTGTAACAATTTTGGTTTCATAGTAACTGTGTTACTTGCTGATCATTCTAGGCTGATGTAAATAAAATTTCCAAAAAAAAAAAAAAGAAAAAATTCTGATTATTTTCCTTTTTAAGACACTGTGATATATCAAAGTGCACAGTTTGCTGTATGAAGTAATATGGTTTTAAATTTTAAATAAAAATAATTTCTAGAAAATAATGAAGTTTACGCCTGTTTCTACTGAGCAGTTCCTTTCTTCCTTGTGGAAATTTTATACCTAAGAACGAGCTGTTGAACGACATCCCCCATCTCTCCTGACAATCAGCCATAAAAAGCCAGTGATAAAAAAACCAGTTCGCAACTAGACGCCCTGCTGTCGGGAGACGAGCTGCCAGCGCTGCTGGGCAGAGGGGATTTGTGCGCGTTCAGGAGCGATGATGATGGGTTTGGCCACAGCCCACGGGGAGGAAGGAAAGATCCTGGTTTGCTTCACCTTCGGACAGAGGGGGTAGGACAGCCGAGGAGGCTCAGACGGAAAAACTCTCCCTGCCCCATGGCCTGAGGGAAAGGCTGGTGTCAGACAAATCATTAAGCCCAGGTACTCCATGAAGAGCCACCTGCAGAACCACTCTCCCGGTGTGGTTCGCCCGCGGGCCGCGTGTGCTTTTCATTACGGGAAGGTGCCTGAGCCCCGGAGCTCCGACAGGGCAGCGGGTCCCCAGTGGGCTTCCAGGTTCATAAAAGCTCTGTTTACCTGCTTTCCCTTTCGATGTAAGTCAAAAATCTTATTAGCCTGATAAAAGCTGAAAGCACCCTAAAGGCCAATGTTTATTAGTCTGAAATCTTTATGACTCTGCTTTATTGTATTGAGGCAGGGATAAAATGTCTGCGGTTTCCAGGATGGGAAGGATGAGAGCGACCTGAGCTGTGCTATTGGAGGCTGGAATAAAACAAACTCTAAAGGCAGAGGCACAGCCCCGGGGCTGGCCTGTCCCCACAGCCCTCCCCTCCTCCCCGGTGAGAGATGGGCATCGCCCTGGGTTTGGGGTGGAAGGGTGGCATTTTAGGCACTGTGATTGTGCATTTATTAAACAATCCCCAGAAGTTGCCACTTCCTGTACACTGAGATTTAAAAGACAATTCCTTCCCATTTTAATTATTTTTAAGGGTCACCCTCATAAATCTTTCTCATCTCGATTCACTCGGGCCCCCTGGAAAACCGCAGCTTTGACGCTCCTGCCAAGGAGGGACTTTCAGAGCAGAGCCGAGTCTCACTTTTATATTCTGAACCCTGACCAATATGCAGAGAACACGTCAAAAAGAAGGGAAAAAAAGGTAAAAGCAACTGATGCCTTTGCAAAGCTTCTTCTACACTGCCCATAGAATGTGAGACCAGCTTCTGGGAACGAAATCCCTTCCCACGTGCCAATGGTGGCACAAGGGAACGGCTGCTCCTGTCTGCCGAGGAAAGCAGAGGGCAGGACAGGGCAGCGCTGGCCGACCCTGTGCGGCAAACCCCCATCTGCACTAGAAATGTGAGCAATTGTCAACATAAATCGTTATCACCAATAACACAAGGCAGCAATTAACCTTGTCAGTCAACGGATCACCCTTTACTGCCTGTGGACCCACCGCCTCAAAGCTGCCAATCATGCTACAAATGAATAATTAATCAGACAACAGATTTCACTCATAAAAAAGGAGATCGGTTCCCTTTGAGTGCCAATTAGTCCCTCTGGGCAAAAGAGGGAGAAAATTGGGAAATGGTGAGAAGCATCTCTGCCCAACCTCCCACCTCCCTCTTCCATCCAGGCACCTTTAGACATTTTAGATTTTCAGCTCAGCAGAGAGAACAATTTTTAACCTCCAGTTTTTTCAGCAAAATCCCATTTTAAAGCGGTAATTGTACATCTGCGAGCAGGTGTTTTCCTGACCCTGGATGTCAGAGCTCTGATGCATCCCTGTGCCGGCTCACGGGGAAGGACAGCCGACCAGAACCACCGCGACTCCTCCCTCGCGCTCCTCTTGCTCTCTACCCAGCAACTACCAACACCAGCTCTTTCCTCCTCCCTCCAACCAAACCTTTGTCACTCAGGAAGGACTCAGGCAAGTTGGGGCATAAATGTTTTCATAAGCAAAATACATCTGATTTCCTTAAAGAAAATTTGGTGAAGAAACAGAATGAGGGCAGCAGAGAATCCAGCTTCTCCTCTATTTTACCACGCAGTCGGTTTAACAACCCAAGAGCAGTCACTGTATGTGGGAAGAATTGGGTATGCATCCTTAACATACAGGCCCATGACAGCCATGGAAACAGGGAGCTCTAACTACAGGTAATAAAATAACTTTCCACTTGAAAAAGCCCTTGGCCTTTCAGGCATCGAGAGGCTTTCAGGCTCTTGATACGATTTTCCGAAGTGGCGTTATCGTCATCCCGAGCGAGCTTGCTGAGTGTGCCGGCATGAGCACGGCTCGCACCACCGCCAGCTCTTGCTCCGCGGGGCAGAACCTGAAGCAATGGCACCACAGGGGATGTCGTCGGCTGAGCTACGGAGCCTCCTCCAGAGACCACTCCATTGTCCCTCTCCGGGAGGAACCAAGTGGGAGCAGGGCAGGCTGGGCCCTGCAGAACCCGAGGGGAACGTCAATGAGGGGTGAAACCCAGCAGGGAAGTGAGCTCGCCAGCAGCCGGCACAAAACAGAACCTATCCTGAGCCTTTGCTGGACACCCGGTCTGAATCCAAACTTGCTCGTGACATCTGGAAGAATTTGGAAGGATATTTTCCTTCAAGAATTTCTGTACAATTTCTGTATCAGATATTTTCAGCCAGGAACTGAAATCTCAAACTAGTCATGGGGCCAGTGGTGTATGTTAACGTTCTACTTTTAACTAGAAAAACCTGGGATTCCGGCTTGGAAAGCTGCGCATCTCACAAGAGCTCAGGTAAACAGAGGAAAAGAAACAAAGCAGAAGACACGAGAAAACTGAAAGACGTGTCGTACCCTGAAGGGCAAGGAAGGGTGGAGAGCAGGAGACCGGCTCTGTCAGCAGAAGCGGGGGCTGAGGGTCACGGCAGCCCCGGGACAGCACAGGACTGCATGGGGCTGCGACTGCACTCCCAGCTGGGGCTGGTGACAGGGACAGGCTCTGTGCCTGCTCCTCTCACCCCAGCAGAAGCTGCTCTTCTGCCAGATGCTTGTAGCATCAGCAGCTTTGGACATATGGCTTTGGTTTTCCTCTGCTTTTCCAGATGTTAAAAGTATTAAAATAAATAAAAAAGCCCATCCCCCTGCCTCAAGGTAAGAACAACCTTCCTAAGGATGCTCCTGCCTGGCCACCTCCCGTGGTGCCAGAGAACTGTTCGGAGGGAGAGGGGGAGCACACAAGGATGGTCTTTACAACACGAGAGAGCACCAAGGATGGGTCAGGACCGGAGCAGAATCAGGCCCCGCTGCCGACCGAGTGAGCAGGAGCATCTCAGCCGGAGGCGTTAGTGCCCAGGGACATTGTCAGAGCTGAACGCGCTGAGCAATTTGCTGGGGCAGACAGGGTGCTGACACCTTTTATTTTAAGTAGTATCAATGGTGCTATTTAGTACACGCCGAACACCGACTGAAAGCATCATCTGAGTAAACAAGAACTCTTTTGGCAGCACTGAAGTAACATATGGGCTCTGTATATAATGTGCCTTGAAATGGTTTTTGTAGATTAGCAAATTGACTGTGATACAGCTAATACTTCACAGCCCCAAAGACACTCTGCCTGGCTAAAAGGAGGACCAGGGCTGCAGTGGCTTCTTTTTGTGGGCACTAAAGGGAAGCAGGCGGAACCAGAAGATGATCTCCAGCAGGAGGGAAAGGGGGATCATTACAGGGAGAAAGGGGGCACACGGCAGAGTGCAGGGTTTGATGAATCATTGCAGAAAAGGCTGAAAGCGTGCTGCAGAAAGATTTCAGGCACATCAGGCACCATCCCATCCTTCTAGGGCTTTTTACCCTTCAGCACTAGTCAGCTTATTTTCATCCTCCCCTGCTGCCCAGGATGTCTTTCCATTTTCTACATGCATGCTGTTTACTCACATTATGGCTTTTTCTCTATTAATGTGTTTATCTTTCTCCCTATGCTTTGTTGGACGCACCATTCACTGCCTCTTTATGGCAAAGTGGCTGCTACACTTTGACAGTGGATTTTGCTCAGGGAAGTTTAGGCTGCTGCTCGCACTGTTGTTATGGCGGGTATCATTAACCATGCCAGATTTGCACCATTTTTACAGTTGGTGGCAGCCTCTGCGCTCCTCAGAGCCGGGGAGCGGAGGGGCTGGGGGTGCCAGGGGGAACCAGCCCATGGGGGTACCCGCACGGTTCGCTCTCCCGCAGTGGGAGCCTGCAGGGTTTGGGAGCGGGGGGGGGACACTGGCCCCTCTGGGACCACAGCAAATCCATGGGAGAGCCCCACTGCTCCCAGCTGCCTCCATAAAGTCAAGTGGGACAGCACAAGAAATCCCAGTGTCCCCCCGGCTCTGGTGCCTGCAGCACACAGACCTGCCCGGGCCTCGTCCCTCCGGCTCTTGCTCTGAGCTGGAACAAATGCAGCCCCCCCAGTGATGGCCGGGCTGGGATCCCACTGCCTGCAGCCCCCGCCATCCCGCCCCGGGGGGTATCTGCCTGTGAAGACTCGTCTGCCCTCCCTCAGGACCCCAAACAGGCATTCCCTGAGCCAGAAAAGCATTTGAGCAAAGCAGACAAGTTTTGGGTTGGAGGAGACTTCACGTTGTGGAAAGGGAATGGGGTTTATTCCCAGTATTTCAGCAATATTGCTCTCCCTTTTTGTGGTCTAGCTAAAACTGTTCTGAGAGACATAATTAAAGTGCTTAAGAAGCATCTGTCATTATTAAAACAAAGTTGCTTTGCAATTTTACTATTTTGCTGCAGTTTCATTATCTTATGTAAATGAGCTGTCGATTCCCTTCTGCGGCGTGGGCTGCTCGGGGAGAGAAGCCCCAGCGAAGAAAATTTATTACCAGCCTCTCACTCTTGAGATTATCAATTGCAAATGAAGGAGCATAAATACATCTTCTTTAGCTGCTTATGCCACATTAACGAATATGCTCCAAGCTAATGGCTTTGCCACTCTCGTCAGACGGGAACAGAGCTGGGGGGGGGCTCCTTCAGTTCACAGAAGCATTAGAGAGGTTTGAGAAGCTGCGTCTTACGCAGCAGGTCGTTACTACACTGCTAATCCCAATCTCTCCTGCAGATGATCGCGCAGCTACAACAGGTAATACAATTGGAATAGTTTGTCTCTTAGGATGAATTCTTGTCCTCTTGATGCACTGCAACACAGTCACACCCCAGAGCCCCGTTCGCATTTCTAGCTTTAGAGCTCATTCATACATATGTGTCTAAAATTCCGTGTTGCCTTGCTGCCCTGGTGTTTCCGTGGCCCAAAACACACTTTGTCTCTAACCCCAAACCTCCTTGATGGCTCTGAGCCTGCCAGCATCAGCCATCCCTGGATGCTCCTGGATGGGGAGAGTCCCAAGCACACGAGCGAGCCTGTGGGGAGCCCCCGTGGCTGGACCATGGGGGTGAGGGACCGTGGCCAACAGAGAGGCCCTGCCCACCTCCTGGGTGGAAATTCGGTGTGTGCAGAGCTGGCAGGGCTGAACAGCCCCGGCCCGGCCCCATCACACACCTGAGCACGAGGGACCATCACCCACATTGCTTCTGCGCTGAACAACACCGAGGAAACTGGAAAAATTATATATAGCTGCTGCATTTTTTTTCCTCTACATAGAGCTATACAAGGACACAAACTATCTACATTATACATCCTTACCCATTAACAGGGCAGGATTTGGCTCAGCTAGGATATGGCTCAGCTCTCATCTACACTTGTACTCACAAACTACAGCCCCTTCTTCTCATCTCCCCAGCCTCACCCCGGAGAACCAGGAGGAGGAACAGCCTTTAAGGTGCTTTGCAAACCATTACCTTGTTTTTGTCACCAAAGATCCGGCAGTCTGACTTTAGTAATCACCAAAGAACATTAGAAAAGAGGCAATTAGCTAAGTAGAGTAGCCACAGACATTCGGGCTGCAGGCTGCCATCAATAGGTGGTGGGACCGGCTGCCAGCGCTCGGGCTGTTGGGGCGAGCTGCTGGCTCTAGCGGGGAGACTGGTGCTGTGGGTCGTCTCCCTGTGCCAGAGATCCCCAGCAAAGGCGGAGGCACATTTTCTTTAGAGCATTTCTAGCCAACAGAAATGGCGGCTAATGCTGTGCAATCCAAACCTGGCAGCTGGCAAGCGAACATCCATCAGAAGTGGGTAATTGATGCTATCTAGGGCCAGCTTATTCCAATCAATACAGCACTCTGTACATCGGTATTCACCACAGCCCTCTTCTCTTCCAGAGGGTTAGAAAATGTTATTATCCAGACAAACCCCTAATTCCAACAAATTCGATTACCCAGGCAAATAAAAATAACACAAACAAAACCGTCTGAGATTCTGACGGCTGAATCGCTTGTCGGTGGGTTTATTTATTTATTTCCAGCAGGATTTACCGTGCACACCATGGGCACCTTGGGTTTAAAAGCAGTTTAGAAAGAGCAGCCCTCTGGCATCCGCTTACACAAACACAAACCCACGATTATCTTAAAGACTGCACTCCAAACGGCTCCTCCGAGGACCTGGCCCTTCCAGACTAATTGAGTGGGGTTTTCTCGCTCCCTCTCATCTCTTTCAGCCTTGTCTGCAAAAGGCAGGCCTGGTTGGGGAGGTCCGAGTGCTCCAAACTTGGACCTAAAGAACTATTTAAATGACCATGAATGTTACATATGAGATTTGGAAGCCTTTTGAATTTGTTCTTACTCCCTTTTTAGGCTTTTTTCCAGTGGATGCTGAGAGCTAGAAAGGTCTGGTAAACAAATTTACAATCCCAAATGTTTTCTAGAACAGCGCAATTTAGGTGGATGCTGCAGAATGGTCCCAGAAAGTAAAGTTGTAATTTTTATTCCCCTCAGAATCGAGATCTGATGAGAGAGTCTGGACTAACTCACCAATGAACACATGCCAGGTGACTTCTGTATGCAAGCACAAGAACTGCAATTTCAGTTTTCACACCCAAGAAAGTTGTTGTGGCACTCCTGTGAAATGAGCTCCCAAGCAAGGATGATTGATGAAGTAAACAACAAAGCTGGGTGGAAAGGGCAATGTTACTGTTTTTCGGGGGGCAGGGGGAAAATAATCATTTTCATTACAAAACTTCTAATGAAAATTTAAAAACAATCTAAAATTGTTTACATTTTCTCAAACTGTTGTGGTAAGAGAAATGCCGCCTGCCTGCCCTGGCAGGGCTGCAGGGACCTGCTGACGCGCAGCTCGGCCTCTCCACGCCATCCCCAGGCTGGCAGCAGGCAGGATGGGCAGACCTCCGCTCCGAAAAAGATAAAAATTCTGCATGAATCCGCTGCAGCCATTCAGAAGGATTTCTGCCAGGCTGACAACATCTCAGGACCTTGCCCATCAGCTGCTGCAACAGCTCTCCCCACTCTGGCCATTTTGTTCTCCCCAGCCTCCACCTCTGCGCTCCCGCAACCCAAAGCTTAGGTGCTCCCTTCCTTTAAGCAAGATCGTTTGGAAACACTTTGCTTCTGTGTTTTGCACTGGAATATATAAAAAAGTCTTTCCTAGGCTGGTGGCAGGCCTAAGGCAGCACTCTAATTAGGCCATCAATAACCCAGAGCAGCTGCTCCGAAAGAATTCAGCTGTTCAAAGATGGAAAAGTCCATTAAGTTTATTGCATGAAATGTTGGACATGGTTTAGACAGAGGATCGCTGCCAAATTATATAAACTACCAAAAATCTGCCAAATGAAGGACGTGGAGGCAGGACAGGGCATTTTTAAACTGTCATTACCCCTGGAGGGAAGGGAAGATCCATTTATCTAGTGTTGCTATCAAGAAGCAACAAGTACGATGACATTTGCAGAGCCAGTGCTGCTATTCCACGGCTGGTTTAGAACAGCAGAGCTTTTGGGGGAGAAGGGCTGGACTAAAAGACTTCTTAAAAGGTTTTTTTACCTTGCCAGCAGACAGCAAGTTAAGATCATAGAATGCTAACGAAAATAATAATGTGTATACCTTTTATTTACTAACCACAAGAACACCTCAGAACTCAGCTTTGTTTCAGAAGGTCCAAAAATCTAACCGTACCACCGATGCCGACGGCTGGGCACAGAAGGGGCTTTTACTCATCAGTCCCAGCACCAGCAGTTCCTTTCCAGCCACAGCACACGTGCACAGCAGGCACAAAACTCTGGTTAGCTTTATTTTAGCCAAACTTTTCAGAGTGTAAAAGAGAGTCTGCTTGGAATTAGCTACAAAGATGAGCAGAGACATCTCCAGGCAAAGACACACAATTAGCAGTAACAAACAGTATAGCCTACAACTGCTGGCTAACGCAAGCCGGCCGCCGGCTACAAGGGAGCTGACCCAGTTCCCAGCGTGGAAAAACCCAGGGTGAGCTCAGGGACCTCAAAAACTCCTTCAGTGCAACGTGGTGTAGTGGCCACTGCCTGCCAGCCCTCGCTGTACGGTGGAGCAGGTCATGGTGGCAGCTCCACGCTCACGGAAAGCCACTCGGCAGCGTGCCCAAGCGTGCACGTGTGCGCCGGCAACGCAGTGTCACCCCAGGGGGGCAGAGACCACAGAGACCAGCCTCACGGGGACCATGACTCTGAAAGTGTTCAGAGAAAAATCGAGAAATTAAAATGGAATTAATTTGCCATATGACATGAAAATACACAGAGTAATACAGGACTAGAAAAAAACCCATACAGTTATCAAGAATCCCAGGGATATAAGCTAATTACTAAGTATTTCAGTAACTGTGGGGTTTGAAATGTGACAATATAACAAGCCACACAGAAGACTTAAATGTTCTCAAGTTGTCGAGGAGGGGAAGAAAGTTATACTTCATCTGCTCATAAAGATGATAAACCATACACAGGATTAATTAGCAGCAATTAGCAATTAGTGAGTTTCTCTGATAATGCTTCAGGAAAGGAACCCATGCATTTAAAGGATCTCAGACCACAGCTGCGTCGGAGTGGCACACAGCCCAAACCGCTACCCCAGGAAACACTTCTCCAGGCTGCATCAAAGCCTCAATCCTTCAGGAGACCAGTGAATGGGAGACACTTTAATAGATATTTCAGTAAATAAAAAACAAGTGGAAAACTCAGCGGGCAAATTTGATGCACCTTCTCAAGCTGGAAGGCAAAGCCCGGCAGGGAGGCGGTTGGTGGCCACCAGGACACACGGGGCTCCCCAGCACGGGATGGAGTGCTGCTCCCAGTGGCACGTGGCTGCTCGGGCACTCGGGCTCCCCGACCTCACCGAGGCATGGATGCAGATCCTAGAGGCTGCCAGCCCTTGGAAGTCCCGGGTTAGAGAAAGCAGCTTGCAGCTAAGTCGCAAGAGCAGATGAGGGGCAAGGAACAGGGCCAGGGCGAAGGCGGCGGTGGGAGACAGGAGGAAGAGAAGGAGGAGGCGGCAATTCCAGCTTCTGGGCTCATCATCCGGCTGCTTCTCTGGGAACAGCCAGCTCTGCGGGGACAGTGGATGGCAGGAACAACAGAAAGGTGCAGCAGGGATCTGAAGGCACTGTATCGTCAATCAAAAGGCAGCCTACAGGGAAGTATTAGAGTACAATACATGGCTGGCCCCGGCAACTGCTCAAGGACGGCATAAAGAGAGGAATAAAGGAAGGAACTTGAAACGCCTCAAAGAGGTCCTATTTTTAGGAAAAGCTGAGCACTCACTCGCCTTTTGGAACTGCCTGCCTCGCGACGCCGGTGGCTGGGCACTCAAATCACCAGGCGTTTCTGCAGACGTGCACCTGCAAGTCAAGAAAGGCTGTCTGTGCCTGGGGAACCGGGCCACACGCCGCCAGTTCCGCTCCCTCACCTCTGCAGGCAAGAAGCGGGCATTTTCAATAACTACTTTTTGTAACTAGCAAGATTAATCCATAGGGTAAAGATTCCCATCAAAACTAACAAATAAAAATCAAGCCTACATCTTATCAAAAAGTCCTTTTCGTTCCATTCTGGGGTCCATAAATTCACACAAAGCTAAGAAAATAGAGAGCAATTTTTAAATGCTGGTCTGGCAATAAAATACTGGTCTCTCGCAAATGGAATCCGGAACATACAACAAGGGGCTATACATTATCCTGCCTGAAAACTCCCTCGGGGGAAATAAGGTTATCAAAACTTTGGAGAACTTAATGCAAACGCTGATCCTTCTCCCGTGCAAATGCACAGTGTGGGGAGGTGTTAACAGAGCATTTTCCTCCACTGCAAAGAGGGTGGTTGGAATTTGAAATAGTCCTATCGCCTCTGATTTTTCATTCATGCTGCAGGTGCTCCCTGGCATTCAGCATTTATTTATGGAAAGGTTATTTTCGTGCTACCGTTCACATTGTGAAACAAGCTACTGCAGAGTTCACAGATGAGGCTCACATGAACAGTAAGCTTGAATTTGAAAAATCATTCATAATAGTATGGGGAGCTGGGGGAGGGAAATAATCCAGAATCTGAACAAATACAAACTGAAATTCCCTCTCGAGCTGCTTCAGTATTTGATTGCAGTCCATTACAAGCTGTGGAATAGCAGCAGCAGGTCTTGGCTAGCCATGGGGAGGTGCAAGGGTCTGGGACGAGAGCGAGCACACGTTGATACCGGCTCACTCAGGAGCCCAGAGGGGAGATGCTGCCCACAGGAGGGCCAGGAGCGATGGCGGTGTCCTCATAACAAGTCCTGCTGGATGTCTACAAAGCCCAACACATTTTTTTGGTAGATGCCGTGTCCTTGTATCCAACGGAGGAATCTGGGATTGCACGGGCAGGATGTTTTCAAGAGCCACATCCAGACCAGGCAACCAGGTAACAACTTCATAAATTTTAGAATTACAATTATGCTTCTCCTGCAAGTTTTTATCATGTTTCCCAACCAGAGACTGACCTGAGTGTCTCCAGCAGGCACTGACACAAGCCCTGTCGCGTGCCATCGCTTCTGCGTCTGCCTACCCTCGGCTCACGCAACCGCCTACCCACCAGATTTCGGTTTGCCGTGTCTGCGGGGGCTGCCAGGGCCACATCAGAGCTCTCTTTATCTGGCTGTATTGTTAATTAGGGTATGTTTTGCTTCTACCTGTTCAGATGTCTGCTCTAAATACCACATCTCTCTCTGGGGTGCCACAAGAGACTGATACACACCATACAGCGCAGGAGTATTTGTTTTCTTCAGCTGAGACACAATTTTACCACATTTAGCAAGAGGAGACCTTGAGAAACATAATTGAATTAGAAGAAACCAACTTGTATTTCCAAGAAGGAGGTTTCGCCTAGCTAACTCGCTGGATGCATGCCAAGGTTTCGCTGCTCCGCGAGACGAGGGGAACAGAGTGGGCTGTTGTATTTGTACACTCAACTGCTCAGAACCTCTCTGCGGTGCGTTGTCCTTGTCTAAAGGGAAAGATCCGCTCATCAGAGGTGCTTACTCAGTGATAATTGTCATGTAAGTTGCCAATTTTAAGACACTCAAATGATTTTTCTTTTTCCACTGAAAAATACTGAGTAGAAAAGTTGAGCACACTAGAAACATTAGAAAAATAAGCAACAGTAAAAAATACTAATTAAAATAAATTATTAAATGCTTGTGTTCTGTATCAAAAGCAGACCCAAGAATTGTCAGTCCTAGGACAGATATGACATTTCTAGACTGAAACATCATCAAGATGTTTCCTGGCTCCAAGGACAGATTGCAGCATGAAGCCTGTCTGGGTCCAGAGAAAACACAGCAAACCCCATAACCAGAGGTTCCCTGTAAGCAAAGGGGCTCAGTAACCAGGAGCACAGTGAAGCCCCTCTGAAGGTAGAGACTTCAAAACGCTCCTCTACACACGCCATTACAGATTGTGTCATTCTTTTTCTTTTCACTAAAAGCAGCAAGTCTGCAGGGCAAGGCCCCTCTTGAGGTCCCACAGCAGCAGATCCACCTGGGCTTAGAAGGAAACGGGACATTTTTATGGCAAGAAATGGAGGGAGAGGAATAGGCAGAGAATTTAAGGATGAAGTGATAAAGACTGAGGTGGGTACTGGGATTAATTTGGAAAGAACGGCATCCCAAAGAACCGAACGGCTGTTTCGAGCACAGTAATTTCTTATGGCTCTTACAGGCAGTTGAGCCTCTGTCACTTAAAGCCACAGTTTCAGAAATACCCAGTTCTGTTGAAGGCGTCTGGGAGGAAGACACGTGCCTGCCTGGCAGCAGGAAAGGGGACAGAGGGACCGTTGAGTAACAGCCTGTTCTTCCCCTGCGATGCTTTCTATACGTCAGCACTGAACATGCGTTTGGCAGTTTTAACACAAAAGTGAAATCCCGCAGCAAATACCTCTGATGCACATCTCAGGGTGCCATTTTAATACGCACCACACAGTTAAACCGAAATCTGCCTCTGCGGGACACAGACCAGGACATCCCCTGCCCAGGCGTCGATCAGGACTGGGGAAAACCCAGGGGCTGCGTCCCCCCTGCCGCCCCGCGCTGCGCGGGAGCAGCACCCACACAGCACCGTGCCCGCAGGAGCCCAGCACCCTGTCCCCTACCCCCAGGAGCAAACTGGTTTGTAGATTGACCTGTCAACAGTTTGTAACTCAACCAAAAGCCAGAAGAATATTTATACTGCTTTCCTTCCCCAGCACATTGTGCAAGATTTTATAGATGTACTAAATATCTGCTTTAAATTATTATGAAGTGTAGTAAAGCGCCATAAAGCCATCAGTCACCTGTGGGAAATGAACTAAATTAAACCTGGTTACAATTTACAGTCCAAGCTCTTGTCCAGCCGTTTACAGTTTGTTGTATCCCAAAATTAATTATGGAGAAAAGCCAGATTTCAGATGTAGGAGAAGTGATACTGGCGGCAGCAATACCAGTAGCACTGATTTCCCAAGCAACAGAAATCGCAGTGGCGAGTCCCCACAATTCCGCTAGGACAGACAAAACAACAACAAAAAAAAGGCAGTAAAGCAAGTGCCACTTTTATCCCATTTTTGTCTCAGCCTGTGAGCTGGGCAGAGGATAAGAAGGTGACCGAATTGCTGTCACTGCAGTGTCCCCGAGTCGGTGTGACCCCATCTCCTGCAGGAGGGTCACTGGCACCTTCCCCTTCCTCCAAACGCCTCCGACCAGGGGCTGGAGGTGAAGGGGGGGAGCGCAGCCCCCGCTCCGGGACCCAGGCAGCCAGGGAGCCCCGGCTCCTTCAGCTCCGACGGACGCCTTTCCCAGGCTGCACGCCTTTCTGCCCAGGAATTTCTGCCTGTTCTACCATATGGCAACATAACGCCTGACAATTTTGTGTAGCCCCTTTTCTGCCATAAATTACCATTGCTCAGCCTCACCTGCGGTAAAAATCCCACCCCATCAAAGTTGTTTCCCAGCTGCCCTCAGATGAAGGAGGTTTTTAAGGATCTTGGTTGAAATGCCAGCCAATCCATTTCTAAACCTTTCTTTAATTTCATTTTAGCCAGGCAACACAGATTTTTGTATGAGCCTCATGAAGAAAACACTAGTCAAAATCAGTCTTCCCAAAGAAATTTATAGCTAAATTACTTTTGTCAGTTTTTTACTTCTTTTGTTCACAATTAGTGAGGTCTCATGTCCTCCCTAAAACATGGAATGACTTATTTTGTGGTCCCATGAGACACATTAGACTTTTGGGATATCAATCCAATTCATGCCTTCCTGAGATTTTAAATTAATCACACTGATTACAGCTTTATTTACTCACTGAGGTCTACTTAGTCCTTCCTTTGTTGCTGTAAAAAGCTTGTTATTCTTTTTAATTGAACTGCTTTTGTAAACGGCATGCATTCTCACTAATTATTTTCCTTGATGAGAGTGGAGTTCCTAATTACTAATGCTCCCCTGAAATCTGTCATCTGACAAGGAACATTACGGTGGCACGTGGGCCAGTCCTGGGCAGGAGGGACAGGGAGCAGAGGACAGGGAAGGGACGGAAGACGCTGCAGGGAAGCGGGGGGCTCTCTGCCCCCCCAGACCCTCCCAGCCCCGCCGTGCTTCGCCTGGGGCCACACGGACGCAGGAGACAAGAACTACACCAAATTCTGCATTTCAAGAATACACGATGGCTGGGGGGAAATTACGATTATAAATTTTACAATATTTATAGTCTTCAAACGAAACATTAATTTGATAAAGCATTTTATGTATATCAAAATTATTCAAACACTTGTGCTGCTTTGTTGAAGACATTTGCCTTTTAAATTTATTTTCAGAGTCAAAACATAGAGACTTTTTAAATTAACAGTTTTTATTTCAATAAGATCGTTTTGAGTTAATTTCCCTCAATCTAATGCTAATGCAGCATTTAAAAAAAATCAGAAACATTTGTATCAAATAACAGAAACTAAATGTGCCACTTGATCAAAAAGTCTGTGTTGTAATTTTTCACTTTGGCTAGAAATAAGCTTTTGCGGTGGAATATTCCAGGAGGATACACGTAGTTTTTCATTTCAGCCAGTAAAGTAGAAACACTTAGTTGCAAGAAAATAATTATATTCATCAAACACAGAATAAAAATGCCTCAGTTTCCTATTGGAGATCCTGCAGACCAAGGAGAAGGCAGCAGACAGACAGGAGGACGCCAGAAAGGGACTGGCCACGGGGCACGGGCACGCTGGGATGGGGCATGGGCACGCTGGGACGGCACCGGCAGCCCCGGCGCTCCTGCAGGCGTTAGGGCATCGTCCTGTCCAGGGCAGGTTTGAATGGGGAATTCAGAGGAAATCAATGAAATGACTTTACAGCTGCTTACACCAAGCTCTCATCAGTGGTGACACGCAGTACCAGGGAAAACTCTATGTTTGTTTGCAAAGCAAACAAGTGACCAACTAAATCCAGCGTCTGGAGCCAAAGGGAAGCGGGGCCCGAGCCAACCCCGAAGGAGGAGCTGCAGGGGGAGCGGGGGGTGAGAGCAGGCGCCTGAAGCCAACGCTGAACTCGGAGCAGGGGAAATGGGGGAACAGAGGAAAGATGCAACAGGCCATAAAACAATGATTAGAGCAGGCCAACCAGTAACTGTGGCTAAGCAGTTTCAGGGATCTGGGCACAAGGCAAGGAAAACCTGAACAAATTCAGCCATGCAGATGGAGAGAAATAGCTTAAAGACGCTCAGCAGAAGCGCACAGCACTTCAGCACAGCCTGGATGTGACTCCCTGGTGAGAAACTCCAAAGTTTGGAAACTGATACCAGGATCAGAAGCGAGTGGGTTGTGCTGTGGGCTGGGCTCCAGAGGTTCCTGGACATCAGGACGGATTTGCTCAGGAAGGGAAGAGCACTGCCATCTACAGCACCAGAGATTGTTCCTACAGCTTCTCATCCAGGTACAGACTCAACCCAGCCTCGTTTAATTCAGGAGAACAGGGAAGTTCACAGTTTGCACTGACTCTGATGCAGACGCTGTCAGGAGCTCTAGATATGTCGTACATGCTTGTTCACATTTATTTGTGTGTTTATTCTTCTTCCTGGCAGTTACATGGGTTTCAGGTCAGTAAGAGCATTGTAATGCTCGGTGAATGGGATAAAACAGCTTCTGTCTCTAGTCAAATGCATAAAATATCAATATCTCATCTTTAGCTGAATACGTTACACACGTCTCTTGCAAAATGGATCTACTAACCAGATTAGATGCCATTTGAAATCTCTGGAGAGCACTCATAAATACATTACAGGATTTGCATAACAACAAGCAGTTTAAGTGGCACACAGAAGGAACAGATGATGATCCGCAAAACAAATCTGCATGTCTGAAAACTCCCTGCTCGGTTGGTATTCATCCTGTACGGCACCAACCCACATTCAGCACGCAAACAGCAAGTCCTCTGACTTGAGCTTAGTGATGCAACAATAATCTTAAATAACGTCTGCTACTGGTTGCCCAGCAGTGGTGGAACCCCACACCTCTGCTCCCCAGCCCAGGCTTCCACCACGGTCACCTGCAGTATTTGGTGATGGACAATGAAGCAGGACCCTGTCTATACGGAAAACAACAAGAACAACCCAGCCTGATGAGTGACTGTCCAAGAGCTGATGCCTTTGAAAGATCAAAGGAGAGTCTGGCATGCCCAGGCTGTACCAGACTGGTGACGGAGATCCAGGAGGAACTTCATAGAATCATAGAATCGCTGAGGTTGGAAGGGACCTTTAAGATCATCGAGTCCAACCTTTAGCCTACCCTGACAAGAGCCACTTCTAAACCATGTCCCTCAGTGCCCCATCTACCCTTTTTTTAAACACCTCCAGGGATGGTGAATCCACCACCTCCCTGGGCAGCCTATTCCAATGTTTAATAACCCTTTCAGTGAAGAAATGTTTCCTAATATCCAATCTAAACCTCCCCTGACGTAACTTGAACCCGTTTCCCCTCGTCCTATCACTTGTCACCAGGGAGAAGAGGTCAGCCCCCATCTCTCTACAACCTCCTTTCAGGTAGTTGTAGAGGGTGATAAGGTCTCCCCTCAGCCTCCTCTTCTCCAGGCTAAACAACCCCAGCTCCCTCAGTCGTTCTTCATAAGGTTTGTATGCCTTATGTCTGCCCTACGCAAGAGATGCAGAGAGGCATCAGGCAGAAGGGTTTCCACCAGCCGCGTTCTGTTTTGCCTCTTCTCTGGGTGTTAAATGTTTTGAAGAGACTACATTTTCTTGGTTCAAAGAGGGTTGTGATCCTGTGACAGTCACTTAAATAAACAGTATGCGGTTTCTAGAAGCAATTCCTGAGCTGCAGTGAGCATTAGGCCCTGAACAAATACCAAGATGCAGAAGCACCCCAAGGCACAGCAGGCAGGGGCTGAGAGCAGCAGGGTGAGCAGCAGAGCTGGGCACAGGCAGCTGGCAAACGTTTGGGGAAAGCAGGGTCTGCACGAGACAGCAGTGAGGTGCCCCAGAAAAACTGCATGTGTGTGCTAGGCTAAAAATGAGCAGAATTTGAACAGAGATTACACCTGACTTTGTCACTCAGTTCCACAAACACTACAATTATCTGCCCTCATCCAAAAGTATACTCTTTTTTTCCCCAAAGAAAATCCTACTGGAAAAGACATTTTTCACTCTGACAGATGACCATTTGCATCCAATTACCTATCTCCCCCTTTCCAGATGTGACTGGAAAATTATATACTCAGCTCAGGGACACAGCTGGATGCCATCCCCAGGCTCGCCTCTTCCAAGACTAATGAGACGCTATGAAGAGTGAGGCTTTGATAGCTCAGCACACTACAACAAAGAATCCCAGGTCATGCCTACAGCCGGGAACATTTAAATGAGACGACCCCAGTTTTAGTACAGGGCTTGCTAAGTGGAGAGCTCGCTATTTTGGGTAGACACACAGGAGTCCCTCGTGTATTTAGAGCTTTAAGAGGACTGTCGTGATGGGCAGTTCTAATGAAACCTCAGCTGCAGAGCTATTTACACAGATGTTTTACCAGCACATAGTGCAGCAGGCTCCACATCAAGACCTTCTGATGGACCCAGGCCCAATTATCTACCAAATGTTCTTCAGCTTTCCTCTGACCAGCACTAATGGACCCACTTACAGCTACAAATAAAAATTGCTCAGCTTTAAATTGGAAAAAATACTTCTCTGTGCATTCATGTGGGGGGCAGGGTTGGACTGGAATAGCAGAGGGACAAAGAGGAGCAGCAGGACTCAGCTGGATTGGCAGAGCACAAAGGAATGAAATGTGAGAGTTACTGCAAAAGCCCCACTTGAAATGACTATCAAATCCTGTTTACCAAGGAAAGCTGTGCAACGGCTCTGGAACGCCCTTCTTCCGACAAGCACCCACGCAGTTCTGCAAGCGAACAAAGCAAAGATAGAAAACAGATGGAGAAATTAGCAATGGAAGAAAAGTTTTCCATCTATACTGTATGTTCCCTCCCAGTCTGAATAAGCACGCACATGCACAGATTTCTTTGTGCGAAACAACTCAAACCGAAGCTAACACTTGCTAGTGCTCTCTGTGGTTATTCTAACGCTGCCTGAGGCTAGACCAGCAAGCAGCGTTGTGGCAATGATGTGGGATGCATTCACGACCCTCCGGGTGAAGTTTCCTCCTGGCAGCTTGGATCTAATTGTTCACTGGTATTTTCACTAATTTTTAGGGGCTGGCGTGGAACGTGCCATGTTTGCCTGCGCAGCGTGGAGTCCAGAGTGCAGACCCCCTTCTGCATCTTTCTTTTTCTTTCTCTGAATTTTGTTTAGGATCATCTTCTTTGCTTGGATATTTTGTCAAATTGTGATCTTGCATGAATCTTTTCATTGTTTTCTCTTCCACCTCTCTATTTCTTTCCCCTCCACCCAGGCATGGGCTCTGCCGTTCCCTCTCTGGTGACGTACCTTTTTTCATGCAACTCTTTGCTCTTGCACAATCTTCTGAAGTTTCACGTTTCCCCATTTGCTTCCTCATTCACATCCACTGGAACATTGCCATGACAGCATATCAAACTCTACAAAAGCCATGACACTTCCCCACCCCATAAAAACTGCCTTCAGCTCAACAGTAGGGACCTGGCTTGGTATGCGTGTGTCATAGAACGGCAGGCAGACATTTCTCCCAGTACAAAGCAAACATTTCCCAGCATGGCAGCCTACCTCTGAGCTGCAGCTGCCCTCTGGGGCTCGCACACAGGGGATCAGCGCTTGCCTTCATCCATGGATTTCATCCTCTGACACACTGAAGGGGCATCTGCCTTCAACTGGCCCAAGTGGAACCATCCAGCTACACCCAAAGGCAACCACCGAGCTCCCATTCGGCTCAGGGACATCAGGATTTTGTGCACGTTGTTTCTCCAGTGCCTGGCCCAAAGAGGCTGAGGCAGTAACAGCCCCCGCAGGAGCTGTAATAGGGAGGAAAGAGGTTGCTAAAGAGAAAGTGCTTGTTCTGACAGTGCTTTAGACAACTGCTTCTTTTACCAAATAACGCTACGTTGTTTTTCCTGAAGTGCTTTTAAAACTGAAATAACATTGAGTTAGAAAGCTCACAAACAGTATTTGAGATGTAAGGGGATGAAAATTAGCAGCTGATACAAATTTTCTGCAAGTGGTTCACAGAATCAGATTTGACAGAACTTCTAATTTGAAAGATAAGTGTGTTCATGAACATTTCATCTGTCACGTCAGGTCACAGCAGAGAAATGGAAATGCAGCAGGGTTTGAAACGAGCTAACTTTTGTTCAGGAGTCGGGGCAAGTGCACTAAGCAGCCAGAGCTGAGTGAATAATGAATCATTTATTCAAGAACTGTCAGCTTGCTTTCTTCACTGAGTTGTCCTGGCTTCCCTCAGTTTATTCTTTAGCCGAATAATGTGTGTGATGAAATATCAGCTGTAATTCATTTCAGAGCAGCTCCCTGACATCACAAACAGCTGCAGTTGGGCCCAGAGGCCACAAGATACATCATGTCTCTGGCTGAACGAACACAACCTTGTAGCCCGTGGTTTCAAGCCAAGGAGATGTGCTCTGTTCTGGGTGGAAAGGAGCATCTGGCTTGTTGGACCCCCATCGCACACCTCTAGAGCCCCAATCACAGGGGGAGCAGAGGGGGTCACAAAGCAAATTTACCACCGCTCTCAAATACAAAGCGTGAGACCAAGCACCCAGTGGAATCGATCTTCCCAGGCATCTGGTGATGGAAACCAGTTGTGGGCATCCAGGCTGAGCCCTCGTGTCCCCGGCACAGGCACATACCCGCAGAGCTCCCAGTGACGGGCAGTTTCTGCGTTGCCTGCTGCTGCCCCTCTGCCAGAGCTCCGTCTGAGCCCTGCTGCCCTGACAGCCCCCAGCAGGGACACCCGGCTGTTAAAGGAGCTGGTCATCCTAAAGAAAAGGCATTTTTAGGTTGAGTTAACCACTCTGTCAGAAGAGCTGAGCAGAGAGGGGATTCCATAGGGCACCACACGGGCAGGGTCCCTCACACCCGCCTGCAGAGCCACAGGCATGGGGACCGCAGGCACAGCAACCATTCCCAGCACTAACCGCATCGGCCCAGCTCTGACCACGGCTTGGAGAGAGTCCTGGGACCTGAACCACGGCAACTGACCTGCCCAGAGCGGGGAAAGCTCCATCTCACTGCTGCTGATGTACCTTAAGTGTTCACTGATCTGATCAGTTTATTATCTCCAGTTGCCCTGAGAGTGCAACGTTGTATTCAAAACCATGTATTTATAGCTGGCTAATCACAGCTTAATTACAGAAGCTCAGCAGGCTCTTGTATGAACACAGAGTCTGAGGCAGTTCCACTAGGAAACTTTTTATGAGATAAGCAGAAGCATCAAATTACTCAAGATGTGTGAGAAAAACCTATTTAGTGTTAATTGGGACAATTACCTTTTTTCTAATTTGCATGTGTCATGAATATTAAAACCATACTAAAAAGAAAACACTTTCACTGGCTAACTGCTGCCCAAAGAAACAGTCTGCAGGGAGGAAGGAAAGGCGTCGAGCTGGAGTGGCGGATGGAGCCGGCCACGGTGATGCCTGCCCTCGCTGCACTGCCCGCAGCTTGCATCAGCCTCCCTGCAGCAATGCAGGGGAATCCTCACAAAACAGACAACAAAACCAGCAGCATCACCCCGATGCAGACGCCGATGGGAACCAGAGGACCTCAATTCTGTACTTTAGTGCCCGATAGAGGTGATGAGTCCCTGCAGCTTATACAGACAGGCGGCAGAGGAGGCTGACTCGAGAAGCTGCTGCTACTGCACAGTACATCCCTGCCTAGTCAATCAGTCCCATGTGCCAGTGACAGGCGCGTCCCCTGATATTCAGCTCGCTCTTACCAGCACAGCCCCAGCAAGCCAAGTTTGCACCCCAGTCAGCTGGGGTGAATCGCAGCCGGAGTCGCTCGCACAGCCCTCGCCTGCGAGCAAGGAGAGCTGCGGCTCCTCCTCAGCACACGAGCAGCAGCGAGGCCCCACCGCTCTGCGGCTCCTCAGCCCAGAAACCCACAGACACCAGGCATGGACCGGTGCAGTAGCAAGAACTTTGCTGACATTAGGCAGATATTAAGTTCTGTTAAGCCAAACATCAAGCTGTATTGACCCGGAGTTAAATATTGACGGAGGCGACGCAGGTGCTATCCGACTGGCTGCAGCAGTACTTCAGGGAAAACTCTTATCAGCTTTCGTGAGCCTTTCAGACGCTGGAGTTTGCACATGTGATTGGACTGAGTAATGCCGCTCGCGGAGTGAGCCCGTCTGACCTTCAAGGAGCTATGCAAAGCAGGATTTCCTAATTCCTTGTGACTTTCAAGAAAGGCATCCTGCAATGCTATTTTTTTCTCATCTGTAGTGATTCTTGTTGCCGGTGGAAACACAGCTGGGTTACCACAGTAACCCCAACCCAGGACTCGGCTTTCCAGGAATGTGGGGGAAATGCCAGTGTTTTCCAAAGTACCCAAATATATTCTAGAAAGAACTCTACTGGAGATAATTACATTCAATGACACAGAAATAAACCATTAAAAATGACAGGTATTTAAAACCTTTTAAAAGCCTCATTTATAAGCCTCAATGATGTTTCTGAAAACATGCCTCGAAAAAGGAGAAAGTGAGAAGAAAGATGAGATGAAATTCCTTCCCAGGGCCGTGCTGCCAGCACAGCGGGAGGGCCGTGCCGCGGTGCCTCTGCTCTGGCGGGGTCCCCAGAGGGGAGCACAGCCACCAGCACGGCTGGCACCGGCAGCATCCCCACAGGAGGGGACCGGGCTTGGCTCCTCCAGCAGTAGTAAGCACCAATAAACAGAGAGCGAAGCACTGAGCGCCCAGCAGAATCAGCCCCTGCTCTTCCTTGTTTTCTCACGTGAGTGATGGCAGACCCAGGAACTAAGATATCTCAAACTCCTGTCAGCTAACGCCTAACGGGGTGAGGTAAGCTGGGCTTGCTGGGGAGCGGGCTGCAAACAAGTACGTTCAACTGACCTCTCTTGTGCTTTCATAATTTACCTCTACTAAAGAATCATAACAGAGCTATTTACAGCAGCCATTAAATAAGGCAATATTTCAGCATTGATTTTGTGTCTTTCCCACTAGTGCACACAGCTTTTGATAACTCAAACCTTATAGATTTTTCTATAAACAAAAAATTAATATCTGCAGGAGGAGAGAGTGTACAACTGGTTACAGCAGTGACAATCTGGGGTCTTGCGGGTGCAGCTGGAGGTGGGGAAAAGGAAAAAGAGGGGGAGAGAGCACTAATGCACTTGTGGCTTCTCTGGGGATTAACAAGCAGCCAGAAAAGGATGTTTGAAGAACAGCAAATGGTATGGCGTGATCTGTGCTGACCCTTCAATTGCCCATGAAACACTCTTCATTTACTTTATTTATTTCTATTAAATTCGAACGCTTCTCAGGAGACAGAGGCTCAGTCCCCAGGGACCCAGACACACCAAAGGACTCTGCTCAGTGCAGAAGCAGCCCGAGGATGAAGGCTGAAGATGAGATCGTCCTTCAATGGGAATGGGAAATGTTCCTCCTCCCTCCAGCCCTAGCCTGCTACCGTCGTTTGTCAGGGTGGGCTTTTTTTCCCCTCTGATCAAGTGAGAACAAAAGGAAATTTGATCAGGATTACATTTTTGCTAAGGAAGCAAGAGCTTGTTGGAGATTTGCAAGAGAAAAAGCAATCAGTTCAGAAGCAGCATGTAGACAAACTTTAGACATTAAAGTCAGAAGTGTGTATCAGTGACAGCACAAGAAAAATTCCTAGGGTCAGCACTGCAGCATGGAAACAAAGCGCTCTTCTCACATCTGCTTTTCTTTGGGGTTTGGCCAAGCCCTTTTCTCTCTGTTTTTTTTTTTTCTGCAAACACTAAACAGACTACTAGGAGTCAAAACTAGAAACAGAACGGAACTATCATCATCGAGAAACCTGCAGCCTGCAGGAACTGCCGGAGAACAGAGCGCGTGCAAGGGCAGCAGTAGGAAATTGGAGAAGAGAACGCAGTGCTGGAGCAGGGAACGACAGGGACAAGGAAGCCTTGCTTAACAGCCTGGGGTTTGGGAGGATTCAAGTACCCTTGGGCTTCACAGCTTTCATCTGCTGCAATAAAGTGATGAATACGGCAGTAAACTGGGACTTAAAGGCTTCATTTACACAGCTGAGCAGAGCGAACCCAAGGCAGTTTGGAGCAGCCGCTGCAGCCAGCTCTGGCACGGACAGGCACCAGCTGGCCGGTCTGTTGTCTGATACCTGCCCTACGGGGCTCTGCTTTGCCGCCTCTTCGCATGCTTGCAGACCAAAATGGTGATGGCATCTGAAGGCATCCTCCAGCCCTCTGCAGCAATCCATAATCCCACATCTTTTTACTGCACTATACTGAGAACATACATGAGAAAATGCACTTTTCTGTGCCTAGCTGGAGTCTGACCATTTTAATCACCTGAGCCTGTGAACGGTGCCATTGACTTCACGGGTGGCAGACGCCAGCTCCCAGTCCATGGGCACTGGTGCAGGAAATTAAGACGAATTCAGTGACTGCACACAGGGAGTGGCAATAAAATTATACAGCCTGGTCTCATCCCATATGTCCATGGAATATTTAAAAAATAATAATAAAAAAGGTGCTAAATCTTTAAAATCCCCAGACAGAAATGTTAGAAAAATACTCAGCCCTAACAGAGGCAAGGACTGGCAGGGGAGGCAGTACTTTTGTTAACCAGACAGCAGGGCTCCTTCCCCGGCTCTTCCCCGAAGGCAGTATTCCCTAACCATTTCTTATGAGACCCTTTATGTATTACTCACAGTAAATCAAAGGCTCCGCCGCTGCTGAGATATAAGCCGGCAGGGCGTGCGCTGCCTGCAGTGCATTTCTTCCTCGACGCTATTAGCCAGCAGCCAGGGAAGGCTGGGCCATGCAGCAAGCCCTCGCGGCTGAGCCTCCTTCCTTCCCCAATGCTCAGAGATCAGTGCCTCCGTCGGGCGGCAGCCCCGGCTCCTGCGGCTGATGTTAAGTGCCTGTGAACATCTGTAATCAGTGCTGACTGGCAGCGCACCCCGCGTGAAACTCCTGCAGCAAGGCAGGATTTTGAGCCTGTGATAGCAGTCGGCAGCGGCTCGCAGCCACTTTGCTGGGCTCGGCCAGGTGGCCAGCTGCAGGACAAGGAAACAGCCCCAACACCCGGCTCCCTTGGCCCCTGCGCTGCCCAGCCCAGCTCCTGCACCCGTGGCAGCTCTGGCCACCGCAGCGCCCAGGGTGACACGGGTGCAGGAGCCCTGCCAGCACATGGGGACACCGCGCCCCATAGCGCGGGGCTGGGGAGACTGCAGGCACACCCAGGCTGTGCCTTACTTTTTTTGCTTATTAATGATTCTGTTCGGTTGTTTGCAAACTGGTTTTGGTTTTTGGCTGGCTGGTTTGAATCGCAAATCCCTTCTTTTGATAGGAACGATTGCTGGAAGAACAGCAAGATTAAATTAATGAAACAATAGTAAATTATAAGGCAGCCGTGCCGTGTGTGTTTCATAAAGACAAAGGGATCAGGGAAGCTACTGCACTAATCACAGTCGATATTTTTCTGTGCCATGACACTTATATACTGAATTTATTGCAAAACAAAAATTACTTACTTTTTTTTTTGAAGCAAAAGAAACCAGCTCATGGAACCAGTCACTGAGCGAACAAATCTTTAAACTAATTCAGACTTCACATTCCTTTAACAAGGCCAAGTGGGGCAATACGGGCTTTTACAGCTCCCCCAATTTCAGTGTCATTTTTCCTGATCCTTTGTCATTTTGTGTTAGTCTGATTCCATTAGGAGGAGTTACAGGAGAAGTAATGGGCAGATAAAGGAATCCAACCAAAATCTAATGGAGAAAACGGGGCTTCCTTCCATTAGCCAAGCAGTATGACAGACAGTAATGGATTTCATACCCGACTGATGTGAAGCTTGTGAGGATAATTTAGTGATAACAGTTTATCAACATATTGATAACCATCAGACACAGCCCAGGCTCCATGCGTGCCTCCCCAGCATGTCACTTGTTAGCCATTCCAGGCCTGTACCACCCCACTCTCTCGCCCTTACTTTGATCCCCATTTGCACTATCTGCCGCAGGCAAAAGTCATGATACTGTATTAGCATAACACCTTTTTACTGCTCCGTAAGCAGAAACCATCTGGAACCCACATTCCCAGAAACTGAAGGACGTGATAACTCACCCGCTACAGCTTTCTCTTTTAGGAAGCAACTTGGAAGTAAGATGTCATACTAGCTCTGTCCCAGGAAGCCTCTCCAGAGAAGCAAAAAGTCACCCCCAACTTAAACTGCACTCTTTATAGAAATAATACAAATTTCATTTTAAACTTGAAAACTAATCTAGGTAGCCCTCAGAGAGCAACAGGCCCAGTGCAGGACTCGGATTAGCAGTTCATGCCTTTGTAAAAGGATTAGTGGGACTCCACTGAGCTGAGGGTTAATTTGAAAATAAATTTGCATCTATAGAGATGCGTAATGCAAAGGGCATGATGGTCCCCGGGCCCAAACACCCTGCATCTTTATAGCTCCCTTGATAAGGCATGTCCTGCAAACACTGTGAAACATCAGGGATTCCACTCTATCAGTGCTTTCTTCCAACAATAGAGATTTCTCAAAATTACAGATTTCTATCTTCATAGTGCTGTGGGCTTCAGGAAAACAAAGAGATCCATCCCAGAAAGCATCAGCTAGGAAAAAAGTCTCCTATGATCCTGCCATATAATCCTGACATGTAATGTATAAAGCGAAGATACACTTGATAATTGCTGATGCTTTTTTTTTTTATTCCCCTGTATTTCTTTTGGAAGGCTGTTTTAGGTTCTGTCTCCTGACGGGCTGATTTTTCTTTCTCATTTTTCATCTAAAATTATTCTTGGACTGTTTACACTCATTTGCTCTGCATTAATATTATCTGGCAGTACAAATACCTTTTTTTTAATTTTATTTCAGTTTCTTCATTGACGGTGATGATATCAGCTCTAAGTTTTGTATTCTGCTTGACCAAGGAAGCTGAGAATTTTCAGATGCTACATGGGTCCATACATACACTGTAACTGAGTGACAAAGAGACTAAGGAGAGTTGGAGGGGAAATATTTTCATTACTTTTTAGAGAAGATACAAATCTTCGTGGGAAAACATCTATTATATTATGTTTTCTATCCAAATGTGACTTAAGAAAAAAGTTATTTAAATAGCAAATTCAACAAAGTAAGGCTTATTATTGTTTAGTCTCATTTCGTTTGATGGACAGGTGATTTTTCATTGGAATAATTAAAGATCTGCCTAACATCCCAGAAGCAGGCTGTGGCAGCAGTCGCATTTTACATCAGTTTTTAAGTTCCGCTCCAGAGCCTCAGAGCGTTCTCCTGCTTACGGTCCGAGGAGGCTGCCCATCCTGCAACGCCGTGCGCAGGCCTGGCCTCGGCCTCCGGGACCTGTCCAGGGCTCCCTCACCAGACAGGAGCAAAAACCAACCTCCAAATCGGTGTTGCCGAAGGGAGCAGCTGGGAGCATCACGTGCCCCCAGATACACTGGGGGTGACACAAGAGCCGTGATGCCACTCTACCACTGCTCAGACTCGGCACGCTCGGTGCCAGTGGTCACGCGTGGTCCCATGGCAGGCAGAGAAGCAGGTTATCAACAGCGACTGCCACTAAAAGAGCAGTGACTTACAAGTGAAAACAGAGTGCCACCAACAGTTAAAACGCTTCCAGCACTCCAGGCAGCACATGCTGCTGGCTCCTCATGGTACCAAGGAGCACCTTGGTACAAGGCAGGCGTGATCCATAGGCTCGGATCAGAGCCTTGGAAGGGTGGAATGCCCCAGAGGGACTGACGGTTCCTTCCATCTGCAAGGACAGGAGTCCATCGTGACACCCACAGGGCAACTCCAGGAATCACCTGGTGTGGCAAAGACCGAAACCTGGGCACAGCAGACAGATCAGGGGCCAGCTGGCCTTTGAAAAGGCTGATTAGGGGAGGATGCAGTTTAAGTGTCAATGCTCCAGACGATGCGAGGAATGCTTCCTCGGAGTATTAGCTCTGCAGGTCACGTCCGCTCTGACATGACCTGGCCACAGCTCATTTGTGGTGGGTGCTGCTCTCCGAAGCCAGCTGCACCATTCCAGTGCGGGAAGAGCGCAGAGTCTGGCCATGCTCATGGGCTACAGGGACACCCCACAGCTGAGGGAGTCCTAACCCCAGCCTAGCAGAGCTGATGCTGCAGAGTGGACACTACCGCATCCGGTTCATCAGTCCTCCTGATGCTGCCTCAGGACTGACCAAGCTCTAACACAGCCATTGTAGAGATAAAACATTTCAAAATGCTATGGGATCAGTTTTCA
Organism: Larus michahellis; assembly: GCF_964199755.1. Taxonomy (NCBI): domain Eukaryota; kingdom Metazoa; phylum Chordata; class Aves; order Charadriiformes; family Laridae; genus Larus; species Larus michahellis. The sequence continues at coordinate 2,368,158 of NC_133914.1, read as the reverse complement.
AAACTTGTCACCAGCTAATGCACACATTCATTTTTAATGGGTGCTTATACTTAGCTAGTCAGCTGCTGAAAACAATCAGGATATGAGACAAGTGTTGTTATTTGCATCTACAATTCCTTCTGAGATAGCAATCTGCGGAAAAGGAGCTGCTTCTTGCTCAGATGTGAGACAACAGGAGTTTAACTCTGTCAATTTATTTCTGATGAGAACACAGATCCAACACAACTATGAGGATTTTTTCCCTAACCAACTCCCTCTGCTTAGAAATATTTTTATAAAGCATCCCAGCTAGTCCCAGCAGAGAATCTCTATTGTGTCACGAACCACAGCACAAGACGGAAAATGCAATCCTGGGCAGAGCACACCCCAACGGCTCGGCCATCAGCCCTCCTCCTCATCCCTGGGGATGCTGAGCTCCTCTGACAGAGACACTGCCCCTCCCCGGAGCCTGTCCCCAGCGGGACCCCCACTCCTTCTGTGTTCAGAAGTCCCCTCCTGACACATGCAAGTACAATATCCATTCAAAAAGAGCTTCTCCCACCCACTCATTTGCACATACAAGTGATGTATCGGGCCACCAGGCAGAGTATCTGTGCACGGGAAGGTGTCAAGTCCTGCACATTCCTGCAGCGTCTACAAACACTATCTTGCCCCTGCCCAGGGGCCAGTTAATTGCAAACCAATAGAAAGAAGTAAGCATGCAACCTGGTGAACAAAAAAAGCAGTTATTTCTACAGTATGCCACACCTTTTTCACTCACTGCTTGTTTTTCAAAGATGGGGGACTGGTCCATCCCCTGTTTATGAGTTTTCTTGTAGAAAATAAGTTTGTAACTTCCCCTAATAGTTGTGCGCTCCATGCTCACAGGAGGGCACAGAGCTGCCATGCTGCCCTGCTGACCAGCACGAGGTTCCCCCGCGGAACCAAAAACCTCACTGCAGCTACAGGGCTTGATTCAGCCACTGCCCTCCCTCACCCACTGATGAGAAATCCTCCATCTGAAGCTTTCTGTGGAGACGAGTCATTGACTGTTTTGACCACATGCAGCAATAACCACCCAAAACTCACCCTTACAAAAGGCCTTTATGGCACACAGTTACATCTGTGACATAACGCTCTTCCTCCCGCTCATACCCATATGCATACCCAGCAAAGTGTATAAATAAATAGCCAGTGTCACACAATTTATCTTCATTTGTCAGGAGTGACAGGATAACTCACTTGTGACTCCCCTACTCCATCCTCTCCTCACTCATGAAGATTGATGCTCTTACAGATATTCCCCATCATGTATTTTTATAGCCAGTAAGATGCAGGAGTTTCTTGTTTGCTGGGGCTTGGCAGGTGAGATGGGGACCTGGGGCAGCCACCGGAGCTGCCCCCGCAGGGTCTCTGCCCGGGGCTGCAGGGACTCCCGCCCTGCCTGTGCCTTCCAGGTGGTGTTTGCTTTATTTTCCCTCTGCATTACAGGCTATTACCACAGCTTTGCTACAGCAATTTGTCCTACACGTCAGCATGTGTTCTTCATCACGCTGTCAAGCCCTGCCTCAGCCCAGCGCCTCTGATTACTAAGCGGGGACAAATCTGTCAGGTGCGATGAAGGCAGGGACAGGCAGGTACCTGCCTCCAGTGCCGCCCCGGCAGCGCTGCCCACCCACGCTCCGCTCCCCCGACTCTGCCTTCTGCCAGCCACGAGGGAGGGTAGGAAGGGGACAGGCTCGGCCAACGGGCCACGGCAGAGCTGGAGCATACGGCCCATGGCGCAGCGGCTGCCCTTCCACCCCACTGCTGAAACACCCGCCCCACGCTGCGGGAGCACTCGGCCTTTGGCACTGTTTGGCCCTCGAAGAAGGAAAGTTTTATCTGTATCTGCGGGCTGGGGCTGCTCCCGGCCTGTCTGCCCTGCCCAGCAAGGGGCTGGCAGCGTAGAGCAGGTCATTTTCCCCAGCATCTCCTTTTCCAGCCACCTCTAACGCACCAACCCGCTCTGCTTAACAAAACCCGTTCCTTGCGCAGGGCCCGCAGTCCCCAGGTGCTGAACAGCAAAGGGAACGGGCCTGGCTTTCAGCCCCCGCCGCTGGGACTCTGAACCAGCCTCTCCAGTTAAACACACACTGCTTTGCTGGATTGAGACCAAAAGAACAAAAGTTTCCAACATGTTTCTCGAGCTTTCCCTGTTCTGCGGGCTCAGGGGTCTCACCGTTCGGCTCTTTGGTCCAGTGGGTTTGGAAATTACTCACAAAAGCTTCTTATTTCAAACCCAGCTGGTGGTAAGGAAGGGCATTTCAATACTTCCTTACGGCCCGCCGGTATCCCAGGAGCTTTCTGTGCCTGTAGTTATGATTACCAGGGAAATGCATAATGGAATGAGCAAACAGCTTAATCTAATACACACCTGTATAACAACAACATTAGCAGTTGCCGTGCAGCATAACAAGCACAGCACCTTCCCTGGTTATACAGGTGCTCCCCGGGTTCTTAAATGAGATTGTGTGTCCCCTGTAATTACCATACAGTGCTCGGCGTGCTGATATCTAACATATATTTCCAGCGTTGCTACCTGGCAAGAAATATTTGAAACTCCCCAGAGAACAGAATTATTTTAAGGATGGCATAAAGGATGATGACAAGATTACAATTCACATAGTGAAAATAATAATGAATTAAGGTGATGGTATTCCTCAATCTTATTTCCAGCCCGAATGAATTGAATTTGTGCCAATTTCTTTTCTTGCTGCTGGCTTGTTGGATGGGATTCTGCTAGAGATGGATAGTGCTGCTGCAACTTTGAAATGTTACAAGACAGCAATTTTTGTATTACTATTTTGGCTACAGTATCCTTGGAATTACAAATAAACCAAAAGTTCAAGCGTCAATGTTGTAAATACCACTAGAAAACTTTCCTAATAATAATTTATTAATTTAATTTTAAAAAACAGAACTTTCCCTCCCATTGAAAATTTGCTGCAGGCTTCAAAACATGGTATCACCTTTTATTGTGTTGTTTTTAAGGGAACACATATTGTTAATGCCACATGAATGTGGCTTGGCATATTCATCTGACTCTTGCCAGGGCTGGCTCATTAGCTGCTTCCACGAGTCAATCTGGCATTTTACCCGCTCTCCGTTTCATTTTTACCCCTCCCCGCTCAAAGTTTTAGATTTAGATTTTCTTTATTCCTTGGTCTGGACTTAAAGCATGCTTGCTGCTTTTCTTACTTAATATATCTAGAAAAAAAAGGTGTGGGTGCGATGTCAGAACAACCCGCTCCAAGGAGAACCAGGAGCGAGGAAAGGTTCGGGTAAAATCACGTCGGGAGCTATTGCGCTTACAGTAAGATTGCTGCAGCTGACCCAGCTAATCAAAATTCTGGCTGCAAATGTTCAATGTTAATTTGTCTGTGAGAATTGATGTATATTAACACAGCCTAAAGAACATGCTGTGAACATTTAGAGCTGGAGCTCTCACACTGTGAGGCTGACTGAAAACCAGGCCTGGTTTCATGCTTATTCTTGCCAACATATGCTAATAAATAAAAATAACTTTAAAATATTTTGCTAAGACCACTGTAGACTAATTCAGAATTAATACTAAACTCATGTAATAAAACATGGAAAAAAAGGGGCTTGCCCTTAAACATTTACGTATCTTGACTGCGAAACTGGGAGACACACATTTCAGAATCCCATATCTGGGATCACAATCACAGAAAACACACAATCCCAGAAAAATAATTCAGCCCAGGACACGGGATGGTGTGCGCAGCTGAAGTTTAGCATGAACGCTGTGCTCTGCTGGGGCCAGGAGGCGGTATTGGATCTCCCCACAGCACCACAGACAACCAGTCTCAGATGACTGAATTATTTTTCCATCTCCTGGAGCAGGGTTGTGACCCCGCAGGTCCCGCGGCAGGACCCGAGCTCCCACACCCGGGATGTCAAACAGGGCGAGGAGGGCTCCCCGGCACGCGTCCCCCGAGCCCCTCACGCGTCTCCCTTCCAACACTACGGGATGGCTCCTTAGTGTGATTCTTTTGCAAATTGCATAATTCTCTGAACAACCGTGCAATAACATTATTCTTTATTGCTAATAGCCAACCACAAAATGGAAAAGACCTTGAGATGCAATAGGTGGGAGGCAATGATAGCTCCCTTCTAAAGAAAATAAGGCATTTACCTTATAAATATAAAATGATCAAATAAAGCAATTAGTGCAGAATTGCACATATATAGAGTGATTCACCTCTAATTGGGTTGTTCTGAAAGCAAATTAACTTTGAAATGAGGAATGCTAAAAAGATTTCAAAAAAATATGGAATCCTAATTACTGCAGAGGAAGGAGCTTGGCAAAGTTTAGCCAAACACCGGTACAAACGTGCACGGAAACCATGATACAAGCAGCCCAGACCTTAGTTGCTTTATTTTTTTAAAGCAGACACTTTTTGAAGGGGAAAAAAAAAATAGAAGTTTCTTTTTCCTCCATGAAAGTGTGACTCAGTTCCAGCTAACGAGTCTAAAGTCATTTCTGGTATGCAGGAAGGTGAGTTATAAGCCGGACACCCCTCCTATGCCACGGTCCGTGCTCTGTGCTGTGCACCAGACGCCGGAGTAGCCCCTGCCCACGTTTACAGCTGAGCCAGAACAGCCCCTCAAGCAGGTCCATCCGCGGGCACGGAGGTGGCGAGGCCACAGCCGAGCCCTCCCATCGTGGTGTGCCGCGTGGGACTGTGCCCGCAGCGCTCCAAGAATGGTGCCAGGCTTCCAGGGAGGCTCCCAAACCTCCCCCGGTCACCTCCAGAGCAGCCCGAGCTGCCCATTCATTCGCATTCTTCAGCATCAGTGCCATATATTGGATTCAATCAGATTCATACCTACAGCCATTTTGCTCCTTGAGTGTTCTGATTGCAGTTTATACAACCACTTGCAGCTGAAATTACATTGCCTACAGCCTTTTATTGATAGACTGGCAAGGTAATTAAAAAGGAGGCTTTTCAAAAAAATCTTGTATAAACACTGGGAGAATAAATCCATATGATTACTCTTTCAACTCTAAGAAGGACAGAGGAGAACATCCTCACAGTTACAACGATGTCCTAAAAAAAAAAAAAAATCTATTAAAACTGATAGTGCCACATATCTTATGTATTATGAATGTATTAATATGTAATAGTTTTTTATAAATATTAATAAGAGCTCACATCTAAAGAAGAAGCCTGGAACTTACATTCTTAATTAATCCAAAATTCACATCATCTCTAAAAATACACATGCATTTCATTATTTTAGACCAATGCCTAGAAGCATATAGTTGCAAAAACGTCTACCAGAAGGGAATGCAAACGCAGCCACCCTGGCCCCCCCTTCTTCATAGTCCCTGTCTGAGCCTCTGCAATGGCCAGAGGAGCACCGTCTCTCAGAGGGGAGACGCGGGCAGCTACAGCTCCATGGAGGAATGATTCTCCGGTTAAAACAGGGCTCTCCCCAGCTGTGTCCCACCCGTACGGGAGAAGAGACAGTACCTTTGTGACCCCCTGCAAAGTGACAGACTAAAGTGAAAAACCACCATGGTGGTGTCAGGCAGTAGCTGCTATCAGGTAGTGTAGGTGCGATGGAGAAAAAGCAATCAAGACTTTACTACTAAGAGAAACCCGTGATTTCAGAAAGTCTGGCACTGCCACGTGCGAGAAGACAGAAGGAGCATCTACCCACAAACTCGCTAATACGGGACAAATGGTTTTGATTGGAAAGGTGCAAATTAGAAGCTGCTTGCGTGCAAAACTGTTTGCAATTTTTCACAAAAATTACCCTGCTTTTGTTTAAAACATTCTCCTGATACCTGTTCCATTCCTTGCCTGCGGAAGGATTTCTTCAGATACCTCTCTTTGGCCAACCACTAACAAAGCTTGGTGAGGGTTCAAATACTTTCCAGACATAAAACATTTTACTGCTAGTTGAATTCCTTTCACTGTCTAGAGTTTGAGCTCATCGCTCAAGGATGCTTTTAAAAACCTCATGAGAATGAGTTGGTCTGGATAATGCAGAAGACTAAGTACAATAGCAAGAATTTCACCTTTAGTCACTGGCTGCAATTTAGAATTCAACAGCTCGGAAGAGCTATCCCGATTAAGTCGGTGCATAGCTTCACGTGGATGTTTTATATTCTATTTAAGAGGGGATGATGTAGGCTTAACTCGGCTCAGCTCGGGACCAAAAAATAACAAGATACTTCCTTCTGTAGACCACATGCATGCTCCATTTAGTGCACTTAGTTTTAAAAGAGCGCACCCTGACAAATGGGCACCGGGCTGTTCTGCCCTGCGTTGTGGCGACAATCACTTCCCTTCCCGCCTGCTCGTCTCCAGCCCCTTGCACACCTTCAGACTGAGGGGCTGTCTCCATGCACAGTCAGGCCCCAGCCAGCAGATGTGGCAACTAAAAACACTACAGAAAAGAATTGCTCGGAGAAAAAAGATGGAGGCATGAAAATGGAACGAGATCTTTCCACTAACACACAGTTGTGTAGCAGACAAAAGACGACAGTGGAGCTAATAGCATTTATTAGTGGTTTATCGTCATTATGAAGCACTTCCTCCCATGACTAACCCTGAGCTGCCACCAGCTCAGCTGTCCGGGTCCGGGACTACCAGAGGTAGGGACTGTGGCCAGGTGGATCCACAGTGAATTTCCCCCTCCATTAACATAAATCCCGTGTTGACATCTGAGAAGGAAGAATAAGTTCTTTGTGTCATTATTAAAAATATTACAAAGACACTATCATTACACAGGGTTTTATTGCTAGATGATTTTAAGATATGCCTTATAGATCTTTCTCCATTAATCAATAAGATAAAACACTAATTGTAACTGCAGAAAGATTTTAAATGGAGTTTGAGTGAACACAGAGCTGTTCTTGGAGAAAAGGCATTAAAATATCGACTGTTCATGTATAACATATGTTAGGAAAGCATTGATCTGAATTATGTCACCTTGGTTATGCTTTGTACATCCTTCAAGCTACATAAAGGATATACCAATTAAATTGATAGGGCAGCCCCTTTTTCTGGCAATACGTCAATGGTTTTATAGATATGCTTTTTCATACACACACATATATTTTCATATCTATGAACAGATAGGACACAAAGAACTCGAATCTATCTGCAGACAACACAGACCAGCCCGTTCTCCCAGAAATTTTAGTCCAGCATCCAAAGAATGATACAGACCAACACTAACAGAAAAACAATGCATTACTTCTCCGGGTCACACAGTTGCTCACGTACTGAGCGATTTAAATTGGAAGAGTGAGTATCACTGCACCACCTGGATCAACTACCGCTGTTCAAGTAGCTACTGGTTCATGTGAGCCCTGAGCTGGGTATGTAGAAACAACAGCAACACAAAGAATTTATATATAATCAAGACTTGAATGTTAGAAGTTAATAAAGTATTGTATAAGTAAATATAATAGAAATTGCAAACAGTAGAATGAAATAATATAACATATTTTTATCTTATTTGACCAGCTACTAAATTTATATATACATTTTATTTCAAGCAAACTCGGGATTTGGTGTTTAAAAATTAAATTCTCCCTCTCTGCGTGAGTCACTGTCTTGTTAACTGGTGACCTACTTAGCTGGTAGGCTTTACCATTGTTTCGTTTTCTGTTCTCCATTGATCTGATTTTTGCTGCAAGCACAATCTTCAAGACCTTCCTCCTGGGTTCACATTTAACTCATCTCTTGCATTTTCCGTGGGTTATTCTAAGAGGCACTTTCACACTGTCATCCCATATAGAAACTGATGCCTTTTAGATGCCAATTGAAACATTCTCCTTTTTGCTGTACCTATCCTATTATGCCTAATACAGTCCCTTGTTAGATGTGCATTCAAAGCCGTTTATAAGGCATGAATACATAAAGATCAGTTCATTGAACCATATGCTGTGAATATACTGACACTTAAATGCTGTACTTTCTATCAAAACCTGTCAAATAATTAAACATGCACATCACAAGGTGAAACAAGCTTCATGGCAGTAATTTAATTCATTATTTCAGGAGATGCTGGCACTTCCTAAGCACTGAAGATACATTTGTCTTCATACCAGATCTGCCCGCAAATAGGGGTAATGAGGAGAGCTGGAGGAACTCGGGAAAAATCCTTTAACAAGCTTTCCTCTCAGCCAGCCAGCACATGACCACCAGCGAATAATCCCATTATTCCTTGAGAGAGAGCCTTGTCTCTGGGAAGGGGGAGAGGGGGGAGATTTACACTAAAATACTAGTTTTAATACTAAAAATACCTACATTTCTTTTAATACCTGTTTGCTTGTTGTCTTTCCAAGAAGCCACCCATCCCCAAAGTTCCACAGTAGGGTTATTCTGAAAGCAAATAAACAAAACCCAGGAAGAACCATCTCTCCACTATGGGCAACCTCCAGCTTTTCGCCGGTTCCAAGCTTGGGAGCCCCCGTGGGCCCTCGGGGAGATGGCTGAGCCCCGGCTCAGCACAGCCCCGCCATCGGCCGGGGTGAGCTGCTCTTCCCCAGGAGCTGCTAATTAAGATGTCCCTTCTTAACGCACGGATCTGCAAGTCGGTGCATTCCACCGATTGTGCGAGAAGGCAGCCGGCGACAGCACCAAGTGCAGAAGTTTGTCAGGGAAATCCCTGTGCTTCTGTGCTTCTAGAGACACGACGCACAATCGCTAATGAAGAAAATTTCTTCCTCCAGGCACTTCTGGCAATTAAGTTGGGAGATACTGCCTATTACTGTCTGCAATTCCTACTATAATTTCAAGGAATTCATTTACTCTAGCGATCTTGCAATATGAGGGATGTGTTGCACCCTGTGTGTTACTCAATGAATAGCCCCTTAGTAAAGTCTGTTGACGAATGAGAATTGCAAATTTCACTGAGATGTCCTCTAAAAAAACATTCCTAGTGATCTTTACGTGCAACAATTAGTGTAAAGGCTAGCGTTTCATCTGACACAAGCTCCTTACGCTTGCTAAATGCCACTTTCTTAAATTTTTCTAATGACCTTTTTATGCGTTTCTACTTTTCTCTCCTTAGTATTTCAACAAGATGCCCAGAGTCTCTTGGGAGAAAAGAGAATTGAATACTTATTCTGTGGCACTTCAGAGAAGTGGTCTCCAAAAAACCTAACCTCTACCACCTTTGGAGATGTAACTAAATGTCACCAAGGAATTTCTCGTCTCTTGAGGCAAATTAAACAGAGATTGGTCTCAGTTGCATATTTGACAGCTGCCATTCAAACTTCCAAGATCTCTTTTTTCCCCACCTTCATCTGGCAATTCATACTGTGCTGAGCTCCCAGTAGGTCGATGCCACCTGCTGCTGTAGCACCAGTAGACTTCCAGAAAAAAGGTCCCAAATCTTGAATTAATGTTACGGTCACACTGAGACCAGGCACTGCATTAGCAAGACGGTGAGGGAAGGATGCACTGTGCCTGCTTCTGCCTAGTTCTTCAAGGTTACGGGTACTGCAGAGCTGTCTTTTGTATAAAATTCTGTTTCCATTACTACACAGTAAGTTTTCTTTCTCTTTAAATGTTCACTTCCAAATAAATCATTTTCAAATGCCACAGCAAAACCCATCCTTTTTAAATTATAATTGCTATTTACCATTTCTTAACTTTCCAGGTGTTAAGACTATTGTTTAACTCTTATTGAGGGGGTTTTTCCTTCTTTTTTGCATGGAAAGACTGCAAGGCAAAACAAGGGAGATAATGTCCCCACACAACGTGTGCCGTTTACTCTGTACTGTGATTATTCTTACTAAAGGAGGTTACTCTGTACTTAGGGCTGATTAAAGCCTCAAAATGTAGTGGATTAGATTAGTAACCAGATACTGGAACTAACAGGGCAGAACGAGCAATAGCATAAAGCTGGAGAGAGCCAGAACTGAATCTTTGAAGCAAAAACCCTGTAGATGCCTTTGCTGTGGTTGGTACCCAGCGTGGTGCGCAACACTGCCCCAAACATGTCACAACCACGGCATGGGAAATTCCACACCAACTGCCTGATTTGCAAAGACAATTCATGTTTTACTAATTCCCTCTTTAGGCAAAAATGCAATCTCACACAGCAGCGGACGCGGCTCTCCTCAGCTCCGCTGCCACCAGTGCCAGGGGTTGAGAATGCAGCCCCCGCAGCGCCAGGGACCTGGGGCTCAGCCTCTCGCCTCCCCGCTGCCAAGAGGGGAAACGCGATGGGGTTACCCCCACTTCACTCTGCTCCCACAGAGAGCACTGCTCCCCGAGAACACGCTGCTCCTTCAGCAGCCCCTCCAGAAAACACCCGAGGAGGAATCAGCGTCAGGGTGTCTCCCAGTCGTCTCCTGCCCACATCCGCTCTGGAAGGAGTGGCAGCGTGGGAGAAGCTGTACTTAACAGCTCATTGGGACTAATTGATAGGGCCTTGCTCTCCTGCCTACTTTCATTAGGAATTATCACTATCCCGAATAAAATGAATGAGTATGCCATGCTCTGTCCTACTTCTGCAATGGATCTTCATCATTTTTGCATTAATTTTCAAAAACTAATTTAAAGGAAAAATTACAAAACACAGCTCCTACCACATCCCTCATGTATTTCCTGTAGGTCCTTACAGATCTGTTAAAAACCTCTGCTAATATTATTTCAACCAGCTGATTGATAACGCCTCTGAAAAGTCAATGCACACTGAAGAGAAGATGCTGAGCGACATGACTCAGGTTGCAAGCCACAAGAGTATTTCCTCCGTGCCCTTGAAAACAATTTCTGTTATGGACATTTTGCGCTTATTAGTATACTAGCCAAATTCAGGTATTTGCAAATGATGCAAAGGTTTCTACTGCTGATTACTCCATCCTGGGAGTGTCCTTGGTAACCTCATACTGGGTCATCTCCCCTTGCAGAGTGTATATAGCTCAGCTCGCAAGTGCCAGGGTGACAAAGCTGAAGCTTGCACTAATGTGGCAGATCAATCACTTGACTGAAAGATACACAGACACAGAAAACACGTTTTATACCTGTCATATTCAAGGGTAAACTTCCAGCACTTGAGAAAGCTGCTCAGATAACTCTGAAAAGCAGACAGTTGTGCTAGCCTCGGTGTCTAATCAAAAGAAAAAATATGTTGTCTGTTTAACAATACCAACAATTTTGAGACTCCTCAAAGCAGTTAACCCATGGGCAGAGATCAAAGGCATCTGAAGTTTGGCTAAGAACTAACTTACGTGATTGAAACCCAGGATGTAAATTTCAGTCACTGAAAAGTCAAGCTGAGCTATCAAACAAAACATAGCGTCTATACCCTGACATATCAGCGAATAGACATTGTACTTTCCAGGTGATAAACAACGGGAGAGCACAAGCTTCAGATCATGAGAAACCTTCACGCTGTATACCGCAGCCTGGGTACGTCAGCTGGAAAGTTCCGACAAACTTTATTTTAGGGTGTTAAGAGTTGAAGGTCATGCTGCGTATAACCAGAATGAAAAATCCTTATTTCTCGTAAAAAGTCCTGGAATAATACCTTTTGATTGATGCTGCAATTGTCTACGTTGGATTAAAAAGACACAACATATGGTGTGAAACGGCTGATGAGATCTTTTCAGCACCCACCTCTGCGTGCAAGGACTACGAACTTGTTGAATAGTAAACCAGCGAAAATCATTCCATCAGCATCTTTTTTTCAAACAAAAAAAGTTTTAAATAGTAGCATTCATGGAAATTCTCCTTGTAGGGATATTTACATTTTTATTCCAAATTCAGCACTTCAGGCTTTTGCACAATCTCCCTGTCATATCCTTGGTCTTGTCACTGTCCTCCTTTGTCTCATTACGCAAAGGGGCTGGCAGCAGCTCCTGGACTAACCTGAATTCCAGCACGGAGGAGAGATGCCATGGAAAGGTGAGAGGAGGGAGACGTGTCCGAGATAACTGCACAGATGCTCCTTTCACCCGGGGTCTCCCCCGTCACAGTGACGTACGCTCGTTCAGGCACAGTTCAGGCAGTGGCCCTTACACCTGTGACCAGGGGCACACACAGGTCTTCTCTGCTATTGGTTTTTTTGCTAGGGAAACAGGGCAACGCGACTCTGCTCTACGGGGAGTCTCTTTTCATTCCCTCCTCCCCCAGTAACCCTTTAATTCAGTGGCCCGTTTCAGCCACAGAGTAGAGATACCAAACTTTTGTTGCAACTGACTTCATGAGAAGAGGCGCTTGTGTAGAGGAGAGAGAACAGCGGTGCTAGGGAAGGAAAGCCGTTAGCTTGTGCTTCAGGCTTTTATCAACGACCGGAGGACTTTCAGGGGCAAAGGACAGAGAGTAAGGAGGGACGCTTTGAAAGCTCCAGGCTGCGAGTCAGAGCTCATGCCTCATTAGACAGCAGAGAATCCAAACACAAGATGTACATCTATAAACAAGAATCAATACGCAGGCCTTGCTAATTCAGCTGTTCATGGAACAACGTGTTTTCATTACAGTCATGAATTAGGATTTTCTTCCGTTATACAGCAACCCACTGAGGGTAAAAGGGGAGCGTTCGAATACAATTATGCCAACGCTGAAGTCAAGGCTCAAGGAACATTGTCAATAAAATGAAGGTTTGAGTCTGTTTTGAAAAACAGTGCTGACATCTGGCCAATGTACACGCCTGGCTCTTGCTCCTCTGTTCATTAAAGCTCTTTTACACCACTCTGCAGTATACAGAAGCACTAAAGAGAGACTAAACACTGAGAGAATCAGGCCCTTCTTGGTTTACTGCATACTATAAAAAGGACAATTAGCAGCTGTTAAATTACACTGTAATTTGTCAGCACCTCTCGCTTTATTAAGAAGGACCAATTGATACTTCAGTGGCTAACACTACATATCGGAGATGTGATTAGGTGCTATCTTGAGTTAATTTGCCTTTTAATTTGACTTTTCCCATTTAAAACTACGTCTCTTAAGAAACCAGTGTTGCAGTTCTGGGATCAGTGTAGAGAGCGCTAAATATCAAAAGCTCCTCACTCTCTAGGGAAAGATCAGAGCTTTTAGGGGTTTCACACAGATTAGCGTATATTAAACCATCAAGGACAGGATGTGAAGTGCCAGCTCAGATCTTCCATTTCTGACCAGTGGGAAAATCTTCAAACTGGGCAGGCACAGTAGGTGATGACTGCTGGAGCTAATCATAGAATTGTCTAGGTTGGAAGGGACCTTTAAGATCGAATCCAACTGTTAACCCAACGCTGCCAAAACCACCACTAACCCACGTCCCTGAGCACCACGTCTGCCCTGAGAAGGACGGACTGAGGGATCAAGATCCTGCAGGATCAAGGTCTTTCCATGCAGAAATCAATTAAAGCATCTGCATGAATTGATCAGATTTCACACATGCACGTCCTGTAACACAGAAAATAACTTAGAGAGCAAACAGCCAAATAAAAACCTTAAAACAGTTTCCCGTATCTGTATTTTTGTCTTTGTTACAGTGACCTCCAGAGGTACTAGGTATCAACTGAAGCTCCCAAGTAGGAAACGACAGAGTTCACTCCCACAAGATCGTAACTGCAGCTCAGTGCTGCACAAGTTACTGGGTTTTATGAGAAGTGTAAGATGGAAATTCCATTAGAAACAAGTTTACTGGAATAGAACCCACATCCCCATCCGCGCAGCCTGCCTACAGAACATAATTCTTACAATTTAAGTTGCACCAGGAACAAATCTACAGCGACACCAGGCAGAGCCTTCTTCAGGGAACTCGGTGCTCCCAGCGGAGGGGTTTCGCAGCCCAGCACGCAGCGCCTGCTCAGGGCAGGCTGTGCTCTCTGCAGCACTCAACCGCAAAGGAAGAGAGTCCTTCCTGTCTCTCACCTTTTGTTTTTCCATTTTAGACTGTAAAAGACTTTTTCCAAGTGTGGGTGCTCAGCACTGGGTGGCTTGGGTGCCCTTTCAATACAAAGTGAGCTGTCATGGCTCGGGGATGTTCCTGAGCCTCAGGGCAGGGTGCCATTTGGAAACGCTCGTTTCGGAAGCTCCGCTGAGCACAGGGCCGAGCTCCCCGCCCGCGATACAGAGAGCAGAAACCCAGAGAGAGGGGAGAAAGAATCATCTGCCTGCTAAATCCTATCGGCTTTAATCACTACCTGAAGGTCACCGTACTTGAGGAGATGTAGAGTACTGCTCATTCTTTCCATACACACCTTCCTATGAACATCAGTGCTGCGATTTGCTTGTGAATCCTCTGATCTCCCCGCAGTCAGCAGCCAGATCATTGCCTCATGAGCCTTTTTCTCTTTTCCTCAGATAAATCTGTGCTGTGTCATCACATTTCGCTCCAACCTGAATCCTCACCAGCTTCGCTGCCATGGAATAAGCAGGCTGCCAGCAGTTTCACAATTAACCCAATGTTTTATTGTGGTAAACAGACTTCTACCAGACAACGGCAAAACCAGAGCTTCTATCTTTGTGTCAGCCTCTCAGCTGACAGATCAATAATTTTCTGACAATTCTGCACAAGAAGTTGCAGTGTTTAAGGACAAACTCTCAAGACACTATGAGAGAAGAGCTTATCCACGAGGACCTTTCCCAGAAAGCCACATGAAGGCAGAGCTGAAGGAGCAGCCGCGACCCCACAGCACCCGCGCACACCTCGGTGCCAGGCCCGTGCTGCTGTCGCAGCTGGTGACAGGAGCCACGCTCCAGCTAAAGCGGAGATGAGATAATAAGCATGAGGGATTTTCACTCCAGCTCCTCTGACAACCACCGCAGCCACACAATTCCCATTCAGACTAAGTGAATGGCATTAACAACGAATTACAGCCGCTGTAAGCAAGAGGATAGGGAAGGCTGGATTTGGTTGCATGTACTAACCTAGTTTTTATTTCCTAATACAATTTCCCATCTAGGATGGTGTTTATAAAGAACATTATGCAACAACTCATTAAATTCTTCACAACTGCAGTACTTTATTCTAGCTTAAATTGCAGACATAGCCTATTTTTATGCAAACAAATACTTTCTGAACAACTTTGAGCTCCCATGTACACTAATTAAATCTGCCACATGCACAGTGGAACCTTAAATTATATTTGCTCAATCCTTCAGCAGTAAATGGTGCTTTGAACTGAGTACATGATGAATGAAATTGCATTCCTTGGCCTGCTTAAGGAAGGGGGAATTCCTCCAAAGCATCTTAAATTCAGTTCTCGGTCCTTTTCTGTGGAATCAGAAAGTCAGGCTGCTGGACAAGCGTCACACCAGGCTCAGTGTTTACAGAGGATATTCTGCTTCACATGGGTATTACGGAGCAGACTGGGAACAGACTGAGGCTGAAAAGGACAGAAATTGTGTGGGAGGGAGCGCACTGTCTTCTCCTGCACAAGGCAGGCAGAGGACTCACTACTTCAGAGATGGCACCCCTCAAAAATCCACACGGACCTGATTCACACACTCCAGCTGGCTGAAAATCCACATCCTGGGGTATTTTGTCTCAGAGGCTACAAAAGCAGGAGATGGAAACTGGAGGCAGAGAAGAGGGAGGCAGCCCGTAAGCTCACCTCGGCTGGGTTGTGCATCTGCCGCCAGCACCCGGGACACACACACCTCCTCTTCTGGGGAGAGACCCTCACCTTCTGTGCCTGGCTGAGCGTGGGGGCTCGGGGATTTCCTCGGCTGCAGAGTTAATTAGCTATCTCAGTGACCCTGCTGCGGAGGAGTTCAGCAGGGAAACCCCGCGAGGCATCTGCACTTGCTCCGAAGGTTTCGGCCACAGGAATAACCCATCCTACAGTCAGATCGGGCGTCCTTTCCTCTATGTGCAAAAGCTCTTGCTCGATCTAAACACTTTATTAGCGTATAGGGAACAGCAAAGCATTAAAGTGGTGGCTGACTGGGAAAACACACTGCACATTTCTTAGCTTTAAATAGTAAGAGTCAATGGGAATGGTCTTTAAGCTCTATTACTGTAATGTGCACTGTGTTTGTCATGGACACAGTATATTTCCGATTACCCTGTGTTTCTGGGAGACCAGCATACATTATTCATAGGGGGAGACTGAGTTAGAACAAAAATATCCCTTCAGTTTGTATCACTGAGCTGCAAAAGACCTTTCCCTCCCAGTGCTCGCGCTGCTTTTTAAGCACCTGGCACGCTTAGCTGTGTATTCTCTGCAAAGCGCTTAGCACATTTTGCTCAAAATAAATAATAAATACAAGTACGCTTGTTGGACAGCAGCTCCCTCCTCCCTCGCTCATCCTTACCCTTCCCCACCAGGAATGATGGAAGGGAACAGGAACCACGCTCAAACCACCTTTCCCCCAGCCTGGAGACAGGGGGGGCATGAGACACGTGAAACTGCCTTCGGGGACAGTTGCAATGTTTAGTTTTCTTCCCAAGCCCTCAAAGATTTATATGCAGAGGGTACAAGAGGCAGAACCAGGTCTTAACTTCTAGTTTTTTAGTATTTCCTTCCCCAGAATGCCACCAAAGGCACAGTATGTGCAGGATCCGGGTCAGGGCTGCAGCTGGGTGGGAGCTGCTCTGCCCCCCCAGCGGCATGGGGCTCTCCAAGCACCCCCAACGCCTGCTTCTTCTCTAGGGGGAGGAAAAAAAATAATGATAATCTACTTCCTTGCTGGAAAGCTGACTGATCTCCGCAAGGACTGGTTCCCTCTAATGCATTATCAAAGGAGCTGAGGGATCCGCTTGTCCGTGGAGCACCCGCTGCCCCGTCTCTGGGAGCTGCTGTGCCAGGAAGCAATCCCCAGGAACCGGCGATGCTCAAACACAGCTTTCCCCCTCTAGGCCTTATAACTTTGCCATCCCGTATCCAAATAATCCTTTCAGCTCATAACATATTTTTAGACATCCCATTAATATTTAACGAGGCAGCCCACAGCAAGTTAGATAGCATAGCAATTAATTTTTAAATGCTGACATTTATTACAGCATGTAACTGCTGCCTAACTTGCTGTGGGCTATCTGGATAAATGTCAGTTAAATATCTAATAATTCCTTACAATTTAATATGAACATAAAAAAAAAGAAAAAAGCTCTGTAATTATCCATTATTTGTAAAATTTAATCGAGATTTTAATTTTGGCATTTAGGTTTCTCTCTCACACATCTCTGCTTCAGCCTCTGAGGCTAAGTCATTTTTGGTAATTAATTTATACATTGATTAATTTAGTTTCAACTAATGTTTAAAACCACACTTGTGAGGCCCGAGACACAGCAGAAAACACCCTGATTAATGTTTCAACAGCCCGGCATTGCACCCAGCAGCCCGACAGAGCTGTAATAACCAAAGGGAACGGCCAGACCCGACCTGCGGCGCGCAGGAGCCAGGGGCTGAGGAAGGCCTGGGTCAGACGGAGCCAGCACACATCAACCCTGCCCCACGTCCCTCCAGCCGCTGCCATGCCGAGTGCGTTCCTCATACCTCGATCTCAACAAGTTAGGGAATTAGGAATTCATTAACAGCTGTGAAAATCAGAAAGCCATTCTGAACAAAAGGTTTTTGCTTTGACATAATAGTTTAAAGTTATTTTAATTAGATGGAAGAAAAGCTTCAAATTTATATCAAAAACTTCCCACTTTGCAAAACTCAGGGCAAACTGTTTCTTATAAAACCTACATAAATTGGTTCTACTTATTCAAGCAAGCCAAGCAGGAAAATCAACACCAAAAAATCACTACTATTTTTTTTCCCCCAGAAATAAAATCGTGTGCAAAAGAACTATTCATTTGGGGTGCATCCCTATTAGAAAAGGATTTTACATCTATTCAGTTGAAACTTTGAGCACGAGACAGCAGCAAAAACATAAAACGTACAGGTTGGAGACAACTGTGAACTAGCCCAGTTTCAGGTAGGCTCATTCCCGATGAAGAGGGGAGCACAATTATTGCCCGTCTGCGATAGCAATGCCACAGGAACGCTAATCAAAGGGTTCCATTGCGCGGCAATGAACAAAGGAAAGAAACAAGAAGCAGCGATCTCCGTTCACATGCCGGGTAATGCAGCCATGCCTCGGGCTTCAGAAATCCCTGCCTCGTCAGCTGCAGCCAGAGGAGGGGCCTTTGAAGCTTTCCTCAACTCCAGCAAAGATGATTAGCCCCAGATTAGCCAAACAGTTTGAAATACACCAGCAACTCAAACATTTCTTCCACTGAAACAAAACAAAACAAAACCCACCACAGAATCTATTCATCTTCCCTACAATAAAAATGATATATCCCCGCAGCACTCGGGAAGATGGAGTTTACTGTGATTATTCCCCTTCTCCCGCAGCGCACTGCCTCCCGCGCCCCCCAATCCCTCTGCCATTTGCAAGCAATCATTAGCTGAGGCAGCGGGGAGGCGACACGCCAGCCATCCCTCAGCTGCCCGGGGAGAAGTGAACGGCCTTCAACCCATCATCCTGAAACACTGAGCGAGTTTTCCCCCCAGTATAAAAAGGTCAAGAAAGATTGCTGAACATGGATTGCATTCCCATCATTAGCAGCTGTGTATATTCATTATGTATAAAACAGGGGAGGTGGGGGGGAAGGAAGAGGGGCAATGTCCTGGCCTCAAAATCATGCTGGCGCATATCAGAGGCTGTGATGGTGAGACAGAGTTGAACTCCTTCTGACAAAGGAGAGCCCAAGTCAGTGCTAAATGCGTGCAACACGCAGGAGCTGTTTTCCTCTTCGTGGTCCTAAGCAGCAGGGCAGAGCTGCCTGAAGGAGAATCTGTGCCCGCCCCTCCTGCCGTGGCCCCGAGGGCAACTGCAAGTGAATCTCAGATACTTTGGATTTGGCCAACAGTCAGAGCTGGGATCAGGGCTTTGGGCCTTCTTCCAGGTGCTCCCCAAGACCGTGCTCTCCTACCATGCATAAGGAGAAGCCTTTTCCTTTTCTCAACACGTGACTGGAACAGACTGCTTCTGCACAGAAATTGCAGTTAAAAAGCAGCACGACCAGCAGAATCAGTGCCTTCTCCATCGCGCTGCTCATGCGAAGCCTGATCTTGCTTTGCACCTTGTTGCTAACATGGGATACAGTATAAAGAGCTATTGAGGCTTCGTGGAAAATACACTGCTTTGGAAACACTTCTGCTTGTACATCATACATTTTCCTGTCATTTTTATTCCCTTGGTATTTTATTACTGAGGGATATTTGCATGAAAATAGAATCTTTGTTTCATAAGAATTCATCTGCTTCTGTACCACGGTCCTGAAGGAATTTACGGTGAATGAACACTCTGTATTTCTCATGTTCTCACATACACAAAAAAATTGCCTATTATTTAAATTATTGTGTCTTCTGGAGGTTTAATTTCCCTCCATGAATCTCCTGTTCAATCAATGCCACAGTAATCTTGAGGCCTGAATGGGAAGGAAGGTACCGAGCAGTGGTTGTATGAACCCGACAGCAGATTTTTCTAAAGGGCTCTGTGGTGGGAAAACGCTGCATTTACATTCTGTGAGGCAATCGTCACGGGACAGGGGTTGACAGGAAACATCAGAAGCTTTAGGATGGGACATAAGGAAGGGAAATGTGGGGTTAGAGTCTGTTGCCTGTCTGTCAAAACCAATAGCAACATCCTTCCCCCGGGAGAGGTCTGTGGCCCAGAGGGCAACGGGCGTAAATGAACACATTCATGTTTTTCATAAAAACAGATTCCTTGGGGAGACTGCCTTTAACAGCACACCTTTCACATATTTCAGTTATTAGAGCTTTAATCAAAATTTGCTTTGAGATACTTTCCAAAACCTTTACAGAAATATTGTGTTTTCCAAAGGCTGCAGGAAGAACATTTGTAATTAAAGAAAAAAAAAAATCAATACCAGCTTTGGAAACTAACCTGATAAAACTTCCAATTAAAATTTTAATTTAAAAAAAAAAAAACCCAGACAAAACAGGAAGGATTTAGATTCACTGAGAAAGAACTGTATCAGAAGGGTGAGGTTTTCTACGTCCGTTCGGGTTGGCACCCCGTCCCTTCTCCTGGAGGGTGGCTGTAACCAGCGCGTTGGGTTTTTGCAGCCCCAGGACCATTCCCCACAACACCTGGATTCACCTCACACACAGGGGCTGGCCACTCGCGTCTCCTCTCCAAAGCCTGCACCTGGGCTGAACCGAAGGCCAGTTCAAAGCTGGACTTCTGACACCAGCCCATCTGGAAAAGGCAGCTAACGTGAGATCTACATGAAAATGCCTTAAACTGTATCACCAACACGTGAGCCAGCTCCGCTGCTGGCTGGAGCCCACACCTACGGGACACCCACCGGTCAGAGTCTCTTATTCTGGCTCCCAACAAGCTGTTCTGCCCTCGCTCTGCGTTGGGTGGACTCCCCCACAACAAAAAGAAAATTCATAATCCCCCAATGTAGAGACAATAATTCTTAGCCCAGGAATCAGAGTAAATAAGATGGAAACCTCGGTCTATGAGGCTTCTGAACAGGCATTTCATTCCCTCCTCTTTATTTAATTGAAACAAATGTATCCATTTAAATCTACATATCTACCAAATTTCTAGTGCCTCCTGTAATTCATGCCAATGTTTTATCACTTGAAAAACAATCAGGTTCTTTACTCGCCTAATTCTGTTTTGCTTGCTCCCAGGCAATTTAGCTCCTGAACCATCAAGCTTGTGCACATGTTCATTAGCCTCATCCATTTAGCTGCTTGGGCAGCTGCGCTATTTAACGGAGCTGAAAAAACTGCATGAACGCTGCCTTCCATTGCAAGCAGAGGAAGAACCTGCAGAATTTCCTACTGCAGAAGCAGCTCGCCCAGGGGCAGGGAACACGAGTGACAGAGCCCAGCTCATCTTCTGCTTATGAGGCTGCAAATTCTTGGCTTTCCTGTTCAGGTTTCCCCTTCCCCTTGCGCCAGCTGATAGCGAGAGTCTCAGCTCTTGGTTAGAAGGAAAATCAAGTGCAGCTTCACTGCACAGAAACAGCAACAAATAGAACTAATCCAGAAGTACTTACTAAAAACGGTTTCACAATTCTGGCATAATTGAGGCACTTGGGGCTAGCAACAATGAAAATATTACGGAGGTCAAATGTGATAAATATAATCTGCAAAGTAAACCTCTGTCTAACCGTAAAGCAGCAGATCGTGAGCTCTGCCCTTTAAAGCGACACTGGTTGCTGAGCCGCAGCCCAGCGCGGGGAGAGGGAAGCAGAGCCCCTGGGCTGGCTGTCCCCAGGGGCACCCTCTCTGCCCAGTGGCTTCCTCTGCACCCCCCCGGCAGTAGCAACAAATATTTTACCAGCATCTCTGCTGTAACAAAGAACGAGCCGCAAAACACGTGGAGCTCTCTGCAGCATCTTGCTGACTTGCAGATGGAATCAAAGAACCAAGCAGTCCCGGGAGGCTGCTTCCCCAGCCCCACCTGAAGGAGCTTGTGCAAAGAGAAGGGCTAACAAACCCCAATTAGCACCTCCCAGCAAGGCACAGCACACACGGGAGTCTGTGTTTACAACAGTAGGCTATAAACCATTAATAGTTAAAAATCAGCTTCCGTTCTCATTCCTTCCAGTTGTCCAGACTATGGCTGTGTCCCATTTTCCCTTCCAAATGCAGAATTATGCATATTGCAGAAAAAAAAACCAAACAAAAACAACATGAAACTGAGCATAGCCACTGGCAACGTAAGAAGCATTTAGCTTCTTGTTTACTAATAGGCCAGAACTAAAATAACAAACCCATTTTGCGTTAGGAGGGCTGGAGAAGTTTCTACCGCAGCAGCCTTGCAGGAGGGGGCTTTGCATCGCCACACCGAGAGACTAATAACGAGCTGAAGTGAGCCCGCAGCCCGGGCTGCTGGTTCAGAGGAGGGCCAGCCTGTGCAGACGGGGCTCATCCTCATTCCGTGCGTCCGTGGCAGGAGAAGGCAGGCCAGCCCGGCTCACACTAATCAGCCGAGCACGCCGCCTTCCCTCTGATTTCCCCCCGGCCCTCTCCCTGCGCGCGGGGCTGTGATAAACCAGCAGCAGGCTTAACCTTTTCCAAAGGGCATTCCCCCCATCACGCACCATTTCCACCATTTCACGTAGCACGTCCCAGAGGGTTGGGAGACGAGGCTGTGTGAGCAATAACCTTTGAAAGCTTCCAAGTCTGCTGGGCCCACGAATTACTAAATTAATTGTTGGCCTTACCCTTGGAAAAGGCAAATACACTGAGTAAACAAGGCACCTGAGCAGTCAAAGGGAGAGAGCGTTATTTCCTACATCCCTCTGTCACTGGACTGTTTAATTTAAGCACAGGATTTACTGAACTCTGCTGGAGAGCACCAGCTGCCTTGGGATTCATAAGATGGATCTGACACACCAGGAAAACATGTTTCCTGCCTTAATGTGGATGAATCACCCCGTCCGTGTCTGAGGTCTCCTCTGCAATGTGGTGACAGGGACACCAAGCTCTGCAGCTGCTGCCTACCTGCTCCTGGGAGAGCCCCCCTCTTACCCAGAGGGGACCAGTAGCTGCTAGTACGAAGTGAAAGCATTAATAACGAAACTCCAGAGTGAGAAACTAATGCTTGTGCTATCACACTCTGCACAGGTACGTGCTCGCCCACTGCCTTTGGAAACCCTGAACGCACCAGATGGGAAGAAGTGACAGACCGAGTGTAACTCACAACTCACACGGCAGAGCATAACCAGGAAAAACTTCCTCACACCGTGGTCACCCAGAGAGGAAAAACCCCTTGCTAAACACCAGGGAATCCCAGGGGACAGTCACCCCCCGGGCCAGCAATGCTTCAACGGAGCCTGGGCTGCAGGTACCTCCAGATATTCACCAAGAGGCACCACAGTTCCCAGATTTGGGAACATGTAAGTCTTCGTGGTGGCACAGGGTAAGAGAAAAATTACAGCTCAAGGTATTTCTCATTGTTTTCAACTTGTTCTATTGTTCTTTGCAGCAATTCTGAAGGCTGCACACATCACCTTATTTAAAGGGAATCTGTCCCTTTCCATTGCCTGCGATGCTAATTTAACAGTACATTTCTCTACAGGAAATGCAGCACCATGAGAATGTATAAATACATGCACATCTGAAAAAGTGTACATGGTAATTCACCAATAGATACAAAAATTGCTAGGAGCCTATCAATTCTGACAGTGATTTCCCCAAGGCTATCCAATTATAATAAAATGAACTAGAACTACTAAAATCCCAAACATGAGTGTATGTGTGATACAAAAACGGGCCTTAAGCTGCAATTTAGAAACTACGCATGCGACGCGGAGCTACAGGATGAATTTCCAGAGGCGAGGACAGAATAGAAAGTTCCGGTGCTGACTGCAGAGAGGGACTGTCACATTAACCTGGCACTGAAGCCACTGGTACAACCAGCTTCTTCAGGGCTGGTCAGAACTACTACCAGGAACTGATCCACATAAAACATTCACTAGCGGTGTTAGAGTCTGCCTAGTCAACCCCTAGGCAGTTGAAAGGCAATATAAACAGCAAAATAGAAGAAGTATCTTTAAAGATTACATTGTTAAGAAGTATTTTGGGACTTAAGAAACTTTTGCGGTTTCCCCATGGATACACGCAAACACAGATACTTGCGAGTAGCTCACGGGAGTCACTTGGCCATCTCAGATTCCAAGAGTGATGGACTTGCTTTAGTATTTGGGATCTTTTTTACAGACCCACTTTATTCAAACCTTGTCCCTTACACTGGGATCCCCTTCCCCCAAGACAGGGGGGCTGGGGACAGCCCGCAGCAGCTCAGCCCTGCGGCTTTGTTGCAGCACTAAGAGCACACGGTGCTGAGGGTGTTTTCACACCTGGGAACAGGAAACAGTTGGTTTTCAAACAAAAGTTTTTCTGCCTGAATTCAGTCCCAGTCCTTCCCTGCACCTGAATAATTGTGCTAATCACTTCACCTGGTGCTAATCAGACCAATGAAAAGTTCCTCATTGTTAAACCGAGTGATTAATTACAAGGATTGCCATGGAAGTCTGCCACCGGCATCATAAATTCACAGAACACATTTAGAAGCATTTGCCAATGGCAGAGCCTGAAGAGTGAAATATTGCCTCATTATTTATCTTTCCCCATCACATGGCCAGAGCAGTGAGCGCTGGAAAGGTAGCTAAGGCCTTTGTTGATTTAAATTATTGGGAAACCAGCAGTCTAACACAAGGATTTATTTTTATAGATTTTATTCAATGAGGACATGCCACAAGCTAAGATGTAGCCTGTCCCCAGGCCATCGTGTCCTACAGTGCCTCCCAGGGCACAGCACTGAGTAATTGGCCATTAGAGCGCAGTCAGGCTCCAGTATTTCCACTCTGGGCAGCCAAATATACAAAAGTAGTGAAGGTGAGCTACAACAGTGCCTTTCTCAGAAGTACCAAACAAACACTAGATGGTATTTACATAAGGCCACTAAAAATTCCAGGGTCAGTAAGGACTAATGCTGCTTGCAAGAGTAGGCTCACACTTCCCTGAGAAAAGCTCCATTCTAGTCCAGCATATTCCCTGGAGAGACAGTGGCCAGAAAACCCATTGTTTCTAAATCTGAGTGTGCTGCTAAACAAACAGGGATCTGCATCACATACAGCTGTCCACCCACTGCTGAGATGATTCACTTCTACTTGCACACTTGAGGAAACACTGTTCATCCATCTCCTGTCCTCACCAGCGCTGTGCTTTACTATAAAATCCTGAAGGCTCTGTAGGCCTTCTTGGGGGAATGACAGATCCCACAGGCTGGGAGAAACCAGCCAAGGTTGTTTTGCTGCCTACGTCAGGAAATTATGGAAAGCATGGCAATCTGAACAGCCGGAGCCCTGCACATCTGCCAAGAATCCAACCAGGTACTAGTAAGGGGTTTATTAAAAGTCATGCAGGATAGCTGCAGTCCAGAGACTGAGTGAAAGCCTACAAAAACTTCCTGGGACGCTGCCAGAAAGATATCTTCAGGATTGGGCTGGAAACAGAAAACATCTGGGTTTGATACTCACTGTATCCACGAGAGCCCCCCCGCTTGCCCCAGAACGCAGTTCCTACTGGGGAAGAGCTGCTGCAGCCACCAGGAGCTTCCCTGGAGGTTTCCCTGGGCCCCACCTCACCAGGTCAGCTCAGGAACAGCCCAGGACCCGGCTTTGCATCTTGGCGACATGGCAGAGGAAGGCAGCGGGCTGGAATTCACTGTAAAGCATCAGGAAGGAGCTGCCCTGCAGCCAGCCTGTTTGATGATTTCAAGTATCTGCAGATTAAATGGATGTGACTAAGAATAGACACAAAATATTGCCTTGATTCTGCTTTTAGATGGGAAATTTGCTTGCGCACCATTGCCAGGAGACTATGTTAATTAAGTGGTTATTCAGGCTGGAGCTTGCTCAAGTTACGAGCAGTGGTTTCAGAGGGAGCCTGCCTATTTTAGCAAAGCACTAACGGGATGCAAATATGCCTCGCATACAGCCCCCAGGCATAGAGCGAACCCCCCCAGGTCCTTCATCGGCTCAGGAGCTGCTCCTCGGGGCTGGGTAGGAGAGGGAGGACAGATGACACCAATGGACTTGGATTTGAAAATTCAAATGAAGGACTACAGGACTTCTGCTCACGATATACTGGGAATCCATTTAAACATTTCTTTCCGTGCTTCAACCATACAATGCATAGTTCAATGTAAGCCTGTTTTCCAGAACATTCATTTTTGTCTCGTCTCAGAAAGCTGAGGAACAAGGAAACCCAACAGGGGCAGACGCAGCATTAGGGACATCCCCAAATACGCTTTTTTAAGAGAAAGCACATCCCTTCCTGCCAGCTCCTACTGACCACTCTTTAGAGGCTAAGCTTACTGCTTGCACAACATGAGGAGTTCAGACTGTGGCTTCATCCGATCACCAGATACCAATTCAAGTTTGTTCAATTCATGAACCCAATGCCAAGTTTTCTATTAACTTGCACCTGGGATCATAAAAATCGGGGTCTATGCTTTCTACATCTTCTATCATCAGCAACAGAGATACTGCTCTAGTATTAGCCGAGAATTACGCTGCTGTTCAAGCGGCACAGGACACCACTCATTTTCCCCAAGGTGCACTAACTTCAGGATAAAAAGGACTCGAGCTTTCAGAGCAATGGTGGTCAGTACCATCTGCACGAAATGTCACAGTGACACAGGTGGAGCAAGTTTTAGATGACATTTGCATCTTTCTTTGCATCTTGCTTGTGACAGCAAAAGGAGGTCCTGCTGTCAAAGAGAATTTCAAGTCATTTAAATCCACAGAAGAATTGAGGATTAAAAGATAAAAGTTGTCAGCCTAGTGTTTTAAGCTTGTCCTGCCTACCCCACTTCAGAAGCCTCCTGTACAGTGCATGAAATGCCTAAAGTGATTATGTTTTGTAAGCATGGAAGACACAGAAAAAATTGATTACACAGTGATAATAGGAATATGCTAGATGTTTAGGTGTCAAATGAAACATAATTCTGAAGAATATTTTTGCCTTTAGAATAATACATCATCTTTCCAAACTGCCACAAGCTCCTCTGTTATTAATACTCTTCAGAATGACTACAATTGAAATGATAATGTGTTTCTAAATTAATATTGCATCTTCCCATTTCAGTATCTGATGAGCTGTATCAAAACTTCATTAAATCACTCCCTGTTTTGCCAGCTACAGCTTATAATCAGGCCTGAGATACACATCTGTCTTCACATCATAGTCCATGCTCTAAGCTATGTGCTAACTCTGTGCTGAGCAGCAAACTCCAATGCATGATGAACTATGTTAATGGGACAAATAACAGAGCTAATGATGTGGTTTTCAAAATATGTCAAAAACATTTTTGGCTGCTAAATAAATATTGGATGCAAAATTAGCAGGCTTATCAACATACATCTTCATGACCAGCTAAGAGAGTTCTTTTCAGGACGTTCTGTTGTGTTTCTCCAACAGTTTCAATATAGTTGCAGAAAATGAAATTGTGTTCTTATGACTGTTTCACTAGAGGCATAATCTTCATCCATTTCATTTAGGGATACAGTACATTTAAAAGCATTTCCTATATTCTGATGCACTTATTTTTAAGCGGACTCCTGCTATCCCAGTCACTTCACCCAGCCCCGGCACTGAAGGAGCGGTTCCCAGCGCTGGCCCCCAGGCACCACCGGCTCTCACCGCAGGAAAAGCCAAGCCACGCAGCACGGGAAGAGCAAGGGGACAGCCTCCTCCAGAGCACAGCACTCGGCATCTTGCTATACGTCTCCAATTTAAATGTTAAATGACATAATTCAGCTAAGGGATCAGGCTAACTAACTTCCTTCAACAGGCATTCCATTAGGTCAGAGTAAATTAATTAGAAAGCAATTTCAATACTTGTACAAAATTTTAAATCCCAGAGCTGCCTAGGCCAGGCTCTGCTCTCCCCTTGTGTTTTTGTTTGTTGTTAAAACTGACTGTAATTAAGCCGTATGTGCCAAGCCAGGATTATACCTAGCTTTTAAATTAAAATAGCCCCTTCAGCGCCTGCTGATAGATGCGGCTAATTCATTTAAATTCTCATTTCAAGAAAGACATTTCATTTCAAGTTTGAAACGTAATTACTTGGTCAGAGCCCAGGAGACCGTGCCATTTTGAAGTGAAGTGATTATGATTTCCAGCCCGCCCCTTTAGTATTCTTGTCCCTGAGATAACCGCGAGGCACCAGGGACATCAGAAGCCCTCACGCTGCTGAGGCTCTCCACGGGGAGAAGTTCATCCCCTCCGCTCTCCCATCGCCATCTCCAGCACTCTTCTGCGGCTGCCCCTCCAAAGGGACACAAACTGAACAATCTCACCATATTTACAGAGATGTGTTCCGAAAGTCAGAGTTTCACCTCCCGCCCCAGCAGCGGCCAAGGCAGCGAGGAGGAACGTGCCACCTGGCTGTTCAGGGCTGAGCGGGACCCATCAGCTCCGAGCAGAAAAAGCCATAAATCAATTTGTGGTAAGGACTAAAAATTGATTTTTCTAGAGTTGCTGTATAATGTAACTTCGTGTGATGGGACTAAGACTCTGGAAAAATAGATCATCTGTTAATTTGCATTAATGAGGCTTAACAGTGTTTGCCAGAAAGTGATTAAGAAGCTGTGTACTAGTCCCAGCCTCTGTCAATAGCACGGAAGCGGTACCAGCGGTGTTCGGAGGTGTCCTGGCAGCAGAGCAGAGCCCCCCAGCAGCCCCCAGTGCCCCCGCTCCCCCGCCAGCCCTTTGGGGGCGTCACACACTAACGCTAAGCTGGTATAACTGGTGTGTTCTCAATGCCTCCTAAAAAGCTATGGCCGTAGGTTCCCCATGCAATAGAACAAAGCAAAACCCATTCGTTTTCAACAAACAGGCTGTGACTGCTTTTATTGACTTGCTGGGGAATTTTGTGCTGAATGTTTTCATTTTGACAGGGCTCCTTATGGCTCAGGTTCTCAAAGCCGGGAACAAACAGTATTTTTTCTTTCTAGGATGAATTTGCACTGCTAAAACATGAAACACCACAGCTAGTCTTCAAAAGAAATAAGATATTTCACTTGCCCCTTATTAAGCTATTTAGGTTGTTGAACCATGATTTTTCTTTTTTAAATTGAAAGGACAAAAAGAAGAATTATTAAAATACAAGAAAACATCAACTGAAATGCACAATGAAGAAAGCTTTTGGAAAGTGTGGCTGCAGCAATGTTACATAAAAAGGTTTAATGAGCTCTGTGGGAACAACACCAGACAAAGTCAGCAATTCAGCTGCAATGTATTTTAGCTCACTTGCTCATTAAATGGGTTGCACTGGGACTTCAACTTATTTTCTTAGTTATTATGAATTGTAGCCCTACGTTCTCTGGGTTTTTTCTCCCCATTTCATACATGCTCCTTGACTCCAGGGTCAGGGGTTTGGTGACTGATGAGACCTATTAGTTAACATTATGCCAAAGCACCCGCCCCAAGAAGTTTAAGGAGGGTTGGTCTTTAAACATTTCAAGTGTTATTCGTGTATTAATTCAAGCCCAGAGAGCTCCAACGTTTCTTACACTGCCCAAACATGATGTTCAGAAGTTGATAACAGGTAGGTAAACAATGCACATTTTGGAGAGTTGAGCTAAAGAATTTGGAAATCAACTGGACTGATATTAAGCAGAATTTCTTTTTTTTAAACATTGATTTTTAAATGCCACTGAAATTAAAAGGAAAAATAAAGGCATATTAAAATATATCCATTTCTGAAATGGAAAATCTTGTTATAAAAATGACAATATTAAATTACTGGTTAAAAATTAATTTTTGAAACAAAGCAAAATAATTTGACCTTTAAGAAATTCCACACATTTGAGGTCAACTTTTAGCCAAACCCAACTTGGTTTTGTTTTTCCTGGAAAGTTAGCCTGTCTGATATTAATTGAAAACAAAATATATTGCTCAGCTCTAAAATAGACTTTAGGAGACTGATTTTTATCTACTCTCCCTACGAATAAGCAGAGATGTTTACTGCTTTTGATCATACAATGTTCTGCCGA
This sequence comes from Larus michahellis, assembly GCF_964199755.1. NCBI lineage: Eukaryota > Metazoa > Chordata > Aves > Charadriiformes > Laridae > Larus > Larus michahellis. The sequence continues at coordinate 2,338,662 of NC_133914.1, read as the reverse complement.
CGTGACTTAGATTTTTCGTTTGGATAAAAATCTCCATTTAGTCAGTGTCCCTGACCATTTCACTTCAACTCTTTTGGTCAGGTCTGTATGAAGCAAGAGCAGCGACACCCCGCCACGCAGGCACCGCTCCTGGGTGCGGGGTGTCCCCCCAGGGACCCCCAGCCTTGGGGCTTCTGCTCCCCGCACACTGCTCAGTGGTTGGCCTAACCTGAGCCACAGCTCAGGCCTCAGCTGGAAGTGAGAAAAGGAGTTCTTAAAATGAACATTAACCACTTCCAAGAGTGATGGGAGCAGAATTGAGAAAGGAAGAGGGACAGACAAAGGTGGGGACAAGTCGGTGTTTAACTTTACCGAGGTACAGTCGTCAGCAGACCCACTGAGGCTGTGATTTGAGGACAAATGGGTGGTAATTTTCCTCCAAGGTATCAGATTATCGTTTTTACACATCTAGGATAATATTACCCAGCTGCACACAGTCTGGTCAGTGGGCTGCCAGAGAAACCCGCTATTTGCATGTTAATGTATCTGGGTTTTACACTGAACTGTGGCTGTGGTTTGCAAAGCCCAGCACACAATCCAGGTCTGCCTCTTACTTGTCAAATCACCTCTCTGCAGGCGCCCCCCCACCTAAAAAAAAAGTGGTGTTTTACAGTCAGTGAAGGCCCCTGGGAGGCACCTTGACTCCCGGGGGCACAGGAGGGGCCGCAGGGGACCTGCGGCAAGGGCTTCCCTCCCTCCTTCCCTCTCCATCTTGTCATTACACCTCTAAGCCCCCAGGAAAGATTCCTGGTAATGTTGTGTACATGGCCTGGCCCGCCATGCCAGGCCTTGGCTTTAGGCACTAACTCTAAATGGAGCTCTTGAGCAGTACAGCTATGGAAGCTTTAAATGATCACAATAATTAAGAAATGATCTTGCTTGCGTAGAGAAATATGTTCTAAAAACCCAGCGTCATAAACCACCTTTTCTTCTGCAGCTTTCCTCTTAGACTTCTGAGCATCTCCTCTGGGAGATGTTGCAGCTCTACATTTTGTGGAGAAGAGCAGACGGAGCCAGAGCTGCTCTGCTGACCGAGCCCCGAGTTTTTACGTGCAGTGAGGTGGAAGGTGCTGCTCATGCAGCCACAAGACAGCCAGTTCCCCAGGACGCCGTCTCTGGCACAGTCCCACACCAAGCTGCAGCGCTCCCACCCAGGGAACGTTGGCCGGGTTTGCTGCACCAGGCGGCTGAGGACTACAGAGCTGCGTAATGCCAGGCTTTGTTCAATGATTCATTATTCTGAACTGCTGAATAATTCAGCTTGCAGGATTAATGGCATATGCCACTGAAACACATTCCATATGGAACCTGGCTCCCTCAGGAACAGCTCTCTCCAAAGACAACAGCACATCTCCCATCCGCTAAGCTTCTGCTGTGGGCAGAGGCTTCTCTGCAACGTGACAACCGAGAAGCTGTGGATTTTCTGAGGTCCTTTACCATCCCAGGGTGGAGTGACAGGGTAGGGTCTAGAAACACAGGAATGGAGAAGGATGGAGGGATAAAGAGCAATCCTCTCCTAACCCCCTCGCCCAGAACACCAGAGCACCATATGCCAAGCAGCAGCAAAGCTCCAGCCTCGTCATCCCAAAACACTGAACAGAGCAGCACATAAAGCCTATCAGCAGACACGCTCAGACCAGTTATTCTCGTCATGACTTAAATTTTCCACAGCCTTTTACTGGAGGCAACTTTGCTCTCTTCACTCACTTCTATAGGCAGATTTCCAGTCTGCAACCCAGAAATCTTAATAAATAGGAAGAGAGGCGTCTCCTTATACACTATCTTGCACCTGTACATCAGCAGTACACTCATTTACCACAGTATAGGAACATATATGTGGGCAGTTCCTACTGGAATCTGAGGATCAGAACATCACACTAGGCCTTCCTTGTTCTGGAGTGATTTTTGCCATCAGTGGAGAGGAAAGGACTCTGTCCTGGCAGACAGACACAGAAAGTGGCCTGTGCTGGCTGCTGGCAGGGACATTGACCAGCCAGTGATGCAGCGCGCAGGATGCACTGACCTATCAACTCAGAAACAGAACTAGCACTGGCATCCTCCCATATCCTAATCAATAATTGAACAGAAGGTGATAACCAATTCAGAAGACAAAGATCCCACTAAATTAAATTAACATGTACAGTGTAATCAACATTCATTAAGCCAATTTAGTCAAGTGATGACCTCAGCAGCTTTTACTTAATCATATACTTAAATGTCAAATCAATATGCAGATTTTGTATAAGCTCTTTCCGATTATATCTCATTAAAAAGTTTGAATAAATAAATGTAACTGGAGTCAGCTGTGTCTCATGAATACAAATACAAAGACTTAGACACCAGTTAGCTATTAGTGCCAGTGCCATGCACACACCTAACTGCGTAGAGTACTTCTGTGCACTTACTGTACATTCAGCAGCACCCAGCTCACGAACACACGAGGCAGCTCGTTCCTCCCCTCCACTCTCACTCGGAAGCGGTAGCAAGGAGTCTCCATGACCTGCTGCCTAGTTGCCTCCAACGCTTTTCAATTGTCACACGTCTGCCAGCTATCCCCAGTGACATTTGTCACTGTGATTGATATTACACCATTTTCTTGCCTTCTGCATTTGCTTTTACGTTACCTGTGAATCTCACTCACAAGGCTGTGAGAACGTCTCATAGAAATAAAATTTTTAAGTATATTCTCTATGTAAGAAACGTTGCTTTGAACTGCGTGAGGCCCAGCGCAGCTAGAGCTACTCCCTGGGCTGCTTCTGTACAAGCTGTATGCCCACACAGAGCATTTCCACAACAGAGGTCTGCCCGGCCATCGCGCCGGTCAGTGCCACGGGGATGGCAGCCTTCCTGCAGGCATGTGTGTCAGCACAGATAACAGAAAACGGCCATTTTTTCTTCCTGTCCTATTATTTAGGGTGGTTGCAGGGCGCAGCAGTCTGACAGGCGATGTCTCGATAATATCACACCAGAGATGAGGGGTGTGCAGCAGATACAGCAGTAAGGGACTGGCCCTGACACCCGACTGTCAGATCCCGACCCTCTCCCTGAGCCTGCCCTTTCCAGCGCTGAGACAGCACTCGCCTGGAATGCAATGTGGGGGGGGGGGGGGCGGGAGGGAACCTGGGGATGAGAACAAGACATCCAGGAGACAATGAAAGGTTTCTCTTACAAAGGAGAAAATTTGTAATAAAGGTGAGGGAAGGAGGAAAAATAAAATGGTGGAATCCCAAAAGCACAATGGTTTCTAGGAAGATGAGCAGCAATTCACTGATGTCATTAGCACTTTATACTGCCCAAAAGTGTTTATACGCAGGGCATACACCTCCACGCCTGAGACAACACTGCGCCAAGATGCTCTCTGCCGCTTCAGGGGGAGGTGACTCCTGCTCCTTGCAGCAGGATGCGGGGTTCTGCGGCACACCTGACACACTTCACCACCCCTCGCAGCCTGGAGCCCGGGGGAGGCAGCGGCAGGTTTGCAGAAGCGCTGAGGACCCCGAATGAATTGTGCGACCAGTGCCAAGGAACCCAGCCTCGGCAGATGTTCCTGGTGTCACAGCGAGATGACTCCAGACCCAGTTTCTATCTGTGGAATGAACGCCATGAGCAAATCCTTGCAGTTTCACCTTCTTACAACCTCCCATGTCTTCCAGAAGAAATTCCCTGCCCTTTCCGCTGTAGAAAAGTGTACGTAATGTGGATCATTTTATTTGTGGAGCACTCATTCAAACACAGCAAGCGGATGAAAAAGTGAAATGAGGATAGTGGGTCAGCAGGTGAGCTGCACTCTGTACCAGAAACCTTTGTTGTTAATTTATCAGATTTCTCATCAAAATCTCCCTCATGTGGGGATTAAATCTGCTTTAATGTATCATACCTATTGCTAACTCACAGAACTGAAAATCTCATTTCATGGGCTCCAGGTTTACCAGATTACAATTCCACTGCAGAGAGTTTCTTAAAGTAATACAAGCCAATAATAAAATACTTGCTGGTAGAAGCAGCATTCTTCTAATAGCCCCCAGCAGTGGGCAACGCGAGGTGAAGACGACCACGATGCTGCCTCACTGGCACTGCAGAGCCCTGCTGTCCGGGCACACGAGCAAGTGACAGCCACCTCCCCATGGCTCTCGAACAGGGGGAGCTTTTCATTTATGTGCTTATCTAAAGGGAAAAGCATTTCCTTCAACAATAGCTGTGAATTTATGATCAAGTCGAGATGTCAAGATTGCTGAGAGACACCCTCTAAGACAGCTGTAAATTGTTTAGACAATAGGAAGTGACAGCTTCTTTTATAGCTTACAGTGGGAAAGCCAGGATGGAGTACAGATTTATTATTTTGCAGGTAGGACGACCACTGAATGCATATTCTTCACGGGGAAGTAGGCATCTCTGAAACCATGTATTTGGTTATTCTTTCTTTGTACGCGTACTTCAGTTCACTTAAAGGCAGGAGTTTAATTCTCTCCTGTACAGCTCTTGCTCCAGGGCTGCCGAGAGGGACGCTCCTAGCCCACGTCACCCGCTGTGCCTGGCCAGCAGAGACTCCTCTGGGTGACAGACAGCGCACTCCGCAGCACCTTCCTCGCTCCCCACACATCTGTCTGGCAGCCCGCTTGCTCTCAGTCTTCTCCTTTATTGCATGAGGCTTGTGCAGCGTTTTCTCTGTTGAAGATGACAGGGGAAGCCCTGCCCTTCTGGGCGCTGGCACAGCGCGAGAACGGTGTGTACAGGAGCTCTCTGTAGCACTAGGCGAGAGCATCGCATTTTTACTGCGGGACTGAAGTTAGTTTCTGATATATTTCATAGTTTGGGCATGTTACCTTGACCAGGGAAGCTTTGCCATTTGGAAATACAGGATCCGACGTTCCAAAGTTAAATCCACCCAAACTCAGCTGAAATAAGTGGAACACACAAGTGCGCAGTATTTCTGAAACCACAACACTGGGCACACTTTCTGAAATCCAAGTGGGTTGTCTAAAAATCTCCCTGTGGAATTTTGCTTGCAGCCCAATGGTTCCATTTCCACTCATATGTGAAAGGCTGAAGCCTCTGGCTTGTCTCTACCCCAAACTTGCCTTATTTGTTCATAGCCAGGAAACCAAAAGAGAATCAAAACTTATCAAACAGATTTCATCATGTGGAAAGCATAGTGACGAAACCTAAATTGCAATTGACTGCATTTTGAATTAAGCAATCAACTGATTAATTACTTGACTTTTGTCTAATAAAACAAAATGTAAATGACACTGGCAAAAGAGTTACATTCCATTACTGTAGTTTTAGCTTTCCTCTGCTGCACGGCATGGAAATACGCACTTCATTGGAATTACCAGATGACTAGAGAGATGTACGAGACTGACAAAAAATGCCCAGTTATCCCAGTCTGCCATTATTTTTTCTTGCTGTACAATGTGTTGCAAAAGAGGGGAGAGAGGTTTATAAATACAAACAAGTATTCTGTTTCCCTATGCAATAAGTAGCAAGTGCCAGGTTATTCTGTCAATTCTGGCACCCTCCATCAGCATTAAAGTAGATGCAGCCCATTGTACCTTTCAGATTGAATGTGAGATTGTCAGATTGGTCAGTCCTCCCAAATACATTAATCCAGTCTGGGGTCATCCTGGACTCATTTAAAATAGCTTTTAATGTCTTTTTCTGTCCTGTGATACCTCTGATAAACGGCCAGTGGAAGACAGAGTCTGCGCTGCAGCATGTCAAGGCCAAACATGAAGGCTGTCAAAAAATCAGCATTAAGACCTGCTCCGTGTGCCGTTTTCCCGAAATCCTTTAAATGGCACACTCCGCTGTCTGACATTAATCAAGGGTGACATTCTTTGGAGGGCTGAGTGTGCATGTCAAAAGAAACTTCTCCAGATCCTGAAGATGTGAATCACCTGGAAAGCAACACAGGCACATCGCTCTGATGGGTAAGGTTCTTTTCCAGTCGATTACTGCACGGCATGGAGCAGCGCGGTGAGACAGTGTTCATCAGTGCTGGACACGGGGGGGGGGGCGGGGAGAGAAGCCTGGCTGCCCTCCTGGTGGGGGGCTGGATGAGCCCCCCCACTCCTGAGCCCCTGGTTCCTACAGCGTGTCCTGCGCAGCTGGGACAGCAGCTCTCCTGTCCCTCCCTGGGTTTTCAAGCAATCTGTAGCAGATGGGACTCTGATCCTGCTGGCACTTCACTGGCTTTTATAATAAAAAATTCCCCTTCTTCACAGTAAGCACTGGTGGCTAAGAACGCTGTACCTGCACTCCTGGCCCCCTGGGGCAGTCACCACACTGGGGTAGGGTTGGTTTTTTCCTGTAATTAATCTCTCAAGCAGGTGGGTAGAGCAAAGAGCCAAAACCTTAGAAAAGGACAGACCTGAAGCCCTGATTTCAGCAAAGATGTGATTTACATTCTAGTGCTGTTTGCCTTGTGACATGTTGCGTTTATTCACATACTACTTTTTGTCATTAACCTGTGCATAAAGTCAGTATTGCATCTGCATCTTTTTGGACCACAGTGACTACCAACTGCTTCATGCTCATTTTTAAACCAAATGTAATTGTAGTTTTGATGACAAGAAACAGGAGACAAAATGAAGTTACTGAGTTGCAAAAGTCACTGAAGCTCTGCTAGCCTCCATCCACTCCCACTCCTCAGCCTCTCTCACGTGCGACCCCAAACTCATTAACCACACGGCAAGGGCCAAACACAAAGCAGGAACCTACAAGCTGGCAACCCAGAAAACAGCATCACTTGGCTCCTGTTATATTTGTTGTTATATTTCTCCTCTAACACTCGTGTTGCCGAAAAGCACCTTGACTTGTTTAGACACGACTGTCTCTACTCCTTCAGGTTTTTTCCAGTTCTGGCCCCTAGAGGAACAAAATACGTTGGTTTTGTTTTTCCTTCCCCCCACCAGAAAACAACATACATGTATTTATTTTTAGCTGCTAAAACCCATCACTTCTGTGCCTTTGACTCACAGCCCTTCAATCCTTCTCCGCTTCTCCCCTGCAATGACCCAGGAGAACAAATACCAGCAGTACCTTTCCAAGCGCTCCAGTAATGCCCGCTGCTGGAAAGTGCCCTAAGAGCAGCTCCTGCCATGGCTAGCAGCTACAGCTGGAGGGGAAAACACATGATAGCATTCCCATAATAAAAAGGAGTTCTAATTTTAGAAAACGAAAAAATAAATGGCTGCAGGCCTATATAATCTACACATCAGCACAACAAGATGCTTAGTCAATAAAATAGTTCAACTAAGTGATCTCAGCATGTAATTCCATAAGGATTTTTTTTCAGGGGGAAATGCTATCATTTTCCATTTCTGTTTAATGAATCATGTGAATTATAGTAACATTACAAATGGTTCTCTTTGCAGCCTATTAGTTTGTTTCTGTAGGGTTCTAATGGAAGACATGCTTCATTTAGATCTTAGCTTGCCCCCAAGCCATAAAGAATAAATTGTATTATCATAAGCAGTTACCTTTTAAAATGATCTTATCAAAAGAAAGTATTTTGCATTGTTGAGGAGGGTTATTACCATTTTAGGCAAAATGCTGCAGGCATTTCACTTTTTTTATAAATATAAATAATTGCAGCAAAGAGACCAAGGGGCTGGAACTGTCTAGGCATCCTCTAGGCATGAGGATGAACATCATCTTCAGAGAACTATTGTTCCCATCAGGAGTAAATCGAATCATTCACAGGTTCACGGAGTTTAAGGCCATAGAAGCCAGTACAATCATTTAGTCTAAACTCCTGTGCATCACAGGCTGCTGCATTCACCCACTTGCCCTTCTACTGAAACCAACAGCTACCGCATTTGACTACAGCACAGCTAGTGTGGAGCTGGAGGGGATCTTCTGGAAGAGCATCCTGTCTGGATTCAACGCTATTGGGAGAAGGGGGATTCACCCCTTCCAGAAAGTGCTCAGCCAAGCAAGGGATCACCCTCACTGCTTTTCAGATTTTTTTTCTTGACATAACCCTGAAGCATCACAAGTATTTCTATTTTTACTGACTAGTGTCAGAATTTCACAGTAGGACAGACATTTTGACTATAAACGCACAGCTATATATACCCGTGTAGGAAAGCACTCAAAAAACCCAAGAAGACATCTTTAAAAGTGTCCAAACAGTTCAGTGGGTCTGATCAGTCATTGCACACTTAAAACATGATTGCGGTGTGGGGCACCCCATGGCACTGCCCCCCCGCTGGGAACTGCCTTGCCACGGCAGAGCAGAGACGTGGCAGCCCAGTCCAGAGGGGACCCCCGGGAGCAAGCGGGCATCTCTCGCCCAAGACTGGGTCAGTTCATCTCACTCAAACAGATCTGTCCAAACTTCTTAAAAAGCTTCCAGTGTCAGAGATCCAGTACTTCCCAAGCATGGTAATCCCACACTTCATGACTTTCATCAGTGGGAAGTTTTTCATAATATTTAATTAAACCTCATTTTTTTGCTATTTAACCCCATTTTGTCTAGACCAGTCTAGAATGGACAAGAGAGAATTTTTTCTTCTGCAGTTCTGGGGTGTTGTTGGTTTTTTTGTTTGTTTGTTTTGGGTTTTTTGGTGGTGGTTTTTTTGTTTGTTTTGGGTTTGTTTTTTTTAAAACACAATCAAAGAACAACACTCTGCTCAATCTTTTCTAGACTGAGCAATTCCAGTTTCCTCAGCCTTTTCATACGGATCAGCATTATATCCCTAGTTAGGAATTAGGTCAGAAGGCACAAGATATCTTAGTAACTTTTTTAGTGTAAGCTAACGCCAAGAAGTAAAAATAAAATCCATGAGTTTTCTGGAGCCCACCAGGACCACTTAGCTGAAGAATCCCATATCTAGCTACTTTTCAGAGATACAGCATCTTTGATTGGAATAACCCATACCACAAGTCTGTAGCTCTTCTAACCTAGGCTAATACATATGCTCTGGAACAGAAAATATTACGGTCTGGGCAAGAATTTGGACAATAGAAGAATCGCTTCCAGGTGATAATGTGTATGTATTGATGGAGTGTTCCACTTCAGGACACTTCATTTCACAAGCTACTCTCCAGGTCACTAACTGCAGGAAACCTCCATTTATTCGGCATCCTGTGCCAAAAGTTTGTCATATGAATAAAGTGATACATATTCATAGTCCAGCTGCTATTTGGACCATCAGAGTCTGAATAGATGAGCAGCAGTGACACAAAAACACCAGGTAACTCAGTCACCGTGCTTCTCCGTAATAAAAATGCAAATAAAATAGGAAATAAGAATTCTCGCTACTATCAAGAAAAATTAAAGTGCTGTCAATTTAGTGCAGTTATGCTTTTTCAGTAAAATAGCATCTGTTCTATCACACTGAACAGTAATAATACCCTGAAAAGCACAAGGTCAAAAGCCTTCTAATGACACATTATGAAGCCCACTTTTGCTGTGCCCACCTTGTGAATGACGTTCTTTTTTAAAAAAAGTGAAAGAAAAGAAATACACCTGGGAAAGAAATATATTAATTACACATCTATCTACTGTAGTTCTGAGAGCGGATGGGATGACAGACTTTACAGGGTTATTTCTCTCCAATGTGCAGAAAATGGATTTTAATTTCTAACGAATTGCGTTTGTACATATGCACGTCTGACATTCTTTGGAAGCGATAGGTCTGGAATGAAGACTGCCTCAAGCTCCACAAGCACTCAAAAGGTTAACACTGCCAACCAACAGGTCAAAAACATGTCATGGACTTCCCAACTTTATACATCCCAATACAAAAACACGCAAAACAAATTGTATAGAAGCAGCCCACTAAAGCCACAAATAACTCTGGACACCTGCCATGCTCAGAAAAATAGGGGCATAAGGCTCACTTGTTGTTGGAGTATTGAACTGCCTTCAGGCTTGTAGGATTTGTGATACTAACTCAGAAGAGCAGCCCATCTGGTCCGATATCCTGCACACTGCCAGGCACCATCCGCCCGTCCTTCTCGTTGTCCTGAGCAAGGGGCCATTGACCACCTCTCGCTGAGGCTCAAAAAGCGGCACAAGACTAGTGACTGAGCCCAGGGAGGCAAGGGACATCACTCATCCCTTGGGACATACTCTGTGGGCTGGGTGACCACAGAGCTCCCATCACCTGCCAGCCTGGGGCACCTCTGCTTGAGGCAGCTTCTTGAAAACAAGCACCCCCCCGCAAGCCCAAGCAACTTCCCAATAAGCAGGTCTGAGCCTCGTGTGCAAGGGCGAGGAACATTCCCTCTGCCACTACTTCAATGGCTGGTTTAGCGCAGTCACCGCAGTGTCAGCAGCTCCTTCCCCACTCCTTGCCGCGTGCTGCTGAGCTCCCACCCGCAAAGCTGCCCTGACACACAGAGGTCCCCGTGCCTGCGACCTGGCGAGAGGCAGGAATTCTCTGCCCGCCCATGCCTCGTGCCCACACTCCTGCCGTCTCCCAGACTGCCCCAGTTCCCCCACCTCACTGCTGCTGTCTCACCCGAGAGCACTGGGAGACCCTTGGTGCTGGAAATACGTGCACCTCTGCACAGCAAGCGTGTGCCTGCCCTCAAGGTAAACATTTCTGTGTGTTTCGATATTGATGATGTATAAACATGTCCCTGATCAGGTACTTCTTAGGATACTAATTGTAATAATCTGCAGTTAAAGGCATAACAATTGCTTCAGAGTGTAGGATAAGACACAGGGACTCTGCAAATTAAACCGTGCTGGCAACCACTTAAAAGTGCTCCTAATAGGTTTGGCTGTAGCAGCTTATTAAATGACTTGAGAAGTCCTGCCATGAGGAAAGGTGCTTCCTTTTATGAGCTACAGAAAATAAATTAGATTTTTTTTTTCTCCACTCTTTGTAGGTAGAAAAAGCTCTTTGATATCCAGAAATGCGGAACAATAGGTTGCCATAAAAAACAGACAACCAACTTAATTAAAAAAGTGGAGCCTGTTTTGCTGTTCCACATTTCTGTCTCTCATCAGCAGTGTGAAGTTAAAATGCTGGATTTCTGTATAAATATACATGTATATATACACAGACATATTTTTGGGGATGGCTTTTTTGGTGATGGTTAGGCTTTTTTTTTTTTCTTCTTTTAAACGCAAGTTGAAGAAAGATGAGATTTCAAAGGACACAGTTCTGTGCGCTTACAGCCTGGCTCCCCTCTCCTTTACTTCAAGGTTTTGGGTCGCTAACGGAGCAGGAGTGCAGCGTTTGGGCTGGGGGGCTGCTCCCACAGCAAAATACCAGGCGATGTGCCCACACAGCTGAAGTGTGCATCACTCCCTCCTTCGGCAGCCTGAGCGCAGCTGTGCCGGCCTGCGGGCTCCTGAGCAAGAGAAGAGCAATGGCTCTGCTGAAGACCAAGGAAGGGCAGAAAGGGGCAGGGGAGGTGATTCGCACTTTAAGTTCCAGAGATGGGGAGAAAGTCCCAGGAGAGGCACTGACGGAGGCAGGGGATCCATTTAAGGAAAGACTGTGCACATGGCAGACAGGGCAGAAAGACACCAGGAGCCAGGACAGTGTGGTGACACTCGCAGTGCAGAGCTCTCCCCGTCCTCGGCACACTCCTGGAGGCCATGGGAAGCCACTTCCATGCAGGTTTTTGCTATTTATACAGACAGCTTCCCAAGGGGAGATGTAGGTAAGCTATCACCTACGGCATGGGAGCAGGCAGCTGTGTCCCACATCCCAGGGGAGATCACCAGGGGAAGTGAGACCTGTCCTAGTCTTCACTCCCCTGGCCAAAAGCTACTCCAGGCAGCACAAAGCACATAATGAGATAAATTAAGTGATAGAAAATAAACAAACAGCAACTTAAAGTTTGAATTCAGATCACAATCAAGCAAAGAAATATTCCTGTCCTTATCTCTACATACAGCTCTTATCCACTGATGCCAGAGGCATGAGTCTTTACAGGACCAAAACATGATCAGTTCATAATTGCAAAAATCTCCCAAGCACCAGGCTTTTAATTGTTTCTATAAGTTTTGCCTAAGAGCTATTTTAATTCCAAGCAGCTGTCTTAAAGAACAACAAGAAAACAACTTAATATGTAGGGCTTTACTGTGATGGCTCATTATTGATTGAGAAGACAAGAAATAAGTTGCTGAAAAATACATTTTGTGAATACTTTTGTGAGAAGTTTCAGAGACTAGATGAGGGATTCTAAGGCAACTCTGCATCTCTGCACAGCAAGAGAATTGCACAAACACCTGCCCCGGGAGTAGGTACTTTGAGGAAATCAAGGTCTTCCTCTTCAGGGGGACTGTGTCCTTGACACAGGTACAAAACAAAACCAGCAAAGGGTAGATGACAAATGAAAGCAGCAAGCCTATCGCCCCGGTCTATACAGACACTGCCTCAAGGTAGGTCTAACTCAGGCAGTCTGGCCCACAGACCACCACAGACCCAACCTCAGGTCCGTGCAGGTCTAGCAGGGCCACCAGAAGGCATTTGTGCAGGTCTGGCCCTTTCAGTAGCGCAGACCTGGCTGCTGGCTCCTGCGCAGGCACAGCCCGTGACAAGCCAAATTCAGTGTTCAGGCAGCCCACTGTACACTGCCAAGCACACGGGGCTGTGCAGCTGCGGTCCGTGCCTCCTCGCACCAACTCAGAGCATCAGGTCTAGGTAAGATATCTGTTGGCCTTCAAAAAAAACACAAAAAAAACATTTCCCCCTCTCTCCCTGTGAGATATGTAGAACCTCTCCTACTTTGAGGCACTTTTCATCAATTATCTCAACCCATCTGGCTTCTTCTCCAAGTTGCATTGATTATGAGCATCCTGTGCCCTAGAGATAAAAAACACCAGCCCCATTTCCCCCCTGTGCCTTCTCCATATTGGCTCGTAACGTGATGAGACTGGTGATGAATAGCCTGCTGGGAAATCAATAAGAGCACAGACATGTCACAGCCCCAAGATTAATGGAACTGACTTGGCACAGAAAACTTCCCTTCGTTTGCACAGCCAGCCCACAATGCTTGTCAGTTCAAGTTTCCCTAACCACGGGCGTATATTTGACTTGCACAGCCATCCTCTAAATTGGAGTTCACCGATTTCCACAATCCTAGCTGCAGAGTCACCAGTAAAAAAGCCTACGCCAAGCTAAATCAGAAGAGACCATAAAGACTCAAAAAAGTATCTTTCTGCCTAAGTAGCCACAAGCAGAATAAAAAAAAAAAAAAACCCACAACACAAAACAGACAAACAAAAAGCCCCAAACACTGTCTTCACAGATTGGTTCTGGCAGGCTAACAGCTGTATTTTGTTAGTGATAATTATTTTTGGGAAGGCCAATTAACTTTTCTATTAATCCATCAAATCAGTCCCACACCTTGCTTTAGTTTTAAATGTGACACTGCTCAGAATCATTCTTCTCCAGTGACTGGTGCAATTGCAGCCCATGAAGGAGCTGATTGCTAGATCACCTTTTCCACATTCCTCTGGAGCCTGAGCATCCAGTCGTCAGTTCGCACAGCCCTGACAGGCAAGTCTCCCATTGCAGAAGTCCCTCTTCAATCTGTAATGGAAAACCCTCAGATAGTCCCGATAAAATCTAGAGGAAAATGAAATGGACTTCCCTAAGCAACAACCGTATTGGTGGGGGAACCCAGTAGCAAGTATTCCAGAAATCAAGAAAACAGAAAGCATAAAGGCAGAGACAACAGGGTACTACCGATTTTACAACTTACAAAATCTATAATACGCACCCAACAGGTGTATGATTTCAAGTGCTTTTGATTAGCTATTAAGTAGCAAGTAATATCTGCCAGTAACTCCAGAATAGCAAGGTCATGCAAACTCCAAGATCTGTTCTACTCAGTATTTTTCCACTCGGCATTTTTCCTCTAGATCCTATGAAACAGTGCGGTCTGAGATTGCATTCCCAACACAATGCAAAGAAAATAGGAATATCTACACTTCAGCACTCTTTCTTAAACCAGACACTGCACGGCAAAATATTTCAGTTTCTTCTAACCCTTAGTGTCCCGCCTCCAATTACCTCGTAATAAACTGAAATGGGGCAGGGTGTGAACAGACAGCACTTCTGTTTGTTCCCAACTCTTGATGATACCTTATTTTAATAACATGAATTATTCATCGATCATTTGAGAGCAAGCATAACAGTACATAATTCCTCCTGGAAAGTGGTGTAGATTGAGGATTTCATGGCTTTAGGACCACACCACAGCTGTGGTCCCCACCTCCATGCTTAAAATCTGTTAGTTTCCAATCCTTAAACATAGAATAAAGCACTTGATTTGCCTTCAGTAAAGTCAAAATCATTACACATGGATTCCCCCAGAGCTGGGTCCTCCATCCATAGCTCAGGAAAGGACCTCTGGTGACATTTCCAGAACCAACAGTCCTCTGCACGCAAAACTTCATCCTCAGCGTTGCCAATTACAAAGCACAAGAATTAAATAATTTAATTTTCAACTTGTATCTATGGGGATTAGAAACTACACAGTACAAAGCTGCCCCATTGTATGCAAACTAAACAGCAGCTCTGAAAAGCCAACCTGGATCCTGGAAACAGGGGAGTGGGAGAGAAATGAAAGAGCATGTGTGTAAAATATAGATAAGAAAGCAAATCCCAGCTGTCTTCCTTATCAGCCCTTCCTATTTCTCTGGCAAGAACATGTAATTTTGTGCCGTAATAGCAAAGGTTGGAGTGACTGCTGTCACATTTGAATGATACTGCTATAGCTTCCCTCTTTGTATGTATCTGAAATGGGAATCTTGGAATCCATTCTCAGGGTAGCGTTCGTTATTTCCAACGCTTGTCTTAGTCCCTCCTTTTCTATAAAATGCACCTTTCTGAAGCACGGATCTGAGATAAATAACAATACCGTGCCTTGCATGTTCAGACACTTTCAGAAATGTCCTATCATTTATCCTTTCAGTGAGCTGTAATTTGTGCTCATATAAACCCGAGGTAAAACTGACACCAAGAATAAGATTTACCCAGGCCCAGAGCGAATCCCTCTGCCTAGGACTGAAATGTATTCTTAATTCCTTCCTTGATCAAAGGGCCACGGAATATGCTTATGTTAGAGAACAAAGGAAACAGTCCAGTTTTATTGCATCAGTGGAAGAAGCACAAATGACTTCAGAAAAGCAACTGTAGGTCTAAATGGTTGGATGGGAACAGGACCACAATTTCTCAGGGAGGCACCAGAGCCCGCGACTCTGCTTAAAATATCAACCGAGACTAACGCAAATCACTTCATCACTTCCACAGGCGGTCACAGCTGCTCTGCGTCTGCAAGTTTCCTCTGAAAACTTTGTGAAGAATCCATTCAACACTTACATGTTGTAGCTTTAAGTACACACTTAATTCCCATTCAGCTCAAGAATTTTACTTTTCTAATCATAAGTGTTAACATTATACATAGATAGTATTATACATGACCAAATCTATATGAACAAGACACATGAATTTCTAGATAATGAACAATTTTGCAATGCAACTGTAAGCAAGAGTTGAATTAATCTTATATTTCAAACCTTAAATCTTTACTTAATGCGTACCTAAGGACATAGCTTAAGTTTTGCATATGCACACTTGTCAGGTTTTTTACTAAATTAATGTGGTAAATAGCTGTAGAAAAAAGATTAGATGAAATAAATTCAGAGACTCGTGAAATTACAAAGGCTCTCATTTTTTCTACCCAGAATTACAGAATGAAACTACAGCTTCACACCTCAGGCCCCTAGAATATAGCCTTTAAGAATTCACATCAGCTTCCCTCATTCTGCAGGGAGAAACAATGCAGTGTTTGGGGTTTTTTTAATGCACTGATATTTCGTTAAAAATGGACCCAAGCCGTGGTCCCTCTTACCCTGCCCTGGCAGCGGCAGCGCTGCCTCTGCTGCACGCTCCATTTCCCCCGTGAAAAACACCTTTCAGCCCCACTTCCCGAGCTCTGCCACTTTTGACTGATAGCACAAAATTGAACTGCACTAAGCACACATTAGAAAATCTGATAAATATTGTTTGGAAATATAATTGAGGTTTAACTGGAGCATGAATTTTTCACTTTGAAGCAAAGATTTCTCCACTTATTTATGAGAAAGATTTAGTGCTACAAACAACGATGACAGTTAAGATAAATGTTAACCTAAGTTACGCTTTTCCTCATAACCTGCAGAGCCTTTTTTCCAAAGTGTTTTATGTCACCACTGCACACATTGCTAGGCAGAGCCGCAGAGACCTCAAGAAACTCCCACCCCCTGCTCTTTTCAGGTTCAGCACTGGCTGCAAAAGAGATCAGAAGCATCTACCACCTCTGGGGTTCAAAATCTTGAGGAAGGTTTTCGAGCTACACGCCAAGACTGTTTACCCTTGGATCAGGTTTTGCATCAACATGACTTCTGACACACCAGTTGATAGCCTCGCCGTGGATATTTAAGAGCAAAGTGTTCACCAAAGTTGTTTTATGATACAAGAACACTCATCTCCTGGCAGTTATTGTGCTCTCAGCCTGTACAACACTTCTACAAATTGGTAAAGAGAAATCAGATCAAGATGGCCGTTATCCAGGTAGCAAGAGATAACAGGAAAAGGCTATCAGGTTGTAATCTAAAGCTTTGTATTTTAATGTTCTAGGAAATTTCTTACCCATGGTGCTGACAGAGTGGTGATGAGAACTGCAGAAGCTATTGTTTGTCAGAGCACTCAGGCACGTCCTACACGTTGTGCCAAGCACTGCGCAAACACACACAAAACAAACTTTACAACCCTGGTACATTAAATAGAACATCTTTTGATAGATGGTGAAAAAGCTAATTCCATTTTCATATTATCAGAGTAGTTGATATCAAACTTAAACTTTCATCTGTGTTTTCATAGGTTTAATTCTGCATTGGAATGCAACATGCACTCACACTTAAACTGCAAAAACACGTGCTGCTCTAATCACAGCTCCACTAACAAGGAACCAAAAGGTATCAAACAATGTTACATTAACTCAAGGAGGAATGTTAAAAATTCCTATATAGCACCAGGTCAGAGCAGACACTGGACCTGAATGCTAACAGCTCAGCCCTCCTGCTCTATCTTTCCATTAACGCTCGTTTTCAACTGTGCAAACAAGATAGTAACAACACTCCACTACGCCGCAAATGCTAAATTCAGATCCCGGCTCTATGCCTCATAAATTTTCATCCTGGCATCACTTCTTGTTCTTTTTACAGCATTTTAAAAATGTAGGTTATCCTTTGCATTTTAAGCAGACACGATTGTATCAAATGCCTGGGTTTTACAGCAGCCAAGATGTTCCTAAGTTTGATGAACTGATCTCAAGCGAGATAAATTATGTCAGTTGTCTGCTTTGTCAGTAAATCAAGAGTTGACATTTCCCTGATTTGTAAAGGTATAATGTTACAGTGAAGAAAAGTATGCTCTTGAAAATCTGTATGGCAAGGTTAGATTAATAAGCAGTTTAAAGAAAATGTCCCAACGTAATGGACTTGGAACATCCAAACTCAATTCCACTTCATTTGCTATCTCGCAAGTTTTCTTTTTTGGGAATTCAAAAAATGTTGTATAAAACATTTTATGAAATATTCCATCTATGTGCTCCTTTGCTTTACAATAATTGACAACATTTACATATATTTCCATGTCATATTATGCCATAAATTTGCATAGATTCAGGTAAAATTGTTCAGATTTAGACATGCCGCTTCAATGAGTTTCAGGAGCTGAATCACATCTCAAATCTGAATTGCATCTCTCCCAGAATTCCCTCTCCGGCAAAGCACTGCAGAATATATCCCCAATTAATAACCCTGATGGTGCTCCTGCACTGTCCTGCTAAGCTGCACGGGTCTTTGTCTGGAGCTACATCAGTGCAGTTCCTCAAACCAGATGCTGCAGAGATGAACCGTGTGGCTCAGCTCCCTGGCCCCAGGAGAGGCCCCGCGCTGCCTTGCCTGCGATCAGAACTCTCCCCGCTCTGCCTCTCCGTACGCTTCACTGAGGGAAACATGGGGTTTGGGTGGTGACCCTGCATCAGTCAGGGTGGCAACACATTCCACTTCAAGGGAGAACTGAAGAGAGGAATTCTACCAGTTTTGATATTGTGAAGCTAATTTAACCCAATTTAACCCATTTTGTTCATTCGTACTGCTTTCTGGAGCTACTTTTCTGCTCTGAAGCCATGCTTTAAAAGCACAGATGGTTTCCGGAATGAACAAAAACAAATCCTACTTAAGCCGGACTGGGAACAGTTATATTAAAGTGTTAGAATTTTTTTAAAAAGGTAATTTGGGGTTGTGTTTTGATTTACACTACCTAAAACGTACTGGTTAGCATCAGAGATGCCATCAATTTATATGTGACATTTGGCAAATGTACTAACCATCTGGCCCCCATAAAGCGTATACAGGGCATCATAGAGCCTCGCGGGGGAAATGTTTACTTAATTACACTGAGCATCATCAGTAATTTTATTTTTTTTATAGGACCAGTCATCACCAAATCTCATTGAGAGATTTGCATTGGGAAGTAAAACAAGAGGAGGTTATATGTGGTACTTCTAATATCCTTTTGAACACAATCAAGAGACTGATGAACCATTACGTAGACAATGAACAATGGGCAGCAGCCAGCATTCACCTGATGCTTTTCCTCTCACCTCCCAGGAAGGAGGCAGAACCGAGAGACTTGGTCCACAGCAGCAACACGGCTACCAAGATGCCCTTTGCTCATGGACGTGGCCAAGATAAGTACTTAACAACAAATAAATGAGTAAGAGGGCCAGAGGAGTGGATGACACCAAAGACTCCCAATACCTCAGGGCAGTGACCATGGCAGTAGGACAAGCAGCTTCATTTAATTGCTGTTTGATTTCTGTGCAGCTCGTTTCCCAGCCAGGAGGGCTGGGAACACAGGTACGCCATCTGGGTGGCCAACGCACGGCAGTTACGTGCTCAGAGCTGCCCAGGGAAGTTGGGAGTGGGAATCCTTTTCGCATCAGCTGCTTTCAAAGTAACAGGGAATGTCATTGCTCATCTTTTGGACTAGATTCGAGACCAAGCTGAACTCTGCTGGCTTAATTAGCTAACCATAAATAAACATCATTTACAAGACCTAAACATTTAAAACACCCTGTTAAGCATCTGAAACATAAATGCTTTAATTATAGACTAGCTCAAGATTTAAGTAACACTGGGATAAATGCTATAGAGCAGCTGTCTATGAATATTTTACAATGAGATTGCTCTCTGTTCGCCAGGTCCACAGAGACTATCAGGTTGGGAACACCACATTCATCCTCTGAAATGCCTGTTCTCCTTTCCCTGTAGGGTGCAACTGCCCAGCTATCGCCAGCTCAGCTAGTTTGCTGAGAGCTTTGTTCTCAGTGAAGTGCCTACAGCGAGCCCAGATATTTGGGGGTTCTCTGCTGCTGTGCTAAATTCTGTTCTTTTCTCCCGTGGCTCTCCTCACTAGGCAGCTAAATGAGTAGAAGGATTCCCTTGCCTGCAGCGTGCCCTGGATCAGACCCCAAAATCTACATAACCACCTTCAACATCTACAGAGAAAGGCTGGTTTTCATTTTCTCTTTAAAATCCACTTATATTAACAGAGTGGTGTAAAGGGACTAACACCCTTGAAAATAAGGCCACAAATGCCCAAGCAAGACAGCTTCAAATTGCAAAGATGACCACAAGTCACTGGTAAACCACTTACTCGTCTGCCTCAACTCCAGCACGTTATTGCACTGGTCACTGCACTTGCGCTGACTCCAGCTGGGACTTCCACTGCTTTGCAAATGCAGCCCTAGAAGGTTTGACTGAGTAGGGAAAGATCAGTATCTTCCTGGCTTTGTCCAACCGATTCCAAGATTCGTATCTCAGAACATTCTGGCTTCTTATAATGAGTTATGTACTGGTGTAAGAACAGCTTGCGAAAGCCCAGCCAAGATCACTACTGCAGCTGGTGCTGTACCAACAGAGTATAAAAATACTTCCTACTCCAAACAGATGCAATAGAAAAGCCATTGGTGCTTTACCCACAATCAAGTCTACCTCCTGAGTTCCAACCCAGTGCTGGATCTCAGACTTTAATACCTAGAAAATGTCAAAAAGGACTTGCACTGCTGACATTCCTATTTCATCAGGAAAATTCAAATTTTCCCTAGTTTGAGTCAGTATAATTTATTCTAAAGGTAAAAGTACTCAAGGGCTTTTGTCCTAAATATTAATGATGGTCACAGGTCTCTTATTTAATGTAAAATATGAGCAAACAGTCAAACTGAAGCAGTCTTCAGGGAGCAGAAGCAAGCCAGCCAATTTCACCTTCAGACAAGGAACACTCCATCCACTGAATCTGCTGAACACCTGCAATACATTGATTGCACTTAAACAACTAGCTTTAGAATGCTAATTTCATCTCTGCCTCCAAAATGCAGCATTTCTTTACACACAAAGTGCTCGCTGTTCAGCTTGCCTTTTTTTTTTGCTATATATAGTAAATGGAGCAAGTGATTTTTTTCTTTAACTACAGACTAGAAACTTTATTCCTGTTGTATGACAGTAATCTATTAGTTAAGGAAATCAAGTTTTTACTCACTACAGGAGGGGAAAGAGATACTTTAGCTTTTATGTCAGTTCACTCTCTATTAATGATAAACATTGGAAGCCTGGCAGGACTAGATCATCTTGCATTTATTGCTATGAGTATATTAAGAATTAACAGCAGGCAAAGCAGTAATTAAACACCAAATGTCTTTACCAACTCTGTTGCCAGAGCACTTCACTGTACAACAGGGTTGACCAGAAGTATGTACCAAAGAGGATTCTCAGTGCAAATCCAGAAGAGCTCCTGTGGACGGCATGGAGACCAGCGTTAGCAGGCACTGCCTCCAGAAGACGCGGGGAGATGCAGAACAGGCGAGCTGGGAACCCTGCAGAAGGATCCTGCACCACCAGCATCCCAGGGGATCAGCCTCACAGACAGCAAAAATTGCTTACTGTTGTATTACCGTTACTAGCGCTGGAATTAAAATTTTTTTTTTTCTACTCTTCTATTACTGCAAGTTTTTTCCTACGTGTTTCTTTTGCTGCTTATTGCATCAACTTAAAGCTCCCACATTCCAAACAGTTTATCTATGCTGTCACAATAAGTTTTAAGTGTGTTCTGTTTGCATTATGTTTTCCCTTTCCTCCCTTATTCAATGTTTCCAGATTTATTAAATACAAGTGCCCTAATGCATGCCAGCTTTATTATCCTTTTGGAAGGCCTCAAGGCATTATTTGTTTTATTAACCATATTAGATCAAAGCAGTTAGTTTCTATTAATGTAAGTAAAATACACAGATTACCTTAATGAGAAGCTAAAGCTACATTTGATTCTTTGTATAATGTATCATCTGGAAGCACATAAGTTTTCACAGCTCGTATTTTCTACTTGGGTTCAACCATGTACACGCATTCTCTTATCATGAAAAATACTTAGAAATCCACAGAGAATTTTCAAAAAATAAAGTGCATATTTTTATTCTGTTTTTTAAGATTACTCTTGCCCCCACCCCCTCAGAAACAGCTTTTCTAAGCAACTTCTCACAGCTTAAAGTTCTGTTCAGTTTAAATAAACGTCCAGACATTCTGATGAATATCTGAAGTTCCTCCAGACTGCTTTGGGAGGGATCAGACGGAGTTGCACTGTGCATCATGTCTCTCAAAAGGTCCAGCTCCCAGGCCCCGGAGAAGAGCTTAAAAGCCTAGAGGCTTTGCAAAATTCAAATTCTTTTGCCAAAATCCAAACAACAAATTGTGCTTTGATCCACATTAGTGCACACTACCCACCTCTGGAGTTTCAGCGTGACTGTTCACAGCAATCCAAAAATCTCTGTACAAAGTCCCAGCCAAAAATTCTACTTAGTTTGATGCCAAAGTCAGTTCAGAATTTTATTTTGTCACACATCTAGTAGGGAGAATTTAAATGCTTTTTTTTCCCCCCTTACTGAAATCTGTTGTTTCCAGAACACTCATTTCTTTAGCAAGCCTTTCAAGTGGTTAGGACCTGCAGCATATTCCAGACAGCTGATGCGAAGCCCCGGGGGTAAGGTACCATGTGCTACAGAGCATGTTATACACACAACCCAATTTGGACAACTTTGTAAAATGTGTAAAAATTGAAGACCTCTGTAACATAAGATAAGGCTGCCTACAGCAGCCAGATACTCCAGTCCAAGCATGCTGGCAGCTCACAATATGGTGAAACAAATATACGACACCACACAACCACCAGGTTTGCTGTCTGAAAAAAGCTTCTTCAGTGCCTGTGTGCACAGTACAATTTACTGCTCCTGCCTCTCCTGGTTAATGCTGCCAGCTGAATGGCCTGCAGAGCTTTTTTTCCCCACTGTTTCTTATACTGACAATTAAGCAGATTTATGCACAGAACGAAGTATTAGGGAAAGATGCACGTGGATTTTCTGTAAGCGAAAAGGACTCTGCCTTTGCTGCACACAAGAACTCCAGCTGTCCTCGGGGCACTCCACAGGAGAAGCCCAAATAACAAGCTCTTCTTGGAAGAACAGCCTCTGCAAAATTATGGTAGTTTCAAAAACCAAATTTTCCTAAGTAAACACAATCCTTTTACTGATGCTCCTGCTCTCACAGCACTCGAGCCTGCAGGATCTTTACTTGTCTCAAGAGATCTGGACTCTGATTGGAACATCTCCAAGGGTGAAAAGGAGCAGAGGAATTTTCACCTGGGTCCCACTCTCAAATAGGTATTCTTGAAAATTCCAGCCTAATCTTCACATTATTTGCTTTATGAAACAATCTGAAAGAAATCAGAACTTTGGAAGGACTTCTATCAAATGTACACATTAGCAATTCTTGCTATGACTTATTTCTCAGGCATTCTCATGTAAAAGTTTTTATAGCAGTTCTGCAAAAAGACCTGAAATTAGAAAAACTCCATGAATAGAACAGAACACACATTGTGGTTCATTTTATTATTTAAATGTGTTCCTTTCACTCTAAACATCAAAATTAAATAAAGAAGGAAAAGAAACATTTCTAGCATTCAGAATATTTCAAGAGTGACTTGCATTCATATCTATGTCTATATCTCTATATTCATGCATATAGGGGACAGGAACGCATCAATTCTATCTAGCAAATGGAGTTAATGCTCATACATAAAATGCGCCATTTAAATTCCAGAAAGGATAATGAACAGCACGGGAGAAGAGACCACAAGAAAAAACACGATAAGCAATTGAAAATAGCTTTCAGTGACTACAATGTATTTTTCCTTTCGAAATCCGCTATGCGGCATTTCATTTGCTGAAGATATGGACACTTGCCCAGTTTGCTGGAGCAGGTAAGTCAGTGTAACCTATCAGCCATCTGTTCTAATTGGACATACAGCCCAAAGAAACCTTATAAATATGCAAAGAACTACAAAAACACCCTGATGGGATAGCTGGATAACAATAGTTTTAATTTTTCATTTGTTTATTTGATTTGCTGTAATGAATGAGTTACTGGAGCGACATCTGGAATAACTGAAATGAGACAAATGAAACTTTAGGGCAAAATAAGTCTGTTAGAAGCAAATCTGCACTACTATTTTTTTTTATCCTGGTTTGTTTTTTTTAAGTTAACACTCTTTGCTCAGTCATCTGCACCACTGTCATGAATAGATGGATGGGGATCCTGGTTTTGTTTATGTATTAACTCCTAGCTTTGAGGGACTCTAGTTAATCTGGTAAACTAGACAATTTCATGGCTCTGTCACTCACAATCAAAACATCTGATTTAATGCTTGGAGCAAGCCAGAGGAGTCACTGCCCCAAATGAACTGAATGATGTATCACATTTTGCTATCAAAGATGTTGAAAGCATTTTCCCCAGATCTTTGCAATTCAATGGCATCAAAAAGTATAATTGCAACTGGAGGGCAAGGATGCACGGACCGATACAAAATCACTTGAACGAAAACTGTCATAATTATAAATGACAGGAAGCTCAGGGTAGACAAACCTACAGCGCGGCTTTGCTATGGAGAGGAGAAAAAAAAAAACACACAAAAAACCATCATCAGAACAAGGCCTTCAGAACAACTGTAAAAACTTAAGGGCTGTCATAGAAACAAGGGACAGAAAAGAGCCACCGGAACCCCACACCTGCTTCTAACAATTGCAAACAACCAGCAGGCATTTAGTGCAGGTGTTTGCCCAGAAAATTTCCTCCATACAACTACACATACAGCAGGCCTCAGTGCTGTCCCGGCAAGACCAAACCCAGCAAAATACAAGGTGAGGAGGAAACAAAAGATACCCAAGACAAACATCCTTAAGCCCTGCAACGTTTGGCCAGGGTGTCCAGGTGATCCTCTTTGATCGCCGATGCAGGACACTGCAGTGGGATGTGACTTATATTTTCATTTTGCTTGTATTTGGGTTTGGGGAAGCTGCCTTTGAAGGAACAGAGCAGCGACAGGATCTGCGTGTTGTTAGTAGACTCCAAGTAGTAAGACAGAAACTACCTCTGAACAACACCTACTCCCAACACCAACAATTCAGAAGGAGCTTTAATTCATCTTACTTCAAGCAGCAATTGTGAAGAGGAAATAGCAATCTTCATTAAGGATTAGGTAAACAATTAACTTATTATGTTCAATCTTCATAATGTGTGTCTGGGTACACAGAAATAAAAAACACAAACACACAGCTTAAGCACATTACAAGGGGAAAAAATGTTATGTTGGTTTCCTCATTTAAAATGAGCTCTTAGTAAGTTTTGCCTTTGATGTCTCAAACTTAGTGCTCCAAAGTCAACTCATCTGGAACAGGCTGGTTAATTGTGAAATTATAGAAGACACAAGTCTTGATTCCTTTCCCAGTAAGTTTAAGAAGGCTGGGATTTAGTCCGGCATCACTATCCTCTGGTCTCCACATGCTCAGAGTACTCACCTTGAAGCCATACTTGGGCCTGACACAGCCTAGAACAGTTGTTTTAATAGTGCTTAGGTTATTAAGAGTTCTCTATTCCACCACAAAAGCACTGGGAATCTGGTTTCCAAGGAGTATGTATCATGCTGCAGTGCTAGTTATGAGACATTAACTTGGGCATAAAACACAGGAGCCACCCCCAAGCAAGCCATTTCTCCTCATTCATTCCTTCTGCACTGTAAGGAAAGGCAATAGATCAGCAGCAAGATGCCTGATGTTTTCACGAAAATCTTTGTCATTCTGCTCTAAGCTTTTTTATTTCTTTGTCTGTTTTATTTTATCGCACTTTTAATGAGAGGTTTCAACAACCCCATCATTAAAAAAAAAGGAAAGGGAAATAGGAAAAAGAAAAAGAATAATTAAATTTTTAAAGGTTCTTTCTGAAGGAAAATGGTCTTATATCATTTTAAATGTTTAAAATCTAGCTGACTCCAGCATTCCTGCTGATGACTTCAGCAACTTACAAAGCAATTTAAAGAAATGAAGAGAGCTGGGAAATAGTGTCTATAGTAAAACTACATAGATTATCCCATTTGAGGGAAGAAATAGCAGAACAGATGTTCTTGACTTCTGAGGAGACTTCCATAAATCACACATTTGTACAGGGCCTGACAGCACTGCTCCACTGCCCATGGGAACTGGCCACCAGAGAGGAGAGGAGCGAGTCCTTCACTGCAACAAACACACCTGCCACAGGTGCTGCACGTAATGAAAAGCTGCCACTTCTGTAAATACCAGAACCCAAAAGTGCTTAGTTCCTAACTTACTGCCTGACCCACATCCTCAGGCATGTTGCTGACCCCACAAGCCTGTGTGCCCACGGAGACAGTCCTTAGTCTGTTTGTCACAGTACTAAATAAGTTGAAATACCTACTTATGTGGACTGTAGGTTCTCAGTGTCAATCTCCTGATAGCATGGGAAGTTCCAGACCCACATGAACTCAAGCTGTAAATCCACGCCTCTTCCCATGAACTTAGTCACTGACTACCCATCTTTCTCACAAACTCCCAGGCTGAACGACTGTCGCCTCCCCCAACAAAGCCTAATCCTCTTCTCGGCAGAACTCAGGACCACCACTGAAATCAGTATCTTCGGAAAGGACAAGCAGAGACCATTCAGACCTGACGACGTGTGGTGCACGTACGTATCAGCAATTATAGTGAGTTTTTTGTCACTGGCTGATAAGACTGCAAAAGCTATTAGAACTATGCAGCTCTCCCCCGGCACCTGAGACAGGCCGTCACCTCGTGCTACCCAGCAAGAAGAAAGCTTGTTCTTCGGCCGACCTTGCCAACCCAAAAATCACCAGCCAGTTCCTTGTATGCAAATATGCTGAGTGCAGAAACAACAAAACACCACTTATTTCCCATGTTTTATACATACAGAGACTATGTTAAAAGCCAAGCAGTGTCTACCAATGAGTATTCCATCAAACAGCAGTTTGCTCAGCTGCTTTTATAAAGTCTCTGGCTGCTGGCAAGGACACCCCGTCAATGCCCCACTGTTCTCCTGTCCCGCCAGCACAAACCACAACACCAACCAAACCACGCAGCCCCTCACTCGGGCGCTGCTGCATTTAGGAGGACACACAGCCATGAATTCCCAGTCTCCAGCCAACAAGGAGTTTAACACGTGCCCAGGGAAGCCGCTCTGAGGCTCTGCGGCTCTCCCTGTTAGAAACCAGCACCTGACTTCAAGCACAAACGCCACCACCTTCAGCTCCGAGACACCAACCCATGGCGCGTCATCTGCTAAACCTGCCTCACCCGCACCGTTGGCCCCAAGCCGTGCAATGTCCTACCTTTTGGAGACAGGTGACACATCCCAGTGTGCTCCTCTGGCAGCAGGGGCCAGCCTGCAGCGGCCTCCTCACTGCAGCAGCCTCCTCACTGGCAGGGGCTCCAGCAGCAGTCTCCTCATGGCGGCGGTCTCTCTCCTCATGGCGGCAGGCCGCCCAGGCCTGGTCAGTCTGGCAATGGCTTCCACAGGGAACATGGCTTCAGGCCTCAGACCTTCAGAGAAGAGCCAGCTCATGCCGCCATCGGTTGTGCCAGTCAGGGTGCAGCAGGGATGGCGGATCCCTCACAGATAGGGCACCCCACTGCCAGCAGGGCCAGGGCCTGTCCCGCCATCACCAGTGAGGTGCTGCAGCAGCAGGAGTGCCCGGAGCGTGAGGCCCTGCAGCGGCCGGGCGGCAGCCACCGCCAGCCCGGAGCACAGGGCAAGTCTGTAGCAATGGGGCCTGGACAATTTCAAGCCCAGAGCCCCAGCCAGCAAATCCAGGCAGGATCCATCCCAAAGAAGGTAAACAACACCAGGCAGAGCCCCAAGGTAGCAGGGTGAGGCCATGGTGGAGGAGAGCTGGAGACCAGCATCCACGCTGTAGAGCAAGACTGAGGATGCAGCTACAGGCAGAGGGGCTCCAGCTGTAAGCAGAGAGATCCAGGTGATGGCTATTTGGGATCATTAGTACCCTCAGGGCAGCCCACCTGCTATGCTCTGCTCTGCCCTGCCCCGTCGTGCAAGGGTGGGAAAGGTGCCTCAGGGTGCTCTTCTGGGTGCAGATGACGGCCTTCCCACAGGTCTGGGGGGGGTCCGAGCATGGGGGTCACAGTGTGAGCCCCTGTCTGTGCGAGGGGCTGCTGCAGCAAGTGTCTCAGATGAGCAATGAGTAGCTCAAAACAGAAAGTATTGCAAAAATGCATACTAGTGCTATGGTGAGTGGAGAGCTGTTAGCACTGTGTTTTCTCCTTATCTGTGTGTATTTAAAATTCTCGGTCTCACTTCTGATTAACTGAAGCCACATAGGCTTGGAGAAGAACTAGAGGAGAAAGAAAATGGTGTGGCCAAGCCCATTTTATCAGTAAAAAACAGTGGGCGTGTCTGTAAACCAAAACCTATGTCTACAAATTGTTGACTTTTGAAAACTGTTGATGTCTTTTATCAGCATAAATATTGCTGTCTGAAGAATGCTTCCAATCCCAATTTTTTCCCCTCCACTGTTGAAGGAAAAATGTCTGCGAAGTAGCCTGAGCTAATAGCAAATTACAAATGTGATATACCACGAAGCATGCCAAAAATTTGAGAGTTTGCTTCAGAAGGGACTCTGGGAAGAGCTCTTAATGCTTGCTCATGCTGCAGAGTGACCGTTTGTTTTATTTTTCTCTTACTAAAGGTCCTGCAGCTGACACAGCCCCGGCGCACTCCTGGGGGCAGCTATGACCAAGGAGGCCAGGCACAGGTGGGTTAATGGGGCACACACAGCTGCGTGTGATGTTATGGGTGATGGAGAACTGCTGCAGACGCTGTGAGCTCACCCTGGCTTATTCTGCTCCCTTAGAAAGAGGTAACAAAGCCTTTTCTGCTCTAACTCATTCAATTAGACCTGAGATTTGTTATTTGTAGATAGCGCTAATCCAGTTTTTGAACTTGCCATAGGAGGCATAAGGAAGCTCATAAAACACAAATTACATGGAAGCTACAAGTAGGATCAGGTGGGGAGAGATGAGATTGCATCTGTTTGGGTTTTTCCCACCTGATTTTGTTTAAGGTTGCCCTGCTTGCTTTGATGCTGACTTCAATAGGAGTCCTTTTCTTCTGATGTTCCCAACTTGGTACTGGGACTCTGCAGCTAATGTTTATTTTCATGAACCTTACAGAACTGTTGTAGAAAGTTCTGGCAAATAAAAAAGACAGTGGAAGATGTTGGAAAAGAGAGCAGCAATTAGGTTGCACTTGGTTGAAGCTGTGAGTGAGTGAGTGAGAGCTGAAGCAATGTGTTCAGCCTTGACATTATTTGGGCTCTTATGTTTTTAAATGAAGAAAGAAGGCTGGGCTGGGGGAGAGAGGAGGGAGGAGCAGAGAGAAGGGAAAATAAAAGGAAAGTGGAAGCTAATCCCAAGCACTGTGAAAAGGTCATGTGCTTCGATATGAGTAATTAATTTTCTTAGAGCCATGTTGAAAAGGTTAACCTGATTTATGGAATGCAATTTAATTTAAAATGTGTTGTGTACCTTGTTAAAAGGGTCCAATTATAACTGCTAATTCTGTGGACTGACACATGCGCTATGGTCTGATAATAACCCAGTGTGAGGGGGAATACGTGCCAGTCAATAATTAGACATGGCCTATTGAAATTTGAGGGGGACGGAAAAGGGGTTGAAATGTTGAAGAACAACAGTTCTCTTTGTAGCTGGATCCCATAGTGTCCTCTTTCAATTACCTGTTCTGTGAAGTACTCGGTGATTCATTTCGAGTCAAATTTGCACTCAGAGTGGTTTATCATAGCACTTTGAGACAGGAGTAAAAATGCCAGGTATTTACAGATCAGCCCATTTTGCTCCTTGACCTTCATTCTGTTAATTCTTCTGAGCCCCTGGTCCAGCTTGCCCGGAGAAGCTGTGGCTGCCCCATCCCTGGAGGGGTTCAAGGCCAGGTTGGACGGGGCTTGGAGCAACCTGGGCTGGTGGGAGGTGTCCCTGCCCAGGGCAGGGGGCTTGTAACAAGATGATCTTTAAGATCCCTTCCAACCCAAACCATTTTATGATTCTAGTAAAAACTAAAATTAAACCCATCATCCTCCCTCCATGAGTTGATGAACAGTGAGCAATGCCATGACAAAATCACACCAGTGGTGCTTGGATGCACATCTTGGTAATAACATAAATGCCACAGGCAGTGGGGAGTGGGGATCCTCAGCTCAAAAGACTTGGGGTCTAAATTTCCAGTCTGGAAACTTTTGTCCTAATTCACTCCTCGCTCAACTGCTCATCCTTCCTGGACTCTGCAGTATCCCCATTACTCCCAGCCCCTGGGGCGCGTGTGCCTGGCGTCCCCCAGGGACCTGCTGCTGTGAGCAGCCCTGCTACTCGGCTCCTCAGCAGTGGGTACTGTGGAAACATCCCATGATGGTGCAGCCCTGAAGCCACTCTCTGCCCAAGTGAAATATGTTTAATTTCCTCTATTACCGTCTTACTTTCTGTCAGTCTCCAACATCAGCAGCCAACGTTACTCCCTTTGTGTTTTGTAGAGACTCCTTTAGTGAGCAATTAATGCAATGCACATTAATGCAAAGTGACTAATAGCTGTGGGGGCATTCCTGGATGTGGTACGCAATGTTCCCCGCAATGTTCTCCATTATTGCCTCCAACAATGAGCCTGTGCTCAGTTTGATACGCTTGAGATTAACGGAGGAACAATTGTAACCCAAAGAACTGGTTGACAGGATACATATTCCTACAAGGAGCAGAATAAATTAATTGATTAATGCAGCTCCAAGCTACCACTTGTTCCTAAAGCGTGTTGATAAATTGCTGCCAAAATTATGTGGCTACAAAGGGTAGCTTTGGAAGCGGTAGCCCCAGCTGCGAGGAACAAGCAACCATGTTGTCGTATTTGGAGGGCCGTGTCTGGCCCCGGGTGCAGCAGCGTCCCGGCGAGCAGGAGGGAGGAGATCTGCAGCTGAAGTGTGCTTGTGGATGCAGTTTATCACGAAACCAGGAAATATGTCCTGTATTCAAAATGGAGTTTGCCATCAAAAACTGCAGGTGTTTCCAATGTCAAATATCGTTAGTGAGATGTGTGCAGATGGATTTCCAAATTATTGTAGACTGTAAGTACTGAGCAATTGCGACATGACAGGCACCGAATCTGCTTCCTTCCTGGTACCCTCTCATGCATCATTTGTCAACAGTGTTTGAGGAAAATAAGCTGAGATGTACTCAAGAAGGGTTATTTGCTGATGATGAGCACAGCATTCTTATTCCTTTGGTATTACATCTGCTGACAAAAAGAACATGTGTGCATCAGGCTTTCCTAAGAAGCTTCAATGAAGTGCTGTGCTCCTGGCAAACTGAAGCGAGCTTTTCTGTTCAACAGCAGTGAGTGGTCAGAGGCAAGAGCAGCCTATATTTATATTAACCTTTCAGATTCCTGTTGCTGTGACATTGAGAATTGAAACTTTTTTGACATTTTTAGCAATCAAAGGATAAAAAAATCTTGTCTGAAAGGGCAAGGATGGTGGAAGAAACTACTACCTGTCTTGAATAACTCCAACTATCCTCATGTTCACTTCTGCAAACAAAGCTGTCTTCCCAGCCTTTACCCAGAACTGCTTTATATTACCATCACCAAATTAGCTCAGCAAGCTTCATCTTGTGATGACTTCATTATGTTATATTGACTTCTCGGGGAGCTGAAAGGGATACAATGGCGATTTAACATAATGAATAACCGGATGGGGAAGCTAGGCCAGTGAAATAGCCATTCCCTCCTCTACCCTTACCCAGTCAAATAACTGTCATACCTTTCATTTTCTGATGTGCATGTTTGTCTCTTATCAAGCTTTTTCACCCAAAGAGGATTCCTCTCGCGCACAATGATTAGCATCAGGTGAAAAAAAGTGCTGTTTGTATTATCAGAATATTAAAGGGGCAACGGTAATTTCTCAGCTGCAAGGAACACTTAAAGCAAATTACCTCAATTAAGAGAATAAGAATCAGGGAACTGCTTTAAATTTGATGTGTTGAAAAAACATTCAGATAGGAGGCTTGGTATCTGTTTGTCATTGGGGGCTTAATATTTACTTCTGTTGATGAGACTTCGTCATGCTCTATTACAATTCATAGACTTGTGTTCCCAAATTTTATGCACCAAAATGCTTTGATTTATAGGGTATAAGTTCTTTTTCTCTGCGAATTCCTTTTATATTGTCATAAATGTGGTCAGTGATGCTTATCTTATGATATTAATGTGCCTCATTTAATTATATTGTCTTGCTCAAGAAGTGCACTTAGTTTGAAGGAAACTACAAATTGTTAACTTTTGGTAAATGCACATTTCCCAGTAGAGAACTGTGATGGTTCCTCCTGCAGACAGCAGTAGGATAGACGTGTGTATCACTCTTGGGTCAGTAACAACTCAGATCCTTTCTGTCTTCATGTGGGAGTCCCAACTTCAGATCTTGCCACCAGTTTCTGTGCTTGCTTTCGCATTCCCTGTTGTGTGGCTTCCCCTTGTAAGAAAGGCAGGTATTGCTTTTGCAGAGGAGAAAAGCCGTTTCCATCAGAGGTGGCATGATAAGGGAATGACTAAGACAAACAGGCTCCAGCAAAGGCTTGTGGAACATCTCTCATCACACAGACAAAAGGACAAACTGGTTCATACTGGATTAGTGTCTAGAAGGGTAGTCAAACATTTAACCAGGGCTAATGACATTGAGCAAATTTTTACCAAAAAGGAAAGAAATAAACTAGTCAGATAATCCCTTTAGGTGTAGCATAAAGAGAAGTAAACAGAGGCAGGACATGCGGGAAGGATTTTAGGCACTTCGCACAGACTGTGAACCCTGGAGTACCCAACCAATGGGAAACAGGGGAGGGAAAAATTCGGCCGGGATTAGAAAACAAAAAGGTGTGTTTCAAGAACTGAAAGTGTGCCTACTTGCTAGGTCACCCGCTCTTGCAAGAACGTGAATAAAAATGTGCTTCACAGAGGATTCTGCCTGAGCCTATTTCATTCGGACCGGAACTTATTTCTCACACCCTTCCCACCAGAGGCTTCCGCTGAAACTCCAGAACAGCCCGCTCTGGGCAAACCCGAGGCAGCCTGGCACGGTGCATGCGCTGGTGCTGCCCTGCCCGAGTGTGCTCGTGGGTTTTTACTTCCTGTACTTTAAGGTCAGGGTAGTATGATTCCCTATTGATTACTTGATCTGTGTAATTACAATCAAAACTACAGGGATTTCAAGCCTGATTGACTGCAAATTAGAAATCTATTGGCTTGGCTGGACTCCTAATGACCAGGATTAGGAGAGAACATGGTTTGGGTCTGCTTTTTCTCTGCAGGCTTCATTTTATGTAAGTGAAGGTTTGAGGAGAGGTTGGTCGGGGGGTTAGCTTCTTCATCCCTGACCACAGCTGTACCTGTATCGATACGTGCAACTGGCATCCTGGTTTTGTGTCTTTGGCACCCATCCTCCTCACTGGATGTCCCTTTTTAGCCAGTGCATGAGCTCCCCTGGTCCAGGAGTAGGCAGAGGGTTTCCCTTCCCATCATTCTGCCAGGCACAGCAGGACTGTCAAGGCAGAGCCCCCACCTTGCCTGGGGACGTCAGAAGTGCTGGGATCAGGGGAGAGGGGAATGGAGCTCGCCCATGCTGCCTGCCCCAGGGGGCCAAGGGCCGACCAGCAGCGGGTGTTTGCTCCCAAAAAACAGTCTAAGGCCAGGAGTCTGTCTCCTCCCTCAGAAGCTGAGTGAAGGAGCATCAGCAGGCAGGGAAAGGACCTTTTCCTTTTTTTTTTTAAATAGGTTTTCGTTTAAAAGATGCCAGAGCCAGCAGATTAGTGTCTTGACTATATAGGTTTCCTAAAGATAAGGCAGAGAAATTGATTTCAATTACCAAAGTGGATAGACAGGCTGCTCTGCACTCTCCAGAGGATTGTTAACCCTTGAGAGGCAAGAAGTAAAATCCAGGAGGGGTTTTTCAAACCTCAAGCCATTTCCTTAGGAGCAGCTGTGCCTCTCACAGCATAAATCCTCACAAAGGGAGAGAGGTAAAGAAGGGAGGTTTATTTAAGGATGTACAATGATCCTTGTGATACTTTGGGATTTCAGCCAGCTTTCAGATCCTTCAGCGAAGCTCAGGAGGCCAAGGGTTAAAGTGGCTGCAGGGATTAAAGGATTTGGTGCCTTTCAAGCACCAGGCTCACCTCTTCCAAGAGGAGCCTGGCTGCTGGGAAGTTTCCCTGGGAGACTCCAGGGCTGGGGTAGCACAAGGCTGAGCAGTGCTGGACCAGCTGGACTGGGAGCAGGTTCCCGAGGTGGTGGTGGGCTCCTGCCGGGGTAGCCCTCAGCATGCCCCGCTGCTGGGACTCTCCATGACTTGGGCACAGCCCCACATCGCAGAGATTGCGTCTTGCTTGTAACAAGGAGCTGGAGGCCGTTTGGGTTGCAGTCCTGGGCCCAGCTGATCCAGGCACCGTGTGGAAGGTGGGAAATGCCCAGCTTTTTGTGTGAGGCTTAGCCTGGAATGGGCTAACCCAGCTGAGAGAACAGAGCCTGGTGCCTACAGTGAAAGACCAGCCCCTTTGAAAATTCACACCCAGGACATGCAGGGGGCATTGGGCTTTGTTGCAGAGTTTGCACTGTCCCTCACCTTCACCTGCAAAGGGCGAGAGCCGAGACATGGGCTGTGGGCGCAAAGGAGCAATTCCACCTGCATGACTGAGAGCCAGAGGTGACCCGAGGGGCCCAGGCAAA
Organism: Larus michahellis; assembly: GCF_964199755.1. Classification (NCBI taxonomy): domain Eukaryota; kingdom Metazoa; phylum Chordata; class Aves; order Charadriiformes; family Laridae; genus Larus; species Larus michahellis. The sequence continues at coordinate 2,304,398 of NC_133914.1, read as the reverse complement.
GGAGACGCTGTGCAGGGAGAGAAAAACAGCCCTGGGGCCCAGGGCAGTAGGAAACCAGGTCCTCCATGTGCTGCTGGGAGGGAGGGAACAGCCTTTGCCAGCAGAGTCGGGGTACGGAGGGGACCAAGCTGCAGGGTGGGACCGTGGCGAGTGCAGGAGGGGCCGTGGATGTGCTGCCGGAGCGGGCAGTGTGCGTGTGCCTGAGCTGGCTGCGGCAGAGGCAGGCAGCTGGGTGTTTCCTTGGCACATGTGGGGAGACCACTTCTACCCTTTCATCCTCAGACCTCTCCCATCTGCTATTCCTGCACTGACACACCCAGCAATTTCTGAAATGTCTCTGTAATTGTGTCCACAGGGTGCCTGCTTCCCCTCCCTCCTCAAATTCAATTCTCTATTTTTTGCAGCTTCACTGCTGTTTGATAATGGGCACCTTGCAATAGATTTTTCTGCTATTCACTTGCTGGGTCTCTTTTGTCCTACCGCAGGGAAATTTGCCCCTGTAGGTCTCGCAGTAGGCTTCTCAGCTGGATTTCGCATAGGCTTTTATTGCCAGCAGCATCTGCTCTCCTCTCCGATTACTCCGGCACATTTCTGTGATAATATGCTTTACTGGGTTCTGCCTCTTGCTAAACTGCCGTGCAGACTCTCCCCCGCCGCCTCTGGGTATTTTGGTGAGGGGTTTCACTGTGGTCAGAAATCTTGTGTTGCACACTGTCATTTCTGAACAGAAGGAATTTGGTGGTGCTGTGCTGCGAGCAGACCAATGTGATAAGCATATTTAAGCAATCATAGAAAAACACAGCATATAAATAAGACTTTTTTTCAGGCCATGGAATACATTTTGTTCCTGGAAGCAGCTCAGCAACTGCAGCTTTTGTGTCCTTTCAAATAGAATTACATATTTCAGAGAAACATCCCGTGATTTGTGCTTTGCATTAGTGGTAATGCGGACGGGGCCTGTCCTCTGTGTGCACACCGTCCTTTTGTCCTCCCGTTTGCATTTCCCAAAGCTCGGCGTGCTCCCGGGGCAGGGATGCTCCTGCCATGCCTGTGTGGCACTGCCGCTTCCAGGTGTGGCCTCTGGCACCATTCCCGGGGCAGGCTCCCAGGGAGGCTGCAAAATAGCAAACAGTATTTCTGGAGATGCTTGATTATTTTTTTTTCCCCCTGGTGAAAAATGTTTTCTGACATACTGGAAATGTTAGCAAAAATACAGCTAGATACAGAAATGTTTAGTTTTTATTGTGTCTCAAACTCAAAACAAGAATGTTTTCCATTCCCGGCAGCGTTTTCTGCAAGGAAAACCTAATCATTTCCTCCCCAGCAGCTCAGTTATTTTCCGTCTTACTCTGTGGACAATTCTTGTCTTTTCAGATAAAGATCTCCTGCCTGAATGCTAAGGGAGGGGGTGTCAAAGAACGTATTAATGCCATGTACCCTTATACTTGCCCAGCTTTATTCGCTGCTCTTTGGTGAGGAACAAGCTAGGACCTTGGTGATGTTGTAATGGACTTTCTGGAAGTGCCAAAGGTAGATATTACCAAGACAGAGATCCTTTGAGAGGGCTAATTGCGTAAAACCGGATTTCATTCATAACCCAGGATTTCCAATGGACTTGCAGATTTTTTTCTGCTTTCCTCTTAGCGTCTGGCATCATTAATGCCTGGATTTAAGATGACAGAGCTTTAATTGTATAGGACAAAGGCGCCTGGTTCCCTGCTTCACTGATCAATTCCAGTTCATAAATTATAGCAGAAACAAAACTCTTTAGCAATGCTGACAATTAAGTAACATCCTGATAAACATCCCCTTTTGTTTTATTTAAATGAAAATGCCTTTATTTCCACAGACTCGTATCTTGTAACAATAAGATTCACTGTCCCTGAAGCTTGGTTAATTAAACACAGTATTTGCAATCTACCAAAACAAGCTGTTTTATGCAAGCTGATAACAGGGTTTCCATTTCATAATGTGAACAATTGGGTTATGCAAATGCCAGGATTTTAAGCCCCTGTGATCTGTTTTTGTTGCCTTATTATCTGTTTCTGTCTACAAACTCCAAATATAGACATCCCAATTAAAGCAGCTAAATGCCATTAAATCCAACTAAAGATGTTTTTATCAGTTAAAAACTTCCCCAATTTAATTAAAAATATGGTTTGAAATTGGCCTTTCTTGGCCCAAACTCTACTCCCACTCTTCCATCTGTTTGATTGAATTCTTCCACCAGCTCCACCATGGTTTTCATTCCTTGATGTAGCTTTTGAGCCCTTTAGAGATACGGCGAGAGACCATTACTCCGCCAAGATCATGCCCACCTGTTGGCACGTGCTTTTGCACAGAGCTTCTTCCTCCAACTGGTTTAGTGAGCCTCACTGAGAGATTTGGGAAAGGAGCAGGACTTGAATGTGATAGCGTAAACAACCTGCCCAGGCTCCTAGAAGTGATGGTACTCATGGGAGCTCAGCCGGCAGAGGGGGGCTGATTTCCAGCACAGCGCATGGCATGTATTTGCTGTGTCACACCCTGCGTGGAGCCCGTCTCATACCTGCAGCGTAGAAGCAAGAATAAAATGCTGCCATGGAACAGAATGGAATAAACATGGGTCTCTTCTCCAGAGGTGTCCTGATACAGGCATCGGCTTCTGGTGTGCCCTCAGATGTCTTGAGTATGCACTCACTGAAGTGTCTCAGTGTCTTCAGTGTCTCACTGAAGATGCCGCAGCTCAGCTCGCTCTCCAGGAGGGAGGTGATGTGCTAGCCTGCCTGAATGCCTCTGAGACCTCACTGTGGAGCTCCATGGGGGACACCAGGGCAAAATGTGGGACACTTTTTGTTCCTTCGTGGACCAACTGTTGCTAAGAAAGGTATCTTCCCCTCCTCTTTGGGCATTGTCTGCCATGCAGTCCCCACGGAGGGGATGGAAGAGGCCCTTTCTTCTCTGCCTTGTGCCTTTGATGTTCTTAGCACAGAAGATGAGATAAAGAGCTGGTCCCTTTGAATAGCCTCACTTGGAGAAGAGGTGTATGTACGGCTTTCTGAGCACTCTTGTGATGAAATTGGTGGATGCCTCTCAACTCCCAGCTTTCCCCAGGAGGATGTAACAGATCACCTCAGCTACGTTCAAAGCTTTGCGCTGCTTCCAAAGTGCAGTAATTTATATCAGCCATATTTGCAGCAGCTGTCAGTCACCGCAACAACAATATTAACACTCTTGATATTTTTGTTGTGAGCAACAGGGAATGTAATATTCTTGAGTAAAGGAGCGGCAATTGCTTGAGCAGTTGCTTACAACCTAAGTGACTCTATTGAACTGGGAGAGACTCGAGCTGTATTTTAAACATACAAGAAAAGACTTGCTTTTAGAGTATAAAATGACTTGAATTAACTTTAGGCTGACAAGAGGAAGCAAAGGGAATCACTGGAATAAATGTGTGTGAGACAGGAAGATTAGGAGGACGCATTCTGAAATCTCATACAAATGCAAACTCACTCTTTTTCAAGGTACTCACTCTGTAATGGCAGATTTGCGTTTCTTTAAACTTGGGAGGAGGAGAATAAGGGTGATTAAAAGGGGGTTTGCTAGCCTTGTGGTTCTTGTTGTCTTAGTTAAATATAAACCAGTTCCTCAGAGAATCCGGAGGGTAGTTTACTAGTCTGTATTTTCTCTAAGGAGTAAAACAGGGAAATAAGCGTATGGGGTTTCAAACATTGGAGTTTGTCTCTTCATCTGTTTCCTTTTTTGGGGAAAAACAAGCAAGCATTCTCTCTCTCTCAATATTTAGTTTCTTTAATTGTTTCCAATCTCCATCCTTCCCCTCCAGAGATACCCCTACATTAAGATAAGGCATCGATTGTCTACACTGGGAGAATGCATCCTAGTTAATTAGTTCATTATTCCTTTTTTTGCACAAGATTGATGACTTATTAAGCTATGGTTAATTACAGAGTTTATTACTTTGAAAATAAAATTAAAGAAAATCTCCACATCTTGAGCTGATTCTGCTCTTGGCGAATCTGAAATTTCTGGCATTGCTATGTACCAGAGATCTGTACGCTTTTCTTTTCACCCTTTTCTTCACTGAAACCCAGTTTTGGGGTGCGCAGCTTTACACCTCTGTGGCCTGATTGAGAAGATGCGCTAGTGACCTTGCAGATGCTGTTTTTTCATGCAAGTCCAGAGCTGTAGACCCCCCAAAACTTTACCAGTCTGCCTTAGAAGCCATTGTAGTTGTAGGGCCTCAGTGAATACCACAGCTGGAGCATCGCCTCTGGCCAGACGCAGCGGGGAGGCTCCAGGAGGAGCCCCAGCCTGATCTATTGGGCAAAGGAGAAGAGTTTGTGAGAGGGGAGAGCACCAAGCGCCAGCTAAGTGAGGGAAGGTATCTTGTGCGTACTTGACGTACACCCTACGTACGGCTCCCTGCTCCCGAAAACGTAACCTGCCGGCACGGTGGATTGAGCACCTTGTGCTCTTTGGCAGCATACAGTAGAGATGAATAATGGAGACACAGGAATAGCTTGCAGGCTCATCCATCACATAAGAGGTGATATTATCAGTGGCAAAAATACCCTAGCCTTTGTCTAATAAGGCAGCCAGATCAGCAGTGAGTGGTGGTGGTGACCAGAGCTTCTGCAGCACCAACCGCATGTTTGGGGAGGAGCTGTGAGACTGAAACCTGGAGTGCAGCTGAACGCAATATGCTAGCGAGGGTGCTAATGCCTCCCTGCCAAGGGAGCCCACAGCAACAGTTGTTAACCATGTTATCAGCTGCGTTCTCAGCTCTAAAATAGAAGGTTTAGATGCTAAAATTAACACCAAGCAGGCTGCAATGAAAGAAAAGTGCGATGTGGATCTTGTAACTCCGAAGTGTGAGAGAATAGGAAGCAAGCGGCTTTATTGCTGTTTTACTTTCTGCGTGCACAGCTCCTGCAATTGCCTGTTACGTGACATTTGCACTAGAGCAGTGCCAGTTTCGTGGGCAATTAAAAAATAATCAAACACTCGTAGCCCGAACTGTTTGCGTGGGAGAGTCCGCAACCAGCAGGGCTGCATGTCAGCAGACCCAAGAGGAGAGAGGCAGTGGGAAAAGTCAGGATTTGGTGGCAGGTTTCTCTCCCAGCGTGGCATTTCTGAAGCAGTGGTGTTCTTTCTAGGTTGTGTGTAGGGGTGAGACAAAGGACAGGCTGTAAAGCTGTTTGTTAGTTTTTAAGCAGTGTGTGAAACAAGCCAAGGGCCAAAGTTACAGCGAGCCCTTATTTTTCTCATTGTGAGTGTTCCAGGTAGGGGAGAAGCTGTGAAGGAGATGCTGGAGCCTACAAAGCTTTCCTTTGCATCCCCTGCTTTGTTTCACCATCAGGACCACAATTAGCCACAAATCCCACTTCTCCTGCCTTGTGAAAATGTCAGCTTCCCTGATATTCCTAAGAGAAAACATTTTCAAGAAAAACACAGATGTTAAATCAATTCTTCCATCTTTCCTCCTTTCCATTTTTTCAAGCTACTAACATTGTCCTTTTGGGAATGTACTTATGAACCACAGACATCTGTCAGTTTGCTGCAAACAATTCCCAACCTTTAGCTGAATGGCCTCCTCTCGATTTCTTTATTTTTTTCCCAGCAGCCTTTCTGGTTGCACTGGGTGTAGTTGAAGACGACTGGCACCAGCGCAGGTGCCCACAGGCGGAAGCTGACTGACATTTTGCCTTGATACATGAAACAAGTGCTCATGGCTTGTTTTCCACCTCCAGAGGCAGCAATTTAGAGAAAAAGAAATTAAAAGGCATTGGGATAGGAGCAGAAATAGCTCCAACAGCAGCTCATGAGAATGAATTATGGAAGGCAAAAGTTACAGAAATGTCAGTAAGTGAGCATCACAGGAAAAGTTTTAGAGCCTGCCCACCAGCACTGCTCCAGCACAGAGGTGGTCCTGTGGATGACCCGAGCCGCAGGCTGTCTACCGCACGTGCCCCTCGCTGCGTTTCAGAAGGAGCTACAGTGCCTGTAGGGAGAGAAAATCCCGCCCGAGAGCTGTGCCAGCCGCCAGCACGGACGCGGATGCAGTAGCACCAGGTGCAGAAGGCGTTGTCTGTCTCGTGTCAGCACAGGGTGAGCGCTTCCGACGCAAGTGAGCACCTGCAGTGCTCAGCTCTGGAGCATTGGAATGTCCCAGTGAGCTTCTGCCTTCATCTTTAGATAAACCTAACTTGAAATTTCCATCCCCAGGCTCCAAAATCAATTTAAATTTTTCTCTTAAGAGAGACCAGGAATCACCTTTCCTGCCTATGCTCCTCCGCAGAGTTCAGCGTGACCCAGCAGGGCTCTGGGTCCCTCGGGGGGGGCAGCGGGAGGTAGGAGGGAGTGATCTCCCGCCCTCCCCTCTGGCTTGCAAATCCAAAGGAGTGCGTGTTCAAGCAAAGGGGTCAGGTCCTGGTTCCCAGCTGTGAAGCCAGAAGCCCCTGGGGGTTTTTGGATGCTTTCCAGCTGCCACCTGCTTTCCTTCCGTTGTGTGTCATTTGTCCCTACTGAAAAATAGCTCAGCTGCGTGGCTTTTATTCTTAGTTTTACGAAGAGTATTGTTGCTGTTTTATTTTATTTTATTTTCCAGAAACATTCACATTCAGGGATAAAGTGCCATTCACGCAGGAAGATTTAGTCCCTCTTCATAAAGTTATATATTACAAGTGAAAGGGGAACAAGTATGGGCTGGCAGCAGAAAATTGAATTAGCTCAGCAGCACACAACACAAAATAAGATAAATATTGTACAGAAATATAATTGAAGCTGTATTATTTATCCTCTTTTTGTGTTATTTGTCAAAGTGAGCCGCAAGTTGCAAATTAAAATAGCTATTGATTCTAAAGTTGTTTTAAAGTATTTTGTACATTCAGATCCTTTGAAACAATTATCTCAAAGTGGCACAAACGGCCAAATCCTTATTTGTATCAGATTCAGGGAGATAATGCATTTCCAGTCTCTCTTCATGGTTTGTGGCCATTCAAATTACGCTTTTTAATAGAGATTTGTTCCTCTGGGAAGCAACGGGAGTGAAGATGGGATCGGAAGGGCAGCAGGTTTGTGCCGTTGCGTTGTTGACGTGAGCATCCCGGTTGGCAGAGGGAGCGCTGTGAGCGGTGGCCTGCAGCGCTGGTGGCACAGCCCGGCTGAGCGGGGACACCGGGCCCTGGCCGTGTGGCACGGCCGTTGTGCGAGAACGAGGAGACAGAGAGGCGCCCAGCTCTGCTGGCAGCAGCTCTCCCAGCAGGAGACCCTGTGTCCTCCCAGCAGGGACCTGCCCTGGGAAGGAGCTGGGCTCTCCGCTGAATTATCTGGGCTGAACAGAAAGGAAAATGCTCCTTCTGGTTCACGCTCAGAGGAGCGTCTTTGATCAAAATTCTCCCCATCACCCTTTGATTAGCATACACCTGCTGAATTATTGCTCTAATTTAAACCGGGGGTCAAGGCAGGAGAGCACTAAGTTACCATTAAACTTCAACCGACATGACGCTTCCTGCAATTTACTTGCTTCTGCTCCCCAGGGACTAGGTTGAGCTGTGAATAGAAAATGCATCACGGGATTTGAAATTAATTTTTAGAGTGCAGTACGGCAGTGGTGGGACAAGCCTTGAGCCACGTGTGCCATCAAGCTGAAAGGAACGGAGTTCAAATGGCAGTGTCGTGGTGGGACAGGAAGGGAGCTGCGGGCAGGGGCAGAAAGAGCCCAGAACCTTCTGGGCGGGGGCATCGCAGCCCGTGCGGTGGTGCAGCCATTGCTCTGATTTGACCTGTGCTACTGCTCAGAACTTGTACTGATGTTTCAGTGCAGGTCTTAGGCATTTCGTAGTGAAAACTTTCCACTCATTCTCTGGAATTTATGTGCTTACTGTCTCTTTAACAACAACCAAAAAATTAATTACATTGTAATTTTGTGTAATTTTATAGTCATCCTGTTCTCATATTTACTTTTAAACACTGATTTAAAACCAGAAAAACCTCCTTCCTGGACCAAACTTACCAGCAGCCTTGGGAATACATTGCTGCATCGCAGAGTTTAACTCCTCAGTAAAAGACCCTTTCAGCTCTTCAAATTCATACTGTTAAGTTTCCTTCTCCCTGAGGCAGACCTTTGAGGCCCAGTTCATCAAGCCTGAGTTTTCACTCCATGGAGAAAACCACGATCTTCAGCCAAGCCCAGCGTACGTCCCTGGCCCGGGACCCGCGCCGCCTCCAGCCCTCGGTTCCGTGTACATCCTCTGAGCCTTTCGAAATCATCTCCTCCTGTGATTAACCAGAATTCAATGGAGCATTCATCCAAGTCTTGATGAGCTAAGGACTAATGAACTCATTAAAGAGACTTCATTATCTCAACAAGGTAGATCAATACCTTATTGTTGTTTTCACGAGAAAAACCACAGGAAGAAAGGTGAGGCCAGAAACTCTGTTTCTGTAGAAGAACTGTGCTTTGAAACCGGGGGACCCAGCATCAGATCTGAAGTGCACCAACCTCAAAAAGGGAGTGATGGAGAGGAGGAGAGGTGTATTGTGAGCCCTGTCCTTCCTGTGCTCTTGGGAAGAGGCTGGGGAGTGTGATGAGGGGACATCAACTATGACAGCGGCACAAACTTGAGAATTTTCTAATTGTTGTCGTGCCTTCCCCACAGACAGGCATAGGCAAGGAGCGGGAGATGTGCGTGGAAGGAATTTACTAGAGCAGTAGGGACAACTGGCCCAAGTTTTCTGATTGTTTTTTTTTTTCTTGCAACAGTGACTGGATCCAAAGCAAGCGTAAAATTCCTCCTGTGCTGAAACAACCAGGTGACACACTTCTCATTAGCATGGAGGAGTAAAGCGATAATTTTGTTCTGACTCCCACTGCTCAGCTCGATAACCTGTAATGCAAGTTGCCATCTGCCTGGCAGCCAACGGCAAACAGCATCCACATGAAAAGCACGAGCTGGCTGGAAACGTAGCCCAGAGAGCGTCTGCTCCCTGCCACAGCACTGGCCAGCGTGGCCCCCGGCAAGTCCTGTCCCCTCTGTCATTCTTAGCCCTGTGCACCGCAGCGTCCGTTCCCTCTTCCCTCCGGCAGTACCAGCACCATGCCGTGGCTGAGGAAGCCGTCCCCGCCGCTTCTACAGTCATACAGGGTCTAATTCTAATCTCAGCCGCACCAGCACACAGCGAGAGCATCATCAGTCCATGCGCATCTTCAGGCCAGGCGACCTGCAGCCGAAGCAGAGCAGCCCTGCATTTCTGAAGGAAAGGCTTTCATCCCAGCATCATGCATTTTTTCCACAGTGGAACTACACTTTTACATTCCTGCTAAACTTTCCCGCTGTAGCAAGAGGGCAAATATTCCATCAAATAGAGTTGACCATTCTTTTTACAAATCCCCACGGAGAAGAAATACCTGGAAAGGTCGTCCAGCTGTTTTCCCATGCAGCGTGCAGCCCATCCGAGTCCGGATGGATGACAATGTGCTGGCACAACGCTCCTGCCATGCCTGTGTTTGTGGCAGAGGAGACCTGGGGACAGTCTGGGGGGGCGACTGCTTTTGTTTTGCAAAATAAACAGAAAACAGCCCTTGTGACTACAAAAGAAAAAACAAAATGCATAAAAAAATCCATCCGCTGCAGCATTTGAGCCATTCTCCATGGGTCCTCGGAGTCTCTTACTGTTTGAGTTAAGGCTCCTTATATAAAGTTTATGGGTCCCATGGGGGTGTTTTTAGTAGATTACATTCAAACCAACTCATGCAATGCGGGTATGAAGCAGTCAGTAAATCAGCTAGCTTAGCTCGTAGGCTTGTACATGGCTTTCACAATGGGTCTCAGTGCTGGTATAATACCTCTTATTATTAGCTGACATCTGGTAAGCAAAGATCCTGCTTTTGATACACATTGTCGGTGCTTTTACAGCCTCAGCATACGCACAGTGCTTGGGAAAATTGCCACTTTAATAAGGAGCTGAAGATTGTCCGCAAAATGGCAGAAGTATGGCTAATGGTAGTGAAAACGTGCTGTCTTTCCACCGGCCACTGGGATAACTTGACCCTGGTTCCCTCTGGTGTCCAGAGAGGTCACACTTGGAGAGAGACCGCATCAGGATATTTCCGATCCACTGCATCTTTTGCAAACATATGACGGGTATCCTGGTTAGTGACATTTATACTTTCAGATTATGTGTTTTAAGATCTCCCCAGTTTTTCTAGGTCTATAAATCGCACCACTCTAGATTCTTTGGTTCATAGGGAGGATAGGCTCGTGTAGATTCCATAAACTCTGCACTGAGACAGCTGATGTGTGTCACAGGCCCCTGAAGAGCACCTGGTCCTTCTGGCCAGAAGTAAGACAAGGATGTCGATTTCTGGGGTTTTATTGCGGAGACACCTATCTCTGCCCATCCCTTGACAACAACGTGTCTTCTTGTTTGAAAACAGATGCCTCTAATCTGAATTTCACTCACATACGTGCGTTTATTATTCTAAGCAACACGCTTTGATTTGAGCACCAGGGCTCCAAGCAACTTAACGTCTTACACACCACTCTTAACAATGCTCCTGCTACTGCCCAAGAGCAAGCAGGAATGGGAACCTGCCATCTGTGTGAAACACATTTGATTTGAAGAAACAAAAATAATTTCACTGGTATGTGGCAAGAGCAGATATGCGATTTGCAAGGAAAGTCATCAGCAAACAGTTCTTCTAGTGGCAGTTTATTTAAATCAACTGCATACTGATTTATTTGCTGTGCTCTAATTACTGAGGGAAAAATGACTGAAAGTCTGGTATTAGCAAAATCCCTTGACTTATAATTACCACCATTCGTGTGGTTTGTGTTTCACAGCGCACCACAACACAATCTCCGCCACTACACATAAGAACTTCAGCATTTAATTAAGGGTGGATAAACTGGTGTCTTTGCCGTTTTCCATTCCGGTTCTCACACAAAGCCGGCTTAGGAGAGGCAGGAGAGCCTGTGCGCTGGGTATCTCCTCTGAAAAGCTGAGAAGACCTAACACAAAGCTATTCTCTTTTTTCTTTTTTCCTCCGCTTTATGTGGGAAGAACTGTATTTTCTTGGTAAATCCAGCCTGTCAGATGAAGACACCAGCACACCAGGGCTGGCAACAGCCCTCTCAAACAAAGCAGCATCGTGCTGTGCTCGTGGCAGCAGGAGGAGCTGGGGCTGGCGCCCGCCCAGCATCCCTGGGGCGACGGGTCACCCCCCCTGGGGGAAGGGGCCAGCACCCTGTCCCCTGCCGCCCTGGGACCCCCAGGGCTTCCTTCCCTGCAGTGCTCCGAGGAAAAGGAAATATTCTTTGTTGTTCTGGAGCCTGAAATGTCTTTCCTTTCTTAAGAAGTTAGTAATTTGAAAGCTGTAGCGTGGGCCTCCGGAACAGAAAAAGCTGAATATTTCTACATTTAAAAATGTTTTTGAAGTCCTGAATTTTTAGAAGTAAAGCCCTGGAATGCTGAGCAAAAAGCCTTTTCTGGGGGGAAAATCTGTCTGAATAGACAGTTCTGAGCGACCCTGTAATTGCCATGAAGTAAATAAACAGGTCTTGCTTATCAGTAGCTGCAATAGATTTTGAGAAAAATAACATTTTAAGATACAGAAGCATATCTCTTTTTTGATAAACACCTCTACAAGTGGCACATTCCCCCTCCCTCGGGGTCTGTCCTTCCCTGCTCATTATGTTCTGTATTCATCATCAGAGAGTCGCATCTCCTCATAATTTAGATAGTGCAGCTGATAGTGTTATGTATGGCACAGTTGCAAATGGAAGTTCTGCTTTGATTTCCATTATGCATTACCTTGTCTGACTCCCTTTTATTGTGCAGTGGAGTAAATGACCTCCCAGATATTCAGGTTCAGATGTGGATGTGATGGTAAATTTAAGTCCTGAAATTTCCATCCAGTGATAAAATAGTATAATAAAAAATCACTTTCTTCTGCTAATATCTGAGCTCCTTTTGGCTGTCACATCAGCGTTATGACTAGATTGTATTTTGTAATATATAAGCATGGAATTTGAACGATGTATGCTGGTTTCCCTTGTTGCAAAATAATACAGCATAGGCAAGAAAAAAATCAGTATATGAGTTGTTCCATTTTTATTACTATCAGTTTTACACAAACTTGACAGATGATTGTTGGTACCAAATTTGTTGAGTATAGCATTTAATTAAATATCCTTCCTCTTAACAGTATTGAACATCACCTTGAGTAAAATTACTTACCTCAGATTCAGGCTTGGAAAGGTATTATCAGGAAGGAATGGGTCCTTAATTGTGTAGAGCCACATTGGTGTGAAGGCTGCTCCTGCTCCCTTATCTGCACGCTACTGATTTGCAGCCAGAGATGGCTGCTCTAAGCCCACGGTTGTTGTTATTGCAATTAGTCCAGAACATTCACAGTCATGTTTGTTAGAACACAAGCAAATGGAGAAAACTCATCTCCCGTCGTGGAGCCGAGTGCCCAGAAGAGCCATCAGAACCTGTCTGACCCCCGAGCGCTTGTCCTGGCACGCGAGAGCAGCAGCGGCCACAGCGAGTCGGACAGTCAGCTGCCATCTAGCATGGTCTTGTCCCTCGGAGGGGCTGGGGTCAGTCCTTGGGGCGTGCAGAGGAGCACGATGCGCTGCGGTGCGGCTCTCCCAGGAGCAGGGCTGGAGCCCCGGGGTGCGCGGGAGCGGGAGAGCTCAGGGGGCTGCGGTAGCAGGGCAGTAGTTCATGGGGCTGGCAGGACAGCCGTCTTCACTGCGCCTTTGTGAATTCATCAGCATGTATGGCGTCTCTCAATGTCTTTTGAGGGTTAATTAATTAATGGACCTGATGCCTGAGCTTTGTATTAATGTACAAACCGTATACAGCCCTGAGCAGAAGGACTTGGGGGTGTTGGTGGGTGAGAAGCTCAACACGCCCCGGCAATGTGCGCTGGCAGCCCAGAAGCCCCCTGCAGGCTGGGCTGCATCCCCAGCAGCGCTGGCAGCAGCGTGGGCGACGCGGGGATTCTGCCCCTCTGCTCTGATCTGGGGAGAGCCCACTGCAGTGCTGTGTCCAGCTCTGGGGCCACCAACAGCAGAAGGACATGGAGCTGTTGGAGCGGGGCCAGAGGAGGCCACAGAGATGCTGGGAGGGCTGGAGCCCCTCTGCTGTGGGGACAGGCTGAGAGAGCTGGGGGGGTTCAGCCTGGAGAAGAGAAGGCTCCAGGGAGACCTTGGAGCCCCTTCCAGTCCCTAAAGGGGCTCCAGGAAAGCTGGGGAGGGACTCTGGATCAGGGAGGGGAGCCATAGGCTGAGGGGGAACAGGTTTATACTGAAAGGGGAGATTGAGATGAGATCTCAGGAAGAAATTGTTTGCTGTGAGGGTGGTGAGCCCCTGGCCCAGGTTGCCCAGAGAAGCTGTGGCTGCCCCATCCCTGGAGGGGTTCAAGGCCAGGTTGGACGGGGCTTGGAGCAGCCTGGGCTGGTGGGAGGTGTCCCTGCCCAGGGCAGGGGGTGGCACTGGGTGGGCTTTCAGGCCCTTTCCACCCAAACCATTCTGTGATTCTATATAAGCCACTCTGTGAATGCTTCCTGAGAAGCCTTGATGCTGCATTAGAGAGCTCAGCATTTTGTTATTACATCTGATAAATGTTACCATGTTCATCTGTTGTAGAAATTCATCCGGTTTACACTGCAACCGAGAAACATTAGTTCTTTAAACTCAAGTAATCTTTCTTTAGAAAACAACTACCCAATTACTAACATTACTTATTGGATTGGTTGCTTTCTCTATTAAATGGGACACGGTGCCAATCAAATCAGATAATTCAGCCACAAAATCAATGGCACCACATTTACTCAATCAAATACATTGCTTAGTAAATTATATCCATATGAAATTAAATAGATGAATGTACTAGCTGCACAGTGGAATTGGGCTTCATAACTTTGGCACACGCAGGTTAAAAATAAGGAAATCAATGAGCAAGAGAGAATGTATTTGACATCAGTCACTACTTTTAATACATTAATTTCTTCACTAGATTAATCAACTATTGATCATCCTTCAGCTTTCCGAGAAGCCAAGCATGTGATCACTGTGTGCTGAGCTCTCCCCATCAAAAACCTCTGGGCACGGGGATTAAACATCCTGCGCAGCCTCCACCAGAAGGCACCCAGGGTGTGAGTGCCATATGGACCGAAGATGTGACTCTGAACCAGTGTCGCCTAATCCCAACTGCCCCACGTCCTGGAGCTGTGCCCGGGGTAAGCCAGGTTGATTTGACCAAATACTTTCTTGGCCTCTCAGGTGGACCTGGCAGCCTGTGCAGAGCTCTCTGCAGCACGTAGGTGTGTGTTTAATGGCAAAGATACCAGTTTCCTTGTCCTGCTGGGTTTCCCATCCCCAGGCTTAGCTCAGCACCCACCTGGAGACTTTTGGTAGCCAGCAAAGAGACAATGGGCCGGATTCTCTGCTTAAATCTGCTCTCTGCTTTTGTGATGGCATCACAGCAGGGTTTTTCCACATGGTGTGCACGCACTGAGAGCAGAATCAGGTTCAGTCTTTCCACAGCATGAATGGAGACTTGATCCTTGCCTTTTCCACTCCAAAGGCAAGTGTTCAGAAACCATTTGAATGGAAAATTAAAGTGCCTTGCACATAAAGGGAGGGCAAGAAATCATCATTTATTTGTAGACAAGAGACAATTTCTAATCTCAGCCTTCTGAAGGATCCGATTTACACCAGAACTGCTTATCTTTATGCCATTGCTAACCTCTAGCTTCCCTTTCTCAGCACTGTGCCAATAACACAGCTGTTGTTTGTCTCCGATAAAAGAAAAAAAGAGGGGAGAAGGAGGAAAAAAACCATTGTAAAAATACATTGTAAGATACCAAAATAGAAATCATCCAAGTGCTGTGTCCTACTTTAGAACACGCTGATGCAAGTAAGCAGAGAGCAAGTGCTTCAGATTTGTAACTGGAGTTGGCTGGTAAGAAGCATATATCGCTCCTTTGCCCTGAAATCAATTCTACAAGGCTTAGGATTGCCTAGGTTTGAGTAGAAGATGACAAGGGTGATAAAATTAATTAGCAAAGCAAGAGACAATCCTCAAGCTGGTTTGACTGGCCCAGTATATTACACATCACCAATGGCTTTATCTGCCTGACAAAGAGGGACACGCTTCCTGCTGGAGGTTATCACAGGTGATGTGACAGGCACAATTGTTTCCATTTCGAGATTCTGCATGACGGAGCCAGACAGGTTATTGAAACAGCGATTTTCCCACTAACACATGCCTGCCAGTCAAGTGAATTAGTAAATACAGGGCTCTGGTCGCATCCTGAACTTTTATTAAAACCATAGGTGATCTGGAGCAGTTTGTCACAGCCGCCTTGCTCTCTCCCCCAGCTCCTCATCCATCCGTGCTCCACACTGAGCCAAGTTCCTGGGGCAAAAATTTGTGTCCAAGAAGACGTTACCCACCTCCAGCTCAGCCACACAGAGCCGGCGTAAAACCAGCTCAGGGAAGTTACCTGGCAAAGGGGACTGTCCCCGTGCGTTTTTCCAGACAGCACCACGAGTCGTGCCATGACCATTACCTGTCAGTAAGACTCACGCTGGCTTGTAGGATACCAGCAAGTGCTTGCAGAGAAAGACTTTCACTCTCTGGCATTTTCCAAAGATTCAGGTTTATGGGCAAACAGGCATGGCTCTCTAGGTCTCAGGTTAGTAAAACGATTCGATGGAGAATCTGCAGAAATGAAGCAGGTGCGGGGGCCCTGCCTGTGATTCCTGTTCATTAATCTCAGCACTCTGACACAGCAGCCTCACATCGATTTGCTATCAGACCGTTCATCAATAATCTGGTCACAGTGGAGCCCATGTAGGAAGACCATTAAAATTAACACAGACAGATCTCTAATAATCACAGCTACTCATGGAAGAAACAAAGCATCTTTCTTTCCAAATGCAGAGACGATAAACTAGAAGAAGCAGTTTCTTGGTTTCAATTTTCCTACAGATGTGTTTTGACTGTGAGAAGAGCTTCCCACGGAGAGATACAGGACAGGCAGATTCCAAGTGAGTGGACTCAGCCCTTGTCTATGACCTAGAGGTGGGCTGTCAGGAGGTGGAATGACTCTATAAATGTATTTATGATAATGAAAAGATGAGGTTGAAATTCCACACTGGAGACAATCTGAGATATACGTGCAATGGGAACTTCTTTGCAAAATATGGTCCTTTCTCGACTAGGTAAATCACTTTTTGCTTTCTCTGTGTGTGTAAGAATCACCAAAAATACGTGGCTGGGACGTCAGAGCAGACCCCGGACCAGCGGGGCTGAGGCTGACCCAGCGGTGTCCCGCTTTGTTCAGATGCCGCAGCTCGCCCTGGCAGTGGCAGCCCTGCCGCGTGCCCCGCATGGGGACGTGTCCCAGAGGTGTCACTACAGCCAGGAAAACTGATTTTAAAAAATGAAGCAGGCTCATTCCCCCTTTCCCCTGTGGCAGCTTTCTTTGGTATATCTCCCTCTTCATTGACTAACTGTCCCCTTGTGTTAGGAATAAGCAGCCTCCCATTCTTTACAGATCGCATTTTATCTTCCAAGATTGTTTGCTCATTTGTGCTTTATTGACATGTGAGTCATAAAATTTAATGGACAGAGAGACTCCATCTAAAACCAAAGGCTACAGAGCAGAGCTGCAGGTATGCAACCAGGGGAGGGCTGTGGAGAAGCCCTGGGTTTGCGCTGCAGTCGGCTCGAGCCGCGGGGCAGCGGGACCCGTGAGCCAGCCACAGTGGTGGGCAGAAAATCCCCTGATGCCAAATGCTTCTGCTGCGGAACTGCTGAGAGAGCGGCTT
Organism: Larus michahellis; assembly: GCF_964199755.1. Taxonomy (NCBI): domain Eukaryota; kingdom Metazoa; phylum Chordata; class Aves; order Charadriiformes; family Laridae; genus Larus; species Larus michahellis. Next base: position 2,287,547 of record NC_133914.1, on the reverse strand, counting down.
GGGAAGGCTGGGGGAAGGCTGGAGCCTGAGAGACAAACCTTTGAAGTTGAGAGGATTTTTCCTCCATTTTATAAAGAGAAAGGCCGGAATGCACAGCGGGAGAGTGCGAGGGAAGGAGAGCAGAGCACCACAGGGGAGGAGGGCAGGTACCTGTTACCAAAGCACCTGTGTCTCAGGAAGTGGCATCAGGAGCATATGAGTAATTAAACAGTGTTTAAACTTGAGGTGAAAGCTTCCAGTATGGTTTTGAATCCCAATTTCAAGCGCAAAGCTTTGCATGGCACATGTGCGTGCAGCCAGCCGGCGTGCTGGGGGTGGCACCCTGCAGGGTAGCAGGGACAGGGACCGTTCCTGCACCAGCTCTAGTGGGAGTGACGGATGTCACACAAGGATTTCTCTCCACAAGAAGGTCCCCTTGGTCAAGCTAGAGGTGTCCTCCACTTTAGACAATCTCCGTTATCTCAGCCCCAAATCGCAGGAAGCTGACTGAGCCAGTAGCCCGAGTACAAGGACTGCTCTCCAAGGACTTCAGTGGGCTTTAAGTTCGGTATTTGGGGTCCTGACGTGGTGGCAAAGTCAAGCCTTTCATTAGCTGTGGACCCAGGGAGCAGATGTAATTAATGCTCAGGGCCGTGCCCAGCTCCTCCGAGCTCCATACCTGTCACCAGTTCCGTTACTGCCTTCCTCCATAGTGTTCTTTCGCTATTCCAAAGAGGAATGCCGAAAGGCTTCCCCAGAGCACGGAGCATTTGTGCACAGCAGGGCTGAGACTGAACCGGGCCACGCGTGCAGGTGTGTGTGTGTACACAGGGATTAGTATGTACATCCTCACTTAAGCAATCTCATTTGTAAATCTGAATAGAGCTTAAGGAGCACAATTCTGCAGAGAGAACTTCTTAGCTAATTGCCACAGTTTTGTTCAATTGACTCTTTGGCAAAATGCCCTGTGCTTATCAAAACAATTAAGAGCCCAAATGCCCTGTGTTGGTATGGAGATTTATTAGATGAAGGCCAGGTTGGACAGGGCTTTGAGTAACCTGGTCTAGTGGGAGGTGTCCCTGCCCAGGGCAGGGGGGTCGGAACTAGATGATCTTGAAGGTCTCTTCTAATGCAAACCATTCCCTGATTCTATGATTCTATGAATTGGGGTAAAAATGTCACCGGACAGCTCTGATGGCTTTCGCTGAACGTTCCCCTACTTTTCTGGTGTGAAGCCTGAGCTAGCAGGCTTAAGACAACCTGTAGAGTGATTTTCAGCATCACTGTTGGGAATTACAAAAACCCAAACGTGTTAATATACAGTGGCCCTCAAGAGACAGACATAGATGTTCTGTTTGTTTCAACCATTCCTGGTGCCACGAGCAATGTGCAAGTTGTGCTTTGGTTAATACTATTCAAATTATTCTAGTTCAGTTATTTAAAATAAAACTTCTTTCTGCAAATTTAAGCGACTAAGTAGAAGCGCCCTGGTTTCCAGACATAAGGATCGCACCAGCTCCAATGAGAATTGCAGTTGTTCAAGTTCCATCAGGCAGTTCCGCGAGGAGCCCATCTCTGGATTTAAGCACCGTCCTCAGGCAGAGATGTTGCAAAATGTGAGCCGCTATCTTTAGGTCAAACTTAACTACTCACTATGAATTGCAAGTGCTTGGGAAAGGCAGGGAGGAAGAGCACCAGAACAGATCCAGGATCGCTTGAAGGGATAAGAGCTTCTTACATGCACAGCACTCACATGTTGTTCTCTTAAAATGCAGCTACGGTCTCATGCTGATATTAGGCTCATATTAAAAAGGCTTTGGTAAAAAGCGACTTTTTTACTTTTGCGGCTTTCATTTGTGCTGTGTAAAGTGCGCTGCTTCATTCTGCTGCCTCTAATTATCAAACTGTCATGCTTTTAAATAAAAAATAGCCACGGAGCAATAATCATTCTGGCCTTTGGGCTGGATACTCAGGGCTGCAGAAGGGTTTTGCAGAGACTGCTCTCCCACTGGCCGCAGGAGGTGCACCCCTGGCCCTGGGCTGCGTTCGGTGGCTCTCGGTGGCCGGGGCAGGCGCAGCGGAGCCAGCTGAGGGGCTCCGGCACACGTCCTGGTGGGAAAGGCCGGCTGGTGGTGACCACCATCCCTCCGCCCTGCACCTTGCAGCTCTGCTGCTCATGAGCGGGGACCCCGGTGCCATCGTGCCCCGGTGTGCAGGGCTCCGCAGCGCCAGTGCTGAGCCCCCTGGTCTCGGGGGAGCCTCCTGCTTCGCCGGTGCAGTAATCCTGCAGCACAAAGCAATAACCCATGATGGATAACCTCCAAGGTGCTTCACCGGCAGCTTTTACAATGCTTAATGAGGTAAACTAATTGTAAATTGCGGCAAAATGGGAAACTTAATGACACTTCAGCTCTTGAAAGGAATTTAAATACTGAGGAATTTGCTAATATTTCTAGCTGTTGGAAAGTAGCGGGGAAGCCCTGGCATTCGGGCAGATGGGCTTCCTGGTCTCCCGTGAGCCTCTCGGTGCTCCTACCGCATGTGCCTGACTGCCAAACACGTGGACTCGGTCCCTGCTGGAAACCAGATGCAAAAGACATTTGCTCTTTATTTTGGCGACTCCAGAAGCTCTGGGGCTGTAGAACAGGACCAAGCAAAGAGTGGCCTGTGACAGGGTCAGGAGCCCCCTGCTCAGCCCCGTTCCAGCCTGGTTGTTCCTGACCACACTTGTCCTGGCACACGGGTCCTGACATGGGACCAGAAGTGCAACCAGCATGAGAAAAATCTTGGCATGTGGCCGATTCCAAGAAATAGGAGCCTTTTCTCACTTTATCTCTTATGTTGAAATTTAACTGGCTGCCTGTCAAATTTCTGAATGAGAATAAAATTACAGCTAAGAATCTTGAAATCCTGGAACAAATTCATGTCATATGTTCCCACTGAAACACTATTACCCCTCAGTTACACATCACCACGCTACCAAGTCTGTGAGACACGTGCAAACTTTTCATATTGTATAATATGAAATATTCATACTGGCTTTGCAGCAGATGTCAATGGCTGCACCAGCTCCTCCGCTCCAGGTTCCTTCCTCTGCTCCAGTGAAATTTCTTTCTCTTTCCACAAAATCCATGAAAGCTGCAGATGCTGTGATCCTGCAAACAAGCAATAACATTCCCTGGCATTTAGATTCAGAGCCAAGTTTGCTTTCTAGCTTTACTTGGCATGTCTGCAGTTCAGTAGAGGCAGTTCTGAGATGTCCCCTGGCCAGTACAAACGGTCAGCGCTAGGAAAGGGCTTCCCAGCCTGGCCAGACTGGGAGTGCTTCTCCCTTTCCACTGGGACTGTCCTGGTTCTTCAGAAGGCTGGAGCAGCTCACATCAGCCCCCGATAGGAACTTGCCCCGTTAAGCTACGGCCCCTTACAAAGGAAAGAGGAATTGCAGGGATCTTGGGTACACTGAGGCAGGACTCTCTTTTCACCCATTCCTTTGGGTGGTTTGACGAGAGCTCTGGGTGCCAGCTGAGGATGGGTGCACAGCTGACCGGAGCCAACATCAATGGAGCCGTGTAGAGTTTTTCCAGCTGCTGCCCTACTTGAGTGGAAATTTAGGCTGACTTTTCAGTGAGCTGATGCAGAATCTCTCCCCATCCTCTGATAGACTTAGTAAGTTTTGCACATTCAAATATTGACCTTTCATAAATCCTTCCCAGCCTCCCACTGAGGCTGCCGCTGCTGGGAGCGAAAGCAAGAGTTGGCAGGACATGAGCAAGCTGAATATCATTCTCCTTAAGCAGCTCTGAGATGTTCAGGGGCATAAAACCTTTAAGAGCTCCAAATGGCATTTTTCAACACGCTGCCTCCCTCTCGAAAGGTCAGATGGGAGTTAAACTGGAGGCTCCTCTTCTCTCCATCTTAATCAGCCGTTGCACACGCTTATCAAATTTCACTCCTGTCTCCCGACTCTGATGAAATTGATAACCTGATCTGAATTCTCCCAGAGCTTCACCGATGGAAGATCGACGTGAGACAGAGCAGGGCGATGCCAGGCAGGGGAGATGGCGTGGGAGAGCAGGTCCGAACGGTGCCAGCTCTCCAGCTGCCTCTGGCCCTGCCTGGCGGAGCAGCGGGGCTGAGCTGCAGTTCATATCTATTCTGAGAACAGCTCTGCTTCTGTGTCCCTCCAGGCATCTCTGTGCTTCCCTCCCTTCTCATCTGAGAACAGCTCAGCCCTGCGGCTTCTTCCCTTGTCACGGAGCCCCAGGGGTCCAGGATGGTCAGTCTTTGAGGGGAGAGCCGGGATGGGTTATGCCGTGGGCCAGAGAAAGGTGCAGGGCTTAGAGGAACAGGAAAAACAAGAGTGGTGGATGAAATGGGATCAGGAAGACGTGATGGAAATGGGGGAGGAGGCTGTGAACACCAAACAGAGAGAAGGAGTTTGGTGCCAAACAGAGAGAAGGAAGATTTTGGAGCTGGAGCGTGAAGCCCATGGAAGCAAGGGGAGGTGTCTTGACAGAAAGGAGGTGTGGGTCCACAGCGTTGCTATGGCTCAGCTTCCAGAGGACAAGAGGTGGATTCACACCCCATCCCTCTGCAAGAAATGCTGCTGAAGCCTCCTTGCCCAGGGAAGTCCTTTGCTCCAGGAGGCTGACAGTCACAGCCTCAGCATTCAACTCACAGCTCGCTTTCCTCCCCAAATACAGCATCTCTCCCAGCATGTAAAATGAAAGCACCTAGAAAAAAAAAAAAAAAGAAAACCCATGAATTAATGAAACCTTTAAATTAAAAATAAAGCACATCACAAAGCCAGCGTGTGACTGAGCTGTGACAAAGCGGGAGGGGTACAAGAGTTCATGCTTCACTCCTACGAGTTTTGCAAAAGGAGAGATCGTGAAGGCGGGCAGCGGAACTCATTTGAACTGTGTCACCCTGCTTCGCTCAAGCCACAAGCTGCACCTAGAAGCAAGGGCAATCGCTCCGACTGCCAGACAGCTGCACAGAAAGTCAAGTCCTTGCAAGAGCTGTGTGAAATTTGAATGCTTCAGCTGGTTCAGTATTCAGAAGGATTTCTGCCTTTGCTTTATTTGGCTCCTGTACCTGCTCCGATCCTATCCCATTCCAAATCCCCCCAGTCTGCAGGCTGTGCAGAGCTGAACCCGCCGCCCTTCTCTGAACTGTCACAGGCCCTGGGGACAGGGCCTGGTGAGGAGGGGAATCACACGTGCTCTGCCTCTGCTCCCCACTCTGCTCTCTGCTTAGCTGAGAGCTTCATTAACATTCTGCTAATGAGTTATTTCCAAAGCTCCCTCCTTGCCTCCTTCCCTTCTCCTGACTACTCACAGACGGTATCACCAGTGGCAATGATGAACCAGATATTTAGATAATCACTTTCCAGGAGGGACTTTTCCTGCCACCCCGCCTGACTTAAAAACATGAGTGAGCAGAAGGGGAGGAATGAGGGGGGACCCTCCACAGCTCCAAACCCTGGGCGGATGCTCCTGCAGGCGCCGCGCAGTCAGCTCTGCAGGCAGCCTGGCAGCACAGCTACCTGATTTTGCCTCGACTGTGATGTTAGCAGCCTCCCCAGGGAGAGAAACATCCATTCCCTGAGGTAGCTTCACATCCAGCTTCTCCACTGCTGGCGCAGGAGGTCCCTGCAAGCCGGGTGAGCCAGAGGCTGCTTCTCCTCCAGCTTGCCTAGTGCTGTCCTGGGGGGTGTCCAGGGGCTCCTACCATGGCAAAGCGGCTGCGAGGAGGGAGGGAGGGAGGGAGGGAGGGAGGGAGGGAGGACTGAGGCTCTCCCAGTGAAACCACGACTTGGACCTTCCTTCTGTGCTGGCTGGAAAAGCTGATTTGAGGGGAAGACGTAGATTGTTCTCAAGAGAACAATCACTGCCTGCCTTCTCTCCTGAATTTTCTCTACCTCCTTTTTATTCACCTTCCCCGGATATTTTGCAGGCATGAGGTTGAATTCATGTGTTCCATTGCAGAACTTCTCACCAGCTCTGCAATTCTCCTCCCGCAGTGTCCACAAACCTGCCCTTTCCCCCGTCCCTGCCACCCAGGGCAGTCCTGAGACTGTCAGTGCTGCCGACCGAGCCCGAAAACACCCCGAACCCCGGTCACCCACCTACCCACTGCACTTCTACCTGTCCTTACAGCTGTGGATGCCGAGGGCCAGCAAGCTTCAGGCAAAGCTGGGGCAGGATTCTGAGGAATGTTGCCCTGTTTTTTAAAGGAATTTTAAAACCTATCACACTGGGGGTCAAAATTTGGCAGACAGTTCCCATAACCAGTTCACCAGCTATAAACATCCAGAACTCTGGAACTTGCTTTATAGCGGCAAGTATTTGCTGAAAAACTCCGTTAAACAAAAACCTAATCTTCCAGCGAAGTAGTCACAGTAATGTTTTAGCCAGCCCGAACCCTGAGCCTCTGAGAAAGAACAGCAGGATGGACGTCAGCAGGGGACGGGCTGGGGTGACCGTTCCCAGCCATATGTGCGTAGTCATGAAGGATATGCAGAAAAGGACAGATTTGTCTGGTTAGCCGCATGTTCCTGCCCTTGCCAGGTGGGGAAAGCATTTGTCATGCCTCCTAAAGCTCCCACCTTTGCCGAAAAGTCTTTCCAATCCACGAGCGTGTTGGGCAGAGGGTGAAAGTCCTGTCTCTATTTCTGGGGCAGGATCTGTCACGCTGCTACCTCCGGTCGGTGCCAATCTGCTCAGCTCCTTGGATGCAGCTCCACTTGCTGAAAGCAGATGCCGTGCCCAGATTTCTTCTGCTGTTGAATCTCAGCTGTAGTTTGGCAGTTCCACATTGATTTAGTGTTTTTCTCTCTCTCTCTGTCATGCCATCCCTCCTCTAAGGTGAGCTGGCCACATTTTCCATCAGCTGTTAATTCACCCTGATGTTTGCGTTCGTATCTGCTTCCAAAGCACCGCAAATCATGCCGCTTCTCCCTCATGCAAATATCGGCCTCCCAAGGGGAGAGGAAAGGCTGCAGAAAAACATCCCGGGAAAGGAGTTTTAATTCTCTGCCTGCTGCAAAAGGAAATAATTTTAAAATGGGAAAAACCTCTCATGATGTTAATCGGTTATTTAAATATTTGCTGTACTCGAAGCACTAACTTGCTTTTCCTATTGTAGAGGGCAGGAAATATCACAGGGATTTTGCTGAGGGAAGTACAGACACGCACACAGACACACAGACACACACACCACCACCCCCATCTACCGAGATGTGCCTGCGCTGGTGCTGGCAGCGCTCTGAGCATCATCCTGCACACCAGGGCTTGCAGCCCTCTGGAGGAATCCTTACCCTGGCAAATGGCTGCAATATTTTAAAAGTCAGGGTGTTGCATTATGTGTCAGAAGTGGTCAAATTAAGTTAATTTGACCTTTAAACTCCAGTTTTTAATCCCTTGCTTTGGCATCCAGTATGATTTGCATTCCGCTATACTGACACTCAGCCTAACAAATGACTTTCTTTCCAAACTGCCTTTGAAGTATCTGAACTTAATGGACTATAACATTTATGAACATCTGAGTTCTTCTCTCAGCAGCTGCACTAGGTTATTGATGATCTAATTGAAATGCTGGCAAATATATCCCAGCAGTATACGGGGAGCAACAGACTACTCGGCAGGACCCAAGAGCCTTGGAAGCGTATGTTTTTCATGCTATTCATTAGAAGGAGGCAGTATATTTTCAGCTATGTAAAAACAACAACAAAGAGCAGAGCAAAGACACCAGAAGAAAAAAAACATCCACATGCAGGAAAAAGGCTAAGATTTGTTGATCCTCCGTGGATCCCTTGGCAGCTCATCGGCACGGGGGGATGGAGGCCAGCCTTTACAAATTGGATGCCTCTTGGAACCTGTAATTTATTTACAGCAAGTCTCCGAGGGCAGTTTGGGTTATTCAGGGTACCTTCACCTGCCTGCCTGCACAGCCTAAAAATATGTGGACAAGCTGAAAATAAGACAACTGGGTACCAGAAAGCGGGTTTTCTTGTTATTATGTCCAAAAATCATCACCCTCTCTTCTAAGCCCTGTGGGGGGGTTATCTAAGCTGGAAATGCCCTAATTGGACATGGGGGGCCATAAGCTGCCTCCGCGGCTCCACAGAAACACAGCTGGCACACATTGCCACCGGGAGTTAAACAACTTGAGGTTTGGAAATGCCCATTTACTTGGTAATGTCTGCAATTTCATTGCACTCAATATTTATCCAGCAACCAGCTGATAGCACTGCTCTGCTCTACGCTGATTGGCACGTAATTAAGCAAAGGAAAGAAAGTCATAATGTTTAGCAGCAGCATCACTTGAGTATTCAACAATAACAGGGAAGATATGAACGGTACGCTGCTAAAAATAAATAGGGAGTGCCTTATTAGGAGGTGTATTTAGTTCCCATGCAGTGAATAGCTTCAGGCAGTCCATTCCCTTCCATTTCATTTCATTTGATAGTATCCGATTTACACCAGGGATAAAAGAGGAAGAAAAAAGGATATTGAAAAAGAGGAGAAAATTTTTGACATGAAAATAAAGATGAGGGGAAATCAAATTTGTATCTTAGAGCAGATGGAGGCCGAGCCATTCCTGGCATCATCCACACAGCTGGATTCGCTTTCCTGGTCCAGGCTGGCTAAAAGACGCCGATAAAAATGAAAAATGCAAATGAATTCTCTACACCTTACTGGACATACAGAAATGGAGAGTGCCACTCAAAAGGCAATCTCTCCAAAACATTTAAAAACATTGTGCAATTTATATCTTGTGCTTGACAGAGCATCCAAAAGTAATTTCAACACTGTGTACCAGTGCCACAGCTCTCTGCCGAGGGTGCCAGTCACGGCGCTGCGGCTGCGGCACTGCTGTATAATTTCCCTTTCCTCTCCAAGCTGCAGTGCTTTAAAATGTAATACGAGTTGGCTGCCGGCCTCTCATTTCTGCTGGAAAATCTGGCTGTGCCAGCATGTGTAAGGTCAACAGCACAAAGCCTGCTTATTAACTGGAAATTTGGGGATCTGGTGCCAGAAAATAGCTTTCAGCCTTTGTGAAAATGAATAAAGAGGTTTCAGGGCAATGGTTTGCTACAGAGGAAAATCAGGTTTGAGCAGATTTCATTGACCGCCCATTGCATATATTTGCCTGTCTTCCAGAGTATCGGGATCTGTGTCTTATCCGACCAGGGCACTCAATTAGGCCTTTTTAATCTACGCATAAAGCTCTTTTGAATCACATTACACTGCCCACGACATGACTGTCACACAGAGCCCCTGGGGACGGTGTCCCACGACCCCCCAGGCACACTGGGAGCTGCAGCGTTCCCCCTGCTGTGCTCTGACTCCTGGCGATCTTAACTCTGGAGGTTTTGTTATTCAGGGATCAGTACCATTTTGCGCTGGGTCACACAAGAGAAGTTCCTAGCTTTTTTCAGGAAAAATTCTGGTTCTGGCTTGGCTAGCAAGGACATCCAGTCTTTCCAACCACCACGGCGTGCTCCTGGTTTGCTTGGCAGAGATTTACTGATGAGGAGGAATGTCGGAGCAGTGAGGAGCAGGGGTTTATTTCCCATTTTTTCCATTAAGTGGAAACTTACAGTGAGATTTTTGAGTATGAGAAATCTTAGCAATTGGGCTGCAATCCAGTAAGGTATTTAAGCGCTTCCTAAACACAGGAAGATATTTAGCTCCACCGAATTTCATAACGATACTCGTGTGCTCAAGTTTATGCATGAGTCCTGGGTTCACATGTGGACCGCTGGAGCTAAAAGGAACAAGGTTTTTAATGTGAAATCCGGGAGAAAATATTTCCACTCATTTTCCATTTTAGTTGGAAACTCGGCTTCAGGAAAAGGTGATCTGTGGGTGCTAATAAGCTGTTGCACCCTGATGCGCCCCAAGAATCTCGGTTGGTTCATTCCCAGGTCTGGCATTGTTTCCAGGCTGAGGAGTCGGAGAGAGTCAGAGCTCAGAGTTCCCTGCACGCCCGTACCAGATCCAGATGGAGGAGGCAGCAGGATAAAACAACCGGTTGTTTATCTTGCACATTCTGTATGAGCAGTTCATTAAGGCTAAAAATGCCTCTCTTTTTTTGCAACTTTTAGCCTTTTTGACCTTGAAGTCTCTCCCTGCTCTTGTTGCAGTGATGTTTTGGGAAACGGACAATAGTTCACAAAATTAATTTCGCCAGTTCCCAGCAGAGGTGAAAGGATTTACACTTTGACGCTAAGAAAAGGGCATTAAAGCAACGGTATTCCACTAATTTTGCAAATAGATTTTGGATAGAAAGATTAACATTTCTACTCCTGGCTAATGTATCATGTAAATTCTAATGATAACGCAGCTCCCCTCTCTCTTGAGCTGTTAAATGATTTCCTGAGGCTCCTCGCAGAATACATGCTTCATTTAAATCCCTCTCTTCTCTCTTGCAAATAATGAATACCAGATTCATTCCGTGGATTTGTCACTTAAAATTTCTATTAGGAAAGGGAGTTTTATGTAAAAAGTGTAAGAGTTTTGGGCCAGTTAGCGCAAGCTTTGACAGTGCTTCATCGGTTCTGTTGCCACCCTAAACAGTTACTGAGACTTTCGGCGTAATTGGCTTTCCTTTGTAAGAACAGAGAGAGACTGGAAACAATAGTACCCTCTGATCTGGGATTTGGGTGCATTTGGGCTAGGAAATGAGCGTACTGAAGAGATAAGGCAGATTAATAATACAGAAGGGATTTCTGCAGACCATCCTGTCAGTCTCGCTTTGCATGTTTTTGTGGACTGAAATTTTATTCTGATTTGAAGTTATGCAAAAAATGCATGGTATAAATCATGGTATAAATCAACCGATGGAGCTCCGTCTAGGTCAGAGCCAGGGGGAGCCTGGGAGCCTGGTTTCTTTCCAAACATATAAATCATCCTAAAGTGATTCCAAACTCACTGGAATGCTTCATGAAACTTGGGAATGTTTCCAGCAGACCTGGCATTAGTCCCAGTGTCGAACAAAAGTTCCTGAAAATTAGATAAATTTCACCTGCAATTTCACCTGTTTTCACAGTTTTAGCTACAAACTTGTTGACCAGTCCTGAATGTGACACGGCTTTCAAGCAAAACAGGCAGAAATACCCAATGCAGATTTCAGTTTTCTGCTTAGGAAAAGGTGTACCAGCGGAGGCATTCCGTATCAGGATGCTGAGAGACCTCTATTGCATCAGGAACTCAGGGGAATGCTAAACAGCAATTATTAATGCTAAAACTGATGTTAAATTCGACACATTTGGATAGCTTACCATCCAAGAGCTGCGGAAGAGCTGGCCAAAGTGGTCTCTAGATCATTAATATTGATTTTTTTCGTAAATCTTAAAATGCTGGATGAAAGTTCAGAGGCTCGGAATGAGGCGAATGCTGTGGAAAAAGGGAAGGTGTGGTGACACAGTGGCGGTGGGACTGTTAAGGCGTGAGGGGGGTGTGCCGGGGTGAGCCCCGTGGGGCACAGGCAGGGGCAGAGGCAGGACTGACCCCGGGCGCTGCACTGCCGTCGGCCGGGGGGCGCGGGGCGTCCCTGCCATCCAGCGCCCGTCCTCCACCAAGGGGCGCAGAGAACCTTTGTGAAAGCATCAGCACCTTCGGCAGCATCTCCAATCCAAATGTCAGCTGCTTCTGAGGTTCCCCATCGCTGCTGCGGGGGTTTACATTATAGTTTCATGTACTGGAATATCAGACAATTATTATTTTTTTTATAACATTTTTTCGTTCCTAAGTGAACACAGCATGTTTTCTGATCTGCATTTCCCTGCTTTGATCATCTGTTCTGCAGATCAGTTTTCATGTTTAGAGGTACAGCAGGGTATGTAATGAATGCAAATGTAATGCGTTCAGAGATAAATGTCTAGACTTCAGAGACTAATCCTCACAAATCTTACACCCCGATACAATGTTTTCATATTTAATACATTCTGAGGGATTTTACTTTTATAAATAATGAACTAATCTCATCTTCAAGGCATCACTTTGCAGTTTAGGCATTAAAAAAAAAAGCAATACTCTGTGCTCAGAAAAATCTATTTTAACCAATATTAACTGATACCTCCCCTCAGATAAAGGCTTTTGCGGGGTTGGCAGGTGATTCCTTTTTGAATAAAAGTGTACTGGAGAATTACATTGCAGAGGGCAGGGCACGAATTGGGGTAAGGAGACACCGAGGAAGGCGGGGAATAGTTGTTCTCTGCAGGCAGGGATCCCGTCTCTCAGCCCCGGGCTTGCGGCAAACCCCGTGGCTGAGGGGCTTCTGCTCTGCCTTTGCTGCGTGGGCCGGTCAAGTGAGAGGGGGAGAAAGGGAACGCAGGTAGGCAGGAGCTATGATTTGGTTATTTGTCCAAAGTGCCAGGTTCCTCGAGAAGATTGTTATCTTAACTTCATTAGAGTGAACACGAGCAGTCGTGCTCTGGAAGCAATAGTTACACTGACACGAAGCACCCGGTCACATGCATCCGCTTCATGGGAGGAGCGCTATGGAAGGGAGCGCGGTGGTGTCCTGACAGCGAGGAAAATGCAGAGACTCCCAGTCGCACCCATATTTCCACGGGGACTGCAGCTGCACCCACTGCGTGACCTGCCGTCTGAGCCCACGTGGAGGAACTGTCCTGAATTACTACAAAATAATACGCTGTCTGCCATATTGCAGTGGATAATAATTAGCAGCTCTAAACTTAACGCTGGAATCGCTATGCAGGTTGCAAAAGAAATGAGGCAGAAAGTAGCCTTGATTGCTCAAGACCATATGGCTCCGCTCGCAACGGCGTCACGTAGCAAACCAAGGAGAAGGTGCAGGAAGCGCGGTGGGAGGTGAGGGAAACCACCTGCAACCCCCGTAGCTCCCGCGCGGCGAGGCACGCAGGAAACAACGCTCTGTAACCGAAACAATTGCAGAGAGCGTACACGTGAGCTCTGCCCCGGACCTGCCTCGTAGCCCCTGTGCAGCCCGTTTATTTCCACTGGATAACAGGCAATGGATTTTCCTGCTCTCTGTTGAAACCTGCAAGAGGAAGAAAATGTTCTGGAAGGTGTACGGAGCTGCTGAGACATACCCTTGTTCTGCCTTTTTAAAAGCAAACCAAAAATGACCATTTAGAAGTGGAGTTCTGGTGTTTTCCCACGGTGGAAGGAAACAGAGAGCTAAACCATGGTGCTTTGCACAACGCCCCATCATTTCTCTTTCTCTCATTTGCTACAGCAGTGCCGGCGTTCTCTGTACCCGTGTGAATGCTCTCTGTCCCTAAACCTCACCGCTGTGGCCACGGGGTGTCCGGCAGCAGGGAGTTCCTCTCGTTAAAAAGCCTTGCCTCCCCCCAGTTTCCACTTACCCACCCATAAATCCTCCCAGTTCCGCGGGCTGCCAGCCTGCTGCCTTCCATCAGCGCAAACATTCAAATTCCTCAAAAGTTAAAAAAGAACTCATTTAAATGCTTTTTGTTCAACAAGGCAAGAACAACATAAATATTGTTTAGAAGACATCTTTGCATAACTAATATTTTACATTTATGAATATCTTATAATTAGTTTTGCCAGGGAGCTTGAATTCCGGGGCCTGAGGTTTTGTTCCTAGTAAAACCAGGTAGAAGAGATAATTTGCTCTGAGTACCGTTTTAGCGTAATTCTGTCTCTCTGAATGCCAGCAGAGGTTTTTACATTTCCTCTCAGCTTAATGGCGTTTCAGTGATTCAAAATAAATGGAAGGCGTCGAGCCTGCATTGCGATAAGCACGGAAACGCCCTGGAGCCGGGATGTCAGCGCTCAGCGCTGGGCGCGGGCACGGCAGAGCCCAGGTGCAATGCAGAGAGCGGAGAAGGGCCGGCCGGGAGGGCACGGGGCGCCTCGCAGCTGACAGCCTGTAGCGAACGGAAGCAAAAAGAAAAAAAAAATGCATCGTTTGGAACAAGAATGTCTCATTTAGTGTTTGTCATCTCAGTGGCAGGAACACAAGTCTCCCTTTAATACAGCAAGCCCCACGATCTAGCTACAAGGGTGGAGAGCGGTGTGAATGTTTGCGGAGAAAACTGCTGACAGCAGAATTACTGCATTTCCATCCCTGCACATAGATCCCACCTAATGGCATCCCCAGAGAGGAGCAGGAGCCTGTCGTTCCCTGTTTGCCCATGCAGACACAGACACGCCGCTCCTGCTCTTGCCAGCTCCTTGAGCACAGCACAGTCCATGGAGAGGATTTAAAATAATTGACCGTGGCAAGAGAATGTTTTTAAATTGGGAGCAGAAGCAAATCTGGATTGTTTCCAGGTCAGAGAGAAAAACAGGTTTCTCCCAAGCATGGATCTGACCCTCTTGCAAGATTTTCTCCCACTGCCTCACGAGGGGACCAGCTCCACCACCCCGATCTCAGCCACGCGGGGTGATGGCACGGGGTATTGCTCCGGCAGTACAGAATACGGTACTACCTGCTTTGCCATCTCGCCAGAAAAAGGCATCTCCTCCTGATCTTGCTCCCAAGTTCTTTGGCGGCACGGCAATGGGAGAAACCAAGCCCCTGAAAATGCGTGCCTCTTGCAGGGCTTCATGGATCTCTTGGCAGCCAACCACGATCCCCTCAAGTTCAAAGTCCCCAGCATCCACCCATCCCCAGAAAACCCGGCATTCCCTTTTCTGGGCTTCAATACACTCTTTAACAGCGTTCGACAAATTGAGTTCAAAGGGACCGAGCTGCTATTTAAGTGCTTTCCTGGGTGGAAGTGTGCTGCCTCTCAGGTCACTCCTGCGAGTAGCCCCCCGCACCCCGCCAGGCTGCTCCCAGGAGTCACTGTTTGCACAGTTAAGCCATAATTACTTTCTCCTCTTTTTACAGTCAGCCTCCAAGCACTTCTTTGCAAGGGGATTTGCTCTTCCAATGTCAGGAGATGGGATGCGGGTGTAATTGAGAGAGAAGCAGCAGCCCGTGTTTCTGACCCAGGCTCCTCCCTCCCCGCCACTCGCTATTGTGTGGGAAGGAGAAGCCCTCAAGATATGCTGGACAGACTCTTGGAAATAACCTTTTTCATCTCAAAGATCCTGCTGAATTTTAGATTAAAAAGGAAGCTTTTCTTTCAATAATGTATTTCCCCCTTGGCTCCCTAGCTATCAAGTAACTTTCCTTGAACAGAAAGCTCAAAAGATGGAGCTTCCCCAAATTCAGATTCATGAACTGAATCTCTTACCTCCCAGAAGCCTGGCTGGAGAGAGCAAAGGCAATCAGGGCATGAATTTCACATTAAGAAGAATAAATAAAGCAGAACCTCCTTTATTTTACTCCTTCTGCCCGTGCAGGTGAGATGGGGTTATTAACCATCATTTTAAATGAGCACATCTGGAAGGAGGGGGTCACCCAGCCCCGGCTCTCCACACACCGCGGGCTGTCGCAGCCTCCAGCGAAGGGGACGGCTCAGCCCCCAGAATCGCGGGTGTTTGGCCTTGGAGGGGAGCTTAAAATGCGGCATTGCATTGTGAGTCCAAAGAAGAGAAAATAATTTGTATAATCCTTCCCTTTGGCAGTGCCCTCTCCAGATCTTTAAATCTTTGAAGAGCGTTGGCTTGAGCGATCGGGGCCGGCCAAGCGAGCCCACGCCAGACGGCACCGGGTGTTTTGATCCAGACATCCCTCCTGCAGCGCACTGGCCGTTGCACAGACACGGAGGAGACCCAACGCCCTGGCGAACATGCAGAGGATTGAGCACGGGCTTATCCTCAGAACCCGTGGCAGATCTTCAGGAAATAATAAACTGTGCAGAAGTTTTCCAAAAGCTGGTCTTCGCTTTAGAGAAGAAACTGCAGGCTTTTCTGGGGAATCCCGGGCCGTGACCCCACTTGCATGAGCTGAGTTAAGATCCCAGGAAAGGCAAGAGTAAAACGGGCCTTCAGGTCACCTTGGCAACTACAAAAATACTGCCCAAAGCCCACGCCGGGCCTTTCCTCAGACACTGCAATTTCGTTTGTGACATTTCTCAGGTTGAGTGCAGCTGCCGTTTTACTGAAGCTGCCTCTGAAAGTCTGTAGCCAGATAATACGTGCAGGTTTGTGTGTGTGCACACACGTGGGCATCTGGGCACGCATCTCCCATGGTGCAACTGCTCCATGTGAAATGGATAATTAAATAGAAAATAAACCTCCATAGAATAAATGAATTGCTCAAAGCTGCCTCTCAGTGAATGATTTAACATACTAAACATAGCCCCGTTGGGTTACTTGGCCCCCTCATGACTAAGTATATTCGGTGTGGGCTGAACTAGATTAGAATTGACGCCTTTAATGAGCAAAGTACTACGCTCGTTGTGACAGGGACCTTTCCTGCATAAACACATTTATCCCAGCTCAAGTGAGCAGCTTCTTAGCGGGTACTAAAGGTATTTTTTTTGTGAGGGCACATTACTTCTATGGGATTACATTTGTCTTTATAATTTTTTTTAAGTACTAAGCTGACTCCCTGCCGCTGCTCAGAGGGTGAGCCCCTGGCAGAGCTCACACCCGCAGGCTGCCGGCCCCGGGGGGAGCGGGGGGAGCCGCTCTGCCCGCTCTGCACTCCCACCTGCATCCCCGCTGCCCCTGGCCTGAGCTGTGCTGTCCTCTCCCCATGCCCTCTCCAGTCACCTTCCACACCACAGCCCTTCGTCCGTGTGACGGCAGATGTATAACTTATTTCTGCCCCGGCTGTCCCCCTCCTTGCCATATACCCAAGCTGCCGTGGCATAAAGCCATCTTTGAGCCAGCAGCGGGGTCCCCTGCACCAGGGCAGTCCCTGTCTGTGCATCAGGAGACCTTCCTTGTCCTGAGGGAGCCCAGGGTCGGAGCCGGGGGCAGGATCTGACCCTGTGGCCCCATCCAGCACAGCCCGTGTCTGAGCAGCACCTCGTGCCCGCTGCAGAGCAATGCACAGACTGGGTGCTGGGGAAACCCAGCTCCGACCTGGGACATCTCCAGATGCCTTCTCCCTCCCAGCCGGCAGAAATCACCTCCTCAGGATTAGATTCAGTCTTCAGGCTTTATTAATTGCTAGATGAAAGCACAGTGACACCTTCCAGATACCCGTCAAAGCCTCCGAGCAGTGTGCTCTGACAGCCTCCCCGTTTCCCCTGACAGTTGAATGAGACCGTGCTCCGCTCATGCCAGCGGCTCCGAGGATCCCTCCAAACGTGGCCCCGCGCTCCCAACCGGCACCGCCAGGACTGTGTCCCTCGCACCGCGGCAGCACCTTCAGCGCGGGGAGCCCCCGAGGTGGGGGTTCCCGCCGTGCTCTGTGCATCAGGTGCCCAGGAGAGGTTTGGTGTTGAGGGAGGCGAACGTGGCACCGCAGGCACTTCCCACCGCACTGGGGCTTGCCTGGGATCTGCTGTTGCTTCCCACGTGCCTGGGAATCCCATCCAGGCTCAAGCCTCAGCTCGGGCTACAAGACAGCGAGCCTTAGCGGGGCTAATGGTGTCAATACTTAGCTGAACTGATTCCTGCTGTAATTCCCCCAAGACCTATTGTTTTTCTATCGTTACAGCTGTATAATGATTACCTGTGGACCCCAAGTAACACTACAGCCTTTTATTTCCCCGTTAACAGCATATATGTAGCAGCGGCAGTATCAGGCAGAAACGGCAGTACTCTCTCTTTTTGGACTAAGAAATAATGGAAAGCTCCGAGGGTGGTGATCCAACCTGCAATAAGGCGCTCCGGCAGCATGTACGCCCAGGGAGAATATTGATGGCTGGATCTCGTTTCAAGGGCTGTATTCCTGCACTTGGACACCGGTTACAAAAAGGCTGTGATCGATAGATGCTACGGGGGTTGGTTTTCAGGGCACTAATAGAGTATTCACTACGTGTCTTCAGACTATGTTAACATGCAAGCATGCTGATTGCTTTGTTTTTACAAGCAGCAAAAAAAAAAAATAAATAGAGAAAGGGCTTGAATTCCTTTTGCTTTTCATACTGGCTAACCCTAAACTGTCTGGACTTCATCTGCTGAGGGCAGACAATACAGACAATAATCATGTTTCATTCTTGGCACAGCGTATTTTTGACATAATGGCAGCAGCCGACAATTTGCAACTCCATAAACCGAATGCATGATTCTAATTTATGTATAGAGCTAATGGATCGTTGCTCCTGTAATAAACTGCTCAGAGTGGGTAGGATTTATCAGCAAGCGGGTTGCCCTTTACACATTTTTATTTAATTTTGCTTTTTTCTGAGAGGTGCCAAGTCAACAAATGATTAAATATGAGCAAATATTTCTCCACTGGAGTTTTATCAAGTTACCTAATCCAGTTAAGAGGTGGAATGTAATTGCTTCTGGAACCAAAGCTTGTTTTCCACCAGGGTTCTCAATTTAAATAAATAAATATATAATTGTTTTTCCCGTCTGAGTGAAACAGGAGGCTACAAAGTGTATTGTGTCTGGAAAATAAATAGGGAACTTGTTGAGATAACAGAGACTTTGGATGGGATCTTACACACCTTTATTCTTACCGTCAGTGTGCTGAGCAGCGTTTTCTTCCCTCGCCCGATACGGGAAGCTGCCCCTGCCTCTTGCAGGCTCCTGAGGGGCCGGGATCACAGCCTGGTCCCCAACAGCATCCCCTCCGCCCCCTTTTCCCCCCAGAGAAGCGCGTGGAGCCGGGCAGCCTCCCCTCGCCTGGCCTGCCTGCAGCAGGGACCCGCAGCGGGGCAGGCTCTGCTCCGGCACAGCCGTGGCTGGGGCACGTCCCGGCTCCGCGCACGCTGCCCTCCCTGCAGAAAAGTACCACTTAAGAGGCCCGTTGCCTGCCCAGCTGCTCTTCTCTGTAGTTTTCCCCAGCAGAAGGGCAGCAATTACCGGAAAACATTGCAGAAAGCGTGGGGAAAGGGGCAAGGGACTTTCACAGGAGGGACACAAAACATTAGAAAGTCTGTTGGCAGCATCAGGCAGTTCATTAAACTGCTCCCAGGAGCCTGCAGACACACTCTGTTTACGGCGGTGAGGGCAGAAGGCTAAAGTACTTCACTTGGCAGACTAGTGTGATTTAGGGCTTCAGGTTCATCAGGTTGAATCACAAACCGTGTTTGAGTTACCATCAGTCACTATAAATATTGGAGATGTGAGGGCTTGGAAAAACCTATCCGTGAGAGCTCTCCATCCTGTCTCACCTCCCCTCCGCGCGGCATTCCCAAACCACCTGTGGATGCAGCACCTCATCCAGGGGGGTGATGGAACCTCCCTGAGGAGCAGAGCCCACATGGGAAGGCAGCGGTGACCCAAACCTCAGGGTGGAGGAGATGGATGGCCACAGGAGCCCGGCCTGGTGCAATGGCTCTCGGCCGCTCCTGGTGGAGAGCCCAGCCTGGGAGAGCGGCTCTGCTGCCAGAGCCCTGAGATGCAGCTACAGTGAGGGAAGAGTTTGCGCTCGGGATTACCTATATCATATTTTCTGTTGTCTTTTGTATATTAATTATCTCAATAAGCCCATCTGAGGAGCTGGAGCCTGTGGCTCGTCAATGCTGCCATCTATAGCGGCTCTGCAGCAATGCAAACTGCGCTCTGGCCTCCCCGAAGCCCGCAGCAGTGCCCATATGCAGGGCAAAGCAGAGCTTTCTCCATCAAAGGGCAGAGACACTTGCAGAGCCTCCAGAGAGGATCCCCCGGGGAGCACGGAGAAGGGGTGACCCTGAGGCTTTGCTCCTTCTCCTCCCCAGCCGCCCCGTCAGCTCTGAACGCAGAGCTCGCCCTTCCCCAGCGCGCTGGCCCAGCCCTCCCCGAGCCAGCTCCTGAGGGGCACAGGAGAGCTCTTTTGGAAGCCTTAGAAATAAGAGCTCAGCCCCCTGCAGAGAGGCTAACGGGGAGAACAGGAAAACTCGCCCCGAGAAAGCAGCGGGCAGCTCGGGGGACAGCGGGTTGAACGGGAAGCAAGAGGAGCGGGTGGGGGTGAGGAGAGTCACTGCTCTGGGGCAGAAAGGGGCCAGCATCAGCTGCGTCCCCTGGGCTTGAGATTCATTCAGTGATAGAGGGAAAGCTCCGGGAGGGCTGTCTGTGCTGCTGCTTCCGCACGGAGCCATCTCTGGCTGCAGGCTGTGCCGGGGAGGGCAAGGCCGGGCAGGGACCAGCACCCACTGAGGTCTCCAGGGAACAAGGGCGCTCGTGAGCTGGCCCTTCTCTGCTGGGGATGAGGGCCAAGCCTCCGTGGAGGTGGGACCAGCCTGGAGGTGAGCGTCATGCAGGGCTGTTCAGCCTCTGTGGTGCCAGGTGCAGTGTGACAAGTCCAGGTGATGGCATGGGGCTGGCAGGAGGGTGTCGGGGCACAGCTTGGCAGGAGCGGGGCTGGGAACGGGTCAGGCTGGGGCTGTGCTGGCAGCACGGCGGGACGGGCTGGCTGCAGGAGCACGGTCAGCCATCTCTGTCTGTAATCGGTACTGCCAAGGAGAAAGACAGAAACAAATTTTTGAAAAACCTGAGTAGCAGGCAATGAGAGACCCTGTGAACATCCTTGTCCTTCACAAACGTGTCTGAGGAGCCCCACGCTCTGCCTCCCCGGCAGCGCCAGCTGAGGACTGATGTGCATGCAGTCAGAGCTGCTTATCAACATCCAGATCTAAATGAAATGATTGTGAATATTCAAGAGATGCTAATTCAACCACCCCTGCATCACCCTCGACCTCTGGCTGTTCCCCCTTTGAAGTCAAGCTCTGTGTGTTTGCAGGCATGTTTCTGATTGTAACTTTAGCTACCAGGCATCGTGTGTTCCTCTCAGATTTCCAGCACATGCAGAGCAGCCCATAAATATTGTAGCTTCTTTTATTTTAATTTGAAGCTGTCTTGCAAACTGAGCCATCTAAGCCTTGGAACATCTGCTCAGAGCAGGCAGCAATCGCTTAAATGCCACTGTGCGCTTAAGAAGTTCTCCTCTTCTCTGTGGGAGCCCCTGGAAGAATTTAACTGATATAAGGCACCTCCCACAGCTCAAGCTAATGATCACAATACAAATGACATTTGCGTGCTATGATATTCCTTTTGTGCAGGAGATGATCTGCACGCTAACATCTATTCATTCCCGACAGCTTGTTTTCCCTCCATCTGAAAATGATTTCCCAGCCCAGGTAATAACCAGCAGATGGTCACTCACAAACCCAGCGGGTGCCCTCGTCTCCCGCTGCCCCTCAGGTTTCCTCCTCTGGTAAAGAGGACGAGCGCCGTGGCCCCTTCCATGCTCGGGGAAGCTCGCGGGGGTTTAGGGACTCCTTTACAGGGGATGTCCCCGTGGCACAGCCACTGCGGCAGGGAGCGGGAGCTCTCGGTGCCTGGTTTGGTGCTGGGGTTTGGCAGCAGCATCAGGCTCCCTCCCGCAGGGTGACGCCCGGCGCGGGGACAGGGTCTGTCCTGACCCAAACTGCGGGGGCTGAGCCGCTGCCTGGCGGGGCTGAACCCTCCGAAACGAAACCCGGGGATGCGGAGGAGCACCAGTGCTGCTCTGGAGTTTCCTGCTGTGATCCTCGGTGGTGCTAGCAAATCTCTTCGGTTCGTGCCTTTCTTCCTAATATTTTTCAACTCATAATTTACTTTATTTTAATTGATTGGACTCTCCTGTGGTGTAACAGCTTATTGGAAAGGAAGGCAGTTCCAGATACAAAGAGGAAAAAAACAGCTCATATTTACTCATTTGCCTTGCAGCTTTTCACAGCTCCACTGCCCCAGTCCTTAATGACAGAAAACAATAATGTTTAAGCTATTGAAGTCCAAGTGACTCAAAATCAATGGCATGATATTGGAATTCCGGAAGATTTTGTTAAATATTTTGTTTCTTATTGTTTGCTCACTGAAAATCCAGACAGTCCCACCAGAGCCAAAGCAAGTTAATGAATTAAAAGCTCCCAGCCGACAGCAGTTTGATAATAGCATTAACACCGTAAAATGCATCATTAGGTCAGGGTCTGTCAGCATTACAAGGCGTTGGGGAGGCGAGCAGGAAGGCAGCAAGTCGGACTGCTTATTAGAACCAGATTTAGGAAAAAAGGTTCCTTCTTTCAAATGGCTGCCTTTTATTCCATGTCCGGCGGCTGCTGCTCTGCCTGGGACGCTGCCGCCCTCCCTCCTGCCTGGCTCCCGAGCCCCCGCCTGCCGGAATCGGCTCCCAGACGGGCACACGCTGGGCTTCGCTGGCTCTGGAGAGTTGTGGCAGGAGCTCTGGAGAAAATGAATTCAGAGTGGCTCAACCCGAAAGGCGAAACTGGGTTAGGAATCGTCCAAGTCGATTTTCCTGCACCCCGCGCGCTCCCACCAGGGGTGGCGCGTCTCCCTGCGGCGTCCCGCGTGGTTTCAGCCAGCTCGGGTGTCGACGGGTGGGTCCCCTCCAGCGTCACTGGAGGTAGCGTTGCTGCAAGAGGGGTCTGGGGTTTTTTCCTGAAAGAACAACTTGTGGTATTTCCTTTTGGAAAATAATTTACTCTTACAGAGTTAAAAATTAGGATGTTCCCAGGTCAATTTGGGCTCGTATTCCACTGAGCGGCGGCTGGAAGAGCTGTGACATCCCCTGCGCTCTTTTGCCTGTTTCCTTTATATTTACGGTCTGTGGTTGGTCTGGATTTTAGAACACACACAGTTTGGGGATGTTAATGCATGTAATGAGTAATTGTTTGTGACAGATGAGTTATGACATGTTGTGTCAAGCAGGGGTGGCTGGGCTGGGCGATGGATTCGCTTGGGGTGAACCGGCGCATTCATGTGAGGAGCGAGCGCAGCCACCCAGGGGGAGACCTGCCGCCGTCGGTACCTCCGTCCCCGAGCCCTGGCTGCGCTGGGGCTGTGGGGAGCTTCGCCTCCCTCCCCGGCAGCGGCTGGCACGACTCCCAGGGAAATCTGGGCACAGCGTGGCAGGAGCAAGATGGATCCCCAAGTCGCACGTCCATTCCCAGCACCCTTTTATCTCTTCATGCAAAGCCACATCTTGTTTTACAGCAGGGACATGAAGGCTAAATAAAGTAACAGTCCTTTAATTTTGCAAATCTCTCTGACCTCAGAGCTGTAGCAGGAGCAGGCATCTTTGTTTCCCTTTTGTTTACTCAAAGAAATGAAAGAAAATACAACAGAAGTAGCTTAGAAATAGCAAGGGGTTAACTTGCTTTGAGTCAGGACAGACCTTCAGAAGAGAAATACCTGAAATACCTCTCCCCTGCCTGCCATTGCTGTGTTCTTACAAAGCAGCCAACAAGACAGATTTTAATGGGACTTACAACTAGGAAGACAAAAAGAGGGGAAAAATGGAGAAACTGAATTAAAAATGCTTCCAGAGCTGAGACGCCAGACAAGATAAATAGGGATCATAATTTCTTCTCTAAGGGAGGGTGCTGCCGCAGCGCTGTTCACCTGATGAAGGCAGAGGTAAAATTAATGCCGGTTGCGGGCACATTAATGCCACTCATTCCCTGTCCCATTTGTCTCCTGCTGCCCGGGCTCCCGGCTCAGCCCCGACACCTTCCCTGTGCCACAGGCAGCCTCGCGGCGTGAATTCTTGCTCTTCCCTCCCCTCAGTCTGTGCTGCTGAATCCAGAGGGGGCAATGCCAAGAGAGGTACAGCGAGTTCTGACCACCCCCTGCACCCCCAGATGTGGGGCCGGAGCTGGGGGCTTGGTCCCGGGTGTCAAAGGCAGCGGGAGAGGGGAGGTAACAGCAGAGCTGCACCGGCAGGGTACGCGTCCGTGCAGGCAGCAACATCTCCAGACCGCGTAGCCCTGTGCCCCGAGGCCTCAGCTGCCCCACATGGGGCCACGGGCTGGCTGGTGGCGGAGCCGGAGCCGAGCACCTTGCGCGAGCCCCAGGCTGGGGTTTGGCTACGAGACCACGTTTCTTCCCTCCAGTGCTAGAGCTCGGGGCCGTCCCCGCTGTCAGGGATCGGCAAAGGCTGAGGGGGCTCGTTTCTATCCCCGTGTCCGTCTGCAGAGAGTCCTCCAAGTGACATTTCAGGAGAACTGGAAGCTGTGAAATTTAAGCATCGGGAGCTCAATCCATTAGCATCCTGACAAGCTTTTCAGAGATTTACAATGGGTTTTACCACCTGCTGGAGGTGCAGCAACAAATTTCCATCTCTAACTCATTCTTGGACCGAGATTTACAGCTGCCATCAGCCCCGTGCTGTCAGTCAGTCCCTTCCAACCAGGTGGGGAAAGGTCGCTTTTTAGAAACATAAATGATAAGGCTGTGGCCAAACCACCTGCTCGAATCCCAGCCGGGCTCTTGGCCACCAGTCCTGCATTTAGGCCCTGCCCCCAGAGGAGCAATCATCACCAAAGGCTTCATCAAAAGGGAGAATTAACTTCCCTGCAACCCGTGAGAGACCCCCAGAAATTCAGGGGATTTGGTCGCTGCTCACATCTTCCACGGGCTCCCTAAAACCATGGGAGTTTGGAGCCAAAAGGAAAAGCGGCATTAACAAGTCGGGGCTCTGCTTGCCTCCCGGGAAGGAACAAGCCCACGGGCCACTGCGAGCACGCACCGAAGCACCCTCTGAAGGGGGATATTTCCCCTCCCGTGGGGCTGCCGGTCAGAACCAGAGCAGGGCTTCTCAACACTGATACACGCAGCCACATCTGCACCCTGATAGTCATTGCCGTCACGCCACGCCCGGGAGGATGGCCCGTGGGAGCGGGGCTGGGGGATCTCTGCGTGTCCCCTTGGAGCTGCAGGTTGTCGCCAGCCCGTCCCACGGGGATGTGGCCCTGGCACAGCCAGCCCTTGGGTGGCAAATGAAACCTCCTGTGATTCGGGGTCCAGAATCTCTGCCAATTTCCCACGATCTACAATTTGTCAATTTTTCCCAAATATTACAACCCCAGCATAATAGCCCTTGTCTTTAGAAGCTCTTCTGTGCCTAGTGGCTCTCCCTCCTAGCACATTTCCCTGCTGTTTAGTGTAAATCCCATCTCTTAATTTCACTCCCTTCCTCCTTCAGATAAATCTCTTCCCCTCCTTCATGCCCACTCCTTTCCAGGATCTGCCGGGCGGTATTGTATCCTCCCTTTACACACTGCTCGTTTTTTGGATGCTGAAGTGGAACATGCTTACCAAAAAATAAACCTTTTCTTAACTTACAAGAACAGCAATTGAACATGAGTAGGAGTTTATAAAAGGAAAGAAATAAAAGATGAATTTCCTCTTCTATTTTACACTGCGGCATTTAATATATGGCAGCGGTTATTCCTATTGCCTCCAGAGTATATAAGCAGTAGTAAACAACCCTTCCATGTACACAGTGTACCGAACTTTCCATGCAAGGGAGCTGGAGTGCCTTGTAAACTCAGGGGCCAGTGAAATTATCTCTAAACGAACATAAAATCACAGCCCTTGGGAATAGCAGGAGAGAGGCGAGACGAGCACAAGCACCAAAGCTTTTTCCTCCGCTTGCGCCAAGCGGAGTTGCTGCAGGTGAAAGGCAGCAGGAGTAATTTGGACATAAAAGTGCAAGAAGGGACTGCTGGAGCACGGCTGCCTCCGGCAGCTTCCCCTCCGAAAAACACCGCCTGCGATATCCACGCTCGCTGTGCGCACGCATGGGCACGGGCACCCCCATTTCTGCCCGCAGAAGGAAATTACCCCTCGCCGCGTGCTGCCTTGCCCTTATTCCTACACGCATTTAAGGCACATTTTCAAAAGAAATCACGGAAGCTGCACAGTCAGATATTAAAGGGGTATATTCATCTCTGCGTGTGGGCAGCTGTTAGCGTGTAGCCTTTGCATCGTGGTAATTCCCAGGTGCGTGAAGGCGGAGGGACAGGGGAGAGGGAGCAGCCGGGACTGGAGCCTGCAGGGCAGGGTTGGAGCGGAGGGTGCAGCGCCCCAGCGGGCGACGGGGTCTGGGTGATGTTAGGGGAGCCTGAGGGAGTCGGGCACCGAATGCACTGCAGGGCGGGCACCCAGCCCTCCGACCGGCCGTAAAACCCCTCCAAACCTCCAACCAGCTCATCTGAGACCACGTTTTGGCAGGGAAAGCCGTGACCCAGGGAGGCGGCGTTGTACTTGCTGCCTGGCTCCCAGCACGTGGGAATAACAAATAACGCTCCTGTCCTGCAGCGATCCCCAGCCACAGATCTCGGTGCTGGTACGGAAGGAGGCTGTTATTTCTAATCGAGATATTTCAGAAAGAAGCAGGTTTCACGATTTCCAGCTCAGCTCTGCCAACAGGACTGTGCCCTCCGGCCGGCTCGGGGGGCTGGGGGCTTCCATCCCTGCCTGGGTGAGGAGGGGGCAGGACGGGGGGGAGAGGGTTGTGCCAACTGGGGCAGGGTCCCAAACACCAGACCTGCCTGAACGCCCCCGTTCAGAGCAAAAAGCCCCAATCAGGAGCACCGTCTGATATAGAGCAGCTCCGTTCACATCCTTCTGGAAAGGTCCTGCAGACACAGCAACAATGGTGAAATCAGTGGGGCTGAATAGGAGTATAAAAGCCTGTAGTAATCTCTCTTAAAACTGCAGAATTCAGGAGAGGATGACAGCCCTTCTGTAAGGGGGGCTATTTTTATCATTCTGTTGAATCCTCAGAATTGTCATTCTCTCACCAGCTCCAGAAGATAGTGGGGAAAGGAGGTTTCTCCCCGCTCAGCCTCCAGCTGCACAGCTCAGCTCCCAGCTGTTTCGAATGTCCAGCCCAGCGGGAAACTGCTCCCGTTCCCACCGGGAGGAGCTGCCGTCGAGGGGGTGCAGGGGCTGCGTCACCCTGCGCCCGGGGTGAGACGGGGGCACAGAAAGGATTTAAAAGCCTCTAAAACCCCTCCCAGGCGGAGGCCCTGGGTGCAGCTCACGCCAGCTCCGGCTGCAGTTTAAATAACCCTCGCCCTGGCAAGCGCCCCCGCGGCCGCCTGCGTCACCTTTATTTCCAAATCGATTCCTTCACAGCAGAGCAGCCTGGATCTTCCTCCTGCCCTCCTCTCCCCTTATTTCTCAGACTGCTCTCGTCTTTTTTTCCTGCTGCTCTTTTGCCAGATGTTTTGCGCGACGCGTTTGCCCCGCTTTGCTAAAGGAGCTGCTCTTTCCCCATCCCTGCCCGCGGCCGCCGGCTCCCCGGGCGCTGGGAAGCGCCGCTGCAGCCCCGGGCAGGGGAAATGCTGGGGGTGGGAAAGGCACCGCGGCGAGCACAGGTACAACAGCAGGGTTTACGTCTGCTTGGTTTTCACGTCACCCTCCCATGAGATTTTGGGCTCCTTTCTCTCTAATGTCAACCGCTCCGGTGTTACCTGCAGCGGCGACAGGTGAGAAATGCTGGGGGAAGCGCGATTTGCTCGTTGACGTGGTCCTTATAATGCACACGGGGAAATTAACTTAGAGCCTGGGTTATGAAGAGAGCTAATTAGTTAATCCATGTAAAGTGCTTTAAGGCTCCTAGATGAGGGGAAAGAATAGCTAATAGGGAGCTCAGACAAGGCTCTCTTGATGCAAAGTGAATTTCAGACAAGAAATCCTTACTGTACAGAATGGAATTAAATTCAAGGGCTTGTCTAAAAGAAAAACCTCAGAATTGATCACATCCCAGTGAATAAAGACAGTCCATCAGTTCAAGGGCATCTTACACATATATCCATGCCCACTAATTATTCTGCTTGAAACCAGCCTTCCTGGCAGATTCCCAGAGTCAATGCATTGAGGACCTCAGTGTCAACATTAGCTTTATAGCAGACGGGTAATTGGTGGTAAGTACCCAGAGCTGGACTGTGCCGGACAACATAATGGCAAAAATTAAATTCTTCCAACAAAATAGCTCTTTGCAAGCAT
Organism: Larus michahellis; assembly: GCF_964199755.1. Lineage (NCBI taxonomy): Eukaryota > Metazoa > Chordata > Aves > Charadriiformes > Laridae > Larus > Larus michahellis. Next base: position 2,259,813 of record NC_133914.1, on the reverse strand, counting down.
GTTCCAGCAAAAAAAACAGGCTCAAGAGAGAACTCCACTGCGAGGCCGAACAATTACAGAGCAATTAGAGGGGTGAACTTTACCAACTCACCTGCACAACACCTATTTTCTCCTCTACAGATGGTCTCTGTCAGAGCTTCAAACATTTCCTTTGTTCCCAACAACAGTCCCTGGCTAAATTACCGTCGGTGAGAACGCTCCGCAGCTGCACAGCCGGCAGAGAGCCGGGGAACGGGGTCTCAAAGCATTTGCCAAACACTCCCGCACCCTGGTTCCCGGCTCGGTCCCGTGCTCTGCTCTCTGGGGCAGGCTGTCCCAGGAGGGGGGCTGGCACCGCCGGGCACCAGCCCTGTTGATGCCCAGGCCGTACCCGTGTCTCCATTTGGCTCTGCTACACCGGCGGGGAGAGCGTCCGGGGGGGCTGTGTCTTGCCAGTGGGGCTGGATGTCACCTGCCAGGAGCAGACCCTGGCCCCCATCCTTGCAGGCGAGGACACGGCTTCGGCTTCGGGTGCATCAGCGCGTGTCAATGGGAACGGTAAATACTCTTTCCCCTCCATCGCTCTGCGCTCATCAGGGGCCCTGTAGACCTGAGATAAACTTTCTCCCTATTTATTTTAACCCGTTCCTTCCCTCCTGTTGGCTCTCACATGAACGGACAATGTGATGGTGATGGTGATGGTGGTAACCAAGATGCCACCGCTGCGGCTGCCCTGACACCGTCCCCATCACCCCTCCTGCCCCGCGCCATGGCTGGGCTGTCCCCAGGGGTGCTGGGACATGGGGCACAGCAGGCCCCTCCGCCTCGGGCCCCACTGGCCACCTGGGCAGCCCCGGCCGTAGGGAAGGGCTGTGCCGTGCCGAGTGAGCCGAAGGGCTGTGCCGTGCCGTGCCGTGCGAGCCGTGCCGGCCCTGAGTGGCACGCACGGGAAGCAGAGGTGACAGTGATGCAGACGGCTTGAATTACTCCGGCTGCTCTGTCTCGCGAACGGCATAAATTGGATTATGTTGTGAAGTTTTCTATGAGGGCAGCTTTGCCGTTTGAGTGGCATTTCCATATTCTGTCGAGCAACCCACATGCCCATAAAATCTGATAAGTTTTCTCGGTCATCACTTTGTGTATTTTTATGAGTCTATTAAAATGTGATTTACATTTTTTCAATTTCCCCCCCCCCCTTTTCCCTTCAATATGCCCAAGGGATGGGTGAATTAGATTGGAGGGAGCCCAGGACCATATGGCCAATTGGATTAGGCTCTCCTAAGTGTTCAGCAGAAACTAATAGGGGTTTTAAACCCGTATCCCAAATTCTGGATGCCTTTCTTCTCTGAATTGCCAAATAGCTCAATTTTTTAAGGCTTTTGTGGAGCGCTGAAGATGGCGGCGTGGTGACAAGGATGCCCAAGGTCTGTCCTGCCGGGGACCTGGCGCTGCTCCGAGCACCAGAGGCCAGAGCTGGGGCGGCAGTGGGAGAACGTGGCCTTGGCTCCGGAGGATTCAGCCACCCCCCTTCCTCCAACTCTGAAATCAATTACCAGCTAATTGTCGTTCAAACTGAATATTTTTAGTCAGAAATAATGCTTTCTTTTTGAGACGACAGAAGCGTAAGTTATGCTTCCTGTATTTCTGCTTGCTCAGGGCACACGCCGCAGCGTTCCCGGGATGGGAGCACAAAGGAGCCGCGAGTGCTGCCGGATGAAAATTTCTTTTCAAATTTGAGAGAATATTTGTAGAAATTCCTTTCTCTGCTGTTTGCTCAGTTCTGCTAACAACGGGTTGCCAGCCAGGTTCAAGGACAGAGGAGCAAGTGGGCCTCTGAGCAGCCGCTGTAATTCTCTTCTCTCTGAAGAGACAGAGGGAGATTAATAGAAAAAGCGGCAGCAGCAGGATTTGTCAAGAAAAATAATCATTTTCAGATCAAGGAGGCATGCTATCTTGATAGTGAGCAAACGGCAGGAGCAAAAGGACTCCTGAGCCTGCCCCTCTTTACTGAAAGAAGCAAATTAAGGCAATTGCAGTTGAACATAAAACTAACATTTGGCTTTCTTCCTCCCTCTTTCTCCCCGAGACCCTCTCAGCCCCCCCTGCCCGGTGCCAGCAGCCATTTTCCAGCCCACGTTTTGCATCCCCAGGGCGATCGAAGCGTTTGCTCAGAATTTCTCTGAGCAGCGTTTGGGCACCGCGCGCCGTGCGCACCGCGGGCTGCTGCTGCCATCTACGGAGAGCGAGTCCGGCGGCCGGCAGGGCCGGTGGGGACTGGGCAGGGATGGTGGGGACCAGGCACGGTCAGTGGGGACCAGCGTGGCTGGAGGGGACATCCGTCTGCGAGGGAGTTAACGTGCTGCGGGACGAGCAACAGACTGAATTGTGTGCAGCTTTGCTGGGAGCAGGGGGCGGACGGGAGCAGGGGGCGGTGATGCAGCCCCAAGGCCCCAGTCTTGGCTGGAGCATCCCGGAGCCTCTGGGCATCGCGGCTGGAGGTGCGATGCGGCACACCGGGCGCAGGAGGATGCTCCACTGTCCACACGGGACACACCAGCACGGCAGAGCCAGGCAGCTCCCAGCTCCCAGGCAGCGCATCCCCATCCAGGAGCTGGTGGTGGATTTCACAGGTGCCTGCAAGTGCCATGACGCGGTGTGCAATGGCTGGCAGGAGGAGACGATGGCTGGTAGGTGCGAGAGCTGCACCGTGCCCCTCGGGAGCAGGGAGAGAGCGCGGCTTAAAAGCCCCTTGGAGCTCTGCCATCGACCGCTGCCGTGACTCATGGCACACTTGGGGCCGCGGCGTTGAGAAACGTGGCAGTGAACAAGCAGTCGCTGGGCAAGTGATGGCCAGGGCCCACAGCATGGCACGGAACCGGGGTGGCATGGCATCAGGATGGCACAGCACCGGGGTGGCACAGCAGTAGGATGGCATGGCACCAGAGTGGCACGGCACCGGGGTGACACGGCACCAGAGTGGCACAGCACTGGGATGGCACAGCACTGGGGTGGCACAGCACTGGGGTGGCACAGCACCAGGGTGGCACGGCACCGGGGTGGCACGGCACCGGGGTGGCACAGCAGTAGGATGGCATGGTACCGGAGTGGCACAGCACCAGAGTGGCACGGCACCGGGGTGGCACAGCACTGGGGTGCAGGGCACGGCAGGATCGGGAGGACCCCGACCCCCTGCAAAGGGGCAGCAAACGGGGCAAACGCACAGCGAAGGTTTTCCTGCTCCGGGGGGCTGGAGGTTTGTGAGCCACGTTCCCCTTCTCTCCGTGGACAAGGGACCAATTTACACTGATTAACAGGCAAAAATAAACCTGGTTCACTTTCCACCGCCGTTTGCATAACGTGCGGCTGCAGTTTGTTTGTTTTCATTCTCGAATAGCCTTTGTATCCCCTGACAGTTTTCTGCTTGTAAATAGTTGAGTATCACATTCCCTCTGTGGAAAACAGGGTCGACAAAAACCTGAAATCCACCTTTTTTTTCTTTTCCCTTTTTTTTTGGCAGCTGTGCTGCGATTTCAATTAACATATGCCTTGTTTTGCCCCCGGGGAATGGTGGTGAGAAGATGAGGAATAGGGGAAGTGTGGCAGGTAATGAAAGACACCTACTCATTTCTGCTCCAGCAGATAGTGCAAGTGCCCATTAAATGCTAAAATTAATTGTTCAAATTGTTCTGAACAGCATTTACGAAAATCGCCTTGTCAGTGCAGCTGGGCATTTGGTTTCAAAAGCTTTCCCTGCGTTATCTGCATCTTAACGTTTTAGCGGCAAGCTTCTTCACGACAAACTAATTTGTTCTACACACATTTATTTTCTCCCTGCACAACACTTACAAAAATACGTGGCAAAAATGCAGATAATTTTTTTTTTCCCTCTTGTTTTCATGCTATTCCAGAGACAAATTGCTTCAGCGCTCGGTGGCACCCCTTCCCTGGCAGCAGCGTCCCCAGGCGCCTGCCCCACATGATCCCACCAATATGGGTCGGAAAATACCACTGAAAATCCCACCCCCGGTGCCACTTTCCGAGGGCACGGTCGGCACCTGTGGGAGGGGGCACAGGGGGAGCCGAGACCCAGAAGGACGGGTGAGGAGGGCAGCGCTCCCAGTGCCCCCAGCCCGCCCAGTGCCCCCCGGCCCCGTGGCCCCGGCGATGCCCTGGAAGGCAGACAACGATCAATAGTCCATCCCATTTTATTGCTCCTGTAACTAGATAAAATTTTGCCTGCGTGATGGAGGATTAAACAGTCCCTGGCTGGCGACGGCACTGCCAGAGGCCGCTCCCGCAGGGACCCCGTCCCCTGGGTGCTGGGGCATCGTGGCGAAGCCCCCGGTGCGGGGGGGCTGACACTGGATTCTCTGCGGGCAGGACAAAGCCCTGGTCAGGGAGAGGGACAGCTGGAGGTCGAGCACTGTAAATATCGAGGGAGGCAACAGCTGTCAAGTATTATAAAGCTGTAGCAGGCTAATAATTCCTTCTGCTCTCCCGAAGACATAATGCCTGGGTGCCAGCAGCGGTGACAGGGGCTGTTGCAGAGACCAGAGCGGAGCAGACGTGCGGCCGCATGGAGCCGGGGGCAGGATCCGTCACTGCAGGAGGGGTCCAGCCTCCTGCATGGATTTCCCCCCCCGCCAATACTTTTTAATTAGCTGCTGCAATCAGCAAGCTCTGCCCAAACCACCCCATCAACTTTATTAACATGGCTACCATCATCCGTTCTGCGTTTGCCGGTCTGTGTGCCAGGAGGGTCCCAGCTCCCTGCCCCTGCACATGTTTGGTGGGGGTCTCCGGTTCCCGTCCCCACGGTGCCCTGCCCCTCGTGGGGGTCCCTGGCCCGGCCCGCGCTGCCCAGCTCCTCCAGCTCGCGCTGGACCCCCCAGCTCGGGGGCTCGGGGAGGGGCAGGGACCCCCCGGCAGCCCCGGTGACCCCCACTCCTTGTGCCAAACCCAGGTGGCTTTTCCTTCTTAACCTTGTCTGGAATGGGCTGGCTTTGGGAATAAACCTCTGAACCAGAAGGAGCTTTGAAGGGATGATTTATCCTTTCAGAAAAAGCTTCTGTTCAAGAAGCGGCTGCGAAGCTCTTCTCTGTTCCAGGTGTCTTACGCTGGAGCTATTTACCTACCGCGCCAACGCAGCCATCTCGGGGGTGAGACATGAAATCACTTATGTGACTATGAATATTGTATGGCTGCTTAGAAATTAAAATGAATTTTGAGTCGTGTGGCGTTTATATGCACTCCTAATTTATATTTGAACAGGAGAGGAACTATTTTCTGTCTCGAAATCCAAGCTTAATTTTTATCTTTATTATCTTTAGAGCTTAGTGAATAATTAATTCTTTTCCTAGCAAGTTTTTGTTGGGTTTGAAGCAAAATTAATTCAACCAAGGCCCTGGCTTTGTTGTCGTTGACTTTGCAGAGGTTGTGGAGGTCCCGAAGCAGCCGAGTCTCCTGCCAGGGCCACAAAATGATGCCGGTTCGGGGATAAAGAGCCTCATCCTCCGAGCGGAGGAGGCAGGGACGCGGGGCAGCATCTTGCGTGGGGCCAGGGGGCTCGGGGATGGGGGTCCCTCTCCTCCCGCCGATGGGTTATTTCAATGTGAAGGATTTTCCTACCCACCTCGAGCCGCTGGGCAGCGGTTTCTAGCTTAATTACATACCAGGGCTTAAGCAGATGCTAATTCAGTCCTATTTTTCATGCTGATACGTGCATAAAAAATTTTCTACCACTGCTCAGGCAGAAAGACTTTGAGGCCATTAATTGAAAATTAATCAGGAAAATATGTGTGTGATATCCAGGCAGGCATGCAGGCCAAATGGAGGTGGACTCGATTAGAAAGAGAAATTGTGCTCGTCTTTTTTTTATAGCATTATGCGCGTTCAGCGGCAGAGTGTAATCCCCGGCGAGGCGGCTTCTCACCGCCGGAGAACCCGCCGCGCGCGGGGGATGCTGAGGCTCCCGCAGCATCACCCCGCGGCGGCTCCCGGAGCTCCCCGGCTCCGTGGGATGGGGACGGGGATGGGGACGGGGACTGACAGGGCTGGGGACCGTGATGGGGACGGCGATGGCCTGGAGCGAGCGCTGGGCTGCGGGGAGCAGCTGCGAACACCAGCGACTCCTCCGTTCGCTGCAGGGTGGGGGATATTTCGTGGACTCTGCGCCTCTCCAAGGACTGATGCTTCTTTCTGATGAGATTTTTAATTTTTTTGTGTCAGTGCAAAGTTTTATTTGTCTTTAACTGGAGATGAAAAACATGTATAAATTAACCTGCGGCAAACGAGGAGGAAGAAAGCACCAACTGGTTTAGCAAACAGGCAAGTGGCAAACCCAAGAATGTGGCAAACCCAAGAATGTGACAAACCCAAGAATGTGAGTTTGCGAATGAGGAAGGGAGAGGAAAAACCTCTTCCCCCCGGGAAGCAGAGTAGTTCCCTCCGACAGGGGGGTCTGCGGGAAGCCGCAGGTCCTGCTGCTTGTGCACGCGTACAGGAGCCACAGAGATAAAGGGAATACACGCGTGGGGAGAGAGAGTCTGAGGAGACAATGAGCTTGGTTTTGCGACGACTGCGGCGATAGGCGCTGCCTGCTGCGGCGGCTGGGATGAGCGTGGAGCTCAGCCCTCGCGGAGCCGCTGCCGTCAACTCCCGGCATGGAAACAAATGGAGGGGAAAAAGGAAAAAGACGCGCGCGGAGGATGGACGGAGGGTGGGTAGCTCGGTGCGGGAGCCCCAGCCCAGCGATGCACCTTCTGCCGTGGGAGCAGCCGGGGCAGCGCTCGGGCTCAGGCCGCCGTTGCTGCCATGAACGATGTTCACAGCCAAAGCTGTCGGGGGCGCGTGCCCCGCGCGGCGGCCTTGGGGGCTCGGGAGAAACGGCCACGGGGGGTTTTGCCTGACGTTTCCCGACACAAACCGCCCCAGGGAGCCCCGGCAGCCTGTTTGCTCACGGCACAGCCGAGTTTTACCGATGACAAGCTGCTTTTGTGAAAAATTTGCTGGCAGCTTAAGGTGTGAATTCGCAGAAACTAATTCCAAAATTTCTGAATATGCACTTTATTATTTTAGTGGGAGGGAGAAACCTGTTATCTTGGCAGCATCCCTTTATACAAAAAAAATTCATAGACTCAAAATAAATATGCTGTTTCAATAAGCTATTTGCTGTCAGTGGAGCCAGCCAGAGATTCATGGCTGGGGCTGGTTTCTGTGAATGAACCCAACAGCTTCGCTTCTGCGTTTAATCAGTTCAGTCCCCTGTGCTGGCTTGGTATCAATTTTCTTCTAATAACTTGGTTGTTTCCAGGTGTTTTCCAGTGTTCCTTGTTCTCTCCAAGCTAAATAGGTTTACCTGCTGTTATCAGCATCCAGGGCCTGACTCTGCCCCCGGTCTCTGCTCCTGCCCGGGGTGTCCCCAGCCCGTGGCCGTGTCCCCAGGACCTGATGGGCACCGGTGATGCCCAGGGCCACCGAGCCCCCGGCCAGTCTCAGGGACAGGGTCCCGCCTGGCTGCAGGTGTTTTGAGGGGCATTTGCAGCTGACGGAGGGGAAGGGAGGGAGCACTCGCGGAGAGTTGGCTTCCACAGACACGATTGCTGAAGGGTTTTCATTTGCGCTGGCAGGAGCCGGGACCTGTTGCTGTCTGTGCTTCGCGAGATGACGGCAGCCCTGCTGTGATTGGCATCTTAATCAATCGAAATATTCTGCTGACTGCTCTCCCTCCTCCTGCAGTGGCGTATTTCACTCCAGCCTGGACGTATTTATGAAGCAAAGCCTGTGTTTTGATAAGATTATTGTTTCTACCCGGCTGATGTATTTGCTCCCGTGAAGCATGGGCCAAAATCCCGCCGCCAGCACTGCCATCTCTCATGGGTTTGCTGCAAGTGTTGCAGGTTTTTATGTTTTATTTCACATCTCAGAGCTTGGGTAGAAGGAGAACCCCAAGTTCTTCTGCATTTAGGATGAGCTAGTCGGCAGATGCAGACAAACAGGGAGGAGGCTCCGTTATTGGGGCAGAACAGCTCAAACTGAGGGAAATTTTCACCAGTATTGCCCTGTGTACTTGACCTCCCTGACCTTCAATAATTTCACCTTAAAACAGTCTTAAGAGAGCTATTTAAAGGGGGGAGTAAAGCTGGCTATATTTCAGCATTGATTTTCTGCCAGCACCCTGTGCTTTCTGTAACGTGAACTTCAGTGATCCCTCAGTGACCTCCCCCTCCCCGGGACGGGGCTCCCGTGCTGCGGGGGGGACAGGATGGGATGGGATGGGATGGGATGGGACGGGATGGGATGGGACGGGATGGGATGGGCAGAGTGTGTCTGCACCTCGCCATCCCCACACAGCTCCGGAATTGAGACCACCCAGCCCGACCGGACCCTCCATCGTCCGCACCCCGCTGAGAGCCGGCCGAGAGGGCTCGTGGTCCGGCGAGGACGGCAGCCGGAGCTGGGATGCCGGGGGTGTCTGGGGTGAGCTCAGGCTTGACTCTTTGGGTGTTTCTCTGCTCGAGGCATTCATAACACAGCACTGCAGAGCTCGAGCACTGACACCAGGAGAAGAATTGTGTTTAAATAGAAAGATTTTCAAAGTTTTTCTAAGAGCTTTGGAGTCTTTTTAAACAACTTTATCTCTTAATTCAAAAGTCTGTTTGAATAAGCCAAAATGAGATCAGTATGGAAGGACTGGAAGATCATCTCCTAACCGACAACAAAGAGCAGCAATTCCTTCCCATTCAACTCAATTATCCCCGACTCAGTCTTGGGGAAAGAGCCACGATTGCTTTTCTGCCAGCTCTTGGCTGGCAAGTTAATAACATCGCATCCCGCCTTTGATGCACCGGAGGATTTTGCAATTACTCCTGAAGAATTTCCCTGGAAGGGGCCGGGGAGGGGAGCAGGGGTCGGGGTCACGTCGGGGAGGGGGTGAGATGCCTCATGCAGTTTAATGTCACCCTGGCCCTTGCTCCCTCCTTTCGGGACGCCGCGGGAGGAGCAGCACACGCAGACCCCAGGGCCTGCGCTGGCCGGGCCGTGCCCGTGGGCGGTGGGCTCTGCCTGGGTTAAATAAGGGTGAACTGCGTTGGGCTGATCTCGTTTGCTCCATCGCTAATAGAGCTTGCACGCCGTAATGAGCAATAGCAGGGAGCAGTCCTGCTCCCTGGCTGACGCTCCGAGCCCTGCGGCTGTGAGACCACGGGAGGGTTCATACGGCCCCTCACCAGCCCAAGGGTGAACTGGAAGGGGCTGGGTCTGCTGCCGGAGCTGCCCCACTCCCGACTCTGGCTTTGCCAGGAGTGGAGCAGTCCAGGGGCAACATCAGTCCCGGTCCGGAGCTGGATCTCACGGGGCACAGGCGGCCCAGGGAGAGCTCCCGACGGGCATCCCCAGGCGGGAGGATGGAGGGAGGCTTTTCCAAGCTCCCTTGGCCAGGAGACAAGGTCTGATGGCCCACGGCTGCGGGAGCATCACGGCGGGCACGGCCAGGGGGGTCCCGCACACCTCGGGTGGGTCTGGGCCCCGGCAGTTCAAGGCAGTGAGGTAAAGGCAGTGAGCGGGCAGAAGGAATGTGCCGATCCCTCTGGATGCTCGAGGCTTGGCTCTCACCATCTGGCCATCCCAGCCCTCCATCACACGCTGCCATGGCACACAACACCACGGCATCACTGGAGACCCTGACATTGCCTCCTTTATTTCCAATATTGGGCCGCAGCCAACCCAGCGGGACAGGCTGCACCGTCCCCTTCACCGGCGCATGCCTGCCGTGCCGTGTCTCGCCGGCCAGATCCACAGACACGGATCTCTTCCCAAAACCGGAGCAGGACCGGGGTGACTTTGACTGAGAAGTGGGTTTGTCAGAGCCGTGCACGGGAGGGAGGTGAAGCTTTGCTGGGAAGAGGTGCAGCCCCGCGGGGTCCCTGGGGAGAGGGGGCTGCTCAGGGCTGGGAGGGGACAGGGGGCCACCAGCCACCCCTGGGGCTACCGACCCGCCAGAGCAGCTTTGCCAACAGCTCCTGCAAAACTGGGCTGGGGTTTCTCCTGCTGCTGGAGGTCAGCAGGCAGCAACGTGGGGCTTCAGCAAAGAAAGCTGAATAAATAAACGGATAAAATCAAATAAACAGAAAAATGTAAATAAACAAATTAGACAATGTAAACAAATGATTGAATGAATGAATACACGGTAAATTTCAGTTTAAAGTGTGTTTCTAGCCCTGCTGACTGCTGGGCAAGGGGCAGCCCGAGCCAAGTGCCCCTGACAAGCTCCGCGTCCCCAAGGCAAGGGACGACGGATTAGGGGGGTGTCACGCATTTTGTCAGTTCAGTTGCTAACCTGAAAAATCTGGTGTTTGGGGGTGGTTTGAAATCCACTTTTCAGACAATATTAATTTCAGATCAACCTGTGCTTATTCGTCTGCCTTCAGGAGTGCTGCGAGCAGGAGCCGGCTCGGAGGCGGTGGAAATGTTCGTGCTCCCCGTGCGTTGCCAGCTCCCCCCGGGACTCCCCGAGCCCGAGCCTAAGTGGAGGGGATGGGTGTCAAGCTTTAGCTTCTCGCTATAGTTAATAAATGTCGTGTGCTTTTTACCTTCACCTGCTCCTTTCTGATTCCTCCCCTTCCACCTCCTAATACGTTCCCCAGCTACTCTGACAAAGGCGTTTTACAAGATGGATAAGTGCCGTCTCCTGTTGTAAAAACCAGCACAGCAGTGAAACTGATGGCGGGTGGCACACGGTGCCGGCAGCTGGACCCCGTGGGGGGCCCGGGAAAGCCCCTCACCCGGAGAGCGTGGGCAGCGCTGCCGCGCCGTCGTGCCGCGGTGTTGGGAAACCATCGACAAACCCAACCCTGTAATCCCTCCTTAAACACCTTGGTAATGAGAGGATTAGCCGGGGCTCCTCCGCTCGCCAGGCACAGTGGCTAAACCTGAAAAATCCCGTGCTGCCGGCGCGAATCCTGGTGCGCTCCCGCATCTCCCTGCTTACCCTCCCCACCGAGGGGCTTCGCTCGCCCTCCTCTCCCGTGCGAGGACGCTGCTCCGGTCCCGGCCGCGCCCCAGCCCCAGGACATGCCAGGCCTGAGCCTCTGTTAATTAGCAGCCCCACATCTCCCAGTCTCTCGCAAAGCCCTCTGGGGTGGTGATGGCCGGGGGGCAGCATGGGAGCACCCGTGGGCTCAGCGCTTCTGCAGGACGCCTGCGGACACATGGAGGCTCTCAAAAACCCAAAGCCACTGACCATCCCCAAACTAACCCTTCCCGCTTTGAACTATCGGCCCTCGGGAGAAGCCCCCCGGGCCCTGGTCCCCAGCAGGGTGTCCCTGGGACACGTGTCCAGCACCAGGGGCTCCCTGAGGGGACGCAGAAATGGTCCTGCTGCTGTCAGCATCTCTCCCCCCCTTGGGCTGCAGAGCTCCTGCCGTCCCCTCGCCCCGGCTGCTGCAGGACATCACCTTGCCGCAGCCCTCAGCTCCACACGCCCAGCGCTGCCGTTGTTTTTAATGAGGTACAGATTGGCTTAGGACAGAGCCAGGGACCTGGTGGCTGCGTCACCCAGGGGCAGGGGCTGCCCGGCCGGGCTGTTGAAGCAGAGGAGGGGAGCAAAGGCTGCAGCCTGGCCAGGCGGCTGCCAGACACGCAGGGAATTGATTTTGGATTGTGTTTCTGTGCAGAAGACGATATAACAATCAGATATATTTCACTTGTGGGTCTGAGTGCAGAGCTCTATTATTCATACTCTGGCTTTAAGTTATAGCCAGTTGTGTCAAATGTACCAATTCCAGCAGCTTTAATGGAGTTGGCCTCTGCGCCCCTCTCCAAGTGGCAGCTGATGTTTTCTGCCCACATCAGTTGTGTCTACGAGGGAAAAATATCAGTGCTCCCTCGGCTGTTTTTCCAGACCCTGTTAAGGGGAGGGGAGGTTTCCCAACCGTGCTGCCAGCGGGTGACACCGTGGGTGCTGCGGGTGCCTGCGTGCACGTGGCCGGGCACATGTGGTTACTGGTTTGGCCAACACACAGCGCTCCCGCGGCAGATGCACACCGTCACCATGGGGCATCGTGACCGCCCCGTGCTGCCGTGATCAAACGGGCTTTGCTCCGTCGGCCGCAGCCCGGGGAGGCCGGGCACCCCCTGCGCTCCCACAGCTGGGGGAGCAAAACCGAGCTCCGCGTGGTTCGCTGCTTTCCTTGCCCTTTGCCCACCAGTTTGCAAACTGGTGCCCTGTGCAACCTGCCACATACATGTCAGCGTGACAAGAAACAGGGCTTTACTGGGGGGCCTGGGCAGGGAGCACCCCACAGCAGGATGCTGACTTCTAGGGAGCACTCACTCATCAATGCTTTTCACATGTGCACCGTGCCGCAGCTGCCACCAGTGAAATGCCCAAATGGGTGGGAGGAAAAACCTTTAAATTCTGCTGCTAATGAGCACAAGGGCTCCCCTAAGCTGCCTGTTGCTGTGCCTTGTTCCTCTTGTCCCAGCTGTGGGGAGGCTGCAGCGCTGGGTGAGTGTTGTGTGCATGGGGATGCGGGAGGAGGGGGCTCCTGCGGGCGAGAACACCCCTCCTGAGGGGCAGCAGGGCTGGCCCGAGCCTGGGACGAGGGAAGGAGGGAGGTGGTGCTGCAGGAGACCCTCTCTTTGCCCAGAGTCCCCTCCCTCCTGCACACCACGGCGGCTGGGACCCGACCTGGGTGTCGTGTAGGGATGGGAGCGGGTCTGGAAGGAGTTGTCCCCAGCAGCTGGTGTCCCAGAGCTCCCCTGTCCCAAAGGAGGAGCCATGGGCAGCCCAGCCAGAAACGTCCATCTGGAAACTCGGCCAGAGGAGCTGTCGTGGGGAGTGGGAATGTTGGGGGGGGGTGACTGCTGGTGTCCCTGTGAACGGTCTGCCCAGCATGGGCCAGCTGGGACCGAGCCGCAGCTCCAGCATGGAGCGGGCTCAGGGCACGTTCCCACGTTCCCTGGAGGGGACCGGTCCCATCCGTGCTCCGATGCTCCCGCTGCAGCCAGGACAGGGACCCTGGGGACATTTGGTCTGTCTCCTGCTGACACTCAGAGCTTGGCCTTTGGTCCATAATTGAATCAGATGTTTTAAAACAAGCTTTGATCCCTTGGAAAAGGAAATTCTCCTGGCTGCCCCCATTGCTAGGGCGCCTGTAAACAATTGGCAATCTGCCCACTTCCTAATTTTTGTAACTAATTACCTCTCGTTATCTCACATCAGGCCAGTAGCCAGCATGTCACTAAATGATTAATACAATGCACATGGCAACACAAAACTGCATCCTTCATTCACCACCAGGATTATCCTATTTGCCCTCTTGTTATTTACCTTAATAAAATGGTGAGAAAAGCAGGAAATGCAAGAAATCAGTATCTGCTGTTGGGCAAGCAGCTGGGAAGGCGAGGGACCCATAGGGCTGGGTCAGGATGTTTTTGGGGCAGGACAATTGTCTTTGAGGAATAGATAATAAAGATTTAATACACAGAAGCCTCTAATTGGCTTGTAAATTCCTCTGACCCTCTTTCTGCATCACCAGCGCAGTCTGTGGCCCGCTGACACCCCGCAGAAGGGATTTTAAACCTAAAGAACTTGACCCAAGATGAGACAATTTCTGGAAGATGAAGGAATTTTTCTCTATTTGCTTTCTACGTTTTTTTTCACAATACTTTCTTTGATGCAGGCGGGATGCCCCAGCCGCGGGCAGCGATGGAGGGGATGTGCCAGCCCCGTGCCCGGCCCGGGGGGCAGCCAGCCCTCTCCAAGGGTGTCCTGCAGCACTTGGACCAGGGCGGGGAAAGGCTTCCTCCTGGCATGGGTGCCCACCATCCCCAAAAAGCGGATCAGAGGGAGCAGGGGGGTGGCTGAGCCCGGACACTGGAGCAACCTGTCACTGCGTGGCTTGGCGAAGCGCTGCCATCCCGGCTGGTGGCACCGCGGGACGCGGGCAGGTCTCGCTATGTGGCAGCAGCCGCTCGGTAAGCACACATGTGCCCTGGCTCCGTGAGCGCCCTGATAACGCGGCGCTAATTGTGCTGTGTGGATGATAAGACAGGATTAGTGCTCGGCCACACGGCAGCGCTGGAGCCGCGGCTCCGCTCCCCGGCGAGGCGGCCGCCATGTCCCATGGCTCTGCTATCGGCTCCGTGCACACGGCTTGTCACGGCGTGTGTGCACTGAGCCAATAAATTAAATGGTAGCGGCTTCATCAATATTAAGTTAGATGATACTCAAAAGAGCCTGAGCGGAGGCACCAAGCTCGCTTTCAAAAAAAAAAAAAAAAAGACCAGTTTGTTACCCCTGAATTTGTCCCATTCCATCTGCTCCAGCCCTCGGCAGGAGGGTCACCGTCACCACGGGAAGGTGGCAGCAGCCACCGCGGAGTGTCGGTGCTGGGGGGGAGCTTGGTGGGAGCAAACCCCAGGGGGGTGGTCGTGGGCAGGCAGGGAATGGGGCTGGGGGTGCAGGGGGCTGGGGGTGCGGGGGGCTCGGACTGGCCGGGAGCTGGCCCCAGCTCGGCCCCCAGCACCGCCCGGCTCCCCCTGCGCACAAGGGCAGGCGAGCACTTATAATAATGAGGTATTCAGCACTGACACCTTTTAATTCCCCAAGTGATTAACTTTCAGCGGATTAGAGCTAGGATGGCTATTTAATTAACAGACATGTCAAGCTTGCTTATGAGTCATTAAAAAAAACCCACCCTAGTGATTGACTTGTTAATACGGAAGAAATCAATTAAATTTTTTTTTCCCCCCTCCTCTGAAGGTTTTTTGGCTCCAGCCGAAAGGATGGAGGAAGAAAGGATGCTGGGATTCAGCTGAGCTTTATTCTTTCCAGAGGGGGTTGCAGGAGCAGCTTAACGCAGGGATTTGCAGTGTTTCCTGGGAGGCAGACACCAAACCCTGTCCCAGGGCGCAGGGGAGGACTGGAGCAGCCTCTTGACACCCAGCTGGTCGTGGGGTGCAAAGCTGCCCCATCCTCCCTTCATCCCCCCATTCTCTCCTCCGGGGCCAGATTCCAGGTGTCCCGCTGCTCTCCCACCGCCCCTTCCCAAAACCAGCCCCCCTGAACTGCCTGGCTGCGGCTTTCCCAGCCAGCCTGGGAGCTGGGAATGGCCGGAGGGGATGGGGATGGCTGAGGGGGCAGTGAGAGCAGGGGCTGGAACAGCTCCTTCGCAGCTCAAAAGCTGGGGGTGATCCTGGGGGAGGCAGGGTGAGTCCCGGGGAGGCAGCGGAGCGATGGCAGCCTCGTTAGAAACGGATCCTGCAATTTGTTGAGTTAATGATTACATTGGTGGGGGGGTTGGAATGCACAATGTCTCTTAGGCAGCAAAGGCCAGACGTGAGCAGGAGTTTTCTACTCAGGGAACAACTGATGAAGTTCGGGAGCAAAGAGGAATCAGCAGGAATTTGGGAGCTGAGGGAGGCGCAGGGGGTGGGAGCTGCAGTTGGTGCTGCCGTGGGGGTCCCGGGCTCAGCCGGGGGTTCCAGACTCGGGGGGCAGCGGCGGTGCCGGGGCTGGGGGACGTTTGAGGATTTTCGGTATCAGGGTGAGGGAGGGACAGGCATCGGGACCTTCCCCTCCCTGGGGACAACCCACAAGGGGTTAAATGCCTTTCTTATACACAATGATAAATTGCTGTCTGCAGAGCCTGACTTTATGCACAGGAACTCTGATTGCTCAAATTGTAGATTGCCTCTTGACATTAATTACTATGTAAATCTGGCAGATTAACATTGTCAGATGATGAGTGGCAAGTTTCACTTGCAGCCAGTCTCCCAGCAGCTCGGCTGTTGCAGAAGTTGCCATAGCAATTTTTCCCTCTTGGAAAAAATGGTAATAAAACACAACCAAAACAAACCAGCGTGTCCCTGTGCTCCCACCCCAGCACTGGTGCTTTCCCCGCTGTCCTCTGGTTCCTTGTTCAGACCCCATTAGGGCAGAAGATGAAGTTGCGTTTTGACCGATCAGTGGATTTAATGCTCTTCAAGTGCTCGTCTGGCTCCTCTTAGTGCTTGGTGCCCAAATGACCGTGACGGGGAAGATCATCACGGCTCCTGCACAGGGTACAGGCGGCTCCTGCTCCCCCAGCTCTCATCGGTCAGGGGTGTCGCAGAGCCCGGCGGGCGATACGGCCACCTTTGGGGGAGGCAACCTTTGGCTGCACCTCTGTGTTGGCTTGAGGAGGAGATTTGATTTTGTTATCTCAGTCTTGGAAACCAAACAGTGAAAAGAAGAAGAAAAAAAAAAAAGAAACCTAACCCTTCATTTTTCACTTGAGATGAAAGATGCATGAGCAGAATTGAGCGGGGCTGCTCACCGCGGAGTCAAGAGGCTTTGAAGGTGAGGTGCAAAGCTCACTAAATAAATTGATAGACTGCCTCAGATCTCTGGTCAGGAGCAGAACAGGCAGACAGCTTCCAAACTCACTACGTCTGGGGGTGCTTTGAACTCTTCCCCCCCCAGCCCAGTGCCCTGGCACATGTCAGACTCTGGGACTGGCAGGAGGGTCCCGGTACACCGAGGTGCTGCCAGGAGCTGCGTCCTCTCTGGTCCGAGATGTCCCTGCCAGGGCTCCCGTCGTGCCCTCTGCAGGTCACCCAGCTCCTGGGGGAGTGAAATGGGGGTGTGAAACAGGGGCCTGGGCTCAGGGACCTCCAGACCTACAGCCTTGTCCCCGTGTCCCTGGTGGGGGCTGGCCCTGCATGGCTGGGTGTCCCCAGAGAGCTTCCCCGGTGTCACCCCCTGCCCACTGGAGCAGCCGCAGCAGCTCAGGCTGTGTTTCACGGTGACGTTTATCGGTTGGGGTGTCACTCGGCAGTGCTGAGCAAGGAGCTGTTTGTCCCTGCACCTTCCCTGGTGCCGCATCCCTGGTGTGTCTGGACACCAGCAGCTCACTTTTCCCGGGGGAGGGAGCCCAGGGCCCGCTCTCGGCACAGAGGGCAGGGGATGGGGCTAAAATGTGACATCTCGTCCTTTGAGCTGCTTGTCCCTGTCCTGCTGGCAAACACGGCAGCCAGTCCCCGTCCATCCCGAGCACTGACCCTGTCCCCCGTGTCCCATCCCGGTGAGGATGTCTACGGCCGTACTGGGGGTGAGGGGCTCGATGTTTCATCGTGCCCTTCTTGGGCGCCCAGCACCTTCTCATAGGCTCGGACAAGGACCCGGCTCCCACCAGGCTGTCTGCATGCCTTCATCTTATGAACACAAACCAATCCACGAACTCCAATTACTGCAGTTGTTGAGGAGGGGCTTTGCAATTAGAGCTGGCCAGGGCTCCCCCACATCCCTGGGCTCATCGGTGCTGGGGTCACGCAGGGCTCTGACCCACCAAGCGACAACTCTGGGGCCACGGGCATCCCCAGGCAGCGATGTTCCTGCCTCAGCCCTGGTCCCAGGACCCCCCAGACCCTGCTCCGCTCCCGGCACTGAGCTCTTTGGCCGGGGATCAGCCCCGCTCGCCCAGGGAAGAGCCGGGGACAGAGCCCCACGCACCGTGTGGGGCTGGGCGGGCTCTGCAGCACCCGTTGCCCAGCGTGCCCCGAGGGACGTCGCATGACAGAGGTTGTTCGTTGCCTTTGAAAGGCAAGAATATGTTTCTCATCCATGTCATACTTCTAAAAATACCAGACGTGTCGCCCTGGCTTTCCTCTTGTGCGCTAATGACAGCTGAGGAGCGACGTCTGTATCATAATAGATGAGAAACAAATTCCTCTTTACCCCCAGAGAAGGCTGATTATTTTACTGGCAAGCTACATTAAAAAATGCCTTGTGACACAAAGTAACATTAATGTCAGGAAACGGCAGCGCGGCGCCTCCAGGGAGCCCCGCTCCTGTCACCCTGATTAAATTAGTGTGTGTCTTCCCCCCGCATCCAGCTGCCCCATCAATATTCATGCCGGAGCCGCTCCCGGGGTGTGCTGCCGGGCCAAGGCTGCTACTGCCTGATTGCGGCGATAAAACGCCGGTCGGAGATGAAGCAGCCCCAGGTACAGGATCCAGGAGCAGATCCAGGAGCAGCTGCGCGAGAGACGGTGCCGGAGCATCCCTCGCTCCAGCGCCGGGGCAGGGATGCTGCCAGACCTGCACCCCAGGGCGATGCTCCAGGGGACTCCTGCTCTCTCCAGGACGTCTTCCCGCGGCAAAAGACAATTTGCAGGGTGGAATGAAAAAATGTGCCAAACCCCATAGGTTTGACTCTGCGTTTCTCACTTCCAAAAGCCCCATCCCGGGGGGATTCACCGGGGGTCCCTGGCTGGAAACCCCCTGCCTGGAGCTGGAGCCACCACGCACCTCCCCCGCGGATGGGAGCTGCGATTCATGTCCCCTGCTTTATGTGAGGAGATAATTATGTTCTCCTGGGATTTGCAAAATTCATAGTGATAAATTTCTCCTGGGGAAGAAGGTGCAGTAACTCATGAAGAATCAAATGCCAAAATGCCAATAAGGAAAGGCCGGAAAGAGCTTTAATTGCCAATGAATCAGTGTCATCCCGGGTTTCCAAAGGCATCACCACTTCTCCAGCCCCGTTGGCAGCCCCGCCCGAGGTGT
The DNA here is from genome assembly GCF_964199755.1 of Larus michahellis. Lineage (NCBI taxonomy): Eukaryota > Metazoa > Chordata > Aves > Charadriiformes > Laridae > Larus > Larus michahellis. The sequence goes on along the minus strand of NC_133914.1, from coordinate 2,241,284 downwards.
CCCCTCGGATGGGACACTGGCCCTGCAGCCCCAGCCATGGCTCACGGGCGGCTCGGGCTGGGCTCTGTGCTGCAGAGGGGGGTTCATAAATCCGTGGTTTGGGGTCCCTCTCTCCGCACCCCGCCCTGGGAGCGCAGCCCCGAGGTCCAGCCGTTTCTCCACGGTTCAGCTGTGCACGGTTCAAGGCCGTAACTTCTCCCGCACTTACTAGCAGCATCTCCGTATATCTCCATGAAAGGAAAAGCACAGACTAAATAGGCCCCAGGGAGCCGGCAGATATACTGCCGGCATTACCAGCTGCTGGGAGTGCTGCTAATGGGAGATAATTATTCCATAACTCTGCTCGCTGCTGCAGCCGGGCTGGTTAACGAGAGAGAACGGGCCTGGGGTGATTTAAGGAGCTGTGAAGGGGCTGCCCTTGTGCTGGGCTGCCTGGAGGGGCTGCCCTGCACCTGGCTTTGTGCTCGCGGGAGCTGCAGCCCACCCGAAGCATCGGCGTGTCCCAGGTGATGCCAGCTGCATCCTCGGGTTAGATCTGACTTGCAAGAGGACGAGGGCAGACAGTAACAGTTCATTTCGGGGTTTCCCTCCCTCCAGGTCAGTGCCCTGTTCTGGTGGTTTGTTTTGGCCGGTAGCTGTGAATGGGGAGTCTCAATGCTCGGGCGCGGGTATGGATTCACTCTGTATCCCCACCACCCGCTCTCCTCGGGGTAACGTGGGTGACGGCAGCAGGATTTGCCCCCGGCAATGCCCAGAGATGGCGGTTTCATTTGAGATAAGCTTGTTCAGTAATTGCCTGGTCCCAGCTCACAGCTCCGTGCGTGTGTCCGAGCGGCTGTTGGGCATCGCACCGGTTACATCCAGGTGGGGATTCTGCTGAGGGACCTGAGTGTGGCAGCGGGCACTGGCCCAGCTGGGCACATGCTCCCTGGCAAGTGCTGGCCCTGCTCCTAATTGCCCCAGTCCCCCCCCCCCCCCCCAGCTAGCTGTCCTGCCAGCCCCCCCCCCCAGCCCGGTGGTCAGTGTGGTTAACAACCTTTTTAAAAATTAACTCCCTGGGAACACGTTATTCCAGGATTCCAGCCATTAAGGGCTTGTTAATATTTATGAAATAATTAATAGATGCACCTACGTTCTTTAATAACTCATTTAAAATGGTGCTACGAAATGCGATCTGCTCGGAGGAGGTAACGGGCGTTCTGCAATAGAGTAGCTTAGAGCATGGCGGGGCTGTTAATTATGGATTAAACACACACATATATATTACACAAAGTTATGAAAAAATAAAGGCATTTGGTTTAAGAAGTAATGAGGCAAGTTCTGCTCTCTGGAGACCTGTTTTAAAGAGCTGCCTGGCTTTGCAGCTCTGCTCTAAGGGAAAATATCTACGGGGGGGACCCAGCGTCGTCGTAGTGGGGTTTTCCTCCTTGTGGGTGTAGCCCGTGCTCACCGTCACCGAGGTGGGTGTCGGGACAGGCAGGGCTCCCCGTGGGGCTCCGCTGAGGCTGCCCAGTGCCGCCTGCGCACACACACAAAGCTTTTCAGGAGCTTTTTCCGCCGCCAGCTCCTCTCCGTTGGCAGGAGATGCTGCGTTACCCCCGGGACCCGCGTGCGGCCGCCCCCACGCGTGGGCTGAGGGTCTCGGGAGCCGCGGTGCGCCCGGGCTGGAGGCACTGGCGGTGAGCGCACGCACGTACTGCTACCCAAACAATGAGCTATACTTTCGATTTTCCAAAAGATTATGTTTTCATCTTAAAAGATGTTGTCTCCCGCTTTTTGACCTGAACAAAGTGAAAGATAATAGAATCCAGATGAAATATATATCTATATTAATCTTACACAGAGAGAGCCTTCTCTGAGCTTCCAGGTGCTGCAGCGGGAGTGGATCCAGCGGGTAATCAAAGGGCCACCTTTCGCTGAGCAATTTCCACTCTGCTTTAACAGGATTAAGTGCCGCTGTGGGATGCGCCCACCCCCAGCGCGCAGCCCACAGGCGCAGGAGCAGCCTGCCCGGCCAGGAACGACGCTGGAAAACTTCGAGGGTGCATTTTCCCTAACACACGGCCACGGGGGAACGTGGGTGTATGTGTGACCTGCCACCTACGGCTGGCCGAAGGTGACAGTGGGGTCTGAAGGCAGCTCTGCCTCCAGGCTGGGGCGCGGGTGACGCTGGGCTGAGGAGGGTGACGCTGTCTCAGCACTGGGATGGGGACTTTCAAAGTGGGTTTTGGCAGCAGAGGAAGCCGTCGGGAGCTCGGTGGGGGCCGTCCCCTCCCCAGCCCCAGCTGGGCTAGATGCTAACCCCCTCCTGTCCAGGAGAGAGGATTCATGTTCCTTTGTATCTTTGCGGGTTCTTCCTGCAATTTGCGTTTCAAAGCATCTCCCGCCCATCCTACCTGTGCAGAGCGCGTCCTCCTGGACAGGCCATCCTGCAGGTGCTCCTGTCCTCACTGCGGCACGTGGCCGAGGCGAGGGGGACCCGGTGCCCAGCGCAGGCACAGCTCCCTGCAGGGCCAGCACTGGCCCGGAGAAGAGCCGGGCACAGAGGTGGCGAGTCCGGCCAGCAGCGAGCTGCAGCCGCCTCCTTCAGCGGCTGGGAGGGGGAGAAATTGGATTCAGAGGCAGCAAATGCAGTTCCCCAGAATGGATGTACATTTTCATTATACTTATACGCTGAGTAATTGGTGGTAATACAAGAGATATGGGCAGTATCATTACAGACCAGGCTGTGCTGGAGATGTATTATCATCATCTGTCATTATCTGGGCTTCCTTGTGGCTGCTAAAATTGTAGAACATGATTTTAATAACCCTGGAAGGCAAGAATCATTTTTCTTTTGTCACTTAACAACTTGGCCTCATTCACTGATACCTTTAAATACGGAGGGGGGGATTAATTTCTAGTGCAATAAATGCAGACCTGGTTGTTTTCTCTTCTCTTCCTTCGCAAAGGTGCCCCAGGGAAGCCTGACAGCTTTCAAGGAAATTGCAGATACCGGGGGGAGGACGCCAGCACGGCGCAGGGTGCACAGGAACACTCGGCAGCGGATGATGCTGATGGCGGTGCCGGCCCTGGGGTCCTGAGCTCTCCCGGCTGCGGCAGCGTGTCCCTGGGCAGAGCAGCGGCTGGAAAGCACGGCGTCAGCCTCGGAGGTGCTTCCCAGGCTCAGCTGAGCAGGCTCCAGTTTGCAGCAGGACCATTGCAGGTGCACGGAGCATCCCCAGAGTTGCTTCAGCTGCTCAGGGCAGCACAAAGACCTGTGGGACCGCCCCCCCCCGGCACCGCAGATGTGTCCCCAGAGAGCTGCCCTTCCTGAGCCTGGGGACACAGCTCCGGCCAGCAGCCCAGAGCGGGGAGTGGTGGCAGAGCCCCCAGGTTGCTGACTCCTCGGGGCCACCACCCTGAGCTGAGCCCCCTGGGAAAACAGGCAGAAGGAAGCATGCCAAGGGGAGAGGGAAGAGAGGTCTGCGGGGAGACTGGCCCGGCATCGCCTCCGACTTCCTCTGCTGCAGACTAGCAGCAGAGTGGATTGAAGGGGAAAGACCTTAATCCGTCTTGTCAGAAAAGCCTAGTGAAGTTAATTGGAATTTGTAGAAAACAAGCCAGCCTGGGCGTGTGACAACAGTAGTGGAGGTGACGTCCCTGGCACGCTGCTCCTAGGATAAAA